>NC_090439.1:208481580-209849080 GCF_031143425.1 Pleurodeles waltl
GCGGACGCGCGCTACTAGAGCTCTGCGTCACGCCCGGCATATCCGTCATTATTTGAGAGGACTGGGGAGCTGCATCGCCCAGCGGGCAACTGAATCGGAGCCCCGACGGTCTCGCAACCTGTTGTGGCCGAGAACAGACCCTCAGCAGATATGCGGCGGAGCTGCGCCGTGTCTGATTGAGCCGGGCCTGCAGGGCTGAGCCGCGTGGAAGGGTGCGGCACGAGCGGCGAAGACCACGCTCCTATACCAGAGCACCCTTAGGGCGCGATCCTTCGGTGGTGGCCGTCATCCCGCAGAGGTATGGAAACACCCCGGGTAAAGAGGGATGCGGAACGGACGCGAAGTCCGTGCGGGCCCCCCTAGGAGCAGAGGGTAAGCCCAGGCTGGACTAGCTCCACCTGGGGATCAGCGGTGCGGAGCTGGAAGCGAGCCCTGGTGGTCCTGGTTGACGTATGGATGCGCCTCCTGCGTGGTGGATCGCCCGCTTGGTGCCCTCGTCCCGACTGAGATCGATCAGAGGTGTGGAGTGGATACAGTGAACGACGAGGTGGTGTGTGGAGGCTTGGGAGCAGACGGAGACTACTTGTGACCTGGAGCATGGCTGGGACGGGGCGTTTGCGCTCTGGTGCCGGTGCTGGGAAATCACAGGACTCTGCGGTACAAAATAGTCAGAAATTAGACGCAGTTCTCACTGCAGTGGAACGCATTGGAGACTCACTGGAGTGCGCCCGTGCGTCACTGGGAGCCAAGATAGACAGGGTGGCGAGTGACCTTGTCCTGCTACACGCCGACCATCGCAATCTGGCAGACAAAACTGGCGAAATCGAGGCAAAAGTAGACGAACTGGTGCCGAAGGCCTCCCCGTCTGAACTCAGAGATGGAGGATGTACAGGCCCGGATGGCAGAGTTGGAGCGTCGAGTAGAAGATGCAGAGGGTCGCTCCAGAAGGAACAATATCAGAGTTGTGGGCCTTCTGGAGGGAACAGGGCCAAGACCCAGTGGCCTACTCGGAGAACTGGCTGAGAGGGCTGGTGTCAACGGGCGGACTTACTCCCTTCTTTTCTGTGGAGCGCGCCAACCGGATTCCTATGCGGTTGAGGCCGCCGGAGAGTACTCGCCCATTCATCATCCGTCTCCTCCACTATGCAGATACAGATGTTATAGTGCGAACTGTGAGGACTGCCTCACCCCTCCGGCTGGATGGTGCACAGGTCTTGCTGTTTCCGGACTATACCCTAGCGGTGCAGAGAGACCGTGCCTCCTACCTGCCACTTAAGCGTAAACTCAGATCCCTCGGCTTAAATTACCCTTTGCTATTTCCTGCCAAGCTGCGTGTCGGAGAACAAGTCGCACCTGAGGCGGCATGGGAGTGGCTTGAGTCATCAGGGCTGGCCATGAGTGGAGTTGCGGAGAGACCCGTACCGGTGCCCTGGGGCAGGTGCAGCCGGACCAGGCGTGTCCAGAGGAGAGGTGAAGCCCGAGCTAGTCCTGTGACGTGTGCACCAGATTTGGAACAATTAATGCAAGAGAGAAGAGAGGCAATTCAATCTGCTGCTGCGATAAGTAAATCCCCGCTGGCGTCAGAATCGGACACCGAACTTTCACAACCGGCTAGTGACCGACCTGCTACGCCGGATCACCTGTCTGAGTTTAGCCTTGCCGGGGGCCCCCCTGTGACACCGGCCACGGCAGATGAGCTCTTTTGAATGATTATTGCGTTGTATGGAGAAATTATACATTGCTGGAACTCCTCTGTTGGTTAACTAGATACCCATCAGTATGATTAAGGAAATGAACTGGGGGCGGATCTGGTCTGTGGGAGAGAGTGTCTGACGTTGTGTGGGTGTGTGTGCGGCCGAAGACATGATGCCCTTCCTCACGCACTGCGCCCCCTCCTTGCGGATGAAAGATGTTGACTTCCCCCTATGCTCCCCTCTACTGTTCTGTCACCTGATATGGCCGGGTAGTATGGCTTGTGTTGGAATTGCTCCTCTGTGGGGTTGGCCTACCATATACAGCGATTACCTGGAATGTGAGAGGCATACATATCCCCAAGCGGCGATACGCTATTTATTCCTATCTTAGAAGGCACTCAATCCATTTGGCATTTTTGCAAGAGACACACCTGGTGGGACTGGAGATCCCCCGGCTGCGTCGACACTGAAGAGGGCAACTGTACGCGGCAGGGCACTCAGCCTATGCTAGCGGCGCGCGATTTGGATCAGGGCTGGCACTCCCTTTACAGCAGAGGAGCATATTGCAGACCCACAGGGTAGATTTGTGCTGGTGCGGGGGAGGTTGGCGGGTCATGCTGTTGTACTAGGCTCCATATATGCTCCGAACATAGACCAGACATCCTTTCTACATGGCCTGTCTCAGCATTTGGCAGGCTGGAGCGACCTCCCATGGCTGCTGGGCGGGGACTTCAATAGTGTGCTTGATGTGGACCTGGACTGATCCTTTCCCCCGTTGCCCACGTCACCGGTGGTGACAGCCTCTCGCAGTCTGGTGACCTGGAGACAGCAATGGCAATTAGTAGACATATGGCAGCAGCAGCATGCGCAGGACAGGGTCTATTCCTTCTACTCTGCCCCACACTCCCATCATGTAAGCTTAGACAGAATGCTCTGCACTCCTAACCTAGCTTCCGTAATAGGGAGCACGGAATACTTGGGGCGCACGCACTCGGACCATAACCCGCTGCTCGTGAGCCTTAGCTCAGAGACCTCCTGTCCGGCTGTGCCTACCTAGAGGCTGAGGCCGGAACTGTTAGAAGATGCTGCGTTCAGAGCGTCACTGAGTGCTGTGATCCCAGAATACTTTGAGCTCAATGATGGCACAGCCTCATCGAGTTTGGTGGAGTGGGACGCATTTAAAGTTTTTGTCCAGGGGCACTGTTTAGTGACCCAATGTAATCTGCGTTGAACGCGACCTGACCGGGGTGGAGCAAGTTCTTCTACGACCGGAGGGGGAGGTAACTGCCGCGCTTGGGGGGCGAACAGGTGGAGGCACTTGGGGCACCACTCGACCCTGAAGAGATAAAGGCTGGTATTCATGAACTTGCATCCGGTAAAACGCCGGGTCCGGATTTTCTGCCAGTTGACTTTTACAAAGCTTTCGCGCTGCAGTTGGCACCCAGGTTGCTTCGTGTGTACGAGAAAGCTGAACGGAGGAGTTGCCTGTCAGCCACTCAAGGGGAGGTGCTGTTGGTTTCCCTTCCTAAACCTGGGAGGGACCCGGCAGAGATGGGATCGTACCGGCCTCTGGCAATGCTAAACACTGATTACAAAATATTAGCAATGGTACTGGTGATGCGACTGGTGCCGAATGTGCCAGGTCTAGTCCACCCTGATCAAAACGGGTTTGTCCCAGAGAGAGACACCTCGCACAATATTAGAAGGTTGGTCCGGGTCATGCAGTATGCGGGGCGGGCTGCCTTGTCCTAGATTTGGAAAAGGCCTTTGACTGTCTGGAATGGCCCTACCCTACCTGTTCAGAGTGTTGCAGCGGTTTGGTATGGGACCGTCCTTTACTCGCCTGGTTAAACTGTTATACACCAAACCGCAGGTCCAGGTAAAGTTGGGGTCCGTGATATCGGAGTCGATTCGTGTGTGCAGAGGCACGGCCTTTATTGTTTTCACTCGCCATGGAGCCTCTGGCGGCGGCACTGCGTGGAAGGGGGACTAATTGGGGAATTCCCCTTGGGGACGGTCTGCACATAGTGTTGTTGTATGCCGACGACCTCCTTCTGTACTTCAGAGATATCACGCGGATCCCGCCGGAGGATGGGTTGCTCCTGCAACGCTTTGCGATGTTATCCGGCCTTAGGGTAAACTGGTCTAAGTCGTGCCTCTTTCCCTTTGATCCGGGACTCTCGGACCCTGGGATTAATCTGGCCGGGAGCCCTGTTTCATGGCAGCCATGCACGTTCCGGTATCTGGGCATCAGAGTATACCATTGTGAGGAGGATTTGCTTGAGGGCAACCTCACAAAAGCGGTGTCCTCGGTTAGGTCTCAAATGTCATTCTGGAGGACGTTGCCGCTATCGGTGGCGGGCAGAATAGCACTCCTGAAGATGGTCGTCCTGCCACACCTCCTGTATTTATTTCCAACCTCCCACACTATGTTACTCCTAGTTTCTTTAGGGCCCTGGAAATGGGGTTGAGAGACTTTATCTGGAACGATGGCTGATGCAGAGTTGCCCTAAAGAAGTTGTACCTACCGCTCGATATAGGCAGCCTAGCAGTCCCTAACCTGGAGCACTGCTACCTGGCGGCCCAGCTTCAGTGGATATCCAGGTGGCTAGCGGATGCCCAGCTGGCTGACACAGCATCGGAGAGAGGTCCGACTCCGCAAGTTCAGCACCTGTTCCATCCGCTTACATGTGTGCGACTCCGCAACAGTTGTTCCTCAGGGTGGCCCATAGATGCTTTCATAGATCCCTTTGACTGACAGAACAGGTGGTTCCATTTGCGCTGGCCCTGGCACGGTCGGGCACACTGCGGGGCACCAGGGTCAAGTCGGGCTCTGAATTGCGGACATGGCATGAAGTGGAACTGTGCACGTTGGGCAATCTGTATGAAGAGGGTCAGTTGCTCCCGTTCGCTAGGCTTCAGGACCTGGTGCTGCCTCCCGGTCAGTTCATATTATACAACTCCTTGTTACGGGCCCTGAGGATCGGGTGGGGAGATATCTCAGTAGCTCCTCCGACCCATTTACTGATTCAATATTTACAAGTGATGGGTCGGGTCGTCGCTTGATTAGTTAGCTTGCGGATGCGCTGCGAATTCACACTGCCCTGGAAAGTGAGGCGCTGTGTGCGGCGTGGGAAGTGGATGTAGGCGGTCCAACTGCTGGAGGCGCAGTGGAGGTCAGCTCTTTCGGGGCAACTTAACATACCCCGCAATTCCAGATTTCGCCTCATACAATACTACTTGGTCAACAGAGCCTATCTTACACCAGCCCGTGTGAATAAATACTTTGCCCGTCGGGACACGGCTTGTCCCCGATGTCATGAGGTTGGTGCACACTTGTTACATATGGTGTGGTCCTGTCCTAGTTTGTGCTCCTACTGGAGGGTGGTAATTATAATCTGTCTGATTGCACAGCCCGACAGATCCCCTTTACTTGGGAGGCGTGCATACTGGGGTTATTCCCTAGAAGTAAGCGGCATAGAGCAGAGGTGCGCTTCACGGACCTGGGACTCATTGTGGCGAGGCGACTGGTGACTCGTAGGTGGAAATCACCGGACCCTCCGCCGGTGCAGGCCTGGAGACGCTCCCTCGAGGTATGGGCGGGAGTAGAGGGTGCAGAACTGAGGAGGGAGGAGGTGTTGGGACTGCGCCAATTTCCGCTGTCGACCGGCTGGGAAGAACTGATAAGATTGCGGGGCGCGGGCGGGGATCCTGAGGAAGGAAGCTTGGAGTAGTTCATCTGAGTGCCCATTGGGGGAATGTTGTGCTACGCTGGGAGATTAAGTGTGGGAATTAGCGAGCTCTGATGCACTGCTAGAAGACAGCAAGGCATAATTTATTAAACCTGGTGCCTGGCCTAATCTCTCCGCTGATATGCTGAAGTGATGCAGTTTCGTCCTCAACCTGATCAGGAAGCAAGTATGTGGAAAATAATAGTATAGATGTTCGCAACCAGTAGTTATTAGTTTACATGGTTAGTTCATACAGAGTTAATAACATCTGTCTACTCAACAATGACACTTGATCCACAATTCTAAGTTGGAAAAAGCGTTGCACAAGTGAATGTTGCCAAATGACGCGCTCACCAATAGATGTTATGCAGAGTGCCTCCCACTAGGTTCACAAAGGCATATTAAGAGAGCACTGGTAGAGTATCTTAAATGGGTAAGCGCTGCTGGACAGTCTGTAGATGGCCCAGAAAAAAGGCCAAGCACATGAGCAGTTTGCAAGGTATGCTGTAATTTATAGTGCAATGCCATGTTATATTTTAGTCGAATAGTGGGTAGTAATACTGATGCTACACAACGCATTGTATTAAAATGTTGATAATTCATATATTTGATGTACTGTTGTAATAAAACCTTAATAAACAGATTTATGAAAAAAATATGTATTTTTATGGAAGAGAATGCTAAATTAGATTTTTGTAAATTAAATAAATAGCATACAATATCTTGTATTGATGCCGTAAGAGGGGCAATCTGTTTAGATTGATAGTAATATACAAATCTTTTCCATTTGTTAGCATAGCACTGCCTAGTAGTGGGTTTTCTTGCTTGCTTAATCACATCCATACATTCTGATGGTAGGTGTAAATACCCAAACTCTATGACCTCAGGAGCCAAATTGCCAGATTGAGTTTGTTGGGATTTGGGTGCCTGATCTGCCCTTTGTTTTGTGTCAACCGGTCTGGTCTGTTTGGGAGCTTGGAGTGTGGTACTACTGATAGGTCTAATAATGTTGTGTACCATGGTTGACGGGCCCACATTGGTGCTAGGAGTATCATATTGAGTGTGTTTTGACGGAATTTGTTGACTACAAATGGAATGAGTGGGAGAGGGGGGGAAAAGCGTAAGCAAATATCACTGACCAATTGATCTACAGAGCATTGCCCTTGGATAGAGGATGTGGGTATCTGGATGTGAGGTTTTGGCATTTTGCGTTTTCGCTTGTGGCGAACAGATCTATGTTTGGTGTTCCCCATTGTTGAAAGTATTTTTGAAGTACTTGAGGGTGAATCTCCCACTCGTGTGTTTGTTGATGATTTCTACTGAGAACATCTGCAAGTTAATTGTGTATCCCTGGAATGTATTGTGCTACCAGGTGAATTTGGTTGTGTATTGCCCATTTCCAAATTTTTTGAGATAGGAGGGAGAGTTGGGACGAATGCGTCCCTCCTTGCTTGTTTAGGTAATACATGGTCGTCATGTTGTCTGTTTTGATCAGGACATTCTTCTGAGCGAGAAGAGGCTGAAAAGCTTTGAGTGCTAAGAAGACAGCTAACAACTCTAAGTGATTTATGTTTAGCTGTTTGTGTTGGGCATCCCATTGTGCTTGGATGTTGTGATTGTTGAGGTGTGCTCCCCAGCCAATCATTGATGCATCTGTTGTAATTATGGTCTGAGGCACAGGGTCTTGAAATGGCCACCCTTTGTTTAGATTTGTGGAATTCCACCACTGAAGGTACATGTATGTTTGGTGGTCTATCAACACTAGATCTTGAAGTTGACCGTGTGCCTGTGGCCATTGTTGTGCAAGGCACTGTTGTAAGGGCCACATGTTTACTCTTGCATGTGGAACAATTGCAATACATGATGCCATCATCCCTAACATTTTCATGACAAATCTGACAGTTTATTGTTGACCTGTCTGTATCTGTGCGATTATATTTTGGAATGCTTGTATTCTTTGCGTATTTGGACTTGCTAGCGCCTTTCGAGTATTTAGTATTGCACCAAAATACTGTTTTATTTGTGCAGGTTGTAGTTGCGACTTTTTGTAATTTATTGAGAACCCTAGCGTGTGCAGGGTTTGTATTACATAATGCGCATGGTTTTGACACTGCGTATGACTTGTTTGATTTTATTAGCCAGTCGTCTAGATATGGAAAGACATGTATATGTTGTCTTCTTAGGTAGGCTGAGACTACCGCTAGGTACTTTGTGAATACCCTTGGAGCTGTTGTTATTCCGAAGGGTAACACTTTGAACTGATAGTGCTTTCCTTGAATGAAAACCTGAGATATTTTCTGTGCGCTGGATGGATGGGTATATGAAAATATGCATCCTTGAGGTCTAATGTTGCCATGAAATCGTGTTTTTGAAGTAGTGGGATAACATCCTGAAGAGTTACCATGTGAAAGTGTTCTGACAGGATGTAAAGGTTGAGGATCCTGAGATCTAATATTGGTCTTAGGGTACCATCCTTTTTGGGAATCAGGAAATATAGTGAGTATACTCCCGCCCCTACTTGATTTTGTGGCACGGGTTCTATTGCTTGTTTGAGTAATACAGATTTGATTTCTTCCTGTAACAGACCGACGTGTTCTGTGGATAATTTGTGTGGTTTTGGTGTAAGGATTGGGTGAGTTTGTATCAACTCTAGGCAATAACCATTGTGGATAATTGATAGTATCCAACTGTCTGTGGTAATGTCTTGCCAATTGGTGTGGAACTTTTGTAGTCTTCCTCCCACAGGGGAGGTGTGTAGTGGAAGAGGATGAAACAAGTCACTGTTTAGTGTGCTGTGAGGTTTGTTTAGAGTTTTGATATTTACCCCTACTTCTGGGATACTGTCCTCTATATGTGCCCCCTAAAACCACCTCGTTGGTATTGAGGTTGGTAGGCTTGTTTTGCCTGCGATGTGGATGCCTCTATTGTTTGAGCTCTAAATCCACCTCTAAACTGAGGTTTTCGAAAGGATCCCCTGTATGGTGTGGTGTGTAGTGCACCCATAGCTTTTGCGGTGTCTGAATTTCTCAATTGCAGTGTCCACTTCTGGCCCGAAAAGTTGTTTTTTATTGAACATCATATTTAACACCGCTTGTTGGATTTCGGGTTTGAAACCCAAGGACCTGAGCCATGCAAGCCTCTTTATTGGTACAGCAGTGTTGACACTCCTGGCAGCTGTGTCTGCTGCGTCTAGGGCAGACCTCATCTGATTATTGGTGATGGCTTGCCATCCTCCACTATTTGCTGTGCCCTTTTTTGATGTACCTTGGGGAGATGCTGAATTATATCTTGCATCTCATCCCAATGGGCCCTTTCATATCTAGCCAACAACACCTGTGAATTGGCTATCCTTTATTAGTTGGCTGCCTGGGATGCAACTCTCTTCCCCACAGAATCAAATTTCCTACTCTCTTTGTCTGGTGGGGGTGCATCACCTGATGACTGAGTTTGCCCTTTTTCTGGCAGCGCTTACTACTACTGAGTCTGGAGGGAGTTGTTGAGTTATGTAAACAGGATCAGAGGGAGGTAGCTTGTATTTCTTATCTATCCTGGGAGTAATTATCCTTGCTTTAACTGGCTCGCTAAATATTTGATCAGCGTGTTTTATCATGCCGGGGAGCATAGGGAGCGACTTGTATGTTTAATGTGTGGAGGAGAGTGTATTAAACAAAAAATCGTCCTCCATCGGTTCAGTGTGCATGGTGACACTATAGTATGCTGCAGTCCTAGCTAAAACTTGATTGTACCCTGTACTATCCTCAGGTGGTGGAGGCTTAGAGGGATAGCATTCTGGGTCTTTGTCGGGAATGAGATCTGGATCATAAAGATCCCATGGGTCTATATGGTCTTGTTGCGAGTCAAACAAATGTGATGGTGACTGCATTGGTGTAGGACTGTTAGGAGGAGAGATATGCAGGTGTGGGGAGTGAGGCAGAGAATCAGGAGGAGAAAATCTAGGAGGTGGTGGTCTTTCCTTTGGCTTTGGCACTTTAGCTGGAGGCTGTGTAGTGTCCAATTCCTCCTGAAAGGCTAATTTCCTCTTAGGTTTTAGAGGAGTTGCTGTTAGGATTCTGCCAGTTTCTTTGTGGATATGAATCCTGGCTTGCCTTTCGTCCATTACTTTAAGTATTAGCTGTATTTGAGAGTCCACTCCAGAGGTTTTGTGGCTTTCTTTGAGTGTCTTAGAAAGTCCATGCTCCTCTGTGTAACCTGCTCTTTTCGGCTCAGAAGCCGGCTTTTTTGGTATCGAAAAAGATGGTGTAGTGGATGTTCTCGGCTCCAAAAGGGATTTCCAAATTTTCAACTCCGAAATACGGTGTATGCTCGAGTCGGATCCGGAGCCTTTTGTTGACTCCAATGGTTTTGGAGGAGTGGCCTTTTTCTGTGCTGAACTACCAGTTTGGTCCCTGGATGTTGTAGGAAAGTACCATCTTGCCTGGCATGTTACCCCCATATTTCACTGTATATATGTTGTTTTAGTTGTATGTGTCACTGGGACCCTGCCAGCCAGGGCCCCAGTGCTCATAAGTGTGCCCTGTATGTGTTACCTGTGTTATGACTAACTGTCTCACTGAGGCTCTGCTAATCAGAACCTCAGTGGTTATGCTCTCTCATTTCTTTCAAATTGTCACTAACAGGCTAGTGACCAATTTTACCAATTTACATTGGCATACTGGAACACCCTTATAATTCCCTAGTATATGGTACTGAGGTACCCAGGGTATTGGGGTTCCAGGAGATCCCTATGGGCTGCAGCATTTCTTTTGCCACCCATAGGGAGCTCTGACAATTCTTACACAGGCCTGCCACTGCAGCCTGAGTGAAATAATGTCCACGTTATTTCACAGCCATTTTACACTGCACTTAAGTAACTTATAAGTCACCTATATGTCTAACCTTTACCTGGTAAAGGTTGGGTGCTAAGTTACTTAGTGTGTGGGCACCCTGGCACTAGCCAAGGTGCCCCCACATTGTTCAGGGCCAATTCCCCGGACTTTGTGAGTGCGGGGACACCATTGCACGCGTGCACTACATATAGGTCACTACCTATGTGTAGCTTCACAATGGTAACTCCGAATATGGCCATGTAACATGTCTAAGATCATGGAATTGCCCCCTCTATGCCATCCTGGCATTGGTGGTACAATCCCATGATCCCACGGGTCTGTAGCACAGACCCGGGCACTGCCAAACTGCCTTTTCAGGGGTTTCACTGCAGCTGCTGCTGCCAACCCCTCAGACAGGTTTCTGCCCTCCTGGGGTCCAGCCAGGCTTGGCCCAGGAAGGCAGAACAAAGGACTTCCTCAGAGAGAGGGTGTTACACCCTCTCCCTTTGGAAAATGGTGTGAAGGCAGGGGAGGAGTAGCCTCCCCCAGCCTCTGGAAATGCTTTCATGGGCACACATGGTGCCCATTTCTGCATAAGCCAGTCTACACCGGTTCAGGGACCCCTCAGCCCTGCTCTGGCGTGAAACTGGACAAAGGAAAGGGGAGTGACCACTCCCCTAACATGCACCTCCCCTGGGAGGTGCCCAGAGCTCCTCCAGTGTGCTCCAGACCTCTGCCATCTTGGAAACAGAGGTGCTGCTGGCACACTGGACTGCTCTGAGTGGCAAGGGCCAGTAGGTGACGTCAGAGACTCCTTCTGATAGGCTCCTTCAGGTGTTGCTAGCCTATCTTCTCTCCTAAGTAGCCAAACCCTCTTTTCTGGCTATTTAGGGTCTCTGCTTTGGGGAATTCTTTAGATAACGAATGCAAGAGCTCATCAGAGTTCCTCTGCATCTCTCTCTTCACCTTCTGCCAAGGAATCGACTGCTGACCGCGCTGGAAGCCTGCAAAACTGCAACAAAGTAGCGAAGACGACTACTGCAACTCTGTAACGCTGATCCTGCCGCCTTCTCGACTGCTTTCCTGGTGGTGAATGCTGTGGGGGTAAGTCTGCCTCCTCTCTGCACTAGAAGCTCCGATGAAATCTCCCGTGGGTCAACGGAATCTTCCCCCTGCAACCGCAGGCACCAAAGAACTGCATCACTGGTACCCTGGGTCTCCTCTCAGCACGACGAGCGAGGTCCCTTGAATCCAGCAACTCTGTCCAAGTGGCACCCACAGTCCAGTGACTCTTCAGTCCAAGTTTGGTGGAGGTAAGTCCTTGCCTCCCCACGCAAGACTGCATTGCTGGGAACCGCGACTTTTGCAGCTACTCCGGCCTCTGTGCACTTCCGGCGGAAATCCTTTGTGCACAGCCAAGCCTGGGTCCACGGCACTCTAACCTGCATTGCACGACCTCCTGAGTTGTCCTCCGGCGATGTGGGACTCCTTTGTGCAACTTCGGGTGAGCACCGTTTCACTCCTCTTCGTAGTGCCTGTTCCGGCACTTCTGCGGGTGCTGCCTGCTTCTGAGAGGGCTCCTTGTCTTGCTGGGTGCCCCCTCTGTCCCCTGACGCAATTGGCGACATCCTCGTCCCTCCTGGGCCACAGCAGCATCCAAAAACCCTAACCGCACGACTTGCAGCTAGCAAGGCTTGTTTGCGGTCTTTCTTCAGGAAAACACTTCTGCACGACTCTCCATGGCGTGGGCCATCCATCCTCCAAAGGGGAAGTTTCTAGCCCTTGTCGTTCCTGCAGAATCCTCAGCTTCTACTGTCCAGTAGCAACTTCTTTGCACCCACAGCTGGCATTTCCTGGGCATCTGCCCATCTCCGACTTGCTTGTGACTTTTGGACTTGGTCCCCTTGTTCCACAGGTACCCTCGTTTGGAAATCCATCGTTGTTGCATTGCTGGTTTGTGTCTTTCCTGCAGAATTCCCCTATCACGACTTCTGTGCTCTTTGGGGAACTTTAGTGCACTTTGCACTCACTTTTCAGGGTCTTGGGGTGGGCTATTTTTCTAACCCTCACTGTTTTCTTACAGTCCCAGCGACCCTCTACAAGGTCACATAGGTTTGGGGTCCATTCGTGGTTCGCATTCCACTTTTGGAGTATATGGTTTGTGTTGCCCCTATCCCTATGTGTCCCCATTGCATCCTATTGTAACTATACATTGTTTGCACTGTTTTCTAATACTATACTGCATATTTTTGGTATTGTGTACATATATCTTGTGTATATTTGCTATCCTCATACTAAAGTACTCACTGAGATACTTTTGGCATATTGTCATAAAAATAAAGTACCTTTATTTTTAGTATATCTGTGTATTGTGTTTTCTTATGATATTGTGCATATGACACTAGTGGTACTGTAGAAAGCTTCACTTGTCTCCTAGTTCAGCCTAAGCTGCTCTGCTAAGCTACCATTATCTATCAGCCTAAGCTGCTAGACACCCTATACACTAATAAGGGATACATGGGCCTGGTGCAAGGTGTAAGTACCCCTTGGTACTCACTACAAGCCAGTCCAGCCTCCTACAGATGTCTTCTTTCGGGTCGAGCCATGGCCTTCCAGCAGTGGCGTACCCAAGCCTTATATTTCAGTCTTTGTGATGTTACAGGGGCAAGCGTACTCGCATGTCATCCTGCCGTGACCGGTCTGTCTTCCTCGGATTCCTGGTCGGAGTCGGAACCTCGAACCGAGTCTGCTGTCTGCATGATCTCTTCCTCTTCGACGTCAAGATGTTCAGAGATTCTGGACGCCATCTCGAGCCTTCGTGCTCTTCTGTCTCAAAGTGTCTTTTTTTAGATCTGAAGGATCGGCAGGCCTCGCAATTTTCTTCCCGATGATCTGGGGAAAGGCAAAGATTACAGACGAGGTGTTGGCCTGTATAAGGGAATTTAGCGTGGCACAGAGGACAGAATAGGAATGGAGTCCAATCCATGAGGCTTCCACGCGGTTGGCCCGACTAGGCCCGAGTTGGGCCCGGGCGCACCCCGAAGGGCGAGTACAGATGTCTTTTCCGATGGTACTGATGAGTCGATAGAAGATGTAAACCTGATCGATACAATACCGACGAAAATAAAGCGTTTACAAAGTTTTCCGAATCGAACTATCGGAGCGAAAGGAAACACGTCCGAACCCGACAGCGGAAAGAAAACAATCTAACATGGAGTCGATACCCATGCGCTGTGGAACCGAAGAGGAGGAGTCACTCGATCCCGTGACTTCAAAACTCTTCTTCGCAGAAAAACAACTTGTAACACTCTGAGCCCAACACTAGATGGCAGAAGTATATGCACAGCATGTGTATCTGCAGCTACACATGCCATCGAACACACACACATATATATATATATATATATATATATATATATATACACATATATATATATATATTTTACCTAGTAGTGGTCGCCACTAGGTAGTTATAGTTAGGGCCATGCTTCCCATGAAAAAGCGTTTGACTTGTGTATATCTTTGGCACCGTTTGACGAATCTTCTCAAACTTTTCCCCAAAAAAGTGCCCTGGTGATTCTTGGTGAGCATGGAAAGTTTTGGGGTGATCCCTCAAGCAGGGGCGGAGAACAAGGGGGGGGGTCAAAAATGTTGAGTTTCTCATGTTATTTCCCATTTGATCTTTAGATGCAAAGACAGCCTGAACCACTAGATGGAATTACACCAAATTTGGCAGAAAGCTAGGCTTCGGAACGCACATTACACTTGTGCTTGTTTGGTATAAATTCTTTCAGTAGTTTTAGAGAAATTACATGGAAAAGAAAATGATATCTCTGGCCATAAACATTTATCAATGATTGCAGCGATTTTGCAAATGCACGTGACAACAGGAATGCTGTGATTGTCTGGCCGCAACCTGACTAGAAAGTTTGTACCTGCCATTTTAGGGAATAGGCACAGTCTCCGGGGCTGAAAATTGTCATGAAAAGTGGCTTTAGGGGTCAGGGTGGAGTTACCCTGACCCCAGGGGTGTCATGTAAGAATGTTTTTCAGTCATAATATGAACTTACAATGTTTTTTTTCCCATGGGAAGCGATATTTGCAAATATGTCGCAGCGCTCAACGCCCCTGTGTAACGTTGCAACGTATTTGCGATTATCGGCAATAATAAAAATGCTTTTAGAGACTTACGTTATACACTAATTCACCCATTATCACACCAAGTCACACTCTGATGCACCCATTCACAGACTGTCACCCTGATGCACCTATTCTCAGACCCAATCACATCCTCATGCACTCGTTCGCAGGCCCAATCATTCTCTCATGCACCCATTCACAGATCCAGGTACAACCTCATGCACATATTTACCGATGCAGTCATACTCTGACCCACCCATTTGCAGATCCACTCACACACTGATTTACCCCTTCATAGACCCAATCAGAGCCTGATGCAACCATTCGCATACCCAGTCACAACCTCATACACCCATTTGCAGATTCACTCATACCCTGATGCACTCATTCAGAGACCCAGTCACACCCTGATGCAGCCATTTGTAGATCCAGTCGCAGCCTGAGGGACTCATTCACACACTGATGCACCTATTCGCAGACCCAATCACACCCAGATGCACCCACTGGGAGATACAATCACACCCTGATGCACCCATTTGCAGACCCAATCATTCCCTCATGTACCCCTTCACAGACCAAAATACAACTTCACACACCTATTTGCAGATCAGGACATACCCCAACTCACCCACTTGCAGACCCAATGACACCGTGACACACCCATTTGCAAACCCAGTCGCAACCTCATGCACCCCTTTGAAGATGCACTCACACCCTAATGCACCCATTCAGAGAACCATTCACAACCTGGTGTACCCATTCGTAGATCCAGTTGCACCCAGAGGCACACAGACTCACTGACAACCTGTTGCACGTATTTGCAGACCTAATCAACCCTGATACACCCATTTGCGGACCCAAATATTCCCTTATACACCCATTCACTGACCCAGACACAACCTCACACACCCATTCGCAGATCCCCTCACACACTGATTCAGCCATTTGCAGATCCAATGACCCCTTGATGCACTCTTTTGCATACCCAGTCGCAACCTCATGCACATATTTGCAGATCCACTCACACCCTGAAATATCCACTCAGAGACTCACTCACACCCTGATGCACGCATTCCCAGATCCAGTTACACCCTGATGCACCCATTCACAGACTCACTGAGACGCTGATGCACCTATTTGCAGACCCAATCACACTCTGATGCACCCATTTGCAGACCCAATCATTTCCTCATGCACCCATTTACAGACCCAGACACAACCTCACGCACATATTCACAGATGCAGTCATACCCTGACACACCTATTCGCAGATCAACTCACACACTGATTCAACCATTCGTAGACCCAATCAGACCGTGACACACCCTTACACATACCCAGTCACAACTTCATGCACCCATTTGGAGATCAACTCGCACCCTGATGCACCCATTCAGAGACCAGTCACACCCTGGTGTACCCATTCTCAGATCCAGTTGCACCCTAAGTCACTCATTCACATACTCACTGACACCCTGATGCACCTAATCGCTGACCCAATCACACCCCGGTGCAGCCACTCGCAGACAATCATTCCCTCACGCACCCATTCACAGACCCAGACACAACCTCACTCACCCGTTCGCAGATCCAGTCATACCCTGGCACACCAATTTGCAGATCCAGTCATAACCTGACACACCCATTCTCAGATCAACTCATACACTGATTCACATATTAGCAGTCCCAATCACACAGTGATGTATCCATTTGCATACCCAGTCACAATCTCATGCACCCATTTGGAGATCCACTCACATCATTATGCACCGTTTCAGAGACCCAGTCACACCCTGATGCAGCCATTTCCAGATCCAGTCACACCCAGTTGCACCCATTCACAGACTCACTGACACTCTGATATACCCATTCGGAGACCCAGTCCTTCCCTCATCCGCCCATTCACAGACACAACCTCAAGCACCCATTCACAGACCCAGACACAACCTCACGCACCCATTCACAGACCCAGATAGAAACTCTCACACCCATTCACAGACCCAAACACAACCTCAAAGACCCAGGCACAACCTCACACACATTTGCAGATCAAGTCATACCTTGACACACCCATTCACAGATCCACTCGCAGAGTGATTCACCCATTTTAAGACCCAATCACACCAAGAGACATTCATTTCCAAACCCAGTTACAACCTCATGCACCCATTTGGAGATCCACTCACTCCGTGATGCACCCATTCAGACACCCAGTCACACCCTGATCTACTCATTTGCAAATTCACTCACACCCTGATGCACCCATTCACAGACTCACATACATCCTGATGCACCCATTTACAGATCCAGTCACACCATAATGCACCCATTGGGAGGCGCCATCACACCCTGATGCACCGATTTGCAGACCCAATCACTCCCTCATATACCCATTCACAGTCCCAGACACAACCTCATGCACCTATTCGCAGATCCGCTTGTACCCCAACACACCTATTTGCCGACCCACTCACACTGATTCACCCACCTGCAGATGCAATGACAACGTGACACACCCATATGCATACCCAGTCACAACCTCATGCACCCATTTGGAGTTCCACTGACACCCTGATGCACCTATTTTCAGACTCAATCACACCCTGATGCACTGATTCACAGACCCAATCATTCCCTCATGCCCCCTTTCACATACCCAATCACAACCTCATGCACCCATTCGCAGATCTATTCATACCCTGATGCACCCATTCACAGACCCACTCACGCTCTGATGCACCCATTCACAGATCCACACACACACTGATGCACCCATTCACAGACCCAATCACACCCTGATGCACCCATTTGCATAACTAGTCACAACCCTCATGTACCCATTTGCATATCCTCTCACACCCTGATGCACCCATTCAGAGACCCACTCACACCCTGATGCCCAAATTCACAGATCCAATTGCACCCTGATGCACCGATTCACAGACTCACTGACACCCTGATGCACCTATTCGCAAAGCCAATCACACACCCATTCCCAGACCCAATCATTCCCTCATGCACCCATTCACAGATCCGGTCATACCCTAATGCACCCATTTGCAGATCTACTCACACCCTGATGCACCCATTTGCAGATCCATTCCCACCCTGCCGTACCCATTTGCAGACCCAATCACACACTGATGCACCCATTCCCAGACTCATATAGAAAATTGCTTATATATAGCTATGTATTTTGAATGAGTCGGTGTGTATTGAAAGCCTGCTTTAGTTTTGCGTTTTCACGGATAACCACAATAATAGCTACATTGTCGCAAATAGGTCAAAAAAATTAAACACTTAGAGAAAAAAATTAACAAGAATTTTGGGCAAAAGCATGGCCCTCACAAGAGCCTTTGTGTTCATTGTTAGTATGGGATAGTTACATGTAAGACTGGATAAACAGTTTAATGTTCAAAAGAAAAACTCTGTTGCCTTCATCTGTGAAGTGCACATCGTCACTTCTATGTATACCATTCATGTGAAAGCGCAGATTGTTGTTGTATGTACAGCCCATGTTATGGTCTCTGAGGAATGTGTTTTATTGACATATTTCCTGGCTTTGTCAATCTGTAAGCAGAATTGAGTGGACCACTTCCATTTCTGCCTTTGGCACATGTTGGTGTATACCAAGACAGTGTGAGGGAAAGTCTCATCAATTGCGCAAAGGTATTTTTCAGTAGGATTTCCAGTCCTACCCCAGTGAGTGTGCCTAGGTCATTACCACCACAGTGCACAATCACGAGGTCATGGGGTTGGCAATCGCTAATACTTTTAGTAAGCAAAGAATTGATGGCAGTTTAATCCTGTCTGGCCAATCCAATTTATGTCCACATTAGGCAAACCCAAGTCCCTGTCAATTGCACTCCTTTCAGCAGCTTCCCTAGCCCAAAAGACGTAGCTGTGCCCAACAATCCATACTCTAACCATTTTGAAGTGAGGCAAGAGTAGCAGTGAGAAAATGACTTGCACTGAATGAGGCAGTGTTGGGAATGGGATGCAGTTAAAATGGAGGTCTGCTGCCGTTTAAAAAATATATATATATTTTCCATTGGGTACTGTGCATATGCAGGTGGGTGAAATTAGGCAGTACCTTGAAAGGATGCGTAACTAGTTCTTTGATTGGCTCTAGTAAAGATAAGATTTGTACTGCTGACTTTGATATGGTGTTTTATCTGTACGGTACAACACACCTGCTGCACCTAACCTTGAAAGCAGTATGCCCCTTCTAGAATGTGCTGTGAACTTGTAACCCACTGGCTCTAGTGGGTTGCTATGCAGACTGGGCTAAGACTGTGTTTGGGAAAGGCTCTTAAAGGGACAGTACGGTCTTTGTAAAAGTTGAAAGAATTTCTAGTCATCACTGTGTGACAAAGGTTTACTTTCCAAAATAGATATTGCTAATGATGTGTACTATACTGTTGAAGTAGTAAAACTATCACGCTAAAATGTGGTTTTGGACACGTGTTTTTTTCTTGAATTCGTCACGAGAATCGGGATTACGTATAACAAGCTTAACCTACTAGGTGCTTCAGAAAAGTGCACAAAAGGGCTAATAAATACTAATCATTCAGATTTGGCCTTAAAAAAATAAAAAATGAAAGTTATGCTTTTATTTGTTTATATCTCCTGTATCACACAGTGCAAAGTTCAAAAGATTGCCATTTACTGTAGCTATGAGTAAAAGTGCTCACCAATTCTTATGCGTAGTTTTCAATATTCTTGAGAGTATTGACTAATAAGAGCAAAACAACAATATTTCAGCAATAACTACATTTTCAGGTATGTGAATTTAATTTAATAGTGAGGAAACAAATTTAAAATACATATTTGTATGTTAGTTTGCTGAAACAGAGCATGAGATATATAGTAATAGATTGAAAAAAAGGTGAAATTATCTATTAGGAATAGTCTCAATAGGTTTATATATTCATTAATAGGTAAGTAACATGCACTTTCTGAGAGGTAAAGAGTAGCTATGTGACAAGTTCCTTTAGCATATAGTGTACCCTAAGTGTTAAACTTCACAATATACTACAAGATATGAAAGTTATATAAGTCTATATATGATGCGCTGCTTACAAAGAATGTATTGGTTGTATTTCTGGGATTTGTAGTCCTATGTATTCCGTTTTAAAAGTGGACTGCAAAACTGAGATTTGAAACTGAAAAAAATGACCACAGGTCGATATGAAGCTTTATTGTGTCACAGTCAGATGAATGTATTAGAAGGCTGGTAGGGTAGGTTTTGGTACATTTTAGAGTAGGTTTCTATGTGGTTGGATGGTGATATATGTTCTTTCAAATAATATTAAGTCAGATCTGTAGTAATAGACTACTAGGTGTAGTTAAAGATCGTGTGTTAAAACATAGCTCAGGTATGGTAATACAGGTGGCGTTTCTGGTCTTACACTGACAGGTTCTCATGCAGCCTACAACCTCTTTGTGAAGTATGAAATAGATTTTTTAATCTATACTATTGTTTTCTGAGATAATCTGTCACTAGTACAAGTGTACACCTACATACACTCATATTTATAGAGAAACAGTGCCACAATATTTTAATGTATCTGGAGAGACACTGGTTTAATCATGGGTGACACCCAGTAGTGCAGTGCCTGTGTGTGGTTTGTGACTCAACATACAGTATATTATTCACCAAGGAGCTCACATTCATATTACTGACATAAGCCACTACAATTAGCCTGAAAAATCCCTGTATGTGTAGAAATATAATGTAATATCATAAGCCCTAAATAAAGTATACCACTCACCAAGGAACTCTTAGTCATGTTTCCAAAGCATGCATGATGTGTCTCAGCCACTGGAACATACACACTTCTACATTCACTAAGATACTCAAAATGCATTTACATATGCAACAGTATGAAAGGCAATTGGAGCCACACTAACATAGCTTTGTATTCTCAAACAGAGGTAGTGAGATATATGATCAGCAGCTTATGGATAGATTAGAGACTCACACAAATACCAAAACAAGCAGTCACATACCGGCAGATGGAGTAAAATATCTCAAAGCATTTCTAGAGGTAGACAGCTGCATTCACTCAGAAATTTAGCCAAGTACTCACACGATCTACTTATGTCTGCACAGAAATGCTGTTTCAATCATCATGCAGGAGGCCTATCAGTGTAGTTTCTCAGTGCTGTGTCACTTGTTACTGAAAGTGGCATCTAAAACCGCTTTCTGAACTCTTAAAGTCACATTTAAGAGCAAATACAGTATGTCACCTCTATAATAAGTTGAAAGTATGTCATTATCCATGTTGCATTGTGGTTCAGTGACTGAGAAACATACTTTTCAGTTTGCAAGGTTATTTGATTGCTTTCAGTTCACTAAGCTGAGCACTAGCTAGGCTATGGTAATAACCACAGAACTGACATTCACTCTTCCAAAGCATGCATGGTCTTCTTTAGCAGGTGAAAGAGAAATAGAGACACTTCTACACCCAGAAAACATTTACATACGCAGCAATATCAAAGGCAATGAGAGACACACTCATATAGCTGTGTATTCTCTAACAGAAGCACTGAGGTATATCTTCACCCACTTACGTAGAGATTTACAGAGTCATAGAGGTACTAAAAGAGGCAGTCATATACTGGGAGATGTATTAAAATATCTCATAGCACTTCTACAGGTAGACACATGCATTCACTCAGAAATATAACCAAGTAGTCACAAGAACTACTGATTTAGACAGAGAAATCTCATTTTAATCATGCATGAAGTCTATTAGTATAGGGTTTCTCAGTGCTGTTTCACTAGTCACTGAAATTGGCTTGTAATTCCCCTTTCTGAACTGTTAAACTCACATTTAAGCCCAAATAAGTCAGCTCTGTAAAAAGTTGAAGGTATGCCATTAACCATGGTGCATTGTCGTTCAGTGATTGAGAAACATACTTTTCAGTTTTACAACCTTAGTAGAGCACTTTTACACCCCTTGGCTAAGCATTACATAGAGTATGCCAATCACAAAGGAGCCAACATTCATGATTTCAAAGCATGGTCGCTGTGTCTCAGCCAGTTAAGACAGAAACAGAGACACTTCTAAATTTACTGACAGTCAGAAAGCATTTACATATCAGGCACTATCAAAGGAAATTGCACACACGCTATTAAAGCACTATATTTTCTAACAAAGGTACTGATGTATATGATCAGCCACTTACATGGAGATTTAGAGAGTAATACAGGTACTAAAACAGGCAGACGCATGCTGGCAAATGCACCAAAATATCTCATAGCACTACTAGGGGTAGACAGCTGCATTCAATCAGACATATAACCAACTAGTCACCTGATCTACTTATGTACGCAGAGACATAGTGCCTCAATCATGCATGAGGCCTATTAGAGTACGGTTTCTCTTGTCATTAGTCACTGAAATAGGCCTGAGAAACTCCATTTGTGAACTCTCAAACTCACATTTAAGGCAAATATGTTACAGTGTGATATGTTGTACATATGCCATTAACCATGGTGGATTGTGCTTCTGTGATTGAAAAACATACTTTCGGTTTTACAAGATCCGTTAAGGATTTTCAGACCACTAACGTCAGCAGTAGCTAGAGTATGGTAATGACCACAGAACTGACATTCATGTATCCAATGAATGCATGGAGTGCCTCAGCCAGTGGAAGACAAACAGAGACCCTTTTACATTCACAGGTATAGTCAGAAAGCATTTACATATACATGAAGGGTAAAGGCAACTGGAGACACACTCAAATGGCCTTTATTTTCTAACAGAGGCATTGAGGTATATCTTCACCCTCTTACATAAAGATTTATGAGTCAACACAGGCAATAAAAGAGGCCCTACCATAGCAGCAGATATACTAAAATATGAAATAGTGCTACTAGAGGTAGACACCTGTAATGATGCAGAAATACAGCCAAGTACTGACACAATCTATTTATTTAGCCAGAAAAATACTGTTTCACTCATGCATGAGACCTATTAGTGTAGAGTTTCTCTGTACTGTGTCAGTGATCACTGAGTCATTCACAGATCCAGTCATATCGACGCAGCAATTCACAGACCCATTCCCACCCTCATGTACCCATTTGCAGATCCATTCTCACCATGATGCACCCATTTTCAGACCCAATCCCACCATCATACACTCATTCACAGATGCAATCGCACTCTCATGCACCCACACACCCACTTACACTCTGATACACCCATTCTCAGATGCACTTACACCTGCTACCTACACCAATTTGCAGACCCAGCCACAACCTCATGCACCTATTCACAGATCTAGTCACACCCTCATGCACCGATTAAGACACCCCATCACAGTATGATGCAGCTTTTCTCAGATCCACTCACACCTGCTGCACACATTTGCACACCCAGTCAGACCCTCGTGTACCCATTCACAGACCCACTCACACCCTGATGCACCCATTCGCAGATCCATTCATACCCTGATGTACTCATTCACAGGTACTAAAACAGTCAGAGACATACCCTCACACTAAAATATCTAATAGTGCTACCAGAGCTAGATACCGGCGTTCACTCAAAAATATAGCCACAAACTTGCACGATCTAGTCAAGTATACAGAAAAATACTGCTTCAATCATGGCTGAGGCCTATTTGTGTACAGTTTCTCTGTGGTCTGTCACCAGTGACTGAAATTGACCTTTAAAACCCCTTTCTAAACTATGAGTCTCTCAGTTTGTCCTGTGTGATATGTTGGAGGTATCCTATGAAGCATAGTCCATTGAGGTTCTGTGTGATATATTACTCCTTTACAGAACTTGCTCTCTGAAAGTTACTTCTCAGAAGAAACAGATATAAACGTAAAGTTCATAATTAATAGAATAATATTACTCTAAATATATAATTAAAATATATTTTTTCTTGATTTACAGGCGTTATTTTTTCCTTGAGTGCACACAGTTACCATGCCATTAAAATTTCAGATGAAAAAAGAAACAGAAAGAAGAATCCTACCTTCTCAGAACTGAGAAACAAAAGGGACAATATGGCAAAAAAGTATAGAAAGAAACACAAGCTGCTGATAAGAGACCAAAGACATTTCTTAAAATAGTATGCAGTCAACTTAAAACTCAGCAAAAAGAAGTAAAAAAAAAAAAAAAAACTTTGACATCAAGTAAGAAAGGAGTAAAGGTAAATAATATCACAAGTAAAACACCTACAGTGAACCACCCAGTTTAACTAGAAGACCATGTCAGTTCAAGGCAATAAGAGTCAGAATGTTCCATAGCAGAGTAATCAAGAATCTAATCTGAAGTATAAAAGGAGAGAAGGTCTCAGACAAAAGGAACATGTTGAGTGTGAGAGAGCATAGCTTATATAATCTATATTAACATGCAATGTTTATGAATTAATGTGTGATAATGACGTATAGAAACAAATGTAGTGAATCTTGTTTAAACGTGCACCTGAAATGTGACCACGGGGAGCGTCCGCCAATGTATACGTAGACTAATCATAATGACTAAAATGTTTATAAAATGTTATACTGAATAAGTTTTATACTAATTATTAATAATTGCGTTATTGAATTTGTGCTGAAATCTTGGTAGGCCTTAAGTTAGCATGAGCTGAAGCTTAGCTGCTTGGCTCTCATATTAAATGTATTTTTCCTATCTTGCAGTGTGCTGACTTGCAAAAGGACATGACCTCTTGTTTTCTTCAAACTAGAAGCTGAAATGTAACCATACTAGATCCTTTCCCGTGAATTCTTCATTGCTTGTAAGAATTATTAAGACAAAATGCAACAGTGTAGATTAATGTAATGTACAAGGTCATTCGA
Source organism: Pleurodeles waltl (assembly GCF_031143425.1). Taxonomy (NCBI): domain Eukaryota; kingdom Metazoa; phylum Chordata; class Amphibia; order Caudata; family Salamandridae; genus Pleurodeles; species Pleurodeles waltl. The sequence goes on from NC_090439.1 coordinate 208,505,792, forward strand.
ACCGGTGAAGACAATAGAGCTACTGACCAAAAGATGTGCAAAGAATTACAGAAAGATGAAATCATACCGGACGTGCTACCTCTGAAGACATCGAACATGAGGACCAATGAGAAGCTTGTAAAATAATATGGGGTGAAAGAATAATGACATAATCTGTTTTCCAATAGGGTAAAGATAGTGGGGTATAGCAAAGGTCCAATAAAATTTTAGGGGAATGTACAACGAAAAAGGAATAAAAACCCATGACACGGGGAGCCATTTAGGTGGGTTAGGGAATGCTATTGATTTTATCCAGAAACGTTGTCACTCTGTTTGGTGACTTACTGGTTTGCTTAGAACCATCCTCGTCCTTAGATTGCCAATTTTACACTTTACCTCCTTATGAGGGAAGTGCCCCCATTTTGCCCCGGAGCTGAGTTCTGACCGATGGCGATTTGACTGATGTCCTTTAGACGAAGACTGAACCTGTGTGCTGACCAAAACTTTGGAGGGTAATTATGACAATGTATTTGTGATTTGTCTGTTTGCTTTTCCTTTCTAGGTACCAACTGCTTTCTTTTGACAGAGACCATAGTTAGATGTTTTCCAAATTGGTGTTTTAAATTGTTTTGCATGAAGCCAAACATGCTAATGCTAATCAGTGGTTAGGACAGGTGTTCACTAAACTGACGCAAATAGACAAACAACCGAATCTATGCTTTGTTGAACTGACGCGTTATTGACACTCTGCTAAATTGATCTATGTTTACGTCGTGTTATGTCTTGATGTTTGTGATTCTTGCCTTAATGAAATCTTATCAAAGTTGCCATATCGTGACTATGCTATTATGTTTTTTGGTTTTGAGATTAACACATCTGCTTTTAGAATTGTAACCAATAGGGAATAAAACTCATAACATTCTACTAAACTGGTGTGGTTATTCATGACTGCAAGGTCATGGTAGTAGTTTTAATTAATTAATGACTTTGACTAAAGTGAAGTGTATTGTGGTAATAAATATTGATGACATTATTGATGTATTGATTGATATATTGCCTAGCTATCTCGTCCTAAGGTGTCTCTCAACTGGGTCAAAAGATTCATTGGCCTGAAACGAGTCCTGATGTGTAATAAATTATCATAAAGGGACGCGTTAACAAGTGTGTAGTTGATAAGGCATTTGCTCTGAAGAGGAAGTTTTTTATCTTGATTTTGGATAGAATTAAAATACTAGATAAAATATTGTTGCGCATGAGTAAAAAAGCCTAAAGAAAAGACCTATAAACAAAACCAACTTTTGCAGTTTTTAGTGGGGAGTGGATGCATACTTCTAGTACTGAGCCTTTCTTTAATGAAGAAAACTACTTGCAAGAGAACAGACTAATGCATGCAGTTGACGAATCTGGACATCGTTATGTCTAAATGATGGTTCTACTATTACAAAAGAGGTAATGGTACATAAAAATGTAGAATAAGTCATAGCTGGAGAGGTTCAGGGAAGGCATACACAGGTCCCAGTGTATAAGTGGAAATGTAACAGTATTTGTGCCGTGCGATAGAAATCAAGTGATATACTCAGAAACGTTTTATGAAAGTTTCCATGCAAAAGTCCTGAACAGAAAATTGTACTTTTGCAAAGACTAGACCCTTACAGAGTACAAAAATATACAAATCTACAGAGTTATTCACTACCAGGTTTATCGAATAAAGTGTGCCAAAATACCTTTCATCATTTTAGAATGTTAGCTGTACACCAGTCATGCATGTGTATTCTAGTTAGGAAACTTTACCATTTGAAGAGTTCTGCAGTGTGTTCAGGGGAAAGCTCTTGTATGAAACACTGGCACAGTTAGAAAATATTTGTGATAATGTGCAGTTTCGTTTCTTTGGACCTAAAGAGGAGTGCACACAAAATGAACAGTTGGAACCTGCAGGTGTAGCAGAACAGGCGATAACTACTACTGTTAACGTTTGTGAAGAAATTAGAAAGTTTAAAACAGTCTGTTCAGAGAAGTCGACCTGTATTTGCATATGTTGTAGACGCACTCACCACAAAACTCAAACTTGTTATGTTACTGTGTCTTTGAAAACTGAAGAAGACAACAGTGATAAATGGCGAGATTTTGCAGCTTATTTATTTGGAGAATAACACTTCGATTGTTGCAAACAACAAGTTATATGTAAGTACTGTTATACTAATTTAGAGGAGAATAAATGCCATCTGAGCAGTGTATACCAAGTTAGAACTAGTTTCTACTCCAAAAGGACTGCAAGACTTGTATGTTTATGAGTCTATATTTATGCAATGTGTACATCCATTCCAAGCAGTAGTCCGCATGAAGCCAAAGACAGGAAAGTTACCTCTGACCGAGCTCCAGAAGTGTCTAAAAGTTAGACTTGTTTATTTGCCATTAGATTTTAAGGAAATGTTGAAACTATAGGTGTGGAAAGAGATGTTGAAGAGGGACTTGTGCTTCTAGTCAATGGTGTACCTACTAAGAGTAAGGTGATATGGCTAAAGTTAGTAGATGTTAGTAAAGAAAGCATCCTATCCGGTACAAAATAACATTTATTATAAAACTTTTAATTCTCTTCAAGATATATCACAGATAGATAATGGTACAGAATTGTCCAGAGGCCAAATTGAGAAGATTAATCAAAAGATTTATGAACACTACAGTATTCATCCTCTACATTCTAAAGAGACTAACTGAGATGCTATTGAGCTATGAAAAAGCAAAAGGTGCTCCATTAAGTGTGAGGGAGAAAAGTTCAGAAAATCGTTGTTTTCCAAATCTCTTTCCTACTGGAGTTGGCAGTAGGCATGACAACCGGACTGTACAAATACCAGCAGCAGAGGACAGATCTACCAGACTTTATTCAGAGGACACTAGATTTCTTCAGAATATCCCTTATATATTTCACCTATTATTTAAGAGTAACTTGTCTGGCTTATCCTACGCAGTAAATCACATTCTAAAAGCAGGAGTAAATGTCCAGAATCTGACAGCAAGAAGATTTGTTGATAAAGTTCAAGAAAAAGATGAACACCTTGAATACAACTTACTTGAGGGCATGTCAACGTGGTACAAATGAATATTGGTATCAATGTCATGGTGAATTAAAATACATGTTAAGGAATCTAAGACCAGCGACTTGGTGTGTGACAATGAGTTGTGCTGAATATGCATAGGGTGACCTTCTTTAATTTTTTTGTGATGCAAACTTAAATATAAAAGCTATCCATTTGAAAATAGCAAGTGAATTCTGTTCATTGGACCCTTCAAACGTTTGCAGATATTTTAACCAATGATTTCAGACAATGATGGCTTTCATCTGTAACAAAACTAATCCACCTCCTGGTGAAGTCACTGATTTCCTCTGGCACAAAGAGAACCAAGCTAAAGGTGATCCACACATTCATAGGCTGCTATGGGTAAAAGATGCCCAAAGTTTGGAACAGACAGTGATGACTACCTTGTCTTTCAAGGGAGCAGTATATGCCATTTCAAATTAAAATGCTGAGAAGGGATTGAGATAAGTTCTATGATTTCAAAATCAGAGGTTTAGCAAATATGGTCATTGGACCTACAAATCAAAAGCTACATTTTATACACAATGTCGCTTTGGATTTCCACGTCCTGTTATCTCAGAAGAAAGAGTCAATAGCTTTTTGTCTGCAGTGAGACATCTTGACACGTAAATCACCAAAAACTACCTACAACATCAGAAGAACAGAAGTTTCAAAATATATTAATGACTACATTCCTGTTATTCTCAAAATGTGGAATGCAAATATGGATATGCAATTTGTTGCTTATAATTCTACTGCTGTAGCTAGCTATGCCACTTCTTGAATAACAAAGTCAGAAAAGAGAGAAATAAAAGATGTGGGAAGAGATTTCAGTAGAAAAGAGTCTCTGCAAAAAATTGTACAGTCTTAGCTTGAAAATGCTTTCACAGTGTGGTCTGGCCGCCATAGAGAATGGCCGCCTGAAAGGAGAGCTCCACGCGCCGGGCAGGTTTTGCAACGAAACGGGGGGGGGGGGGGGGTTATTCTTCTCTTTCAACCTCTTCTACGACCTCTCCGTGCCGCAGAGGAGATGGGCCCAAAGAAAGACGAGAGTCCACGGCCAAAACAGCTGCGGATGTAGCAACGGACACTGGTTCGGGTGTGGCCTACTGAGACCCACAGAGCCGCGGACTGACGTTCGACACCAGCCCAGGGCTGGGAGCGCACCAGAGGGAAATAAAGAACGCCTCTCCCTATAGCGACAACAATGCCGCGCACCAGTCCGCCTCTGACCATAAGCGAGTGAGTTAACTTCCCCTGCTGCCGTCACTCACCTGTACCGCGCAGCGCATCCCCTGGGGTCCGGGGAGGAGGCAGTGGGACACCGTGACCCGGAGCAGTTCATACGGCACTGCCGGGAATCAGCACATTGGCTTGGAGGTGATCTACGGAGGTGGACCGCGCTATGATCCTGAGCGCCCGGCAAAAACCAGGAGTGGGGTCCCATACAGGGTAGGTTACGAGGTCAAAACAAACTGAACCACTTTAAAAAATAAATAAAAAAAACCTGCAAGAGAACCCACAAGTGAGGAAGCCAAGGAGCATACCTCCTGTCCCCCCCCCCTCCTCCCCAAAGACCTCCACTCTAATTATAAATAAGACTGCCCAACTCGCCTCAAGTCCCAACATGGCTATTAAATGACACAGGGAATTGAGAATCCAGAGGCCATCACACCAACGAACTGGGAAAACCTCCTATAATCGAACAGACACCAGGACTTTTGGTTCTTCTTTTTTTGAAAGTGGGAAAGAGCAACAAAAGAGGCCCTCAACACGCCGCTGGCCTTTTGAGAAGGAGTGTGGAGGAGGGGAGAGGGTGGGAAAAAAAGGAAAGGAAAAAAGGGAAAAACGAAAAAGAAACGAGGTGGAAGGAGGGTGAAAAAAGAGGAAAAAGAAAAAAGAAAAAGGGTAAAGAGAAAATGTGGGGAACACGACCCCAAACAGGATCCTCTCCACGAGCTACCCCAGTTCCTACCTCAGCAGTCCCTATGGAGAATCCCATGTCGGGTGATGAGGCAGACGACCCCCTTGAGACAGTCCATAGGGGAGAGACCTTCCATTGGTCTACAACGGAGCCTGCCCGAAACTGCAGACACCTTCCCCTTCCTCTGGCCTTCTACCAGTCATTGCACCTCTTTTATCCTCTAACCCAACTCCTGGCAGAAACCCGGAGGCAGATCCCGATATACCGTGGATTGCCTTAGATGAAACAGGATCTGAAGCCCACGAGGGTTCAGACTGCCTAGAAGACCAAGTAGGTGTATCACCAGCGGATCTCGCAACTCAATGATCAACTCACCCCCGATAGAGGGGGAAACAACCTGAGTGACTGAACTAAGAAACACGAGCGACGTGTCCTTGGCCCAACATCCATATACTCATTGAAATGCACCTCTCGTTAGACTCTCATACGGTGAGGGAAATGCCCAACGGAAAAGCTGCAGGCAAACATTCCCATCAGTTGCTGTTCTCAGAAGCCATTGCACAACCAAAAACCATGACGATGCAGGCGGCACCACCTGGACACACACCCTCCTCATCTGACCCACCTCCGCTGGAAGCGACAGACGGCATATTGCAAGAGATAACCTCGGTAGGACGCCGTCTAGAGGTAATGGATCTAAAAATAACAGACCTCACTGTGGCCTCCTCCTCCATCTGCACTGACATAGCTAGCTTCCGAGAGACAGTAAATAATCTGGATCAACGCCTAAAAACTGTGGAAGATCAAGTAGAGGCAATACCTGATCAAGAAGAGGAGCTAAGAACACTGAGCGAAGATCACCGACCTAGAGGGCCGAAGTCGCAGGGACAACGTACGCTTTTTTGGCATATCGGAGCAAAAAAAAGATCGGATATCAAAGCCTTCCTCAAATCACTTCTGATCGACCACTTTGGCATAGAGTTCTCGCCACCACCGGAGTTCCAGAGAGTGCACAGACTTGGACCTTCCCATAAAGCATTCACCAACAAACCATGTCCTATTACAGCATGTTTTTTACGCCACGAACAAGCCCGCCAGGTTATCTCTGCGGCCAAAACACGGGGCCCGGTCTCCCTGGAAGGGCACGAGATTAGAGCAGCTGCAGATTTTTCTAGGCTAACAAATGAAAAAAGAAGGGCATTTCTGTCTCTCCGTCCACAATTCAGATCCATGGATATTAAATATGGCCTTTTTGAACCGGCACATCCAGAGACTTCACTGACCCAGAAGACCTCGGCGCTTTCCTGAACGACCTGGCCTCGCACTCCATGGACATCACCTCCGGACAGTTGGAATCCACCCCGCCACCTACAGGGACCGCTCTCATTAACCCATCCCCACGATCTCAGTCCCAGCGCTCATCCTCACAAAAGAGAGGCAGGATGTACGAACGACCCCCAAAATCCCAGGATGCTCATTAACACATCCTCCAAGCAGTAATCGACCACACCCAGGATGTGGGCAGAGACAAATCCTGCTCCCACCTGAAACCATCGGCTGACAATCATCATACAGGACACTAATATCACAGAGACGCGGAAGTCTCCAGGACCCGAGTCCGCTATCGGACATTATCTCCCCTGCCTCCGGACAGCTAAGGGGGGAACTCAATTTACCTAAATGATGATTACCTAATGGCGGGAGGGGATCTGTTAGGGATGTGGACACCAAACTCATTTTAGTGTATATGTTAAACTTAATACACCAGCTGCCATCCTCAACACTACAGCTGTATTAACCCGGGATACGATGCAGGGCTAATTGGGTGGGTGGGGGGGGGGGCTGAGGAGAATGGGGGAGAAAAAGGGGGGGGAACAGAGGGAAAAAGCACAACAAGGACAAAGCCTCTGTCCATTGGTTAACACATAAATCCTAATTTCAACGGTATGAGGTTTCCAACGCAGATGCTACAAGACTACCTGCATGTCCCCCTAAGACAAATACACACTCGCACGTACACACACCCCACGTCCCCCTCAATGTATCTTACATCCTAACCAAAGAGGAAGTCATTCTTCCACCAAAATACCCCCCTTCTCATACGAAGGTCAGATTGGAAGAGTATTCAGTAACTCATACCCAAACACACTAAACCCCCCAGCACTAGTACTAACTTACAGGAGACCTTTCTACCCCCTTAGGATAACCCATAGACGAAGCCCCACAGTTAACCCCATACCACTAACCCCCGAGAGTAAACTAATGAAGGCACACCCCTCGACCACTAAGGCAAACTCCTTACATGCCAGTTGCTCCAGATGGGGTGACAGTGACGGCACAGCTTCATGGACCCACAATCACACGCCCCACCTCTACCGGTCCCAGGACTGACCCCACGGAACACCCACATGGGCAACCATTCAGAACAAAGCCCCATTTATCATAATTCTTTACACCCTACACCATTCTGACACCCAGCAACCACGGAATATGTACTATGACATGTCCCGTCACTAGTCATTCCTACTCCCCCCTTAAAACCTCAATTCTCGGCCCTATATCAGTATTCATAATCCTCAGTACCCTACCCATTATTATAAATAACTACACGGCCTCGAGGCTCCTAAGAGGACTCACAAAACTATGAGTAAATCACGAACTTCCCCCATTACACTCTTATGACATAATCATACTTCCCCGGCGCGCAGGCCCTACAGGTTAAGACCCGCAGGTTAGCAGGACTTTAGTAGCGAGTGTTTACTCACTATGACTATTATTCCCTTCCCTTGATTACCATTTATTTTTTCCCTACTCCGATTCTTGGACCCTGTCTATTCCCACCCCCACCCCTGTACCCACTAGAATAGTAGTCACTCCCCGATCATCTAGGTGTTCTATCCCACCTTCCCCTCCCTTTTGCTTTTACATATCATTCTACCTACAACATACTCTATCCCCCTGATTGGTTCTTTCACCTATCTGATTTCTTCCCTCTCTGTGACCGAGGGGTGTTATTTTCATCACTCTCACCCTACTCCCCTTTCCCATCCCTTCCCTATTACACACTCAAACAGAGGTCCCCCCCTGTCTGCACCTCGGGTTTGTCTCCCCCCCCCCTCTAGTTCTTTCTCACTGATCGTAGAACATTCGACATCCCGCAAACCATGAACCATTCCACACTCGTGGGACAGACGACTCCACTCTCAGTCCTCTCCTGGAATGTACACGGTATGACCCACTATATTAAACGTCAAAAGGTACTGTCTTATCTCCGCTCCAAACATGCCGACATTGCCCTACTACAGGAAACACATCTTTCCCCGTCAGAATCAGAGAAACTTCATAGAGTCTGGGTAGGCAAGGCACTTTACAGTGGACTACCGCCTATACCGGAAGGTACACAGGGAACGGGGAAGGAGATGTGGAGTGGCAATACTTCTCCGTCGCTCACTACAATTCCGATTACTTAAGACATGGCATGACCCGGGAGGGCGTTAAGTCCTCGCCAAACTTATGGTAGGATCCTCCACAATCTGTACAGGCTCGATATACGCCCCCACCGGCTCCAAACGCTCCTCCTTTCTCTCTCTCAACGGCCTGCTAACGCAGATAGGCGCCTCACAATATATACTAGGAGGGGATTGGAACATGGTCCAAGACGCTATCCTACACCGCTCAAGCGATCTTGATTCGGGCAACAACGCAGACAGAGCCCTATTACAGGACATCCTTTCAGACCATGGCCTACTAGACTGTTGGCGTGTTTCCCACCCCTCCAATAAGGAATACACCTTTGTCTCCTTGGTGCACGGGGCTCAATGGCGGCTCAACTATTTTCTACTCAACCACCGGATGATGCAATCGATTAGATCAGCAGAAATCCTTGGGGCCGCACTATCAGATCACTCCCCGGTCTTATTAACCCTTGAACTCAGGAGGATCACACCCGGCCGCAAGCCTTGGCGCCTCTCTAACCCCAGATACCGAACCCCGAAAGAAAAGGAACAACTCAAGACTCACATAGCCACATACCTGAACGATAATAAGGGCTCGGTATCCTCACCGCAGCTTCTCTGGGCTGCTAATGAGGGACGCGGCCATTTCCAATGCCCATAGAAGGGACCAACAGCACACGCTAGAAGATAGAATAGCCCATGCCACAAGGGAATACACGAGAAGCCCCACCCCATCCAACCGCCGTCATCTAGAACAGGCCAAAATGGAGCTTAACTCTGTACCTCACAAGCGGAATATGCATTACAAAGGTTGAAGGGCCGACACTATGAACATGGGGAGAAAGCAGGTCGCCTGCTAGCAGCCCAACTCCGCCAACGAGAAGCCACACTAGCCATACCAGCAATAGGCACCCAAGATAACACACTTATCACCCCCCACCCCCCCGCCAATCGCGGCTGAATTTGGCCGGTACTATCAAGCCCTATATACCCCAGAAACGGTCGAGGACACTACTCGTCTAGATGCTTTTCTACAGAGAGCACATATACCCTGTCTCTCAGCTGACAGGGCACATTTAGAAGGTGACATTAGTAAAGCAGAGATACAATAGGCAACACATCTTATCACAAAGCACCGGGAGAGGATGGGTTCACAGCCGAATTCCATAAATGGACAGGTACCGACACAGTGGAAGTCTTATACGAGGCATTCATAGGGGTAGACCAGGAGGGCTCTTTACACCCTCTTTCTAATAAAGCCTGTATCACAGTTTTACCAAAACCTGGAAAAGACCCACTTCTCAGCGGAAGCTACCGCCCCATCTCCCTTCTCAACGGGGATATTAAGATATTGGCGGGGATATTGGCTTCCCATCTGAAAAAAGTCATCCCCTCTCCAAAGCACCACACCCAAGTAGGCTTTGTACCGGGCCGCTCCTCAAGGAGTCACCTCCGCACACTCTTTCATGCTATCTGGTCAGCACGAGATAAGCAAGAGGAAGCCTTAACCCTGTCATTGGATGCTGAAAAGGCATTCGATTGAATAGAATGGTGGTACCTTTTTGAAATCCTAAAACGTTTTAGGTTAGGGGACAGTTTCATCAATGAAGTGCGCCTATTATATGATTCCCCGACAGCCCAGGTGAACTGCGGAGGGTTCCTCTCGGATACCTTCTTGATTCGTAGAAGGACACGTCAGGGCTGTCCGCTTCCCCCTCTTCTATTCCTACTAGCTGTAGAACCCTTAGCAGCGGTTATCCGTAGCTCCAACCTTATATCAGGAATCCCGCTACCAGGTGGGAACTCAGTCATCTATTTGTATGCAGATGACATTTTACTTATCCTCACAGACCAATCCAACTCCCTCCCAGCCCTTAGAGGGATACTAACGGAATTTTAACATCTCTCGGGGTATCAGATCAACTGGGATAAAAGCAAAGCCGTACCACTATCCCCAGTCACAGTCAGCACCTCAACACAAGGACTTCCGGTCAAATGGAAACAATCCCGTCTCCGGTACTTAGGCATCGACACAAACACAGGGCTGGATAACATAGTGACAGATAATTTAGACCCACTGCTTAGTAATATGAAGCGGGATTTCGAGAAGTGGAGCCAGTTGGGCCTTTCTATGTGGGGCAGTGTGCAAGCTGTGCGAATGGTGACCTTACCAAGATTTCTGTACGTCCTAGGCATGCTCCCCCTACATATACCCCTATCTATTCTACGAGACATAGACCGCCGCATCCGCACTTTCGCCTGGGGATCCATACGCCCGCGACTACCCAGATCCACACTGTTAGCCCGACGTGAATGTGGTGGTCTAAACCTCCCTTCGGTTGAACATTATGCCTCCCCTCTCGCAACTGGTCTTCCTACTCCCGAATGCAAGAGACCCACCACTATGGGTGGACTTAGAACGAGCACTTACAGGCGCCTCCTATGGCCTTCAGATGCTTTGTGATACAGGCCAGATGGGCCACCGCCCCACCAATCCCATGATCGGAGCCATGAGGAAAGTTTGGCGACAGGTGCACCAATCCCTTAAAATAGACCCCCACCAACATGACAGAGCCCCACTATGGGGCAATTAAGGGTTTCAGATTGGTGGGGAAGACTATTGTCTGGAGGGACTGGCATCGAAGAGGCATCATGCGAGTACACCAACTCATATCGGGGGACACCTGGAAAAACATTCAGATAACTCCAGGCAGAATTCGATCTCCCGGAATATTATTCATGGAGCTATCTCCAACTCTGACATTGTCTGATACAACGGCTAGGACCCTGCCCCCGACGACTCCCACTCTCCCCAGTACTACACTACCTGGAAACTTGGGGGCAACTGAAGGGAGCAGTATCTGGACTGCAGACATTATTAAACCGACACCTCTTTTCACTCCCCCTCCTGAATTCCCTTAAGAGTAAATGGCAGACATGCCTACAGACCGACTATGACCTAGAGGACTAGGCTGACTTGATCGAGGCCAGAGATCGAGGAGCACGTGAGGCCTGCCTAAAGTTCTGTCTCTTTAAGACCCTACATGACTGGTACTGGACCCCACAAACTACACGCAGCAGGACTCCTACCCCATGCACGCTGCGATCTAATTCACATCTTACACGACTGTCCGGCCATACAACCTTTTTGGCGGTCAGTGGGAAACACCCTCCGGGAAGCCCTACCTCTCCCACCACTCCTCACCCCATCTCTCCCATTGCTGCACGATACTGGGGAGCTCTGCAATCTTTCTCGAACACAAAGCAGACTACTACATACAGCGCTGGCCACAGCAAAATTATGTATTCTTAGACACTGGCGTGCAGCGGCCACTCCCTCCCATGAAGAATGGTTGATGGTAATGTATCAAGCAGCCACCCATGAACAAATCATTTACAGCTTACAGGATAGAACAGAAGTGTTCCTACAGACCTGGTCATCCTTTCTCTTGGGCCACAGGACTAAATCCTCTTCAAAGAAATCTCAACCAACCTATGCAGCAGGAATGTGCCCCTTACAACACCGAAATATACACAGCCACCCCCTATTGTATTGTATCCCCATAATCCAATAATGATCCCCGACAGAAAGCTATCACACAGTTTTCCGTGGATTCGCCGATCCCTCGTTCTTATCCTTAGCTGTCAGTCATCACTCATCCGATCCTCCCTTCACTCATCCCCATGCCCCTTAAACTTCCCCATCCCCCCCTGCATTGTTATAGCCCCGTCTGCCCCACCATCCCCACTCTATCCCCATTATCACAATCTCCCCCTTTGTTTATGTGTGATTTTCTCCTCCCCCTCGGTCACCGCTGCTGCTGTTCCTATTACTGTTACTATTATTGTCATTATTACAGTTCCTATTGTTATCATCCCTAGCACCACCAATCTTATTTACACATTCATATTGGTTTATAATCCTGTCCCTCCTTACCCCTCTCTTCTCAATTTTGATTCTCATTCTTTCCCCTCCATTTTCTTTTCTTATTCTCTTCAGTAAGCCCGCAATGTTAACCCCCCCTTCCCCTAATTTGATTTGAAAGCCCCCACTCCCTTTTTTTTCAGATCTCATACATCCCCCATCCTTGACCATTTCACATCTGCCCCATACAACGCTTCGAGTCACATCTCTCAGCCATTAGCAGTGACACTTTTGAGAGGTTGTTACACCTTTGAGTTTCACACCCATATCGCTACATCAAGGTCTTCCCTAAGGCCTAGCCCCCATATATCATAATTAGGGCGTCATCTCCTCTCATACTATGTTGGATTAACCTACCTCACCCTTAACTTCTAGCCCACACTAGGAAGTTACTCAAAACTACCTTTTTCCCCTTCTCACCTGTCGCTCTCCCACAACATACGTTTATTTCTACCCTCCCCCACATCTATCTTACTCACCAGGGGGAGGACTATCCCCTATTAAGGAAAACAATCATCTACATGATTTACCCCTGGAGATACGGGATGGGGTAGTGAAGAGATTATTTTACTGTTGTTAAGCCCGACTATCAGTATAACAGGGCTGCACAACAAGAATATCACAGAGCGAACAGGTTCTTCTTTTATAAGTCCGTTATAATAAGACACGATTTGAGATCCTATTTGTATTTCTTTACGATAATTATATTTATTCTGTCAAATAATATTGACGATGCCAATCGAAAACTAGGAATGTAAATATTTGCTCAAGTTGTTTAGTAATTTAACACGTGTTTACAACAGACTACAGAACTTATACATATATATGTCAATCAAGCCAAGAGGAGCTATGATTAGAATTAAGAATGGTATAAAGTTTTCCTTGTATACTATGTAAAGCTGTGAAAACAATAAAAAAATACAACAACAAAAAAGAAAATGCTTTCATATAGGGAAATTGGATCGTATGAATGTGCAGATAGGTCGAGCTCAGCAAATTTGTTTTCTAAGTCTAGAAGAATTCTGTGGGCAGACCTAGGCCTTGCAAGCAGTCGCAATAAAGTATTAAAGTCTTTCCCAGAAATACAGTATCTTGCAGAAGTTTATCCACAGTGGAGACATTCTGAAGAATAACATGCTGGATACATACTACCCAAGAAAAAATGCCCATCTTGAAAATGTGTGTCTATATGAAGTACTACAGCAATATACATACAGAACTAATGTCACAGAAAACACTGAAGAAGCATGATTTGCAGTTACTGGATGTGATGGTTCTCTGGTAAGACACAACAAAGGAAATCTAAACACAGGAAGCTCACTTGCCAAACTTCAGATAGAAATGAGTTTTTCTACTTAGCACTGTTGCAGCTCTTCAAACCATGGTGAGCTGAATCAAATCTAATCAGACACTATGACTCTAACAAAGATTCATTCAGTGCTATAAAAGATGCTATTCAGTATCCTGTCTTTCCAGCATACTTACAGGTGTTCAAAGATGAGGCTGAACAAGAAGAAACTATTGCAGCTGAAATGGTCAGAGACAGTACACAGAGCAGCTAAAGTTCTGCACCAGCAAGTCAAGATCCTCTTGGAGAACCAGTAATTCAAAATGAGGCAGCTATAGCAATGAACAAAGTAGAGATGGCAATGCAGCAAGCAACAACTAAACAATGAACATAGATACATTTTCAACGCAGTTAAAACAAAAGTAGAACATGGATTTCTTCACGACAAACACCTTTGTAACTGTTCTATATATAAACCAATATTACAGTATATGAGTGGACAAGCTGATACTGGGAAACATTTCCTAATTAAGGTTCTCACCACTTACCTACAAAAGACTACTGATACAAATGTGTCGTGTTGTGAAGAACCAAGATGATTAGCTGCTCATAATATCAAAGAAATTACTCTGCATTAACAAATGTGTCGTGTTGTGAAGAACCAAGATGATTAGCTGCTCATAATATCAAAGAAATTACTCTGCATTAACCTTTTAATGCTGTCTGTTGAACATGACAAACTTGAGTAACAGAAGGTATCTGGTGCTGCTTGCCATGAATTATCCAGAGCATTAAGAAAGATGACTCTTCTCATCATTGATGAAGTAAGCATGATATCAAACATAATGCCTGCGTTCATACATTTAAGGATGCAGCAAGTTTTAAGAACAAACTATGATGTACTATTTGGAGGAAAACATCTAACTGTCTTTGGTGACCTACTGCAACTCACCCCTGTGAAAGGACAACCAATTTTCAAAACTCTTCTGCATAATGAAACAAGAAATTCACTAGAAGTATTGGAAACATAAATATTTGGTTACATTTTGAGTATAAAGAATTAGCAAAATATATGTGCCAAGCATCTGAGAGAATATGTAGACATACTGAAAGACATTAGATTAGGAGTTCTTACGAAAGAGGGGAAACGTACTTTGCAAAGTCACCTAATCAAGACTCTCCTCTCATACACCATCTCTGCAGCAAAACTAATGTTCAATTTCATCAGAGAACAGAAATCTATAGTTGATTCATTATCAACATATCAAGAGTGCTCACACTTTAATGAAAAGTTACTTCAACTGGAGAAAGAAGAAATTTAGAAAATTACAGCTATTGATAAAATAGAACATCAAGGAGTTACAAAATTACTGTCAGATAAATTACAAACAAAATTGGATTCTTTGGAAAAATCAGTATCAAACACAGCTGGACTAGAAAAGCGTTTCCGTGTCTGTAGTAACTGTCAAGTTACTTTACGGTCAGCATTTCCATAGGAAAATAGAAAATGCATTGTTTGTATTACTAATAAGTTTGGCACCGTTTGATAAATCTCCACAAAACTTTCCAAAAAAGTGCTCTTTTTGCCTAGTTTGTGCATGGAAAGGTTTGGGGTGATCTATGAAGCAGGGGCCGAGATAAAAAGGGGGAGGGCCCAAAACTCAAGATCCCCATTGAATTTTCCACAGACTTCTTTATGAAGCGCTAACACTCTTAGTGGAATTACATCAAGTTTGGCAGCAAGCTAGATCGTGGTCCACAAATTGTGTGTTATTTTATTTGGTGTAAATCCATTCAGTAGTTCTTTTAGAAATTAAGGTTAAAAAATATTTGTATATCCAGATGGTTGGGTCCAGAAGAGTCTTGACAGACTCTCGCAGGAGCACCAAATTAAAAATGGAGCATTCTGATCGGCCCAAGGACCTATTTTCCCCCTTGGGCCTCTTCGCTCCTGTGACAGTCAGACTCCCACGGCAGCAAGCACTCTGACTGGCTGCAGCAACATGACAAAAATGCTGCTGACAGACATTACAAGACGTTGAAAAACTTTTTCTGCACAACAAAAAAAAACATGTGGAGCACAGTGGGCACAAGTCGTCACATGTCATCTGCACACAGAGTTACTCATCAGGACAAAGATTTAGAAGGTGTTCGATACCTTTACCCACCTCTGATGCATTAGAAGCACATGCATTTTGTAAACACTTACACCCATTAGCTGGATACAGGTTGTACAAAATTCGGTAGAAAAGTAATATAGTAGTTACCCGCCCCAATGTAAACTATAATATAAACTAGCACACTCATTGAATGATGTCATGAGTGATGTCATCAATAATGTCACTTGAAATGTCATAGAACATGTCATGAGTGATGTAATATGTGAGGTTATAAGTAGTGCAAGGAGGGGGAGCAAGTTATAGTTAGCACTTCTATTGAGCATGTGAGAAAAAAAAAAAAATATATATATATATATATGGAAAATGTCACTTACCCAGTGTACATCTGTTCGTGGCATGTTCCGCTGCAGATTCACATGCTGTGTATACGTCTGCCATCTAGTGTTGGGCTCGGAGTATTACAAGTTGTTTTTCTTCGAAGAAGTGTTTGAGTCACGGGATCGAGTGACTCCTCCTCTTCGGCTCCATTGCGCATGGGCATCGACTCCATGTTAGATTGTTTTCCCGCAGAGGGTAAGGTAGGAGTGATAGAGTATAAAGAAAAGAGATGTCCATGCTAATGGAATGGTAAATATAAATATATATACATATTTACAAATGTGGTTAACTTAAATGACTACAGGCTTCAGGGGAGGTGGGAGGGTGCATGTGAATCTGCAGCAGAACATGCCACGAACAGATGTACACTGGGTAAGTTATATTTTCCGTTCGATGGCATGTGTAGCTGCAGATACACATGCTGTGCATAGACTACAAAGCAGTTTGTCCTCCCATAAAAGCGGTGGTTAGCCTGTAGGAGTTGAAGTTGTTTGAAATAACTTTCTGAGTACAGCTTGACCTACTGTGGCTTGCTGTTTTGCTAAAACACCTACAAAATAGTGTTTAGTAAATGTATGTGGTGTTGACCAAGTACCTGCTTTACATAGTTCAGCCATTAGTATATTTCCTAAGAAGGCCATTGTAGCACCTTTCTTCCTTGTGGAATGTGCTTTAGGAGCAACTGAGAGTTGTCATTTAGCTTTAAGGTAACATGTTTTGATGCATTTTACTATCCATCTTGCTAAACCTTGTTTTGAAATGGGGTTACTAGTATGAGGTTTTTGAAAAGCTACAAATAGCGGTTTTAGTTTTCCTGAATGGTTTTGTTCTATCTATGTAGTACATTAGAGCTCTTTTAATGTCTAATGTATGTAGAGCTCTTTCTACTATATAATCTGGTTGTGGGAAGAAGATTGGTAGTTCCACTGTTTGACTGATATGAAAAGGCGATACTACTTTAGGAAGAAATTTAGGGTTAGTTTGTAGTACAACTTTATGTTGGTGTACCTGTATGAATGGTTCTTCAAATAGTGAAATTTCACTAACTCTTCGCAATGATGTAATTGCGACTAAGAAGGCAACTTTCCATGTTAAAAATGTATTGCAGTTGACATGAGTGTATAGGTTCAAATGGTGCTTCCATCAAGGCCTTGATAACAGGTACTCTAAATAAAGATGTGCACTGTATATTTTGCAAATATGCAGTCAGTCGAATAACTTTATTCTGCAATTGCCATAAAAGTGCATACCAAAACACACATTACGAATCTATAAATAGTAGAAAACACAAATTAAAAAATATAAAACAATTTCTAAAAACATCATGTAAGCATCCAATCTAAAACCCCTTGACATGTAGCAGATAAATATACTAAAACATGATTAAAAATCACAAAAACAAAAAATTTACAGATGTTATCTCAAAATAGTAAACTTTCACAAACAAATAGAGATTAAAATAGAGTAGACCTTTTCCTAATATTTAAAGAAGCTATAACAAAATCTAGTATGTGATGACAAGTTTGGATATCTGGCAGTCTCTGGAAATATAATAGAGCTTCCTTGTAGTGGATAGGTCTAATATGACATAAAATGGGTAAAATAAAAGCCTTTCTGGGAGCAGCATATAGAGGGCAAAAAAAGAAGAATATGTGAGGTACTCTGCTTTGATTTGGAATCACAGGGGCAGGGTGGTAGATCCTTTTTCCAAAAACATGGTTCGGGAAAGGCTACCTTAAAATGAATCAGATTAAATCTGAAAAGTGTTAAAAGAGAGGTTATTCTAGAACTTGAAAACCAGATCAAATAGGGTTCAAGACATGGAACAGTCACAATCCGGATGTAGGGTTCGAAAGATTTCAGTTTCAGGGAGCTATAAAATCTCAGCTCTGATACGTGCTCAAATTAAGTTAACTTCAAAACAGACCTAGAATTTGTAGTTAACAATTGGGGTTCGTCAAACATGTACCTAAGCCCTAGCTTCTCAAAGGAGTTTCGCAGAAACACAAGCCAGGGAATCCTATTTGAGTTGTCTAATTTTAGGCAATCAGAAATGCAGTCTTGAACAAGTTTTGCCGCAGGGTTCAGCCAGCATCTAATCCAGAGCGGTAGAGGAGCAATGGAGACCCTGTCCTCCAAAAAACATTGGCCGATTCCCTCATGGCTGATGATGTTTGCTATACATTTTGGAACCATCAGTAGTCTACGCAGGAATTTATTTTCTGCACTTTGGAGAGAGGGTATTTTGTTATAGCCCCAAACTCCTGCCCCGTATAGGACTGCTGCAACACACTTGGAGTTATAAAGTGTTTTCATCTGTGCAGGGGGTCTGTGACCTAATTTACTAGTACAGCGAAAAATCACTTAGTTATTCCTTGTCAACTGTTGGAGCTTGAAGTTAATGTGTGTCTTCCAGGACAGAGAGGAACTCATATACATACCTAAATAACAAAAATTATTCACCTTGTTTAAAATATGACCTCCCATAATAAATTGTTTAGACTTTGTATTACGTGGGCCACATGTCATAACAAAAGTCTTGGGGTAGTTTACTTTCAGATCAAGGTTCAACATAAAATTGTAAAATAGGTCCAAAAGTCCCTGTAAACCATTTGTGGTACGAGCAATTAAAACTGCATCATCAGCATATAATAAAACTGGAAGCGGTCTCTGGCCCATCTTTGGTACATCCTTTCCATGTTTTACCAGTGAATCGTAGAGCCCATTTATATGTATCAAGAAAAGAAAGGGCGCTAAGATACATCCCTGTCTTACGCCCCTTGTTGACGGAATGGGAGAAGTTCTCTGGCCAAATAAACCAGTCTGAACTGAAACCGTTAAATCTGTGTGTAGGTGTTTAATAAGCTCCAAAAGGGACGTATCACAGCCTAAAGCTCCCAAAATTTGCCATAGCTTCGACCTATTAACCATATCAAAAGCACTAGTTAGATCAATAAATGCCATATGAATGGACTCTTTTTTGAGTGTCACATATTTACTAAGTATCAGATGCAGATTTAAAACGTGCTCAACTGCGCCTACACCGGGTCTAAAACTATATTGAATTGGGGATAAAATCTGGGCCTCGGTCACCACAATCTTCTAACCGGGATAAGATCACACTTCCTAAAATCTTTGCCGTTGAATCAATAAGAAAAATTGGTCTATAACAGGAAGGATCTTGTCTGTTTCCTTTTTTGAAGATGGGAACAATAATAGCCGATTTCCATGAAATGGGTACGTTGCTATTTACCGCGCTATTCAACACATTTGTAACTAATGGACCCGAAAGGTCAATTTCAGATTTAAAAGATCAGCGGGGACCCCGTCAGGGCCAGGAGCCTTTCCCTGCCTTAGTCGATTAATGGCACTTAAGACTTCATAGAGATCAAAGGTAATATCTAAGGCCTTAATATTAGGGTCTAAAATAGAATATGCAGTAGGGATATCTTATGTATACAGGTTCTCATTGTTTCCTGGACAAAAAAACTTTCCTAAAATGAGTTACCCAAACATCCTCTGCAATAAGACAGTCATCGGCCTTAGTATTATTATCTGAAAAGTAAGAGTGATTTATCACCTTCCAGAATTTAGAAGTGTCCTTCAGCTCAGAGGCAGCTAAAAGTTCATCCCAGGCCTTAGACCTAATTTCTAATATCCTTTTTTCAAGAGCGGCCTTGTAATCGGCTCTAGCTAGTTTAACTAGCTGGCGGGAGAGGGGAACTGCTTTAAGAGCATCTTTAAGTTTTTTATGGGCAGAAGAGCACACAGAATCAAACCATCTGTGGGCCACTGTCCCCTTCAAGGGCCTGTCCACCATCAAAGCTCGCAAGATATCAGTACTTAAAGATTCAAATTCATGAACTATACATTCAGGATCTAACTGCTGAGACAAACACATATGAATGGAGTCAGACCTACTTCTTACAATTTCGTGGTTAAAGATTTTAGGATTTATTTTGTCCCATTTTAAGCATAAACCACAGTTTGGATTATAAACAGTGGTAGCTCTCAGACTTTTATTCTTAGGAACCTGGTTAATTTTTAGATCCAAATTAATGATGAGGGGATTATGGTCACTGGCACAGTGAGGCGTGATCTTAAATTCTTGAATTAAATGATAATCAGAGGAGCCAATAAGTATATAATCAATAATGCTCCCCTTCAAATTCCCTGTGAAGGTTGGTATGTTACAGGCGTCAGCAGGCAATTTCTCTGTAACGTGTACCAAATCAAACTTACATATAAAAAAGTTTAAGGCATCTCTTTCAGTAGTGTGAATGAAATGGATTGATGACTCTCTACCCTCAGCAGGGAAGGCACACAGTTCCATGAGTTCCTTGCTACACAGAGGAGTGTTGAAATCGCCCACCCATAGGGTAATTAGGTCACTATTCTGCAAAACATTTGATGAATCTATGAAGTCTGCTTCTTCCTCCAAGTGTCCCATAAGGAGGCCCCAGGGGTTATTATTATAAAAAATTAAAATCAAGATATCTTTTTGTCCGCTAATAGAAACTAAAACAACCATGAAATGAGGGGAAGACCAGATTAAGGACAAGTTTAATAGAGGGAGATGTAAGGATACAAGAACTAAAAGGCCACCACGTGCTCTCCCCAATAAAGTTATTCGACTGACTTGCAAATATGCAGAGATTGCAGTGGGATGTATTTTTATGGAATAGAATGCTAAATTAGATTTTTGAAAATGAAGCAAATAACATACAATATCTTGTATCGATGCTGAAAGAGGGGCAATTTGTTTAGACTGACAGTAATATACAAAATTTTCCATTTGTTGGCATAACACTGTCTTGTAGTGGGTTTTCTTGCTTGCGTAATTACTTCCATACATGTAGTTGGTAGTTGTAAATACCCAAATTCTATGATCTCAGGAGCCAAATCGCCAGACTGAGTGTGTTGGGATTTGGGTGCCTGATTTGCCCTTTGTTTTGTGTCAGAAGATCTGGTCTGTTTGGGAGTTTGGAGTGTGGTACTACTGACAGGTCTAGTAGTGTTGTGTACCACGGCTGATGTGCCCACGTTGGCGCTATGAGTATCAGATTGAGCGTGTTTTGCCGCAAATTGTTGACTAGAAATGGTATGAGCGGGAGAGGAGGAAAAGTGTAAGCAAATGTCCCTGACCAATTCATCCATAGAGCATTGCCTTTGGATAGGGGATGTGGGCATCTGGATGCGAAGTTTTGGCATTTCGCGTTTTCGGTGGTGGCAAACAGATCTGGTGTTCCCCATTGTTGAAAGTATTTTTGAAGTACCTGATGGTGAATCTCCCACTCGTGTGTCTGTTGATGATTTCTGCTGAGAACATTGCTAACTGGTTGTGTATCCCTGGAATGTATTGTGCTACCACGTGAATTTGATTGTGTATTGCCTATTTCCAAATTTTTTGAGTTAGGAGGGAGAGTTGGGACGAATGTGTCCCTACTTGTTTGTTCAGGTAATACATGGTGGTCATGTTGTTATTTTTTGATCAGGACATTTTTGTGAATAAGGAGAGGCTGAAAAGCTTTGAGTGCTAGGAAGACAGTTAACAGCTCTAAGTGATTTATATGTAGCTGTTTGTGTTGTGAATCCCATTGTCCTTGAATGTTGTTATTGTTGAGGTAAGCTCCCCAGCCAATCATTGATGCATCTGTTGTAACTATGGTCTGAGGCACAGGGTCTTGAAACGGCCGCCCTTTGTTTAGATTTGTGGAATTCCACCACTGAAGGGACATGTATGTTTGGCGGTCTATCAACACTAGATCTTGAAGTTGACCCTGTGCTTGTGACCATTGTTGTGCAAGGCACTGTTGCAAGGGCAGCATGTTTATTCTTGCATATGGAACAATTGCAATACATGATGCCATCATACCTAATGGTCTCAGGACAAATTTGACAGTGTATTGTTGACCTGTCTGTATTTGTGCTAAAATATTGTGGAATGCTTGTATTCTCTGTGTATTTGGACTTGCAAGCGCTTTTTGAGTATTTAGCATTGCCCCTACATACTGTTGTATTTGCACAGGCTGTAGTTGTGACTTTTGGTAGTTTATTGAGAACCCTAGCGTGTGCAGGGTTTGTATTACATAATGTGCATGGTTTTGACACTGCGTATGACTTTGATTTTATTAGCCAATCGTCTAGACATGGAAAGACTTGTATGTCTTGTCTTCTCAGGTAAGCTGCAACTACCGCTAGGCACTTTGTGAATACCCTTGGACCTGTTGTTATTCTGAAGATAACACTTTGAACTGATAGTGCTTTCCTTGAATGACAAACCTGAGATATTTTCTGTGCGCAGGATGGATGGGTATGTGAGAATATGTATCTTTGAGTTCTAATGTTGCCATGAAATCGTGTTGCTGAAGTAGTGGGATACCATCCTGTAGTGTTACCATATGAAAGTGTTCTGACAGAATGCCTTTCATCCATTTGTTCTATGATAGGCTGCTGTGAGTCCTCCTCAGTAAATTTTTGTCTTTCTTTAAGTGCTTTTAAAAGTCCATGCTCCACAGTGTAAGCTAGTTTTTTCAGCTCTGAAACTGGCTTTTTCGGGATAAAAAAAGATGAGTCGAAGATGGTCTTGGTTCTGAAAAAGATTTTCGAGATTTCGACTCGGAAGAGCGGTGTTTGCTTGGTTCAGAAACGGACTTCGACTCAAGTCCGATGGCTTTGGAGGAGTGGCCTTTTTTGGTGCCGAACTTGTGGGTTGGTCACTGAAGGTCTTTTTTTGGGTCGAGCCATGGCCTTCAGGCAGTGGCGTTCCCAAGGCCTTATGTTTCGGCTTGGATTGGACAGGAGCAGGCGTACTCATGTGCTGTCCTGCCGTGGTCGGTCTGTTCTCCTCGGATTCCTGCTCGGAGTCGGATCCTCGAACGGAGACAGCGGTCTGCATGATCTCTTCCTCTTCGCCATCGAGATGTTCGGTGCTTTTGGATGCCATCCCGAGTCTCCGTGCTCTTCTGTCTCTGAGCGTCTTCTTGGACCGGAAGGATCTGCAGGCCTTGCAATTTTCTTCCCGATGGTCTAGGGAAAGGCAGAGATTACAAACGAGGTGTTGGTCTATATACGGGAATTTAGCGTGGCACCGAGGACAGAATCGGAATGAAGTCTGGTCCATGAGGCTTCCACGCGGTCAGTCCGACGAGGCCCGAGTTGGGCACCCCGAAGGGCGAGTAAAGATGTTTGATCCGACGGTACCGAAGTGTCGATAGAAGGTGTAACGCGATCGAAACAATACTGACGAGAAAAAGAGTTTTCAAGCTTTTCCGAATCAAACTATCGGAGCGAAAGGAAACACGTCCGAACCCGATGGCGGAAAGAAAACAATCTAACATGGAGTCGATGCCCATGCGCAATGGAGCCGAAGAGGAGGAGTCACTCGATCCTGTGACTCAAAACACTTCGTCAAAGAAAAACAACTTGTAACACTCCGGGCCCAACACTAGATGGCAGACGTATGCACAGCATGTGTATCTGCAGCTACACATGCCATTGTGTGTATTTATATATATATATATATATATATATATATATATATATATATATATATATATATATATATATATATATATATATATGGAAAATGTCACTTACCCAGTGTACATCTGTTCGTGGCATTAGTCGCTGCAGATTCACATGCTGTGCACATCCCGCCATCTGGTGTTGGGCTCGGAGTGTTACAAGTTGTTTTTCTTCGAAGAAGTCTTTTCGAGTCACGAGATGGAGGGACTCCTCCCATTTCGGCTCCATTGCGCATGGGCGTCGACTCCATCTTAGATTGTTTTCCCCCGCAAAGGGTGAGGTAGGAGTTGTATATGCTAGTAATAGTGCCCATGCAATGGAGTGAATACGTATGTACATAATGTAGTTTAAAGTAATATATATATTTACAAATATACAGATGTTCAAGATCAACTTCTAAACGGCTACAGGCTCCCGGGAAGGCGGGTGGGCGCATGTGAATCTGCAGCGACTAATGCCACGAACAGATGTACACTGGGTAAGTGACATTTTCCGTTCGGTGGCATGTGTAGCTGCAGATACACATGCTGTGCATAGACTAGTAAGCAGTTATCTCCCCAAAAGCGGTGGTTCAGCCTGTAGGAGTTGAAGTTGTCTGAAACAATGTTCATAGTACTGCTTGGCCTACTGTGGCTTGCTGTGTTGTTAGCACGTCTACACAGTAGTGTTTGGTAAATGTATGAGGCGTAGACCATGTAGCTGCCTTACATATTTCTGTCATTGGAATATTTCCTAGAAAGGCCATGGTAGCACCTCTCTTTCTAGTCGAGTGTGCCTTTGGTGTAATAGGCAGTTCTCTTTTAGCTTTAAGATAACAGGTTTGAATGCACTTAACTATCCATCTAGCAATGCCTTGCTTAGAAATTGGATTTCCTGTATGAGGTTTTTGGAAAGCAATAAATAATTGTTTTGTTTTGCGAATTAGTTTTGTTCTGTCAATGTAGTACATTAACGCTCTTTTGATGTCCAATGTATGTAGTGCTCTTTCCGCTACAGAGTCTGGCTGTGGGAAGAACACTGGTAATTCTACTGTTTGATTTAAGTGGAATGGTGATATGACTTTTGGTAAAAAAATTAGGATTTGTTCGTAGAACTACTTTATGCTTGTGTATCTGAATAAATGGTTCTTGTATGGTAAATGCTTGAATCTCACTTACTCTTCTTAAAGATGTGATGGCAATTAGAAATGCAACTTTCCATGTTAAGTATTGCATTTCACAAGAGTGCATGGGCTCAAAAGGTGGACCCATGAGTCGTGTTAAGACAATGTTGAGGTTCCATGAAGGAACTGGTGGTGTTCTTGGTGGTATAATTCTCTTTAGACCTTCCATAAATGCTTTTATGACTGGTATTCTAAATAGAGAAGTTGAGTGCGTAATTTGCAGGTAAGCTGAAATTGCTGTAAGATGTATTTTAATGGAAGAGAAAGCTAGCTTTGATTTTTGCAAATGTAGTAAGCATCCTACGATGTCTTTGGCAGATGCGTATAAGGGTTGAATTTGATTATTGTGGCAGTAATATACAAATCTTTTCCACTTATTTGCATAGCAATGTCTAGTGGTAGGTTTCCTAGCTTGTTTTATGACCTCCATAGATTCCTGTGTAAGGTCTAAATGTCCGAACTCTAGGACTTCAGGAGCCAGATTGCTAGATTCAGCGATGCTGGATTTGGGTGTCTGATCTGTTGTTTGTGTTGCGTTAACAGATCTGGTATGTTTGGTAGTTTGACATGAGGCACTACTGAGAGGTCTAGTAGTGTTGTGTACGAAGGTTGCCTTGCCCATGTTGGTGCTATTAGTATGAGTTTGAGTTTGTTTTGACTCAGCTTGTTTACTAGATATGGAAGGAGTGGGAGAGGGGGAAAAGCGTAAGCAAATATCCCTGACCAACTCATCCATAACGCATTGCCCTGAGACTGATCTTGTGGGTACCTGGATGCGAAGCTTTGGAATTTTGCGTTTTCCTTTGTTGCAAATAGATCTATTTGTGGCGTTCCCCAACTTTGGAAGTAAGTATTCAGTATTTGGGGGTGAATCTCCCATTCGTGGATCTGTTGGTGATCCCGAGAAAGATTGTTCGCTAGCTGGTTCTGAATTCCTGGAATAAATTGTGCTATTAGGCGAATATGGTTGTGAATCGCCCAATGCCATATTTTCTGTGCCAGGAGACACAACTGTGTTGAGTGTGTGCCTCCCTGTTTGTTTAGGTAATACATCGTTGTCATGTTGTCTGTTTTGACAAGAATGTGTTTGTAGCTTATTATGGGTTGAAATGCTTTCAGCGCTAGAAATACTGCCAATAGTTCTAAGTGATTTATGTGAAAGTGTTTTTGGTGAGTGTCCCATTGTCCTTGGATGCTGTACTGATTGAGGTGTGCTCCCCACCCTATCATGGAGGCATCTGTTGGTTTTACGTATTGTGGCACTGGGTCTTGGAAAGGCCGCCCTTGGTTTAAATTTATACTGTTCCACCATTGAAGCGAGGTGTATGTTTGGCGGTCTACCAACACCAGATCTAGAATTTGACCCTGTGCCTGTGACCACTGTGATGCTAGGCACTGTTGTAAGGGCCGCATGTGCAACCTTGCGTTTGGGACAATGGCTATGCATGAGGACATCATGCCTAGGAGTTTCATTACCTTTTTGACTTGTATTTTTTGATTTGGATACATGGCCTGTATTACATTGTGAAATGCCTGAACCCTTTGTGGGCTTGGCGTGGCAATCCCTTTTGCTGTGTTGATTGTCGCCCCTAAGTATTGCTGTGTTTGACACGGCAGAAGGTGTGACTTTGTGTACTTGATTGAGAAACCTAGTTTGTGGAGGGTTTCTATGACATACTTTGTGTGTTGTGAACACCGTTCTAGCGTGTTTGTTTTGATTAACCAATCGTCTAGGTACGGGAACACATGTATTTGCTGCCTTCTGATATGTGCAGCTACGACTGCTAGGCATTTTGTAAAAACTCTTGGCGCAGTTGTTATTCTGAACGGCAACACCTTGAATTGGTAGTGTACCCCTTGGAATACAAACCTTAAGTACTTTCTGTGTGAAGGATGTATCGGTATATGGAAATATGCATCCTTTAGGTCTAGTGTTGTCATGTAGTCTTGTTGTTTGAGTAGTGGGATTACGTCTTGTAATGTCACCATGTGAAAGTGATCTGATTTGATGTAGGTATTTAATGTTCTGAGATATAATATAGGTCTCAGACTCTTGTCTTTTTTGGGTATGAGAAAGTACAGAGAGTAAACTCCTGTTCCTTTTTGTTGGTTTGGTACTAATTCTATTGCTTCTTTTTGTAGCAACGCCTGAACTTCTAGTCCTAGAAGATCTATATGTTGTTTTGACATATTGTGTGTTTTCGGTGGGACGTTTGGAGGGAACTTGAGAAATTCTATGCAATAACCATGCTGGATAATTGCCAGGACCCAAGTATCTGTTGTTATTTCCTCCCAATGTTTGTAAAACTTGCTTAGTCTCCCCCCCACAGGTGTTATGTGTTGGGGATGTGTGACTTGTAAGTCACTGCTTATTTTGAGGAGTTTTGGGACTTTGGAACTTTCCTCTATTTTTTTGGAACTGTCCCCCTCTATATTGTCCCCGAAAACTTCCACGCAGATATTGGCTCTGATAAGTGTGCCTTGTTTGTGAGGTCGTGGGTTCTGTGCTTTGCCCTCGAAACCCCCCTCAAAACTGTGTTTTTCGAAATGTGCCTCTGCTCTGTGGGGAGTAGAGTGCGCCCATGGCTTTGGCCGTGTCAGTGTCCTTCTTAAGTTTTTCGATAGCAGTGTCCACCTCCGGCCCAAACAACTGCTGTCCGTTAAATGGCATATTGAGCACAGCTTGCTGTATTTCTGGTTTAAATCCTGATGTACGCAGCCATGCATGTCTCCTTATTGTCACTGCTGTGTTGACAGTTCTAGCAGCTGTGTCTGCAGCATCCATAGCTGACCGTATCTGATTGTTGGAGATACTCTGTCCTTCTTCAACTACTTGCTGTGCTCTTTTGTGGAACTCCTTGGGCAAATGTTCTATAAAATGTTGCATTTCGGCCCAATGAGCCCTATCATACCTGGCCAACAAGGCCTGTGAATTTGCAATACGCCACTGGTTTGC
The DNA here is from genome assembly GCF_031143425.1 of Pleurodeles waltl. NCBI lineage: Eukaryota > Metazoa > Chordata > Amphibia > Caudata > Salamandridae > Pleurodeles > Pleurodeles waltl. The sequence continues at coordinate 208,533,580 of NC_090439.1, forward strand.
TGCCTGTGCCGCCACCCTTTTGCCTGCTGCGTCGAATTTGCGACTTTCCTTATCTGGAGGTGGTGCATCTCCTGAAGTATGTGAGTTTGCTCTTTTGCGAGCTGCCCCTACTACAACTGAGTCCGGTGTTAGCTGTTGTGTGATGTACATGGGGTCTGTTGGTGGCGGTTTATATTTTTTCTCCACTCTTGGAGTAATGGCCCTTCCTTTTAAAGGCTCCTGAAACACTTGTTTGGAGTGTTTGAGCATCCCAGGTAGCATGGGAAGACTCTGGTACTGGCTGTGTGTGGACGACAGTGTATTAAATAGAAAGTCGTCTTCAATGGGCTCTGCATGTAGGCTGACATTATGAAATGCCGCTGCCCTCGACACCACTTTTGCGTAGGCTGTACTATCTTCTGGTGGCGACGGTCTAGCTGGATAACAGTCAGGACTATTATCTGACACTGGTGCATCATAAAGGTCCCATGCGTCAGGGTCATCTTGACTCATCCCTGTGTGGGTCGGGGATTGCATCATAGGTGGAGTGGCTACCGGTGATGGTTGCGGAGAGCATTGTGGAGATGGTGGCGGGGTTACTTGTTTAGCCACCTTTGCCTGTGGCTGCTTGTCTTTCTCCTGGAAGGCAAGTTTGCGTTTCATTCTAATAGGAGGGAGAGTGCTGATCTTTCCCGTTTCTTTTTGGATGTGGAGCCGTCTTTGAGTGTAGTCCGGCTCCATTGTCTCTAATTCCTGTCCAAATGTATGTTTTTTCATTTGTGAGGACAGTCCTTGTTCCTCTGTATAGGAACCTGATTTCGGTTCCGAAGCCGGATGTTTCTGTATCGAAACCTTTTCGGCTACTTTTTTCGGTTCCGACGAAACCTTTTTTGTTTTCGGCGTCGTGGTCTCTCGGTGCCGACTTATTTCGGTGCCGCTGTCTCGGTGCCGAACCTGCTCGGAGCCACTATCTCGAGCCCGAGATTGCTGTGTGGCGGTATCTCGACCGGAGTCGGATGACTTCGCCACCAGCGTGCCCTTTTTCGGTGCCGATGATCGGTCACCTATTTTTCGGGTTAAGCCATGGCCTGTTGGCGGTGGCGTCCCCTGGGCTTTTGTTGTCTTCTCGTGAGTTTTATGTTTCGACGACTTACTCACGGTTTTCTGCGTTTCTTCGGGATCGAGCTCGTCCGAGTCCGATTCATGGATGGAAAAGCTTTCTTCTTCCTCCTGGAAATGCCCTTGTCCTGTCGGCGCCGACGCCATTTGCAGTCTTCTTGCTCTTCGGTCTCTTAATGTCTTCCTCGACCGAAACGCTCGACAGGCTTCACAGGTATCCTCCTTGTGCTCTGGAGACAGACACAAGTTACAGACCAGATGCTGATCTGTATATGGATACTTGTTATGGCATTTTGGGCAGAAGCGGAATGGGGTCCGTTCCATCAGCCTTGAAGAGACACGTGGCCGGGCCGACCAGGCCCCGACGGGGGGATCGAAAAAACCCCGAAGGGCCACCAGAGCTCTTCAAAAGTCGGTGTCGATCTGTTATAACTAACCCGATACCGAACGCAAACAATACTGATGATTTTTCCGAGATTCTAACTAACTTTCCGACCCGAAACACGGAGCGAAAAGGAACACATCCGAACCCGATGGCGGAAAAAAACCAATCTAAGATGGAGTCGACGCCCATGCGCAATGGAGCCGAAATGGGAGGAGTCCCTCGATCTCGTGACTCGAAAAGACTTATTCGAAGAAAAACAACTTGTAACACTCCGAGCCCAACACCAGATGGCGGGATGTGCACAGCATGTGTATCTGCAGCTACACATGCCACCGAACATATATATATATATGTGTGTGTAAAATGTCACTTTCTAAGTGTACAAACACATCCGAACCCGACGGTGGAAAGAAAACAATCTAACAATGGAGTCTATGCCCATGCGCAATGGAACCGAGAGGAGTCACTCGATCCCATGACTCCGAAAATACTTCTTCGAAGAAAAACAACTTGTAACACTCTGAGCCCAAACCTAGATGTCAGAATGTCGGAATAGATATGCATAGCATGTGTATCTGCAGCTACACATGCCATCTAACATATATATACAGTACACACACATACAGAAAATTCAATATTTACACATCTGCAAATAGCAAAGATTTCCACTGTCTGTCTTGATGCACTCATCAGTAGCTCTACTAAGCGGACAAAAAGAAGAAGTGCTAACAGGCACCCCTGCCTTGTGCCGCCTTGAATGGTAAATTCTTCAGCTGAGACAGAGAGCTCGCTCTTTTTCCCTTAAAGGCCTTTCTTATCCAAGCCTCTGCTGTATCAAAACCTCTCGTTACTTTTTGTAGAAATAGCCATCTCACCCTGTACAACGCTGTTTTTGTACGTAAGACTAACAGTGTTGTGTTTTCTTTTTGTCAAGGTCAGTTGTTTGCCCGATATTGTCAAATGTCTACCTTCCTTCCACTAAACCTACTAGATCTGGGTTTATTGTTTCTAACAGTATACTGGTTAGATGCAAGGCCAGCACTTCCATAAAGATTTTATTATCTGCATTTAATAGTTCTATTGGATTGAATGAACAACATTCATGTGTGCCACTGCCTGGTTTAAGTATCGCTATTACGTTGCCCTTCTCAGATTTTGTAACCTGCCTTTAGTCTGCCATCTACTGGAATGGCCTTAAGAACATTGGAGGAAGATGTGATGCAAATGGTTTGTAGAATTCACAGGGTTTGCCACGAGGGCCTGCAGGATTGAATGTTTGCAATCTACGGATGCCCCGCCCCCTCACGCTTTGTCCTTGGTGAATGGGGCTGACAGCATCCCTTTATTTGTCTGTCATTTTGGCAGGGTTATTTCTTAGAGGAATTGACATTGTAGATCTTCTATTTTTCCCCTTAATATATATATTTTTTTAAAGCCCAAATGAATGAGCTTTCTCACAGTTATCAAATCTAACGGTTCTGACCTTTATGCTGGCCTTTGTTATTCTCCTTCAACATGTTCACCGGTTTTGCATGTGCCAAACAAAGCTACGCCTTACCATTTGTTTCCTCTGTTTTGGTAGATGAACAGTGATAAGCAGAAATTAATGGCTACATGTTTATTTTCTTTCTACTCTTTAGGTAAGGTTTATTTTTTCTACTCTTTGGGTAATTAAAGAAAAGCCAGAATCTCTCTGCATGTTTCTACACATTTCTTAGCTACTGCATGTCTTTTTAATCAAATTTGTACTAAATTGACTGTAATATTGGTTTGCAACAAATACCTAACTGCTTTTTGGTGGGTTTAATTTTGCACTGGAGATTCTAATTGTATTCTTCATGGTATCTCTTCTATATTGAGGAGCACCACACCAACAATTTAAGTTGTTTGTGAGAAGGATTATGGTTTGACCATGTATTTTAAGGAATAAAGTATGCCCACTGTAGACTATAAAAATATTTCAAGTCCCCTGTTACATGACATTATAAGGGAACTCAGCCAAACTATAAGCCTTTATGAAGATGAAGTCACTGTAGCTTTAGATGACCACTTGCATTTTCGACTGGAATTTCTGCAAGAGCTGGAGAGGTTTGGTGCGGCAACGGGTTTCAAGATTAACCTCCATAAACAACAGGTCCTTAATTGATTAGTCCTGGCCCCAATACAAGCTCGACTGGTCTCTGAGTAATCTATCTCCTGGACAGATACCCTGATCTCATACCTTGGGGTACTGCTTGCCTCTACAACCCAAGGCATGATGGCTCAACTATTGCACCCTACTTCAACAACTTAGAGCTGACCTTGCTCAGTGAAGGGATTACCAACTCTCCTGGCTAGGACACATTGCAGCTCTTAAAATGGCAGTGCTACCTAGAGTCCTCTATATAATCCAAGTTCTGCATTTTGCCTAGCCTAAGGAGATGCTTAAATTGTTGCAGTCCGAAATCAATTGCTTTGTCTGGGCAGATAAAACATCCTTATATGCACCGCAATTAAATACACCAACCCACAGCGAATGGTAGTTTGGGTGACCTCAGCATTGCGCTCCATTACCAGGCTGCACAACTTCACTTCTTGGTCAAGTAGAACCGACAAGAAACCAAAAAACATTGATTTTTTTTTTTTTAGACAGGGCTATTGCGGGAGACCCCCTCAAGGAAAAACCCTGGTTGCGGTGCAGGCATAGAGCTTGAGGTTTATACCCCTTCCCCGTCACTAGAGCTACCCTTAAAGTGTGGGAGAAGGGTGATGGGACATAAGAGATTAACCACATTACCAAAGCACCTAACACCTTTCATAGAAAAACTAGATATCACACTGGTTCCTCAACCATGCAGCTTTCTTAGAGTGGCCAATGGCTGGGTGAGGATCAATCAGGCACCTGCACAAAGCTGACGGGCCCATTCCTTTTGAACAACTAAAAGCAGACTAGGGACTACCTGAAATGGAGTGACTCTTTTAGCTACCCATTAGAGACTGGGTCACACATGTCGACGTCTGAAGAGGGGCACAGAGGCCTCTTTTTCCCTTCGCAAAATGTTTCCTTCTTAAGAAAGATAACGAACGGATTATCACAGAACTATATGCCTTCTGGCTCCATCAAAGATCTGGGAAGGCGGCATTGGGGTAGAGGCAGTGGGAGCACGAGCTGGGGCAGCCCCTGACACACACAGATTTGGAAGATATATACAATAGAGCGCGACACAGAGTAACACAGCAAGCGTTGGGACAACCACTAAAACAGTCACTTACTGGTGCCTTACCCTGGCCTGATAACAAAGGCAATCCCACCCACAGCAAGGACTGCTGGAGAGACTACGGTGCTCTGGGACATGTTTGCACCTGTTATGGGACTGCCCGAAGCAGACGCCTTACTGGGACCCAATCCTGCGACCCAGTCCTATCAGATGTTGACACTTACTTTGACATGCAAATCCTGCACTTCACGGCCTATATCCCCTTGGGTCTTCCAGATCCTCTATGATTTGATCTGAAATCCAGGTGCGGCTATCACATCAGCTTAGCAATCAACGCAGCACTACAGGCAATACTCGCACATTGGGGCATGGACAAGGTTTCCAATCACATAGCTTGGTTTCACAGATTTTGGCATATCTGAGGTATGGAAAAACTGACCCTGATGTACAACCAAAGGTCTGAGACTTACTAAGACTTATGGGCCCCATACATAGCATTGCTCTTCATGGAATTCTGAAATCAATAGTATATAACTGCAGGTGCTGCACCTGAATGCAGCAGAGGAAGACCTATGCAGTGCAGCCAATAAGCATCAGGATGGTACGGCGAGCTAACAACACTGGACACATGATCGCCATAAGGCAGGGTGGGGGAGTTGATCTTAATGTCTGATTTGAGTTCGGAGTAGCTGCATCCTTTAACTTTGCCAGCTGAGCCTACAAACACAGCTCTGAGTGCGATCACTGAAGATTCTGCTTTAAGTTTGATTGCATGCTTTAAGACAATGTATGACTTTTTATTGCCAACTGAATCTACAAGCACAACTCCACATATGACACACTTATGAGTTTAATATTCAATAAAAAAGATTTGAGCCATAAAGGAACTCTGCTTTCAGCCACATTCCTCTATATGATCATGGACCTTTTGAGAACTTGTAATATCCTTATAATCTAAGGCATAGGATACTTTATCTCATATTACTTCTGAATCTCACCACATCCTCCATTCACAGCAGTTTCTTGTATAAGAACTACTTATGCTTTTCTTTCACCAATTTTGAATACACCATTGCCCTTTCTGATGAGGACTCAAGCCTTCATATTATATGAAGGGATCCTACATTTTTTCTTCCATCCTATTTTCTTGTCTCCGTGGCTGAAAAAAGCTACTGTTAAGTGTTCGACTATTGCAAAATAACGCACTTCTCTAACACAAGGAAACTCTTTCCCAGCTTTTGTGTTTCACTGCTGGTTTACTGATTGCAAGTCTTTTCTATTTAAACAAACTGTCAACTTGCATATGAGAGAAAAACCTTCACAGATAATCACTGTGGTCATCTCGTCATCTTGGTCTCTTCATCCCAAGTTCAGTATTCATTTTGAGTCTTGGTTTTTATAGCAAGTTTTAAATCTAATCTGCTTAGTGAATGTCTGTTCCATATGTCTGCTGTTATTGTAGTTAGCCCTATAATTTGCATCATTGTCTGACATCACCTGTTCAGGCATCATTATTTGCTGTCCACTTTTCGGTCTCTTTTCCTCCTTGGTTTTCACAAGTTTCTGCCTTTGATTTATTTGCTAGATTCTCACCAGATCGCCATTTGTTCTCTGCTCTCAAGGTGACTGGGTGTGTTGATTATTTGTGTCTCCATGGCTTCCCAGTGCCTTTATTTCTTCATTGTAAATGAATACTTTAGTTGTTATTTGATAACTGTATTCCACATAGAGGAGAGTTCAACAAAACACAAACTGCATTTTAACAGTTTCGCCACTAGCGGTTTAAAGTCATTACATTTCATTAATGTGTTCTGTGCCGTATCTTGTAGGAGAATTATATTGCTCCTTAAATGGTGATGGGGCTTTTTTGTTTGGCTTTTTCTTTTTTTACGAAGATCTCCTTTTGTTGGTAGGATGCTAGCTTCACTATCCTCAATATCCACTTTTTGTTTGTCATGACTTGTGATTCAGATTTTAAAGAACATAAAAAATATATATTTTATGCCAACTTCATTAAAAGCAATAGAAGAGTTAATCAGTTCTGTGGACTCCTCAAGAGTGAAAGGGCCAGAGGGGCTTTTAAGCAATTTAATGAAAAATTGTGGACTCTCTTGCCAGAGCCTTTCACAAATGCAATCACAACATATAATAATATTTCATATCCTTGGAGGGGAAGTACCAGAATCTCTTAAAAAAAAAAACAACAAAAAACATTGGACTAACCTGGAAGGCTGCTGAACGATAGCATGTCTGAATAATTCAGACAAAATCTTTGCTAGAAACCTTCTAGAAAGATTAGAGGATCGGTTGGAGAGCGCACAGTGATCCTGCCAAAACTACGGATGGGTTTCAGCAGAAACATTCAACTACAGACGGATGCCTGCTTTAAACAAAGTTTATATTCAATTTTTTGAAAATGTACGTTTATACGTTTGTTTTATTACATCATTTGATTTATGAGATGAAAACCCTCTGGGAAAAGATGCAACCATGGGGAACCATTATGCGGTTGCTTAGGCTTATAACAGAACTCCATAACTATTTATGGACGGCATGGATAGGTGAAAATGGGACATAGTAACAAACAAGCATTTGCAATGCAATAGGTCTCGCATTTTCTTGAGGTAGAGCTATTGGCATTGAAAAATTATAACTGGACTTTTCTTGTCACATAAACTGGTTAACCCTGCCTCATAATTTTGTCTTTTCCTGACATATAATTCCAGTGGCCTAGCATTCAACTAAAGCACTTCCATTTACCTTCTTCCTCTATCTGAAAATATATCCAATTATTGTATAAACCTTTATCAGAAATAAACGTTTGGCATTCGAGTGTAATGCTCAAAACACCATAACAAAAATATTATTGGAACTGAGTGGAGGATGAAAGGAAAGAGGAAGTCAGGAGAAAAGATGGAGAGGACAAGTGGCGGTAACTGTGTCATGGAACCTGGAGTAAGAAAGGAAAATGGTTGACTGCACTTTTGGTAGGAAAATACAGCAGTAATTTTAGTTGAGTGAGGTCCATAGGTGTCTGGGCCCCGGTGCCACTGCACCTGTTGCTCCATTAATAACTAGTCCTCAGGCGAGAAAACGGATGGGGCAGACAAAGAGAAGCGAAAGGAATACAACAGACAAAAGGAAGAAAGAGAAGGGGTCACAAAGATATAAAGAAAGAAGGGAAAGAAAGAACGAGAAAATGAAAACACAACCAAGAGAAAAAAAGTAGAGCAAACGAGTGAGGAAAAAAGGGAAGGAAGCTAGCAAACGAAAGATAAAGAGGAAAAATAATGAAAGAATTGAGAAACAAGCAGACGAGAACCAAGACATGTTATGTATTGACACATTTCCCAAAGACACAGAATGGGAAAAACACTTTGACACTTCGGGTCCAACAAGTAACTTATTACCTCCACATATATGTGGAAAAAAGAGGAATTATAGTAAAATGTAAATTAACAGATAAAGATAAGAAAAACACCAGAGGAAGCATTAAACATCTAAAAAAAACTAAAAAGTGAACCGACGCATACCGAGTCAAAGGAAAGAGAAAATAAAAAAGACAAACAAAGAATGAAGGAAGGAGAAAAAAAATTGTGAAAGAATGAACGCCTGATGAAGAAAAAAGAGGAATGAAACAAGGAAAGAAATAACCACGTTTTTGCGAGTTTGAAAGAGGAGCTAGTAAGAGGGAAATAAAAAAGGGAGAGGAGTAGAAATAAACAGTTGAAAGAAAGAGCAATACTGTTAACATGTCAACTTTTAAAGCTGGAAAGAGAAAAGTGGGGGAGAAATAAAACATTGAGAGCAAACAGAGTAAAGGAAAGAAAGGAGTGAGATCGATGAAACAGACCCTCACAAATAAAGATGGCAGCTAAGAATAGATTTAATTGTCTCCCCCGTCCTCAAACAGAAATCATAGGGTGAAACAGCAGGGGGCACTGCAGAACAGAAGGAGGTGCATTAACAGAGTTGCATGTGAACCCCAATACAGCAATATTGGGGCACTTCATATCAGGATTGGGGGTATAGAGGGAGCCGTGACCTGGCACAGTGCTGGAATAACAGAAAGGCAGCGGATGAGGAATGAGAACAGAGTATCAAGTAATTCCTGGTATTGGAATAATGGGGTGCTGCAGATTAGGGATGAGGTGTACTGAAGTTGTATGTAGGCTGCAGTACTGGAATAGTACGGGGCACACAAGGTCAGAAGTGAGGTATGTTAATGGATCTAAATGTGGAACCTAGTACTGGTGTGCTTGTGTTGCGGAGTGTTAGCCTGGAGGTGCCCCGATGAAGCTGGGAGTGGGGCCCCAGCATGGGAGTGCCACTGCCTCTGTACCACAGAAGCCAGGAATCCTTAAAGGCATGTGTGTGAGCCTTGATAGGAAATGTGCACTGAATGTTAGAACTAATGGATTCTAGCAGAGCTATTGTGGTTCCCATTAACAGTGGCATTGGATGTTAGACTTGAGGTGCACTGGCTGAGCTGTGTTTTTCTCTTTTGGGTCCAGTATTGGCTTGGCAGTGGGGTTGGATTTAAGAATTGAGCTACTGTAATGGAATTGTATGTGAACTGGATCCCACTATAGAAAAGGAAGTTACCTCACGGGGTAGAACTGAGGTGCACTGATGGAGCTGCACCCGAGGACCCAGTACTGGAACAGCAGAGAACTGAGGTGCTCTGGCAGAAGGCATGTATGGGGTTCGGCACAGCTGAGGGGCTTGGAGTGTCTGAACTGAAGTGCAATGATGGAGTTGTGCCCGAGGTCCCAGTAATGGAACAGCAGAGTACTGATTAAGAACTGAGGTGCTCTGGCAGACAGCTGTGTGGGGTTCTGGCATGGCTGAGGGGCTTTGAGTGTGTCAACTGAGGTGCACTAATGGAGCTGCGCCCGAGGTCCCAGTACTGGAACAGCAGTGTGCACTGTCTGTAAGAATTGAGGCGCCCTGGCATGTAAGGTTCCTGGCACTGGCACGGCTGAGGGCTTGAAGTGTGTGAACTGAGGTGCACTGATGGAGCTGCACCAGAGGTCCCAGTACTGGAGCAGCAGAGACTACTGACTGCAAGAAATGAGGTGCAGGCACACTTAGTAAAGAAAATCCAAACCAAGGAAGGGCGGGAGCAAGGCAGATGAGAGAGGGTGCAGAGAGCCCACAGAGACCAAATGTGACCAAGATAACAGCCTTATTTATAGCCTTGTCACAGCTAAGCTCAGAGCAAGAATGCTCTGCAAATGAAAATGGAAGCTTCCCTGGACAGCAGCAGTAAAAAATAAATAAAAAATAAAAATAAAAAGTCCCCTACAGACCAGATAAACAGGACAAGGCGTAATTATACAAAAGTTGGTCCCTGCTCCCACACAGAAAAAGGAGTGACAAAGAGGCATGACTGACCACTAGCAAGCAAGGATTTGTAAACAACACAAGCTAACAAATGAAATGGCTGGAAACCCACAGAAGAAGTATACTTATAAGTATACAAGAGGTCGTACGCTTACGTTCGACCTAAAAATAGATACATCAAAAGGGACTATCCGGGCCTGCAGCTGTTCTCTGCAAACATCATAGATGCTCCTAAGACTGTGGGGTAAGCACAATGTTTTCCACCAAAAGGGCACCATGAGCTTGTTCAAAGCATTTTTTTTATGTTGATAATACCATCTTAACACCAAAAGGACCGCAACAAGGTTTGAAGACCTTTCATCAGTACTGGAATGAAAATGTCACTTACCCAGTGTACATCTGTTCGTGGCATCAGTCGCTGTAGATTCGCATGTTTTGCATAGCTCGCCATCTGGTGTTGGGTCGGAGTGTTACAAGTTGTTTTTCTTCGAAGAAGTCTTTCGAGTCACGGGACCGAGTGACTCCTCCTTTTGTCTCCATTGCGCATGGGCGTCGACTCCATCTTCGATTGTTTTTCCCCGCAGAGGGTGAGGTAGGAGTTGTATTGTAGTAATAGTGCCCATGCAATGGAGTGACTAAGTATGTACCTATTTAAGGTTAAAATAATATATATACAAATAGTTGAAGGTACCTTCCGAACTGCTACAGGCTCCCGGGGAGGCGGGTGGGCACATGCGAATCTACAGCGACTGATGCCACGAACAGATGTACACTGGGTAAGTGACATTTTCAGTTCGATGGCATCTGTCGCTGTAGATACGCATGTTTTGCATAGACTAGTAAGCAGTTATCTCCCCAAAGCGGTGGCTCAGCCTGTAGGAGTGGGAGTAGTCTGAAACAATGTTCTTAATACGGCTTGACCTACTGTGGCTTGTTGTGCGGATAACACGTCTACACAGTAGTGCTTGGTGAATGTGTGAGGCGTAGACCATGTGGCTGCCTTACATATTTCTTGCATTGGGATGTTTCCTAGAAAGGCCATGGTAGCACCTTTCTTTCTGGTTGAGTGTGCCCTTGGTGTAATGGGCAGTTGTCGTTTAGCTTTAAGGTAGCAGATTTGGATGCATTTAACTATCCATCTGGCTATACCTTGTTTTGATATTGGGTTTCCTGCATGAGGTTTTTGGAATGCAATAAATAGCTGTTTAGTTTTCCTGATGCTCTTTGTTCTGTCAATGTAATACATTAATGCTCTTTTGACATCTAAAGTATGTAGTGCCCTCTCAGCTACGGAATCTGGCTGTGGGAAGAACACTGGAAGTTCCACTGTTTGATTTAGATGGAACGGTGAAATTACTTTTGGTAGAAATTTAGGATTAGTCCTTAGGACGACCTTATTTTTGTGTAGTTGTATAAAAGGTTCTTGTATTGTAAACGCCTGAATCTCGCTTACTCTTCTTAGAGAGGTAATGGCGATGAGAAATGCAACCTTCCATGTTAGGAACTGTATTTCGCAGGAGTGCATGGGTTCAAAAGGTGGACCCATAAGTCTAGTTAAGACAACATTTAGGTTCCATGAAGGAACAGGTGGTGTTCTTGGTGGAATAATTCTTTTAAGGCCCTCCATGAATGCTTTAATGACTGGTATCCTATATAGGGAAGTTGAATAGGTAGGCTGCAGGTATGCAGATATTGCTGCAAGGTGTATTTTAATGGAAGAGAAAGCTAGGTTAGATTTTTGTAAGTGAAGCAAGTAACCCACTACATGTTTTGGGGTTGCGTGTATTGGTTGGATTTGATTAATATGGCAGTAGCAAACAAACCTCTTCCATTTACTGGCATAGCAGTGCCTGGTGGATGGCCTTCTGGCTTGCTTTATGACTTCCATACATTCTTGGGTAAGTTGTAAGTGTCCGAATTCTAGGATTTCAGGAGCCAGATTGCTAGATTCAGCGATGCTGGATCTGGGTGTCTGATCGTTTGGTTGTGTTGTGTTAACAGATCCGGCCTGTTGGGCAGTTTGATGTGGGGTACTACTGATAGGTCTAGCAGCGTTGTGTACCATGGTTGCCTTGCCCAAGTTGGTGCTATTAATATGAGTTTGAGTTTGTTTTGACTGAGTTTGTTTACCAGATAAGGAAGGAGAGGGAGAGGAGGAAAAGCGTAGGCAAATATCCCTGACCAGTTGATCCATAGGGCATTGCCGTGGGACTGCCTGTGTGGGTATCTGGATGCGAAGTTTTGGCATTTTGCGTTCTCTTTTGTCGCAAACAAGTCTATTTGAGGTGTTCCCCAGAGCGTGAAGTAAGTGTTCAGAATTTGGGGGTGAATTTCCCATTCGTGGACCTGTTGGTGATCTCGAGAGAGATTGTCTGCGAGTTGATTCTGAATTCCTGGGATAAATTGTGCTATTAGGCGAATTTGGTTGTGAATTGCCCAACGCCATATCTTTTGTGCCAGCAGGCTCAATTGCGTTGAGTGCGTCCCCCCTTGTTTGTTTAGATAATACATTGTTGTCATGTTGTCTGTTTTGACGAGAATGTATTTGTGAACTATTATTGGTTGAAAAGCCTTTAGTGCTTGAAAAACTGCTAGTAGTTCTAGGTGATTTATATGCAGTTTTGTTTGATGTACGTTCCATTGTCCTTGTATGCTGTGTTGATCGAGGTGTGCTCCCCACCCTGTCATGGAAGCATCTGTTGTTATTACGTATTGTGGCACTGGGTCTTGGAAAGGCCGCCCTTTGTTTAAATTTATATCGTTCCACCATAGAAGCGAGAGGTAAGTTTGGCGGTCTATTAACACCAGATCTGTAAGGTGACCCTGTGCTTGTGACCACTGTGATGCTAGGCACTGTTGTAAGGGCCTCATGTGCAGTCTTGCGTTTGGGACAATGGCTATGCATGAAGACATCATGCCTAGGAGTTGTAATATCATCTTTGCTTGTATCTTTTGTGTTGGATACATGCGTTGTATGATGTTGTTGAAATTTTGAATTCTTTGTGGACTTGGAGTGGCTACTCCTATTGTTGTGTTTATTATGGCTCCTAGGTATTGTTGTACCTGGCGCGGCAGATTGTTGGATTTTGCGAAGTTGACTGTGAACCCTAGTTTGTAGAGGGTTTGTATGATTTGATTTGTGTGGTGTGAGCACGTTATTAACGAATGGGTCTTGATTAGCCAGTCGTCTAGATACGGGAATACATGTATTTGCTGCCTTCTGATGTGTGCAGCGACTACTGCTAGACATTTGGTAAAGACTCTTGGTGCGGTTGTTAAACCGAAAGGCAGTACCTTGAATTGGTAGTGTATTCCGTTGAATACAAACCTTAGGTATTTCCTGTGCGATGGATGTATTGGTATATGGAAATACGCGTCTTTGAGGTCTAATGTTGTCATGTAGTCGTGTAGTTTCAGCAATGGTAACACTTCTTGTAGTGTGACCATGTGAAAGTGGTCTGATTTGATGTATGTGTTTAGTATTCTTAGGTCTAGGATTGGTCTTAGCGTTTTGTCCTTCTTTGGTATTAAGAAGTACAGTGAATAAACTCCTGTGTTTATTTGTGTGTTTGGTACTAACTCGATTGCGTTCTTTTGCAATAGTGCTTGAACTTTTATCTCCAGGAGCTCGGAATGATGTTTTGATACATTTTGTGCTCTTGGTGGTATGTTTGGAGGGAATTGTAGAAATTCTATGCAATAACCATTTTGGATAATTGCTAGAACCCAAGTGTCTGTAGTGATTTCCTCCCATGCTTTGTAATAATGACCTATTCTTCCCCCCACTGGTGTTGTGTGGAGGGGGTGAGTGACATGTGAGTCACTGCTTAGTTGTAGGGGTTTTGGGGCTTTGAAATTTTCCCCTATTCCTAGGGAATTGCCCTCCTCTATGTTGGCCCCGAAAGCCTCCCCTGTACTGTCCCTGGTAACTGGATGGTGTTGCCTGTGAGGTGCTGGCTTGTGTGGCCTGACCCCGAAACCCCCCTCTAAAGGGTGTTTTGCGGAAGGTGCTGTAATTTCCTCTGCTCTGCGGGGAGTAGAGTGCGCCCATGGCTTTAGCAGTGTCCGTGTCCTTTTTAAGTTTTTCCAATCGCCGTGTCCACTTCTGGACCGAACAGTTCTTTTTCGTTGAATGGCATATTGAGAACTGCCTGCTGAATCTCTGGTTTAAACCCAGACGTTCGTAGCCATGCATGCCTTCTGATGGTCACAGATGTATTTATTGTTCTTGCAGCTGTGTCTGCTGCGTCAATGGAGGAGCGTATCTGGTTGTTTGAAATGTTCTGTCCTTCTTCAACCACTTGCTTTGCCCTCTTTTGTAGGTCTTTGGGTAGATGTTCAATGAGATGTTGCATCTCATCCCAATGGGCTCTGTCATAGCGCGCAAGAAGTGCCTGTGAGTTAGCGATGCGCCACTGGTTTGCAGCTTGTGCTGCGACTCTCTTTCCAGCTGCATCGAACTTGCGGCTTTCCTTATCTGGGGGTGTGCGTCCCCAGATGTGTGGGAGTTGGCCCTTTTCCTAGCTGCTCCTACAACGACAGAATCTGGTGGCAGCTGCGAAGTTATGAAAATGGGGTCTGTAGGAGGCGCTTAATACTTTTTTTCCACCCTTGGTGTGATTGCCCTACTTTTGACCGGCTCCTTAAAGATGTCTTTTGCGTGCCGAAGCATACCAGGGAGCATAGGCAGGCTTTGGTAGGAGCTGTGGGTGGCAGAGAGGGTGTTGAATAGAAAGTCATCCTCGACTTGTTCTGAGTGGAGGCTTACATTGTGGAATTGTGCTGCTCTAGCCACCACCTGAGAATATGCAGTACTTTCTTCTGGTGGTGATGGCTTTGTAGGGTATGCCTCCGGACTGTTATCTGACACAGGGGCATCGTATAAGTCCCATGCGTCCTGATCCTGGTCATCTTGGCTCATGGTGGTGTGAGCCGGGGAATGTGATGGTGTTTGTGCTGGCGAGACGTGAATTATAGGTGGAGGAGAGGGTGGCGGAGTAACCCTTTTCACCATTTTTGTTTGTGGTGTTTGGTCAGTTTGAAATTCCAGTCTTCTCTTTCTCCTAATAGGGGGAAGGGTGCTTATCTTTCCTGTCCCCTGTTGTATAAAAATACGTTTCTGCGTATGGTCTACATCGGTGGATTGCGGGTCTTCCTCAAACCTATGCTTTCGCATTTGGGAGGAAATTGATTGCTCTTCGGTATAAGAGACTGAAACTGGGTCGGTTGCAGGTTGTTTCGGCACCGAAACCCTGTCTGCATCTTTTTTCGGCTCCGAGGTGGCTTTTTTCTTTTTCGGAGTCCAAACATTTCGGCGTCGATCTTCATCGGTGCCGCAGTCTCGGCGTCGAGCCGTGTCTACACCGCTATCTCGGTGTCGATGTATGTCTCCAGCACTTTCTCGGTCCCGAGAAGGCTGCGTGCCGGTGTCTCGACCGGAGTCGGACGGTCTCGGCACTGATTGGGCCTTTTTCGGTGCCGACGGTCGGTCACCGAATTTATGGGTGGAGCCATGGCCTGGTGGCAGTGGCGTCCCCTGGGCCTTGACAATCTTCTTATGAGTGCTTTTCGACGTCTTACTCACGGTTCGTGGATCGTCGAATTCCTCGGAGTCCGATTCGTGTATCGAAAAGGTTTCTTCCTCTTCCTGTACCTCGAACTCTCGGTGCGCTGTCGGCGTGGACGCCATTTGAAGTCTTCTTGCTCGACGGTCTCGGAGTGTTTTTCGGGACCGGAACGCACGACAGGCCTCGCAAGTGTCTTCACTGTGCTCAGGTGATAGGCACAGGTTACAGACCAAGTGTTGGTCTGAATAGGGGTATTTTTTGTGGCATTTGGGACAGAAACGGAACGGGGTCCGTTCCATCGGCGTTCTTCTACACGCGGTCGGGCCGAGCAGGCCCAGACGGGGATCGAAAACTACCCCAAAAGGCTCCGGAGCTCTTCGATCTTCGATGCGGTGTTGATTCTGACTACGCCGATCCCGAACGCAACAATACCGACGAAAATCTTCCGAAATTTAGCTGTTTTTCCGTTCCGAAACTCGGAGCGACAGGAACACGTCCGAACCCGATGGCGGAAAAAAAACAATCGAAGATGGAGTCGACGCCCATGCGCAATGGAGACAAAAGGAGGAGTCACTCGGTCCCGTGACTCGAAAGACTTCTTCGAAGAAAAACAACTTGTAACACTCCGACCCAACTTCAGATGGCGAGCTATGCAAAACATGCGTATCTACAGCGACAGATGCCATCGAAGATGTAATTACTTGAAAATCAACTTATGATGCTCAGAAGGAAGCATAAGAGACATGTTGGCATGGAAGCTAAGTAACTGTCCTGTTGAAAACATCTTCAAGAATTGCTTCTTAAGAGCAATGTTTGCAACAACTTTTTATTTATCAACCATGCTGAAGCTATTAAGAGTTATGCTAAGATAATGGTGGAAGCTTTGAGTAAACACAACGTTTGCCAACAACTTGTTATTTATCAACCATACCAAAGCTATTATAGCCTTATATTCCACCACAGTGGACTATGCCAGTTGGTAAAGGCCCAATCCAACGTTAAAGGCCCAAGTCGAAGGCGAGGGCCTTTAACAAGTGAGCAAGACTTTAATGCTGGTACATTCCAGCTACAGAGGGCTATAAGGCTATTAGAACATTCTAGCATTAGAGGGTAGAATGTTTTAATAAATAAAACAAAGGTCTCACGGAGCCCAAGAGGAATGAAATCCCCTCGGGCTCTGTGAAGCCTTTGTTCACAGCAACAGCTGTGATCGACACCGGAATGTTGGAGCTCCAGGCTTCTACCAGCCTTTGGAAGCCTGAAGCACCCTGTTGTTTTTAGTGAGCTTCACACTATGTGGATGTGAAAAGACCTTTTTAAAATACAATCTACAGGACTGTCCATCTGGAAGAGCTGGCTGAGGTTAGAACGAGGTACCTTAGGGTGTTCACTAAGAATATAATTTGGTTTGACAAATAGTATGTTTAATATTATAGAATATTAATGCACTGGCACTAAATGAATGCATCATTCTAAGGCTCCGCATTGTAAATTAAATAAATCTAGATAGAAAGCAAAACGTTCATGATTTGTTCATTTACTAAGTACGTTCTCAAACCTGATGCTGAAAATGCCAGGAGATTATACAGAGGAGAGTAATTGGTTGCAAGAAAATAAATACAGCAACAAAATTGGCAAGTCACAAAATATTCTAAAGTATGTATTGAGAAACAGTAGACATTAGATCATAATTGACAACTAGATTGTGGCTTCCCCAACAACATATTAATGCTATTGTTCTAGACCCTCGCTTTGGTAACAAGACTGCTGGACCTTTGATCGGCAGGTAATGTAAAAATGCTAAAATAACATCGCATCGTTGGTTCAAAGGTGCACAAGTCTACATTAAACCCACTACCAAAATCACTCATCTCGCATTAGGTACTAAAAGCAAGCTAAAACATAGTGAAATGAGATGCAATGCCCATGTCGACAACTAAAACAGTCCAAAACATGAACCAAATTCAAAGCTCATTTTAGAATTTTGAAAACCTCAGTTTAGACCAAATGTCAGTACATCAACAATAATCAAGGTCTATTAGAAAATCGCCAATGTCAACAAGTATCATTGAATCCAGAAAAGATCCCACTTCGGCAGATGGTAAAGGGACAAGTTCATTCATCAAGAAAAAGAGGGAGCACTTGTAAAACGTTCCCTCAGCCACAGTTCGGTCTGAGGTGGCAGCATCCTGTGCAGAGACAGGTGTTGTAGAACCCAGAGCCACTTGATCCACAAATGACTGCTCATAGCAGGCTTGCCGTAGCAATTGCAATCTCAACATTCATGTCTGGTAATAAACCCTCATCGAGAACACACACAGACCAGCATCCAACGAAGCTATGCGCTGCTTGGCAAGACACACTTCTGGTGCGTGTTCAAATGGGCACCACAAACATCGAAGGACGGTCTGCACACAATTAAGAACCGGCCTGAATGACAAAGACCAGTTGGACTACACTTCTTCTAGGAGTTGTGCTCCGAAGTACCGCATCATGGGTTCACGACACAGTTGGGCTGGTGAAAGTGACATCAGTCCTGCTTGTTAAGATGGGGCAGCCATTGCGAAGAAAGAATAGCCACAGCAAAATACCACCAATTAATGCCAAAGTAATCGGCAATCCTCCAAAAATTCTCAAAACACAGTGTGCATGGCTGAAGGTACCATGCCAAATATAGAGGAGATGGTGCTGACAAAACCAGAACCAACAGTCTTAAAGAAGTGTATAATCCCAGTGGGGTTAGACACGTTGAAAATGCGACCAATGAGTACATCAAAATGTCTTGGAAAGTTTGTATTTAAAAGGGACTGTATCTCTGCGGATGACCTTTCCACCTGGAGAGCATATGTCTCACTGGCAACAGTGCCACAGGTTTTGCAAACAAAAGAGCCTTTAGTCTGCTCAGTTTGCCAAAGTTTACATTTGAAGTAGCAATATGAGGCCAATATTTTTGATACTTCCAGCTCTCGTGTGGAGGGGGGGGAAAGCACATCTCCACAACATGTGACAATTTGGAAGACCGAAACGACATAGACAATGCTGGCTCTCATACCACAACAGCGTATTTTGTTCAGCATCACGTAGCTCCCATTCAAGAGCACCTGGAAGGCTGGACAAATCAAAGGGATAGTATTACCCTTCAGATAAAAGGCTAAATTCCCAGCAGAAACATACATGCTTTGTGCAAGGACAGCTGTTTACAAATCAGTGAATGGCTCATCAAAGTCTTGCATTTGCTACCGCCAAGAAAGAAGTCCCTTATGCCACTGAAACATTTGTACGTGAAGGGCAGCTCCCACACATCATGAATGTAACTATCGCCTAATTTTTCAAATCTGCCGATGGGAATGAGCTTCAAACACCAAGTGAATTGAAGTGTCAAAATGGACAGATTAATAACTCTGTGTATTCACCAAAATGCTGATGGTGTTTCCGCTACATTAAAGGGAAATCTTCACACTTTTCTATATTAAATAAAATATATGTTGCTTCTTTCTTAGCCATTATCTGTTGCTGTCTGGTCAAATTAAATGCAGCAAATATTTATTTGGCATTGACATGTTGCCAGAGGACATGACCATTCTTCAGGACTTGTAACGTCCAACCTAGCGGCATATTAGACCAGAGCTGACTCCGTCCATGTAGTAAAAATGATATGTCATTCTGTATGATGTCAATTGCAGATAAAATGATGTTATTAAGTGTGTATATGAGGTTGGACATGGTGGTTATCCCATTATATACAACAGCTAAAGCTTTCTGAAAGTTTTCTTGATCTGCCTCAAGTGGGCGGCGGCTTCCTTTGTGAAAGTTTCCAAATTTTGTTGTAAATCGCATACCATAAGCGCTTAGTATGTGGGTTTCTTGGACCTAATAAAAAATCTTGTAAGTCTGTGTTAGCTGACAGGAGACTAAGGAGTTCTTTGACAGCTGTTAATGTGGAATATTTCAACCATTGTTGACACAGTTTACCCACGCTATATGTTGTGACAATATCAGAGTGGTGTGATGATTTGCAACAAGAGTCAGGTCGGCTCGCTCTAAAACTCCTTGTGGAGTTCACAACCACTCATGACAACCATTTGTGTACATAGGTCACAATAACCACCCATTTGGACCTGAAAGTGTAGAGTTAAATGTCCCATTCCCGACCAACCCATCGAGCTGTTCTTCAGTGGCATTTCAAAGATTTTTCCATTTGCCAAATTTAGCTGGTGACAGGATACTGGACGTTTTTAATTCCTTAATTGTTGCTAAGCCTGAACAACTTGTTTGTTGTACAGTTTAATTTAGAAATATAATTTGAAATGGAATCAAGCATGCTCTAAACAAAGCTTCCCTTCTCTGTAGTTGCCAATTTCTAGTTCCCCAACCTCTCTAAGTCAAGCAAATACATGACTGCTTAAGCATACTATTTTAGTCAGGCAGGAGTTTCTAAGTGTAAAGGTATCCACAGTGTGATCATTTAAAATGGGGGTGGAAGTTTGGAAGAATATTTCTAGTCCCTTACCCTTTGACTCCTTCTCCCAGCTTGGATATAAATGGCAAAAGATGTTAGTGATGGCCTCTTAGAGAGTGGTTTACTGCTGCTTAAAACAAAGCACTGTTTTTAGCATAATCCTTTTTTTTGGCCAGAACCTGGCGCCCCTCCTGGGATCACTCGAGGCCTCCCTAGGGGGAATCACCCCCCAGTTTGAAGACTACAGAAAAATTTATGGTGGTCAATCTTTTTCAGCCAATAGGAGGTCACAACACAACGTTAGAGTTTCTGAGATTATAACTTTAATTGTGCGCTGTATGCCTCGCTCTATTCGTAATTTTAATTTGTAAACCCTATCCATGGGAAAATGTGCATATCCGCTGTTTTGACTTCTAAATAGATGTTAGTTGCTGTCACATCCAGAAGCTCTTGAAGATTCTGGTGAACTATTTTGACCTCTACCGTGCTGTCTAGCAGAGCCAGTGCCCAGTTCCTGTTCTTCAATAAAGGTCCCATTATGTGTGCTATTTCTAGCCAAAATTGCTTTCTTTTTTTTCCTTTTGAATTGTGTTTTCTGTTGGTGAGGTTTCGCTTCTTTTTTATGGAGGGGTCAGACGAGTGTTGTAAATCTTTTCTTGGTTTCACATACTCACTTTGTTGTTTGGAATGCCTCTCACTACATTTATCCGATGAATCCTGAAAGGAATGAAATTGGCATGTATCAATATATTGTTATCTATCAGGAGTTTATAAACTGTCTCTATTTCTCAAATTGTAGTGTTGCTCAGAGGTCTCTGGTCGCAGAGATACTCCTCTCTGTTTTGTATTATGTTTATTTTGTTTTAAGTTTATCCCAGCATTTTTTTAGAACCCTCTGCTGCTTGCTTGGTAGAATCCTTATTGGATTTACCTTGTAGTTGTGGTTTACTTGGTCTAGCCCCCAGACTATTCCAACTTATACTTGAATAGGTTTCAGTGATAATCTTCAGCAGCTCACACTCCTGATCCTGTACAGGAACATCCTGGAACTGTTGGTCCGTTGCCAATGCTACTGCTTTCCCTTTAAGAGGACCTAATATTATCGAGTACACTCTGGTAATATTGCCCCTTAATAGCATTCCCAGATCTAGGGCCAGGGCCGCCCCATATTCATCCTAAATTTGTTTTAACACTTCCGGAAGATTCACAAGTGTCAGTGTACCACATGTGATAGTGTACAATGTAGCAAACAATGCACCCTAAGTGGTGCAGTTGTCCACTGAGGGAACCATCCCAAACGGCAAGCACATTGTGAGAATTCTATGTTTATCTTGGGATACAGTATGGGGAAACACTGCTTTCACCAAGGCGCTAATTTTTTTGTGCTCACCAAAACAGAATCTCGTGGCATTTGGTAGGTACTTTACCAATAATTGAATTCACAGTAGCAGGATTTATTCCTGCGGTGGCTACATGTGGTTGCGCTGGAGCAGTATTTCAAATCCACATCACAAATTGTATTAAGCGTCTATCTATTTCTACTAAATTAGTGTACAGGCAACTTACTTCAGCTACTGCCAGGGTACCTGGTCTTGGGTGTGGTGTATAAGTAGCCAATTCTGGCCATGTAGATATGTCATTACTTAATGGACCTAGTCTAAAATTCTGTGGAACATGGGATAGAACGCCATTAAGGCAATTTTGGTGTTCTGGTATTTCTAAATATGTGTACGGTCTGTATTATGCAGCTGCATTTTCTGCAGTGTGAGAGTGATATGTGTGTGTGTTCCCATCTGCTGCTGGAAAAGCGACCCAAGAGCAAACATTCTGTTTTGTATGATGTGTGCCTCAACAACAAATGTAACTTCTCCTCCCTAATTTGTGAGGCCATTGTTCCTTAAGTGTGTTGTGAGGGAGAGTCTCATGCTTGCTGCAATTACGATCCTAATTTAGTCCACCATTTTAAAATGGAATTAAATTGTTCAGAGATATGAACAGCAATTGGGTAATCCTTTTCAATGTTTAACCTTAAATAACCTACAGCATCAAATAGGTACTGCCTATCTAGCTGAGGATTTTCCCTAATACCACAGACGTTTCCGTGTAAGGTAATTAGGGTGTCTTTTGTATGTAATGAGACAGAGATACTTGGGTCGATCACAAAGTCAGTGCCTAACCAACGTTGTGGTGCCATGTTGTGGGCTCTCACATTGGTAACAAGACTGCTGGATGTTTGGGCAGCAGCACCACCAAACATGGGGGACTGAGTCTACTGAGTCTAATCTCACGTTGTGAGAGTCCTGTCGGCCTAACCCTTCCAGGTAGCTAGCAGCACCTCACAAGTACCAAAGAGTAGAAGTGATTTGTGGCAGTCTATCACATGACACTCAGACCCCTCAGGGGAGTCATGGTGGACCTGATCCCATCCCTTTTTCTAAGACATACACATCTCACACCTGCTAGGACAGAACAGAGGCAAGGTTTTGGTTCAATAAGTTTCATTGAAGCAACTGCATTCTACATAAGAGGGCAAGAATAGCGATTATAAGGGTAATGAAACACAATGTCATGACAGTCGTAGTCACAAGAGTGAAATGCAAGAAAAGTCCCACCATGCTCTCATTTTAGTGCACCTGCTATTCCTACCTACCCTACTAGATTCCTACATGAGAGCCAGTAGCAGTGTTAGCCCTAATCTACCCTTCTGGTCCTGGGAAGGAAACCCAATCCTCATACCTCCGCTGAGGTTAGAAGAGGTCTGTTAGTCTGCTGGGAATCCTCCCTTGTAGATGAAGTGGAACCAAAAAGGTTTCAGAATAAACTACGATGACCTGCAACACAGGATGGCAAACTGGCTGGAACGTCTCCTCTAAGATTTTGTGGGCAGTGTGATGTTTTATAATAACATATCTGTTATTCCAACAACTTGCGGGAGGACGGCCGCCGGGTAGGTCTTCGACGAGGGACCATGTTGATACTAGCGGCCCGAGTCCAAAAGCCCATCCTATCTCAAGGAACCCAATCTCTAGTATGGGAGGGTTCACATATTTAGGCTATAAGTAGTATAGCGTTGTATGTAAGTAGTATATTTTCCTTAAACCTGACTAGGGTATATTTTGTAGCTTAGGAGTTGTTTCTTTCTGGTCCTGACGAAGCGCCATACGATCTGCAGGGACAGCAAGGGCGCGAAACATGTTGACCGCAGAGATTAGCTAAATGGGAGATTGCCCTTATTAGCTTGTTTATGTTTGGTGAGTGGTGGAGGTTAATTTCTTCTCCACTCCTGTGTGTTTTTAATATTGACCAAGGGGCCTCCATGCTAATTAAAACTAATTGTTCGGAGACTCTTGAGCCAATTTTAACCCCTCTCGTTTCTCCTGCTCTCTCCTGAGGAGAGGTTTAAATCTATTCCCACCTTTTTCATGGCACACACTTCTGATTAAGAACTCTGGCAAAGTGCCCCCTTGTGGGGCCCGTCAGACATTGCAGCGCCGGTCTGACTAGGAGCTGGCCCTATGATGAAGCATGACATCCATTGGATGTGTGAGGGCATTTGCTTCTAAATTTAGAAGTGTTTTGTTTGAACCTGTGCCTGTTTTTTGTATTATTTTCTCTTCTTTTTAGTAACAGTGTACTCTTTTGATGTGTTCTAAGAACTTACCCTGACGTGAAAATACGTATTTTCCGTGTAAGGTAGACAGTGTTCCCTTTGGATCGGCAATACCTGGTAATTATCGTCGTCAGCACAAGATGAGAAATGTTGTGCAAGGAAATGAATAACAGATTCTGTAAGGAAGAACAACTGATAAAAGTAATAACATCTCCACTAAAATGAAGCATCGCTAAAATAATACAAGGAATAAATAGTTAAATGAAACTGGGTAAAAGGGCACAGGCCTCTGGAACAGAGCTAAATAATATGCCTGTGTAAAAGCGCTAAAATAACCTCACAACAATATTCAGTCAAAGGCAAATATGAGGTAAATGTTAAATCTAAGTCTATGGCAGCTCGCAAATTTGGAAGCAAGGGAGATCCGGTCAAAGAAGTTGATGCTATACAACTACCAAAGAACTACAGTTATCAATCATCAGAAAAGAGAACTCACAGAATATGCAAATGAGTAATGTACATAATAAAATGTGATATTTTGCAAATATGTTTTAAGCTTGTATAGACTTTATAGAATATGAAAAAGTTATTGAAATTGTGGTTTATGAAATTAATTTATTAAATTATATAAATGTAAGTAATTTTATGGAATTCGTATAGCCTATACTGCCGGAAATAGAACTTAATAAGCACAATTAATAAAGTAATTAAAATACTTCTTAATAGTACATAAAATCTAGACATTTATTGCCATCGGGTTTGCAGGTGCATCCATGGCATATGAAGATATTACCCTAATCCTTGATAAACTAGTGCATTCCCACTCACTCTTTTGTGGCAGGAGGCACCAAAGAGGTAAGGGCTCATAGACTGATCATGCTCTTGTTACAAGTACCATACAATATTGATGGTATCTCCTTTGCATACTGGGTGGGAGCACCAAGCAAAGGATTCCAGCAATGGCTGTTAACCTACTTCCTGGTACTTTTCAATACTCTCCTAAGTTCAAATCTTTTGTGTCAAGGGTCTTACTTAGTGAGGTTAAGCCTCACCTGAAAGGCAGGTACCCCTGACCTCAGTACTTAATTTGTAACATAATGAGTGACAGTGCCCAAAATACTGCACAAAAGACAGTGGTCAGTGCTGTTAAATGTTCCCACACCGAATACCAAGGCAGTTTAGTCCAGAATCCACTACATTCCACTCCCTGCCCCTTTATCTCACACTTGCAGGCTCCTGCTTTCTCCTTTATTGATGACTTGTCTGTCTTCCCTTCCTTTGTCTTTTCCCCTTGTATGTTTTCCCCTCTGGTGCTCTAGGGGAATGTCTGATAAGGAAAAATAAGCACCTGTGGGCACCACCAGACCCAAAAACGAGTGCTGGTGTGCCCCGCAGACAACCACCAGTTCAAATTAAGCACTGCCTGACCTAAAACTCTCAACGTATTCCCCTGGCAAATGTTTGATAAACCTGAAGACAAACAGAAAGATGTCTTTCCACTGCTTCTCTGAGCCTGTGTAATTTACATCAAGAAATTCTGTCTAGCCAGGAATCCTTTAGTTTTCCCCTTTGAGATCAGGCTCATGCATGGAAACTGAGAAAAAGAATGTTTGTTTCAATTCATCAATAAAAACATCATCATCTGTTTTTTTCTTTCACAATGTAGAAGCACCCTGTTTCCAAGGTCTTCTGTAGAACTATTAGGCATAGCACAAACTAAATTGTGTGGGGATGTTGGTAATAAAAGTAATGCAACTTGAGGTACTTTAGGTCTTTCCTCTGAAAGGATGGTGGGTCTGGGACAGAGTCAGCTATATGGAGAGCGAGCCTTTGAACGCCACTTTTCAAGGAGTAGGTGTACTTGCATGTCAGTATGAAAGGTAAGTATTGAAAATGCAGTTTCAGGCATATCTTGCTGGTATCTCTGAAGACCTGTTAATTCTGGGTTATAACGCATCAGATCATAGACTCATGCCTTTGAAAGACCTCAAGGTTAAGAATCTGATACAAAGCTAGTACACATCTAGCATAGTCAATCACCTACAAGCATGATACTTCTACAGGCAGGTACCAGTGTGGCACAGTTGGTGACACTTAAATGTCATCTGACTATGGAGGATCCGATCCAATCCAATATGTTCACAAAGGCTTGAGTGGTCAGGCTAATGCTTGTGAGAAGTAAAGGGATGACCACAGTAGACCACAACCATTTTTCAAACTCTTCCTTTAATGTAAATGTTCCAGCCTGTCAAGAGTACTCACAATTACATACGGACTAAATATGTGCTTTAAACATACTCAGATTGGGAGGGTGGTATTACAAGGTCTGTCACAAAGACATGGAGTAATTACATTTACAGAAAAGTAAACAAACCATTACTACAATCCTTCGTTGTCACACGTATTGCATAAAGACTCAGTAATTAGGGCCACAGGACCTCAGTACAGATCACCAGAAATCTGATCCACCCCCTCACAAATTTTCTTCCAAACAAATGGGCTCTCACAGAACTCAAAATATGCTATTTTGCTTTTCATTAGCATAACTTTATCCATTCAACAATCCTGCTACATAAAGATTGCTTATTTACTGCTTTATACAAATTTTACCATGATAAGCATTAAGAATCGATCAGATTTATTTTGTTCATCGGTAATACAGGCGATTCTTTTAACATGCAAAACATTCAGAACTTGCCCTGTCCGAAGGAGAAGGTTTTCAACCCAGTCACAAACGGATTCAAAAATGTATTCCAAGGCCAGAACAGACTCCATATAAGCATCCAGAATGAATGCTAACATGGCTGATACAAACATTTAGAAGGAGACCATGTGGACTTTCCCCACTAATTGTAAGTACAAAAAGAAGCATTTGTAATGCAATAAGTCTCACATTTGCTTGAGTTAGAGCTACTGGTGTTCTAAATTGATAACTGGACTTTTCTTGCCACATAAATTGGTCAATCCTGCCTCATAAGTTGGTATTTTCCTGCCATTTAATTCTAGTGGTCCTGCATACAACTAAAGCACTTCCATTTGACGAGTTCCTCTATCTGCAGCAAAAAATTAAAATGTTGCCATTTAGCATACTAATATAAGATTGCCATGCTAATTCCAATAGAATACTACTTTCACCACCCCACCAGCACACCCACACAAATGTGACCAACATGCAAAATGGTAAGGGACTGGGGTGAAATAATTGGGGCTTCAGGCGACTAGAAAAGAATATGGGTGAGACAGAGCTATAAATCTTGCCCTACTCTTCATGATTAAACAGTGAAGGGTGAATAGTCGGAAGCAGTTCAGACAATTCCATTAAGGACTTTGCACCCACCTCAACAAACATACTCTGTAAAAATAGTGGTAGAAGAATCCTCTTCCCAGCATGGTGATGTCTACAGCTCTAAAATCTCTTTTAATAAATACAAGCAGTCAAAGGGGCCAAAGTCTGAATGTGCATTAAAATGCAACTGTTCTCTCACCTCACAGAATTCCTGCGATCATCAGCCCACAGAGCCAAACATGCTGCTAAACAAACTTAAGCCACAAACTACTTTAGAATTAACAAAGCAGTATTAAGAACAACTGCACAGTGTAACAAATTTCCCTGGTACACCAGTAAAACCCACAGCACCATCATGTGTCAGAAGCTCTTGGGCCGACCTGCAAAGAATTCAACCCCACTGTGTTTTTTTTCTGGCTTTACGCATTATCAAAAATTCAGACAAAAGAATGCAGTGTGCAATGGAAAAAGTTTTCTCCCTGAAAATTACAACTCTGCCCTGCTCAACTGGCAGGCCCACAGCACTGCCAGGGGCTGAAGAAAACTGAGCACAAGTGGTGGGAAGCTGACAGCAGGACAGCAACCTCTGCCACTCTGATGCACTTCCTTCAACCATGAGGCCCACAATGAGCCTTCTGTCAGGCGCTTGTGCAAGCACAACGGGAGCATCAGCTGAGGCTCCTGGGGTGATGCCGCGCAGAGTCTTACCAGCCATTGACAAACAAACGCTTCCCTGTACACCAGGAGCCCGCCGGGCCTGGCACCACTAGTCGGAAGTGAGTTGAGGGAGGAGGGTGTAGGCTCTGATTGGCTTGAGCAGGCACGAGCCTGGGAGCCCCACTGTGATTGGTTGCAATGGCGGCAGCTGTAATAGCTGCCCTGAGACACAAAGAATTCAGTAAGCCCGGCGCCTTTAAAACTTATATTGAAATAAAAGGGATTCTAGAGTGCTCAAAACTTGGAGCTCCGTTTTTTCTCACTTGTGATACACTGTGGATGCATGAGGACTCGGAGAAACAAGGGGAAGTGGGAGGGACATGCAGCACATGGGGGGAGGCTAAGCTTCACTGAACACAAGCAGGAAGCGAAGGGGAAAAAAAAGCCCCCTAAAGACCAGATCAACAGGACAAAGTGTAATTAAACAATAGTTGGGAGGGATCAACAGGCATGACCAACCACTAGCAAGGTTGGATTTTTAAATGACACTGAAACAAGCAAATGAAATGGCTTTAAGCCCACAATAAGTATACTAAAGTATATAAGAGGCCCTACGCTTACACTCGACCTAAGAAAGAAGAAATCCAATAAGCAGAAAAAGAAGGGAAATACATTTCTGGTTGACTGTACAATGTAGTCTGAAACAAGGTCACACTTGAAATCTAGACCTAGAAAGGGGCCTACAGATTGACTACCAATGCTCTTTTGATACAGGTGCAAACTTCAAACAAGGAGACCAGGCAAAACTCTGAAAACACCTTCTTGTAAGTCCTACTTCACTCATTTCACAGGCATGGGAAAAGAAACTTGAAAATATAAGCCAATAAGTGCAATATACCTACACATACCCATGCACATACAGGCAAATACCTACTGACATTCAGGCCCAGTTTTTAAAAGGCAAATGGGTATACATGCACACAGAAGTCCTGGCATGCAGTTGCAGAACTACAAAGACATGCTATGATCGTTAGTTGCATAACACATATATGAGAGGTGTTATTCGAGAAACTGATACAGCTGTGCATTAAGGTTGAGACCATCCCAGTTTACAAAATGTACATAAGTGGAGTCTACCTGGAGTAAACCCAGAAGGAACAAAGACTTAACCTCAGGTAGCAACACTGCTGTCAAGCATGCAGAGTACAGGTAGTCCTTTTGGAGGGGAGGGTGAAATAGAATATCTAACTAGCTTCATAACACCAGACTTCTCAATGAGGAGTGCTGTATGCACTTATATCATAAAGGAGATCATCACAAACAGTCCTGTAGTCGATATGGCAACATACACAAGGCAGGGATACAGCTATTTGGCAATGTTTAGAGATTATGGCAGACAACGCTAAGGGTCTTTTAGATGTTAGTGGTTTTGTCAGCTCCACAGGTGGCCTCTGGCTTTCTGTCAGCTAGGAGCATGGAAAGGGTACTGAGGGAATTGGGGAGGGAAGGGCACATTGCAAGGCCTGCTGATGTCTGTGCTGTCCTAGACTGATGAAAAGTGTACTGGGAGGAGATTGTGAGGCCCAGTGATGACTGTGCTAACTTGGAGTGCTGGTTCTATGAATTTCAGTACATCGTCTTTCATCTTAGCTACTTTATAGTGGTTGATTCAGCCTACTTGCAGAGGATAGCTCCACGAAGCTGGTCATTTAAGGAAGAGGAATGCTGAGAGAATCAGGTTGTATAAAAGCCGTTCCTAATTTATGTGCATTCAAAGTGAAAGAGGAGGTCAAATTGTCCGAGGTTCCTTTCATTGGCTTTCATACTGGGTAAAGGTGTTTTCTTTTCTGTAATATATCTGAAAATACTTCAGATATTCAATTTAGCTGATAAAGAATGGCATGGTTTCATGTCCAACAAATGAATAAACAGTTATAGTGTTACCAGCACTGACAAAAATGGTTTCTGGGTATCCCGCCAGGTTACTGACTAGTGTGGACAATCCATATAAGTAAGTGTGTCCCATGAAAAAGGTGGGAATGGCAAAGATGCGCATTTCCACATTTTTTGTTTCCACTTAATGGAAAATGCTTTTTCCACACAAAGATAAAGTCTTTACATGCACCCACTGAATATGGCATTTACACACCAAGTTGCACACCTCCCCAGCAGTGTTTACCACTGCAGTTTAGAGCAACAATAGGTTGTGTAAAGTTTTTTAAAATGTTTGTAAAATGCCATAATATTAGAACCTGCTGTGTATTTGTCACAACACCAATGCCCATGCCCATCTCCTTTCTTAGAGACAATGATGTTCCGACACCAAAAAAGGGTCATTACAATAAATGGAAAAAGGCTAAATTTCCACTATCTTGAATGGGATTCAGGTACAGATAATCTTAAAAGCCCTAAATCCGTTAACCAGGATTTGGGAATGTCAACCCTAATTTAAACTTTCTGCTATCCTTAGAGTTATTTACAATAGCGACAAATTTTGCATATTGGTCTGCTGAAACACACTTTAGGCCCATCCATATCTATTATAGTGTCCATAATCCATCTTTGTACTACACCATAGCATATGCATAAAGTTTAATAAAGAAAACCCTAAAATATATCTTCCATCCCCTACCTCACAAGTAATGGCTTATTATTGCTCAAAACAAGATTTCAGCGACAGGCAAGCTAGCAAACCAATGTGTCACTACCAGACAATGCATGTGCTCTCAACAGAATACACTATTCCAATAAGTTTTTTTTTTTTATTAAAAAGCTGGCACAGGAAAAGACTATAATGCAGACTTACATCAATAGCATCCCTCTCAAATATCCGTAGCTGCAAGAAAAGCTCCAATTTGATTTTGCGTTCCTGAAAAAGCTCTTCCATTTGAGACTGGGCTTCATCCAGCTGCTGAAGAACAGTTTCTATGTGACTGATGGAGCTGTTGTGTGGGGTCTTGTTACTGGAAATAGCAGAATCCCTAAACAGGGAGGATTTAAAGAGAGGAACCCAAAAAGAAGACAAAGGAGACAATAGAAAATGGTAGGTTACAAATGGTAAATTGTTAAATTTATGTCAAAATAATCTAGGACAAAGATGTCAACAAAATGACAAGTAGACAATATAAATAATATACATTTTCAAAATAATTTATTTTAGGATGATAACATATTCTTTATTAGGCCTGGGTCACACCTTAGGGTACAACAATTTAAATTACCACTGTGTACCATGTCCGTTCACAACAGTACACAACAAAAGCCATGGGGTATTCTCTCCTGACACAGGAAGGAAATGCTCACCCACCCTACTCAGCCACTTACAGTAGAAGTCTAAACACGGAGGACGAATGGACCAAGCAGAAAAATATCACCGTTTGACTTGAGCTACTGCTGGGTGCAGTACAGGAACATCTTAAGGATGTCAGGTGCCCTGGGCCAAATTATTTTTGGGGCCCCTGTTTGGGACAGCTTTTAATTAATTATCCAATCTCATCTCTTTCTTGCCCTCGTTGTCCAGGTCACTTACAGTGACCAAGAACACTCATCTAAATTCTAATTGTGTTCACATGTAATATTCAGGGATAGTGATATGTATTTTCAATATTGTAACAGCAGCAAATCACTAGTACTACTGTGAATAATGAATGAAAACCTTCGATTTCTCATGTGAGGCCCTGTTTGACCTAAAAGAAACATTTTTATGGATGTTGCATGAAACAAACACACCATTTCTCTACAAAAGGTCGGTATGAAATGCACCTCACGCACGTTAAAATCAATTGAAGGAAAACAGTATTTAAAACAATCTGTTTAAGAAATAGTCAAGGTCAATAGGGCAAGACACTGCAAAACAGTGCTGTCTCTATCAATTAGCTCCCTGAAAGGATGGGCCCTGGGACATCCCACTTTGTCCATGCCTTAATACTTCTCGGGAGCGGTACACAATTACACCTTATGCTGTCTAACGAAAATAGTACAGTATACACCACCACCTCAGTCCAATAATGCCACTGATATTCTCAGCTGGCTGATCTTTTTTGTGGAAAGGGAAGAAATCTGAAGGAAGCCAGGTCCCCCAGGTGGTGAGACTGATGGGAAGCCATACCTCAAGTGGGGAAGGGAACTAGCAAAGTTTTGTGTGTGGAAGAAGCCAAGACGGAACTGAGTGGAACAAGAAGGTTGTGTGTGCGTTGCGGAAATAGCAGTGTTCCAGAAATGAGTTCAGAACATTTCAGAAGCATCTTGAAATTAGGATCAGAATCCATCAAGAAGAGAAAGTGACCGGCTGGTAACTAAATGTACTTTCTTCAGCAAAGGGAATGCCCTATGTTCAAAAGCTTTAGAGCAGATGACAAAGTAGGTCCTAGGCTTTAAACACATTCAAGCAGTCCAAATTCAAACAATGATAGCAGAAAGCATAACTGTATACTATGAGCTTTGCAGCTACCTAACAAGGGAAAAATGTGAAAAAGTGCTGTAATATTGCATTGGCCTTTCTTCCAGACGAATGGGCTCTCACAGTACTCAAAAGAGGCTATTTTGATTTTCATTAGCACAACTTACACATTTAAACAAATCCATGAATATTGCTTATTTCCTGCATTACACAAGTTAAGATTTAAGACCAGTTTTTTTGTCTCTTAGTAATATGGGAGGGCTATTTTCACATCCAATATATTCAGGACCATCTCTGCCTGTATGAGAAGGTTTTCCATTGGTTCATATGGAACTCAGAAACCACAACTGTTAACAAGCATTTACAATACCATAGGTGTCGCATTTGTGAGAGTTAGAGCTATTGGTGTTGTATATGACAATGTCATTTACCTATGTGTTTTGGTTTGCAGTGTAATGGATGTATGAATAGAGACACAGCTGCAGCACTTCCTAGAAGACTTAAAATGAAGGAGTTACCAATGGGAAAAGAGAAGCGGCACTGTCTAGGGAACTAAAAATGAGGAATTACCACAGAGAGAGAAGCAGCTTGCAGCATTATCTAGAGGAATTAGAATGAGTAATTACAAATGAGACCAGAGAAGCACTTCCTAGAGGACTAAGAATGAGGAATTACCACTGGGACCAGAGAAGCAGCTGCAGCACTGTCCATAGGACTTACAATGAGTAATTACCATTGGGACCAGAGAAGCAGCTGCAGCAGTGTCTTCAGGACTAAGAATGAGGAATTACCAGTGGGACCAGAGAAGCAGCTAGGCAGCACTGCCTAGAGGATTAAGGATGAGGAATTACCACTTGGGTCAGAGATGCAGCTGCAGCAATATCTACAGGACTAAGAATGAGGATTCACCAGTGGGACCAGAGAAGCAGCTAGGCAGCACTGCCTAGAGGACTAAGGATGAGGAATTACCACTTGGACCAGAGATGCAGCAATATCTACAGGACTAAGAATGAGGATTTACCACTGGGACCAGAGAAGCAGCTAGCAGCACTATCTAGAGGGCGTATAATGAGGAATTACAACTGGGACCAGAAAAGCAGTTAGCAGCACTATCTAGAGAACTTAAAATGAGGAATTATCACTGGGACCAGAGAAGCAGCTGCAGCTCTGTTTCGAGGACTTTAGAATGAGGAAGACTGAAAAACATGCACACAGAGTCAATTATTTCTTAAGCAGCAGTGGAGGGAAAAGTGTTTTGGAAAAAACCAATTTAGTATACCCAAGCAGAGGTACAAGAACAAATTAAACCTGAAACCTTTGCTGCCTTTCTCAACACGGTATTTTTACTGGTGTGGTGAGAACACATTGCTATGGACAACCAAAAGAAAACTAAAGCTGCAATGCCCAGACAGGAGTGAGGAGGGGCCATTATACGCAGTAACAGAAGGAAGCGTGAACACAGTGTGATGGCCAACAAAAATGAAATCGCCTGGGGGGAACTAAGCACACAAAGGAGGGACAATTAGAAAAAATGCACCAATAGAAAGGAAGCATCTAAGACAAGCACATCAAAGAACAAATGGCAATAATGGGCGTGGTTAAAGCCCATAGACTGAATACAGCATGTCACGCAGACAGCGCAAGCGCACTGCCTAGGCTCGATCTAAAAAGGAAGAATTCATTCCAAATATCAGTATTGTTGTAAAACATTCATGAGTCAATGGAAACAATCCTGCATACCACAGTTCATGCACTCTATTACTGACAATCTATTCCCCATCAAAGCCCACTTTTTGCACCTGGATGGTGAAGTAAGAATTTCTGCTTCTTTTTTGCAGCTAATGGGTTTATCAATCTTTCTATACAAGAATCAAAGAGATGTTCTTTTTTTTAATTTCAAAAGTTTTTTATAGATTTTCAAAAGGGGCAGTGGTACAATAAAGTTAGCAATAAAGTAAAATTGAAACATATGGATTTGTGAAGCCACAAATTAAGAAATATATTTAACAGACATACTTTATAAAAAGTTGGCAATCAAAGAATTGTAAAACTTCTGAATACAAATTTCATTTGGTTCCTCTCTCACAAGTATCTTTTATGGATTTGGTTGTTCATTAATGTTAAGAGGAATTTGCTGGAGTTTTTGTGCAACCCTTAACAAATCTCTCATTAAAAGCGGCTCATTGGTCAATACAAGCAACCAGGTTCCACCCTAATTTTCTGAACAATATCATAGTGGCTATGTCTCTCTGGATCAAGATGGATTTATCCTGCAGAACCAGGAGCAAAATCTAATCTGATAGCTCTCAACTCAGGATGTTTATATAATAGATTGACTCCAAAAGCAGTCAAATTCATTGGCTGGAGAAACTATTAGGGTGTGCTCCCCAATCCCTGAGGGAAGGTGCACGTTACTCCATTCTGGTGAAATGGAGGCTCTAGAGGACCACTCTGTTTCAAAGTTCACACTTTGTGCACCAGATAAAAGGGTATCGGCTATGGTTAGATGTCCATACGATGATCTCAGTCCCACCAAGAGCTGTGCAAACTGGAACGCTCTTTTGTAGTGGTCTCATATGTAGACATGCATCAGAGAACAAGAAAGTGCATGATGACATTCAAGCCCAGATGAGACCACTTTCCTTACTGCCTGCCTCTCTTCAAGAGATAGATTGCTGCCCTTATCCTGAATATTTGCCATATCGCTGTAGTATAGAACTCAGAATCACATCCAAAAACCGAACCAGTTTTTAAGGCACAGACACTGATACCTCCCAGTTTACAAAAACATCAAGTTCCACAGGTGCCTTCAGAAGGCAGTATACCTGAAAAGTTTGACAACAAAGTACAGACTTTATTCCATAATGGGACAAAATGCATTAGAAATCGGAGAAACCGGCTGGGACTTTCATGCTGTGTAATGTAGAAACAAGCATCTTGAAGGTCCAAAATAACAGAGATCCCCCTCCCGCGGTTAAGGAACAGGCTGATGTGTGTATGACCATCATTATGATACCTGCACTCACAATATTGTTTGAGGGTTCTTTTATCTAGGACAGACCTCATCCTGTCCAAGTCACTTCTCTAACAGCAGAGTATCAAGAGTGACCTCCATGTTCCTGGTCTTACAAGACAATGTCCTTTGTTTAACCTTTTAAGTTTGTACTTCTTGCCACATGACTTTAGATGCTGAAGGCAGGAAATGCCCCAGATGCAACCTCCAGCAGCAAGGCATCACAAATGCTTTTCCCATTACCTAAAAAAACCCTTGAATTCGGACCTCCACCAGTGGGTCCCTGGGAAGGGCTACAGCAGGAGATAATTACTTCTGGTCAGTTATATCAGCTGAGATAATGTGACATGAGCGCTACCTCTCCCCCGCCTTGCTCTCTTGTGGAAGACCATTTTCTGTACAAGGCCTACTTAGGGAACTCTTTAAATTTCATTTCACATGCTTTATATTGCCTTATACCTTTGCGAATCAAAATAGCATTTAAATTAATTGTCAGGACTCACTACCAGCCACACAACCCCTTTTGTTGGGATTCAGTATTTGTCCTCATCCCTAGTTTGCAGGCTCTGTTCCAATCACTTTTACCGCCTTTCTTGCAGTGACGCTACAAACTAAGCATGATGAAGAAGTAACTGACCCGTAGTTACCTATCTTCCAAATCCAGGAGTCCGATTCCCTCAGAGTTGAGCTCCAAGATCTTATGAAGACTCAAGGAATCTCCAAGGCACTTAGGGGGTTATTCTAACTTTGGAGGAGGTGTTAATCCGTCCCAAAAGTGACGGAAAAGTGACGGATTTACCACCAGCCGTATTACGAGTCCATTATATCCTATGGAACTCGTAATACGGCTGGTGGTATATCTGTCACTTTACCGCCACTTTTGGGACGGATTAACACTCCTCCAAAGTTAGAATAACCCCCTTAATCATGCTCGAGACTTTTAGTCAAAAGACTTCTTGCTAATATTTTGAAGGTGATTACAGTTTATTGCTCTCTTACAAGTGATGATACTCCATACCACTGCACTTCTTGGTTAAAAGTATCAAAACACTCAGTACCAGTAATAAGCTGAATATAGCTGTATGAGGCAGGAAGCAAAGGTAGACCCAGATGGTCATAACTAGAGAGGTTCAGGGCCAGGAGGGGAACAGTCAAGCATATGTAGAGATATAATTTTAACAATTATCTTGCTGTCCTAAACCTGAAAACAGAAGAGTTTGTTTTGGACTAATCAAGGGTTTTTTAAGAAGATTACACAGTCGACCCTATTCCCCTCACTTGCCTCACTGATTCATCTGTTCTTCATTAACCATCAAGGCTCTAGATGTGAGAATAGGGCACTGGGAATCCACGTTGCTCCTGCATAAGGAGTAATAGCAAACTCTCAGGTTATGACCTTTGAATTCATGTAGAGGTCAAAAAGTTGTTGACTAAAATACAATTAGAATGAAGTGGTCATACCTGCCCATGACTCCTCTTGTGTTTAGAGTCATTTGTTTTATTTGCATATACATGTGACTTTCTGACATTTGTTGCACTGATCATCCTTATCCTGAGTACTCTGTTGTTAATGGATGAACACTTTAATCAAACTTACTGTAGCAAATGTATTAATTATATAATTGCTAGCCAGGCTTGCTTTTGTTTGTGATAATAAGAACATTCATGGATGAATCAGATGTCTGCTCTCGTTTCTGTTTCTCCAAAATGTGTACACAGTGAACTACTGCTTTCTAGCTCTATTCCATTTAACACTAGTAAGGATTACCTGCTGCTATTTGCAAACGATTTTAATATTAAACTGGCCTGTATCAACAGTCATTTAGGCCTTACAGATAATATGAGTGGGTCCAGGGCCATTGGGTACTGGCCGTATACAATTTGTGCAATCCTTATGAAATTATTATGTATTGTCTCTTGTGAGACAAATGTAACTTAATTTAAACATTGTAGTTCGTTAGCCACCTTACGGGTAATTATTGGCCTCTTACACACATCACCAATGTGGCATGAAACGTATGTCCAAGGATCAGGGAGGAAGCTGAAACAGGACATGGTCAACCCAGACACTCTATTGTGTAAACTATTAACTCAGTGCTTCAATGACATTCTGTTATCTCTTCAGGATTCTCCCGCTTGCGGGTATACCTTGGATGTGTTTGGGAACGTTTCCTTCATTGAGATACTGAGCTCACAAGGGCCTAAGCCTCCTTCACATAATAAGGGACATAAATAGCTGGACCAATCTTGTTCACAGGCATATGCTAACTATGGGCTGCCCTCAAAAGTGTCCCTTGAGACAAAGATGTGGTGAATAGGTACAGATAATTTATAAAATAAAAGACGCTGGTTATAAGGAAAAAATGTAGTTATGAAAAAGCTTGCGACAACCTATGTACTGCCTGTAATGAAAAATTTCCAACCAAACAAAGGAACATTTCAATTCTCTTAAGGGCTTAGAGGCGAGGATTATGCATTGCTTTCTTCAATGTGTTTCTCTATCAGCTTAGACAAAGAACAAACAACAACTACATTTTGAATAAAGCAGAGGGGAAACCAGCACGAGCAGATCAGCCAATCAATATCCATGTTCTGTATAAAACAGTAATGATCTGGAGTGCTCCATCTCTTTCTTCACACCACAGCAGCTGTGAACTCAGTTCTCTTCATGCATCTGTCTATGGTCATTAGCTGTTGAACAAAGAAAATGTTTGCAATAAAATGCTATCTAAACCTTGTGTATGGTCATCATAGAAACATACCAATAAACAATTACTAAAAATGAATACTTACTCCTTAAGAAAGTAGTGTTTTCATAACGCCACCCAGTATTGCAAGGAGGGAGACACAAACTGAGGTTTGTGAGTGGGATAATCATCGCTTTCGAGTTCTTAATAGAATTAAAACTTTCCATTACATTGACTAGGATTTTTTTAATTCTATGTCAGAACCACAGGCGAGGATTATGCAAGTTTAAGGCTCAATTAGCACAAAGGAGGCAATATCCACAATGGGTTTAAAGTAAACATCCCACAGAGCTGAGTGTCTTGGTTCTGAGAGAAACTTGCATATCATAGAATACTCCCCCACAGGTTGGCCATCCACAGGAAGGTGTCCTGCATAAATAACAATATTGATCTATCTATAAGCCATGCTCTGGCTAGCCAGTTCTGACAGGGAACTCAGAATATGGACGATGCCTGACTCCATAAGATCCACATGTCGTTGATGACACCAAGCCAACCACTGAACCCCACTACGATCTGTACCTCTTTGTAGTACTTTTAGCAAATGCTTTGAAGATGAGTTTCTGAGCCTCATCTGAGAGGCCTGGGATCTTCCATTATTGCCTGTAATAATCCAGGCTATCAGCAGGAGACCAATGTCCTGCACCATCTGGTGGGGGAGACATTTCTGGATTCCTCAGATATTGGGGGGGAGACAGGTTGGAGAATACCAGTTGTAGGAGGCTGGCCTGGCTTATAGTGGGTACCTTGTGGTACTTACACCTTGTGCCAGGTCCAGTTATCCCTTATTAGTAGATCAGTAGTGTGCTAGCAGCTTATGCTGATAGAGGTAGCTATAGCAGAGCAGCTTAGGCTGAACTAGGAGACATGCAAAGCTCCTACTAAACCACTTATATCATATAGCACTATATCATAAGAAACACAATACTCAGAGTTACTAAAAATAAAGGTACTTTATTTTAGTGACAATATGCCAAAAATATCCCAGAGGATATACTCCCTTAGGGGGTAAGTAAAATACACAAAATATACACACAAACCAAAAATCAGGTAAGTTAAACACTTACAAAAGTAGTGCAAACACTGTAGAACACAATAGAATGCAATAGGGAACAATAGGCCTAGGGGGCAACATAAACCATATACTTCAAAAGTGGAATGCGAACCACTAATGGACCCCAGGCCTAGTGCAGTGTGTAGAGGGTAGCTGGGAGTGTAAGAAAACACTAAGGGTGTCCAAGATACCCCACCCCAAGACCATGAAAAATAGGAGTAAAGCTACCCTACTAACCCAGAAAGACAGTAAAGTCGAGATAGGGGATTCTGCAAAGACAACAACTGACTGCAAAGCACTGATGACGGATTCCTGGACCTGAGGACCTGCAAAGGAAGAAGACCAAGTCCAAAAGTCACGTAAGTGTCCGGGTGGGTGGGGGATGGGGGGGGGGCTTGGAGCCCACTAAACCCCGGATGAAGGTGCAAAAGGGCTGCCTCCGGGTGGAAGAAGCCGAAGATTCTGCAACAACAGAAGGTGCCAGGAACTTCTCCTTTGGTCAGAAGATGTCCCACGGCGTGCTGGAGGATGCTGAGCTGTTTCTACGCAGAAAGACCACAAACAAGCCTTGCTAGCTGCAAGAGTCGCGGTTGAAGATTATGGGTGCTGCCAGGGCCTAGGAAGGACCAGGAGGTCGCCCCTTGGAGGAAGAGGACAGAGTGGGCGCTCAGCAACACAGAGAGCCCACGCAGAAGCAGGCAGCACCCGCAGAAGCACCTGAACAGGCGTTCAGGAAATCTGAGCACGGTGGTCGTCTCAGCACAACAAAAGAGGGTCCCACGAAGTCGGAGGTCAACTCAGCGAGTTGGGTAATGCAGGACGTAGTGCTGGGGACCTGGGCTGTGCTGTGCACGAAGGACGTCTTGCAAAAGTGCACAGAAGCCCTAACAGCTGTAGATCACGCAGGACACAGGATTACTGCCTGGCGTGGGGAGGCAAGGACTTACCTCCACCATATTTGGACAGAAGGACCACTGGACTGTCGGGGTCACTTGGATCCAACTCCTGTGTTCCAAGGACCACGCTCGTCAAGATGAGAGGGGACCCAGAGGACCGGTGATGCAAAAGTTTGGTGCCTGCGTTGGCAGGGGGAAGATTTCGTCGACCCACGGGAGATTTCTTCTTGGCGTCCAGTACACGGTGAAAGGCAGACAGCCCTCAGAGCATGCACCACCAGGAAACAGGTGAGAAAGCCGGCAGGATTAGGTGCTACAATGTTGCTGGTAGTCTTTTTGCTACTTTGTTGCGGTTTTGCAGGCGTCCTGGAGCAGTCAGCGGTCGATCCTTGGCAGAAGTTGAAGAGAGATGCAGAGGAACTCTGTTGAGCTCTTGCATTTGTTATCTGACGAGAAACCCACAGGAGAGACCCTAAATAGCCCTCAGAGGAGGATTGGCTACCTAACCAGCTAAGAGCCTATCAGGAGGGGTCTCTGACGTCACCTGCTGGCACTGGCCACTGAGAGGTCTCCTTTGTGCCCTCACACCTCTGCATCTAAGATGGCAGAGGACTGGGACACACTGGAGGAGCTCTGGGCACCACCCCTGGGGTGGTGATGGACAGGGGAGTGGTCACTCCCCTTTCCTTTGTCCAGTTTCGTGCCAGAGCAGGGGCTGGAGAATCCCTGAACCGGTGTAGACTGGTTTATGCAAGGAGGGCGCCATCTGTGCCCTTCAAAACATTTCCAGAGGCCAGGAGAGGCTACTCCTCTCAGGCCCTTAACGCCTATTTCCAAAGGGAGAGGGTGTAACACCCTCTCTCAGAGGAAATCCTTTGTTCTGTCTTCTTGAGACTGGGCTGCCCAGGCCCCAGGGTTTCAGAAACCTGTCTGAGGGTTGGCAGCAGCGGTAGCTGCAGAGAAAATCCCTGAGAGCTAGTTTGGCAGTACCCGTGGTCCATGCTGGAGCCCCGGGGATGCATGGGATTGGCACCCCAATACCAAATTTGGCTTGGGGGGTCAATTCCATGATCTTAGAGATGTTACATGGCCATGTTTGGAGTTACCACTGTGAAGCTACACATAGGTATTGACGACCTATATGTAGTTCACACGTGTAATGGTGTCCCCGCACTCACAAAGTCCGGGGAAATTGCCCTGAACAATGTGGGGGCACCTTGGCTAGTCCCAGGGTGCTCTCACACTTAGACACTTTGCACCTAACCTTCACTAAGTGAGTGTTAGACATATAGGTGACTTATAAGTTACTTAAGTGCAGTGTAAAATGGCTGTGAAATAACGTGGACGTTATTTCACTCGGGCTGCAGTGGCAGTCCTGTGTAAGAATTGTCTGAGCTCCCTATGGGTGGCAAAAGAAATGCTGCAGCCCATAGGGGTCTCCTGGAACCCCAATACCCTGGGTACCTAGGTACCATATACTAGGGGATTATAAGGGTGTTCCAGTGTGCCAATCAGGTAAAATTAGTCACTAGCCTGCAGTGACAATTTTAAAAGCAGAGAGCATAAACACTGAGGTTCTGGTTAACAGAGCCTCAGTGATACAGTTAGGCACCACACAGGGAACACATACAGGGCATACATTATGAGCACTGGGGTCCTGGCTAGCAGGATCCCAGTGACACAGGCAAAAACAAACATACATAAGTAAAAAATGGGGGTAACATGCCAGGCAAGATGGTACTTTCCTACACCAGTAAACTGCCAGAAGAACTGGTAACCACGCTTGAGATCGCCAGATCGGAATAAGCAACACCAAATCAGCCTCTTGGCAGCAGCCCTGCACCAAGACTCTCATTATCACTTAGAAGAGGAGAAAGGTGAAGCCCTGCTCCAGTCCTGCAGAATGGCGGCTGTCGCTGCAGCTCCACCTAAGTATCTGGGGAGCTGATGACCTAGTCTGAATGTGAAAAGATCCACCAAAAACAGGCCCCAAATTTGGCACAGGATGTGGAACACTGGAGGATCCACTTGTCATATGCACAAGTCCTTGAGGTGTATTGAGTTCCAATCCGGTACTCGGTTGGTGGAGCCCGGGAGGTAGTCTGGCACCACTGAGATTTGGAGGCCATACAGTACCTCCAGAAATCCTCTGCAGACCCCAGGGAAAACCTTGGTGGGGAAGTCTTTTTTATGGATGCCTGATCCTTGTTTAGAGAGGTAAACATAGACAAAAAAACTTCCCCAGCTCTTTGATAAAGGTATCCTCAAGGAGTCCCCCTTGTTCCCGGACCTGACTCCATGATGATGAGATCACCGAATTTGGGCTCTATCTTGATGAGAAGAGCACAGCGTCTCTCAGTAGAGAGAGCACAATTGGCATTCCGCAAGACAACTATGGCCCTTACCCTCACCCGGAGAGTGAGTGTCAGGAGAGATAAGGGAGCCTGACTGCTTGGCCTCTTCCGCCATATCAAGTATATTGGTCAAGAGGTCCTCTAGGTCAAGAAGATTATCGTGACAAGACCACCAGAAATGGTTGAAGCCCTTCTTGGGATCTTTAATATGTTTAGCCAGGAAGATGGCCACCTTTGTATCAATCTCCGGGATAAAGGCGACTTTGAATCCAAGGTGG
The DNA here is from genome assembly GCF_031143425.1 of Pleurodeles waltl. Taxonomy (NCBI): domain Eukaryota; kingdom Metazoa; phylum Chordata; class Amphibia; order Caudata; family Salamandridae; genus Pleurodeles; species Pleurodeles waltl. The sequence continues at coordinate 208,575,926 of NC_090439.1, forward strand.
TTCTGGGGCATTTGCCTCACAGTCTATTGAGGTCCACCTTCTCCAGGGGTTTGGGGAGACTGTCTGCCACACTGGCTGCTCCTTTGACGGCCGAGACCTAGTCAGAGAATTTAGGGTGGTAAATGTCATCATGGTCCAGCATATCAGCCAATAGTAGTCCAAAGACAAACTTGAGGGGTCTGACAGGCTGCCATAGTCTCAACATGTCTTTGTCCCCAACTGAGGAGAGGAAGTAGGATCATGCTGCGGAATGGACAGTCCGCCATAAAGGGATCCTTGTTATTAGGAGTGGGGGACAAGGCCCTCGATACCCTCTAATTGCAGCTCACTCACTACAAAAGCTTTTTTTAAGATGGTCAAAAGCATCTGCGGGAAGGAGAGTCTCTAGAGCATTTAGGTGTTCTGGGCTGCCCTGAAAGTTCTGTGGATCTAGAAGGTCCTGGAAGGTATTTCCTCCATGGCAGGGGTTCAGGGTGAGCAGTGGCCAACTCAATCTGTCTCTTCTTCACAGGCACCAGGGCTGTACTAATGGCCCTCTGTATAGAGGCATCTACGGTCTCAGAGAGGTGGGTATTCCAAGGAACATACTCCACCTCCACCTCCTCTGCAAAATACTCAATATCCCCTGATACATGTTGGATCTGGTAGACCAGATGGAAAGGCCCAAAGCCAATATTAAGTACAGACAGTAAGTGATCTATGATGCCTGAAAGTGCAGAATAAGGCAGTCGCCGGTCTGGCTACATTTATGAGGCTAAGCCTTGCCAGTGGAGGGCACAGGGTTTTCCCCTGTGAAATGTCAAAATACAGCAGATGGAGCCTGGGTCAACCCCTCATAGCAAATATGGACCCCGCAGGGCATTGTGTGTCAATACGTCCCCCTGTAGGGGCGTAAAGCTTCAGGCTCTAGGATTCGGGGACAACTGCAAAGAGCTGTGCTCGGGGCCTCAGTCGAGACGCAACCACTGTGTCTGTCCCTGATGCGGGACAGCAGGCTAATAAACGAGCTCCTCGACAACAGAAAGAGAACTGGAGGGGTATAAAAGAGAGGCCCTCTAGCAGCTGGAGGACCACAGTGGCCATCAAAGTCCAAATCCGGCTCCAAGTGAACCTGGGACCCGATCCGGCTTCCTCCTGCTAGAGGGAAAAAGTTGGGGTTAACCAGAGGCAACAGTAGAATGTAAACATTAAATGTCAGAATCAGTTAGAAAAAAAAAGTTAATAAATTGTAAAATAGTTCTAAGGAGAGAAAAAGAAGGCACTTATCTGCTACTGGAGCAGCGAAAAAAGGAGGAACATTCCAGATCATTACCTCTTCTTTGGAAACATGAAAGCTGATTGGCTGATCTGTTCTTTCTCATTTCTACCCTGCGTATGGGAAAAGTAGTTGTTTCTTATTTTCTAAGCTGCTTGAGAAATAAAATAAAGACAGTAGTGCGTAATGCTCACCTCCAGTCATGATATAGAATCCCAACAACCTGATCCTTATGGAAAGTGGTTCATTGTTCCCATTCCAACAGTGATTTGCCAGTCCAGTCTAAGTGTTATATTTCAGAGGAAAGTGGGTCTCTTATTTTTGTACCATTGATGACTATCTCTTCTCTCTCTAAGGGAGTGTAAGTTGTATATGTATCCAAAAGATTTAATTCAATCAGTTACAAGTGTGTATTCAAATAAGATGTATTTACATATTTACAATTTTCATGCAACTAAAAACGGCTACAGGCTCCCAGGGAGGTGGGAGGGCCCATGTGAATCTGCAGCGTCTCATGCCACGAACAGATGTACACTGGGTAAATGACATTTTCCGTTCGGTGGCATGTGTAGCTGCAGATACACATGCTGTGCATAGACTAACAAGCAGTAATCTCCCCAAAAGCGGTGGTTAGCCTGTAGGAGTTGAAGTTGTCTGAAATAATGTTCTTAATACAGCCTGTCCTACTGTGGCTTGTTGTGTTGCTAACACGTCTACACAGTAATGCTTAGTAAATGTATGAGGCATAGACCAGGTGGCTGCCTTACAAATTTCTGTCATTGGTATATTTCCAAGAAAATCCATTGTGGCGCCCTTTTTTCTAGTGGAATGTGGTCTTGGTGTAATGGGTAATTCTCTTTTTGCTTTAAGGGAACAGGTTTGAATGCATTTAACTATCCATCTGGCAATGCCTTGTTTGGATATAGGTTTGCCTGCATGAGGATTTTGGAAAGCTACAAACAATTGTTTTGTTTTACAAAACTGTTTCGTTCTGTCAATGTAATACATTAGTGCTCTCTGTATGTCTAATGTATGTAAGGCCCTTTCAGCTACTGAGTCTGGTTGTGGAAAGAAGACTGGGAGTTCCACAGTTTGGTTTAGATGGAATGGTGATATGACCTTTGGTAAGAATTTTGGAATTGTACGGCGAACCGCTTTATGTTTATGTATTTGTACAAAGGGTTCCTGAATAGTAAATGCTTGTATTTGACTCACTCTTCTAAGTGATGTGATAGCTATTAGAAAGGCTACTTTCCAAGTCAGATATTGGATTTGACAAGAATGCATGGGTTCGAATGGTGGGTCCATGAGTCGTGTTAATACAATATTAAAGTTCCACAACAGTACTGGTGGCGTCCTTGGGGGTATGATTCTTTTTAGTCCTTCCATAAATGCTTTAATGACTGGGATTCTAAAAAGTGATGTTGTATGTGTAATCTGCAGATAGGCAGATATTGCAGTGAGATGGATTTTAATGGAAGAGAATGTTAGATTAGACTTTTGTAAGTGTAATAAATAGCTTACAATGTCCTCTGTGGAGGCATGTAGTGGTTGAATTTGATTAGTGTGGCATTAGCAAACAAATCTTTTCCATTTGTTTGCGTAACAATGTGTTGTTGTAGGTTTTCTCGCTTGTTTAATGACCTCCATACACTCTTGTGGAAGATTTATATGTCTGAATTCTAAGACTTCAGGAGCCAGATTGCTAGATTGAGCGATGCTGGATTCGGGTGTCTGATCTGTTGTTTGTGTTGTGTTATCAGATCTGGTCTGTTTGGTAGTTTGATGTAGAGTACTACTGATAAGTCCAACAGTGTTGTGTACCACGGTTGGCGAGCCCAGGTTGGTGCTATGAGTATTAGTTTGAGTTTGTTTTGACTCAGTTTGTTGACTAGATAAGGAATGAGTAGGAGATGGGGAAAAGCGTAAGCAAATATCCCTGACCAGCTGAACCATAGAGCATTGCCCTTGGGCGGAGGGTCTGGGTACATGGACGCAAAGTTTTGGCATTTTGCGTTTTCTTTTGTTGCGAATAGGTCTATGTTAGGTGTTCCCCAGCGGTGGAAGTGATCCTGTAGCATCTGGGGATGTATTTCCCATTCGTGAGTTTGCTGGTGATCTCGACTGAGATTGTCGGCTAACTGATTCTGAATGCCTGGTATGTATTGTGCTATTAGGCAAATGTGGTTGTGATTTGCCCAATGCCAAATCCTTTGTGCTAAGAGACACAGTTGTGACGAGTGTGTCCCTCCTTGTTTGTTGAGATAGTACATTGTTGTCATGTTGTCTGTCTTGACAAGAATGTGTTTGTGGGCTATTAGTGGTAGAAACGCTTTTAATGCTAGAAATACAGCTAGCAGTTCCAAGTGATTTATGTGAAGTAGTTTTTGTTAATTGTCCCTATGACCCTGTATGCTGTGATTGTTGAGGTGTGCTCCCCACCCAACCATGGAAGCATCTGTTGTGATAATAGCTTGAGGCACTGGGTCTTGGAATGGCCGCCCTTTGTTTAAATTTATAGGGTTCCACCATTGAAGCGAAGAGTGTGTTTGGCGGTCTATCAACACTAGATCTTGAAGTTGACCCTGTGCTTGTGTTCATTGTTTTGCTAGGCACTGTTGTAAAGGCCGCATGTGTAATCTTGCGTTTGGGACAATGGCTATGCATGAGGACATCATGCCTACTAGTTTCATTACAAACTTTACAGTGTAGTGTTGGTTTGGGTGTATGCTTGATCTTACATTTTGGAACGATTGGACTCTTTGTGGACTTGGAGTGGCAATTGCCTTTTGTGTGTTGAGTGTTGCTCCCAAGTATTGTTGTATTTGGGATGGTTGCAGATGTGATTTTTTGTCATTTTTAGAGAACCCTAGTTTGTGTAGAGTTTCTATGACGTATTGCGTGTGAAATTGACATTGTTGTTGAGTGTTGGCTTTTATTAGCCAGTCGTCCAAATATGGGAATACGTGCATGTGCGGTCTCCTTATGTGAGGGGCTACTAATGCTAGGCATTTCATGAATACTCTGGGGGCTGTTGTTATTCCGAACTGTAGCACTTTGAATTGATAGTGTTTGCCTTGCATGACAAACCTTAGGTATTTTCTGTGAGAAGGATGGATGGGTATGTGGAAATGCGCATCCTTGAGGTCCAATGTTGTCATGTATTCCTCCTTTTTTAGTAAGGGGCTCTATTGCTTGTTTTTGTAACAGTGCTTGGACCTCTATATGTAATAGGTCTAAGTGTTGTTGAGACAGTCTGTGCATTTTTGGTGGCACATCTGGAGGGAATGCTGTGAATTCTATGCAATAACCATGTTGGATAATTGATAGGACCCATGTGTCTGTTGTAATGTGTGTCCAGTTTTGGTAGTATGTGGATAGCCTCCCCCCACTGGTGTCAAGTGTTGGGACATTGAAGTCACTGTTTGCTAGGGCTTGGTTTGGCTGGTTGGAATTTTCCCCTTCCTTTTGGGAATTGCCCTCTATATGAACCACAACCTCCCCACCCCCCTAGTATTGTGATTAATAGGTGGGTCTGGTTTGTGAGGTGGAAGGTTCAGGTGTTTGTTGCCGAAACCCCCCTCTAAATTGTGGTTTCCTAAAAGTGCCTCTAACTTGTGGGGAATAGAGCGCGCCCATGGCTTTGGCCGTGTCAGTGTCTTTTTTCATTTTTTCCAATGGCAGTATCGACTTCCGGCCCAAACAACTGTTGTTGATTAAACAGCATTTTTAACACCGCTTGTTGAATCTCTGGGTTGAATCCAGAACTCTGCAGCCATGCATGCCTGCGAATGGTTACAGCTGTGTTGACAGTCCGTGCTGCCGTATCTGCAGAGTCTAGTGTGGACTTTATCTGGTTGTTAGATATGGCCTGTCCCTCTTCAACTACTTGCTGGGCACGTTTTTGGTGTTCCTTGGGCAAGTGCTGTATGATGTCTTGCATCTCGTCCCAGTGTGCCCTGTCGTAGCGTGCAAGTAGGGCTTGTGAATTCGCAATTCGCCATTGATTGGCTGCTTGTGATGCCACTCGCTTGCCTGCAGCGTTGAATTTCTGACTTTCTTTGTCAGGTGGTGGAGCATCTCCTGACGATTGAGAGTTTGCGCTTTTCCTTGCTGCCCCTACAACCACTGAGTCCGGTGTGAGCTGCTGTGTTATGAACACTGGATCTGTTGGGGGTGGTTTGTACTTCTTTTCAACTCTAGGCGTGATAGCTCTTCCCTTTACAGGCTCCAGGAAGACCTGTTGCGCGTGCTTGAGCATGCCCGGGAGCATTGGCAGGCTTTGATATGATGTGTGGGTGGATGCCAGAGTGTTAACAAGGAAGTCATCCTCCACTGGCTCTGTGTGCATTGCTACGTTGTGGAACGTAGCTGCCCTGGATAGTACCTGCGTATATGCAGTACTGTCTTCTGGTGGTGACGGCTTGGTTGGATAACATTCTGGGCTGTTATCCGATACTGGTGGATCATATAAATCCCATGCATCAGCATCATCTTGGGTCATCCCAGTATGTGTGGGTGACTGCATTATAGGTGTTCGCACTGGTGACAATTGTGGTGAGTGCAGTGGGGATAGTTGTGGTGAGACCATTGGTGGTGGTGATTTGTCTCTAACCACTTTGGCCTTTGGTTGCATTTCCGTTTCCTGAAATGCAAGCTTCCTTTTCGATTTGAGTGGAGGTAAAGTCTGAATCTTTCCAGTCTCTTTTTGGATATGTAACCTCTTGTGTATGGTCAGGTTTTTCCATACCTAACTCTTGTTCAAATCGATGTCTTTCCTTGAGTTGCATGGAAAGTCCTTGCTCTTCTGTATAAGAGCTTCTTTTTGGCTCCGAGGCCGCTTTTTTCAGTACCAAAGTTTCTGCTGGTGTAGTCTTTTTCGGTTCCGAGGAGCTTTTTCGGGGTTTTGTCGATTCGATCACTCGGTGTTGAAATCGTTCGCTGCCAGATTCTCGACCAGAGTCGGAAGTCCTCGGCAACTCCTTGGCCTTTTTCAGTGCCGATGTTTGGTCACCTTCCCTTCGGTGGGTTAAGCCATGGACTGCTGGCGGTGGCATCCCCATGGCCTTAATTATCTTGGTGTGACCCTGAGTTTGGGACGGGGCAGGTTTACTCGCGGTTTGTTGCACAGTCGAGGGTCGTTCACTGTCGGATTCATCCGATTCCGTCTCTTGGATGGAGATTCTTTCCTCCTCCTCGACGTCGAGCTGCTCTTTTGGTTTCAACGCCATTTGTAGTCTTCTTGCTCGTCGATCTCTCAAGGTCTTCTTTGATCAAAACGCCCAGCAAGCTTCACAAGTATCCTCTCTGTGTTCGGGTGACAAACACAGATTACAGACCCGGTGCTGGTCTGTATAAGGATACTTTGAGTGACACTTAGGACAGAAACGGAAGGGGGTCCGGTCCATTAGTCTGGGACGACGGGTGTGGTCGGGCCGACCAGGCCTCGGTGAAGAGTGGAAGCCCCGAAGGGCCGCCGAAGCGGTCTTGATGTCAGTGCTGATACACTAACACTAACCCGGTACCGAACGGTAACAATACAGTCGAATTTTCAATACTTTAGCTAACCTTCCCTATTCGAAATACAGAGCGAAGAGGAACACGTCCGAACCCGATGGCGGAAAGAAAACAATCTAAGATGGAGTCGACACCCATGCACAATGGAGCCGAAAAGGAGGAGTCACTCGGTCCCGTGACTCGAAAAAGACTTCTTTGAAGAAAAACAACTTGTAACACTCCGAGCCCAACACTAGATGGCAGGATAATGCACAGCATGTGTATCTGCAGCTACACATGCCACCGAACACTCCTTAACCTTGATGCTGTGGCTGAACAGGCACTATGGCCCCTTTGAGAAGACGGGCCTAGACCTCTTGTTTAAAAAAGGTTAAGTGTTTCTGAGATAGCCTGTGAGTGCCAGGGGGAATATTGGCTGGAGTGATGATGAGTTCCAGACAATAATCATGTTGGATAATGGCAAGGGCCCATTGGTCCGTTTGATGCTGTCCCAGGTGGAGTAGAACTGTTAGAGACTTCCCCCGACAGGTGTTGGGGGATTGGGGGAAGGTGGAGGTAGTCACTGCTTGGCAGTGGAGGAGGACCCGGTGTGGCAGTGCTTTTTTCCCTCCTTTTGATGGTAGTCCTCCTGTAAGAGCCTCTGTAAAAACTTCTGATGTAGGTGGGCAGAGGCTGTCTTGGGTGTGAGGTAGACACCTCCAAACATGGATGACCTATCTGACCCCCCCTGAATCCAGGGAGGCAAAAGGAACCGCGTTGTCTTGTGGTCTGAAGGGAACCCATGGCCTTGGCAGTGCTGGTGGTGTTTTTTTTTTTGCTTCTCTACTGTGGTGTCTATCTGTGGCCCAAAAGGTGCTTTTTGTCAAAGGGAATGTTTTGGTGTTACAGTGGAATCTCTTGGCTTAAAGGTGGCCTTTTTCGAAGCAGCCAATTTGGGGTGAGCAGAGCTGTTTGAGGCCAAGGAGAACAAGGCCGCTGTAGAGCAAGTCTAGTAGTAACATTCAACATTCTGAATGCACTTCAACAGATTCAAACTACCTAAAAAATAAACGCACCAGCAAAGAGGGAATTAGTTACATTAAATCGGACGAGCTCAAAATAGTGGTCTGGATAGGTCTGACAAGTGAAGAAAGCATTTTTTTTTTGCAACAGTCTCAAACAGAAATAAAGCGGGGGAGAGATTATTGACTTGGCTTTTTAAAGAAATATCGCAGGCCCACTGCCTTGTCCAGAAATCACTAGTAAGTGTTGCAAAAGCATTATGACCAGGAACAAACAAGACTTTCGATTTCACAGAATTAAATTACAGTGAGTTGCCCGTCAACTACCTAGCCACTGCTACCAGGCATGCTCAGAAGCTGTGAAAGCCATGTGTAGAATAGTGAGAAAAAAAGAAATAATCTGAGTGTCATCGGCACCTCTCATGAACGTCAGACTAAAAGAATGTATCAGCTGAGAATGCAGGGACTAATACAAACTCAACTAGGTGGGGTTCAAAGAAGACCCGAAGCACACCCTGATCCATGTACTCGGAGCAAAAAGGGCAAAGGAAAACCTCCCTGAGAACGAAGATGCATACAAGATTTAATTCAATTAATGGCGGATTCCTGCAACCTGACTTCTGACAGCCATTCCATTCGATCAGCCGCTCACGAGACACCTTATTAAAGGCAGTTGCAAATCAGGCGCTACAAAGATTCATGCCTCCTTCAGATTTGCTAGCATTCACAGATCCAATAAAGAAACTAAAGCCGCTTCAGTAGCAAAGGTTGACCTGAAGCCTGACTGCACCTTGTCCAAAATATTATACTTTACCAAAAAAAAAAAAAAAAAAAAAAAAAAAAAAAAGGTGACAGATGCACATTAGTAAACGTCTCTAGGATTCTCACCAGGAAATGGAAAATATAAGAGCCAATATTTACTCAGACAGGCAGGGTCGCCTGGTGTTTTACTGGGGGCCGGTCACTTGAGATCAGAATGAACACAGCATTTTCCACGCCTTAGGGACAGATGCAGAAATAACAGACTTACTGCAGTCCTGCATGTGTGACAAACAGGGGTTCACAGACTGCATTCCTTTAGGAGGAAGTGGGTCCAAAGGAGAGCTGAATGAAATATAAAATACCTCCGCCAAACCAGCTGATGTTAAAATATAGAAACTGGATAAAGGGGCGAGCCGGGTCGCGATCCATGCATGACTTGACACGTCTCATTGGATAGGAGGACAGGGAATCAAAAGTATTGTAGATGTGTTTAATTTTGTTTAAGAAAATAATCACAACGCTGGCCACAGAGATCTTGTGGATTTTCAGTAGTCTGGGAAAGGCAAATAGGAGAGGCTAGAGAAGTAACTACAGAAAAAACTTCCTTGGACGCATTTCTAGCATAAACATTTTTATTAGCATAATAGTTGGCCTCAGCAGAGGAAATACTCCTTTTAAGCTCCTTTTGGCTCAGCATCATATTGAACTTGCAATTTACACTCAGGCTTTTGACAACATACCCTCTTCAAAAGAGGAATCATACCACAGGGCAGAATCGTGAGATCTTAGAGCACTGGTACCCGATAATGGGAGAGCCAAGAGGACCCACTTGTGGAAGCACACATAGTCCGTTTCAATTATAGAGTGACAGGCCCAAAACTGTCTTAGCATTAGCAAATTGTCAACTGAAAGTTTGGACTAAGAACAGCTAAAACCACTAGGTTTCCTAAAATGGGCTAGGTTGTGCACAAGATGGGCCCAAGAATTGATGAATTGAACAATAATGACTGCCAGGCTACTATAATAATGTGTCTGCAGTTTAGAGGGTCATATGGGGCTAAAATAAGGTCAGGACAATGAACCTGCCTGGTGCATGCCCTCCTTAACCATCTGCAAGAGGTTTATAACGGCTAAACAATTAAAGCCAGCAAACTCTAACTTGGAACCTTATTAACTTGAGGGAGCATAGCTTATATAAGCTATATTAACATGAAATGGTTATGAATTAATGTGTGATAATGCCGTATAGAAACTATAGTAATGAATTTTGCTTAAACGTGCACTTGAAATGTGACCACGGGGAGTGGCCGCCAATGTATACGTGGACTAATAAAAATGACTAATGTTATGAATTATTATAATTGAATAAGTTTTATACTAATTATTAATGACTATCATTGAAATTGTGCTAAAATCCTTGTAGGCCTTAAGTTAGCATGAGCCGAAGCTTAGCTGCCTGGCTCTCATTTTAAAATGTATTTTTCCTAACTTGCAGTGTGCTGACTTGCAAAAGGACATGACCTCTTGTTTTTCTTCAAACTAGAAGCTGAATGTAACCATTGCAGATCCGGTCTCATGAAATTCACATTGCTTGTAGAAAATATTAGATAAAATGCAACAGTGTAGATTAATGTAATGTACAAGGTCGTTCAAACTGGTGAAGACAATGGAGCTACTGACCAAAAGATGTGCAAAGAATTACAGAAAAGATGAAATCATACCGGACGTGCCACCTCTGAAGACGTCAATTATGGAGACCAATAAAATGTCTGTAAAATAATATGGGGTGAAAGATTAATGACATAATCGGTCTTCTAACTGGGTGAAGATAGTGGGGTATAACCAATGACCAATGACATTTTAGGGGAATGTACAACGAAAAAGGGATATAAACCCATGACACAGAGAACCAAGAGAGAGGTGACTTACTTTGGTTTTACTTAAACCATCCTTTTCTTAGGTTGCCCATTTTACACTTTACCTCCTTATGAGGGAAGTGCCCCTTCTGCCCCAGAGCTGAATTCGGACTGATGGCGATTTGACTGATGTCCTGAAGAAGAAGACTGAACCTGTGTGCTGAACTAAACCTTGGAGGGTAACTATGACAATGAAATTGTGATTTGTCTGTTTGCTTTTCCTTTCTAGGTACCAACTGCTTACTTTTGACAGGGACCATAGTTTATTTGTTTTCCAAATTGGTGTTCTAAATTGTTTTGCATGAAGCCCAACATGCTAATGCTAATCAGAGGTTAGGACAGGGGTTCACTACACTGACGCAAATAGACAAATGACTGAACCTATGCTTTGTTGAACTGACGCGTTGATGACACTCTGCTAAAATTGACTTATGACGACGCTGTGTTATGTGCTAATGATTGCGTTCCTTGCGTTGTTCAAGTCTTATTCAAGCTGCCAAATTATGACAATGTTATTGAGTGTTTTGGTTCTGAAATTAACACACATGCTTTTAGAATTGTAATCAATAGGGAATAAACATCATAAAATTATACTAAACTGGTGTGGTTATTCATGACTGCAAGGTCATGGTAGTGTCTTGAATTGATTAATGACTGACTAAAGTGAAATGTAGTGTGGTAATAAATATTGATGACATTATTGATGTATTGATTGACATATTGATTAGTTATCTCTGGGTCAAAAGATCCGTTGGCCTAAAACAAGTCTTGATGTGTAATAAATTATCATAAAGGGACGCGTTAACAGTTCTGGTAGCAGAGCGACGGTTTGGCCCTTTGGGGCCCTAGGACGGAGAATTATTCTTTAAATTGTTTTTCTGAGATAATGCAAATTGGAGTTATGATGTGTTTCTAAATTCACCATGATTTTCCTGGGATCTCGGAGCCTGCGTAAGTGAGTTGGGAATGTTCTCTGCGTTTTAACATGCGTGGTGTAGAATTTGCACTTGCTCAGTGTAAGGAAATGACTCCTTGGCATGGTTACCCCCTGACTTTTTGCCTTTGCTGATGCCAAGTTATGATTTGAAAGTCTGCTGAGGCCCGCTAACCAGGCCACAGCACCAGTGTTCTTTCCCTAACCTGTACCTTTGTCTCCACAATTGGCACACCCTGGCATCCAGGTAAGTCCCTTGTAACTGGTACCCCTGGTACCAAGGGCCCTGATGCCAGGGAAGGTCTCTAAGGGCTGCAGCATAACTTATGCCACCCTCGGGATCCCTCACTCAGCACAGACACACTGCTTGCCAGCTTGTGTGTGCTGGTGGGGAGAAAATGACTAAGTCGACATGGCACTCCCCTCAGGGTGCCATGCCAACCTCACACTGCCCATGGCATAGATAAGTCACCCCTCTAGCAGGCCTTACAGCCCTAAGGCAGGGTGCACTATACCATAGGTGAGGGCATAAGTGCATGAGCACTATGCCCCTACAGTGTCTAAGCAAAACCTTAGACATTGTAAGTGCAGGGTAGCCATAAGAGTATATGGTCTGGGAGTCTGTCATACACGAACTGCACAGCACCATAATGGCTACACTGAAAACTGGGAAGTTTGGTATCAAACTTCTCAGCACAATAAATGCACACTGATATCAGTGTACATTTTATTGTGAAATACACCCCAGAGGGCATCTTAGAGATGCCCCCTGAAAACATACCCGACTTCCAGTGTAGGCTGACTAGTTTTGCCAGCCTGCCACACACCAGACATGTTGCTGGCCACATGGGGAGAGTGCCTTTGTCCCTCTGTGGCTAGTAACAGCCTGTACTGGGTGGAGGTGCTTTTCACCTCCCCCTGCAGGAACAGTAACACCAGGCGGTGTGCCTCAAAGGCTCACCCCCTTTGTTACAGCGCCACAGGGCATCCCAGCTAGTGGAGATGCCCTCCCCCTCCGGCCATTGCCCCACTTTTGGCGGCAAGGCCAAAGGAGATAATGAGAAAAACAAGGAGGAGTCACTGGCCAGTCAGGACAACCCCTAAGGTGTCCTGAGCTGAGGTGACTCTGACTTTTAGAAATCCTCCATCTTGCAGATGGAGGAGTCCCCCAATAGGATTAGGGATGTGCCCCCCTCCCCTCAGGGAGGAGGCACAAAGAGGGTGTAGCCACCCTCAGGGCTAGTAGCCATTGGCTACTACCCTCCCAGACCTAAAACACACCCCTAAATTGAGTATTTAGGGGCCATCAGAACCTAAGAAACTAGATTCCTGCAACCTAAGACGAAGAAGGACTGCTGACCTGAAGCCCTGCAGAGAAGACGGAGACACCAACTGCTTTGGCACCAGCCCTACCGGCCTGTCTCCCCACTTCAAGAGAAACTGCAACAGCGACACGCTCCCCAGGGTCCAGCGACCTCTGAAGCCTCAGAGGACTACCCTGCATCTAAAAAGGACCAAGAAGTCTCGAGGACAGCGGCCCTGTCCAACGAAACCAAAACTTGCAACAAAGAAACAACTTTAAAAGGACTCCACGTTTCCCGCCGGAAGCATGAGACTTTCCACTCTGCACCCGACGCCCCCGGCTCGACCTGCGGAGAAACATCACTACAGGGAGGACTTCTCGGCGACTGCGACCCTGTGAGTAGCCAGAGTTGACCCCCCTGAGCCCCCCCCCAGCGCCGCCTGCAGAGGGAATCCAGAGGCTCCCCCTGACCGCGACTGCCTGCTTCCAAGAACCCGACGCCTGGTAAAGACACTGCACCCGCAGCCCCCAGGAACTGAAGGATCCGACCTCCAGTGCAGGAGCGACCCCCAGGTGGCCCTCTCCCTTGCCCAGGTGGTGGTTACCCCGAGGAGCCCCCCCCTCCCTTGCCTGCCTGCTTCGCTGAAGAGACCCCTGGGTCTCCCATTGAAACCTATTGCAAACCTGACGCCTGTTTGCACTCTGCACCCGGCCGCCCCCGTGCCGCTGAGGGTGTACTTTTTGTGCTGACTTGTGTCCCCCCCGGTGCCCTACAAAACCCCCCTGGTCTGCCCTCCGAAGCCACGGGTACTTACCTGCTGGCAGACTGGAACCAGGGCACCCCCTTCTCCATTGAAGCCTATGTATTTTGGGCACCACTTTGACCTCTGCAACTGACCGGCCCTGAGCTGCTGGTGTGGTAACTTTGGGGTTGCTCTTAATCCTCAACGGTGGGCTACCTTGGACCCAACTTTGAACCCTGTAGGTGGTTTACTTACCTGCACAACTAACAAATACTTACCTCCCCCAGGAACTGTTGAAATTTGCACTGTCTAGTTTTAAAATAGCTTATTGCCATTTTCACCAAAACTGTACATGCTATTTTGCTGATTCAAAGTTCCTATGATACCTAAGTGAAGTACCTTTCATTTGAAGTATTGATAGTAAATCTTGATCCTGTGGTTCTGAAAATAAACTAAGAAAAGATGTTGTTCTATATAAAAACCTATTGGCCTGGAATAGTCTTTGAGTGTGTGTTCCTCATTTATTGCCTGTGGGTGTCCAACAAATGCTTAACACTACCCTCTGATAAGCCTACTGCTCAACCACACTACCACAAAATAGAGCATTAGAATTATTTCTTTTTGCCACTATCTTACCTCTAAGGGGAACCCTTGGACTCTGTGCATGCTATTTCTTATTTTGAAATAGTACATACAGAGCCAACTTCCTACACTCTGCTTATGCATTCTTGCAGGTGTTTGGTGAAGTTTGTGTGTGTTTAGGTAAGGTAATGTTGTTTTAGCAGGAGTGGGCGTACTCTGCAGTATTAGAGTAGGGAAGTCGGCGTACTTCATATGAGTGTGGTGCTTTGTGCTAAAAAAATTATCCACGTCGTTGGTTGTTAATGTACGGACCCGTCGTGGTCTAAGACTCCGGAGTATATTGACAAGTGTAGGAGACACTTGGGTTTATGTTGTAATTTGTGCGGTTTAATTAGGTCAATCGGGCGTGGTTGACAAGTCGAGTTTAAGTCAAATTGTATGTGTGAAACTTTCGATGGAGATTTAGCAAGTTCTAAAGTGCACTAGGACAAATCATTGACAAGTCGAGAGTAGGATTTGCGGGTTGAATTCTGCTTGCGGGTGCGGGAACTGAGAAGGAGAGAGTAGCGGCCGAGGCTTCAAGCAAAATCTCTGTAAAGTTCTGAAGCGGTTGTGTACCCTTCCTGTAGTAAACCGGCAAATTTAAGTTGTTGTTAAAGGTACTCGCAGTAATTTTGCATTAGTTTGGTGTGAATCCAGTAAGGGGCGGACAAGCTGCAAGACTTTGTCAGCTGCAGTGTGTGAGTGTGACGTCAGTGGTACCGCGCTGAGATAGGTCAGTTGCCGAGAGGGGTCGCGTACGGATTGGCTGCCGTCCGTGAGAGGCAATAGGTTGAGAAAGGTGGGTGAAGAGTGTCCTGGGAATTAAAGTCACTTCCTGATTAAATACAGATAAAAGAAAAGACGCAAAGATGAATTTTATCAAAGCTTTTAGGAGCGCTCTGAAAGGAGACGCATACATTATGGCGAGTGAAGGGGAGCCTACACCGCCTGAGGGTACTCCAGCTTATATAGTCATGGAGGAAAAGGGTGTCGCGCCTTGCTTATGGATGAAACAGTGGCGCAAACTGACAGAAAAGGAGGGATGTTTTGCGTTTCCAGAGCACAGAACGTTCAATACGAGAATTTTAGAGAATTTGAGGTGGATGTTAAGTGTACAAGAGCCACCTCCAAGGCCAGCTTAGTACGAGGCATTAGCAGTCTGGGATTTAATGGCTATTAAACAAAGACAGCAGAGATTCGAGAGGAGAATGAAAAGGGCAGAAAAGACTTTAGCTGAGGCTAGATGGGACAATGAGAGCAAAATCTGGAGACGAGGAATAGTTGACGGACTCAAACTGTTTCCAGCAACAGCACAGGGAGACGAGACGCAGGGGAAGAAAGCCACCTGTAAAACAGACAAGGACTCTAATAAGACTAAAGAGACTAAGAGATCTTGGATAGAAGAAGATGATTCAGACGATGAAGAGTTCCCTAATCAGTTATTGCATGATCGCCCGCCACCTTATGCAGTAGCGACAATGTCCCAAGCATCAGTGCGGGTCCTGGGAACCAGACGCAGGAGAAGGGAGTTACTGATACAGTGCAGACTAGTGATACAGTTTTGACACAAAGTGGTGTCAGTGTACCCACTGCGTCAGACATGCAGACACAGTTGCAACCTCCACAGCAGATACAGAGAATCTATCCAGACGTCCCAGTACTAGAGACTACTACAAATCTGATAGTGCCGTCTGACCCGATATATACAAAATTGAGGTTAGTGCAGATTGAGCCAACTCCACAATTGCTGCCCCAGCAACAGCTGATACCAGGGTATAGTCCAGCAGCAGGACTACATTAGTACCTGCCCCAGCTTCAGTGAGTCAAGCTCTGGGAGTTACTGCTCTGCGGGGTTTGGGACCAGGTCAGCAATCAGTTGAAAGACCAAGGTCCTTGCTAGACCTTAGCCCGGTTGAAACACCTTTGGAGGCAATGAGACAGGCAGGGCTAGATGTGCTAACCCCACAGACAATAAGTACGAGTGCTTCACAGTCGTCAATGATGCATGCAGGGAATATTTCACTGCAAGGTTTTACAGTGCAACAGTTGAAAGAGGGGTTAGAGAAGACTCCTGCTTCGCAAACTACTGCAGTGACCGCAGAGAAATCTGAAAGAGATGAGTACCTAAATTTTGTAAGACTGGGTGTGGAAGCTGCTGAACTAGTGGAAGGGACAATAGGGGTAAACAGATTAGAATCGTACACAGAAGCGGAGTTAAGGTATCTGTGCCCCAAGATTACTAAAGAAGTGGGCAAGGTGCATCAGAGGTTGGCGAACCTGGCAGACAAGTACAATATTGACATTGAGAATACTAAGCATTTGAAAAGAAGTTACAGATTAGACTTCGACTCTAAAGATTTTGATCACATGAGGCAGCTGGAATAAAAGCGCATCTCAAGGAAATACTGCACAGATCTGGGGAGCCTTAGAAAAGTGGGAAGGCAGATGAGCAAAGAAAAGAGATAAGGAGAAAAGCGACAGTCCAGGATCAAGTCCGACTAAATCCTCACCAGACACTGGGACAGTAAAGATACTCCCGATGAGAGAAACAGCTGGAGGGGTTCTAGTTCATGTATGGTGGACGAGGGGAGACATTTTGTCATTCACAAACGATTATCCCAGGTTGAGGGAGAAACCGATAGAGTGGTATCAGCAGACTGATAGGTTTGTGAAACTTGCAAAATGTCTCTGGGAAGATTTGAATACCTTGTTTGAGATTATTGTTCCACCTGACTTATGGCTTGAGTGCAAGGGAGGTGTAGATTGGCCCACACAGGAGCCGGCAAGGGATAAGGTGACTGGAGCACCATCTAAGGAAGTGATGAAGTACTATCATAAAGTGAATGAGTTTTTGAAACAGAAGGTGTCGCCGAAAGTGACTGATTGGCAGAAAATCGACTGGACCTCACAGGAGGTTAAAGAGTCAATCCATGCTTACTATGAGAGGTTATTGAAAGCGTTCAAACATTACAGTGGCACAGACTATTGAGCCGAAAGACATGAACCATCTTATGTTTAGATTTGTTGAAGGGCTGAGACCATAGGTTAGCCAGATGATTAAGAATCATTTGATCTGTTGGCAAGCGAAGCCAATTGATGAGGTGCTGCAGTATGCAAAATACTGCAGTGATGAGATTGAGCTAAACCAGAGAAAGCTGAAGGAAAAAGTGATGGTGATGCAGATTAAAGCAGCGCAGGCAGGTATGTAAGGGAATGGAATTCAGCAGATGATACAACAGCAACCGCAAGGGAATGGTGTGTTTCAGGCGCAACTGAGAGGTCGAGGTTTTGTGAATCGTGTTCCAGACTTTAATACTGTTGTGGTTCAAAATGATGTACAAGGGATGAAAAAGATGTCGCCATGTCACGCGTGCGGGTGCGTGGGGCATTGGAAGCGGGAATGCCCGAATGCGGTGCGCATGATGGTGTCGTTCAACAAAGCACTGATGTCGGTACATTTCAAAATGTGAGAGGTCCAAAAATGAGAAGTCAAAATCAGAACTTCCAAAATAACATGGTTCAGATGCAGGGGCTACAGCCCATGCAGCAAATGCCGCGTGTTCAGCCAGCACAAATGTAGCAGGTACAACAGCAGGTTCCCATGGTACCTAGACAGCAAATGCAATTACCCTTAGCTCCAATAGACAGCAACAGGTGATGCTTCCTCAGCAGGTCACAGGTCAAGTAGTGAGCCAAAATAATACAGTGCAGCAGTTCCCATTACGTGGTGAAGATGGAATGAATGATGAATGGTCGGATGAGAGTTCAGACAGTGAGGAGTGCAGGTTTGCAGCATCCCTAGAAGTAGATCAAAGGGGAACCTATGTAGAGGGAAAGGTGATGGGACACAAGGTTTCATTCTTGGTTAACACAAGAGCTACACGCTCTACAGTCAGAAGTGTAGAGGTTCCGAAACTGCCACTTTCAGGGCGTACCATAAGAATGGTAGGAGTAGCAAATCAGTATTTGACAAACCCGATTACCGATCCAGTTCAAGTTGAGATTGGAAAATTCCAGGGACTGCATACGTTTGTAGTCTGCGATTCAAGTCCCGTGTCCCTACTGGGAAGAGACTTACTGTGAAAAATGAAATGTTCAATTACCTGTTCCAATGATGGAACTGAGGTGTAGACAAACAGTGATGATGATGGGGATGATGGTCAGTTCTCAGAGTTAGAGACGGAGACAGCGAATGAGAATTACCCTTTGATAACCTTATTCCTGATGCTTACAGTGACTGACTTACCAGCTGAGTTACAGGGAACAGTGACAGAGAAAGTGTGGGACCTGACAGGAAAAGAAGTGGGGCTGAAAGAAGGAGTAGAACCGGTTAAGGTGCAAGTGAAGCCAAATTCAGTGTTTCCCCAGGTGCCACAGTACCACATGGCACACAATGTCCTTATCCATGTGTTGCAGATAATTGCGGATTTTGTAATCCAGGGAGTTCTAAAGGAGGTATTGAGCAGCCCATGTAATTCACCAATAATGGGTCAGAAAAAGCCTTGTGGGAAGATTCGAATTGTGAAGGATTTGAGGAAAATAAATGAGATTGTGGTGAAATGTTGCCCCATAGTGCGAACCCTTTGACTCTGCTACTGCAGGCAGGTCGCTCCCCGCTCCGCCTTTCCACGCTCCATTCAGTTTTTTCACTGCTCCTTTAGCCAGTTTCCCGCCGCTGCGTCCCCTGCGGCCCCTCCCCCGTCCTTCTCACCGCTCCTTTAGCCAGTTTCCCGCCGCTGCGTCCCCTGGGGCCCCTCCCCCCTCCTTCTCACCGCTCCTTTAGCCAGTTTCCCACCACTGCGTCCCCTCCCCCCTCCTTCTCACAGCTCCTTTAGCCAGTTTCCCACCGCTGCGTCCCCTGCGGCCCCTCCCCACTCCTTCTCACCGCTCCTTTAGCCAGTTTCCCGCCACTGTGTCCCCTCGGCACCTCCCCAAAGCCCTCCCATTGGACAGGCCCTCCCGCCTCCCAGCTGCCACACCCACCCTCCCCTCCTCTTATGCCAGCCGCAGCGCAGTGACAGGGAGCAACCTTTGACCCTGCTACTGCAGGCAGGTCGCTCCCCGCTCCGCCTTTCCGCTCTTCATCCCGTTTTTTCACCGCTCCTTTAGCCAGTTTCCCGCCCCTGCGTCCCCTCCCCCCTCCTCCTCACCGCTCCTTTAGCCAGTTTCCCGCCGCTGCGTCCCCTGCGTCCCCTCCCCCCTCCTTCTCACCGCTCCTTTAGCCAGTTTACCGCCACTGTCACGACTCACGTGCTGCTTGCGCCTGGAAACCGCAGATCTTGTGGCGTGGGTCTTGAAGGTTCGGCTTTGGCCCAGAAAGGGGCGACTCTTTCTAGTAGCCACGGTGCTGTAGGCAATGGAACCGCCAAGAACAGACCGTGCCCTTTAGAAATAGTGCCAGAGGGAAAAAAAAACAAAAGGGGAAAAAACCTCCAAACAGTGGATTCCTGAAACAAGAACAAAAAACCAGGAATCAAAAAGAAACAAAAATGCAGGTAAACACGAGTTTGACAAGATTCAGAACCGAAGGCTAAGAATCAGGAGCGAAGACACAATCAGAGCAGATAGTGTTGCAGCGCAAGGAAAGAGAGAAAACAGAGCCCTTATATACCAAGAAACAGGAAATGACCAAACAGGAAGTAAAGATGCCATCTTAGATAGGGAAGAAGTACATAGGACAGAATAGAACAGAAACCATAGAAAATAGGGAACAAGGAATGCTGGGAGGAAAAAGGTAATATGGGAAGGGGGGAAAGACAAAGAAAGGACAAGAAAAATGCCTCAGAAAGCAAAGAAGAAAAAGAAGAAAAAGAAGAGGTAAGGAGGGGTCAGAGGGAAACAGGGACGCAACAGAAGGCAGAGCGAGGCCCCGAGTAAAATCTGGGGCCTCGCGCGGTACACAGCAGGCTCGGGGTGCGCCGCGTCCTGGGGACGCGCTGCACGGCGCGAGCTGAATGTTCGGCTCGCGCCGCGTGGTGCGGCGCGACAGTAGGTTCCCCCCCCCCGAAGGTCCAGGTTTGATGGGAAACAAACGATGAAAACGAGAAATCAGAAGAGGGGCTTGAACAGAAGATGCATCTTCCCAAGAGCATTCACTGAGAGGATATCCCTTCCAGTGAATCAAATACTGAAGACGTCGGTGAAAAAGGCGAGAGTCACAAATTTCCTGAACCTCAGGCACATCATTCACCAACACAGGAGGAGGACAAGGAAACTGATGAGAGAAAGGGTCAGGGACAAAAGGTTTGAGCTGGGATACATGAAAGACAGGATGAATTTTCCAAGTATGAGGCAAGCGAAGATGAACAGTGACAGGATTGATCAACTGAACAATACGGAAAGGCCCATAATAGCGAGGCGTGAACTTATTTAGAGAAAGGCGAGAGGCAAGAATTTGGAAGAAAGCCAGACTTTATCTTGAGGGTGATAATCTGGAGTGGGTCCACGTTTCTTATCTGCGATCTTCTTCATATATCTCTTGGTGTTCAATAAATTAGATCTAATTAGCCTATGGAGTTGCAAGAGACGTGTGGAAAAAGATGTAATTGCAGGCAGAGGAGAGGTAGATTGAGGAGAAGTAGGAAAAGAGGTAGGATGATAGCCATAGGAGCAGAAAAAAAGGAGTGACCTTGGAGGCACTATGGACAGTATTGTTGTAGGAATATTCAGCAATAGGAAGATAAGTGTTCCAGTTGCTTTGGGTGGCATTACAAAAACAGCGAAGGTATTGTTCTAATCCTTGGTTCAAACGCTCGGTTTGTCCATTGGTCTGAGGGTGGAAACCGGTTGATAGTGCAATATTGATGTTGAGTGTCTTGCAAAAATATTTCCAAAACCGGGAAATATACTGAGGTCCTCTGTCAGATATAATGGTATGTGGAAGTCCATGGAGACGGAAAATATGGTCGATAAATATCTGGCTCAATTCTTGAGATGTAGGTAACTTCTTTAGGGCAGTGAAGTGAGCCATTTTAGTGAAAGAATCAACAGTGACCATGATAACCTGGTTTCCAGCTGATGGTGGAAGTGAACACAAAGTCAGTGGAAATAGTATGCCATGGAGTTGGTGGAACCGGCAAAGGCTGTAGTAATCCTGCAGGTCTGGTACGGGAAATCTTGACTTGGGCACATATGGGACAAGCCTGAACATATCTTTCGACATCTGATTTCCAGGTAGGCCACCAGAAAGATCGCGAAAGAAGTTCTTGCGTGGCCTTGATGCCTCTATGACCAGCAACCGGTGAATCATGGCACATCTGTAATGCCTTGTCTCGAACTCTGTTAGTAGGGAGGAATAACAGATTCTGATGATAATAGTATCCTTCTTTCTTGCATAAAAAGGTTCTTAATTTCTCTATTTCGCTATTAGACAGGCTGGAGTACTCCAATTGTACCTCCTCCAGAAAAGATTGAGCAACTCCAATGATCTTACTAGGCTCCAG
Source organism: Pleurodeles waltl (assembly GCF_031143425.1). Taxonomy (NCBI): domain Eukaryota; kingdom Metazoa; phylum Chordata; class Amphibia; order Caudata; family Salamandridae; genus Pleurodeles; species Pleurodeles waltl. The sequence continues at coordinate 208,597,423 of NC_090439.1, forward strand.
TAGAAACTGAGACGGGGAAGGAGTACAGTCTGGATAACGGCGAGACAGAGCATCAGCCAGAATGTTTTGAGATCCAGGAATATAGGTGATGTAAAAGTCATACTGACTGAAGAAAAAGGCCCAACGGGCCTGGCGACTATTCTGGCATACAAAATTACGTAGACATTGCAGATTACGGTGATCTGTTCTCACCTCGAAAGGCTCCTTGGAACCCATCAGAAACTGTCTCCATTCGCTGCAGGCTGTCTTCAGAGCTAACAACTCTCTTTCTAGTACTGAGTAATGTTGTTCAGCTGTAGAGAGAATATGGGACAAATAGAAAACAGGATGTTCAAGACCATCATCCTCTTGTAGTTGGAGTAAGACAGCTCCAATAGCTCTTTTGGAAGCATCGGTAACTACAATAAACTGTTTGTTGGTATCTGGGTGTCTTAAGATGGGAGCTTGAGTGAAAGCCTTCTTTAAATCTTGAAAAACTGTCTCAGCGTCCTTAGTCCAGACAAACCCCTGCTTTAGATTTTCCTTCTTTAAAGTATGAGTTATATGGCTGGTCTGTTTAGCAAAGTCTTGAATGAACTGCCGATAAAAATTTGCTAATCCTAGGAAACATTGTGTTTCTTTAATAGAAGAGGGAGAAGGCCAATCGAGAATTGCTTGTACCTTTTCTTGGTCCATAGCTATGCCGGTGGGACTTAAATGATAACCCAGATATTTGACTTCCGTCTTATCGAACTCACACTTTTCGGGTTTACAGGATAGTTGATGTGCTCGGAGTCTTTGGAGGACTTGTTTCACATGAGAAGAATGGAGATCGGGATGTCTGGAAAAGATAAGGATGTCGTCTAAGTAGATTACGACTGTCTGGTTCAAGAGATCGGAAAATATTGAGTCCATAAATCTTTGAAATATTGCAGGGGCATTCGTAAGACCGAAAGGCATGACTTTGTACTCAAAATGACCAAATGGTGTCCTGAATGCCGTTTTCCACTCGTCTCCTTCTTTTACACGTAAAAGGTGGTAAGCTCCTCGAAGATCCAACTTGATAAAATGTTGAGCCCCTCTGACTGCCTCTAGAATATCCTTGATGAGGGGCAAAGGATAACGATCCTTTATAGTTATTTTATTTAGGCCTCGAAAATCCAGGCAAGGACGAAGATCTTTGGTCTTCTTAGGTACAAAAAAGAGAGGAGCCCCTGCCGGAGAAGACGATGGAACAATGAGACCACTCTGTACATTTTCCTCCAGATACTCCTTAAGAACTTCCTTTTCAGGTTCCGTGAGAGAATACATCCTCCCAAAGGGGACGACTGTTCCAGGTTCCAAAGGAATAGCACAATCGTACTCTCGATGTGGAGGTAATAAAGGTCTGGATGGCTTTTGAAACACATCTTGAAACTCTAAATAATGTTCAGGAACTCCTTGGACAGTATTGATGGAATATTCTGTAGTACTCTTAATAGGTGTTAATCTGTTCGGTGACCAATATTTGTCGGAAGCAAAGCAGTTCTCTTGACAAAACTGTGAGGACAAGGAAATTGTCCCGGTTACCCAGTTTACATACGGATTATGTCTTGTAAACCATGGAATTCCGAGAATAATGGTATGGTTGGGAGATGAAATGAGATCAAAGGAGATGTGTTCCTGATGATTACCAAACTGTAAATTTAACATCAAGGTCGTAGTATCGACTGGACCTGAGGATATCAAGGATCCATCCATGGTGTGCACTTGTTCAGGAATGTCTTTGGGTTGTGTGGGAATCTGTTGATTAGTGGCCCAAGTCTTATCCATGTATATACCACTAGCACCATAATCTAATAATGCCATAGTTCTTTCTTGGCGGCCATCAGGTAGTTGTAATATGACAGGTAACATGAACAAGTATGTTGTATTGCCATTAAATGAACTGATGGAAGGTATAGCCGATGATCCCGTCCCCTCCCTTCTTACAGAGGACGGGAAGTGGCGTTTCCCGAGGGTCTTGGTGGACGTACAGGACAGGTACGAAGCATGTGACCAGCAGATCCACAGTATAGGCACAATCCCTTCTTCCGTCTGTCTTCCCTCTCACTCGCTGAGAGCGGCCCTCGAGTAGCATCCACTTGCATGGGTTCCCCTTCTATGTCTCTAGCAGGGGGACGAGATTCCTCAGAACGAGGCAGATACATCCGTGGAGTGCTTGGCTGGGAAGATCCTCTACTCCTTCTCTTCTCCATTCGTCGTTCTTGAAGACGATACTCGATGGAAAGTGCTTGATCCATCAGGCCACGAAGATCTTCAACTCTGGTGGAATGAACTAATTCATCCTTTATGTCTTCCTTAAGTCCTCTGCGAAACAAAGTTACCAGGGTATGTTCCACCCAAGTGGTCTCTGCCGCTAACTGACGGAAACGTGTAATATATTGAAGGACATCTTGGGAACCTTGCTGGATATCACATAATGCTTCCTCTGCCGAGGCTTCCAATCCTGGACGACTAAACATTTGTTTGAAGCGGATCACGAAGTCAGAATAGTCCGCCAATACCGGATCGTTGGATGACACCATCGGGGTTGCCCATGCCAAGGCAGGACCGGATAATGCACTGATAAGATATCCCACCTTTGTCCTGTCAAGAGAGAATTGGGTAGGTCTAAAGGCGAAGTACACAGTTAATGCATCCAGGAATTCACGCAGTTTAGTTGGTTCACCAGAGAAACGAGGAGTAGAGGCGGAGATAGTCGGAACATCGCCACTGCGGAAGGCCAAAGCCTGTCATAACACAGCGTTCTCATTGCGCAATTGTTGCAATTCCTGAGCTTGTTGTTGAATAGTAGTCAGAAGAGATGAATCAGGATCTGCAGCAGCCGCCACTGTATCATCCATGGTGTCAGAAGACGTCGGAATGGTTGGGCGCTGCAATCTGTCACGACTCACGTGCTGCTTGCGCCTGGAAACCGAAGATCTTGTGGCGTGGGTCTTGAAGGTTCGGCTTTGGCCCAGAAAGGGGCAACTCTTTCTAGTAGCCACGGTGCTGTAGGCAATGGAACCGCCAAGAACAGACCTTGCCCTTTAGAAATAGTGCCAGAGGGAAAAACCCCCCAAAGGGGAAAAAAACCTCCAAACAGTGGATTCCTGAAACAAGAACAAAAAAACAGGAATCAAAAAGAAACAAAAATGCAGGTAAACACGAGTTTGACAAGATTCAGAACCGAAGGCTAAGAATCAGGAGCGAAGACACAATCAGAGCAGATAGTGTTGCAGCGCAAAGAAAGGGAGAAAACAGAGCCCTTATATACCAAGAAACAGGAAATGACCAAACAGGAAGTAAAGACGCCATCTTAGATAGGGAAGAAGTAAATAGGACAGAATAGAACAGAAACCATAGAAAATAGGGAACAAGGAATGCTGGGAGGAAAAAGGTAATATGGGAAGGGGGGAAAGACAAAGAAAGGACAAGAAAAATGCCTCAGAAAGCAAAGAAGAAAAAGAACAGGTAAGGAGGGGTCAGAGGGAAACAGGGACGCAACAGAAGGCAGAGCGAGGCCCCAAGTAAAATCTGGGGCCTCGCGCGGTACACAGCAGGCTCGGGGTGCGCCGCGTCCTGGGGACGAGCTGCACGGCGCGAGCTGAATGTTCGGCTCGCGCCGCGTGGTGCGGCGCGACAGCCACTGCGTCCCCTCCCCTTCCCCCTTTTTCTCACCGCTCCTTTAGCCAGTTTCCCGCCACTGCGTCCCCTGAGGCCCCTGCCATCAGCCCTCCCATTGGACAGGCCCTCCCGCCTCCCAGCTGCCACACCCACCCTCCCCTCCTCTTATGGCAGCCGTGCCGAAGGCGCGCCAAAGGCAAGCCCGTCTCCGCCCGTCCGCGCCTGGACGGCGCCCAGCACCACACCCCCTGGTCCGCGAGACCCCTGCACCTCCAGACGCCGCTACACGGCCGACCAACTCAACGCCCTCAACCCCGGGCGCATCACAGTATGCTCCCTGTCCTCACCAAGGAACACCCACGGACCCTTCGCATGCCGCACCTGCAGATTCACCTGCGACAGAACAACGAAACCAACAAAGACCGAAACCAACCACCTCCACTGCATACTCAACACCCGCTCCTCACGCAAGCATGCAATCGACCTCTGGGACGTGCTCGACTCCACCGCCCCAGACGTAGCCTTCCTTACCGAAACCTGGTGGAACGACTCCTCAGCGCCCGACATCACAATAGCCATCCCGGACGGCTACAAGATCATCCGTAGGGAACGTAAAAACGGAATCGGAGGAGGCATAGCCATCGCCCACAAATCCTCCCTCAAGGTCGACACCCACACTGACAACTCTCTCAAGACCGCCGAACACCTACACTTCCGCATCCACACCGACCCCAACACCACTCTCAGAGGAACGCTCATCTACAGACCCCCCGGACCATGAGCACCATTCAGCGAATCCCTCGCTGACCTCACCAGCACCCACGCACTCACCTCAACAGATTACATCCTCCTCGGGACCTAAATTTCCACCTGGAGAACAGCAACGACACCAACTCCACTACCATGATCGACAACCTCACCAACCACAGCCTCAGACAACTCGTCAACACACCAACCCACATCGCCGGCCACACGCTTGATCCCATCTTCTCCTCAAGCGCCCAGGTCACCTTCAACCATACCACCGTACTCCACTGGCCCGACCACCACTGCATCCACTTCACCTACAAGAAACCTACCGAGCACCACCGCACCCAACAACCACCCCGCCGATGCAGGAGCAAAGTTACGGAAGTCCAGCTTATCAACGCACTCGCCCAAACCCCCCCCCCCCCGACTCCACCGACCCAGACACCGCCGGCAACAACCTCACCCTGTAGATCAACGGCTGCGCCAACACCCTCGCACCACTCAAAAAACCCACCGACAACCAAGCCAGAAGAAAAGCCGCCTGGTTCACTGACTAGCTCCTAAATTCCAAACGCGACTGTCGGAAGCTAAAAAAGGAATGGCTCCTCAAACGCACACCTGACAGCCTCACAGCCCACAAGGACTCCACCCGCAAGCACCACCAACTCATCAGACAAGCCAAACGATACCACTTGAAGGACCGCCTGGACAACAACACACACGACAGCAAAGAGCTCTTCAGCATTGTGAAAGAACTCTCAAACCCCAGCGCCAACATCAACGACATCCCTCCATCCCAAGAACTTTGCAACGCACTGTCCACCTTCTTCCACCGGAAGATCACCGACATCCACAACAGCTTTGACGCCACTCCCACGCCAGACCCCACCCCCGAACACTCCACCTGTGCAAACCACCTGACTTCCTGGACCAACGTGAACGACACAGAGACACGCAAGATCATGAACTCCATCCACTCAGGATCTCCGTCAGACCCCTGCCCTCACCACGTATACAACAAAGCCGACTCCACCATCGCCCCCCCAACTAGGGAAGGTCATCAACATCTCCTTCGAAACAGCAACATTCCCTGAAAAATGGAAACACGCCGAAATCCGTGCCCTCCTCAAGAAGCCCAAAGCAGACCCCAACGATCTAAAGAACTTCCGACCCATCTCCCTGCTCCCTTTCCCAGCAAAGGTAATTGAAAAAATCATCAACAAACAACTAACCAGCCACCTCGAAGACAACGGCATCCTAGACCCCTTCCAGTCTGGCTTCAGACGAAACCACAGCACCGAAACCACCCTTCTCGCCGCCACAGATGACATTAGACGCCAAATGGACAACGGCGAAACATCGGCCCTCATCCTCCTGGACCTATCTGCCACCTTCGACACAGCCTGCCACCGCACCCTGAAATCACGCCTCCACAAAACTGGAATTCAAGGTAAAGCCCTCGACTGGATCGCTTCATTCCTTTCTGGCAGAACCCAGAGAGTCCGCCTCCCCCCTTCCGCTCCGAAGCCACCAACATCATCTGCGGCGTCCCCAAAGGCTCATCCCTCAGCCCGACGCTGTTCAACATCTATATGGCCCCCCTCGCTCAAGTGGCCCGACAACACAACCTCAACATCCTCACCTACACCGACCACACCCAGCTCATCCTCTCAGTCACCAAAGAACCCCACACCGCCAAAACCAACCTCCACAAGGGAATGAAATCCATCGCCGATTGGATGAGAAACAACCGTCTGAAACTGAACTCGGACAAGACGGAGGTCCTCATCTTCGGACCAACCCCCTCCACCTGGGACGACTCCTGGTGGCCCACCGGACTAGGAACCCCGCCGACACCGTCCGACCACGCTCGCAACCTGGGCTTCATCCTCAACTCCTCCCTGACCTTGTCTAAACAGGTCAACGCAGTTTCCTCCTCCTGCTACAACACACTACGCATGCTCCACAGAATCTAAAAGTGGATCCCGACAGAAACAAGAAGAACAGTGACACAGGCCCACGTCAGCAGCAGGCTGGACTACTGCAACGCACTCTATACAGGCATCCCAGCAAAAGACCTACTACGCCTCCAACGTATCCAAAACACCTCTGCCCGGCTGATCCTCAATGTACCCCGCCACAGCCACATCTCCCCACCTGAGAAACCTTCACTGGCTCCCCGTGGACAAAAGGATCACTTTCGAACTTCTTACCCATGCTCACAAAGCGTTCCCCGACACCGGACCGGCCTACCTAAACAACAGACTCAGCTTCTACACCCCCACCCGTCAGCTCCGCTCCACTAACCTCGACGTCGTCCCCCGCATCCGAAGAAAGACCTCCGGCAGCAGATCCTTCTCATACCTCGCCGCCAAAACCTGGAACACCCTCCCCACCAACCTGCGACGGCCTCAAGACCTACTCACATTCAGAAGACTCCTCAAGACCTGGCTCTTCCACCAGTAACACCAGCTCTCCCCCCTGGCCTTGAAACCCTCACAGGTACGTAGCGCCCTTTATAAATTCAATGATTGATTGACTGATCATGTTTCAGGTCCCGTGTGATGCAGAGTGGTTCACCGTTGTTGACTTGTCACAAGCGTTCTTTTCAGTGCCTCTACATGAGGATAGCCAATTTTTATTCAGTTTCAAATTCTTGGACAAGGTGTACAGTTGGTGCAGAATTCCTCAAGGGTTTTCTGAGTCACCATCCATCTTCAATCAGATATTGAAGAAGGACTTGGAGTCATTAGAACTGCTTTTCAGTTCGACTCTGGTGCAATACATTGACGACTTGCTGATTGCGTCCAGAACAAAAGACGACTGCAGGTATGACACAATTGCCTTACTGAACCATTTGGGAAAGAACGGACATAAAGTGTTTCCAAAGAAGCTGCAGTACTGTCAGAAAGAGGTAAAATACTTAGGGCACTTGATTGAGAGAGGGCCCAGGAGAATATCAAAGTAAAGAGTGACAGCTATACTACAGATGAACCCCCGACAAAGAGAGATGTTAGGATGTTTTTGGGAATGGTGGGCTACTGTCGTCAGTGGATTCCCAACTTTTCGATTATCTCTAAACCATTAATAAAGCTTTATCCAAGGAAGAGCTTGAGTCATTCAAGGAATTGAGAGAGTGCATGTGCAGGGCACCAGCTTTAGGTATGCCTGATTACACAAAGCCTTTTCTACTGTTTTGTCATAAACGTGATGCTTTGTCGCGCCGCGTGGTGCGGCGCGAGCCGAATGTTCGGCACAAGCCGGGCGTTCGGCTGGGCCCGCACAGCGCGTTTCTAAAACGCGGCGCGCCCCCAGCCTTTCATGCACTTTGAGGCCCCAGGCATTGCATGGGGCCTCGCTCTGTCGTTTTCCACCGCCTTACTGGGGTCTCCTGACCCCTCTTACCTGTTCTTCTTTCTTCTTTCTTGTCCTCTTTCTTTTCTTCTTTCTGGGGTCTTTTTGTTGTACTTTTTTTTATGTCTTCTTCCCTTCCCAGGTTACCTTTCTCTTCCCAGCATTCATTGTTCCCTATTCTCTATGGTTTCTATTCTGTTTTGTTCTATGTACCTCTCCCTGTCTAATATGGTGTCCTTTTACTTCCTGTGGGTCACTTCCTGTCTTTTGGTATATAGGGGCTGTGTTTTCTTCATTTCCTTGCGCTGCAACACTTTCTGCTCAGATAGTGTCTTCGCTCCTGATTTCCTCGCCTTTTTGGTTCTGGATTTCATCGCCCTGTGTTTCCTGAATTTTGTTCTTTTTGATTCCTGCTTTTTGTTCTTGTTTTTCAGGAGTCCTCCTGTTTAGAGGTTTTTTCCCCTTTTGTTCTAAGGGGTTTTTTCCCTCTGGCGCTATTTTCTGAAGGCCACGGTCTGTTCTTGGCGTCTCCATCACCTACAGCACCGTGGCTACCAGAAAGAGTCGCCCCTTTTTGGGCCAAAGCCGAACATCGAAGATCCACGCCACTAGATCTGCAAATTCCAGGCGCAAGCAGCACGTGAGTCGTGACAGATTGCAGCGCCCAACCATTCCGACGTCCTCAAACACCATGGATAATACAGTGGCGGCTGCTGCAGATTCTGATCAATCTCTTTTGACCACGATTCAGCAACAAGCTCAGGAATTGCAACAACTACGCAATGAAAATGCTGCGTTACGACAGGCTTTGGCTCTCCGCACTAGTGATGTTCCGACTATCTCCGCTTCTACCCCTCGTTTCTCCGGCGAACCAACCAAGCTTCGTGAGTTCCTGGATGCATTAACGGTGTACTTCGCCTTCCGACCAACCCAATTCTCCCACGACAGGACCAAGGTGGGTTATCTCATCAGTGCCTTATCCGGTCCAGCCTTGGCCTGGGCAACCCCGATGGTGTCATCCAATGACCCAGTTTTGTCGGACTATTCCACCTTTGTGAGTCGCTTCAAACAAATGTTCAGTCGACCTGGATTGGAAGCCTCTGCAGAAGAAGCCTTATGCGACATTCACCAAGGCTCACAAGATGTTCTGCAATATATAACCCGTTTTCATCAGCTAGCAGCAGAGACCACTTGGGTGGAACGTACTCTGGTAACGTTATTTCGCAGAGGACTCAAAGAAGAAATAAAGGATGAACTAGTACATTCTACCAGAGTGGAAGATCTTCGTGGCCTGATGGATCAAGCACTATCCATCGAATATCGTCTTCAGGAACGGAGATCGGAGAAGAGAAGGAGTAGAGGGTTCTCCCAGCCAAGTACCTCACGAGCTGGTCTGCAGCGTTCTGAGGAACCTCGCCCTCCTGCTAGAGACGTCGAAGGGGAACCCATGCAGGTAGATACTACCCGAGGTCCGCTCTCCGCCAGCGAGCGAGAAGACAGACGCAAGAAAGGGTTGTGCCTGTACTGTGGTTCGGCTGGTCACATAATTCGAAACTGTCCTGTACGTCCGCCCAGGCCATCGGGAAATGCCACTTCCCGTCCTCTGTAAGAAGGGAGGGGACGGGATCTACAGCTATACCTTCCATCAGCTCCTTTAATGACAATACAACCTCCTTGTTCATTTTTCCTGTCTTGTTGCAACTTCCTGACGGTCGTCAAGAAGAGACTATGGCATTACTAGATTGTGGTGCTAGTGGAATATACATGGACCAGACGTGGGCTGCTACTCACCAAGTTCCTACACAATCTAAAGAAGTTCCCGAACAGGTGCACACCGTGGATGGATCCTTATTATCCTCTGGTCCAGTGGACACCACTACCCTGATGTTAAGTTTACAGATCGGAAACCATCAAGAACACATCTCTTTTGATCTTATCACGTCCCCCAACCATACCATTATTCTTGGAATTCCGTGGTTCATCAGACATAATCCATATGTGAACTGGGTAACCCGGACAGTTTCCTTGTCTTCGCAATTTTGTCATGAAAACTGTTTTGCTTCCGACAAGTATTGGTCACCGAAAAGATGTATAGTCACTGAAAGTATTACTGGTTCTTCCATTAATACAGTCCAAGAAGTCCCTGAACACTATTTGGAGTTTCAAGATGTGTTCCAAAAACCATCCAAACCTGTGCTACCTCCACATCGAGACTACGATTGTGCTATTCCCTTAGAACCTGGCACAACCGTTCCTTTTGGGAGGATGTATTCCCTCACGGAACCTGAAAAAGAAGTTCTAAAAGAATATCTGGATGACAATGTCCAGAGTGGTCTTATAGTTCCCTCATCTTCTCCGGCCGGGGCTCCTCTCTTTTTTGTACCCAAGAAGACTAAGGATCTTCGTCCTTGCCTGGACTTTCGAGGTCTGAATAAGATAACCATTAAAGACCGTTATCCTTTGCCTCTCATCAGGGACATTCTAGAAGCAGTTAGAGGGGCTCAACGTTTTACTAAACTTGATCTGCGAGGAGCCTATCACCTTTTACGCATAAAAGAAGGAGATGAGTGGAAGACAGCTTTCAGGACCCCATTTGGTCACTTTGAATACAGAGTTATGCCGTTTGGTCTCACTAATGCCCCCGCAATCTTCCAGAGATTTATGGATTCGGTGTTTTCTGACCTTCTGAACCAGACAGTGGTCATTTACCTAGATGATATTCTGATTTATTCCAGAGATCCTGAACTCCATTCGTCCCATGTGAAACAAGTCCTTCAAAGACTCCGGGCACATCAACTATTTTGCAAACCAGAAAAATGTGAGTTCGACAAGACGGAGGTAAAATACCTGGGTTATCATTTAAGTTCCACCGGCATAGCTATGGACCAAGAAAAAGTACAAGCGATTCTAGACTGGCCTTCTCCTTCTTCTATTAAAGAAGCACAATGTTTTTTAGGATTAGCAAACTTTTATCGGCAGTTTATATTGGACTTTGCAAAACAAACTAGCCACATAACACATACCTTAAAGAAGGAGAATTTAACGAAAGGGTTTATCTGGACTGAGGCGGCTGAAACAGCTTTTCAAGGTTTAAAGAAAGCTTTCACACAAGCTCCCATCTTACGGCATCCAGATACCAACAAACAATTTATTGTTGTCACCGACGCTTCTGAAAGAGCCATCGGAGCTGTCTTACTCCAACAACAAGAGGATGATGGTCTTGAACATCCTGTTTTCTATTTGTCTCATATCCTCTCTACAGCAGAACAACATTACTCTGTACTTGAACGGGAATTATTGGCTTTGAAAACAGCCTGCCTAGAGTGGAGACAGTTTCTGATGGGTTCCAAAGAGCCTTTTGAGGTTAGAACAGACCACCGTAACCTACAATGTTTACGAAATTTTGTGTGCCAGAATAGTCGCCAGGCTCGTTGGGCCTTTTTCTTCAGTCAGTATGATTTTTACGTCACCTATATTCCTGGATCTCAAAACATTCTGGCTGATGCTCTGTCTCGTCGTTATCCAGATTGTACTCCTTCCCCATCTCAGTATCTACTGGAACCTAGTAAGATCATTGGAGTGGCTCAATCTTTTCTGGAGGAAGTACAACTGGAATACACCAAACTATCGGACCACGAAGTAGAGAACCTAAGACCTTTGTTGAATAAGAGACAAGGATTCCATTATTATCAGAACTTGATATTCCTCCCTACTGACAGAGTGAAAGAAAAAGCATTACAAATGTGCCATGATTCACCGGTGGCTGGTCATAGAGACATCAAGGCCACACAAGAACTTCTCTCACGGTTTTTCTGGTGGCCTACCTGAAAGCAGGATGTTGAAAGATATGTTCAGGCTTGTCCTATTTGTGCTCAAGTCAAGATTCCCCGTACCAGACCTGCAGGATTGCTACAGCCCTTGCCTGTTCCGCCAGCTCCATGGCACACCATCTCTACCGATTTCATGTGTTCGCTCCCACCTTCAGCAGGAAACCGGGTTATCATGGTCACTGTGGATTCCTTTACTAAGATGGCTCATTTCACTGCCCTAAAAAGGCTGCCTACATCTCAAGAACTAAGCCAGATATTTATTGATCATATCTTCCGCCTTCATGGACTTCCACATACCATTATATCTGATAGAGGACCCCAGTACATTTCCCGGTTTTGGAGGTATTTCTGTAAGACACTCAATATCAACAGAGCCCTGTCATCGGGGTTCCATCCACAGACCAATGGACAGACCGAGCGTCTGAACCAAGGACTAGAGCAATACCTTCGCTGTTTTTGCAATTCAACCCAAAGCAACTGGAACACTTATCTCCCTATTGCTGAATTTTCCTACAATAATACTGTCCACAGTGCTTCCAAGGTCACTCCTTTTTTCTGCTCTTATGGTTTTCATCCTACCTCCTTTCCTACTTCTCCTCCATCCACCTCTCCTTTGCCCGCTATTACTCACCTCTCCAAACGACTTTTACAGATCCATAGACTAATTCGATCCAATCTGTTACAAACCAAGAGATATATGAAGAAGGCTGCAGACAAGAAACGTGGAACCACTCCAGACTATCACCCGCAAGATAAAGTCTGGCTCTCATCCAAATTCCTACCCTCACGTCTTTCTCTGAATAAGTTCACACCTCGTTACTACGGACCTTTCCGTATTCTTCAGCTGATCAATCCTGTCACTGTCCGTCTTCGCTTACCTCATACTTGGAAGATTCATCCCATCTTTCATGTTTCCCAGCTCAAACCTTACGTACCTGACCCTTTCTCTCGTCAGTTTCCTTGTCCTCCTCCTGTGTTGGTGAACGATGTTCCTGAATATGAGGTACAGGAAATCTGTGACTCTCGTCTATTTCACAGACGGCTTCAATATCTGATTCATTGGAAGGGTTATCCTCTCAGTGAATGCTCTTGGGAAGATGCATCTTCTGTTCACGCTCCTCTCCTGATTCAACGCTTTCACCGTTTATTTCCTCTCAAACCTGGGCCTTCGGGAGGGGGACCTACTGTTGCGCCGCGTGGTGCGGCGCGAGCCGAATGTTCGGCACAAGCCGGGCGTTCGGCTGGGGCCGCACAGCGCATTTCTAAAACGCGGCGCGCCCCCAGCCTTTCATGCACTTTTCGAGGCCCCAGGCATTGCATGGGGCCTCGCTCTGTCGTTTTCCACCGCCTTGCTGGGGTCTCCTGACCCCTCTTACCTGTTCTTCTTTCTTCTTTCTTGTCCTCTTTCTTTTCTTCTTTCTGGGGTCTTTTTGTTGTACTTTTTTTATGTCTTCTTCCCTTCCCAGGTTACCTTTCTCTTCCCAGCATTCATTGTTCCCTATTCTCTATGGTTTCTATTCTGTTTTGTTCTATGTACCTCTCCCTGTCTAATATGGTGTCCTTTTACTTCCTGTGGGTCACTTCCTGTCTTTTGGTATATAGGGGCTGTGTTTTCTTCATTTCCTTGCGCTGCAACACTTTCTGCTCAGATAGTGTCTTCGCTCCTGATTTCCTCGCCTTTTTGGTTCTGGATTTCATCGCCCTGTGTTTCCTGAATTTTGTTCTTTTTGATTCCTGCTTTTTGTTCTTGTTTTTCAGGAGTCCTCCTGTTTAGAGGTTTTTTCCCCTTTTGTTCTAAGGGTTTTTTTCCCTCTGGTGCTATTTTCTGAAGGCCACGGTCTGTTCTTGGCGTCTCCATCACCTACAGCACCGTGGCTACCAGAAAGAGTCGCCCCTTTTTGGGCCAAAGCCGAACATCGAAGATCCACGCCACTAGATCTGCAAATTCCAGGCGCAAGCAGCACGTGAGTCGTGACATGCTTGTTCTTTGTCTGTCTTGACACAGGTCCATGGAGGTGCAAACCGTCCTGTAGCATATTTTTCAGCTACCTTGGACCCAGTCGCAGCAGCCTTACCGGGTTGTTTGTATGCATTCGCAGCAGTTGGTCAAAGCCTCACACAATGTGAAGGTATAGTGATGGGACATCCCTTAATAGTAATGGTCCCACATTCAGTTGAAATTCTGTTGACTCGAACAAAAACCCAGCACATGACAAATGCCCGACTTACTCGATATGAGACAATTATTCTGGGGTCACCAAATGTCTCTTTGAAGCGATGTACTGTATTGAACCCGGCAACTCTACTTCCTGTTGAAAGTACTGAGATTAATAAGGAAGAGGAGCATGATTGTCTTGAGGTAACAGAACTATGTACCAAGCCCCGACCTGACATTCAAGATACGCAGTTAAAAGAAAATGACTGCATCATGTTTGTTGACGGATCTTGTTTGAGAGACTCAGTCGGAATACTGAGAGCCGGTTATGCTGTGTGTACAATAGCCAGTATTATTGAAGCTTCCTGGCTCGAGAGAGTATATTCCGCACAAGTGGCAGAATTAATTGCCCTTACTAAGGCATGCCACGCAGCTGAAAAAATGGAAGTCACTATTTATACTGACAGCAGATACGGATTTGGCATTGTACACGATTTTGGCCAATTGTGGTCACAGAGAGGTTTCATGACCTCTTCTGGCTCTCCAGTGAAAAACGGTGAACAGATTAAGGATTTGTTACATGCGATTCAGTTACCTCTTGAAATTGCCGTGGTGAAATGCAATGCTCACGTTAAGTCACCAGATTTTGTGTCAATGGGAAACAGCTATGCAGATCAAGTCGCATGGTTTTGCACATTGAACTGTATATCGTTCAAGGATCAGTGGGAATTGCTACCGCAAACTGAAAATGAAACATGTTTGAATTTTGCATTGAGAGTAGTTGATACTTTAGACGAGCTAAAATCACTGCAGGGCTGTGCAAGCAGGGAGGAAAAACGTTCCTGGCAGAGAATGCAATACATACAAAGAGCTGACGACTTGTGGGTCTCAGAGGAGGGGAAGTTGGTTTTACCAAACAACTTGTAGTTTCTGACTCAGCAATTCCAGATAAGGAAGTCTCAGGGCCAGGAAACAGCCAAGGGGGAACTGAGCCCACTGAGGACGGCCTAGTCCCTCAAACAGCAAACAAGTTTGAGAGAGGTGACGGTGAGCCTATATCAGTAGAGGCAACAGGAGAACTAAGTCAAGGAGAGGTTCTTCCAGAAGTAGATTGATACGGGTTAGAGCTTGAACCTGTTACAGATCCAGAAGAAGAAGAAGGGGAAATAGTAGAGAGAGGTCAAAGCACACTGGCATCCCCTGAGCCAGTTGCAGGTCCGTCAAGAGAAAACACCATAGCACAAGAGGAGGGTGCTGTTCAGCGTCCTGAAAGGCCAAGCAGGAAAAAGACGTTTAAAGGTGGTAACTGGCCAAAGAAACAGGCTGCAAGAGAAAAGGTCGTACCAGGTGAAACAATAACAGAAGAAATCGATACAACCAGGATAGAGGATCTAAGTGAAGGAGAATTGCAAAGTGAACGCAGGTTGAAAAGAAAAAGAACCGCAAATAGAAGGTACGCAGGTCCTAAATGGGCGCATGTAACGATATCTGAATGGCAACAAGAATTCTTAGCATTCTGTTTTGACCGAGAAGTACCAGGCCAATACTACTGTACCTGAAATCAATCAGAGAAAGAGACTGTTAAAACTGAAATTTAAATTGAAAGCTGAAAAGCTGAGAAAGAGACTTATAAATTACGGGATGTGACACTGATAACCTGAATTCACTTTGAAACCCGATTATGACAAGCTGCTAACCTAATTTGACAAAAGGGTCCTGGATTGAGTGAAACGCTGTAAATACACGCAGAGAGAGAAAGAGAGACTTTGCATCAAGAAGAAAAAAAAAAAAGAGCTTTTAAATTGTCCTCAAGTCGATTGTTTTGAGTTATTCTGCTATCTGATTCTTTACAGACCATGGCTTATAATAGAGGTAGTAGCAAGAAGGGTAAAGTGTGTGGTTGGTTAAGTGTTATATTAGGTACTGTGTGTGCAATAATAATTGTAGGTGTGATTGTGGGAATGCCGTGGTTGGATAAGAAAGCGACTAACAATGCTTCAAAACCTGAGACTGCAACACTAACAGCTTGGGAAAAGTTTGAGCAAGATACAAAACACTTGCATGAGGGAACTAATTCAAAAGGGGAACTCTCCACTAACGTCTTCTATTGCTTGCTGAATGAGTATGTTGAAACCATGGATGCGAGAAATTGTTATGTGTGCACAAAGATTCCTTCATCAGTACAAGAAGGGGTCACTTATAATAGCATGCCGTTAACATATGGGATAAGCTGTAGTTTGCTACTAACAAGATTTTATGATCAGGAGCATGTGCAATATTTTTACTCAAATTTGGATGTAGTGTTTTCCTTTGTGCCAGTGATTGAGTTTCTGAACAAATTAGCTAAGGAGCATAGTATAAAAATAGTTAGAGGTTTCTTCGAACCGACACTTACATTTGGGACAGCTTATGCACACCGCAACAATCTGACTTGCTTATTAACACCTGTAGAGAAAAGCTTCTTAGATCACACTGATGATAGACGCAAAGCATTGAAAGAGAGACTAGAAAAGCTAGAGAAACGCACATATGCAAATGATTATGCTTACACTGCAATAAGGACACAAAGCAAATTAGCTATAGATGCATTACATGTAGGAAGGCTTTGTATTTATAGGCCAAAATCTGAAAATGACACTTTATTTGTGGGAACGAGTGAATGCAGGCATGTGTTTTTGTTTCAGAGTAAATGGACATTCATGTTAAATGGACAGGATCCAGCGATCCCTGGGATCTATTATATCTGTGGACTAAATGCTTATTATCGTCTCCCTAAGGGATGGTATGGGACATGTTATTTGGGGATAGTTTTCCCAAAGATTTACCAGATTGACGACTTAAAGCAAATACCTAAAGCGTCTGAATTACAACATGCTAGACAAAAACGAGAG
This sequence comes from Pleurodeles waltl, assembly GCF_031143425.1. Taxonomy (NCBI): domain Eukaryota; kingdom Metazoa; phylum Chordata; class Amphibia; order Caudata; family Salamandridae; genus Pleurodeles; species Pleurodeles waltl. The sequence continues at coordinate 208,614,030 of NC_090439.1, forward strand.
ACAGCGGCTGCTGTCGTTGGTGACATATTTGGAGCCATAATTCCTTCAGTAGGGGTTATTCTAAACTCCATAAAGATTCAAAAGTTGTCTACTATTGTGGATAACATGCTGACAAATTTTACAGGGGCTATACTCCTGATGGATACTGAACTTGCTGCGGAAAGAGCTATGACTCTTCAAAATCGGTTTGCTTTAGACATTCTTTTAGCAAAGAGCGGAGGAGTCTGCAAGATGCTCAACGAGCGTCATTGTTGCTCATTTATACCGGATAATAGTAAAAGGATTAGAGGTATGCTTACTAACTTAACTATAGATAGTGCAGATTTGAAGGAACTGAAGGAACCTGGAGTGTGGGAGAAAGTGGGAAAAGGAATTGCCAGAGTAGGGAGCTGGTTTAGCAATAGTTGGAATGGGGTTCTTGCAAAAATACTAGGGGATCTATTAATTGTTCTGGTCTGTTTATTAGGTTTATGGGGAGCATGCAAAATTAATGACAAAATTAAAAGAAATTGGATAAAGAGAAACAAGAAAAATGAGGAAAGTGAAAGGGAGAAAAAGTTTAATGAAATTTGGGAAAGTTCACACAAGGGACAAGATGTTGAAATGCGCATTATGCGCAAGGTGAAAAATTTAAAGTAAAAAGGTTGAAAGGGAAAGGTTTGTGTGATGACGAACGTCATCAGAGAAGGGACTGAGAGCGTAGCTTATATAATCTATATTAACATGAAATGGTTATGAATTAATGTGTGATAATGCCGCATAGAAACTGTAGTAAATTAATGTTGCTTAAACGTGCACTTGAAATGTGACCACGGGGAGTGGCCGCCAAAATATACGTGGACTAATAAAAATGACTAATGTTATGAATTATTATAATTGAATAAGTTTTATACTAATTATTAATGACTGTATCATTGAAATTGTGCTAAAATCCTTGTAGGCCTTAAGTTAGCATGAGCCGAAGCTTAGCTGCCTGGCTCTCATTTTAAAATGTATTTTTCCTAACTTGCAGTGTGCTGACTTGCAAAAGGACATGTCCTCTTGTTTTTCTTCAAACTAGAAGCTGAATGTAACCATAGCAGATCCGTTCTCATGAAATTCACATTGCTTGTAGAGAATATTAAATAAAATGCAACAGTGTAGATTAATGTAATGTACAAAGTCGTTCAAACCGGTGAAGACAATGGAGCTACTGAACAAAAGATGTGCAAAGAATTACAGAAGGATGAAATCATGCCGGACGTGCTACCTTTGAAGACGTCAATCATATGGACCAATAAAATGTCTGTAAACTAATATGGGGTGAAAGATTAATGACAATCTGTCTTCTAACTGGGGGGAGATAGTGGGGTATAACCAATGATCAATGACATTTTAGGGGAATGTACAACGAAAAAGGGATAAAAACCCATGACACAGAGAACCAAGAGAGAGGTGGGTTAGGGAATGCTATTGATTTTATCCAGAAACTTTGTCACTCTGTTCGGTGACTTACTTTGGTTTTACTTAAACCATCCTTTTCTTAGGTTGCCCATTTTACACTTTACCTCCTTATGAGGGAAGGGCCCCTTTTGCCCCGGAGCTGAATTCGGACTGATGACGATTTGACTGATGTCCTGAAGACGAAGACTGAACCTGTGCTCTGACCTAAACCTTGGAGGGTAACTATGACAATGAAATTGTGATTTGTCTGTTTGCTTTTCCTTTTTAGGTACCAACTGCTTACTTTTGATAGGGACCATAGTTTAGATGTTTTCCAAATTGGTGTTCTAAATTGTTTTGCATGAAGCCCAACATGCTAATGCTAATCAGAGGTTAGGACAGGGGTTCACTACACTGACGCAAATAGACAAACAACTGAACCTATGCTTTGTTGAACTGACGCGTTGATGACAGTCTGCTAAAATTGACTTATGTTGACGCTGTGTTATGTTCTAATGATTGCGTTCCTTGCATTGTTCAAGTCTTATTCAAGTTGCCAAATTATGACAATGTTATTGAGTGTTTTGGTTTTGAAATTAACACACATGCTTTTAGAATTGTAATCAATAGGGAATAAACATCATAAAATTCTACTAAACTGGTGTGGTTATTCATGACTGCAAGGTCATGGTAGTGTCTTGAATTGATTAATGACTGACTAAAGTGAAATGTATTGTAGTAATAAATATTGATGATATTATTGATGTATTGATTGAAATATTGATTAGTTATCTCGTCCTAAGGTGTCTCTCAACTGGGTCAAAAGATTCATTGGCCTAAAACGAGTCCTGATGTGTAATAAATTATCATAAAGGGACGTGTTAAACTCATAATAGCCCACTTCACAGAAGAAAGCGAAGGGCTGGATAAGGGAAATCTGCAGTTCGATGAAATATCCACTGGAAAGTGCAATATTGAAGGCAAGCAAACTAATGTAGTGCTAGCCTGAAATTCCTCATCTTGTAAATCAATAAAGCAATACCCTGCTAGGTGGTAGGTCTGGGAAGTGGTCTTTGCAATAGCAAGTCCTGCAGAACCCATCAAGCAAAAGGGTTCCACCAGTGCATTTGCGAATCAATACAGTACTGCATGGTGGACGTCCAAAACCAGAACACCTCGCACTAAAGCATTATTCACTGACTATTCCACTGAAACAAGCCCTAAGGCCCTCAGGAGAGTAGGTGTTGTTCAAGGCATAACATTTTGAGTCAGAGGACAATCCATCAAGCAATGGTTCAATTCTAGGCCACCTAACTCTTCTTCACATTAGAGAATACAACAAAAGCTTAATCTGCAGTAGTCCACAGTTTATCAGTATAAAAACTAAGGGCATTCAGAGGTTCAAAGCTGTCATGCTTCTTTTCTCCCATGAATGGGTGCACAAGAGAAAATAACGCTAAGAGCCTGATGGACTACCCCACACTGAAAAGTGATGCCACCTTAGGAACAATTATCCACAGGTCCTAAGCCTCAATTTGTCAGGGGAAAAGGTGGTATAAGAAGGCTGAATTGACAAATTCTACAACTTACTGACTCAATGCACAGACATGAATCCGTGAAGTTGTTGATGAGGTATCAGATCCTCAAAAAGATGCAGTTGCAGCAGAGGAGTTAGGAGTGCCACACTGTCAACCCTATTCTGGGGTAATTAGAATGTGCTCTGCTTGGTCCTAACTCTTTTCTGGAACTGTGGGATCAATGGAAGAAGTGGGAATGTGAACAAGAGGCAGAGTCCCACCAAATGAGAAATTAGTCTCCTAGGGAACCTCAGAGAGTAAACTCTGGGGAGCTGAAGGTAGAACTGCTGGTATTTTCTGCATAAGGAAACAGATTTACCAAAATGACACTCCATCAGATGAAGATATCGCAAACCACTTTGAGATACAGATGCCACTTGTGGTCAGCAGGATGATACTGAATTTCTCTCAACTGAAACATCAGGACCATAGCCTGATTGCTTAGGACTCATTACATGGGCCAATATAACGTCACAAGATGAGGAATCTGTGGCTAGAAGTGTCCATCAGAAAAAGGAGTTATTCACCCTTAAAATACAATTTGAGAAGCTGATATAAATAAAGAAAGGAAGAATAGAGTTATTTGATTTCATAATTACATACACTTAGCAAGAAGCATTCTACTCAAAAGGCAAATATAAAAAACGTATTCTTAACTCTAGATCATCTTTAAAGATGAACAATTGAATGAAAAGTTAAAATGTAATAACAATACAGAAATCAAAGTTGCAGAGGGAAGTTGATGTGAACTGTTTTTTAACATCACATACCCACCAGATTACATTAATTCAATTGAAAATGATCTGACAGCTGTTCTAGGGACTGTGGGGATAGGGGACCACTCTTACACATTCTGGAAATGCCTAAAAGTGGAAGAAATCTACTTGGATGTATTAACAGAATACACATGTTGTATTCATCATCATTTGCCCTTAAGGGCTAAAACTGTACATCTACAAAGTTGCTGTCCACCCCCAGCAAGTGCTCTACTAAAAGGTGAATTTTGCTTTGGATTGCCCAATGCTAGGACTTCTGATTGAGTTCAGACTGCTATGAAAAATGAGTTCCCTGCCTCTGAATGTAATAAATGGCACCCATGTAGTCTCTTTTTATGCAGACTGTTTTTCCTGGACAAGCTTGAGGAAAGCGTTCAAGGTTAGAATGCCTGCCGTAAGATGTGTAGTAGGGACAATGTCATCTGAGTGCGTGCTAGGCACTGTTGCCTGCTGCTGCTATTCATCAGTATGTAAAGACATGGATGAAGTATCTAACAACGCTAGGCATTCTGCAAACACCCTTGGGGCCATAGTGACTCTGAAGGGCAGTACTTTGAACTGGTAGTGTTTTCCACTTACCAAAAAATGAAGGTACCGGAGGTGGGTGGGATGAATGGGGACATGGAAGTAAGCATTTTTTAGGTCGATGGATGTCATTACTTCTCCTTGTCTGAGCAGCAGAATGACAGCCTGCAGGGTGGTCACGTGGAAGTGCTTAGGCAAGCTGTAGCTATTGAGAGGCCTGAGGCCTAGAAGTAGCCAAAGAGAATTGTCTTTTTTTTTTTTATTATTAAGTGAAGGGAGAACACTCCTTGGTCTCTATCTGAAATTACCAGCTCTATTGTGCACATGAAAAGAAGCGTTGTCATGCAATCTGTATTTAACCACTGGCTCTATCTTGACCACTGGCTCCATTTTGTGCTTAGCTTCAAATGCTTTTACATTGGTTGCGCAGGTATTTTTCTGCGCACAGCTTAGTGTGTTTTTGTTTTTTATCACCAAGGACTATAATAAAACATGGGGGGGAAATACAGATAAGGATGTACCATGCTGAGAATGTTTATGGTAGAGCAGGGTACAGCTCCGTCTTGGAAGTACACCTTGGGATCTGGCCAGTATCTAGTGTGTTCTATCAGCACTGACCTGGTACAGCCAGCATTTGACAACAACTTACTCAATGGGAGGGGGGTTTCTAGACCCTTCCTCTTAATTTTTTTTGTTTAAGTATATAAGGTGGGGAAGCTTGACAACTGTGAGAAGAAGGAACTCATCAGGGAATGGACGCATTGCCCAGAGAATATTCCCACTGAGGGTGGTCTTCCTCTTGTTTCAGTTGTCCAGGGTTCCACAACCTGAAGTTGGAGTCAAACCTCATGGTGATGCATTTTTAATTCATATTTCTAGCTTTGCAATGTGCATGCCGCTGCTGTGATTATCCCGCTGCTGTGATTATTTTGAGAACTGCACGTGCTGCTGCCTTTGAAATAGAAGCTCATATTGTTCTTTTCATTTATAAACTTCGGTAGTGCCTTAATAAATTCATTTCTCAGACTAAGAGTGCTGCATTCTTTGCATTCCTTTCACTTTGTTAACTCTTGGTCTGAAGTAAAGCAGAACAAGGGCCTGTACTTCAGAAGAGAGCGATAGTACTGGATGAGAACAAGGCAGTAGGTGAAATGGTCAGGGGTGTACTGTGGAACTCAAGGCAGTAGCTCTGCCTACTACCACAAGCACCTTCTGATCAAAGTTGAACTCCCCCCACTGAAGGAGGAAATCCCCAGGTCACCTCTTGACCATTATGTGATCAGTGAGCAAGGCTGCTAGGGGATACAAATGGGGTTGTAAAAAGGGAACGTAATTGCTTGGAGTTGTCGGCAACCCTGTTGCTGTGGCCTCTACTTTTGCCCCGGTATCCACTTCTGGTATAATCCCTGGCTGTATGGGAATCTTGAAAAGACTGCTGCTGGCGCGGATAACCTCGTGCCTGACTGGGTGGAGTAGTCTTAGTTTCTGCCTCCAAACTGCTGTCTCTACAAACCAGTTTTCAAGTTAGTGGCCTGGAAAACAACTGTAGCCTTAGCTGTGTCTTTTTAATTTCTTCCAACAACACGTCAACCTGAGGGTCAAAGAGGTGCTCCCTGTCAAATGGTAGCTTGAAGAGGTGCTGTGGAACCTCTGACTTGAACCCTGAAACGTGGAGTCATGCTTACTGGAGCAGGAGCCTGCTCGTGTTGGTGCACTGGGAGGCGATACTGATGCATCTAATATGCAGTGAATATTAGCACTTGAGAAGGCCTTTCTCTCTCTTGCAAGCTTTTGTTGCCTCTTTCTATGGGTCTCTGAGAGGTGATTTATGAGCTCCTCAATCTCCTCTAAATTATGTCCATGATAGTGGGACTTAAAACCCATGGAGTGGGTGCTGTGCCACAGGGTGGCACCCAAATGCTTGCCAGACGTGTCTATGTACTTGCTCTCTTTGTCTGATGGGAGGGCATCACTGGTTGCTTGCGCTGAGTCATGCTTCTGTGCACCACTAGGTCGACTACAGGGGGAACCTAAACCCAAATGTACAGTAGCTGAGGCTTTACACTTTTAAACACTTTTGGCTTGACATCTTTAGCTTTTGCCAGCTCTTTGAAGCAGCTTGAGGTGGATTTTAACGTGCCATTTAACGTGCCATTTAACATGGATTGAAACTGCATCATCCTTTTGTTTTCAGAAAGCATTTCTACAAGGAAATCACCCTTGCCTTAAAGGATGCATATGTTCACCTTGTGGCATTGGGCAGCCAATTCAATAAGCATGTGGTAGACAGCAGTGTCATTAGGTGGAGACTGTTTGGTGGGGTAGAGCTCTATGCCTTGGTTATCTGTGGGGTTGATAGGGTTGTTGTCCCAGAAGTCCTCCCACTCCTAAGCAAAAGGAGTTTACGATCAGAGTCTAGTGCCTCAAAGTCTGTATGGGTCCAAGAAAGTCCGGACTGACCCCTCATGTGAGTCAGAAGATGGTGGCCGAATGGGTATGGGAGGTTGTGGGGATGGCCGAGGTGGTAGTGGTGGAAAGGAAAGTACCTTTGAGAAGGAGGCTGGATGTGGGCTTCGGCCCCTGTCTAACTTGGGGAGGGACGTTCTAGAATCCTTGAAAGGCATCACATCCTCAAAAGTGTGCTAGCGTTTTTGGGATGCATGAAAGCACATCCAAGGCAATACCGGGAGGCCCTTGGTGATGATTTTTCAGGTTTCTGGGTGCATGACCAGGGTCCTTTGCTGAGAATCTGGAGCCTTCGGCAGCTGCAGACAGATGTAGGCCTCAGCAGTGATTGATTTCAGCGTCAAATGCAGTTCTGGCGGCTCTCTAGCAGGGCTTTCAGTAACTATTTTTGGTCAGAGGGAGGATGCCTATTGCTCAACACCTCAATGTGGAGGCCGAGTTGCCTGTTGGCATGGTGGTTCTGGGTTAGTAGTCGAAGGCTGCACTCATTCCTAATCTGCACTGGATTTATTTAACTCAATGGAGGTGTTGAAGTCCAGCTATGCCTGTTGTGCCAAACTTGCCTTTATATACACTAGTCATTTAAGTAAATATAGATGAAAATATTTTTTTGCGAAGGTGGGCTGATAAAAAGACTCGAAAATGTCACTAGCTCACTTCCTATGCCGAGTCGTTTCTGACAGGGTGAAGACATTTAAGAAATTACTAGTCCATTGGGGCGCGAGCCCTACCACAGTAATGGCAGTACTCGCTGTGCCTGATATTATCTGGTTACAGCACGAGGCTCCGGTGCATCTGTGAGTAGGCTGCGCAGTACATCCTCCTCAGATAAACACTGCAGGCTCAAACTTCTTCATTAAGAATGCAGCTGTCACTCAGAACTGCACTTTGAATTCAGGATTTAAGCCTGAAGGGCGAGCTGCGCACCTTAAAGACTCAGCAGCTATAGTAGAGGGATGGAGTGAGCCAGTGCACTGTTTCCCTGGGTTTGTGCACAGCCTGTGATCATGCTTCGGTGCGCCTGACTTATTTAGATAGTGGGTTTTGTGTTCCTGTGTACTACGCAAATTTAGGAGTCTGAAACTCTTCGTGCCGCCTCTCATCCCTCCTGCCGCTCTTGTGATCTGCTGTGTTCTGAGACATAATTTTGCTGTAAAATCACTACCCTCCCTCCCTTTTGGCTTCCTTGAATCTCATGAATTCGCCTCCACTAAATGGGAGATAAGAGTAGACAGTCCCCACCCTCAACAAACACACACAAAAAATCAAAAAACTAATGGATGCAATACCAACGAAGCAGAGATGAAGAACCAACCAAGACCCTTCTCCCACTGGTCTCAGGACTGAGTCAGGCAAAGCATCTACCTGAAGCACTTATAAATTAAATGCTAAAACACAGGGTATTTGAGAAAAGCCATACAATTTAAGAGCGTGCTCATTTTCTGTAGAAACAGAGTTGAAACGCCACGGGAACATCTGCACCCCAACCGCCCCTCCTCCCCAGGCGCCTCTCTTTAGAGCTGTAATCTAAGAAAGAACGTTATGGAGAATCCGTTAACTCTTTGCTTTGCCAATTATTTAGTAGCCCTCAAAGTTTTGATTGTTACGTGAGAGAAGCCAGTCGTGTTACAAAAATAGCCCCTCCTGCCTTCAGTTACACTTCACTTTCATAACGACAGATTTATTTAAAGTGTGAGTGACTGATGCATTAAAAACAGTGCGCTAATTTCTATAATGAAAAAATACACAAAGCATTGTCCTTTGATTCGACGTGAACATTGAGACATTACATTAAATACCAGCGCCTGTGCTTAACCAATTTATGTGATCCTGTACGATATTTTTACTTTACAGTCTCTCATTTTCATTACTAGTTCTATTTCAGAGGACCTTGAAGTAATTCTTTAGAGAGGTGCGATACATACAAAAACCTCCTTGTTATATGGTTTAATAGGCTATGGCCCTCGGTACAAGTTTGACCTGCCAGAATTTATCAAAGGACAAACTGCGAAGTTGTGATAATTATCATACAACTCGTAATTCTGATGCCTGCGTAAATACGTTTGCAAAGGCATCATAATTTAGCCCTGAACTCGTAATGAAGGCCAATGCGTTGTTTCATATATCATACCAATACTGGCCTGATGTACACTGACCATGGGAAATTATCATCTATTGGCTCTCTCATGGCAACATCGTAAGGACATGATGTATTCTTCACCGTTTTCAAGTTCATGTTTATGCAATACAGCCTATAAATGTTACACAATACAGTGCTTTTTACAATTATTGCAGGCAGTAAGCTTTTACTACATTTTTACAAGTCCGTTGCAAGATTTATATGTGGAATCTTTTGACGGCTCCACTTGTAATTTGACTCTTAGAGCCAAGCCAGAACAATGGCTCAACTCTTGCTTGGCTCGCTCCACCGAATGCTGGCCTCCCCACCTCTACCACTGCGGGATAGCACCTTGAATATCTCACACTGTTGTCCAGAGGCAGACTCTTTGCTCGGAATGGAGAACGGGGAAATCCAGAGAACCCTTGCAAGTCTTGTGTGTATCGAGCCTGCATCCAATGCTTAATTTAAGCCAATAGTTTCCGGTGCTCGGCACAGGCACTTAACTCTCAAAACTGGCCCTTATGACAGTTTCTCCACATGGTGGCACTGTCTGTCTAATTTTGAGATGAGCACAACTAGAACTGTTTAATAATTAAATATGAGTGTTACATGCAGCCCTTTCCATTTCTATACCTTTGGGTGGCCTACAATAGCCTGAATTGTTAAATTTATGGAAGTGTGATGGCTAACAGTTGTGCTGGTACTGCCATTGTCAGCACTGGTATGGGAAACGGGTGGTGCCAGATGCCGTGGCCTCCTGGCAAAGGGCCCTGCGGTTACTTTTTTTATTTTTTATGAATTAAGCCTTGCTGCACCTCTTTACAGCCGAACGTAAAACGCTTGAATAGAATTAAAATATTATTCTGTAGGCTTGATAAATGTGGTCCACACAAAAAAAAGAGTACCTCAATCCACATGTGAAACATGTTGCTAAAAGTGTGGTTATAATTATAAAAGTGAATTACAAATACTGTTATCTTGTTGGTTTTCTGGCACACCTCCACCATGCCTGACACGCAGTTTCTTTCTCAGGCAAGCATGTTTGTGCCAAATTCATGTTTGATGTTTTCTATTAGTATGGTGGCAGCCAGATTTTTGGGATGGCAGAGCTGATAACTGTGCAACCAGTTCATAGATCAAGAGCATTATAGTTAGTTCAAATACAGAATTCAAATCACAAATATGAAGGCTAGGCACTGATTTTTAGATTTTCGAGGACTGGTACCACCACACAGTCCGAGAACGTTCTTAGAACTGATTTCAAGTGAAAAGTAAGACTATGTGCTGATAGTGGGCCTTCGCTTCTACGAATCTATCTAAGACATTTCCTGTGCTTTGCAGACAAAGCAATGTGGAAGTAAGCATCTCATAAACCTACAGCACATATTCAGTCTCCCCTCATCAGCTGTGGATAAATCGGACCCTAACATCCTGAATTTTCAAATCTTGATTTATTTGTTGGTTTGTTTCAAGTCAATCAGTCTGAATTGTACTTCTGGGCCTTTTGCAGGAACCAAGATTACCTAGAATATACTCTTTTTGATGGAGGAATAGGTTCTATTGCATGTTTTTGGGGTAAGGATTTGATGTCTATATTCAGCTGTTGTAATTGAAGTTTTGACGTTAGCTATGGAGGGAGAGATGGTTGAGAAGATGAAACTGAAGGGTTTAGCCACTTTGAATGATCTGCAAGATCCCTTTGTGGGTGGTTATAAATCTCCACTGTGCCCCATGCTTTGTCATACTCCCTTTCACCCGGAAGGGGAGAATACAAGGTTGGGACCTTCAGCTTATGGGCATAAGACTAATGGAATTGTATGAAACTCTCTGCATCTATATTGTGAGCCGTAAAACAGCTTTTTCTCTTCCAAACCAACAACTTTTAGTGTTTTTGCTTCCTTCTTCATCCTCTCCATCTCATCATCATTATGCAGATCCAAAGCAAAGTCCCAACAAAATGAATATTCATCATTTTAAGCTAAGCATCTATCTTTAAAGATGTTAACCTCAGAGAGGGCATATGAAGGAGAGACGTGATAAAGGCATTTTGTGACAGAAAGAACTGCTGAATCAACGACTGCACTAATGACCTGTTTGATTACAACTTAACCTTCTAGTATGATCTCCAAAAAATCGGTTTGCTGCTCTTTGGGAGTTTATGCAAAGGAAAAGTGTGGTTCTGAAAGTGCTCCATTACAGTGTCCTAACAATGCTGAAGGACTTGTAGTTTTGAGTGCTACAGTAGCTGATCCACAGTTGCATCTATTTTTCTGCTCCCACTCTGGGGTAAATTGAGGTTTCGGGAGCAGTAGCATGGCTTTCACAAACAGACAAAACTATAACAGAATCTTTTGTGAGGTCTTGACTCAAGTACATAGGATCATAAACTGAAGGTTTTCATGTTTTAATGCTTTTTAAAGTGGCTGGCTTCAACGGAGCTGGTTTACTTGTCAGCAAGTTCCACAAACACTAAGACAATGGTAAAACTAGTTTATGGTAGAAGCTCTTAGTGTAAAGCCCGATGCTGACTGAGATAGCAGCCTGGGGAGCCTACATATGCATGTTCAATTTTGTTTCACACCTTTAGGAGGGCATCTTAGAATGTTACATCATCATCAACTGGGGAGATGTTGCTGGTGATGGAGCATAATGAATTTAAGAGTAGGAAGAATTGTATCTTGAAAGTGATATAGAAATGGAAATGGTTTCCTACTCTTATGTGTCTCTGACATTTGTTGTGGAACTAAGAGACCGAGATGGAGCAGCAGGTGTGGGAGACAGACATACTCAGTGCACTTACAAAGAGCTAACAGCAGAACCACAGCTGGTGCAAAAACTGGTTTTGGTGACTAAACAGATCTTAGGAGCAAGTCCAATAGTGCATGAGGTTGCTGTGTAGGGCCCTACACTGCAATAGTCCTTCTCAGAATCAATCAATCAATCAAAAAATGTATAGAGCGCGCTACTCACCTGTAAGGGTCTCAAGGCGCTGGGGGGGGGGGGGGGGGGGAGAAGATTGGGAGGGGGCTGCCGTTTTACTGTTCAAAAAGCCATGTCTTGAGGTGTTTTCTGAAAGACAGGAGGTCCTGGGTCTTGCGGAGGGACTTCCTGGTTTTGGGGGCGAGGTAGAAGGACCTGCCTCCGGAAGTGGTACGTTGGATGTGAGGAACTGTGGCGAGGGCGAGGTTGGCAGAGCGGAGGTGGCGAGTGGGAATGTGGAAGTTCACTCTTTCGTTGAGGTAGGCTGGTCCAGTTTTGTGGAGGGATTTGTGTGCGTGGATGAGGACTTTGAAGATGACCCTTTTGTCAATAGGAAGCCAGTGGATGTGTTCATGGCGTGGGAGGTTCAGGATGAGGCGTGCGGCTGCGTTTTGGATCCTCTGAGTTTCTGCTGAAGCTTGACTGTGGTGCCAGCGTAGAGGGCGTTTCCGTAGTCTAGCCTTCTGCTGATGAGTGCATGGGTGACGGTCTTTCTGGTTTCCATGGGTATCCAGATGGGAGGAGACAATAGCGTGCATCTCTGCAGAGGGTGATGTAGGCCAACCCCCAGAAAATATGGAGGCAATAGAGCCTGAAGAGTGTCTTAATGTTGATAACAGAGTGAAATCTTTCCAATGTTAATCAATGGCACCTCCTTGGAGTTGTCAGATCCACTGTCAAGTGGCAATAGGTCAGTGAAGGCCTCAATGTCACAGGTGCTAACTCTAGTCTAGTCAGTGTCAGATATGAGGTGGTCAGTACTTGTGGTCTTGGTGTTTACCTCAGTGGGACTGAACTCCACGAAGGTGGACAGGTTAGTGGAAAACCCTGTATTGCCATCAACCGTTGTTCCCGGGTGTTGCAGGAGTGTCTGGAGTAATGATGCCTCCTCAGTTTTCTCTCCCTATGTCACCCTAAATGGAAGTCTTTGTCACAGGAGTGCACAGACTCCGTAAAGGGAACCCCTCTCTGGCTAGCTTTTGGGTATTTAGCTTTCTTTCTTCTTCTACACTGAGGTCTTCCAGCTTTCCTCGAAGGTGAATCCACTCATTATCCATCAGCAGTCTCTCTCATTTTCTAACAAATTCCTTTACAATCTGTGTAGTGGTAGGCAGACCACAAATACTGAGTGGGAATCTAAAGCTGCCTATTTTTCCTCACATGAGGGGCAGTTCTCAAGCAGTAAAAGTATTTTATGAGAAAAATTCCCTTCAAAAATAGAAAAAAATAAAGAAAATTGTTTTCAGATGTGAAAGATGTTAAACGAAGTTGAGAATTTTATCAAACTGAAGACACAATCTCAGAAGAAAAGGATAAATAACCCTTTAAGTGTTCTGAGATCCAGTCAGCACATGCATAAATAAGAAGAGAGTCTGTGAATCAAACTGCCAGTACAGTGCATGCTGGGAGGTGGAAGCTGTTGCCTTCTTTGATCAGTGAATGTTGCTGGCAGCTTAAGCACTGTTGCCGTGACAAACATCTTGTCTTTCATTACTCTCTCTCCCTCTCTAGAGGAAGTTTAGAGGAGAAAATGCAGTAAAAGCAGTGTTGGTTGGCTACTCTTGGAGGAATCAGCAGTGTGTGGAATACTGAGGCATCTACTTCTAAGTTCAGATTTATGCTTATGCTTCCATGAAAGTAGTGTTCTGGGCTCCTGCACATAGACGGAAATATTCTCTGTTTATGACTTTCAGTAAGGATCCTACAGAGCAGATTCAAAGTTTACAGTATGCTGCTGTCAGGGATCTAACAACGGAAAGACAATGAGGCAGGGAGGTGAGGAAAGTGGGTGTAGGAGAGTGAACAATTATTCTGATGTGTACTGTTGAAAAAGTTGGATGAAAATGTATTGTCACTTAAGGATCTTCTCTTCTCCACTTACCTAAAACAAGCTGACCCATACCATTAATCACCCTAAACTTACAAACTATTTCCTCAAAACCATTACAGCCAGCCTACTCAAGACCAAGATTCACATCATCCAAAAAACATGGCTCCACAAAATGAATATTTCTCTCAACCAAGGGACTTTCCCCATCTTTCTTAAAAGAAGCTAACTCACACTCATTGTTAAAGTCAAACTAAACCCGAGTCTACCAACAATCACAGAATATTTGAAATTCAAGCCTTCATTGAAAAAAAACAATACTTCTCCAGCAGTACCGGCTCCATACCACAAGAACACCAAGGCACATTTATGCAGACAATCCTTATATCAACAGCTTTAATGAGTAAAATAAACCTAAACCTGTTTTTGCATTCTCTCATTTGGTATTTTTTGTTTACATGTTTTTTTTTCTATAGTGCCGCAGCAAAATACTACCTGTGCAAAATGTTCAGACCAGAAGAGGAGAACATTGCCTCATAAGTCTGAACTTCTTCTGTGTGTTTTGAAGAGTGTGGGGAAATCCAATCCTTCTGGGATGGTGAGGATTCTGCGGTATCTGTCGTTTTGAGGGTCTGCCAAGACTGTGGAAGTCTCAACACTCTCAAGCAAGATGAATGTAGCAAGGGCGTCAATTAGTGTATTGGTGTCAAAAAACAAGTAGGAGCACAGCCGTTGTCCAAGAAAAGTCGAAAAAAATGGTTCCATGGATCCTGTGGAGAGACCGTTAAGCACAAAGCAACCCAAAGTGTAGAATGTCTCCACCTCTGAGAAATCAATGACACAAGGATCTAATCTGCCACTGATTCGCCACCCAGCAGCCCAAATAAGGAGGACTGTTGATTTATTTATTTTTTTCCTCCCAGCCACTAATTGTCTTCTCCCTTACTTCCCTCTGATCACTATATTATCAAACAAGTTCAGGCAGAGATAGAATTTTCAATGATTGGCCCATACTGGAGAATGCTTTTGATTTACAACCGCTATACTCTAACTTCTAATAATAATAATTCATAGTTTGGCAATTTCTCTAACAGAACCATACTAGTGCAAAGTTCAAGACATGCCAATTGAAATTCTAATGAGTTCAGTGTAAAATCTTAGCAGACGTAAAATAATTAAGTAGTTTGTGCATAACACACTGCCACAGCTAGTCGGCTGTAAGTATGCCTCAACTCTGTAGGACAAACTGTTTTTGGAAAAACTCACTTTTACAAGCAGCAGAATAACATACCATATTTGTTTTTGATAGACAATCAACCTATTGCATTAGAAATGGAAGGAGTGTAAAGGTGTTAGAACCCAGCAGCAGGTTGCCCAAAAATTTCACAGTTAGCACTTGCTTTATTACAATTATGTGGGTGTGGTAGGTAAGAACAACGGAATGAGGTTCACCAACAATTCTACTGTTTTCACAATGAGTCTGACCATCATCTATATATAATATCTAGAGCAGATAGCAGGTGAGCTGAGAGAGAGATTGCTTTCTATGCAAGACAGAGGCAAGCCCAAGGAGGACAGGGGTTGGAATGGAGAGCAGAACCATTGAGGTCACAAGGTAAAGTTTACCCCATCCCATTCAGATGCAGGAGTAGACAAACATGACATAGAGTGACTGAGTGAATTACAAAGCTATGAGATCTTTGTTCAGATGTAATAATTATTGATTTATGTATTACTTTAGAGGAAGGACCAAAAAAGAGGTAGCCATCTTGGATTGAAAAAACTTCAACTTGCATCTTAAAACTCAGTTAAAGAACTACCTGAATAGAATACAACCAGCGAATGGAGTGACGCCACCTGCGGCTGGCAATTTACTTTTGATGACTGGTATTTGTGAGTTGCCTCTGCCCCTGGGCTCTCACGATGTACTCTAGGGGTGCAACAGAAGAAAAAGGGGAAGGGAGAGAGGGAATGAGGAGGGTTTTCTTTAACAGGAGAGATATCTGGGGGCCTTCTGCTACCAAGACGGGACATGTGGTTTTTGTAGCAGCAGACAGAGCTTGAGCATCTCCTATTTGTTATTTATGCACAGCCCCACATTTACAATGCAAAAACCTAATCTAGACTGGCAGAGTGGGTACCAACATGGGAGCAGACAAATGGGGCATCATGGAGGGGACTACCATAAGGGGGTAGATGAGAGGAGGCATCAGCATGAGTCATAGCATGAAGACATCTACCAATTTTTAATTGTACCTCTCCTTTCTATGCTTCAAATGAGCCTAAATAAAAATGGAGTAAATGCACAGAAGAGTTTCCTTGAGAACATTAGATGTATCTTAATAGCCAAAATCCACCCAATTAACCACTAAGCTTGGGATCTAGAGTATCTTCCATTTGACATAAAGCACTTCAATGCCTCTTCGAGGGCAGTAAGTGCTACATAAACGCAATTACAATACAATAAAATGTTTATTTGGAACATGGATGTTCTGAAATTACAATAGGAAATCCAATTAGACCAATAAATAGGTTTTGCATGATTTAAACTTCTGGAATAAAATCCTTTCCTTTACACTACACTTTAACAATATAACGTCACAATAACAATATTTGGTACCGGGCGTACTTAGTAATAATTGGCTATCAAAGTACAAATAATGGTGATTGTCAGAGGATAGAAAAAAAATACATAAACCCACCAATATGAATTCAACATCCTTGCTGTGAGGACACAGTTCCCCTTATTGTCAAATGTTGCCCCTGAAAATCACAGATTCAAAGGATATATTTTCGATTAACTTGATTAATTTCTACTACAATATACTTAACCATTGTAATCAGGAATCTAGATCCTAAAATTGACCTTCACATGAGAAAATGTGAAACGCTATCCGCAATTTTATGGGTTGGAGATTTTAATATAACACTTCAACTGATTTAATGAGAATTAGTGCTACATTTGCATTTTTCTAATTTCTGTATTGCACTTTACATAGTAATATACCTTCATTGGTTTCCCTAACATTTTGCTCTCAAACTCAATTTTTGAGTCAGTCTTTCTTATAGATTGTGTTTTGAAATGCTGCTTTGAATCTTCTTTCTAGAGACATATACTACCTCATAGTTCTTGAGGTTAACATCATCCCCGACCTAAGAATATGCACATTATTTTTGTGATAGCATGCCCACAATTTTTGTTACTAGCAGTGAGGTATTGGAAATCATTATTTTAAGACAGTATTTGTGCCTGATCTAGATTCTGTCTCTACTCCTCTCTGAGTGACTGCCATTGCAGCACAATTCTGAATCATCCAAAGATCCTGTGTGGAATATATATTTCGTGTTCCAAGCTTTGGCACTATCCTTTCACTGTTGTGCCATAGATGTGGTTCAACAGAGGGTGATTTTCCACATACTCTCTGATCCTGCCTGGTGCTCCAGCATTTCTGGACTGGTGTGCTAGAGACCACGGTGGCAGTACTGGGCTGGCTGCTAGACCCGGACCCTAAACTCTTAATGCTGCGTGTTACAGAGGACTTTAGCTCAACATTATGAGCTACCATTCCTTCACACGGGTCTACTGGTAGCAAAGAGAGATATTGCCAGAGACTGGGAAAACACGCCTAGCCCATCTTTGGAGAGGTGGGCAAACGGCCTAGAGCAATGTATGTCTCTAGATTTACCTACAAATGAGTCCACTGATTGTCAAAGCAAACACAGTAAGATATAGTCTGAATGGCAAAACTATAGTGGAATTGTTTATGGGAGGGAAGGAGAACTCGCTGTTTCTGACACGAGAGAGATCAATGATGTCCTGCTTGAATGAGATGGTTTCCTAACATATTAGGATGTATTTGTTCTGTCATCATAACAAAGGGTTACAAATGTACTTTTCCCCATGGATGATGGCAAGGGTGCTATTGATTTACATGAATGTCCTGTTATTTACCTTGTAAAATTGAATAGAATTGTTTAAAAAAAAAATAGAACGAAAATTGATGATTCTAAAAATGAAGATCGGGAAAGGGACACAGCAACTGATTCAGAAGAGGAGGATAATTTTCTAAATTCTAGACATCCCTCTCATACCAATGATGTATAAACGTTAGGGCCACTAGTACCTGATATAGGTGCAGGCAAACCAGGTATGATTACACAAGAAATAACAGCACTCTGTACTGCAAGTGCTCCACCTGAGAGGGCATTACCAGGTCCAGGTTTATCTAGTCCTAGAGGGATTACAGCTGCTGGGGATACAGTAGTCTCTGTTGTTGAAGCTTTAGCTACTACATCACCTGAGAAGAAATTAATACTGCTAATTTGAAAATTTAATTTGAGGTTATTTTTAAAGGTACAATTCACATAATTAGATTGCTTGTATATAATTCAGATGAATTGAGATATTTCATCAAAGAAGCAGCAAGGTGCGCAAATGAGGCCCTTGACAAGGTTGAAGATTTAGCAGACTAATTCGACATTGATTTACACAAAACTAGAAGCTCACATAAAAGCTAAAAAATGGAATACAGTGAGACAGAACTAGAAAACATAGGTCTAATGACTATGCAACCTCATAATAAAGAATTAATTGTTTATATATAAGACTGGAGCGAGTTGGGGAAATATAGGGGTACCAGGAAGAAGAAACTAGTTCTACCAAGCATTCCCAAAGCCAATAGGTCACACCTATGCAATAGCTATTGGCTTTCACAATGTGTTTTAGGTACTATGCACACCAGTGTGGATGCTGTTCAGCACAGCTAAACACTAGTGGTGTGGAGAAGGGTGGGGTACATTGGAGTGGGGTAGATTGGGATACAATGGAAATGGGGTAAATTGGGGTAGAGTGGAGTGGGGTATAATGGAGTAGGGTGAATTGGTGTAGAATGGAGTGGGGTGGATTAAGGTAGACTGAAGTGGGGTGGAGTGGAGGAGTTGGGTAAATTATCATAGCAGATTGGAGTGGAGTAGACTGAAATGTTTTTTTTTTGGGGGGTGGGGTAGATTGGGGTAGAGTAGATGGGGTTAATAAGAGTGGGGTATATATGAGTTGGGTAAATTGAGGTAGAGTGGATATATATATATATATATATATATATATATTATATATATATTGGGTGGAGTGGATGATAATATTGGAGTGGAGGGGGTAGATTGGAGTGGTGTGGGGCAGAACGGGATAGACTGGAGTTGAGAGGAGCAGAATGGAGTGGACTAGCGTGGAATAGATTGGAGTAGGGTTAATTGGGGTGTAGTGGGGCAGATTTGAGTGGGATAGATTTAAGTAGAGGAGGGTGGTGTTGGATTGATAGCAGTGGAGTTGAGATTGGAGTGGAGTGAGATAGACTGAGGAAAAGTGGAGTGAGGTAGCCTGGAGTGGGGTAGATTAGGGTGGAGTGGGGTAGATTGGGTCAATTAGAGTAGGATATTTTGATGTGGGATAGACTGAGGAGGGGTGACTGAATGAGGTAGTTTGGAGTGCAGTAGATTGGAGTGGGGTAGGGTGGGGTGGTGTAGACTGCAGTGTGGTGGAGTGGGGTAGATTGCATTGGGGTGGTTTGGGGTAGATTGGAGTGGAGTAGACAGGGGTAGATTTCAGTGGGATAGATTAGGGTGCAGTGGGTTAGACAGGAGAAGGATATACTGGGGTAGCTTGGAGTGTAGTATGTAGATCGGAGTGGGGTAGATAGGAAAGGAGAGGAGTAGACTGGAGTGAAGTGGGGTAGATTTGAGAGGAGTGGCCTAGGTTGCAGTGCAATAAAGAGGAGTGGTGAAGTCTGGAGTGGAGTGGATTCGAGTGGAGTTAGATAGGGGGCTGTGGGGGTAAATTGGGTTAGGGTGAAGTAGATTGCAGGGGATTAGATTGGGAAAGATTGGAGTGGGGAGGACTGGATGGGTAGGGTAGTTTGGGGTGGAGTGGGGTAGGGTAGGGTAGATTGGAATAGAGTGGGTTATATTGACTGAATGGTAAATTTGTGTGATGTGTGGTAGATTGGGATGAAGTGGGCCAGGCTGCATTTGAGTGGGGGTAGATTTGTGTGGCATGTGATAGGTTGGTGTGGAGTGGAGTAGATTTGGTAGAGTGGAATGGAGTGTAGTAGTTTAGTGTAGAGGGAAGTGGGCAGTGGGGCATATTGAGTGGATTGGAGTGGGTAAGATTGAGTGGGGAGGATTGGAGTGGGTAGATTGGAGTGTGGGGAGTGGCGTAAACTGGAGTGGCGTAGAGTGGAGTTGGATAGATTGGAGTGGAGTCAAGATTGGAGTGGAATGAGAGATTCAGGAAGAGTGGAGTCGAATGGAGTGCAGTGTAGTGGGGTAGATTAGGATGGAGTGGATTAACGTAGATTGGGTGGATTATAGTAAATTGCAGTGGAGTAGACTGAAGAGCAATGTTTGGAGTGGGGTAAATGGGATTGAAGCTGGCTGGACTGGAGTGCTGTGGATTGGGCTGGAGTGGAGTTGGGTGAAGTGGGGTAGATTAGGGTAGACTGCAGTGGATCAGAATGGAGTAGACCGGGGTAGACTGGACTGGAGTGTGTTAAATTGGAGTGGAGTTTGTTTGAGTGAAGTGTGGTAAACTAGAGTGGGGCAGATTAGATTAAGTGGAGTGGTAGATTTGGGTAGAGTGGAGTGGGACAGAGTGGGTGGATTGGAGTGTGGTAGAATGGGGTAGACTGTGTTACAGTGTAGTGGGGTAGATTCTGGTAGATTGGAGCGGGGCAGACTGTGGTGGAGTGGGGTAGATTGGAGTGGAGTGGGATATATTGCAGTGAGTTTGGAGTGGAGTGGTGTAAATTGGAATGAAGTGGGGCAAACTGGACTAGGATGGAGTGCAAGGGGGTAGACTGGAGTGGAGTCAGAATAGAATGGAGTGGAATGGGTTGGATTGGGGTACATTGGCGTGGAGTGTTTTGGAGTGGGGAAGAATGGAGTAGAGTTGATTGCAGTGGGGTGGAGTGTAGCACAGTCAGGTAGATTGGATGTTGGGTGGAATGGAGCAGAGTGGGGTAGATTTGAATGAAGTGTAGTAGATTGGGTAGAGTACGATTGTATGTGGTAGACTGGGGTACAATGGAGTGGAGTACATTGAGTGAATTGGAGTGGGTAGATTAAATGGGGTGGATTGGAGTGGGCCGAGTGGGGTAGACTGGGGAGAGTGGAGTGGAGTCGACTGGAGAAGGGTTGATTAGGTCAGGTTGAGTGGGGTGTGGTTATTGGAGTGGAGTAGATTAGAGCGGGGTAATCTGGAGTGGAGTGCGGTAGACTGGGGTAGAGAGGAGTAGTGTAAGGTAGATTGGAGTGGGGTATATTGGATCATAGTGGAATGGATTGAGGTGGAGTGGACGAGTGAATGGGGTAGATTGGGTTAGAGTGGGGTAAACTGAATCGGGGATGGGGTAGATTAGGGTAGGGTGGGGTTTGCTGTGGTGGGGTAGATTGGAGTGGAGTGAGGCAGATTGGAATGGAGTATATTGGGTCAGATTGTAGCAAAATGGAGTGGGATACATTGGGGTACATTAGAGTGGAGGGGGTACAATGGAGTGGGTAAGTGTTGTGGAGTCCCGTAGAGTGATGTGCTGTGGAGTGAGTGGCATGTCCTAGAGCGTTTTAGAGTGGTGCCGCCAGACTAATCCTAAACCTGCCTAAAAGAACCTACATCACACAGCATCTGAGGGACCTACACTGGCTCCCGATCCAGAAAATATATATTTTCAAACTCCTAACCCATGCATACAAAGCCCTGCACAACTTAAGACACGCCGAGCTTAACCACAGCCTGACCTTCCCCCAGCACCTCAGGAACCTCCATTCCGCACACCACGCCCTCACACAAATACCCTGCATATCCGATGCCATGCCCGAGGATGCTCCTTCTCGCTGCCAGAACATGTAATACCCTGCTCCTCCACATCCGCACCGCATCCTCTCTGTCCCACTTCAGGAAAGGACTCAAGACCTGGCTCTTCGATACACCGACCAACACCAGCAGCAAGCACACAGATACCCTCTCAGGTGACAAGCCGCACTTTACAAATATGATGGAGTGGAGTGGCATGTCGTAGAGTAGTGTGTCATAGAATGGAGTGGCATGGAGTGAAAGGGTATAGAGTGGAGTGGAATAGCATCATGTGTAGTATGTTTGGCGTGGTAGCACACTGCCGTTACAGACCATACATTTTTAATTGAAATGACCATTACATTTGTACTGAAATACAGTTTTACTGCACACAAACAATGTGTGCAAATGTCATCACCTAGTGTAATGAAGGGTTTTCAACATATTCAAATATTTGTTTTCACCACACTTCAGAATTACAAAAATGTGCTTCAAATGTACTAATTCTGATATATTCTGAAACATTAGCCCAGTTCACTTTTTTTTTTGTTGTGTGCTAGAAAAAAACATTTCTACACCCTCTCCTCTTACATTGACACTGCAGATTTCCACAAAGTTTCTTCCACTATGAAATCAGAGATAGAAAATTAAACACTAAGCTTTCTCGGAAGAGAGAGCTTGACATTGGACCTCTGTCTTTGGATGCACAGCAAATGTGACAAGATAAGAACAAGCACAAAGGCCTGTTTAAGAACACAGTAAACAAGGTATGGACAACGAGTGGGACGCACACCAGCTGGACAGCCAAATGCAAATAAAGGCAGAAAATAGAAAGCCAGAAAACATGAGTTACAAACCACAAAGCCACTGGGGCTGAATCCATTCCTTGGTCAGCTTTCTGAATGTCCCCAAGATGTTTTAGCAAACTAGACAGCTATGCTATCAGGTAGGCTTCAACCTCAAAAGGAAAAAAATGGTATAGAAAAGAACGCAAATGTAGTCATGACCGAGCCTGAAGCAGAATTCGTTTTGACAGAGTTTCTTTTTTAAGAAGTTCATGGAGGAAAATTATGTGCTTGTTCCTTGGATTAGAGGTGAAAATTGAGAGGGGAGCCAGACAAGTGGTACAGAAGTCAACAGATGAGTGAATACTTGCAAAGTGTTTTGGGGTGATTTGAAAAAACTGATTATTCCCAAGGTTTTGTGGTTCTATGGACCACAGAAGAAGTACAGAAATTTCAGCCTAGCTATGGAGCCGTGATAGCTCATTTGCACATTGTGGTTCTGGAGAAATATGTGAATTGTGAAAACATAATGAGAGCCACACAAGTGACGAAAGAGTCAGTACATTCATGTTATGAGAGGCTTATGCAAAGTTATAGCAAATACAGTGGAGTCAAATACCCACCAGAAGAAGGTATTAGCAGATTTGTAATGGCTTTCGTTGTGGGTTTGCATCCAGAACTTAGCTCGCATACTTAGAGTGGGATGTGCTGGCAGACCAGGAGTATTGATGAGATACCCAAGTATTGCAAACACTGTAATGATAGTTATAGACATGAAACAGAAAAGATCAAGAAAAAGTTATTGATAGCGCACATGAAACAAATTCAGAGAGGTGGTAAAAATAAGATGATGAATTCAGACACTCACTTTGTGGTGCCTGCAAGTTCTAGTGCAAGTGTGAATTGGAACTTTAAGGTGCAAAGAAAGGAAGGAGTTGGAATGAGGAGTGATATTTTGCTGGTACAAGCTCAAAGCCCAAAGAAGAGGCAGAGGGATTGTGAATGATTCTGGAATGAATATTGATGTTAATTTGCTAAAGAAGAGCACTGCTTATCATTTGTTCTAGAATTTTGGCCACTGGATGCACAACTGTAGACAAAGCCTAGATCAAATTCCAAGTGACTTTGTTCCCTAGATAAAGCAGAATGCAATCTAAGGTCCCAGAGCAACAGACTTCAATGCAAAATGTGTAAAATCAGGGACAATTCCATATATAATTGCCTGTAGATCCAATGTTGCAGGAAAAAGTGAGAAATAAAATGACATACAATCCAGGGTTTCAAAACAATCCATTGATTCTGAGCAATGTTTTTCCAGTTTTCACAGGATGCAACAAATTCACAATGAGTGTGCTTGAGAGGAGGGGGGTTTAAATGGTTGGTGCAGTTGTAGAGGTACAACAGAGCAGCCCATATATCGATGGTGAGGTGAACTGTAACCCAGTATCATTCTTGGCCGACACTGGTGCTACCCGCTCCACGGTTCATTTCACAGAGGTTCCAAACGTACCTCTCTCAGAAAAAGACATCCAACTAGTGATAATTAGTAATAAGCTAGTTATGAATCAGGTTTCAGAAAAAGTCCTGGATATAAATCATGTCAATGGAAAAAGACCAAGAATTCGTATTGTGTGTTTGGAGTCCTGTTAATTTATCTAACAGGGACCTTCTATGCAAAATGGATTGCCTGGTTTACTGTACACTAGATAGCATTACAATTCAGACTCAAAATGAGGATTTAGTATTTAAAATTCTATTACAAGAGACTAGAGTTCAAATACTGCCAGTTCTTACAAAATATGGAACAGTCCATGAATTTAAGACACACTGTGAAAGAGGTAAAGAGATTGGACTAAAGGAGTGGAGGGCCAGTACAAATTACAGTAAAACCAGATGCAGTTTACTCCAGGACTCAATATAAACTTTCTCAAGAAGCAAAGGGAGGCATGAATCCAGTCATTCAGAAAGTGATACAACAGGAGAGGTGTTTGGTAGTGCATGCAACTCACCGGTGATGGAAATTAAAACAAAAACAAGTGGAGAGTCGTTCAAGATCTTAGGAAAATAAATACAATTGTGGTTCCAAGTTGTCCCATTGTACCAAATTCTGCTGTGAACTTGTTTCTGATTCCTGCAGAAGCTGGATGGTATACAGCTATTGACTTATGCCAAGTATTCTTTACCATTCCTCTTCATGAGGATAGTCAAAAGTTTTTGCCGTTTCAATTCCTCAAAAAGTTTTTATTTGGTGTTGAATCTCACAGTGGTATACAAAAAGCACCTACATCTTTAGTCAGATTGTAAAAAAGATTTGGAAAATCTGCATCTGCTCTGTAAATCTTGGCTAGCGCTGTATACAGACAACCTTCCAGTGGCATCAAAGACAAAGGAGGAATGCAAGTTTAATACAATTGCGCTCTTGAATCATCTTGATAGCAACGGTTATAAGGTTTCAGCTACAAAGATGCAGTAATGTTAAAAATAACTGATTTATCTTGTCCACCATATTGAAAGGAGGGCAAGGAAAGTGTCAAAAGAGCATGTTTCCGCAATCTTTGAAATTAATATTCCAACTACCCAAACAGAGGTGAGGTTGTTCATAGGAATGGCTAGTTACTGTTGCAAGTGGATTCTAAGGTTTTCCCTGATTGTAAAGCCTTTACTAAGGCTTACTCGCAGCAATGCAGATGATCCGGTACCGTAAGATGGCTAACGCCTGAAAGTCTTCCTAGAGTTGAGTGAGAATTTTTGTAGTGTACCCGCTCTAGAAATGCCTTATTACAAGAAAATACTTCTTGCTTTACTGTCACGAAAAAGAAGAAGTGACCTGTCCTCACTCAAAAGCATGGTGAGGTAAAGCAGCCTGTCACTTATTTCTCTGCTACATTAAATCCAGTAGTGACAACTCTTCATGTGTGTCTGAAGTCCGTGGCGGCTGTGTACCTAGAAATTGAAAAAAGTCAGGGAAGTGGTATGGGTCATACGCTTATTGTGTAAGTCCCTCATCAGGTGTGATTTTGCTTATTTGTATACAAACTCAGAATCTGACATACAGTTGCCTTACAGAGTATGAGCAAACAATACTGGCAGCTGTGATCATTTGAAAAAGAAGGTGCAATACCTTCAATCCTGCAGCGTTGCTACAGATTACAAATAAAGATGAAGATACTGATCATGACTGCATCAATGTGTCGGAGCTGTGTACCAGGTGGAAGCGTGGTCTGGCCATGGGGAAAATGGCCACCTGCTTGCCAGTGTGTGCTTAGGGACGGTGGAAGAGCTGACGGGACCTTGGGGGAGCCTCTTCCTTCCCCCTCCTCCTCAGGAAGACAGGGGCTGGCCGTCGAGTGATGGCAGGGGCTTTTGTGGGGCCCTGAGAGCAGCAGCGGAGCCCGTGGCCTGCATCACGTAGTGAAGTCACGGGCTCAATTTTGGCAGCACAGCCGCGCGCGATAGAAAAAGCCCAATGGAGCGGCCTCACGCGCAACTGCTGCTGCTGCATTGCCGGGGGCCCATGCGCTTCCTTCTTACCTGCTACACCTCGGCTAACAGAGTGGTTGCGTGGGACCGCAGAGCAGTGTAGAGCTACGGGCCTAATTTCTTCTCGCTTCCTCCCCTTCATCCACCGGACGCCGTCCACACTCAATGAGGACCCATGGGAACAGGCTGATAGCCGGCAGATGGCTGGGGGTGCCCCTTATCCCTTTCACACTCCTGTCCGCCCTCCTTCCCCCCCGGAGGACTGGGCTGACCCATGGGCCATCGACACAGATGTCTCGAGCCGGATGCCCGCATCAGGATCTGGTTTTTGGGGGAAGCCGTGACCAGAGTCCCGTCCAGCGACCACCTACATTTAACTACTGAAGGACCCGAGGAAGTGACCAGCGGGCCGACAGAATCCTGGCCCACCTGGGAGTAGGTTTCCTTCCGCCTCGGCCTCCCCCCTCAGAAGACAGTACTAAGCCCTTATAAGAGGACGTGGGACTTAGGTGGGGACCCTGCCATCCAGTGACTCCCTCCTTAGGCCGGCAGCGCAGGGTACAGGTGCTGGCCCTACCTGCCAGTGTATTAAAGACTGACCACTGTGGAGCTACAGGGGGAGATTCGATTTTCAGCTTGGATGTCAACTGAGTTAGACTCGCTCCTCACAGCTCACGACGAACCATGGCCCACCTGCTAGTAGATGGAGGAGTCACAGTGCTCGTAGGGGGCTGCATCTTTCCATCTGGCTGGCCTAATCTGGAACTGCCTTGTCCCTGGCCCTGCCCTGAATGGGGATTAATCACCTCACATCTTCCTCAATGAGACTGAATCCACGACCCTGTACAGGCAGCTTTTTGAGACCCAGGAAGCCTTGCTGCGACTCAATTCTAACTCTATTCCCTCTGTTTCGGGGAGGCGCGCAACAAATAGACGGTCGATCTGCGCCCCCCTTCCAATGCGACATAGGCTTCCAGGCCCGCAATCCTCATGCCCAGGTTCTGTTATTGTTACTGACACTGCCTGTGCAGCACTGTGTACTGCTGAGTCTCCCTGCCACACCTTCCTGATGTTTGGAAAGTGTTGACATGTGACATAACTGCTCCTCACAGGCGCGGCAGGGTCAGAGGGTCTGGTTAGCCTCCAGGATCACCACGACAGAGCCATCCCCTCTAAAGCTGGGCCTTTGGACTTCAACGACTCTCACTGTGCTGTCAGCCCTCTCCCTGTGGAGATGCCCTTCAGCAAAACGACACGTAAATCTACACGCCAGCTGCCCTTCTCGGAGGCTATCTCACAGCCACGGCCCATGGCTTCACCCGTCATCTCTTCTGGCCCCAGCCCTGCAGACGCCTCTGTAAACACCCGCTCAGACACTGCCATGGAGCGCATCCTGCAGGAAATCGCCGTAGTGGGCCATCGTTTGGAAGGCATGGACTCCAAGATCACAGACTCCTCTGCAGACTCCAAGTTGATCCAGGCAGACAAAGCTGGTTTCCAGAATAAAGTCACAGATCTGGGCCACCGCCTGACTGCTGTCGAAGGCAGGATAGCAGCCCTGCCGGACAGCGAATCAGAATTGCAATTTCTTTGACACAAACTCACGGACCTAGAAGACAGGAGTCGAAGGGACAATGTCCATTCTTTTGGGATACCGGAACGTTAGGAGGGCACAGATGTGAGAGCTTTCCTTAAGGACTTCATCCCTGCTATCCCGGGCCTTACTTTTTCTCTCATATTGGAATTTCAGCGAGGCCACAGAATCAGTCCTCTTCACACGAAAAACACTGGGAGACCCCATCCCGTCATAGCGTGCTTCCTCTGGCATGAACAAGTACAGCAGCTGCTAATGGCTGAGAGAGCCCATGGCCCATACAACCATGAAGGCCATGAAATCTGTGTAGCCGTGGACTTCTCATGTGAAACTAATGAAAAGCAGAAGGCATTCCTAGCACTCCGGCCTCAACTGAGAAACCTGAACATTAAATTTGGAATCCTCGAGCCAGCCCGAGTGTGGATAACGAAGGATGGCAAATCCAGGGACTTTTTTGAGCCTGTGGAACTGTGCACCTTTCTGGACGGCTTCCTCGCTCAGCCCATGGACCACGAACCCAAGTAACTGTTGGCAAGTTTCTCCACGTTGAGTGATTCTATCTTGCACACGTACAGCGAACTTGGCACCCCTCATACTAACTCAACAATGTGGAAAGCAGGCAGGATTTTCGACTGCCCACCGAGGTCCCAACATGGCAGGGATACCACCCTATAAGCGGTGGCAGCCCTCACTCACGGGTAGCACAGAAACAAATCAAGGTCCCCTTTGAAGCCTCTGCCTCCTGTTGAGTGACTCACATGCTTCCTAGAGGGTGGCCGCTGGACCACTTGAGGACAATCAGACTGTCCACCCACTGAACGTGAAGTATCGTACATATACCTCCCAGTTGATTTTGTTATTATTGTTACTGTTGCGGCACTTGCCCAGTTACAGATATCCTCCTGTTCTATCTCTGGGCTTGCCAAGGGCCAGCTTATAGCGATCATAGTGACCCTACTATTCTTTTTGATTCAGGACTAGTGTCTATTGCACTGATATTCCATGTATACTATATGTTTAGGGTTTTGTACTCATGTAAGGAATGATGTTCATCAGTTCATTTGCTGCTGCTGGTCTATTTATCCCTGCGTCCTGCTCGACTGGTGGTTAACAAGGAGCTCTCTTATGTTCTTGTCTATATCTACGCATCTGTATGCATTTATACATTAATATACATATCTATGGGTATCTATACTGCTCTGTGAGCATCTTTTGTAGCACCTCTGTGCCTTGGATTGGCATAATTCCCCATTACCATCGAGGCATAGGAACCCACATGGTGACTGAAATGAGCGCACCCCCCATCGCTTCCCTCAGTCCCTCCTGACCCCCATTCCCCCTTCTAATCATCACCATCACCCGCTTCTCTTCCCACCACTGCCTCCTCCGCCCGCATTTTCCCATAGTTAGCCCTCTCCCGATCCTAACACATGCCAAGCTTGACACTCCAACCTGGGGCTATCTCACCGCCCACACAGCCCTTTTAGGGCACCAGAACCATCCGGCTGCCCTGCTGGTGAGTATCTCCTGTTGCCTTACGGAAACATGGGACCATGTAGCCCGCAGGCCCTTTGATCTTTATGGCTATCAACATTACGTACCTCCCTCTCCATAGGTCCAGGTGGGAACACAGGGGAAATTCTGTTGTTGGCATGTGGTCAGGAGGTATTCAGAATCCTTGGCCAGTGCCAGTAGGCCACATGTTTATATCATTTTACATGTTGTTCCCCCCTTTGCTGATGACATTGATATCCCTGTGCGAGCTCGGCTGTAATACACCCCCGCCCTCTCCTCACCCCGCCGGATATTTCCTCCCCCCTTATACTGGCCTTGATTTGCCCAAGCTATTCTTTCCGTTGGCTCCCTCTCCTCACCTCACCCATGACCACCCAGTCCACAGGCTGCACAGGATTAGACCCGAAGATCAAGAGGATTTAGCTCACAAAAGGTTCCTCTTTTGGTTCTGAACTGAACCGAGACTACCTCTTCCATTTTATTTCTGAGAACCTCATTTCTTTACTTTATTTTCCTCTCTCTCTGCTTCTTTCCTCCACCCTCTCTCTCTTTTCCTCTTTCCCCTCTCTTTTCTTTTCTCTTGTTTGACCGGTCTGTCCTCCCAGCATGACCGTGGGCCCCCCACTCCCTCTACACCCTCTTTTTCCCCTATTTACTCCTTTCTCTGACCTAGAGTGCCCAGGCCGCCACTCCATGCCTCATAGACCCGATAGCGGCTATTTCGCCTCCACGTACGCGTATGCCTGCCCGAGGAATGGGGACTACCCTCCCATTGAAGACCATATCATGGAATGTTCATGGCCTTATGCACTATATTAAGAGAAAGACAGTCTTATCATATTTTCAATCCAAACGGGCAGATATTGCCCTTTTGCAGGAAACACACCTCTCCCCCTTAGAATCAGAGAAATTGTGCCGAGACTGGGTAGGTCGGGTGCTCTAAAGTGGAATGCGGGGTTGCTATTCTTCTCCGCCGATCCTTACAATTTAAAGAACTCAAGGCATGGTCTAACCCGGAAGGCTGTTACATCCTCGCCAAACTCGGACTCTGGGATCGCACAATATGTGTTGTGTCCATGTATGCCCCTATGGGCTCTAAATGTTTATTCTTCCTACTTCTCAATTGTCCCCTGATGGAGATCGGAGCCTCCCAATATCTCCTAGGTGGGGACTGGAACCTGGCCCGTTATGTGTTTCTTGACCAAACGGGCAGACTGGATATAGGCAACAATGCAGACAGAGCACTGTTGGGGGACATACTATCAGACCATGGGCTGATAGACCACTAGTGCCTTTCACACCCGCTCAATCGAGAGTACACCTTTGTATCGTAGGTCCACGGGACACAGTCTTGGCTGGACTACTTTCTCGCTTCCACAAAATGGTTCCCTTGGTCAGGGAGTCCCGTATACTGGAGGCAGCATTATCTGACCATGCCCCTGACTTCCTGATGCTAGACTAAGGCCTTGCCTGAACACATCGCAATACCGCTCACCACAGGGCAAGGACCAAATACGCACCCATGTTTCTGCCTACATGGCCAACAATAAGGGCTTGGTCTCTTCCCCCCAGGGTCTGTGGGCTGTGGTAAAGGCGACAATAAGGACACAGCTCATGAGAGATGCCGCCCTCGCTAACCCCTTATACCTGTGACTACACTGTGTCTCCCTTCCCCAACATGCACTGCCACCTCGAAAAGGCAAAAAAGGAACGTAATGCTCTGTATATCTCCCAGGCGGAATATACACTGCAAAGGATGAAGGGTAGACATTATGAGCAAGGAGAAAAGGCAGGCCGGCTGCTAGCAGCCCAACAATGCCAGCAGGAAGCAGCGCTAGCCATACCAGCCATACGAAATGTAGATTATATGATCCTCACACAACCCCAGGATATAGCTTGTGCATTTGGGTGCTTCTATCAGGCACTCTACGTTCCCAAAAAAAAGGTGGACCATGATAGACTTGCAGCGCTTTTTGAAGAGGCCCTTATACCTAGTCTCACAGCGGAAGAGGGAGGGCTGTTAGAGGGGGAAATCAGCATGGAGGAGATAATGCAGGAGATAATGCAAGCTATATCCAAACTACCTTACTCTAAGGCCCTGGGGAGGACGGATTCCCCACAGAATTCTATAAATGGTCGGGAGCGGAGACAGTGGACTCATTGTCTGAGGAGGAGCAGAAAGTACAGGCTCCTTGAGCCCTATTTCTAATAGGACATCCATAGTGGTCCTGCCAAAACCAGAGAAGGACCCACTTCTGTGTGGCAGCTATCGTCCTATGTCCCTTCTCAACGGGGACGTAAAGATATTGGCTCGGGTCTTGGCGGCCCGTCTTAAGAAAGTTATACCGTCCCTTATTCATCACACCCAGGTGGGATTTGTACCCTGGTCGGTCCTCTAGGAACCACCTCTGCACCCTAGCACATGCACTTTAGGTTGACAGAGACTAATGGGATGAGGCCTTGGCTCTCTCCCTTGATGCTGAGAAAGCCTTCGATAGGACAGAATGGTGGTATCTCTTTGAGAGACAGAAACGCTTCGGTCTGGGTGATGGGTTCATCAACAAAGTCCATTGGTTAAATGATTCACCAACGGCACAAGTTAACTCTGGGGGATTCCTCTCAGAAGTGTTCTCCATCAAACGAGGAACTCGACAAGGCTGCCCATTGTCGCTGTTATTGCTTTTAGCAGTCGAGCCCCTGGCAGCTCTCATCTACATGTCATTCCTCATTACCAGCGTCCCCATCCCAGGGGGCCGCTCCACAATCTACTTATATGCTGACAACATATTTGTCACACTCACGGACCTTACCCACTCCCTCCCAACACTCCGAGCTACCTTGGCGGAATTTGAAGCGATATTGGGGTATGAACTTAATTGGTATAAAAGTGAAGTACTCCCCCTATCCCCTTTAACCACATGCACTGCTCTAGTGGACTTCCCAATTCACTGGAAACTGTCACGCTTTAAATACCTAGGGATTTGTATTAATAGAGGCCTGGAACAGATGGTGGCGGATAACCTGGAGCCACTGCTCACCCCCACCAAACAAGATTTCTGAAAAATGGTCCCACCTGGGGCTTTCCCTTTGGGGGAGGGTGCAGGCTCTACACATTGTAACTTTACCACAATACACATACGTCCTTGGGATGTTACCACTACAAGCCCCTCTGCCAATGCTCAGAGGGGTGGATAGCTGTGTACACACATTCGTAAGGGGCTCAATGAGACCACGGCTACCCAGAGCTAAACTCATTGCTCATTGTGAATGCAGAGGGCTGGGATTACCTTCTGTGGCACACAACGCACTGGCTCTACATCTTTCTCAACTGGTCTTCATGCTCCAAGGTGTACCAGACCCTCCATTATGGGTAGAGGTGGAACGCACTCTGTCACAAACACCACAGGGTCTAGGTGTGCTTTACCGGAGCTCCCACCCCCGAACTGTTAACCCAATGATGCAGGCCATGTTGAACTCCTGGCACCAGGCTCACCGTCTGTTAGGAGTGGATCCTCGGATTCATACCCATGCGCCACTCTGGGCTAATACCGGATTGCTAATTGGGGGGTTGGAAGGACGTGATTGACTGGGAGGACTGGCAATCCAAGGGCATCTTGCACATTGATCAGCTCTTGGATAATGGGAATCTGAAGCAGTTCCCGGCGCTACGGGTCGAATTTGACACCACTATTCTTGGCGCTACCGGTAGATCTCGCACTGCCTTCATGGCCATATGGGGACCCGCCCATGGACACTGCAGCGTTCCTCTGTGCTTTATTATCTGGTATCCTGGGGGTCCTTCCGGGGGGGAATATCGTTGGGTCTGTACCACCTGCTGAATCAGCATCTATTCTCTCTGCCCCTTCTAACCCCTCTCAGGCACCACTACTGATGGAACGTGACATGGAAGACTGGCTGACCTACTGGAAGCGAGGGAACGGGGTGCAAGGGAGGCTCAGATGAAATTCTGTCTTTAAGACCCTGCACAAATGGTACTGGACGCCCCAGAAACTTAGAGCAGCAGGACTACTGGTCCCATCGGAATTGCTGGTGCTGTCCCCACCCGCATTGCGACCTACTTCATATACTCTGCGATTGTCCAAATATACAACCATAGTTGGAAGCAGTGTGGGGGTGAGGGGGACACAGAGAGAGGTCTTGCGACTCCCACCTTCTCTCCGCAAAACTCTGCGCATCTTGCATGATACTGGTGAAATCCAAGGCCTGTCTCGCACGCAACTCTGCCTCTTACAGACAGCATTGGCTAAACTCTGTATCCTCTGACACTGGTGCGCAAAGACAGCCCACTCACATGATGAATCGCTCCCGACAATGTTCCAAACAGCTGCCCACAAACGCATTATTTATAGCCTACAAGATAGGACAGAGGTATTCCTGCAAACTTGGACCCCTTTCTCCGAAATGCTGATGGTTGATTGCATTCCCCCCGATCTAGTCCTCGTCTTCATCTTCATCTTTATTTCCCTTGTCAGCTGCATACCCACCCAACCCACACCTCGGAAACTCCGGGGATCCAGGGCTCCACGTG
This sequence comes from Pleurodeles waltl, assembly GCF_031143425.1. Lineage (NCBI taxonomy): Eukaryota > Metazoa > Chordata > Amphibia > Caudata > Salamandridae > Pleurodeles > Pleurodeles waltl. The sequence continues at coordinate 208,647,488 of NC_090439.1, forward strand.
GTGCTCCTCTGTGATACCTCTCCATTCTTCTCCCCTGCCCCAACCTTTTCTTTCTTCCTTCCCTCCCACCCCCAGATGCACAGCCCCCCCATCACCCTCCTCCTCCCTCCCTTTCCCAAACCATGCCCCCGCCCAATAGTTGCTCTTTTTTCTGCTCCTTCCTTTTCTTTACCACTTTTCTTCCCTTCTTTACTTCTCTTCTTCTTCCTTCCCTCTTTTGCATCTTTATTCCTTTCCTCTTTTCACTATCTTCTCCTTTTCTCTTCTACCTCCCGACTCTCTTCTCTCCCATTTTTCTCTTCTTCCAGGCATCTTATTCTCTGTACCCTTTCCTCTCTTCAGGCACAGCATAACACTTCTCCCTTTTCCTGTAATAGGACAAGATCTTTCAGTAATAGATAGCGCCCACTGCCACACCCACCCTCTTAGTTGCATTGTTGTGCCCCCTTTGCGATACCCATCCACTACTGACCCCAGACCCACAAGGGACCCTTACCAGGTCAGCAAAATAGGGGTCTCGAGGTCTCTGAATTCCAAAACTTAGCGTTGTTCCTCGCTCTGCCCCCTTACACGCAGTCGACCCTAACACCTCACAGTGATTTGCCTTTCCCCTGATTGACATAATCCTAGGGATGCACATCCTGCTATGTTGTGGTAAACTGTGGCATTGTCTTTCTCTGCTGAGGCTCATGGATATTTTCTAATGCTATGGGTGTAATAATGGAAGAAGCTCACTATACTATACTATATTGTTATGTAAGATGCTACTTCCATTTTTCATTTTCATTTTTCAATTAAGAATTGCGAAACAAAAACAAAAAAAGACTGACTCTCCCTGGTAATACCATGAATTGTTAACTTCATTAACAACCAGTAATCATGTAACTACCTCAAATTAAAGAATGAATACGGAAAACTGCTTAAAAAAAAAAAGCTGTGCACCAGACCAAGACCAAGATGTTACTCTTGAAATGGCTTATCAGACTTTGTGGATGGTTCGGGTCTGAGAGACGATCAGGGAATACTGAGAGCAGCTTATGCAGTTTGTTACATTTCTGGAATTGGTGAAGCATTATACTGGTCTAATGTAATTTCAGCACAAATGGCAAGATTGATTCACCTGACTAGAGCCTATTGTCTAGCCAATGAACTGAGTGTGACGATTTATATAGACAGCCAAATGGATTTGGAGTTGTGCATGACTTTGGGCAACTATGGTCACAAAGGGGCTTCATGACATCTTCTAGTACTCCTACACACAATGGAGTGTACATTTTAAACTTGTTTAAAGTCCTACAGCAACCTAGAAGGATATTGGTTGTAAAGTGCATTGCTCATAAAGCTGGTGATGACATGGTCACCATGGGCAATTACTACGCCAATCAGACTGCAAAATACTGCACTCTTGAAAATGTAACTATTAAATCAAACAAGCCAAAATACAAACACGAATCAGATCTATGTGAAGCAGATACAAAAATTGATGATGCAGATTGTAGTGGATCCTATTTAGTTTTATTGGGAATCATGATTTCGCTTAGCTTTCTGGCTTGCAGACCTGTGCCCTTGTCACCTAGCAACTTAACCCACTTAGCCAGTTCTATTTTAGCGCATTTATTTAATTATTTCTTCCAAAATGGCTGCTAAGTTTATAGTTGGGAAGTTGTTTTAATTTCACATTTTCAGTGTCACTCTGTGAAGGCGTCACTATCAGCGTCAAAGACAATTGATATACTTCGGTATTCATTCACGTAATGTCCCTTTCTCACTTACATGTGACAGGAACATAATGTACTTTTGGAGGGAATTGTTTATATAATTGCCGTCCCAAGCATGCCTTCTTATATTGTTTGGGAACATAACTGCATCAGGGGTCGTACAAGATCAGTATAAATACATCTCACACAGACAAGGTTATTAGAGGGATTCCCACCAGATGCCATCAACGCTAACTATGCTACACGTCGCCTTGATGCAGACCCAGCTTTCATGTCCCCAAGAAGTCTGATCTAGAGACCTCATTCCAAGGTAACGAGGGTTGGGGGGCTCTTCTCATGGACACAGTACTGGCAGATTAGGTTTATCACACCAAGCTCTGTTTAGGTTGGAGATTAGGTTCTCCATGCTAGGGTAGTAGGGCCTATTTTACACCTCATGCTTATTGCAAGATGGTGGCGGCCGTTGTATCCACGACTACCATCTTTACGATTCTGCTTCTTGCATTGTTCATTATCCTAATCATTGCATCTCATGCATTTTACAGTAGATTGCAGTCTTGTTAATAAAACCTGTTGAAAACTCTACTGCATCTCCTTCATTGCCTGTGTATGAATGAGACTTATTGCTTTTATGAGAAAAGGGTCATCTCCGTTTAACCACGATTCCACTGAGATGTTGCACTCTTGAGTCCATGGGCAAAGGCTGCCAAAAATCACCTTTTACTGTATGGGTTTTTGGTGAGGTACTGCTTGTGAGCTGGGAGGGTTGGACCGACAGTTGCGATTTGTTGTAGGAATGGCCTAGTCACCTACAAACAAAACTGCTGTCAACACTAAACCAGCAGTCTTGCCTAGAGCAATAATCCAACTATGACATGGCTCCACCGACGATGGTGTTTTGGCACTAATTTACAGATGCCCTGAGTATCTCTGTCTCACACACAACTGGTAACCCAAGTACCATTATACGGAAACATCCGGGGTCTTTGGGTTAATCCTACTCAGCTGAAAAGGGAGCACCTAATTAGAATGTAGGTTGTTTGAGCTTGAACTCTTAAAAGGACTTTCTCCACATCTGGTGTTCCATCTCTGTACCATTTCATAATATGGCTAATGCCATAGACATTCCCAAGCATGTGTGACATGCATTTACACTACATCTAATAGCGCATGACTTAACAGATGATGGCGGGGATGTCACATTCATTGTAGAAACTCATGAAGCTTACCAAACAAACGTTCTATTCCTGGGTCACCTTTCCTGACGTAAACTCTACTATATACACATTCCATACATACAGAGTTTCAAACGTACCACAACGGTACAAAGCAAACCAGTATCTTGAAATACTCATTACTTATCAAGAACTTCAGAACTGGTTTAATGGCGTCCCTACCACACATAATCTAACCTGTGAGATTAGGTCCCTGAGGTAATGACGGACCAACGTGGCCAATGTTTGCCACATATAGGCCACACCCTGGTGAACCAAACATGCAGGCAGCTGATCTGCACAATCCTTACAGCTAGTAACATTATATAGACAAATTGTTCAGTTTGTAATGCAAACTCTGAACACAACACCATTGCGTCCAGCACCAACCAGCACCGCTGGATGCCAATTGGCCGTTATTGGGATTAATCCACAAACAGTACATTCTACCACTGGCAACAGTGCCCACGGAATGACAGAACATCCCATTCTGGAAAGCCCAAAAACTTATCAGCTGGAAGCTGTGTTTCTCAATACGGGACCACAGGTAACACACAGAATTCTCACATTGTGCTTGCCATTTGGAATGGTTCCCTTAGTGGACGACTGCACCACATGGGTTACAGTCTTTGCTGCAAGTTACACAACCACACATGGTAACCCCGACACTTGCCAATTTACCAGAAGTGTTGAAACAAATTCAGAATGAACACAGGGCTGCACCAGCCCTAGACTTGGTGATGAAACTGATGCATAACTTCGAAGCAGCCTCCTCAATAATACTCAGCAACATTAAAGGGAAAGCAGTAGCATTGGTTATTCACCAGTGGCTCAGACAGATTCCACACCTGGAGCAGGATAAACAGCTACCAAAAATCATTTCCGACACCTATACTAGTATAGGACGGGACAGTTTAGGAGCCAAACCAAAAAAGCCTGAAATTCAGAGTACCACCCCTTAGGAAGGAACCAAACAAGACCAGGAGGGTTCTAAAAACCGCTGGGATGAACAGAAACAAAATAGGGACAGACGAAGTCAGAGAGCAGACTCTCCACACCTGGAGAGCTCTGAAAGGAGATATAATCTCAGATACAGAGAAAATATAAAAGCTCCTGACAGATATACTCATTCACGACCATCTTGTTCCTTTCAGGACACACTGGATAGAAGTAGCGAGACAGCAGGCCGTTCAGAGAATCGTCCTGACTACATGAAACAGAAGTAAGACTCACTGCAATCTTCAAAACGGAAAGAAAACAAGTGCCCACAACAAAAGGCACACTTTAAAAAGAAAAAGGTGGCAGCACTTTCAATTAAAAATACCAGCAAACTTGAGAACATTGCTGAAGAACAAGACGTGGGCTGTGACACTGCTGGACAGCGTGGCAGAAGTCACAATATGTCGCCAGAGTCTGAAAGATTATCTGAATGTGACAACAGCAACAAATTACTTTCTTGCAGTCAAGACTGCGGACAGGCGCATTCTCCCATTCAACAGGGTTTATGATTTAAACATCCAAATTGAGAGAGACTTAGAGCGCACCATTAGTGTAATATTCTGGGATGAACTTAGTTGTGATATCCTATTGGCCGAAAGGGACTGGCCTCCTGAACACGTCCGTAAGGTCCCAAATGGGGAAGCTGTCATTTTGCCTTCTTTCTCTGATCTTGTTCCAGAAATGGTAAAACAAGGCTATGATGTCAACTGGGCTATACCGCAACCATGTAGGTTGGGATAAGGATCCTCCTTACCATGTAATACCTATTACGTCTACACCCCAGCCTCAGCCCCAATATCCCGTTAAACATGAGGCTAAAGCTTCATTGAGGGCGATCCTCACTCAGCTCGAGTACCAGAGTGTAATTGAGCCCTTTGTCCCTGCAACGAATAACCCGTTATTTCCCAATGCAAAACCAGACCATTTATACAAAAAGTCTTAGACTAGAGACACTTAAACAGTCATATTCGCACATATGCAATACAAACCTCACACAGCACAGCACTACTTAACAACATAGTGCGTAAAAAATACAAAACAACCTTAGATATTTTCAATGGTTTCTTCTGGCAAAACTTAGCACACAAAAGTGGGACCTGAGTGCATTCTCATTCAGCTCACAAAACACTTCTGTGGTTTTCCCCATGGCTACAAGAACAGCCCAGGGCTGTTCTCAGCCCGTGTATCATCAATATTGCATGAAATTGACCCCAAGGTGTTGTCCTATTGGATGACATCCATCTAATAGATGATGATGATTTCAACATTCATCTTGCCAAGGCGAACGGATCATTCTATTATTCGCAGCCCTTGGCAACAAATAAAATTTCAAGAAAACTAAAATAGCCTTTCTCAGTGTATTGTTCCTGAGATATGAGCTATCAAATGAGGGCAAGAACCTGGCCTCACACTTTTTAGAAAAATGTGAACTCCAGTTACCAAAGACTATCAAGAAACTGCAGTCTTTACTCGGTTTCTTCAATTTTGGCAGAACGTATATTCCTGACTATGTACAACGCATCAAGCCACTATGACTTAATAGGCCTAGATTTCTCAAGCAGAAACTAGACAAGTGACCACATGCGCATCCTTACAAGATTGCAGCAAGACATGCTAGAAGCAAAACACTTACACACACGTGATAACAAAACAAATTTGCTAATCAGAATAATCGCTGGTGTCACTGGGTTCACTTAAGTCACTTTTAACGAAGGCGACACAGTGCCCATAGCATATAAACACATTTATATTCCAATGCAGAACAACGCTTTGCACCCACACAATTTATTTTTACTTCAGTACAGATGTCTGTCAACAAGGAGAGGATACATGCCCATGGGAAAAGCATTCATGTTGTTACCCCTGTGCCAGCCTTAAAGGCTGTCACCAAAGCAAGCATTCCTAACGCTAAAGCATGACATCAATGTTGGATTCAATGGGAAACCTCCCTGACTGCTACCGATGTTGATTACATCTTTGATCCAACACTTCAGACACAAGAATGTCTCCAATACGAACAGGAGTACCCCGCCCCTCTTGATATCTTTCCGCTTGACAGATACTATACTGTCATTTACACTGATGGTTCAGCACCACCAGCTGTGGGTGCTGAACATCAGTACTCAGCCGCTTATGCAGCCGTGAGCGCAGTGATGAAGGATAATATATTCCATCCTCACAATACCTACACGCAGACCCTGGGGGACTGCACAACTCAGCTGGCTGAACTTAAAGCCCTTATCCTAACACTAGAACATACAGATCCTGGACAACTCACATTGATTGTCAGTGATTCGTACTATAGTGTCCAGTCTTACTATGATTATTGTAATCATTGATGATTAAACAGGTTCAGATACTCAAAAGGGAACACTATAAACACAGAATTCTGTGGGGGAGGGTAGCTGATCTTAAGGATAAGCTAGCTAATGCTCATGTAGTCTATACATTGGGCCACCAACTTGAATGTGTACAGGTCATTGGCAATACCTTTGCTGATGAAGCAGCCAAATTGGGAGTAGCTAAGGCTACTGTTGCTGCAGAGACTTGTTCCCAGGCAAGATTGGATTATGAAATTTTGGCTGCCGTTAAGGCCTCGCCTGAAGGCAAGCCTCTCCCAAAAGCATACCCTACAATATATTCATACCACATAATTGTACAGAATGTTGCCTTTGCAACAATTCCTGGTGCTGGAGATCGAGTGATCCCTAACCAAGACCGGTGTTCACATCTCATCAAAACAGTGCCTGAGGGTGATGCATCCACTCATGCTGGTGTCACGGCCACAATAACAGTTTTACAGAAACGCTTTTGGTGGCCGGTTCTATATAAGCAATATGTTCTTTGCTGTGACATTTGCCAGCAGATAAAGGGCTCAAACATTAAACGCCCACCCCAGACATCACCCTCTTAGTGTCCAATAGGCCACTACAATGTGTGTACCTGGACCACTGTGGTCTCTTACAACCTGATGGTGCATACAAATACATCTTAGTCGCTGTGGATTCTTGTTCTAGATTCCTGTGGGTATGACCACAGCGGTCCGCTGACGCTCAAACTATTATAAAAGACTTGCTGATCTTTATCGGTACATATGCAGTTGCAATATTCCATTTGGACCAGGGCCCTGTCTTTGCCTTTAAAGGCATTCAGGGACATCATGAGGGCAATTGGTGTTGAACTCCATTACTCCTCACCCTACCATCCAGAGGGTATTTTGGTTCTTGGAGGGGAGGAATCGAGATCTAAAGCAGTCCTTAACAGCTAGAGTATTAGGTTCAGGCCCCAGTTGGCTTCATCACCTATATGGGGGTCCAGAGAGCACTGATTAATCTGCCAAGACGGTCCTTGGAAGGACACACTCCTTACCAGGTCCTCTCTGGGATACCTATGTATGTCCAAGATCTAGATGGCCCTGGTTTGGTGGCAGCATTACACCTTTTAACAAAAATGAATGTCTCACTGTCTTACAGGAGCGTCAGCAATTTTGTGACAGTTCATCTGCAAGTCCAGCCACCTTAGGAATATGGGATCTGCCAACAATTGCTACAGGCTGGATTCCTAAAGTCGGGGATCTGGTTCGTGAAAAGATTACTGTGAAGAAGGAATTCAGCACTTCCTACAGAGCACCAGTCCCAGTCCTGGGAATACAAGGCACCAGAACAATCATCTTACCACCACTGACAGGCTCTAAAGCCAACAGATTTGTCTCTATCAATAGCATTAAAATATACCATGTGGCCGATCCTGCACAGTAGTCCCAAAGGTCCCTTGGGTAATTCCAGGTCCCCTGTCACTAACCAACAGGACATACATCTTCAAAGAAGAAACAACTCCTCTTCTGACTACACCAGCATGTATAACGATGCTGCAAATGCCTCCTTGAGCTTGGGAGGATGTGAAATTAGCTATTGCTGATTCCTGTTACCACCTCACCGACGACAACTGTCCAAAATTTCGCTGTCTTCTACTCCAACTCAACACAAACAGACAACATCGTCTACTATGAACCTCTATGTGAAGTGGATCAGAAACTGCTTCTGGTTATTTCATCGACCTTGATGACTTTTCTTCGACTTCATCTGTAGCTGCAATTGAAACTGTTTCAACTACATGTAAGCTGTACATATGGCTTAAATTTAACTATTTAGTTTATCCATGGAATTATCTGTGGACATCTATGACATTGCTAGCTTTCCTATTATGGATTGGTTTTGGGACTGTTTTCTTTCTCCCTACAAATGGTCATTATCTTCCTGAACACACTTCTGTTGAGCCAGTGGATGAAGTTCTAAATCCTTATCTTTCCTGACAAAGTCTGAAGACTTGTCCTCTGTGAACATTTCTGCTGTACCAATTCCAGATGGGATTGTGTGGGACAAAGTTCCATCAATATATACAGGCCTACTGAGGTCATTCAAATTCCACATGTCTTTAAAATATCAACGACTGATATAATTACACTTGGTGGTGTTTTTGATGACTGGGATGTTCAAACAGTTCCAACAGTAAAGAATTATGGGGAAATGTTCGGTTATAATACCTGGGGACATTACTACCTGCACCGAGCAACTAGAGACAAAATCAGTATTCAAATACACACAGCGGGAACACTGTTCAACTCCGCTTGTGGGAGCCCAAAGCATTATTCAGATAAATTGACATACTTTTCTGGTCATGACATTAGAAATGCAGATTCATACCACTTCAAGTTACCACCTTCTAAAATCAGGAAGATTTTGCTAACAAACATTGATCTATTCAGATTCCTTTGTTTCCCGACTTGCAGTTGAAGGATATGAACACTATTAATGTAAAAAGGGTATTGGCAAATTCAGTGTAGGGAAGCTTTATTTAGAGGATTCCGTATTCATTTTCAAATGATCGTTTTAAATGATACAATTCAACAGACATCCTGTCTGGGGTTAGCACAAATTAAGAAAAATAATGCGCCTAGTATCCCTACACCGGCAAAATTCACCAACTGGCAGTCCTTCCTAAATGTCGCTGAGGAAGAATTAGATGCTAAGGTTCGGGATGGTGCCTATAATTCTTCACTTTCCAGTCCTGGGGGGTTGTTATAGTGGCCAACAGACACAAATGGGTGTCAGGTGCGTGGGGTTTCAAGATTAGTCTGCCAGACCCTCACTGTGTCTCGGGTCAAGACTCGGGTATAGTTACCACATTTAGTGTGGGTAAACCGTGCCAACAATGGTTGCAGACTAACACCTTAGCAGCAAGTAAAGAACATCTTATTACGCTATCTGAAGACATAGACTTACAAGATTTCTTGTTAGGTCCCAGAAAGCCATGCTCTAAAAGATCCTTGTATACCGTATACAATGAGATCTGGAAGCCTTTTCAAATGGAAGCAGCTTCTGGTTTGTGGGAGATAGATAACGAACATTTGAAAAAGGCTTTAGCTGTTGTCGATAATCACATGAATACTCTGTCCAACAGAATATACTCCCTTAATAACATAGGCGGTCATTCTGACCCTGGCGGTCGGTGATAAAGCGGCGGCCAACCCCGCAAACAGGCCGGCGGTCAAAAAAATGGTATTCTAACTCTGGCGGGAACCGCCAACACAGGCCGCCACATTAACACTCCGACCGCCACGGCGGGACCGACAAACAGCGCGGCGGTCACCGCCAACAGGCAGGCGGCAGACAATGTACCGCCCACCCTATCACAACTCACCAATCCGCCACCTTTTCCGGGGTGGGAGCCCCGCCGATAAAAACACGGCGGAAACAGACTACGAACGGGAAAACGCTCACCTATACACACTCCACGAGGACGGAGGACAGCATGGAGCCCGAATTACACATCCTACCAGCTATTGTCTACCTGCTCATCTACCAGGAGTACGAACGCCGGCGCAGACGACAACGGTGAGTACTGCACCTACGACACAGGGGAGGGGGGAGGAGAAAAGCTTACGGGCACACACATGCGCCATACACCCACCCCCCCACCACAAATACCTACACCCCAATGCCGAGCAACAAGTCAGAGTGACACCACACAAACCCCCCGGAATAATGCAAAGACACAATTTAAATGTTCGATAAAATATATGTATAAATAGCTCCATTGAAGGAATGGCAAATATGCCATATAAAAGATACAAAAATAAGGAATGAACATAGTCAACAAGATATCCATAGGCAAAAAGTCCTGCACATTCCGTCAAAGTTCCATAGTCCGTGGGCCAATGTGCACAAACACATGGGCAAAGCCCACACAGGAGACCAGATACCATTGGAGAGAACACTGCAGGGGCATCAGATGATAAAACTACAGGCACCTCAGGGGGAAGGGAAGGGGGGGCACCTCAGCCACATGAGTCCACGACGCCAGATACACGAGGGGCCTCCATGCCCACTGTCCCATCCTGGGGGGTGCAAAGCCACAGTCCATCAGATGGATTCCCGACTCCACTGTAATTGGAGGAGGCATGGTGCCCCGAGTGCTTCCTGAAGCCCTGCTCGACACAGAACCGGCACTGTCAATGGGCCAGCGGTGCTTGAGATGAAGGGCCCAGCGGAGCGGTGCTTGAGATGAAGGGCCCAGCGGAGCGGTGCTTGAGACGGAAGGGCCCAGCGGAGCGGTGCTTGAGACGGAAGGGCCCAGCGGAGCGGTGCTTGAGACGGAAGGGCCCAGCGGAGCGGTGCTTGACAGGAAGGGCCCAGCGGAGCGGTGCTTGAGATGGCGGGGCCCTGTTCAGCGGTTCTTGTCCCGGCGGGGCCTGTTCAGCGGTTCTTGTCCCGGCGGGGCCTGTTCAGCGGTTCTTGTCCCGGCGGGGCCCTGTTCAGCGGTGCTCCTCCCGGCGGGGCCCTGTTCAGCGGTGCTCCTCCCGGCGGGGCCCTGTTCAGCGGTGCTCCTCCCGGCGGGGCCCTGTTCAGCGGTGCTCCTCCTGGCGGGGCCCTGTTCAGCGGTTTTTGTCCCGGCGGGGCCTGTTCAGCGGTTCTTGTCCCGGCGGGGCCCTGTTCAGCGGTGCTCCTCCCGGCGGGGCCCTGTTCAGCGGTGCCCCTCCCGGCGGGGCCCTGTTCAGCGGTGCCCCTCCCGGCGGGGCCCTGTTCAGCGGTGCCCCTCCCGGCGGGGCCCTGTTCAGCGGTGCCCCTCCCGGCGGGGCCCTGTTCAGCGGTGCCCCTCCCGGCGGGGCCCTGTTCAGCGGTGCCCCTCCCGGCGGGGCCCTGTTCAGCGGTGCCCCTCCCGGCGGGGCCCGTTCAGTGGTGCCCCTCCCGGCGGGGCCCGTTCAGCGGTTCTTGTCCCGGCGGGGCCCGTTCAGCGGTGCTTGTCCTGTGTGTCTAGGGAGCATGACCTGGGCAAGACTTCCCGCTCATTCACCATCCGTTCCTGCCCTAGGATCTGGTGGACTCCAATAGCCCTGCACTATGGTCACAGTAGATGCAGGGCTGGTGGTGGCTGAGGTGCTTTTTTTGGTCTTACCAGATGGAGGGGGTGGGTCAGTGATTGGCACGAGTTCAAGGTTGGAAAGGAAAAGGACTTGGGGAGGACAGGGACGGGTAGGTGTAGTGGGTTTGGGAGTGGAGGAAGAGGATGTGGTTGTAGGAGAGTCAAGTGTGCTGTCTTTGGGTGCAGGTGCTTGTGGACGGAGGCTGTTGTGAGGTGGATGGCTGTTGGGTGGGTGGCTGCCTGCGTTTGTGTGCTTTGGAAGAGGGGGTGACAGACACACTGGGAGAGGACACAGGGGACGTGTAAATGGCAGTGGGGGTGGTGACTGCACATGTGCGGACTGTAATGGAGGGTGTGCTGGTGATGGAAGTACTGGCTGATGGTGGTGTGCATGCAGGTGTGAGTGGAGACGTCACAGGGAGGGAGGAGGGAGATGAGGAGGTGGGGGACACAGAGGTGGTAGTGACTGTTGGGATGTCTGCATCTGGATGTTGCTTGGGTGAATGCTTGTGGGATCTGTGGTGCTTATGTCTGGATGAGCTGCCCTTGGGTGTAGAGGTGTGTGCAGGCTGGTCTGATGGTGTGGATGGGATAGGCAGAGGAACAGGAGACTGGGACTGGGTGGAGGGAGTCAGAAGAGGGAGGCTGGAGACAGGGACAATGGCTGCCGTCAGTGCTGAGGCCAGAGCGTTGAACGATCGCTGATGGGCAGCCTGACCCGAATGAATGCCCTCCAGGTATGCATTGCTCCGATGCACCTCCCTTTCTATACCCTGGATGGCATTCAAAAGGGTAGACTGCCCAACAATGAGTGTCCTGAGGAGGTCAATGACCTCCTCACTGAGGGCAGCAGGGGTAACTGGGGCAGGGCCTGAGGTGCCTGGGGCGAAGGAGATGCCCGCCTTCCTGGGCGAGCGGGCACGGAGCGAAGGCTGAGGGGCTGATGGGAGGGCGGGGCTGGTGCGCTGGGTGGCGGCTGTACCTGTTGTGGCGGTGGGCACGGATGTTGCCGCCACCGCTAGGGAGCTCCCTTCCGAGGACGTGTCGGTGTCGCTGACGTCTCCACGGGTCCCCGTTGTGGAGCTCCACTCGCCCTCCGTCTCACTGGTGTACTCAGAGTCTGTCGTATGGCCCTCTGGGCCATGTGAGATGTAGCTCCCTCGTGCTCCAATGCCACTTCTCCTCCGCCAGATGATGCTAATGCACACATGAACAGGAAGACAAAGAAAATGGAGGGGGGAGGGTGGAGAAATGAAGACAGGTTGAGTGCATGCATTGGCAACACCGTTGTCGGAGAGGACAGACACAGAAGCCCCCTGAACTAGGCCGCGCAATGGGGGTACACTACTCAGTTATTGTGACTAGTCCTACGGGTCTATGGACGACAAATGCACACATGGGTGAGGCTGGACCATGGATAGCTGTACTTGGCACCCTACAGAGGTGGGGGGCGGGGGCACAGTGCCGTGTCTAACGGAGGGGCCTAGCCTACAGAATGCGCCCTGGCCTGGAGATAGCCACAGCCCTCCTCCCCCACCCAGACACCTTCCCTGCGCGCAAAGATAGCAGAATGTGCTGATACTCACCCCCTTGTGTCTGCTGTGATGTCCTCACGCGCCCATCCAAATCGGGGTAGGCCACCGCCAGGATCCGGGACATCAGGGGGGTCAATTGGCGACTGGCACCCCTCCTACGTTGGGAGGCCATCCCCAGCAGAGACTCAGCGGTCTTTCTGGTCCCGCGGCAGATGTCCTCCCACCTCTTTCGGCAGTGGGTGCCCCGTCTGTTGTGGACCCCCAGGGCCCGGACGTCCTTGGCGATGGCACGCCAAATGTCGATCTTCTGATGGGCGCTGACGTATGTGACATGTACAGGGTGGTAAAAGAAATCGCATCAGTTTTCTGCCTGGTCAATGTGAGTGGCCCCCTCCTCCCCAACCTTGCCATGTGGCACATGCTCTCATCTTTCGTGCGTTGCAGTCCTCATTCGCTCCCCTCCCCACCATCTTACATACACCCCACTCAACACAGGCATAGCCCATTCAACGTGCACCCTGTGTACTAACCTGTTGGTCTGGAGGACCGTAGAGTAGCGCATACTGGGGGAGGACCCTATCAACAAGTTCCTCCAATTCTTCGGCAGTGAAGGCAGGGGCCCTTTCCCCAGTCGCAGCAGCCATTGTATCTCCCAGACCGAGGTCACAGCAGCACTTGCAGTATAGGTCCTCTCCTGTGGATGATCAGGTCTCGAGTGATTAATCAGATAGAAAATGGCGGTCACGCCCGCGGCGGTGCGTACCGCGACCGCCGGCGCACATCGTCATTGGCTCCTGAGACCCATAGGGTTCAATGTTAACCAATGCTGCTTTGTGCTGCGGTCTTCGACCGCCTACCGCCACGGTGTGCCACACCAGCGCAGTGACCTCACATCCCACTGTCACACTTCACAGGTCAGGCAGCCGCCATTTCAAGGGCCCACATGGCATGATTTCTACTGCGTCACACAGGCCTAGGCCTTGCATAGCCACTCATACAAGCCGTTCCATGCATAGCGATTCGTGTACTGTGCAAGCTGTGTGAATTAACCTGTGGGTTGCTTGACTCTGTGCTCCATGTTGTCCTTCCTAGGCACCGTCCGCTGGGACTTGCGAGGACAAGTATGAATCCTCCCGTGTACCGACCGCTGGTGGACCTGTCGACAATGGAAGAACGACATATCATACTTACATACCGGCTTGACAGAGCAACTATACATGAACTATGTGCCCAGGTGGAGCCAGACCTGATGTCCCCCATCCGCCAACCCACTGGGATTCCCCCTCTGGTGCAGGTTCTGTCAGTACTCCATTTTTTGGCAAGTGGGTCTTTTCAGACAACAGTGGCCATGTCATCTGGGATGTCTCAGCCTATGTTTTCTAAGGTTTTGTCCAGAGTGTTGTCTGCCCTGATGAAATACATGAGGAGCTACATTATTTTCCCTGAGGTGGGCGAATTGGCTACAGTGAAGGGTGATTTCTATGCCCTTGGACATATCCCCAACATCATTGGTGCCATTGATGGGACCAATGTGGCTTTGGTTCCCCCCAAAGACAGTGAGCAGGTGTACAGAAACAGAAAAAGTTATCATTCGATGAATGTCCAGGTGGTCTGTTTGGCTGACCAGTACATCTCCCATGTAAATGCCAACTTCCCTGGGTCAGTGCATGACGCGTATGTCATGCGAAATAGCAGCATCCCTTATGTGATGGAACAGCTACAGAGACACCGTGTGTGGCTAATTGGTGACTCTGGTTACCCCAACCTGTCGTGGCTACTGACCCCAGTGAGGAATCCCCGGACCAGGGCAGAGGAACAGTACAATGAGGCCCATGGGCGATCTAGGAGGATCATAGAAAGGACCTTCGGGGTCCTGAAGGCCAGGTTTAGGTGCCTGCATATGACAGGGGGATCCCTCATGTACTCACCAAAGAAGGTATGCCAGATCATCGTGGCCTGCTGTATGCTTCACAATCTTGCATTGCGACGCCAGGTGCCTTTTGTGCAGGAGGATGGTCCAGATGGTGGTGTTGTTGCAGCTGTGGAGCCTGTGGAGAGTGAAGAGGAGGAAGACGACGGGGACGACACGGACAACAGGGATACAGTCATACAACAATACTTTCAGTAGCACACAGGTAAGAAACAGCCACCCCAATTTACATTTACTTGAGGCCTCATGCGTCTCCACTGTCTATGTTTCCCCCCAGTTCCTGTTAACTGATTTGTGACTTTCCCTTCCCTTTTCAGAGCTGTATGACCCACTGCCTGACTTCAGCTTTGTTTGCCCATGGACTAAAGCTTATTGAAATTGGTATGTTGTCATCACAAAGTAACTGGACATTATTGCACCGTTATGTGTAATACATTTGTTAAGAATACAAGCAGACTCCTGTTTTTTTTAAGTGGAATAAGTGATTTATTTTAAGTGCTACATATAGGTAAATGATAGGGAAGCGGGGATGGGTGGGGGTGGAGTAATGTCCATGGCAGAGTCCAGTTCTCAGTCGCACAGGTGCATTGTCCATATGCCTGTGGAAGGATGGAGCAAGGGCAGTTCAAGGTTGGACAGGGTGACAATGTGGGACAGTGGGATGACATCAGGGGGTATCTTAGGCTGGCGGGGGTCTTGCAATCCTACTCTGTCTTCTTGTGAGATCTCAGGTTCCGCTTGCGGGGTGGTTCATCTTCTGCAGGAGGTGGGGTTCTGGTGGCCTGTCGTTGTGTGGGGGCCTCCTGTCCACTAGCGCCGGCGGAGGTGGTAGGCTGTTCCTGGCATGGGCTAGTGATAGGGGCCCTTTGGGGTGCCACATGGTCCCGCAATGTGGTAACGATCTGGGTAAGGGCCAGGACGATGGTCCCCATTGCGGAACCGATGTTCCTCAGTTCCTCCCTGAACCCCATGTACCGTTCCTCCTGCAGTTCCTGGATCTCCTGGAACCGGGCCAGTACCGTCGCCGTCGTCTTCTGGGAGCGGTGGTATGCTCCCATGATGGTGGAGAGGGCCTCTTGGAGAGTCGGTCACCCGGGCCTGTCCCCCCCCTGTCGCAGGTCCCTGTTGTTGTTGGGGTGGTGGGTCAACCTGGGTGCCCTGTAGTGGTGGACACACCGCTGATTTACGTGCCCTGGAGACAGAGGCATGGGCCCACTGGGTGGGAGCTGTGCTGGTGTTCCCAGATGGGGTTGGGTCTGGTGTAGCCTGTGGCTGTCTGTGGGGAACCGACTGTCCAGAGGTCCCTGATGGGCCGGGCTGGTCGTCTGGCTCCAGGGAGACAGAGCTGCTTTCATCGCTGGGGGCCTCTTCTGGGGGTGGGATGGACATCTCTGGACCCTCAGTGGCGGTGTGGTGGCGTTCGGGTCCTGCAGGGGTATAAAGGTATGGTTATTGCTTCTGTGTGTGGCATTTCGTGTGATGGGTGGGTGTCCGTGTACCCATGTGCAGGCATTTCCTTGTGGGGGCTTTGGTGAGGGTGGCTTGTGGGGGTGATGTGTGTGTGCAGTGGGCATGCTTTGGTGATGGGTGTCCATGCTTTGTGGTCGCATGCAGGGCTTGGTGTTGGGATGGGTGGGTTTTGATGGTGAGCCTTTTGCTAGGGGTTGGTGTGATGGGGTAGGGGGGAGGGTGGGGGTATGATTTGGCATGCAGGTGGGGTGGGGGTGGGAAGCAGTAGTGAAGATTTGCCTTACCAGAGTCCATTCCTCCGCCTACTCCTGCGAGGCCCTCAGGATGCAGGATGTGCAAGACTTCCTCCTCCCACGCGGTAAATTCTGAGGGAGTAGGTGGGGGTCTGCCGCCAGTCTTCTGCACCGCAATGTTGTGCCTTGATACCATGGAACACAGCTTCCCCCGTAGGTCGTTCCATCTCTTCCTGATGTCCTCCCGATTGCGTGGATGCTGTCCCACCGCGTTAACCCTGTCCACTAGTCTTTGCCATAGCTCGATCTTCCTGGCAATTGTGGTGTGCTGCACCTGTGCCCCGAAGAGCTGGGGCTCTACACGGACTATTTCCTCCACCATGACCCTGAGTTCGGCGTCACTGAACCTGGGGTGTCTTTGCTATGCCATGGGGTGGTGTTGTTGAGGTGTGGGGTGGCGTTTGTGGTGCCGAGTGTGGTGCGTGTGGTGGTGTGTGGTGGTGTGTGGTGTCTGGTGCGTGGATTCTGTGTGGGTGATGGTGTTGTGTGCCTCTGTGTTGTGGGATTCTCTATTCTGTGCTCTGTCTCTCGCCTTCATCAATGATTTCGGGTCGTAGGGGCTTGTGGGTGATGTGGGTGTGTGCTTTATATTGTGTTGGGTGTGTGGGAGTGGTATTAGTATGTGTATCAGGTGTGCGTATTTCGAACTGACCAATGTTGCTGAGTTTTCTATGTGTGTGTGTATTTTGACCGCGGCGGTGTGTACCGCCAATGGAATACCGCGTATGAAAGACCGCCGCGTGGATTTGTGGGTCGGAATGGTATGGGCGTTTTTCTGTTGGCGTGACGGTGGAGGTTTGGTCAGCGCCATTTTTTCGCTATCCTTTGGTGTGGCGGATTTTTGTGGATGTCGGGTTTTTGGCGGTTTCCCAGTTGCGGGTCAGAATGACCGTGGCGGTTTACCGCGGCCGCGGCGGTGTTATGGCGGCCTTCTGGCCGGCGGTAAGCGACTTTTACCGCCGAGGTCAGAATGACCCCCATAGTGCCATCTGAGATAGAAATCACACAGAATGACGTCCTTTTTACACCATGGACAAAGTCAACTGCGTTCCATCATACAGTTAGATTTAACACTACAGATTCCGAAGAATGGCCACATTCCATGGAAGTACATTAACAGTAGTGACCTGTTTGCTGCTTTTAATTTATCCCGGAAACAACAGACAATGGCTAAAAGGGAAGTGAGTTTCACCATGCTTCATATAGAAAAGTTGCCTTTCACGGTTGCAGAAAGTCCATCAACAGTATGGCTTGTACATGGCTTTATAAATCTACCCATTTACATCTTTCGTATTAAGAAATGCTTGAAACATCTTGCTGTTGACAGATACGAGCAGCTAGGAGATAGCTATATTAAAGAAGAGTGGGAGTTGCCCTTTGAAAATAAATGTCTGAACAGCAAAACAGAGGTCTTTCTCAGTGGAAGCGAATGTAAGATGACTGTTAGTCATTCAATGATTTGCAAACAGGTGTCCCTTAATAGCCTTTGCAAGGCGTGGTCACAAACTTGGCCTGTTTTCTGAAGGGTACTCCCGTCCCTTTGATTTGTCTAGCATTTCATATACTTTCAAATGGAAATTATGCGGTCCTGAACGAACAGAGCTGTTGCGGTATGAGACCAGGAATTACCTACGCAATTTCAGTCACTTACATTGTAACTTGTTGCGGACATGTTCTATTCCCCCCCCACAAAAGAGAAAGGAGTAGCAGAAATGTGGCCTCACATTGATACCACTAATATAAATGACGACAAGCTGAGCAGACTAAAGGCGCTACTATTCCAGAAACAAGTTGCGTTGACATTGGCTAGCAAAACATATATTCTCCAGATAGTAAGATCATAAGCCAAGATACAATCTCTATTAAATACCAACTTCCTCAAGCACGTTGGAGAGCTGGTATCAAGAATTTTCAACACTTCAAGCACTAAAGGGATTGTGCATTTCTTTAAGGCTGCTGGGTCTGGATTTGTGTCCATCTTCCAGACTCTCTTTGAAACCATTCCTTCAGCCATCCATTCACTCTTTTCAAATGTGTTTGGCGGCTTTCCTGTGACTTTGGCATTGATTGGGGGGGATACTGCTGCTGCTGTTCCCGAGATGCAGTAGTTGTGCCCTCCAAGCTAAGCTGAGTAATGGAGCTACTACGACCAGCCAGCTGTGCCGTGATCGCATGGTGCAGTTCTTTTGTGCTCCGTTGTTGGAGGACTTGGAGCATGATTGGTCAATGTCATTCCGACCAATCCTAAGGTGCGTGCAATCTGTCTTCCATTGCACCTGGTGCCTCTTCGAGTGTCTACCTTCAGTGTGTCTTGCTGTTCCACTGATGCCTCCTGTGGACCGAGAGCGGCTGGTGTTCCCGATGAGGGTTCATTTACAGCAGTGCCCCATGAGACTGAGGCTGATCCGTGGGGCCACTTATGAGCCCTCCTTGGTGAACTACAGGTCTCCCTCAGGCACTTTGGATGGTGCTGCCTTCGCAAGTGATCCTGCGCTTGAGGCTGCTGCACACTTCTGCTCCCTGCACCTGTCTGCCAATCCTGACATCGATCTGACATCTGACAATGTGGATTCATTCCTGGATGCCCTTCCTTTTGATGACTTCGGAGACATTCTTCAAGATCACAACTATTGATAAATAAATGTGACCACTGGCCTTATTCTAAGGTTTCAAAATTATGTTATGATTGCCTTTTGATCAACTTAACTTTGGCCTGCTGTGCTTGCGGTGGTCGACATTCTGTCTCTTTGTATGTTTTAGCTATTTTTAACTAGTTTTTAATTAAATTTTAATAATATTTTAATAATGTTAGTTTGTTTTTAGTTCAGAGCATTTTAGCTTCGGCTCACGCACCTTTTCAGGTGTCATCACTGTGGTGTCATACTTGTTCGGCAATGGGGAGGGTGTAGTGGATCCTATTTCATTTTATTGGGAATCAGGAGTTCGCTTAGCCTTCTAACTTGCAGATCTGCGCTCTCGTCACATAGTGACTTTTAACCTATTTGGCCTGCTCTGTTTTAGCACATTTATTTTTTTCTTCTTACAAGATGGCTGCTATGTCTATAGTTAGGAAGATGTTTTGATTTTACTCTATCAGTGCCACTCTGTGAAGGTGTAACTATCAGCGTCAAAGCCAAGTGATATACGTAGGTATTCATATCATGTCCCTTTCCCATTTAAGTGCGACAGGAAAATAATGTACTTTTGGAGGGAATTGTTTATATAATTCCCGCCCCAAGCATGCCTTCTTATCTTTTGTTTGGAAACATACCTGCGTCAGGAGTCCTACAAGATCTGTCTACATACATCTCACGCAGACAAGGTTATTAGTGGGATTCCTACCAGATACCATCAACGCTACACATTGCCTTGATGCAGACATAGCCTTTGTGTCCCCATGGAGTCTGATCTAGAGACCTCAATCTAAGGTAACAAGGGTTGGGGCGGTTCTCCTGGATACGGTAATGGCAGATTAGATTTATCACACCTAGCTTTGGTTAGAGATTAGGTTCTCCAGGATACAATAGATTGCAGTCTTGTAAATAAAACCTATTGACAACTTTACTGCATCTCCTTTATTGCCTGTGTGTGAATGAAACTTATTGCTCTTGTGAGAAAAGGGTAATCTCAGTTTAACCACAAATCCCCTAAAATGTCGCACTCTTGATTCCATGGGTAAAGGCTGCTAAAAATCACCTTTTAGTGTTTGGGTTTTTGGTGAGGTACTGCTTGTAAGCTGGGAGGGTTGGACCGACAGTTACGATTTGTTGTAGGAATGGCCTAGTCGCCTACAAGCAAACATGTTGTCATCCCTAAACCAGCAGTCTTGCGTAAAGCAAGAATCCAACTACAACAAGATATGTTTAAGATCTTTAAATAATACTGGTACAACCAAAACGTCTAAGTGTAGCACAACATTTGTGTCCAAAGTGCATTACTTGTCAGAGAAGTAACCAGGGTAATCCCACTTTAGTTACTATGAGTCACATATGAAAACCTTAAGGACCATTTTGAAAATGTCACTTACCCAGTGTACATCTGTTCGTGGCATTAGTCGCTGCAGATTCACATGTTGTGCATAGCCCGCCATCTGGTGTTGGGTCGGAGTGTTACAAGTTGTTTTTCTTCGAAGAAGTCTTTCGAGTCACAAGACCGAGGGACTCTTCCTCTTTTGCTTCCATTGCGCATGGGCGTCGACTCCATATTCGATTGTTTTCCCCGCAGAGGGTGAGGTAGGAGTTGTGTGTGTTAGTAATAGTGCCCATGCAATGGAGTGAATAAGTATGTACTAATTAAGGTTTAAATAATATATTTACAAATGTACAAAGTTGAAGATAACTTCCAAACGGCTACAGGCTCCCGGGGAGGCGGGTGGGCACATGTGAATCTGCAGCGACTAATGCCACGAACAGATGTACACTGGGTAAGTGACATTTTCAGTTCGATGGCATGTGTAGCTGCAGATACACATGTTGTGCATAGACTAGTAAGCAGTTATCTCCCCAAAAGCGGTGGCTCAGCCTGTAGGAGTGGAAGTAGTCTGAAATAAAGTTCTTAGTACGGCTTGACCTACTGTGGCTTGTTGTGCGGATAGCACGTCTACACAGTAGTGCTTAGTAAATGTGTGAGGCGTAGACCATGTGGCTGCCTTACATATCTTGTGCATTGGAATATTCCCTAGGAAGGCCATGTTAGCGCCTTTCTTTCGGGTTGAGTGTGCCCTTGGTGTAATGGGCAGCTCCCTTTTTGCTTTAAGGTAGCAGATTTGGATGCACTTAACTATCCATCTGGCTATCCCCTGTTTTGATATTGGGTTTCCTGTATGAGGTTTTTGGAATGCAATAAACAATTGTTTTGTTTTTCTGATTTCTTTTGTTCTGTCAATGTAGTACATTAGTGCTCTTCTGATGTCTAATGTATGTAGTGCCCTTTCAGCTACCGAGTCTGGCTGTGGGAAGAACACTGGTAGTTCTACCGTTTGATTTAAGTGGAACGGTGAAATAACTTTTGGTAGAAATTTAGGATTGGTTCTTAGGACTACCTTATTTCTGTGTATTTGGATAAAAGGTTCTTGTATTGTAAACGCCTGAATTTCACTTACTCTCCTTAGAGATGTGATGGCGATGAGAAATGCAACCTTCCAGGTTAGGAATTGTATTTCGCAAGAATGCATGGGTTCAAAAGGTGGACCCATGAGTCTTGTTAAGACGATGTTGAGGTTCCATGAAGGAACGGGTGGTGTCCTTGGTGGTATAATTCTTTTGAGGCCTTCCATAAACGCTTTAATGACAGGTATCCTAAATAGTGAAGTTGAATGGGTAATCTGCAGGTATGCAGATATTGCTGCGAGGTGTATTTTAATGGAAGAGAAGGCCAGGTTCGATTTTTGTAAGTGTAGTAAGTAACCCACTACATCCTTTGGAGATGCGTGTAATGGTTGAATTTGATTATTATGGCAGTAGCAAACAAACCTTTTCCATTTGCTTGCATAGCAGTGTCTAGTGGATGGTCTTCTAGCTTGCTTTATGACTTCCATACATTCTTGGGTGAGGTTTAAGTGTCCGAATTCTAGGATTTCAGGAGCCAGATTCAGCGATGCTGGGTTTGGATGCCTGATCTGTTGTTTGTGTTGTGTTAACAGATCTGGCCTGTTGGGTAACTTTACGTGGGGTACTACTGATAGGTCTAGCCGTGTTGTGTACCAAAGTTGCCTTGCCCATGTTGGTGCTATCAGTATGAGTTTGAGTTTGTTTTGACTCAATTTGTTTACTAGATATGGAAGGAGAGGGAGAGTGGGAAAAGCGTACGCAAATATCCCTGACCAGTTCATCCATAGGGCATTGCCTTGAGACTGCCTGTGTGGGTATCTGGATGCGAAGTTTTGGCATTTTGCGTTCTCCTTTGTTGCAAATAAGTCTATTTGAGGTGTTCCCCAAATTTTGAAGTAAGTGTTTAGAAGTTGGGGGTGAATTTCCCATTCGTGGACCTGTTGGTGATCTCGAGAGAGATTGTCTGCAAGTTGATTCTGGATCCCTGGAATAAACTGTGCTATTAGGCGAATGTGGTTGTGAATTGCCCATTGCCATATTTTTTGTGCCAGGAGGCACAGCTGTGTCGAGTGTGTCCCCCCCTGTTTGTTTAGATAATACATTGTCGTCATGTTGTCTGTTTTGACAAGAATGTACTTGTGGGTTATGAAGGGTTGGAATGCTTTTAACGCTAGGAAAACTGCTAGCAGTTCGAGGTGATTTATATGCAGCTTTGTTTGATGTACGTCCCATTGTCCTTGGATGCTGTGTTGATTGAGGTGTGCTCCCCACCCTGTCATCGAAGCATCTGTTGTTATCACGTATTGTGGCACTGGGTCTTGGAAAGGCTGCCCTTTGTTTAAATTTATACTGTTCCACCATAGAAGCGAGATGTATGTTTGGCGGTCTATCAACACCAGATCTAGAAGGTGACCCTGTGCTTGTGACCATTGTGATGCTAGGCACTGTTGTAAGGGCCTCATGTGCAGTCTTGCGTTCGGGACAATGGCTATGCATGAGGACATCATGCCTAGGAGTTGTAATACCATCTTTGCCTGTATTTTTTGTGTTGGATACATGGTTTGTATAACTTTTAGGAAATTTTGAACCCTTTGTGGACTTGGAGTGGCTATTCCCTTTGTTGTGTCTATTTTTGCTCCTAGGTATTGCTGTACTTTGCACGGCAGAATGTGTGATTTTGCATAGTTGACGGAGAAACCGAGTTTGTAGAGGGTTTGTATGACCTGATCTGTGTGGTGTGAACACTTTGTCAGTGAGTTGGTCTTGATTAGCCAATCGTCTAGATACGGGAATACGTGTATTTGCTGCCTTCTGATGTGTGCAGCTACTACTGCTAGGCATTTTGTAAAGACTCTTGGTGCGGTTGTTATACCGAACGGCAATACTTTGAATTGGTAATGTATTCCTTTGAATACGAACCTTAGGTATTTCCTGTGCGAGGGATGTACCGGTATGTGGAAATACGCGTCTTTGAGATCTAAGGTTGTCATGTAGTCTTGTTGCTTTAGCAATGGTAACACTTCTTGTAGCGTGACCATGTGAAAGTGTTCTGATTTGATGTAGGTGTTTAGTGTTCTGAGATCTAGGATTGGTCTCAGTGTTTTGTCCTTTTTTGGTATTAGAAAGTACAGTGAGTAAACTCCTGTGTTTATTTGTGTACCTGGTACCAGTTCTATTGCGTTCTTTTGCAGTAATGCTTGAACTTCTATTTCCAGAAGGTCTGAATGCTGTTTTGAGATATTCTGTGTTTTTGGTGGTATATTTGGAGGGATTTGGAGAAATTCTATGCAATAGCCATGTTGGATAATTGCTAAGACCCAAGTGTCTGTTGTTATTTTCTCCCAAGATTGGTAATACTGACTTATTCTTCCCCCCACTGGTGTTATGTGGAGGGGATGAGTGACCTGTAAGTCACTGTTTGGTTGCAGGTGTTTTTGGGCTTTGAAATTTTCCCCTGTTTCTAGGGAATTGTCCTCCTCTGTACTGGCCCCGAAAGCCTCCCCTTTGGTACTGTCCCTGGTAGGTAGATGGTGTGGAATGTGAGGCACTGGCTTGTGTGGCTTGACCCCGAAACCCCCCTCTGAAGGTTGTTTTGCGGAAGGTGCCGAAAGTGCCTCTGCCCTGCGGGGAATAGAGTGCGCCCATGGCCTTGGCAGTGTCAGTGTCCTTTTTTAGCTTCTCAATTGCCGTGTCCACTTCGGGTCCGAACAATTGTTGCTCATTGAATGGCATATTGAGCACCGCTTGCTGTATCTCCAGTTTAAAGCCAGATGTTCGTAACCACGCATGCCTTCTTATGGTTACTGCTGTGTTAATTGTTCTTGCAGCTGTGTCCGCTGCATCCATAGAGGAGCGTATTTGGTTATTGGAGATGTTTTGTCCCTCCTCAACCACCTGTTTCGCCCTTTTTTGTAAATCTTTGGGTAGATGCTCGATGAGGTGCTGCATCTCGTCCCAATGGGCCCTGTCATATCGCGCTAGGAGCGCTTGAGAGTTAGCGATGCGCCACTGGTTTGCAGCTTGTACTGCGACCCTTTTTCCGGCTGCGTCGAACTTGCGGCTTTCTTTATCCGGAGGTGGTGCATCGCCTGATGTGTGAGAGTTGGCTCTCTTGCGAGCTGCCCCTACTACAACCGAATCTGGTGGCAGCTGTGAGGTGATGAAAGCAGGGTCTGTGGGCGGTGCTTTATATTTTTTTTCCACCCTTGGTGTTATTGCCCTACTCTTGACAGGCTCTTTGAAGATTTGCTTTGCATGCCGTAGCATTCCTGGGAGCATAGGCAGGCTCTGGTAGGTGCTATGGGTGGAGGAGAGGGTGTTAAAAAGGAAGTCATCCTCGACAGGTTCCGAGTGTAGCGACACGTTATGGAACTCTGCTGCCCTAGCTACCACTTGCGAATACGCTGTGCTGTCCTCTGGTGGTGAGGGCTTGGTAGGATACGCCTCCGGACTGTTGTCTGACACTGGGGCGTCGTATAGGTCCCAAGCGTCCTGGTCATCTTGGCTCATGGTGGTGTGAGCCGGTGAGTGGGACGGAGTCTGTGCCGGTGATATGTGAGTTACAGGTGGAGGAGAGGGTGGCGGAGTTACCTTCTTCACCACTTTTGTTTGTGGTGCTTGTTCCTGTTGGAACTCAAGTCTCCTTTTTCTCCTAATAGGGGGAAGGGTGCTGATCTTCCCTGTTCCACTCTGTATGAAGATCCGCTTTTGAGTGTGGTCTACTTCAGTGGACTGTAACTCTTCCTCGAATCTATGTTTGCGCAATTGAGAGGACAGTGACTGCTCCTCTGAATATGAGCTGGTAGTTGGCTCGGTTGCCGGTTGTTTCGGCACCAAAACTATGTCCTTACTCGTTTTCGGCTCCGAGGCGACTTTTCTCCTTTTTGGAGTCGAAACTTCTCGGCGCCGATCCTCCTCGGTGCCGCTGTCTCTGCATCGAGCAGCTTCAGCTCCGCTGTCTCGGCGTCTATCTTTGTCGGCAGCACTTTCTCGGTCCCGAGAATGCTGCGTGCCTGTGTCTCGACCCGAGTCGGACGATTTTGGCACTAGTTCGGCCTTTTTCGGTGCCGATGGGCGGTCATCGATTTTATGGGTTGAGCCATGGCCTGTTGGCAGTGGCGTCCCCTGGGCCTTGTCTGTTTTCTTGTGTGCTGGCTTCGACGTCTTACTCACTGTTTCTTGGACGTCGAATTCCTCCGAGTCCGATTCATGGATAGAGAAGGCTTCCTCTTCTTCTCCTTGTTCCTCGAACTCTCGGTGTCCTGTCGGCGTGGACGCCACCTGTAATCTTCTGGCTCGCCGGTCACGGAGCGTTTTTCGGGATCGAAACACGCGACAGGCCTCACAAGTTTCTTCCCTGTGCTCGGGCGACAGGCACAGGTTACAGACCAAATGTTGGTCTGTATATGGGTATTTGTTGTGGCATTTAGGACAGAATCGGAACGGGGTCCGTTCCATCAGCCTCGATGTTACACGCGGTCGGGCCGACAAGGCCGCGACGGGGGATCGAACTTACCCCGAAGGGCTACCGGAGCTCTTCACGATTCGATTCGGTGTCGATTCTATCTAACCCGATCCCGAACGCAACAATACCGACGTAATTTTCCGATGATTTAACTATCTTTCCGTTCCGAAACCCGGAGCGAAAAGGAACACGTCCGAACTCGATGGCGGAAAGAAAACAATCGAAGATGGAGTCGACGCCCATGCGCAATGGAAGCAAAAGAGGAGGAGTCCCTCGGTCTCGTGACTCGAAAGACTTCTTCGAAGAAAAACAACTTGTAACACTCCGACCCAACACCAGATGGCGGGCTATGCACAACATGTGTATCTGCAGCTACACATGCCATCGTAGTAAGTTTCAGGCGGACTTCATAGAAATACCCATTAACAATGGGCTCATATATATTCTTGTGATTGCCTACTTGTTTTCTTAGGGGGCTGAGGTCTATCCAACCAGGAGAAGTGACAGGATGACTGGAACTAAATTCTTGTTAAGGGAATTAGTACAGGTGTTTGGCATGCTTACTTCTATTGAGATGAACATTTGAAGAATGAGGTCCTAAAATTATTGTGTACAGCCTTACAAATTGAGCAAATGTGCCATTTCAGTTACCAACCAGAAGAATTAGGTATAGCTGAGAAGATGAATGGCTTTATTAAGTCCACGCTTGCCAAAGTGTATGCATAAATGAGTTTAAAATGGCAAGATCTTCCTCTTGTTCTCATGAGCCTTAGAAGTAATCCAAACAAAAAGACTGGTCTCTTTCCTCATGAAAACCTATTAGGCAGGGATATAGAGACCCCCGTAAATTCCTTCAGCCTCACTTGTATCAATAACTGATATTATCATATTGGATTATTGCGAAAATATGACTGATGTATAAATATCTATCTCTCATCAATCTGTCAACATCAACAAAAGAGGTCCAGTGCCATCCACTTTATCAAGGAGACTGGGTACTGGTGAAGAAGTACGTTCACAAGAACTCTTTGGAACCACATTTAAAGTGGTCACATCAAGTCATACCGGTGACTGACAGTGCTGTGAAATGTGCTGGAATCCCACAGCAGATCCATTCAGCTCACTCAAGGAAAGTTAAGACTGCAAATCATGCGATAACAGCAACCATTGATTCATAGTGTAAAGTTTGAGTTTTGCTGTGTGGATCCAGAGCACAATGAAGAGGACCCTGGTGATGGATCAAGTCAATCAAGAGTGATACTCAGCAAATTGAAAATCAAGAATAAACGCTGTTGTAAAGTCAATAGGAGCAAGAAAAAAACAGACTGGTGCTCGAGTTTGTGAAAAAGTCAATTTGGAAGTCTGAGTCTCAAGAACATCCAAGGGAAAGCGGTTCACAATGAGCCAAGTTGAATATGTCAGTCAAAGCACAAGCCTAGATGTGAGTGGAAGGAATTCAGCAGATGTCAGAAGAAAATCTGAAGATGAAACGTGTATCCAGGTCAATCATCCTGACACTGTGAGAAAAACTATTTGGCCTCTACCTTTGAGAGACAGCAAAATATTGCACTGGAAGACTCAGAGACCAGAATCAATCAGAGAAGAACCAGAGATAGTCAAATGTGATTCTGACAACAGTGAAGGTGAATCACCAATAGCTAAAACACCAACAATAAAAAAAGTGCCAAACAGAAAGTATTCATCACCTGAGTGGACCTATCTAGCATCAGTGTCTACATAATGAAAAGCAAGATGTGGAAGTTATTCATTTAACAAATTGTTGTCAGTTCATCTTTGAAGAGAACTAGAAGAAGAAGATCTACTACTTTGAACTTGCAAAATCCTGATAAACTTTGAGCTAAATTTTTAACTTCACCAAAACTGATTTTATTTTGTTCCTTAGATATCCAGAAGGAGAAAATATAGTTTCCTGGTCTAAAATAATGAAATTAGGAAACAAAGGAAAGACGCTTGATTCCTGATTTTGTCCCTTTGAAAATGTGTATATTTTTTTTTTTTCTCAATCAGTGATGGAACACGGCAGATGCTGTAAAATGTTCACTATATTTTTCCTGATAATGATACTCATAATTGTAGTTGGCTTAACATTATGATAAATTTTTCAGAATGGATCTGTTTTCCTTCACGACACGATTTAACTACCATAAATAATGCAACATAAACGATGAGATTAACGCATAGGGACAGATCAGTAGGCAACAATAAGGATAACATTTAATCAAACTTGTTAGGAAATTAATCAATGTTAAAGATTGCTATATATGTACATATTATACATCCTCAGCTGAAGACGTGACATATTTCCAGTTGGCTTTGTAGTATATTTTATCATGTAATATTTGTGTTAGCATTTTCCATAAGCAAAAGTTTTTGTCACCATCTCTTACGGACTTCAATGCTTCACTGGAAAACCTTCCTATATCCAATGACTCTAGGAAATGTATTAATTAATCTAAGCATTTAAAGATGACTGCCCAACCTCACTTTATCCTAATACTAAAAATGAGCATGTATTTAGTTTAAGTGAAATAGAGTGTAGGTTTGCTAAAGAATATAATGAGGATAGTTAAAGTCCTGAGAAATTGGAAAGATGCGAATGTAATTAGAGGACACATTGACGCTGAAAAGAAACTATGAAATTTGAATATGCATCTGAGACTGAGTGTGAAATTTTTTAAAAGGGAGAGTTGTGTATGGTGTACAAAGAAACTCAAAGAATTAGGCCAATAGAGTTTGCTGGAGAGAGTATGAAAGAAGCTATGTGCTTGAAGTGTCACTTTGTAGAGGAATTTATCATGTATATGTTAAGACTGCCTATTTTAACCTGCCTTGTAATTGGGTGGGTAGCTGTTATCTTGCTCGGTTATTCCCTCAGGTTTACCATGTGAATGAAATAAGAGATGTTGTTGGTTTGAAAACATGAAGAGTGGATTTGGACAAATTGTTTTAGATGTGTTAGGTGCTATGATTCCATTTATTGATGTGGCTATGAATGATGGGAAGATTGTCTAGGCTTGTAGACAGCCTTACTTCAAACACTGTAGGAGTGCTAACACAGATGAATCAGGAATTAATGGCGATGGGTAATATGATTATGCAGAAGCGTCTTGTGTTTGATATCCTTCTTGTGAAGGAAGGCAGGGCCTGTCAGGTTTTGAGGCTACAAGAGTGCTGTTCCTTCATCCCAGATAACATTAAGCTTATTACTAACTATATAACCAACATGACTAACATCTCTTGTGAAGCAAAAGCCTTTAGGGAAAATGGTTTATAGTTCTTAGTTAGTGATTTTTTTTTTTTTTGGGGGGGGGGAGGTTTGGGGGGGGGGGGGGGAGCTTTTGCCTATTATATTGAGGCCATTAATCAATGTGTTAATTTGTGCAATCTTTCTGTTCTTTTTGTTAAAATCATTTTAACTCATTTTCTCAATGATGGGACTAAATTGTGGGTGTAAGAAGAATGTGCTGAAGACGTACGAGAGGAAATGTGATATGATCGACTTGGATGACTTTCAAGAAAAAAGTTGGTGATAACCTCAACACAAGAAACAGACCGTGATGCATACTGTATAGTAAATAGTTGTTCAGTGACAATCATCAAAGGGAGGATTTTATGGAAGTTTTCCACATGTAAATTATATATGTACATTAACATTAGCTGTTTTAAGTTTAAATTCACATGTGTATTATGATGAGCTACTGCATTTGAAACAAAATCATTATGATTTTTTTTGTGGCTTAGACCAATGACTCTTAACTTTGTGACTTCTGTGGACACCAACCAATTCATTTTTGGAAATTGGGGACCCCCACTGAGTCATTATTGGGAGGCAGGTGCCTAGGCATAATCAATTTCTAGGATTTGAAACTCAAAACAATACACAAAAATCCAAAAACAAGTATACATCAAACAAATGCTCAACATTGAAATATTTTGTTCAATTCACAATCAAATATAAAAAGAGTTTTCACATTTTCAAAGTTGCTTCTTTATTTGGATATATGTTATTAATTTGAATTTATTAATTTTATAATTTATTTTGTCGCAGACCCCCAAACATTTCAAAACCCTGGCCTAAACTAGGCCTCAGTTAGAACTCAACTCCATCTTTGTTAATAAGGCTGCAATATTATCATGCTCATAGCGTGTTTATATTTCTCGCTCAACACCATACGCAGCAAATTGGGCACTGTTTATTTTGTAAGACATACTGTTCACGCTTTAAATAGCATGAATTCATGACGTTTTCTGTGGTTCGTTTAACTGACAGCTGACACCTCGGATGGCATTAGGTCATAAGACCTGAACTGATATTCAAGTAGAGGGTCAGTGGTAAGATGGTAGGGTTATATGACTTTTAGAAATATGAAAAGTGAGTTGCTGTAATAAAGCTCAAACTATGCTGACTTTGCAATTCCTATGATTTCCTAAGCTGAAAATGGCTATATAAACTTTTGAATTGTGTCAACTAGGGATGCCAGACGATTTCTTATTGATTTGCTGCACATTTGAGACTTAGGTGGTCATTATGAACATGACGGGAAACACCGCTACGCCAGCGGTGGCAGTAACTACTGCCAACAGGCTGGCGGTCTCGACCGCTAAATAATGAAGCACATGAGAAACAAGTAGTGGCCCATCCACACACCACCATTTTTGTAGTCCCACCAACAACGGAGGAGGCCACACTCAGGCCGGCGGAAAAGGCCCTACCCGCCCACCAAATAATGAAACACCACACCGCCATCAGTTCCGGGGCGGGAACCACCGCCAGGCAAAGCGTGGCGGTAACGACCCATATAAAGGGAAACGCTCACCGGAGGCACACAGAACACGCTGACGCAGACATGGAGTGAGAGTTGGAAATAATCCCAGTGCTTCTCCTTGCCATATTTCTCCAGGACCATAACCGATGACGAAGACGACGATGG
The DNA here is from genome assembly GCF_031143425.1 of Pleurodeles waltl. Lineage (NCBI taxonomy): Eukaryota > Metazoa > Chordata > Amphibia > Caudata > Salamandridae > Pleurodeles > Pleurodeles waltl. The sequence goes on from NC_090439.1 coordinate 208,678,534, forward strand.
TAAGTACCGCAGCCTAGTACACCTGGGAAGAAAGAGCACAGTTACACACCCACCCAGCAACGCACTCCCAACCCCTCCTACCAACCCAAGCCATACATACCATAACAAGATGTACTTACCAGACACAAGTCAACAAATACCTGCACCAATGCACACACCACACCCCGATAGTGAAACGCTGCACAACGTCTCCATATTGTGCCAACAGCACTGCTGGGCACTCAAATTTAATTGCAACAAAGAACGTGAATGTCCAAATAAGGCCACTGGCCAGTCTATTGCAAAGTCCTGGAAGGGAAAATATAGCCCAGACTTGACCACTACGGTAAAGGAAACTCCACTGGGAAGGGGCAATAATGGGTCAGCCAGGCACCTCAGGAAACAGGGGCAGGGGGTGGCACGGGTGGTGACTCCGGTCCTGAAGGGGGTGGGGGGTTTGGGTTTAGGAAGTGGAGGTGGAAAGGGTTTAGGCTTGCCCTTGGAAGGAGGGGGAGTGGGCCTGGACCGGGTGTGGCAGAGGGACCTGGGGCAACACAGGGCTTCTTCCTCCCTGGGGAAGGGGCACAGGAATGGGAAGGGCAGACTTAGACAAGGAAGGAGTGGACTGGGCTAAGGCATCGGAACGTTTAGGGACAAGATGGGGTGGGCCAGTAAGTTCAAACAGGTCAACACGGGAGAGGAAAAGCTTCTTAGGTGCAGTTGGAGGGGATCTGGAGACAGGTTGAGGGAGTGGTTGTACGAGGTGTAGGTGTGCTGGATGTGGATGCAGGTGTCTGTTTAGTATGCTTATGTATGGTGGATGTGTGTGGTGTGGATGAGTGTGAACCTTTGAGTGTTTTGGGGGGGGGGGTGGACACAGTGGGAGAAGACAGGCTGCCAGTGTAGATAGATGTTGTGTGGGTGTCTGCAGGCTGGTGAGTGTGTTGCAAGTGTATGTGAATGTAGTTGTGGTGAGTGCAGGTGTGGTGTCTGGGGTGCATGACTGGATGTCAGCTTGTGTGGTGACTGCAAGAATGGGAGTAGCAGCAGTGACTGAGGGTGCAGTGCATGTGGGCGTGCATGGTGAGGTGACAGACAGGGAGGAGGGGGAGGTAGACAGTGGATGAGGTGGATGATGTTGTGTGTGCCTTGGTGCGTTGGGTGTGTGCATGCCTGTGGTGGGAAGTGTGGTGCTTGTGTTTCTCAGTGGGCTTCTTGTGTGTTGATCTGTGTGCATGGCTGTCTGTATGTGTGCTTGGGATGGGTGGCGGGAGTGGGGTGCTGAAAGGGGTAGAGGTGGTGGAAGTGGGGGGATGGAAGACCAGGCCACTGGCTGCCATCAAAGAGGAGGCCAGAGCCTGAAAAGATCTCTGCAGGCCAGACATGGCACCGTGAATGCCTTCTAGGTATGCATTGCATTGCTGCATCTGGGATGCTAGCCCCTGGATGGCATTCAGGATGGTTGTCTGCCCTACAGAGATGGTTCTCAGGAGGTCAATAGCCTCCTCCGTGAGGGCAGCAGGGCTGACTGGGGCAGGGGATGAGGTGCCTGGGGCGAAGGAGATACCCACTCTCCTGGGTGAGCGGGCACGCGCAACTTGGTGGGGAGCAACTGGGTGGACGGTGATGGTACAGGGGTGGCGGGAGATGACAAACAATGGGTGGGCACAGTAGGGTCTGCCACCACCAGGGAGCTGCCATCGGAGGAGGTATAAGAGTCACTACATCCAGTGGTAGTTGCCTCCCCCATGGTACTCCCCTCGCTCTTCAACCCACTGGTCCCCTTGGCGTTGGTCACCTCCTTGGAACCGTGGGCTGCTGCATCCCCACTCACCGTGCCTCAGCTCCTTCGCTCACCAGATGATGCTAATGTACACAGGGACACAAGAGCACTGGGGTGGGGAAACAAACCAAGACAGAAGTATGTCAATTCCTGGAAATATGTACATTTTGGGACACATACACTCTCACCCAGCTCAGGCACTAACCCTCAGCAGACAACAAACGCTATGAATGTGCCCCTGACCAGTAGGCATGACCCCAGAATACACTACATTACCATCCTGAGCCACTAATCTGATGCACTTTGTGAAGTGAACCCATGAGAGACTATGCTAAGCCAACACATCTACAAGTTCATGAGGCTACATTTAATACAATATTACAAAAAGGGGACCCCTCACAGGCCTACAGACCCTGCCAGAACTAGCAATGACACTATCACTATCCCATGGACGTGTAGGGGGCAGGACTGCACGGACACAACTGTCTGGGTCTGGCACTTCAATGCATGCAACTCTTAGCATCTAACTACAATCATCATAGTGGCATCACAACAGTGTTGGCACTCACCCCCTTGTGGCTGCTGTGCCGTCTTCAAGTGCCCATCCAAATACGCATATGCTGCCGCCAGAATCTGGGCCATTAGGGGGGGTCAGGGTCCGACGGGCACCCCTTCCTCACTGGGAGACCTTCCCCATCTGGGCCTCTCAGGTCTTCCTGGCCCAGCGCCTCAGGTCATCCCACCGCTTCCTGCAGTGGGTGCTCTGCCGGTTCTAGACCCCCCAGGGTCCGCACTTCCTGGGCGATGGCTTGCCACAGTCCTCTCTTCTGATGGGCACTGACCTGCATGGGAGACACAGAGTAAAGAAATAGACGTCAGGGTGGGTGCCCCGTACATAAATGCCATGCCCGTTGATACTGACATGGCCCATGGAGACTTGCAAATGAACAAATAACAAGCAGAAACTGCTAGACACTTCTCAAGCTCCTCCGCGGTGAAGGCCGGGGCTTGTTTCCCTGTCACACGCGCCATCTCAGGGACCAGAGTAAGGACACAGCAGCACAAGCAGTGGAGTTCTTCCCTTCACATAATGCAGGAGTCAAGTGTCTGTCAAAATGGTGGTAGACACAGTGGCGGTGTGCACCGTCACTGCCAGTGGCGATCATGATTAGCCCAGGTTCCCCACTGACAACCATGTAATCCAATGATCAGGTGCCTGGCGGTGAACACTGCCTACCGCCATGACGACTAACACCAGCGGAATGAAGGCACTTCCACACTACAGTACCCGGATGGCAGGAGGCTGCCATTTTGCTTCCACCACGTCTCCATAGCCTGGCCGGGGGCCTCATCCATGGCCCCATTCTCTCATCCCTTTGTCGATTACTGACATGAGTACTAGTTCCCCACAAGTACTCATGATTGGAAGTGTGTCTACACTGTGATGCCATTATGACTGAGAAACCTCACCACACATTAGTCTGACCGTCTACGTCATTCTCTGTTTTTGTGCATTACCTAGGCGTTGCATTGTAGAAATGTATAGTAATACCATTTGATGCAAGTGTATGTCGAACGCAAAATGTGTTCCTTCATCACCCATAGGTACAGACCCATGTGGAGAGGGAGAGCCTCCATCTGTTTACAGACCCCCTAGTAGATCTGGCCACCATGGAGGAACGTCACATCATCATAACTTATACGACTTAATCGAGCTACAATTCTTGACCTCTGTGCAGGAATGGATCCTGTTCTGAAGCCGGCCAAAGGGAATCAGCATACCATACCTCCAATTGTGCAGGTTCTATCTGTGCTCCATTTGTTGGCCTCAGGCTCATTTCAAGTAACAGTGGGCATGGCTGCAGGGGTATCTCAGCCAATGTTCAGCCACATCCTGTCCAATTTCCTGGAGGCATTCGTGCAACACTTGCAAAGTTATGTCTAGTTTACCCAAAGGGCTGATCTCACGCCATCAAATCAGGATTTTATGCCTTTGCTAATATCCCCCATGTGATAGGTGCAATTGATGGTACCCACATAGCCCTCATTCTCCCAAGAGGGAATGAACAGGTGTATCAGAATCGTAAGAACTATCACTCCATGAATGTCCAATTGGTGTGTACTGCTGATCAATACATTCACATGTCAACATCTCAATGCAAGGTTCCCAGGACCAGTCCATGATTCATTTGTCCTGAAAAACAGAAGTGTGTCACACATGATGGGACAACTACAGGGGGACAGAGCTTGGCTCATAGGTAAGTGTGTCTGACACTGGATCAGCTACATAGCTGACAGCCAGGCTGTATGCAAGTTAAATGTGTGTGTTTAAGTCCTCTTTCGCCCACTTTTGCAGGGGATTCTGGCTACCCCAACATGCAATTGCTCCTGACACCTGTGAGGAATCCCAGGACAGATGCAGAGAGGAAGTATATTGAGGCCCATGGTCGTACTAGGAGGGTGATAAAGCGCACCATTGGACTCCTGAAAGCAATATTTTGTTGCCTCCATCTCTCTGGAGGATCCCTGTGCTATGTCCCTGACAAGGTGTGTAAGACAATAGTGCTACAATGCATGCTGCACAACTTGGCTGTGAGGAAAGCTATCCCACTTCCAGAAGAGGAGGGTGCTGTCCAACCAGCCCTGCAACCTCAGAGGAGGGATAAGAGTGATGGTGAAGAAGAAAAGGAGGAAGATATCAACTCCAGGACCCAGTTGATCCACCTATACTTCCAGTGACTCTCAGTTACTGGTCTAGGATGCTGATGTCTTCATTGCATTGTTTCAGTCTGACTCATGTAATAAGTACTGTAGTGTCCTTTACCAGTGAAAATGCAAAATTATGACTGAGGTGGCAGATGCCAGTGCACGCAATGGGATGTACAGGGTGACATAGTTCCGACACTACAGTGTGTTGGATCGCCTCCTGCAATAAAAGTGGCATTATGATGGTAACTGGCTAATGCATTCACATTCACAATTGATCTCTCATATTGATTAAGGACAGATATTTTGAGAGCACCGGTGTATTTATTCAAAGTAAAAACATACATGGGTGTTGGGACAGTAAAAGGGAGTGGGCACATGGTGAACAACATACTCAGGTACATATGATCAGCCGTTGGTTGCACAGCAGTATTGTCCATTGAAAGATGGTGAGATGGCAGTGGCATGTCAACGAGGTAGCTCAGTGGCACACAAGGGAGACAGTTCAGGGCAGAGTCACTTCCTGACGCTGGGCTTGGTTTTGGCTGGTGTTTCAGTGGGTTATCTGTGTCTGAGGGCACGTTTGCGAAGGTGCAGCTAAGATGCATGGGTAGGGGTGCGGATGTCCTGTGAGTCTTCTGGCAGTGCCACCAGTCCAGTGGATGCTGCAGATGTACATGGCAGGGCAGTGTCCTGGCTAGTGGTAGGGGCCTGCAGGTAAGTGGAGGACTCAGGCTGGCTGTGGTACTGGCGCTGCAGCACCCCTGCAATGAAGGCCATGGTGGCATTGAGCTGTTTCCATTGCTCCATGGCCTCCTGGTGGTGTGCTATCTGCAGCCTCTGATTCTGCTCCAAGGTGGCCAGGATCAGGCCCATCCTGTCCTGGGAATGGTGGTATGTTCCCAGGACATCAGATAACACCTCCTGGGCTGCTGCATCCATCCTTTGGCCACCCCCTGGGAAACAGATTCCCTCCCATTGGCTCTAGCCCCCTGTGCCTGTGTCCCCTGCACAGGTCTGGCAGTCCCACTTGCAGTTGGCCCTTCATCATCCTGCCTGTTGGTGGGTGGAGACTCTGGCCTCTGTACATGTGGGCAGCCAGTCCGTGGCCTAGTGACACTGGTGTGGGGGTTGTTTGGCCAGGGCTGATGGTGGTGGCTGAGTGGTAGGGGTGTCAGTGGTGTCCTGGGTGGGGCCTCTGGAGGGTGACTTTCCAGGGGTGTGGGAAGTGCCAGGGATTTCCTCTGTGTCCAGACATCCCTTTGCACTCTCATGAGTGGGGCCTCCATCTTCAGGTGGAGGACTGGCACTCCTTGATGTCTCCGTCTGGGTGACATGGGTGGTGGTGCGTGTGTGTGAGGGAATAGAGATGTGGGTGTCCTGTAAGTTTTTTGTCAGTTGCAGCACTGGTCAGCACTAATTGATGGTTACATTCCCATGTAGTGGTATTCAAGGTCCTTTTGTGTACATTTAGATGCATTTTCTGAGGGGGAGGTGCACTGTGGGTGGTGCAGTGCCACTGGGATTCCATGCAGGGGTTGGTGACTGTGCACAGGGGGCTGGATGGTGATTTGTTTGAGGGATTGTGGGCATGCAGGTGACTTGGATGGGAGTGTGTGGGTGTTGTGGACTGGGAAGGGGATGGGGTTCTGGTGGTAGTGAGAGGGATGGGGTGATACATACATTATAGGTGAGGTGACTGTTAAGGTATTGTAGTTGACTTACCCGAGTCCAATCCACCAGTGAGTCCGGTGAGGCCCTCCGGGTGCAGGATAGCCAGGACCTTCTCCTCCCAGTCGGTGTATTTGGGGGGAGGAAGTGGGGGACCACCACCAGTCTTCTGTACAGCGATGTTGTGCCTAGATGCCATAGACAGAACCTTCCCGCGCAGGTCGTTCCATCTCTTCCTGATGTCCTCCCTTGTACATGGATGGTTTCCCACTGCATTGACTTTATTGACAATCGTCTGCCATAGCTCCATCTTCCTGGCCACGGGTGTCTGCTGCAGCTGTGCCCCGAATAGTTGTGGCTCGACCCTGAGAATTTAATCCACCATGGTCTTTAGCTCCCTGTCTGTGAAGCAGGGGTGCTTAGGGGTGCCATGGTGTGTGTTGTGGGTTGTGCGTTGTAGGTGTATTGGTGAGGGTGCTGTTGTGTGGTTGGGTGTGTGGCTTGTGATGGTGGTTGTGCTATGTATGTATTTTGGTGGTATATTTGTGCGTGTGACGATTATTTCAGTGTATTCATTTTGTATTGTCAATATCTGTTGTGCTACTGGCGTTGCAAAGGATTGTGGGGTGTGTATGTGTGTGTGTTTTAAAGTTTTGTGGATGTGTGTCAGGTGTGTGGTTTTCGAACTTGCCAATGTGTGCATTTGTTGTTGGCGGGTCCCATTGCTGGCCGTGGCGGTCCGTACCACCAATGGTCGTTCGACATTCACTGTCCGCTGAGCTGATTTGGGCATCATTTTTTGGTGGGTGGGGGATTTGTCTGCATGGCGCGGCGGGGTGTACTGCCTTTCTGGTGGTAGATGGAGGTTGCAAGATTTTGGGAGGTTTGTCGCTTTGGCATCATTATACAGCGGTGTGCAGTTCACTTCCACTGGCGGTCTTTTGTTCACTGACAACACAGCGGCCAGCGGTGATTGCCACCAAGTTTATAATGAGGGCCTTAGTCTACTCTACTGATTTTTGCTTATTTCTGCATTATTCAAAAAACTGAGAACCTTCAGGACAAACATTTCCTATGTATTTCAATTGTTTTAATTATAACTACTGCTGCATTTGCATTTTTTCTAATTTCTGTATTGCACTATAAATATTAATAGATCTTCATTGTTTTCCCAACATTTTTGTTCTTTAACTCCCTTTTTGAGTCATTCCTTTCTTCTTTTGTTTATCAAACTTTCTTTAATGAGCTTTGAGAGCAGACATCAAGATAATGATGGTAAGGCTGATAAAGGATACCATTAATACACATTGAAATTGCTAATTGTACATACAATTTCCATCATTTGACGGTATCCTTGTTTAAATCTTGAAACTAGGCGAAATACAGTTGTTTATCAAGATTGAACAATAGCATAAACCCTTCTCCCCGTACATAAAAAGCACATGAGTACATTAGGTACAGTGGCACGTGAGTGGGAAAGGAGCATGAGGGAGCAAAAGAACAGTTATTAATGCACCAACAGGAGCAACACTGGTATCTGCTAATTTCAAATTTGAAAGAGATTGAGTGCTTACATACGAATAGGACAAACAAAGAGTGAAAGGCCTGTGGAGAGGAATTCTACTAAGGGGCCCCAGATATAGTCAAAGATTTTATTATTATCTAGGAGAATGTCAGCCATCCTTTCCACAGTATCGGCTTGCCAGAGTCTAGCATGCCACTAAGACATCGCAGGCTCCTACCTCTTTTTCTATTAGGCAGCCAGAGCTATTTTAGCTGCACCAAGGCACAACCACAGTATCGCTCGGTCACCAGAGGTTTAACTCTTAAGGGACTCAACCCGTAATCCTGACAGGGCAAATAATGAGGTGTCCAGGAGCTGGTATCCCAGGATAGCTTTAATTTGGGACAGAATTTCAGAACAAAATGGGTGGATAATCAAGCAGCCCCACCCTATATGACAAAAAGTCCCCAAGGGGGCTTGCAACTCCTCCAGCAGCGATCAGACGTATCCTGAAAGATTTTTCTCCACTTTGGTAAGGTATAGGTACCAGTCAAAAAGTATTTTGTAGTATGCTTCCCGCATACCTATAGGGTGATTAAATCTGGGGATGTCTCTCCAAAATTTGAGCCACCTGCTGTTTGTGATAGTTTCCTCAAGTGTCTGCTCCCAAAATGCAAAGTGACAGGTCTGAGGAGCAATGATGGTGTTGATCGGTAGGGAGTAAAGGAATAAAATACAAACCCTGGAGCCACCCGCGTGTTTAGCAAACCTTTTGTTAGGAGTGATTCTATGGTGGCCGCCATCCTTGCATCTGGGTTAAGTCCCCAGTGAAACAAATCAGAGATGGTGAGACAACCTCCATTCCTCCAGAAGTCAAAGGGGCCTGGTGTAAGTGCAGGTGTAAAGGCCAGGTTAAAGTGAATAGGAGTAAAAAGGGAGGGCCTTGGACACCTCATCCCACACATTAAGAGTGGTTTTAGTTGGAGTACTAGTATATGCATTAGGGGGTCGATCCACCTTTGGTTTCCACAGTACATCTCATATGTATCTGCCCACTATCAAACCGTCCATGTGAAGGCAATGCTTGCCAGATTCTCTTAAGGACCATTTGGAGATCATCCTTAACAGTGATGCTCTGTAGTAGAGATTAAAGTCAGGAAAGGCCAGGCCTCCTGAGTCTTTCAGTAACTGCAACATCTTGTACAGCAGTCGAGCCCTGCGTCTTGCTAGATACATCTGGTTACCAGGAAGCGAACAGCAGGTAAAAATTCATGATCTATATCAATGGGGATCCCTTAGAAGAGGATAGCAGCTTTGGTAAGAGTTGTTTTGATTGCATGTATGCGGCCAAGCACTGAGATATACATGGGTGCACACCTCTTAAACACTGCCTTTAGTTGTAAAAGTATGGGGTAATTTGCCTGGTACAAGTGAACCATTCTAGGGGTGATATATATTTTGGGTAATTGAAAAGAAGTGGAGCCAACTATGGCTTCCACATCATGAGCTGGCAGTGTCAGACTTAGCAAGAAAGATTTGTGTAAGTTGATGCGGAAACCTGCCATCTTCTGATCCATTTCCAATTCCTCAAGACTTTCACTATCCTTGTTACATTATTAGCAAAGCTGCACTCTTCTTCACTTAAACTAAAGTCTTGTCAACTGCATCATCATCTGTCAGTTTTGTTAGCGGCGCCCCAGGATGTCTTGGGGGAGGTAAGAGACAGCAACACATCATCTGCAAATAATTCGATTTTGCGTTCTATTAATCCAAATGTGAGGCCACCATCTCACAATTTAAAGATTTGCCTCAGTCGCAGCAGTCCTGCAAATGAAAAGTGGAGCAAGGCGCCAGAGGATGGCCAAGCACTCCAAAGAAACATAATCAAATATAAAAACAAGTGGGTAAACCAATCCTGTTCTAGATCAAGTGTTCCTATAGTGAAGAATCAGCTTCCAGTTCACTGCTTTCCTCGTTTTGTCAGATGTCGCTGTGAAAGCCATTGTCCACTTTCCGCATTAGTTGCAGGAATCAAGTCTGCCCCTCATGCACCCCCCCCATCCTGGAGTCTCCTTCCAATCCCCAAATCTGAGCGATCGACATTCCCAACAAAGCTGCTGCATCACTCAGGTCTTTGAAGTGATGAGCCTTGTTTTGGTAGTCCATGGAGAGGCCAAACGGGTAGGTCCATCTGTACTTGATGCATTCTCTGCAAAGTTTGTCTGTGACAGGCTGAAATATTAGGCAACGGGTCAGTGCAGCTGGGTGTCTTGAAAGAGGGAGCAGACCTTCACCCAGGAGGGGAGTTTTTTTTCAAGGCATCTCCCCCATCCTTGTTGCCTCACCAGCCTCTCGGCTCACTGGAACCCCTCTTAGGGTATATGGACTTAAATGCAGCGATCCCACCCACCAGGCCAGCAATCGCACCACAAGGGCTGTGCTTTGGCTGAAGGGAGCCGCTGGCTCGATGTCATGGTGGTGCACTCCAGCCTACTTGGGGCTTAAAAAGCAGCCCCCAGCACCCTGTTCTCCGTCACTGCTGGAATTTTGAAATGGTATCATTTTCCGGGTAAGGGCGCCAGTCACATTGATATGTTGAATGAGAGCAGGGGAGCCCATGTGGATCACGTCCACATGGCATGTTGGTTGGCCACACCCCTCTCAGTCCTTCCTTGTTGACTATATTTTGAAAAGCTGTTTTGAATCTTGTCTCCAGGGACAACGCATAGTTCTTGAGGTGAACACTGTCCCCAACTCCCACATTTTTTGGGGTGCCACTAGTATGCAGATAACCTAAGTGATAGCTGCCCCACAAACTCACAGTGTGAACATGTATTGCAGAGGCTCAACGAGCACAATAAATTTCAGTATGTTTTCACACTATTACAATATCATTGTTTACTTTTTAATATTATAATTAATTGGATCAGCGATCACAACTTACACTTTGGGGCTAAAACTAATTTAAAGGAAGGGGCTGATACCATCTACTCTAAAAATATAGGATTAAAGTTGAAATTGAATCAAATAAACCCAAATCAATTCTTTAAGATCTTTAATTACAAAAAGGCAAGATTGTTTGCCATGCCTGACTTATGATGCAAACCCCCAAGCCATATTACATTCTTTTTACTCACTTTGTGATACTATTTATTCCCTGTTAACCTCCAAGAAGGCCCCCAGAGGAGGAAAGCTATGCCGCTAATTCAATGCTGCTTGCTCTACTGCACATAAAAAGCTTCTATGTGCACTCACAAAAGACCCCAGGTCAAGAGATGATATCCTGTTATTTAGGAAATCCTATAAGTAAGTAATGGATGCAAGAAATTATATTAGGAAAAAAAAGCATGGAAGAATCTAGACGCATCAGGTAAAACTCAAGATAGTGCTGCATTTTGGAGGGTGGTTACCTCTTCATTATTCTGTTATACTGATTCTCCAAAGGTGAAGAATGTAATCCCTGCAGATAAGGGGATATAACACAACACAAAGGTATTTAATCCTGGTAATTTATCCCTTCTCTTTTCTTTACAATTTGTCACGCCTGACTCGGAGGAGGCTTTAGAATTCAGCTACTCGACAGAGGTGGAAGAAGTGAGCATTGCAATCAATAATAGTTCAACCATAAAAGTTCAAAGCTTGGAGGGAGTATTGGTTGATGTATTTAAACATAACATACCTCTAAGGGTTACACTCTTACCAAATGTAATTGGGGCAGCCATCATCAGCACCACTCCTCAATCATGGACAGAGGTTATTGCAGTACCATGTTTTTAAAAAGGGGATAGAAATCTGACCAGTTATCACTCAATATCATTACCTGACTCAACTGTAAAAATCTTTAAAGTATTATTGTCAAGGCTACAGCCTTGCACGGGGCAAAATTAAATCTTCTTAGATATCCAATATAGTTTCTGTCTGAGCCTGGGGGCGGTAGAGCAATGCCTTAACTGTTATCTGAAGCAGGAAACATATCAAATCATAGAGGGGGGCAATCCATCAGGCATTCATGGATCAACGCTTTTGAAATTGTCAGTCACTGGAAGCATTGGATGATCATGGAAACTCCTGGGGTCTAAAAACTGCTAATCTCCCTGTTATAACTGTACCAGGATATGACCGCTAGAGTTTTAGTTGTTTCAGGTACAATGCACAGAACAAATTAGATCCATAAGTGGGTTACGCCATGGATGTGTTTTGGCACCCGTCCTTCTCATTGTTTACATAAACTGTCTGGAGAGACATTTTATCACTAAAAGGGGAAAATATGCCACAACGTAGGTAACGTTCTCTACCAGTTTTACTGTAAGCGGACAAACCTGTTCTTCGATTAGGAACGGCAAATAGACTCCAAGTTCTGATAGACAAATTTACATTTTTTCTGAGGGACAAAGAACTTAACATCAATTCAATCAAGTCCTTAATCATGACATGTGGGTCAAAAAATACCAAGGTAAGATTTCATACGATTGTAGACATAGTTGTGGATAGGGTAACCCACGTTTCATATTTAGGTGTGCCCTTTGATTCTTCTCTAACTTAGAAACATTAACTTAATGTGAGAGTTCAACAATTTCTGAGTTCCAAGGAGGCTGTATACAGATTTGCCTCCAAGTTAGGCCACAAGCCAATTAAGCATATCTTAAATCCACATTGTTATCAGCCAATCTTGTTTTTGGATAGTACCGTCAAGATCCTGAGCAGGGTCTTACTGGCAAAATTGGAAACTGGGCCGTAGAGAATCGTGGGCTCTCAGACCTGCAGTTCGGATTCCGCCCAGGTCTGGGTACAGTTGAGCAGTCCTTAAACCTGTCACTGATAATTCAAAAATATACTAAGGCAAAAAAGGCAGTGTGCACCTTTCATTCAAGGACTTGTCCTGTGCATTTGATTCGGTACACTATTCTCTGCTATGGAGGATTATGGCCCAGATGGGCATAGATAGGGACATTGTGTCTCTGCTTCAGAGATTACACTCACAAAGGACAGCCAGAGTCTGTTACACAAAGCAGGGTGATCTAATGTAAGTCTTTTCAATAATCTCTGGGGTAAGACACGGCTCTGTCCTAGTGCCATTTCTCTTTTTACTTCATATAAATGGCTTTAAAGATCATGTGATTGGGGCGAAGGCAGATATCCCTAAATTTGGCACCCAGGAAATACCAGTCTTACTCTATACGGATGATGCTGTTCTTGTGGCCCGAACAGCTAAAGGCCTCCAGTGTCTGTGGAATGGTTTTAAATCTTTTATGGACAATTTAGGCCTCACAGTTATCCACTCCAAGTCCTTTGTAATGAAATGTGGTCCCAGGCAGGTCAAGACAAGAACATTTTTATTAGGGGTGGGGAAATAAGGAAAACTAGGCACGTTACATATCTAGGTATTCCTTTTGATGTTGATCTTATTTGGAAATCTCTATTGAATGTAAGGGCTCTGCAGTTCCAAAGGTCTATACATGATGTTTCTAGGTTTGCGAATAGGCTGGGCCACAAACTGGCAAGAGAACTGCTTAGTATATACAAGAGTAAATGTGTGTTTATTTGGTGCAGGGGTATGGGGACACATTAACTGTACTCTATTGCAGTCAGCTCAGAATACATTTTTACATAGGCTGCTGACAGTCACGCAGTGTACAGCAACATCTTTTTGGCACAAGGAGGTGGAACTGACCTTTTTGAAGGATCTTGTTAAATTACAACCCCTCTTATTATGGACACAAATTTGGAAGAATTCTGAGGCCCACTTGAGAAGACTTATTTTGAAAGATTGCCTAAAGTTGGACGGTGGAGGGCGTGCCCAAGATGGTGGAGCACTAAGACGTTCTTGCTTGCGCTCCGCCGCCTTGGCCCGAGAAAGTGTCCTGCGGCCAGCTTGGGGGAAGCCTGGAGGCTGTCCCTACATCGCGAGTCTCCCCCCGGGTGTTCTGGGCTCCTCGGCTCCGGTTGGGGCCAAGTTGCGCCGCTCCCCCGGGAGGAGCAGGGCTCGGCCCAGGAGTCTGGGTGCGGCCGCGGAGCGGCGCAAGGCACGGCCTGGGCCGCAGGACGGGCCTTCCCCTCGCCGGCCCTTGCAGACGGGGTGCTGGGGATTGAGGGCCGAGGGGCCTACCTTGGGCCCCTTAATAAGTGGAGATCGCCATGGGACCCGGCGCCTGGTGATTGGAGCGCCTGAAGGGTGAGAGGTGCTTCCATATGATCAGTAGGACCGGCGGCTGCTGACGGGGCTTCCTCGCCCTGGCGCCATGGAGCGGGGCCGGTGAGGTGTGGGGCCCCGGTAGAGAGTGGGGGCCCAGTTACCCGGCCTCCAGGTGGTACAACCCCAGCATTTGAACTTTTAAGTAGCCTGGCCCTGCAATCCTGCAGAAAGGCACAAGGAGCGGACCGTTGTAAGTGGTGGCGGCTGGGAGCTGGATCTGGGCGCGGTTCCGGATAGAGCGGCGCATACTGACCGGCCTCGGAAAGTGACCTTGGAGGACCTGCGGAACTGAGCCGGTGAGGTGTGATCAGGCCGGCGCGCCATGGAGACGTCAAAGTCCAAACGCGAGCGCTCAGTGAGGGATATGTTGGCAGGGGCGCGTTTTGCACCTGGGACTGTCTCGGAGGACTTACCTGAGACGAGGGCCTTGGAGAGTCGAGTTGAGACGGAGCCAGAGGAGAGTTCTTCATCCACGAAGAGCTTTCTGACCTCCCTGTCTGAGTCGCTCCAGGGCGATATCCAAGAGCAGCGTAGGGACATCTCACAGGAGGTGAAGGAGATACGAGGAGAGGTTACCTCCTTGGGTGAACGTGTATCGCAGCTAGAGGACAGTGAGATCCCTTGCGGTGAAGAGGTCGCGGGCCTGCAACAGGAAGTAGTCCGCCTCCGAGAGCAACAGGATCTTCTTCAGATGGCGGTCGAAGACTTGGAAAATCGCTTGAGGAGACAAAATATTCGTATACGAGGGGCCCCGGTTGGCGCTGAAAAAGGGGACATTGGGGGCTACGTGGTGGATTTGTTTCGCTCCTTGCTTGCCACAGAAGAGACACAGGAGGTAGTCCTGGACCGGGTGCACCGAGTTGGGGGCGCTGGGGCCCCTGGAGACCGCCCCCCCGACATTTTAGCCTGTCTGTTCGATTGGGGGGTTTCTCCTTCACGATCGCTATATGCACCCAATTCCCAACAAGAAACCTTCTTGAGACAGTCTCTGACTCTGCTGCTCCAATCCCCTGATGGTGCTGTATTGCTGGGAGCTGATTTTAATTTGGTGATAGATGGGGACCTGAATCGCTCAGGCCAACGGTATGGTCAGACTGGGTCTTTGTCGGATGCTGGGCGGCAGTGGCTGAGTGAGTGTGGTCTGGTGGATGTGTGGAGGAGCGCGCAACCCCACGTTGAGGGACTACTTTTACTCATCGGCAACCAAAACATATGCTAGATTGGACCTTTTTCTGGCATCCCAGGAGCTTCTCCCCAGGGTTAGAGACCCGGCGATTGAGCCGCGGGCTTTGTCGGATCATGCTCCGGTAACAGTTGAGATTTACACGGACATGGAGAGGGTTAGTCCATCGGAATGGCGATTTAGGGACTCGATGCTTCAGAACGGTGCAACGGTAGAGGCGATCCGAAGGGCAATAATAGATTACCTTAGCTTTAACGACAACGGGACAACAAGCATTGCAACACTGTGGGAGGCACTGAAGGCTGTCTTGAAGGGTGAGGTGATGTCGCTTTCTTCTAGGGACAATAAGGCGAGGTCTCGACTCAGGGGGGACTTGGAGCAGCGAGTGAGGGTTTTAGAGCGCTCACATAAACACACTGGTGCTCCTAGAATATGGCGAGAGCTCGAGAAGGTCCGAAAGCAGCTGAGGAGGTTGGACTGGGACAGGGCAGAGTATGCGGTAGTCCGCCTCAAACAAAAGTATTATGTAGGAAGTAATAAGTGCGGCAAGCTACTGGCGCATAGGTTGAGAGCACAGCGTGGCGCGTCACTGATAAAAATGGTACGATTCCCCTCTGGGGCAGAGGCGCGCACGAGCGACCAAATAGCGCAGGCTTTTGCGAAATTCTATCGAAGTCTGTACATGGCTGAGAAGCCCGGTGACTTAGCCCCAGAATCCTTCTTAGAGGACATAGCAATCACTCCTTTGTCTGTGACAGAATCAGCCTCGTTAGACCAACCTATAAGGGCTGAGGAGGTTATATCTGCGATTGCTCGATTGCAGACCAGGAAGTCACCTGGCCCGATGGCTTTTCTGCGCTTTTTTATAAATCCTTCTGTGCGGAACTTGTTCCCGTTCTTGTGCGACTTTTTTACTCCTTTCGTCAAACGGGTGTGCTTTCGCCTAGTATGTTAGACGCTACTATCGTTGTTATCCCGAAACCGGGGAAGGACCCCGAGGAATGCGCCTCGTATAGGCCGATCTCCCTGCTGAATATTGATGCCAAACTGGTCACTGGCATTTTGACACACCGTCTCAACTATTATATGCCGGGGCTTGTGGACCCCGACCAGTCGGGATTTATACTTCATAGACAATGCAGCGATAATACCAAGCGATTGCTCCATCTCTTGGACAAAACTGAACGTTCCCGTAGGGCGGCGCTCTTCCTGTCTATTGACGCTGAGAAAGCCTTTGATAGGGTTCACTGGCCATACTTGTTCAGGGTGCTCGAACGCTTTGGACTGGGTTCAGGCTTTATGACATGGATTCAATGCATTTATCAAGAGCCTCGGGCAGCGGTCCAGGTTAATGGGATGCTCTCTTTGCCATTCGCCGTTCAAAGAGGTACCAGGCAGGGGTGTCCGCTTTCGCCCCTCCTGTTCGCGCTTTACATGGAGCCACTGGCACAGAGGCTCCGGGAGAACCCTCAGATCACGGGTATGAGGTTTGGGGGGGGATGAGCATCTCATTTCGCTATACGCGGACTACGTCATTCTTACTTTGGCGGAGCCCATGACCTCACTACCGGCGCTAATGGGTGTTATAGAGGAATTTGGGCAGGTTTCGGGGTTCTGAATGAACATGCTTAAATCGCAGGCTCTGGGCAAGTTTATCACTGCGGAGCATGAAAGGGACCTGAAGGCCCGTTTCCACTTTACATGGACCTCTTCAGGGCTCCCATATTTGGGGATTGATCTGGGCTCTACAGTCGCCAGTACAGCGAAGTTGAACTATTCTAAACTAACGCGAGCGGTGCAGCGCGACTTGGAGTCATGGGAGGCTTAAATTGTCCTGGCTGGGCAGGGTTGCGGCGGTGAAAATGACCATCCTACCACGTATACTTTATCTGTTCCAGGTGCTCCCGCTGGAACCTCCCCTCGAACGATAGCGTCCCTCCAAATGGCGGTCTTAAGATTTATATGGGAAAGAAAGGCGGCGCGGATATCACAGCAGGTTCTGTATCGTCCTAAGAGGGAGGGGGGGCTGGCGGTCCCCTGCCTCCTTCGATACTTTCAGGCAGCACAGTTGCGTTTCCTTTTGGAATGGAGTCGACCGTCTTCTGAGAAACATTGGTGCTTCATGGACCAGGCAGTGGCTGGCTCTCACATATGGAAGGAACCCTGGCTTAGGCGCCGTCACAGGGCGCAGGGGTTGTATATATCACCGGTTACGGAGGTTACGATGAGAGTGTGGGATCGGGTGGCCGGCAGGGCGGGTTTGACGACCTTCCCGTCCCCAATGACTCCACTGGGCGCGAATCCCAATTTTGGCCCTGGCCTACAGCCGGAAGCACTGGGTCGGTGGTATGAGAGGGGCTGCAAAAGGGTGGGATACTTATTTGATGAGCAGGGGGTTATCCCCTTCGACCAGCTGAGGGAGCAATATGGCCTAATCGAGGCCGACAGGATGATGTACTACCAAATAAGACACTGGGCCCTGCTTCCAGCCAATAGGATATTAATTGATAGGCCTTTACCCCCGTTTGAAAAATGGATTCTAATGAGAGGGTGATAAGCGTGTGGTTTCTGAACTCTATGTCCTCTTGCGGGGGAGGCCCGTTCAACCAAGACTAAGGGTCAATTGAGATGGGGGAAGGAACTAGAGAGGGAGCTATTGGTAGATGAGTGGGAGAGTGTTTTTTATAGGGCGCACCACACAACTTATAACTCATCAGGTACAGAGACAGCCTATGAAGTAGCCTCCTCCTGGTATTACACCCCAAACAGGATCCATGCTTGGAATCATGACAAATCTAGTCTTTGCTGGAGGAGGTGTGGGGGTGGGGGCTTGCTTGTGCACTTACTATGGCATTGTCCCAAATTACACCGGTACTGGAAAGACATAATAGACACTGTGGACAGGGCCTTTGACACTAAGATCCCTAGATTTCCTGCGTATACTTTGCTGGGGTCTCCCCAACCCGCTCACCTTTCCCCTAAGATCTTTGAAGGGTCGGCAGATGGCCTTAGCCTTGAATGCTGCTGTACAGCTGTTGCTCTCAGTGTGGGGGACAGAGCAGATCCCGTCAATAGTCTCTTGGCTGCACAAGCTCTGGTTTATCCTCGCTATGGAAAAGCTTACCCTGACTTCACAGCTGCGGAGTGGGGACTTTAGGGAACTTTGGCAACCGTTTTTACGTATTCTATCTGGGGAGTTTTCAGAGCCTACATGTCCAACTTATCTGAGGGTTTGGAATTTGAATTGATTGCCGGGGAGGTCGCCTACGAGGGGATGTTTATTCTGGACTAGAACTATATGGTAATAGAGCCTGAGATCGTTTGATTAATGCATTTTCAACCAGCAATGGGGAAACAGTTGTGTTAAACATTTAGGGGGTGATTCTGACCCCGGCGGTTCACTACCGCCGGGGCCAGGGTTGGCGGGAGCACCGCCAACAGGTTGGCGGTGCCCCGCAGGGCATTCTGACCGCGGCGGTTTGGCCGCGGTCAGAAAGGGAAAACCGACGGTCTCCCGCCGGTTTTCCGGTGCCCTGGGAATCCCCCATGGCGGTGCAGCTTGCTGCGCCGCCATGGGGAATTCTGACAACCCATGCCGCCATCC
Organism: Pleurodeles waltl; assembly: GCF_031143425.1. NCBI lineage: Eukaryota > Metazoa > Chordata > Amphibia > Caudata > Salamandridae > Pleurodeles > Pleurodeles waltl. Next base: position 208,697,157 of record NC_090439.1, read on the forward strand.
TGTTCCTGGCGGTTCTCCCGCCAGGAACAGGATGGCGGTATGGGTTGTCGTGGGGCCCCTGGGGGCCCCTGCAGTGCCCATGCCAATGGCATGGGCACTGCAGGGGCCCCCGTAAGAGGGCCCCACATTGTATTTCAGTGTCTGCATTGCAGACACTGAAATACGCGACGGGTGCCACTGCACCCGTCGCACCTTCCCACTCCGCCGGCTCAATTCTGAGCCGGCGTCCTCGTGGGAAGGCTCTTTTGCACTGGGCTGGCGGGCGGCCTTTTGGCAGCCGCCCGCCAGCCCAGTGCAAAAGCCAGAATCACCGCAGCGGTCTTATGACCGCGGAGCGGTGTTCTGGAGGGGGGTACTCTGGCGGGCGGCCTCCACCGCCCGTCAGGGTCAGAATGACCCCCTTAATCTTCTTCTTTTTTATTGTGTCGCATGGAATAAGCTAACTACGTGCCTTTGGCAATACTGTGATGTAGTACATGTGCGATGTTCCATAATTGAAAACTTAATAAACGGATTTGATCCATAAAGTTGGACGGTGCTCTGGAGATTCTCTGAACGGAATATGTTCGGAAGTCTTTTGTGAGTGCGGAGTCGCCAGCGTATTTTTTTAATCCAGACAGCCTGGCGTGTATCTCTATGAGCGACGTGAAGAAAATTTGCTTACTGTTCTTGCTGGAGCAATGTTTGCAGTCGGGCCTCGAAGGTGGGTGAGGCCTAGCAAATGAGATGGGGCAAATGGCACTTTATTTATAGGTCGTAGAAAATGAGAGAGGCAAATTTCTGTTGGCCAGATTTCGGTTTGGCACACTGCTCTTTCTATTGCTCTTCCCAAACAGAGGGACATGGCTTTCTTCTCTTCCATCATGTCACTGTGAGGAACCCGCAGATCAATCGACATTGCATTTCACATTATTTTGTACATTTTATTTGAATGAGAGAAGGTGCTTTTTGATCCCATACTTGCAGGATGCTAGTTTTAGGTCCCATTTAGCAGCTTTAGCTGATCTGCAAGGTTTGGGCAGTGAAGAAGTGATTGCGGCAGTTTTGAATTTCATTTCAAGTATTCCTAAATTGCGCAGTTTTTATGGATAACAGTTTTATGCCTTTATATTTAAAGTTCTTATATTTAAAGCTCTAATGGCTTTATAGCTTGATGTTTGTTTTGGATGTAACGTAACTTTTATGGCTGATTTAAGCCAAAAAAATATACTGACTGACATCTTAAATTGTAACAGCAAATGTATATCAATGATCCTTAAAGAATCAGGGGTATGGGGGTATTCAAATAAAGACACACTCCAGAACGTTGAGTACTACTTGTTACGTGGGCTTCTAGAATCACCAAAGCATGTTCTAATTTTGTGTGTCACTCCGAGGGTGTACTGTATTATTTGGAAGACCTAATAAAAATCCAGCCTTTATTGTTGTGGCTTTCGATCTGGGACAAATTAGAAACCGGTTTTTCAAGAGCTGTTCTTAGAGACTGCCTGTCTCTGGATAACACGACCTAATATCTATTCCCTTGTTCTTATATGTTAAACACACATTTAATATTTTAGGGATTCCTGAAATGTTTGAAAAGCTAGAATGTATTGATGTCACAACCAAAGAGAGGGTGACGTCTCCGTTTTTCAACTAGTATGGGAGTATACGAACAAAAAAGGAAAGTGCTAAGTTGTCAGTAATGAATAATTTACCTGTACTGACAACTTCAGGAGCAGAACCCTATCTGCTGTGAATTCACAGTATAGATTTTAGTTGATGTGATTACCACTTAACAGTTGACACTTTTTATTAGCATTCCCACATGTGATGTTTGGTTTACGAACCTTCCAAACTGCCCATGTAACAAAGTATTGGGACAAAGCACTTTACACGTCCTGCTTTTTTGCACGTTATACAGCACTCCCTGTAAACGGTTTTTAGTTCCTCTTTTACGTGGATTAAATATGGAACACTACACAACTGTGAAGAAGTTTGACACGAGCTTTCTTTAGAATCTATGTGTTGCACTGTAACCAACCTTATACACTGTGTCCTGCTAATTAGACACTTGTATGGTGGAGATAATTACACATTGTAGAGAATAAGTGAGGTAAATCTGTTTTATTGTCTCCCATTGTTTTATAATTTAGTTTTATAATGTTTCAATTTATTATTCATCAAATGACTAAATTAAATCGACTGAATTATTGCACTTTTATAACTAATTTCTAGCCTAATACAGCAGTTTTTATCTGATCCTTTGAGTTCAACAAGATTATGAATATCAATTACCGTAACTGCTGAATCAAATCTTCTCCTTCTTTAATGACATTCACTGTAACTTGTAGAGTGGTTTGCTGCTGCTGACCAAAACGCTTGATCAGGTCCTGCACTGCTTCTACAGACTCAGCATAGACGTCATCTAGCAGCTCTTTTTGCAACTCCTCCAGCCATGTCCACAGCTACAAAGGAATAGATAAGAAAATAACTTGGGTCATATCTTCCAATTGACATCTACAATGAGTTCGTAAAAATCGTTATTAAAAATCCTTCCATCCCCTTTTCGCATTTTTACTTCCTAGCACATTAACACAAATCATTTAAGAAGGCAAGGGACCCCATTAAGATTGCGATCACTCAACAAATTAAGGGCCATATGTACGAACACTTTTTCCCATAGACACAGAATGGGTAAAAACCTTTGCTACATCTGGCCCCAAATTCAGTATGATCAAAACACCATGGCTGAAAAGCTAAAGATGAGGAATGTGGTAGAAACTTGCCCTTGGATTGAAAAAGGAAGGAAGCAAGGGATTAAGTCAAGCCCCGGCAAGGGTTAACACAAGTAAGCTTATTAGTGACAAAACCGTGCTGCAATTGTAATGATCAGCTAGGTGAAGTAAATGTAGAAAAATAAAGTAAACTATATATATATATATATATATATATATATATATATATATATATATATATATATATATATATATATATATATATATAGACATACATATACATGGAAAATGTCACTTACCCAGTGTACATCTGTTCGTGGCATGTAGTGCTGCAGATTCACATGCTACTCATAGCTCTTCTGACATCTAGTGTTGGGCTCGGAGTGTTGCAAGTTGTTTTTCTTCTAAGAAGTCTTTTCGGAGTCACAGGATCGAGTGAATCCTCCTCTCGGTTACAGTGCACATGGGCATCGACTCCATTGTTAGATTGTTTTCCCGCAAAGGGTGAAGGAAAGAGTGATAGAGTATAAGAATATAAAGAGATGTCCATGCAAATGTAAATGTATCTACATATGTACAAATGTTAAACTTTAACGACTACAGGCTTCCGGGGAGGGTGCATGTGAATCTGCAGCACTACATGCCACGAACAGATGTACACTGGGTAAGTGACATTTTCCGTTCGATGGCATGTGTAGCTGCAGATACACATGTTATGCATAGACTACAAAGAAGTTAGTCCTCCCCAAAAAATAGCGGTGGATAGCCTGTAGGAGTTGAAGTTGTTTGAAATAGTGTTCTTAAGACCAGCTTAGCCTACAGGCACCTCTTGCTGTGAAAAACCATCAACACAGTAGTGTTTTGTAAATGTATGAGGAGTTGACCATGTGGCCGCTTTACATATATCAGCCATTAGTATGTTTCCTAAAAATGCCAGTGACGCACCCTTCTTTCTTGTAGTATGTGCTCTAGGAGTGATCAAAAGTTGTCTTTTTGCCTTGATATAGCATGTTTGAATGCATCTAACAATCCATTTTGCTAATCCTTGTTTAGATATGGGATTGCCTTTATGTGGTTGTTGAAAAGTAACTAAAAGTTGTTTTGTTTTCCTAAAATATTTAGTTCTGTCTATATAGTACATAAGAGCTCTTTTGAGATCTAGGGTATGAAGAGCTCTTTCTGCCACAGAGTCTCGCTGTGGAAAGAAGATTGGCAATTCCACTGTTTGGTTGATGTGAAAAGGAAATACTACTTTTGGTAGACATTTTGGACTTGTTCTAAGTACAACTTTGTTTGTGTACTTGGGAAAAAAGGTTCCTCAAGAGTGAACACTTGTATTTCACTAACTCTTCGTAAAGAAGTAATAGCTACAAGGAAGTCAAACTTCCATGTTAAAAATTGAATTTGACAAGAGTGCATGGGTTCCAAAGGTGGACCTATGAGTCTGTTAAGCACAATATTTAAATTGCAAGAAGCAACAGGTGGTGTTCTGGGTGGAATAATGCATTTTAATCTTTCCAAGAAGGCTTTAATAACACGAACTCGGAATAGAGAAGTGTGTTGAATAGTTTGTAAGTACGCAGATATTGCAGTAAGGTGAATTTTGATGGATGAGAAAGCTAAATTAGATTTTTGCAAATGAAGTACGTAGCATACAATATCTTGTATGGATGCTGTAAGTGGATCAGTGTTTTTAGACTGACAGTAGTAGGCAAATCTTTTCCATTTGTTAGTGTAACATTGTCTAGTAGTAGGTTTTTGTGCCTGTTTAATCACTTCCATACATTCTGATGGAAGTTTTAGGTAACCAAATTCTATGACTTCAGGAGCCAAATCGCTAAACTGAGAGCATTGGGGTTTGGGCGCCTGATTTGACCTTTGTTTTGTGTCAACAAATCTGGTCTGTTTGGGATGAGGTACTACAGACAAGTCTAGGAGTGTTGTGTACCAATGTTGACGTGCCCATGTTGGGGCTATGAGTTTCATGGTTTGTGATGTTTGACCTAGTTTGCTGACCAGAAAGGGAAGGAGTGGGAAAGCAGGAAAAGCGTAAGCAAATATCCCTTACCAATTGATCCACAGAGCATTGTCCTTGGATAGGAGATCTGGGTGTCTGATGCAAACTTTTGGCATTTTGCATTTTCGCTTGTTGTGAATAGATCTATTTCTGGTGTTCCACACTTTTGAAAGTACTTTTGAAGTACATGGGAGTGAATCTCCCATTCATGAGTTTGTTGGTGATTCCTGCTCAGGAGATCTGCCACCTGATTGTCTATTCCTGGAATGTATTCTGCTAATAGATGAATGTGATTGTGAATTGCCCATTTCCATATTGTCTGGGCTAGCAGGACAGTTGTGATGAATGTGTCCTGCCCTGTTTTTTGAGGTAATACATGGTCGTCCTGTTGTCGGTTTTTATCAGAACAGTCTTCTGTTTCAGAAGGGGTTGAAATGCTTTTAGGGCAAGAAACACAGCTAATAATTCTAGGTGGTTTAAGTGAAGTTGTTTCTGTTTGGGATCCCATTCCCTTTGAACGGTGTGATTGTTGAGATGAGATCCCCAACCTATCATTGATGCGTCTGTTGTTGTTATGGTCTGAGGCACAGGGTCTTGAAATGACCGCCCCTTAATTAGATTGCTGAGATTACACCATTGAAGGGACATATGTATTTGGTGGTCCATCAACACTAGATCTTGAAGCTGACCGTCTGCCTGAGACCACTGTTGAGAGGCATTGTTTTAAGGGCCTCATGTTTAGTCTTGCATGTGGAACTATGGGTATGCAAGATGCCATCATCCCTAGAATTTTCATGATAAATCTTACAGTGTATTGTTGATTTGGCTATACGTGTGGGATGAGATTTTGGAAAGCCTGTATCCTTTGTGTATTTGGATATGCTAGGGCTTTTTGAGTATTTAAAATAGCACCTAGGTAAGGTTGTGCCTGTGCTGGTTGAAGGTGTGATTTTTGATAATTGAGAGTGAACCCTAGCATATGCAGGGTTTCTATTACATAAGAAGTGTGTTGTTGGCATTGTGTAAAATTGCTCGATTTTAATAGCCAATAGTCTAGATATGGAAATGAATGAATGTGTTGTCTTCTTAAGTAGGCTGCTAATAATGCTAGACATTTTGTGAACACTCTTGGAGCTGTTGTTATGCCGAGTGGTAAAACTTTGAACTGGTAATGTTTTCCTGCTATGACGAACCAGAGGTATTTTCTGTGAGCTGGATGGATGTGTATATGGCAATATGCATCTTTGAGGTCTAATGCAGTAATGTAATCTTGTTTCTGTAGTAGTGGAATGACATCCTGCAGAGTTACCATGTGAAAATGTTCTAACAAGATGTATAGATTGAGAGGCCTGAGGTCTAGGATAGGCCTCGGAGTGCTGTCTTTTTTGGGAATGAGTGAGTATACTCTTGTTCCTTGTTGAGAATGTGGGACAAATTCTATTGCTGGTTTTAATAGTAGGGATTGTACCTCCTGTTGCAACAGAACGTTGTGTTCTGGGGACAATTTGTGGTAACGTGGTGGAATGTTTGGAGGGGTGGAGATTAATTCTAGGCAATAGGCACTGCGGATAATTGATAACACCCAATTGTCTGTGATGATATTTTGCCAATGAGAGTGGAATTGCTGTAGACTTCCCCCCACTGGAGATGTGTGGAGTGAAGGGGTGGGAATGAAGTCACTGTTTGGATGGTGTAGGAGCTTGCTTTGAGACTTAGAACATGCCTTTGTTTCTGAAATATTGTCCTCTCTAGGTCCCTCTAAATCCCCCTATTTGGTATTGTGTCTGTTGTCCCTTTGTTTGGGAGGTAAAAGCTTCAGAGGATTGTGGCTTAAATCCTCCTCTATACTGTGGCCTGCGAAAGGAGCCTCCATGTGGTGTGGAATATAATGCTCCCACTGCCTTTGCAGTATCCGAGTCTTTTCTCAGTTTGTCTATTGTAGTATCCACTTCAGGCCCAAATAAGTTTTTTTTAATTTTTTTTAATCAAAAGGCATGTTAAGTACTGCCTGTTGAATTTCTGGTTTAAAACCAGAGGAGCGTAGCCATGCATGCCTTCTTATTGTAATGGCAGTATTTACACTCCTTGCGGATGTATCAGCAGCATAGAGGGCATACCTTATATGATTATTACTTATGGCTTGTCCCTCTTCTACAACCAGTTGTGCCCTTTTTGATGCTCTTTTGGGAGGTGTTGTATTAATTCTTGCATCTCATCCCAATGGGCTCTATCATATCTGGCAAGAAGTGCTTGCAAATTTACAATTAGCCATTGGTTAGCCACTTGCGTGGCTACTCTCTTGCCAGCAGCTTAGAATTTTCTACTCTCTTTATCAGGAGGAGGAGCGTCTCCTGATGACTGGCTGTAAGCTCTTTTTCTAGCCGCACTGACTACTACTGAGTCTGGATGAACTTGATGTGTGTTGTAGTCTGGGTCTGTAGGGGCAGGTTTGTATTTTTTGTCAATCCTAGGGGTAATCACTCTAGCTTTGACAGGCTCATTAAAAATTTGGTCAGCATGTTTGATCATTCCAGGCAACATGGGGAGACACTGGTATCTAGAATGAGTGGAAGGCAGAGTGTTGAACAAAAAGTCCTCCTCTAGGGGCTCAGTGTGCATAAGCACCCCATGGTAAGCAGCTGCCCTATAAACTACGTGAGTATAGGCAGTAGTGTCCTCTGGTGGAGAAAGCTTGGAGGTGTATAGGTCAGGATCATTGTCTGGAATAGGATCTAGGTCATACAGATCCCAAGGATCCACTGTATCTCCAGGCAAGTATTTTGAGTGTGTTTGAGAAGGCAATGGGGTTGGACTATTATTTGGAGATGAAATAGAAAGCTGTGGAGAATGAGCAGGAGAACTAGGGAGAGGTGTTGGTTTCTCCTTCGAATTCTGAACTTTTGCTGGTGGTTGAGCAGAGTCTAATTTCTCTTGAAAAGCCAGCTTTCTCTTAGACTTTAAAGGAGGTGCAGTGAGAATTCTACCAATCCCTTTATGTATACGGATTCTTGATTGTCTTTCATCCATAACCTCCAATATTGGCTCAATCTCAGTCTCCTCATTGGAAGGTTTGTGAGCTTCTTGCATCGGCTTCTAGATTTGTTTAAGTTTACTCGAAAGTCCTTGATCTTTTCGGTTCCAAAGAGTGAAGCTTTTTCGGTCCCGAAAATGAAGTCGATTCTTTCAGCTCTGAAGCAGGACGTCGAAACTTCGACTCCGAAGAGTGAGGATGCCTACTGGAGTCTGAGGTGGAGGTTTTAACTGACTTGCTCAACTCCGAAGTGGACGGAGGAGTGGCCTTTTTCGACGGCAAACCCGAAGGTCGGTCAGCGACAGTCTTTTTCCGGGCCGAACCATGGACTTCCAGTAGGGGTGTATCCAAGGCCTTCAGTTGTTTTTTATATATGGGTGTAGGGGCAGACGTACTCACGTGCTGGCCAGCAGTGATGGGTCTATCGTCTTCGATTCTTGCAGGAAGTCGGTGTCTTGGATGGAGACTGCTGTCTGCACCTGTTCTTCCTCCATGACTTTGAGATGTTCGGTGCTTACGCCATTTCTAATCTTCGGGCTCTGCAATCTCTCAAGGTCTTCTTCGATCAAAACTATCGACAGGCTTCGCAATCTTCTTCTCGGTGGTCCGGAGAAAGGCACAAATTACAAACCAGATGTTGGTCTGTATATGGGAACTTCGCGTGGCACAGAGGGCAGAATTGAAATGGAGTCCGATCCATCAGGCTTCCACAAGGTAGGCCCAAAAGGGCAAAATCTAGACTCCGACGGTACTATCAGTTCGATGCTAGGTGGAAAACGCGATTGAAACAAAAACGACGATTGAAAAGGTTTTCCAATTCGAAATCTTGGAGCGAGAGGAAACACGTCTGAACCAGAAGCGGAAAGAAAACAATCTAACACTGGAGTTGATGCTCATGCGCACTATAACCGAGAGGAGGAGTCACTCAATCCAGTGACTCCGAAAAGACTTCTTTGAAGAAAAACAACTTGCAACACTCCAAGCCCAACACTAGATGTCAAAAGAGCCATGCATAGCACGTGTATCTGCAGCTACACATGCCATTGAACATAAATATACGTATCAGTAAGCACCATTTTTAACGATGCAGTAAATCTCCCCAAAAAAATGAACTGAGGCCCATGCCTGTTCCGTGTCATGTGAACAAAGGGAGATCCAACAATACACAATAGTCTATTTAATGAAAGTACAGAGTCAGCAGAATACAAATCGATACAAACACTTTTTTCCACTTGATATTCAAATACAACAATGTTGTTTAAAACGGAAGTACAGCAAAAGGTATTATTTCCACTGACTCTGTTTACGCTAATGACATTTACTTGTTCTTAAACCAGATAAAGTAATTTGTCATGAGTACTTCAGACAGTAAGAACATGATTTAATAACACTTCAACTTGTGCCATTTCTACAGAATGTAACAGACAGTGTACCAATTTGGATAGGACTTTGGCCTCTGAATAAATGAGAAAATACTGGAGTTATTTTTTTTAATACGCCTGACAGATACTGCAGCAGGGTTTCCATTGAAAAGATTTTCCGCAGTTGGTTAAATCATTAGTTGTGTTTGCAAACCATAAACTTTACCCACACTTATAGGAATCTAATTAATTACTTTCCCACCCATGTCAAAAAACAGGTGAAACTACAGGTATTTAAACAGCTGATACAACCAGACTAATAGAAAAGTCCCAACCATCCATAATCCTTTGGAGATGGAGCAGAGCTTCAGTTAACTTTCTGGGAGGAAAATTAACGCAGGGATGTACGCACACATCTCTGCTAAAACGCTCATAAAAATAAAAATAGGCATTTGATTGTATAAGCACATGTATCTCTTTGGTTTCTCTGTACATCCTTACAAACTATGTTTTTCATAACAATCAGTGCTATGTATTGGTGCAAACCATGCATCATTATCTCACTGCAGATTTAATGAAAAACATGGAGATAGATGTTAACTTTAACAAATTTGCTCAATATTTTGTTGCATGTTTGAAATGGGCAACAATAATCATGTAACACTAAGAAAATGCTGCAGGGATGTCTCGCAACAGCAAATATGTGGGGTTTCTTAGGGAATGCTGTCTGCATACTCAATTATGTATTAGCAGATCGCTAGACTGCAGAAGCATTACTGTATATGGTGAGATGATCATTTGATGACGTTATCAAACTTGAGTAGATAGAAAGCATAAAAACAATATATTTTTCTAATTCTGTACGACTTAACGGATCTATTGGTTCGGGCAAGGAAATTCTTGCCCTGACTAGGTTGCCAGTAGAATAAGCTGACCATGACATTTGTTATATTATTACCTTTTCTCTTCAAAATAATGTCACTTCCCTCCAATGTCAGTCAGGCAGGAATATATTGCTGCCAATGCTTGACTCCCAGCTTTGTTCCTCTGGGTCTCCTGAGTGTACGGACAACGGACATGTACAGGTTTTCTCTGACTTAAGGGTCCCCCAAGGCAAAAACTAGGTGCGGCATATTTTACAACTTGGAAAGCTCTCGTCTCATTTTTAGTGTGTGTTTCAAAACACAGTAAGTCCTGCCAGTGTACCTCACACAAAAACAGATCTCTTCCAGGGCTCAACCTAAATCTGTGCTCCTCTTTGTCTTGTGAATAAGTTGTAGTAAGGCATAAGCTGCTGTCCTATTGATCTGAGCAGAAATCTACACACTAGACCCTAGGAACTAATTTTCTTAGAAGACATGGGGAACAAAGGGTGGAAAGAGTTTTGCTGTTCCCCCACACAGTCTGGAAATTTGTCACAGAGATGCCACACTAGTTTTCAGAAATGTCTGGGGTTGGCAAATTTCCCTAGGTGCTGGACCATGTCAAGCTAAGATGGGTTTGGTTGCTCCTCCATTGAGCAAAGTGATGTTTGAATTTTTTCTTAGCCTCTGAAAAGTACAAAAACATCTAGTCTCATCACTGGAGGAACAGTATATTAGGAAGGATCCAGGGTAAGTTTGGAATTCTTTTCTCAGGTGCAGAAAAAAACCAAACAGTGCCAAGGTCCTCGCTTATGCGGTGGAGTCTGTGTGTGTGTGTGGAGGGGAGCGTGTGTGTGTGTGGAGGGGAGCGTGTGTGTGTGTGTGGAGGGGAGCGTGTGTGTGTGTGTGAGGGGGTGTGTGTGTGTGTGTGGGGGTGGGGGGTGTGGGGGTGTGTGTGAGGGGGTGGGGTGGGGGTGTGTGTGTGTGTGAGGGGGTGGGGGTGTGTGTGTGTGAGGGGGTGGGGTGTGTGTGTGTGTGGGTGAGGGGGTGTGTGTGTGAGGGGGTGGGTGTGTGTGTGTGAGGGGGTGGGGGTGTGTGTGTGTGTGTGAGGGGGTGGGGTGTGTGAGGGTGTGTGTGGGGGGGTGGGGTGGGGAGGAACAGTATATTAGGAAGGATCCAGGGTAAGTTTGGAATCCAAACAGTGCCAAGGTCCTCGCTTATGTGGTTGAGTCTGTGTGTGTGTGTGGAGGGGAGCGTGTGTGTGTGTGTGAGGGGGTGGGGTGTGTGTGTGTGTGGGTGAGGGGGTGTGTGTGTGAGGGGGTGGGTGTGTGTGTGTGAGGGGGTGGGGGTGTGTGTGTGTGTGTGAGGGGGTGGGGTGTGTGAGGGTGTGTGTGTGGGGAGGGGGGGTGGGGGGAGGAACAGTATATTAGGAAGGATCCAGGGTAAGTTTGGAATTTTTTTCTCAGGTGCAGAAAAAAAAATCCAAACAGTGCCAAGGTCCTCGCTTATGTGGTTGAGTCTGTGTGTGTGTGTGGAGGGGAGTGTGTGTGTGTGTGTGTGTGTGTGAGAGTGGGTGGGGGTGTGTGTGAGGGGGTGGGGGGTGTGTGTGTGAGGGGGTGGGGGGTGTGTGTGTGAGGGGGTGGGGGGTGTGTGTGTGAGGGGGTGGGGGGGGTGTGTGTGAGGGGGTGGGGTGGGGGTGTGTGTGTGAGGGGGTGGGGTGTGTGAGGGGGTGGGGGTGTGTGTGGGGGGGGTTGGGGGTGTGTGTTTGTTGGGGTGTGTGGGGGGGGCGTGTGTGTGTGTGTCTCAGCAAGGAGCTGTGCCCAAGTGGGCGTAAGGGGGAATCAAAATTTGGTTGGAATCTTAAATGGTATGCAGAAGTGTGTCACTGCACCTCGGCGAGGAACAAGGCACAGTTTGGATAGTATCTGAGGCTTAGAAAAAAAATCCATATTTCTTGACCATAATATCAAATAATTCCTCTCTTACGCTCTAATTAGTAGTTAACACCTATTACATTTTTAGGTTTTGGATTGTTAATTATGTCTTACATTAGCAGAGGCAACCAAACTGTATCAGACTAGGTCTTTCCCTCAACTGATCTCATGGTTACATGACTGTAAGGTCAATCCTTGAGTTGAAACGGCTATATTCCCCTAGTGCTGACATTTGGTCCTCTTTTCCCACTGGAATCTGTAAACATGCTTTCATGAAAAGAAAGGGTGCCCAATTAGGACCTTACTTAAAAAGAGATATAGCCAACTCTTCTTTAGCAACCAGGAAGTTGGTCTTTGCATAAATGGGTAGTGTAGGTACTTGCATGAACAAAGGTGCAGATAGTTCCGCTTTTCAAAGTAATCAAAGCAATAACAATTATGTTGCCTTTCAGTCTACATGCATTAATTGTTTTGACAAAATTCCACAGAGGCTAGGGCAGCTCCCTATGTAGCCTTAAATGCTCATCTGTAATCTCAGATGAAGCTTTACATTGTACATAGGTTTTTAAACCTTGTGTTGTGGCTGAGAAAACTGCTTTAAAAAATAAGCTTGTGGTAAGTTGAATGAATATTCCTTTAATAAGAACACTTAATATTTTTGGAAGATTCTACATAATTTACCAGTTACTTGTGATCGTAACAGGGCACTACAAGTTATCACAGCCTTGAGTTGGGTTTAACATTTTCTTCCATGCATAACTCTGATTCTTCTTCCATGAGTTACTTATTCTCTTCTGCTAATAAACCTCTAATCTCATCAGCTGAATACCGCTTGGCAGTTTTAATTGCTAGTCCTAACAACAAGACCCCTGGCACAGATGAGGCCCTGTTTGATTTTTTATTTAATCTAAATCTTTTGGGTTTCTCCTTTGACTGTAGTATTTAATATTGCTTCAAAATATTTCATCCCAGTTTGTTGATGCAAAGCTACTATATTCCCAATTTTTAACTATTGCTGGCAAAGCTAATCAGTCTCACCATTATAAGTGTAAAGTTATTGGCTTTGCCAATGGCCGTGTAAAGCACTGTTTAAAAATGTAAATGAAAAAACATTTTTTCAAAATTCTTGAGGAAAAGCAAATGCATCTTATACATCTCAAAATTGTACAATGAATGGTATGTTTATTTTTCAAATACTTTTTTCCTCAGGACACTTTGCATAGAATTTAAAAAGAATGATCAAGTGTCAGAATTTAAAGGTAAAATGTTTGCCATACTTATTTTGCACATACCCCTGATCCACTGTGATTCTTCAAGGGTCTGCGCTAACCCCCTCAGTAGATCCACAAAATGGTGAAAAAATAATAATATTTTTAAGCCTTTGTGGTGGGGCAAGGGGTGCTACCAGCCAATAGGATCCCGCGTATGGCCTCACAGATGCACTGGGGTTAGCTGCCATCGACCAATCAGAGTGAGGCAGGTTCGGAGCACTGTGGCAAGTCCTGTTAACTCTTCTTATTTTTTCATTATGTGCCTCCTTACCGATTCTTTTATCGCTTTTACCAGAAAGTAAGGAGTTCTAGACACACACAGAAATGTTAGTATTATGTCTACCTCCTCTCTAGTGTGCCATTTTATGGCTGCCATAACATCTTGGCCGGTACAGTATAAGCTGACATGTTTTTAGTTCTAGGAGCATAGAATCTACATGTCAATCGGGATGACATTTATTGCCATATTTATTTAGTCTTTTTGATGCTTCAGTCCCTGCATATATTGCTTTGTTTTAATAGAAGATAAAATCTGTGATAAGATACTATAAAACCCATGTATCTGACCATGGATCAGAGGGGCTTTGCACTAGGACTATCACACCAAAAGTCACACTGTTTGCAGCAACAACCACCCATGATCTGAGGTGGCTTCAGGATCAGTTCAGGGAAGTTGTCTTCAGTCTTGCACTGCTTATCATTCCTCCGGAAAGCCTTTATAGAGAACAGCTAAACAGCTATTTAATACAGAGTGAAGGTATGCTCTGTGATTCATGTTAAGAAACTCTATTTATAGGCTTGCTATTTATTGCTTCACCTATAACTTAGCATGGAGGCAGCTATAGGATTCTAGGATGCAGTAAGATGAGGTATGAGAGGAGTCACAGGAGGGAAGAGCGTAGAAGTATTATTTTGGAGATCATAGTAGTAAAATGAGGTTTAGGGTGAGTCAAGAAGGGATATAGGATGGAAAAGTCTAGAAAGGGTTATATGGGAAATCATAGTAGTAGAAAGAGGTTTGTGGTTAATCAAGGAGAGTTAGAGGAGGAAAAATTCAAGAAAGTTTAAGGGAGATCATAGTAGTAGACGACGGTTTGGGATGACTCAGAATGGAGGTAGAATATATTCTGAGAGAGGTATATGATGAGACAGACTAGTGCATTGTAGATAGTTGAAGGCTTTTTGTTTTTTTCTTTCTTTCTACAGTAGGAGTAAAATAAATAATACATAGATAATAACTACATGGAAATGGTATACATGTATAAGGAAAATAAAAGATGCAAAATGTTATTGCATAAAGTTCTATAAGTGCATGTATGGATAGGTAGAAATTCAGACTTTCAGATGTTGCTGTACGTAAAGATAATTTATCTGTGTATTTTAATAATATTTTAAAATTAATTTTATGTTTATATTTTCCTTGATATTTTTTATATTACTTATAGATATAATTGTTATGATTATATTTAGGTATCGTGATAGATAAAATTGATTGATTCCAGACGTTCATTCATACCCCCAAATGAGTCAAAGAACAAAGGGAGGCCTTGCAATTATGTCTATTTTGCTCACACAGTGTAAAGCCTTGAAGGAAGCAACTCTGCTTCTGACCTAGAGAGTAATGGCTGCTAAACTGCTTTCAACTTGATGAACAGCAGTGAAGTCCTAGGTGGGAGGGACGCAAAATCATCCCACCCGATATAAGACAAAATCTAAAGATACATTATCTCTCTCCTGAAAAATGTGTCTCCCACTGAGATATGTATGGAATTTAGCCTTGTAAAAAGTTATTTTGAACACTCCTTGGACAAACTTAAAATAAAACATCTCTGGGAGAACATTAAATAAAATAATGAAAAAAACAATCATACAAGAAGACAAGATCACATTTTCCAAACGTCGTCATGCTTGGATGCTATTAGATAACCATAAACCACTACTGCTGCAGCCTTATCTTAACGCAGGATATTCCATCTATTTAAAACAAACATTCTTGAGGCTTGTACTTGGAAATCTGTTCTCACTCCACCTCGCTTATGTATTGGTTATAGATAATGGAGGACATCACCTGCAGGCTGGGTGGGTTGATGAGACAATTTAATCTACCTGGTTTAATCTACTTTGTATATGTAAAAAACTATTGGCGCTTCTAGTCATGAACGGTCGCTCTTGGAAGAATGCTATGCTGGCTTGCTTTGGCACAAAGAATACAAGGTTGAATCGTCATTTTGTGAAATGTTTGACAGCTGTGGAAGTCGAAATAAGTAATGAAGAAATCTTAAGAGGAGGGACAAGGATTAACTTAGTGCAGGGTCTCTGTTGTAAAGTTAGGTTAGATCATGCATGTGCTCTAAAGTTCTGAGCTGTTTTTCACATGTAAACGTTCAGCTCAGTGCAACATGAAGAAAGCTACCAGCCCTTGTTGCACCCTTGAGGAACACAGACTTGAACAGGTCAAATGGAGCTAGTTACCCATGTTATATACCTTGTTGTTTTTTACCTTTTGTGATTTTAGTAAATACAGGTTTTTAGAAAACTGTGATTATTTTATTTTAATGAGTTTAAGTAATTTTACAATAAACTTTATTCCGATTCTTATTATGATTCTATCACTTAGCATGTCATGCACTGATGCACTTATTTTAACTTTTTATGTGGTTAGTGATCAAACTTCATGTTCTAAAGAACGAGTTACTTACCTTCGGTAACGACTTTTCTGGTGGATACATTAGCTACCTGTGGATTCCTCACCTAATGAATACTCCCATGGCGCCAGCATTCGACGGAAATCTTCTTCCTAGCTTCTGCACGTCGACGAGGATGTCACATTAGCCCACGCGACGCCGTCTGACGTCATACAGGCAATAAGAGGTCCTCGCCGACGTCAGTACCAACATTTTTTACGTGCATGAGAACAATAACCCAATGCAATGAAAGAGCAAGGCAACATCCCATAACATTGTAAATCACACAACATTGCAATAAAATGGCTATAGATTTAATATAACTCCTTTTTTTTTTTTTTTTTAAACAAACAAATATATACTAATTATGTATATACACAAAGATATATATATATATATACACAAATATCCATATATACAAAATCTATTGCAGTCTTGAAGACCAATAGGAGCGCACTCAAGGATTACTTGGTAAGACCAAAAAGGCAACGGGGAGGCGGGTGGGACTGTGAGGAATCCACAGGTAGCTAATGTATCCACCAGAAAAGTCGTTACCGAAGGTAAGTAACTCGTTCTTCTGATGGATACAACTACCTGTGGATTCCTCACCTAATGAATAGAGTCCCAAAGCAGTACCACGCCCGGTGGTGGGTGCCTAAATGGTCAAACCAAGAAATCCTGCAGCACTGACCGTGCAAAATGGCCGTCCCTTCTGAGTCCAAACAGTAATGCTTCGCAAAAGTGTGAAGGGACGACCAAGTTGCGGCCTTGCAGATGTCGACCACAGGAACACCTCTGGCCAAGGCCGAAGTGGCCGACTTAGCTCTGGTAGAATGAGCTCTAATGCCATCAGGAGGATCCTTCTTTGCTAAAGAGTAACAGATTTTAATGCAAAGAACAACCCACCTGGAGAGTGTTCTCTTGTGGACTGCCTTTCCTCTCCTCTTGCCCACGTATCCGATTAACAGCTGATCCTCCAGCCTGAAGTCCTTTGTTCTATCAATGTAGAAGCTTAACGCCCTCTTTGGGTCCAAGCGATGTAGTCTCTCTTCCTCCTTTGAAGGATGAGGCGGAGGATAGAACGTGGACAAAGTAATTGTCTGGGCCAAATGGAAGGGTGAAACAACCTTCGGGAGGAAAGCAGCCTTGGTCCTCAACACCACCTTATCCCCATAAAAGTTTGTATAAGGGGATTTTACCGATAAGGCCTGCAACTCACTCACTCTCCTTGCAGATGTTATAGCCACCAAGAAGACTGTCTTAATAACTAAATACCTTAAGGGGCAAGAATGCATAGGTTCAAAAGGGGACCCCATAAGGAAAGTCAGGACCAAGGACAAATCCCATTGAGGCATAACGAATGTTTTTGGAGGATATTTATTTAGAAGACCTTTCAAGAATCTGAGAACAATAGGGGACTTAAATAACGATGGTTGGTCTGGAAGACAAATGAAGGCTGACAAGGCAGACAAATAACCTTTAATGGTAGCCACTGCACAACCTTTCTGCGCTAGAGACAGAGCAAAAGACAAAACATCTGACAGATGAGCATGTAAGGGATCAATCTGTCTCTCTCCACACCACATCACAAATTTAGACCACCTATTAGCGTAGATAGATTTAGTGGAGTGTCGCCTGGCCGCTAATATAACATCCACTACATCAGGCGGGAGAGAGAAGGAACTCAGGTTGCCCCGCTCAATCTCCAAGCATGTAGGTGCAGACTCTGGAGGTTGGGGTGTAAAACCTGCCCCTGCGACTGCGAGAGGAGGTCTGCCCTGAGAGGGAGACGGAGCGGAGGGCACAGTGAGAGTTGGAGAAGGTCGGAGTACCACACCCTCCTTGGCCAATCTGGAGCTATTAAGATGACTTGGGCCCGGTTTTGGCGAATCTTCCTCAACACTCGAGGAATCAAGGGTCGAGTCGGTGACATCGGAGAGGGCAACGGCGTCGATGGATGTGGCGTGACCGTGGGACTGACCTCCCAAGTCTTCCGAAGGCGACCTCGAACGAGACTCCTTGCTGGAATGACGCCGTGAATCCCTACGGCGCCGGGAGTCTCGATGACGCCGATGAGACCTTAGCGAAGAAGACTTCTTATGATGTTTCTTCTCCTTTCTCTTCGACTTCGCCATGAATAGTTTAGCCTCACGTTCTTTCAGGGCCTTCGGATTCATGTGCTGACATGCATCACAAGTTGCGACGTCGTGTTCGGAGCTTAAACACCATAGACAGTCGGAGTGAGGATCAGTAACGGACATCTTGCCACCACACTCTCGACAGGGCTTGAAACCCGACTTCCTCTGAGACATTATTACCGCAGAGAAAATCCATGCAGCAGAAAATACACTGTAACTATGAAAGTAACAGTAGCTCCCTCGAAGATAACCGTTTCGAATGCACGGAAAAAAGGGAACTGACGTCGGTACGTCGGCGAGGACCTCTTATTGCCTGTATGACATCAGACGGCGTCGCGTGGGCTAATGTGACGTCCTCGTCGACGTGCAGAAGCTAGGAAGAAGATTTCCGTTGAAAGCTGGCTCCATGGGAGTATTCATTAGGTGAGGAATCCACAGGTAGTTGTATCCATCAGAACTTGGATTTTACAAAGTAATAATTTAAGTATATCACCTATTTATTAATGCTATTTTAAGTGTGGTAATCATTTACGAAAGAGGATTTGGAGTTCCACTAGCTTCCTGCACTGATCTAGTATGTCGCATTGCGACTAGAAAACACTTCCTGCCCAGTACTGCTCAGTGGTTTGTGAATGGGTCGCAATCCAACAGGATTTCTAATTTGTATGGGTACACTGAACTATGTCTGTGCACTGGGAGAAGAAATACAACTCCTGCACTCTGGGGGTCAGACCCTGCAAGGCCTTTGTAAAGAACGTAGGTACCTGCCCAGAGTGATATCACCCATCTAGAACTTTCCTGATCATACATAGTTTCACAGGATGCATCCCTCCTTTTCTGTCCTGATAAAGAACCAGCAATTCAAATAACGGTTCTATGTCTGGTGTTGAATGTTATAAATAAAATCATAAAATGCAGCCAAGCCTTTATATATATATATATATATATATATATATATATATACTTCTGCCATCTAGTGTTGGGCCTGGAGTGTTGCAAGTTGTTTTTCTTCGAAGAAGCGTTTGAGTCATGGGATCGAGTGACTCCTCCTCTTAGGCTCCATTGTGCATGGGCATCGATTCCATGTTAGATTGTTTTCCCGCAGAGGGTAAGGTAGGAGTGATAGAGTATATATGTGATAAAGAAAAGAGATGTCCATGCTAATGCAAATCTATATATATATATATATATATATATATATATATATATATATATATAATGTACAAGTGGTGTTAACTTAAACGACTACAGGGAGGGTGCATGTGAATCTGCAGCAGAACATGCCACAAACAAATGTACACTTGGTAAGAGACATTTTTGGTTTGGTGGCATGTGTAGCTGCAGATAAACATGCTGTGCATAGACTACATAGCATAGCAGTTTGTCCTCCCATAAAAGCGGTGGTTAGCCTGTAGGAGTTGAAGTTGTTTGAAACAATGTTCTGAGGACAGCTTGACATACTGTGGCTAGTTGTGTTGCTAAAACATCTACACAGTAGTGTTTAGTGAATGTATGTGGTGTTGACCAAGTAGATGCTTTACATATTTCAACCATTGGTACATTTCCTAAAACAGCCATTGTAGCACCTTTTTTCCTTGTAGAATGTGCTTTAGGAGTAACTAAAAGTTGTCTTTTGGCTTTAATGTAGCATGTTAGGATGCATCTTACAATCCATCTTGCTAATCCTTGTTTTGAAATGGGGTTACCTGTATGAGGCTTTTGAAAAGCTACAAACAGCTGTTTGGTTTTTCTGAATGGTTTTGTTCTGTCTATATAGTACATTAGTGCTCTTTTAAAGTCTAATGTATGTAGAGCTTTTTCTGCCACAGAATCCGGTTGTGGGAAGACAACTGGTAGTTCCACTGTTTGATTTATATGGAAAGGCGATACTACCTTTGGAAGAAATTTGGTGTTTTTTCTTAGTACAACTTTATGTTTGTGTACTCATATGAACGGTTCTTCAATAGTGAATGCTTGAATTTCACTGACTCTTCGCAATGACGTAATTGCGACTAGGAAGGCAACCTTCCATGTTAAGAATTGCATTTGGCATGAATGCATAGGTTCAAATGGTGGACCCATAAGTCGCATAAGCACTATGTTTAAATTCCAAGAGGGAACTGGTGGTGTCCTGTGTGGAATAATGCGTTTTAAGCCTTGTATGAAAGCTTTAATTACAGAAACTCTAAATAAGGAGCTGTGCTGTACATTTTTAAATATGCAGAAATTGCAGTAAGGTGTATGTTTATGGAAGAGAATGCTAAATTTGATTTTTGTAAATGAAGTAAATAGCATACAATATCTTGTATTGATGCTGTAAGAGGGTCAATCTGTTTAGACTGACAGTAATATACAAATATTTTCCATTTGTTAGCATAGCATTGTCTAGTAGTGGGTTTTCTTGCTTGCTTGATAACTTCCATACATTCTGATGGTAGCTGTAAATATCCAAACTTTATGACCTCAGGAGCCAAATCGCCAGATTGAGTGTGTTGGGATTTGGGTGTCTGATTTGTCCTTTGTTTTGTGTCAACAGGTCTGGTCTGTTTGGGAGTTTGGAGTGTGGTACTACTGACATGTCTAACAATGTTGTGTACCACAGTTGACGGGCCCACGTTGGTGCTATGAGTATCATATTGAGTGTGTTTTGATGCAATTTGTTGACTACAAACGCAATGAGTGGGAGAGGGGGAAAAGCGTAAGCAAATATCCCTGACCAATTTGATCCATAGAGCATTGCCCTTGGATAGGGGATGTGGGTGTCTGGATGCGAAGTTTTGGCATTTTGCGTTTTCGCTTGCAGCAAACAGATCTATGTTTGGTGTTCCCCATTGTTGAAAGTATTTTTGAAGTACTTGAGGGTGAATTTCCCACTCGTGTGTTTGTTGATGATTTCTGCTGAGAACATCTGTCAATTGGTTGTGTATTTGTGGAATGTACTGTGCTACCGGGTGAATTTGGTTGTGGATTGCCCATTTCCAAATTTTCTGGGCTAGAAGGGAGAGTTGGGCCGAATGTGTCCCTCCTTGTTTTTTTTTTTTAGGTAATACATCGTCGTCATGTTGTCTGTTTTGATAAGGACATTCTTCTGTGTGAGAAGAGGCTGAAAAGCTTTGAGTGCTAGGAAGACAGCTAACAGCTCCAAGTGATTTATGTGCAGCTGTTTGTGTGTTGCATTCCATTGTCCCTGAATGTTGTGATTGTTGAGGTGAGCTCCCCAACTAATCATTGATGCATCTGTTGTAAGTCAGTTGTAGTTGTTGTAATCTGTTGTAGGTCTGAGGCACAGGGTCATGAAATGGCCATCCTTTGTTCAGATTTGTGGAATTCCACCACTGAAGGGATATGCATGTTTGGCGGTCTATCAAGACTAGATCTTGGAGTTGACCATGTGCTTGTGACCACTGTTGTGCAAGGCACTGTTGTAAGGGCCGCATGTTTAATCTTGCATGTGGAACAATTGAAATACATGATGCCATCATCCCTAAAATTTTCATGAGAAATCTGACATTGTACTGTTGATTTGTTTGTATCTGTGTGATTATGTTTTGGAATGCTTGTATTCTTTGCGTATTTGGACATGCTAGCGCTTTTTGAGTGTTTAGTATTGCACCCAAATACTGTTGTATTTGTGCAGGTTGTAGATGCGATTTTTGGTAATTTATTGAGAACCCTAGCGTGTGCAGAGTTTGTATAACGTAATGTGTATGGTTTTGACACTGGGTATGACTGTTTCATTTTATTAGCCAATCATCTACATATGGAAAGACATGTATATGTTGTCTTCTTAGGTAGGTTGCGACTACCGCTAGGCACTTTGTGAATACCCTTGGTGCTGTTGTTTTTCCGACGGGTAACACTTTGAACTGATAGTGCTTTCCTTGAATGACAAACCTGAGATATTTGCAGTGCGCAGGATGGATGGGTAGATGAAAGTACGCATCCTTGAGTATAATGTTGCCATGAAATCGTGTTTTGGGAGTAGTGGGATCACATCTTGAAGAGTTACCATGTGAAAATGTTCTGACAGGATGTAAAGATTGAGGTCCAGAGATCTAATATTGGTCTGAGGGTGCAATCTTTTTTGGGAATCAGGAAGTATAGAGACTAAACTCCCGCCCCTTCTTCCTGTAACAGATGGATGTGCTCTGTGGATAGTTTGTGTCATTTTGGTGGAATGTTTGGGGGAGCTTGCATCAATTCTAGGCAATAACCATTGCAGATAATTCATAGTACCCAACTGTCTGTGGTAATGTTTTGCCAATTGGTGTGGAACTGTTGCAGTCTTTCCCCCACAGGAGAGGTGTGGAGTGGAAGGGGATAAGCCAAGTCACTGCTCAGGGTGCTGTGGAGTTTGTTTTGAAGTTTGAAACGTCCCTCTACTTTTGGGATACTGCCCCTATATGTGCCCCTAAAACCACCTCGTTGGTATTGTGGTTGTTGGTTGGTTTTGCCTGCGATGTGGATGCCTCTGCTGTTTGAGCTCTAAATCCACCTCTAAACTGAGGTTTCCGAAAGGATCCCCTGTATGGTGTAAAGTGCAGCCCATAGCTTTTGCGGTGTCTGAATCTTTGCGCAATTTCTCATTTGCAGTGTCAACTTCTGGGCCAAAAATTTGTTTTTTATTTAACTGCATATTTAACACTGCTTGTTGGATTTCGGGTTTAAAACCTGAGGACCTGAGCCATGCATGCCTCCTTATTGTCACAGCAGTGTTGACAATCCTGGCAGCTGTGTCTGCTGCATCTAGGGCAGACCTAATCTGATTATTGATGATGGCTTGCCCTTCCTCCTCTATTTGCTGTGCCCTTTTTTGATGTTCCTTGGGGAGATGCTGTATTATGTCTTGCATCTCATCCCAATGGGCTCTGTCATATCCAGCCAACAACACCTATCCTCCATTGATTCACTGCCTGGGATGCAACTCTGTTCCCTGCAGCATCAAATTTCCTACTTTCTTTGTCTGGTGGGGGTGCAACACCTGATGACTGAGTTTGCCCTTTTTCTGGCAGTGCTTACTACTACTGAATCTGGAGGGATTTGTTGAGTTATGTAATCAGGATCAGTGGGAGGTGGTTTGTATTTTTTCTCTATCCTAGGAGTAATTATCCTTGCTTTAACTGGCTCATTAAATATTTGATCAGCATGTTTTAGCATGCGGGGGAGCGACTGGTATTTTGAATATGTGGAGGAGAGTGTATCAAGCAAAAAATCGTCCTCCAACGGTTCAGTGTGCATGGTGACACCATGGTATGCTGCAGTCCTAGCTAAAACCTGACTGTACACTGTACTATCCTCAGGTGGTGAAGGCTTAGAGGGATAGCAGTCTGGGTCGTTGTCGAGAATGGGATCATAAAAGATCCCATGGATCTACATTGTCCTGTTGCGAGTCAAACAAATGTGATGGTGACTGCATTGGTGTAGGACTGGTAGGAGGAGAGGTATGCAGGTGTGGAGAGTGAGGAAGAGAATGAGGAGGAGAAAATTGAGGAGGTGGTGGTCTCTCCCTTGGCTTTGGCACTTTAGCTGGAGGCTGCGTAGTGTCCAATTCCTCCTGAAAGGCTAATTTCCTCTTAGGTTTTAGAGGGGGTGCTGTTAGGATTCTGCCGGTTTCTTTGTGGATATGAATCCTGGATTGCCTATTATCCATTACTTAAAGTATTGGTTGTACTTGAGTCTCCTCTTCAGAGGTTTTGTTTCTTTTTAGTCTTTTTGAAAGTCCATGTTCCTCTGTGTATCCTGCTCTTTTCAGTTCCGGTATCGAAAAAGATGGTGTAGTGGATGTTCTCCTCTCCGAAAGGGATTTCCAAACTTTCGACTCCGAAAAATGATGTTTACTGGAGTCGGACACAGAGCCTTTTATCGATTCCGGTGGTTTCGGAGGAGTGGCCTTTTTCCGTGCCGAACTGGCAGTTTGGTCACTGGATGTCTTTTTTCTGGCTGAGCCATGGTCTTCCGGCAGTGGCATACCCAAGGCCTTAAGCTTGTGTCTTTGTGATGGTACAGGGGCAGGCGTACTCACATGCTGTCCTACTGTGACCGGTCAGAACCTCGGACGGAGACTGCTGTCTTCATGATCTCTTCCGCCTCCACGTAGAGGTGTTCGGAGCTTTTGGACGCCATCTTGAGTCTTCATGCCCTTCTGTCTCGAAGCGTCTTTTTGGACCGGAAGGATCAACAGGCTTCACAATTTTCTTCCCGGTGATCTGGGGAAAGGCAAAGATTACAGACGAGATGTTGGTCTGTATTACGGAATTTTGCGTGCCACCAAGGACAGAATCGTAATGGAGACTCGGCCCGAGTTGAGCGCACGCACCCCAAAGGGCGAGTAAAGTTGTCTTCTCCGACTGTACCGATGTGTCAATGTAAGAAGTAAACCCGATCAATACAATACCAACGAAAATAAGGCGTTTTCTAAGTTTTCCAAATCGAACTTTCGGAGCGAAAGAAAACACATCCGAACCAGACGGCAGAAAAAAACCAATCTATATGGAGTCGATGTCCATGCGCAATGAAACCGAAGAGGAGGAGTCACTCTATCCTGTGACTTGAAAACGCTTCTTCGAAGAAAAAACTTGTAACACTCCGAGCCCAACACTAGATGGCAGAAGTATAATTCACAGCATTGAACACACAATATATATGGAAAATGTCACTTACCCAGTGTTCATCTGTTCGTGGCATGTTGCGCTGCAGATTCACATGCTGTGCAGAGGGCTCGGAGTGTTACAAGTTGTTTTTCTTTGAAGAAGTCTTTGCGAGTCACAGGACGAGTGACTCCTCCCTTTCGGCTCCATTGCGAATGGGCATCGACTCCATCTTAGATTGTTTTCCCGGCATAGGGTGAGGTAGGAGTGGTAGAATGAGGATACTAAAGATGTCCATGCAATGGAATAGATATGTATGTACATAATTTGTGGTAAAGGAATATTTACTTACATATATACAATTTAAATGCAACTTAAACGGCTACAGGATCCCGGGGAGGTGGGAGGGCGCATGTGAATCTGCAGCGCAACATGCCACGAACAGATGTACACTGGGTAAGTGACATTTTCCGTTTGGTGGCATGTGTAGCTGCAGATACACAGGCTGTGCATAGACTACAAAGCAGTAATCCTCCCGAAAGCGGTGGTCAGCCTGTAGGAGTTGAAGTTGTTTGAAATAATGTTCTTAATACAGCCTGTCCTACTGTGGCTTGTTGTGTTGCTAACACATCCACACAGTAATGATTAGTAAAGGTATGAGGTGTAGACCAAGTAGCTGCTTTACAATTCTCTGTCACTGGTATATTACCTAAAAAGGCCATTGTTGCTCCTTTCTTTCTAGTGGAGTGTGCCCTTGGTGTAATGAGTAAGTCCCTTTTAGCTTTGAGGTAACAGGTCTGAATGCATTTGACTATCCATCTGGCTATGCCCTGTTTGGATATTGGGTTACCAGCATGGGGTTTTTGGAAAGCAACAAACAATTGCTTAGTTTTACGAAATGATTTTGTCCTGTCTATGTAGTACATTAGCGCTCTTTTAAAGTCTTATGTATGCAGTGCTCTTTCTGCTACCGAGGCTTGTTGAGGGAAGAAGACTGGGAGCTCTACTGTTTGGTTTAGATGAAACGATGAAATGACTTTTGGTAAAAAAAGTTTTGATTTGTGCGGAGAACCACCTTATGTTTGTGTATTTGTATAAAGGTTTCTTCTATAGTAAACGCCTGTATTTCGCTAACTCTTCGTAGTGAAGTGATGGCTATTAGAAAAGCTACCTTCCAAGTTAAGAATTGGATTTGGCAAGCATGCATGGGTTCAAAAGGTGGGCCCATGAGTCGTGTAAGTACAATATTAAGATTCCACGAGGGTACTGGTGGGATTCTTGGAGGTATGATCCTTTTTAGTCCTTCCATAAAGGCTTTAATAACTGGGATTCTAAAAAGTGACTTTGTATGTTTAATCTGCAGGTAAGCGGAGATTGTGGTAAGATTAATTTGTATGGAAGAAAAAGCGAGATTTGCTTTTTGTAGGTGTAGTAAGTAACTCACAATGTTTTGTATGGAGGACTCTAACGGTGTGATTTGGTTTGCTTGGCAGTAGAAAACAAACCTTTTCCTTTTATTAGCATAACAATGCCTTGTTGTCGGTTTTCTTGCCTGTTTAATGACTTCCATACACACATTTGAAAGGTTTAGATAGCCAAATTCTAAGTCTTCAGGAGCCAGATTGTTAGGTTGAGTGATGCTGGATTGGGTGTGTCTGATCTGTTGTTTGTGTTGTGTTAACAGATCTGGTCTGTTTGGGAGTTTGAAGTGAGGTACTACTGAGAAGTCCAACAGTGTGGTGTACTACGGTTGGCGAGCCCACGTTGGTGCTATGAGTATTAGTTTGAGTTTGTTTTGACTCAGTTTGTTGACTAGGAAAGGAATGAGTGGGAGAGGGGGAAAAGCGTAAGCAAATATCTCTGACCAACTGATCCATAGAGCATTGCCCTTGGACTGAGGGTGTGGGTACCTGGAGGCGAAGTTTTGGCATTTTGCGTTTTGTTTTGTTGCAAACAGATCTATGTCTGGTGTTCCCCAGCGGTAGAAGTAATCGTGTAGAATCTGTGGATGTATTTCCCACTCGTGAGTTTGCTGGTGATCTCGACAGATTGTCAGCTAACTGATTGTGAATGCCTGGTATATATTGTGCTATCAGGCAAATGTTGTTGTGAATTGCCCAATGCCAAATTGTTTTGTGCTAGGAGGCACAGTTGTGACTAATGTGTCCCCCCCTGTTTGTTTAATAGTACATTGTTGTCATATTGTCTGTTTTGACAAGAATGTGTTTGTGGTCTAGAAGGGGTTGAAAAGCTTTTATTGCTAGAAAGACTGCTAGTAGTTCTAAGAGATTTATGTGAAGTTATTTTTGTTGATTGTCCCACTGACCTTGTATACTGTGATTGTTGAGGTGTGCTCCCCACCCAATCATGGAAGCGTCTGTTGTGATAATGGCGTGAGGCACTGGGTCTTGAAATGGCCGCCCTTTGTTTAAATTTACAGGGTTCCACCATTGAAGCGAAGTGTGTGTTTGGCGGTCTATCAACACTAAATCCTGAAGTTGGCCCTGTGCCTGCGTCCATTGTTTTGCTAGGCACTGTTGTAAGGGCCGCATGTGTAGCCGTGCGTTTGGGACAATAGCGATGCATGAGGACATCATGCCTAGTAGTTTCATTACAAACCTGACCATGTACTGTTGGTTTGGTTGTATGCTTGACCTTATATTTTGAAACGATTGAACTCTTTGTGGACTTGGAGTGGCAATTGCTTTTTGCGTGTTGAGTATGGCTTCCAAGTATTGTTGTATTTGGGATGGTTGCAAGTGAGATTTTTGGTAATTTATTGAAAACCCTAGTTTGTGTAGAGTATCTATTACATATTGCGTGTGACTTTGACACCGGTATTGAGTGTTGGCTTTTATTAGCCAATCGTCTAGATACGTGAATACGTGCATGCGAGGTCTCCTTATATGAGCTGCTACTACAGCTAGGCATTTTGTGAATACTCTGGGTGCTGTTGTTATCCCGAAGGGCAATACTTTGAATTGGTAATGGTTGCCCTGTATTACAAATCTGAGGTACTTCCTGTGAGATGGGTATGTGGAAATACGCATCCTTTAGATCCAGTGTTGCCATGTATTCTCCCTGTTTTAGTAAGGGAACTACGTCTTGTAGTGTGACCATGTGGATATGATCTGATTTGATGAAGAGATTTAATGTCCTGAGATCTAGAATTGGTCTTAGTGTTTTGTCTTTTTTGGGAATAAGGAAATATAGGGAGTAAACCCCTGTTCCTTTTAGGTGGTGGGGTACTAGTTCTATGGCTTGTTTTGGTAGTAGTGCTTGCACCTCTATTTGTAGTAGGTCTAGATGTTGTGCTGACAGTTTGTGCGTCCTTGGGGGAACATCTGGAGGGAATTGTGTGAACTCTATGCAGTAACCATGTTGGATAATTGATAGAACCCATGTGTCCGTGGTAATGGTTGACCACTTTTTGTGGTATTTTGTTAATCTTCTCCCCACTGGTGATGTATGTTGGGGAAGTGTGACATTGAAGTCACTGCTTGTTACTAGGGGTCTGCTTGGCAGGCTGAAATGTTCCCCTTGCTCTTGGGTACTGTCCCCTGTATGAACCACGAAACCCCCCTCTCTGTTACTGAGACTGGTAAGTGGGTTTTGTTTGGGAGGTAGATGGCTCTGAGGGTTGCTGTCTAAACCCTCCCCTAAACTGTGGCTTCCTAAATGTTCCCCTATACTGGGAAGAGTAGAGCGCGCCCATGGCTTTGGCCGTGTCCTTCTTCATTTTTTCTATCGCAGTGTCCACCTCCGGCCCAAATAGTTGTTTTTGGTTGAACGGCATATTTAATACCGCCTGCTGTATTTCTGGCCTAAAACCAGAACTCCGTAGCCATGCATGCCTCCTGATGGTAACTGCTGTATTGACAGTCCGTGCTGCTGTATCAGCAGAGTCTGGTGCAGAACGGATTTGGTTGTTGGAGATGGCCTGTCCCTCGTCCACCACCTGTTGAGCCCGTTTTTGATGTTCCTTTGGTAAATGCTGGATAATATCCTACATTTCCTCCCAATGTGCTCTGTAATAAACACACGGTCTGCAGGGGAGGTTTATAATTTTTCTCTACCCTCGATGTAATGGCCCTTCCTTTGACCGGTTCCTGAAAGACCTGTTGTGCATGCTTAAGCATGCCTGGTTACATTGACAGGCTTTGATATGAAGCATGGTGGATGCCAGTGTGTTAAAAAGAAAGTCATCCTCCACTGGTTCTGAGTGCATAGTGACATTATGGAATGTCGCTGCCCTAGCCAGTACTTGCGTGTAGGATGTGCTATCCTCTGGAGGAGAAGGCTTTGAAGGATAACACTCAGGACTGTTGTCTGAGACTGGTGGGTCGTATAGGTCCCAGGGGTCTGCATCGTCCTGCGTCAGCACAGTATGTGTGGGTGGCTGTGCCATTGGTGAGCCAACTGGTGACCTTGTCCGTTGTGGCGAGTGAGGTGGTGACATTTGTGGTGAGGAATGTGGGAGTGGTGACCTTTCTCTAACCAGCTTTGCTTTTGGTTGCTCAGTTTCAGTCTCATGAAAAGACAATTTTCTTTTAAACTTGAGCGGAGGGATGGTTTGAATTTTCCCTGTGTCCTTTTGGATTTGTAGCCTTGGTTTAGTTTGGTCAAGCTCTTCCAAATCCAGCTCCTGCTCAAACCTGTGCCTCTCTTTAAGTTGTTGAGAGAGCCAATGTTCTTCTGTATAAGAAGTATTTTTCGACTTCGAAGCCGGTTTTTTCGGTACCGAAACACCCATGGATACGGTCGGTCTCGGCTCCGAGAGGCTCTTTCGAGGCTTGTTCGATTCAACCAATTGATGTCGGCTCTTTTCGATGCTGGTTTCTCGACCCACTTTTCTTGTGGGTCGAGCCATGGCCTTCCGGCAGTGGCGTCCCTGAGGCCTTCTGTTTCTTCACCTGACTTTGGGGCTGGGTTAGGGCAGGTGTACTCACTTTTTGTCCTGCCGTCGTTGGCTGGTCTCCGTCGGAGTCATCCAATTCTGAACCCTGGATCGAAATAGTCATCTCTTCCTCCTCGACGTCGAGGTGTTGTGTCGACTTCGATGCCATCTGCAAACGCCTTGCTCGTCGATCTCTTAAGGTCTTCTTGGATCGAGAAGCCTTGCAGGCCTCACAGGTATCCTCTCTGTGTTCTTACGACAAACACAGATTACAGACCCGATGCTGGTCTGTATAAGGATAGTTGGCGTGACACGTCAGACAGAAACGGAAGGGGGTCGGGTCCGGTCCATGAGTCTTCGACGACGGGCGTGGTCAGGCCGACCAGGCATCGGTTGAGTGTGGAAGCCCCAAAGGCCCGCCAAAGCGGTTGTCTCGTCAGTGCCGATGTATCTATACTAAACCGGCCCCGAACGCAACAATACCAACGGATTTCGATGTTTTTCTAAACTTTCCCAATTCGAATTACGGAGCGAAGAGGAACACGTCCGAACCCGATGGCGGAAAGAAAACAATCTAAGATGGAGTCGATGCCCATGCGCAATGGAGCCGAAAGGGAGGTGTCACTCGGTCCCGTGACTCGAAAAGACTTCTTCGAAGAAAAACAACTTGTAACACTCCGAGTCCAACACTAGATGGCAGGAACAGTGCACAGCATGTGTATCTGCAGCTACACATGCCATCAAACATATATATATGGAAAATTGTACTTACCCGGTGTACATCTGTTCATGGTATGTAGTGCTGCAGATTCACATGCTGTGTATATATCGCCAACTAGTGTTGGGGTCGGAGTGCTCCAAGTTGTTTTTCTTCGAAGAAGTCTTTGTTCGAGTTACAGGATCGAGTGAATCCTCCTCTTGGTGATCGTGCGCATGGGCACGGACTCCTTTGTTAGATTGATTTCAAGCAGGAGGGTGAAGTAAGGAGTGAAGAATGG
Organism: Pleurodeles waltl; assembly: GCF_031143425.1. NCBI lineage: Eukaryota > Metazoa > Chordata > Amphibia > Caudata > Salamandridae > Pleurodeles > Pleurodeles waltl. The sequence goes on from NC_090439.1 coordinate 208,727,655, forward strand.
TGTATGTACAAATTTATATAGAAAGCAGAGAAGATGTCCATGTAATGTATATACATATTTATATGATTAAGTACTACTATGACTACAGGCTCCTGGGGAGGAAGGAGGGCGCATGTGTATCTGCAGCACTACATGCTACGAACAGATGTACACTGGGTAAGTGATATTATCTGTTTGATGGCATGTGTGGCTGAAGACGCACATGCTGTGCATAGACTGAAAAGCAGTTTTCCTCCCAAGTAAGCAGTGGTTAGACCGCTGGAGTTGAAGTAGTGTGAAATAGTGTTTTAGCACTGCTTGACCAACATTTGCTTGCTGTCGAGATAACACATCCACACAGTAGTGTTTAGTGAATGTGTGTGGAGTGGAGCATGTGGCTGCTTTGCATATGTCCGCATTGGTATATTTCCTATGAAGGCCATTGAGGCACCTTTTTTCCTAGTGGAATGTGCTTTTGGAGTTACTAATAGATGCCTTTTCACCTTGAAATAGAAGGTTTGAATACATTTTACAGTCAATCTAACTAATCCTTGTTTTGAAATAGGATTACCTTTATGAGGTTGTTGGAAAGCAACAAAAAGTTGTTTAGTTTTTCTAACGTCTTTCGTTCTGTCTACATAATACATTAGAGCTCTTTTGAGATCAAAAGTATGGAGAGCTCTTTCAGCAGCAGAATCTGGCTGTGGAAAGAAGACTGGCAATTCGACTGACTGATTAATATGAAAAGGTGAAACCACTTTAGGTAAAAATTTAGGATTTGTTCTAAGTACTACTTTGTGTTTGTGTACTTGGAAGAAGGGTTTTTCTAAAATAAATGCCAGAATTTTACTTATTCTTCTTAAGGAAGTAATTGCTACCAAGAAAGCAACCTTCCATGAGAGAAATTGAATAGCACAAGAATGCATGGGTTCAAATGGTGAACCCCTAAGTCTTGTGAGCACAATATTAAGATTCCATGCAGGAGCTGGTGGTACTCTAGGTGGAATAACTTGTTTAAGCCCTTCCATAAATGCTTTTATGACAGGAATTCTAAACAGAGAGGTATGTTGACTGTTTTGGAGGTAGGGTGATATCGCTGTTAAATGAATTTTAATAGACGAATAGGCAAGATTTGCTTTTTGTAAATAAAGCAAATATAACACAATATCCTGTAATGATGCTTTAAGTAGATCAATATGTTTAGGTATGCAGTAATATACAAAACATTTCCATTTATTTGCATAGCACAGCCTGGTTGTAGGTTTACGTGCTTGTTTTATAATGTCCATACATTCTAATGGAAGCTGTAGGTATCGAAATTCTATGACCTCAGGAGCCAAATCGCCAAGTTGAGCACACCGTGATTGGGATGCCTGATTTGTCCCCTGTTCTGATTTAACAGGTCTGGTCTGTTTGGAAGCTTGTGATGTGGTACTACTGACAGATCCAACAGTGTTGTGTACCAGTGTTCACATGTCCACGTGGGAGCTATGGGTATCATAGTGAGGGAAGTGTGACGCATCTTGTTGACCAGAGATGGAAATAAAGGGAGAGGGGGGAAAGCGTGAGCAAATATCCCTGATCAGTTGATCCACAGAGCATTGCCCTCAGATTGAGGGTGTGGGTATCTGGATGCAAAGTTTTAGCATTTTGCCTTTTCACTTGTTGCGAAAAAGTCTGTTTGGTGTTACCCACATCTGAAAGTAATATTTAATTACTTGTGGGTGAATCTCCCATTCGTGTATTTGTAGCTGCGTCCTGCTTAGAAGGTCCGCTAGCTGGTTGTGTATCCCTGGGATGAATTTCGGTAGCAGGTGAATGTGACTGTGAATTGCCCATTTCCATATTGTTTGTGCTAGAAGGGACAAGTGGGATAAGTGTGTCTCCCCCGTTTGTTTTTCAGGTAATACATTGTTGTCATGTTGTCTGTCCTTATTAAGACTGTTTTGTGTATGATCTGTGGTTGGAATGCTTTTATGGCTAAGAACACTGCTAGTAATTCCAAGTGGTTTATGTGGTAAGTTTGCTAGACTGAGTTCCAGTCCCCTTGTATTGTGAGATTGCTGAGATGGGCTCCCCAACCTGTCACTGACGCATCTGTCGTGATTATGGTCTGTGGCACAGGGTCCTGAAATGGGCGCCCTTTTGTTAAGTTGTTATTCCAACATTGCATAGATTTGTAAGTTTGGCTGTCTAACAACACTAGATCTTGTAGTTGACCCTGTGCCTGAGACCATTGTGACGAGAGACACTGCTGCAGTGGTCTCATGTTTAGACGTGCATTTGGCACTATTGCTATGCATGATGCCATCATTCCCAAAAGTTTCTTGATAAATCCAATTGGATATGAGGGAGTGAAACATTTGTATCCGTTGTGGATTTGGGTAGGCTAATGCTGACTGAGTATTCAGAATTGCTCCTAGATAAGGTTGAATTTGTGCTGGCTGAAGGTGAGATTTCTGGTAATTGATTGTGAACCCTAATTTGTGTAGGTTATCTATTTGTGTATTGTGTGTGTTTGTAGGAAGTTGGCTCTGTATGTACTATTTCAAAGTAAGAAATAGCATGCACAAAGTCCAAGGGATCCCCTTAGAGGTAAGATAGTGGCAAAAAGAGATAATTCTAATGCTCTATTTTGTGGTAGTGTGGTCGAGCAGTAGGCTTATCAGAGGGTAGTGTTAAGCATTTGTTGTACACACACAGGCAATAAATGGGGAACACACACACAGACAATTCCAGGCCAATAGGTTTTTATATAGAAAAAAATATTTTCTTCGTTTATTTTAAGAACCACAGGTTCAAGATTTACAACCAATACTTTAAATGAAAGGTATTTCACTTAGGAACTTTGAATTAGCAAAATAGCGTATACAGTTTTCACACAAATGGCAATAAGCTATTTTAAAACTAGACAGTGCAATTTTCAACAATTCCTGGGGGAGGTAAGTGGTTGTTAGTTTTGCAGGTAAGTAGACCACCTACAGGGTTCAAAGTTGGGTCCAAGGTAGCCCACCATTGGGGGTTCAGGGCAACACCAAAGTTAACACATTAGCAGCTCAGGGCCGGTCAGGTGCAGAGGTCAAAGTGGTGCCCAAAACGCATAGGCTTCAATGGAGAAGGGGGTGCCCCGGTTCCAGTCTGCCAGCAGGTAAGTACCCGCGTCTTCGGAGGGCAGACCAGGGGGGTTTTGTAGGGCCCCGGGGGGGACACAAGTCAGCACAAAAAGTACACCCTCAGCGGCACGGGGGCGGCCGGGTGCAGTGTGCAAACAGGCGTTGGGTTCGCAATGTAATGCAATGGGAGACCAAGGGGTCTCTTCAGCGATGCAGGAAGGCAAGGGGGGGCTCGTCGGGGTAGCCACCTCCTGGTCAAGGGAGAGGGCCCCCTGGTGGTCGCTTCTGCACTGGAGGTCGGATCCTTCAGGTCCTAGGGGCTGCGGGTGCAGTGTCTTTACCAGGCGTTGGGTTCTTAGAAGCAGTCAGTCGCGGTCAGGGGGAGCCTCTGGATTCCCTCTGCAGGCGTCGCTGTGGGGGCTCAGGGGGGTTAACTCTGGCTACTCACGGTCTAACAGTCGCCGGGGAGTCCTCCCTGTAGTGTTTGTTCTCCACAAGTCGAGCCGGGGGCGTCGGGTGCAGAGTGCAAAGTCTCACGCTTCCGGCGGGAAACGTGTGTTCTTTCAAAGTTGCTTCTTTGTTGCAAAGTTGCAGTCTTTGTGGAGCAGAGCCGCTGTCCTCGGGAGTTCTTGGTCCTTTTAGATGCAGGGTAGTCCTCTGAGGCTTCAGAGGTCGCTGGACCCTGGGGAACGCGTCGCTGGAGCAGTTCTTTAGAAGTGGGGAGACAGGCCGGTAGAGCTGGGGCCAAAGCAGTTGGTGTCTCCGTCTTCTCTGCAGGTTTTTCAGATCAGCAGTCCTTCCCCGTCTTAGGTTGCAGGAATCTATCTTGCTGTGGTCTGGTGTGTTTAGCTCTGGGGGGTTAGTAGCCAATGGCTACTAGCCCTGAGGGTGGCTATACCCTCTTTGTGCCTCCTCCCTGAGGGGACGGGGGCACATCCCTATCCCTATGGGGGAATCCTCCATCTGCAAGATGGAAGATTTCTAAAAGTCAGAGTCACCTCAGCTCAGGACACCTTAGGGGTTGTCCTGACTGGCCAGTGACTCCTCCTTGTTTTTCTCATTATCTCCTCTGGCCTTGCCGCCAAAAGTGGGGCCGTGGCCGGAGGGGGCGGGCAACTCCACTAGCTGGAGTGCCCTGGGGTGCTGTAACAAAGGGGGTGAGCCTTTGAGGCTCACCGCTAGGTGTTACAGTTCCTGCAGGGGGAGGTGAGAAGCACCTCCACCCAGTACAGGCTTTGTTACTAGCCACAGAGTGACAAAGGCACTCTCCCCATGTGGCCAGCAACATGTCTGGTGTGTGGCAGGCTGCTAAAACTAGTCAGCCCACACTGGTAGTCGGTTAAGGTTTCAGGGGGCATCTCTAAGATGCCCTCTGGGGTGTATGTTACAATAAAATGTACACTGGCATCAGTGTGCATTTATTGTGCTGAGAAGTTTGATACCAAACTTCCCAGTTTTCAGTGTAGCCATTATGGTGCTGTGGAGTTCGTGCATGACAGACTCCCAGACCATATCCTCTTGTGGCTACCCTGCACTTACAATGTCTAAGGTTTTGCTTAGACACTGTAGGGGCATAGTGCTCATGCGCTTATGCCCTCACCTATGGTATAGTGCACCCTGCCTTAGGGCTGTAAGGCCTGCTAGAGGGGTGACTTATCTATACCTATAGGAAGTGTGAGGTTGGCATGGCACCCTGAGGGGAGTGCCATGTCGACTTAGTCATTTTATCCCCACTAGCACACACAAGCTGGCAAGCAGTGTGTCTGTGCTGAGTGAGGGGTCCCCAGGGTGGCATAAGACATGCTGCAGCCCTTAGAGACCTTCCCTGGCATCATTGGTTCCAGGGGTACCAGTTACAAGGGACTTAACTGGATGCCAGCGTGTGCCAATTGTGGAAACAAAGGTACAGGTTAGGGAAAGAACACTGGTGCTGGGGCCTGGTTAGCAGGCCTCAGCACACTTTCAAATCATAACTTGGCATCAGCAAAGGCAAAAAGTCAGGGGGTAACCATGCCAAGGAGGCATTTCCTTACAGTGTTGTTGGCAGTTTGGAATGGTACTGGATTTTATCAGCAAGTCGTCTAGATAAGGGAGGGCATGCATGTGTTGCCTTCTGAGGTATGCTGTGACTACAGCTAGACATTTTGTGAACACTCTTGGTGCTGTTGTTACTCCAACGGGTAGTACCTTGAATTGATAATGCTTGTCTGCTATTACGTACCTTATGTACTTGCTGTGAGCTGGGTCTATAGAAATGTGGAAGTAAGCGTCCTTTAGGTCTAACGCTGTCATGTAGTCTTGTTTTTATATCAAGCGAATTACATCCTGTAGAGTGACCATGTGAAAATTATCTGACAGGATAAATAGATTTAGAGGCCTGAGATCGAGAATGGGTTTGAGAGTACCATCCTTTTTTGGTATAAGGAAGTATAGAGAATATACTCCTGTTCCTTGCTGTGAGATGGGAACTATTTCTATTGCCGCCTTGAGTAGTAGAGATTGTATCTCTTGTTTTATAGTGTGTTCTGGAGAGAGCCTGGGAGAACGAGGTGGAATGTTTGGTGGAGAAGAGATGAGCTCTAGGCAACAACCATTGAGGATAATTGAGAGTACCCATTGATCTGTAGTAATTTTTTGCCAGTGAGATTTGAAATGTTGCAGTCTTCCTCCCACAGATGTATGGTGCTGTGGAATGTTTGGGAAGTCATTGTTTTGTGGATGTTGAAGCACCCTTTGAGGCTTGGAATTTACCTCTGGCCCTGAAGTTTTGTCCTCTGTAAGAGCCTCTGAATGATCCCCTTGCGTAATACTGCTAGTCTTGCTTTGAATGGGAGGTGGAAGCCTCTGTAGTTTGCGTTTTAAATACTCCCCTAAATTGTGGTTTTCGAAAGGAACCCCGAAATGGTGTGGTGTAAAGAGCTCCCATGGCTTTTGTTGTGTCAGAATCTTTTTGGAGTTTTTCTATGGTTGTGTCCACCTCTGGTCCAAAAAGCTGTTGTTTATTAAATGGCATATTAAGGACCACTGGTATCTGGTTTAAAACCGGAGGACTTCAACCACGCAGGTCTCCTCATAGTAATGCTAGTATTAATTCCTCTAGCTGCAGTGTCAGCTGCATCTAGAGCTGGCCTAATTTGGTTATTTGTGATGGCCTGACCTTCTTCTACAATTTGCTGTGTCCTTTTATGGTGTACTTTGGGTATGTATTGCAAACATTTTTGCATTTCATCCCAATGTGCCCTGTTGTATCTTGCTAACAGGGCCTGGGAATTGGCAATACACCATTGGTTGGCTGCTTGTGTTGCCACCCTTTTCTCTGCTGAATCAAATTTACGGCTTTCCTTGTTGCTGAGTATTCCCAGAAGACTGACTATTGGCGCACTTCCTGGCTGCACTGACCACAATAGAATCTGGTGGTAATTGCTGTGAGATGTAAATTGGGTCTGTTGGTGCAGGCTTATATTTTTTGTCGATTCTTGGTGTTAGAACCCTAGCTTTAACTGGTTCATTGAAACTTTTGTCTGCATGTTTGAGCATACCAGGAAGCATTGGTAGATATTGGTATTGATTATGAGTTGAGGACAGGGTATTGAAAAGAAAGTCCTCCTCTAAAGGTTCTGCATGCATTTTCTCCATGGTATGCAGATCTGGGGATAACTTAGTTGTAATGCTGTACTATCCTCAGGTGGAGATGTCCTGTTGGGATACAAATCCAGATCGTTAGATGGGATAGGATCTGTATCGTACATATCCTATGGATCTATGGTGTAACTATAATCACTCCTTTTTTTCTTCTTGTGGGGAAGTGAGAGTGTGATGGTGAAGGTGGTGGAGTCAGATGTTGTGGTGAAAAGGAACGTTGCGGTAAATGTGGTGGAGAAAGCTCAACAGGTTTTGCCTTTTCTTTTTGCTTGTAGATTTTTGCCAGTGGTGGGGCAGTATCCAGAGTTTCCTGGAATGCTAACTTCCTTTTAGCCTGTGGAGGTGGAGAAGTAATCATTTTTCCAGTCTCTTTCTGGATTTAAATTCTCATTTATTTGCTGTCCATAACCTCCAAAATGGGTTGAATGTCTAATTCCTCCATTTGATGTTCTGAAGCATGTTTTGTGCTTTTAGAGTAATGTTCAGTAAGTGTCTTGGGCACTTGCTTCATTCGAGTCGAAAGCCCTGTTTCTTCTGTGTAAGATGTTTTTTTCGGCTTTGAAGTTGGATCAATATGTTTCGGATCCAAAGCTGTTAACCAAGGTTTCGTCTCTGAAGCAGAGCGTACTTTTTTCAGGTCCGATGGTGTTGGACGTCACCTCGGTTCGGAGATGGAGGCTTGCATTTCTCGGCTCGACCCAATACAACGAAACAGGCGTGGTAGCCTGTTGAGGGAGTGCCCTGGACTTTTTTGGCCCGAACCCAAGGGTCAGTCTACGATTATTTTTTTTCCGGGTGGAACTATGGTTTAAAAGCAGTGATGCACCCAAGGCCTTGCCTGATTTTTTAATTGTTGGTGTTGGTGCAGGTGTACTCACGTACTGCACAGCTGATATTGCCTGGCTGTCGTCCTCTAAATCTTGCTCAGAGTCTGGGATCGAAACTGCTGTTCATGCCTGCTCTTCACCAAGGATGTCCGAGGTGGACTCTGAGTTTCGACACTATCTCCAATCTTCTTGCCCTTCGATCGCGTAAAGGTTTCTTTGATTGAAAAGACCAACACACTTCACAGCTTTCTTCTCGATGTTCTGGAGAAAGGCAGAGATTACACACCAAATGCTGGTCGGTGTATGGAAACTTGGCAAAACACCAAGGACAGAATCAGAATGGAGTCAGATCCATTAGCCTATGACACAGTAAGCCCTAACAGGCCCTAAGAAGGCGAGGGCGCCAGAAAGGGCGTATACTTGATCCCGATGGTACGATTGGATCGAGTGCAGAAGGAATCCGCGTTCTAAACAATACCAACGGTACAAGAAAAGTTTGAAAGATTTGAGAACTTCTGAACTGAAAATCCCAGAGCGAGAGGGAACACGTCCAAACCCGACGGCAGAAAGAAAACAATCTAACAAAGGAGTTGATGCCCATGTGCACTATCACCGAGAAGAGTCACTCAATCCTGTGACTCGAAAAAAGACTTATTTGAAGAAAAACAACATGGCGATATATGCACAGCATGTGTATCTGCAGCTACACATGCCATTGAACATAGATATATCTATCTATCGCCACTGAAAAAAACAAAGGTTACAGGGACATTGTAGTTAGGAAATACTCTTGCGCCAAGGTAATTATAACTTGCGCCCCCCACCATGCACAGTTTTTTCTTCAAAAATGTTACTGCAAATATTACATTGATATTATCAATGATGTTATCAAAGATGTCATGAGTGTCATAATTTACGGGGTAATTAACAGTTAAAGTAATTAAAGGTTACAGGGACCTCATAGTTGGGTTCAGAATTTACACACACAAGACCAGAGAAATTTAGCAGTCAGTCATACTCATCTCAAGAAGCTAAACCTTGTGCCCTAAGGTAACTATAACTCACACCTCCATCATGCAGGGTTCTCTTCAATAACTTTATTGGAAATGATACAGTGATGTTATCAATGAAGTTATAGAAGATGTCAAGACTGATGTGGGATAATTAGTGCATGCCCCCATGGCTAAAGTCAGCTCCCCGACTCCAGGGGCAGCTGGCATGTCTCCTGCCCACAGGGACCAGCTACAAATGCTGCTCCCTTTGGGCGGGAGCAATTTTTTTATTTGTTTCAAATAGATGAAAAGTCCGTTCCCAGTGGGCAGGAGCATTTTTCATGCTCCTGCCCTTTGGGAGTGGGCTTAGTGTTTACTCTTGCTTGGCAGGAGCTTTGAAATTGCTCAAGCTAAGCAAGAGTAGACACAGATTTCCCTGCTCATGCCAGTGCGGGCAGGGAAACAACTATGTCCCAGGGGTGGGCACCCCAGGACACAGCAGGAGCCACTCCTGGGGGATGTGGTCCCCAGGGACATTAAATGCTCCAGGAGAGGGCTCTGTGGCCTCCCTCATTATTGGAAGCAAAGCTGGGCCCCTAGGTATGGAGTCCCTGGGGCATAAATCTGCCTCTGAAACGGAGTCCATCCACACCATTAGTAAGTGTCGGCCTAACTCCTGGCTAGCTCACAGTGCCTCACCCGGACCCCAAACCATCCAGGGTGGAAGGTGATTATTGCAACCTGAACATGACAGTCAGACTCCCCCAGGAAGCCGTGGAAGCAGACCTTACCCCTTTCATATTATTACTCATGCCAAGGTGAGACATAAAAGATGCAAGATAAATTTTAATACATTTTTTGAAACAACAATCTGGCATTTAAGGAGTGAGCTGTGATAATTAGGCAGATGAAACAATGCAAGTTAATCAGCATTACAATCATGGTAAAAAAAGAAACAATCCAACCATGGTGCATGTAGCTTTAGATGTTCTGGCGGTTCCTACTTAACCCTATGCCTATGCTGAGAGCATAGCGGGTGTACCCTTTTGCCTGGCCTAATCTAAGGGATTAGCCCCAACCCCATACCTGGAAACAGTGTCAGGGATGGGTCTGTGATGTAGATGGCAATCCTCTCAGAAGGGATTCAGCGCCAGCCAAGCTGCATGTAGCACAGCATGCATCCCAGGATAGTCATGGCTGGAATACCCTCTACCCCCTCTGGTTCAGGCCACCATATATAGTAAACCATACTATTTCTTGAGTTTTGCAAACCCTACTCGGAAGCAGCAAACACTCCTCCATCTCAAGACCTCTGCAACAGACTAGCTACTTTCTTCCACCAGAAAAACAAAAATATCTATGATAGCTTCGAACCCCATGACACTCCAATCCCACCAACAACCCTCCAGCCCAGACCCTCCGAACCTTCACAGATCCTGCACTGCTGGACCACCCTCACCATGATCAAGACCAGCTCCATCATGAGCAGCATCCATTCAGGAGCCCCTACTGACCCCTCTACTCACCATATTTTCAACAAAACCAACACTCCATCGCACCCGAGATTTGCCCCTCTCAACTGTTCCATTGAGATGGCTACCTTCCCGGGAGGACTTGAAGTACACCGAGATCCGCCCACTCCTCAATAAATGCAGGGCTGACCCCGTGGACCTCAGGAATTAACACCCCATCTCTCTGCTGCCTTTTCCAGCCAAGGTAATCGAAAAGGCCATCAACGCACTGCTCCGCAAACACATCGAGGACAACAACATGCTGGACATCTCCCGATCAGGTTTCAGGAGCAATCAGAGCATGGAGACTGCCCTCCTTGCCGCCACAGATGACACCCGCTCACTCCTCGACTGCGGCTAAACAGCAGCCCTCATCCTACTGAACCTATCGGCCACCCTCAATGTAGTCTCACATGACATCTTCTGCTCCAGACTCCACGCAGCTGGCATCTGCCGAAAGGCCCTACAATGGATAAGCTCCTTCCTGATTGGCAGAACACAGAGAGCCAGACTCTCGCTTTACCTGTCAGAATCTAAAGAGATCAATTGCAGAGTTCCACAGGGCTCCTCCCTGAGCCCTACACTCTTCAACATCTACAAGGCCCCACTCGCATCCATCGTCAGGAACCACAGACTGAACATCATCTTATATGCCAACGACACCCAGCTGATCCTCTCATTGACCAAAAACTCCACAACTGCCAAGAAGAATTTCCTCAATGGGATTGAATCCATTGTTGCCAGAATAAAGGACAACTGCCTCAAGCTCAACTCAGACAAGACCGCGATCCTCATTTTGGGACCCTCCACAACAGCCTCGGATGACTCCTGGTGGCCTGCTTCCCTCAGCAACCCCTCCACCCCAACAAACCACGGATGCAACCTCGGCTCCATCCTGGATTCATCACTTACCATGACCTGCCAAGTCAACTCGGTCACATCATCCTGTTTTCACACACAGACTTCTCTGGAAGATCTTCAAATGAATCCTAAACGACTGCTGTAAAACTGTAACCCACGCCTTGGTCACCTGCAGACTAGACTATGGCAACGCCCTCTTCGCCGGCACCACCCAGAAGAACCTGAAGAAACTACAACACATCCAAAACACTTCTGCCAGACTCATCCTGGACGTCCCCTGACGTGAACACATCAATAGACACCTAAGGAACCGCCACTGGCTCCCCATCAAGATGAGGATCAACTTCAAACTCCTTGTCCACACATACAAGGGGCTCCATGACCTAGGACCCACATACCTCAACCACCACGTCGCCTTCTACTCCCCCGGCAGGCCTCTCCGCTCAACAGGCACAAACCACCGTACCCTTCAAATGGAAGACCTCGGCCGAAGAAAGATTCTTCTCCTATCTCGTGACAAATAGCTGGAACACCTTGCCTCTTCACCTCAGGCAGTCACCATTGTTTCCTCAATTCAGGAAGGACCTTAAGACCTGACTCTTCGACTAAAGCACTGAGGACCAACCCCCTCAGTGCCTTGAGATCCTTACAGGTGAGTAGTTGTGCTTTTGGAAGTACAGTTCTGGTGATAGAAGCGGTCTCCTTATCGGGCAACACAAACGATCATATCATGTACAGTGCTCTTGGACAGAAAGTAGTTACTATATATTGTGAAAAGGCTAACTTGTTCTTCTCCTTCCTAGAACAAAACCAAGCTGAAAAAATATGTAAAAATCTAAGCTAAAAGCAGCCTTACTAAAGTTAATAAAATATGAACTGTAAAACAAAGCTAAAGCAGGGGTGACTAACTCGGGTTCCAGAGGTCCTCAAGACAGAGGTTTCAATAACAGGCACTTAAAAGTGGTGTGTAGGTGATGCCTAAAGGATACTAGGGAATATCTAAATGCTGATATCCAATATATTCCAATGATTAATTTGTTAAAATTATTGGAAGGGTAGTTATGTGAATATGACAGTTATTGGCATGGGATAAAAGGATATTAGAGGAAGCAGTATTGTTAGGCAGGAGGTAGGTATTGTAGATCACTGTCTAAATCTCTATTTGGTAGCTAAGAAACAGGATATAAGTCATTGGGGGTTCTTAAAATCTGCCCATCTTAAATGTAACCATATCTTTGGGAGGACATGGGCATTGAACATCCTCCTATTACCATCATTTCAAGTGTGTATGAAAACTTGCAGTCCAGCATTCACTGCACCCAGCATAAAAACATACAGAATCTTTGGCCTCTAACAGAAGCATTTGCTGAGAGGGTGTGCGGGCGCCTCTTCTGTTTATGTTTCATATAAACATTTTTTTAAACATTCTTCATTGGTTAACGAAAGCAAGAGGAAACAGAATCAAAAACAGAATCATAAACATGTGCCATTTAAAAGCTAGTGACAGGAAGGTACAGTTCCGTCTCCAACATAATAATCATAAATATACATTGAATGTCAGGTAATATCCAGCCCCACGAATAGCCAGGAAAAAATGCAGCAGGGATGTGACCGTGCCGAATTCAGTCAGAGGTAGACATCGAGGAGGAAGCACTAGCCTCATCTCAGGAGGCCCGATCTGAGGCAAAAGGGTCCAAAAAGTAGTCCACCCCAAGTGTCAAGGTCCTTATCCAGTTTGGCATCAGTTCTAAAAAAATTTCAACCTCACTTCCTCTGCCACAGCCCGTTCTGCTGCATTGTGTTCCCAGCGTTCTACGTCTGTACCAGCCGTAACTGTCTAAGTAATAGCCACACAACGCTCTGCCAAAACAAGGAGCAGGTGTAGAAACTTAAAAGCCATCTTCTCACCCTTATCCTAACTAATGCCTCCCAGAAGAAAAGTGACCGGGTCAGCCAGACAAGGAATCGCCATCGCCATCCTCACTGTCTCAACAACCCAGTCCCAAAAAGCATGCACTGATGGACAGTGCCATGCCAGGCGCAGGAAGGACGCCATCCGATGGCTGTATCGGGGGCATTGCTGGGGCTTGGAAGGATCTATCCTATGTAACCTGCATGATGTCCTATATGATCCATGAAGATAGTCAAAGTGTTTAAGTTCAAACCTAGCCTTGATATAGAGCGTACTAACCCACTCATATGTGACCACTGCAAATCCTCAAACTCCATCTTCAGATCACCATTCCAGACCACCCTGAAGGGGGTGGGGGGAGAATCCTGCCCCCTGTCTGCCGAACATAACCTTATAAAAGTGTGTGACCAGGTGGTGCCCACCCCACCCATTTCCAACAAGGCCCAGAAAGTATGAGACGTGGGTGGAGCTACTGGGAAGGAGGACCAAATGTCTCTAGTAATCACCGAAAGGCTGACGTGTTGAAGGAAGTGCCCTGGATCTAGAGTAAAAGTATCTTGTGCTGCCTCAAATGAGATACATTCCTCACTGGTGAAGATATCCCCTAAGGTATCACACAGGTGCCATCTCGCCATGGGCACCGAATTAGCAAGTGCCTATAACGCGGGCAGATCGTGGAAATTAAATTCCCTGGCAAAAGGGGCCCTTCTTAACACCAATTTAGTGAAAATTACTGCAAGGTGGTTGATGCTTATATATCGCACATCTGAAACGAAAAGCAACAAAGTTCATGTGGAAAAGGCAGAGTCATGAGGAGGTTGCCAGCCTGGTGTAAATACCCAACCACCATGGGTATCGACGTGTACAGAACAAAGAAGGATAGCAAGAAGCCTCCTCTGTGCCGTGCTGTAAATACAAAGTGAAAAACAAAATGGAACCAGGGCACTCCGAGTGATAAGTCCACTTTGAAGAAAGATGCAGATTTTCTTTATTTCCTTATGTTGAGAAATATCAAACATCAATGTTCAGAGACAGCCAACACGTGTTTCGTCCACACGGACTTTTTCAAGGCTGAAACAAGGGAAAGATGGTATCTCTTACAAATAACAAAAACCACCATCTGGTAGGTATAAAATACGTCAAAAAACACAAACTGGTTGGTTAACAGTGGAAAAAAGGAAAATATTTTCCTAAAGTATATAACCATTGAGAGTGCCGGGAAATCTGAGAAAGAGATACTCCCATGCTGGGTAGTGTTTAAAGACTATTAGTGGATAACCACCAAAAAGTGCAGGTGAAAAGTAGAAGAGAAAAGTAAGAAAGATAGATACACTGGTTGGTGAGAGTATACAGATCACCATGTGAATATTAAGTACAAAAAAAAGGGACATTTCTAAGGAGTGAAACTAGACTATATTAGCGCCGAGAGAACGATTTACCAAAAAACCCTCAGAGTCACACGAGCCACCATGAGCAGAAAATTAGTGGCCAGAAAGGCCATATGATAGAGTCCCAAAAATGGTCCCCCAAGGATAACCAAAAACAGCACAGATGCCCATAGTGTGTAAACGATCTGTTGTAAGAGCCATGATGGAGGTTATTCTGTGCAGAAAAAGGAGAGAAACTATCTCAGTCGTACCATAAAGATGGTTGAGAATAATTGCATCCAATGTTGTCCCTCACTGAGCAGGAAAGCGAAGGTCCTTTATGGTGCAAGGACTGCATACATCAAAAACATTTGAGGGATGGTATGTTTAGGGCCCTGATAAGCCCACACCTGTAGGACAGAGTGACAACGGGAACAGAAAGCGCATGAAAAGAACCCACCATAGACCAGGCGTAGAAAGAAACTTACAAACTCGAACAGGGGGAATATCTAAAAAATGGGGAAAAAAACAAAAATTACACTGCAAGTATCCGTGTGGGGCCAGAGAAAAACTATATATAAAATGTAAAAATATTGTGTCTTTTGAATTTCAAACGCGTGTAGAGTAAAGGCGCAAAACAAAATAAACTAAGAATGAAAATAACTCCATAGACGGTATCTCTACCCGTAGCTAATAGTTCTCAAAGAGGGGGAATTACTCTAGTGAGTACCAGAAAACTAATATGTAGCCCCAGGACTGTGGAAAAATGTAAAGACTATAATTACACAAAGGAGTGTTAAAAAGTGAGTGTGTATCCCCTAACAGTATTGTATACGTCTACATGTCTTGAATAACATGATACACACACAGAAAAAAACTAAGGGCATGCCAGCGTGTCGGAATAGACACCGTAGGTATGCACATACGTTATCCCAAAAGACCAGCCCGGCCCATTGGCAGTAAACGCACCCTCGTGATCAAAACCGGCAGAGCAGAAGCCCCTTACCTCCCGAGAGGCAGGGACGAATGAAAAAACAGCGTGCGCGTAGTCCCACAGTAAAAGTAAGCAACGCGCCAAGGCTCAATTTACCGTCTATTAAAAGGCGCTAAACATTGAAAACGGACTACGTTGGAAAAAGCACCAGGAAGTGGAGAACAAGCCTATGCGGCAAGTCGAGGGCGCCATGTTGGATGTATTATCTGCTATTATAAACGAAGTTCAGGGGGAAAAAAACATACAATAGAAAAGTGCTGATTAAGGCTACGTCGTTAGAGAAATACCGGGGTGACGGCCAGCTGTATACAAAGTTATATCATAACAGCAAGTAGAAAGCGAACCAAATGAGTTATTGGGTTTAATAGACAAACCCCTACCTATGACTGTTGAAACAAATAAAGAGAAGGGGGGTGGGACCATGTGGCACTTATAAGCACACATAAGAAGGTGTATGTTACAAAAGAAGAGAAGAAACCAACATGCACAGTAAAATAAAAAAATGAAGGAAAGCATAAAATCAAGAAGAAACAGGAAAAAACAGACAAATATGCATATAGATGTCTACACACAGTTATAGTTGTTGACTTGAAAAAAAGGGGATACATCCAAGAAAATGGAAACAAAACATATTCTCTTCGTCTTAGTGTCATAATATATAGAAACGGGCGACCCAAGCGGCCAGCCATTGTTTGAGTACTGTTTGTAACAAAGATATGTACATAGATGCAAGCCCAAAAGAAAGTAAAAAGTATACTAAATGGGGAAACCCTTAATCATATGTGTTCTGAGCAGAGCGATATTCAGTATATTGTGCTTCAAACCCTATACATAGAGTTCACCAACAATCGGAGTACATGTTCAAATCAAGTGGATGTGCAAATCCATCAGGGCACAAAATGTAAGCAAAGAGAGGGGGGAACAAAAAAAGAGCAAAACATTTAGAGAAACACATGTAGGTCCTTGTGGATGTTAAGGCCCATTTCCACAGCCCGTAATTTGATAATCCACCTGCTTTCAAGGCGTTTTAGGGCCAATGTCCTGTTACCCCCTCGCGGTGTTTTGTTTAGTGAGTCAATTCCGTGAATAGCAATATCCACGTCTTCTCTATGTCCATGTACCTCATTATAGTGTGTTGCAAGAGGGTAGTTAATATTGGATGACCGAATAGCTCTCAGATGTACTTGTATTCTCTCTTTTAGCGGTTGAATAGTGCTTCCAACATATATAAGCCCACACGTGCAAACAATACAATACACAACAAAACTTGTATTACAGTTGATAAAGTGTTTGATTTTGTGTGTAACATGTGTGTTGTATTGAAAACTCACTATTTTATCCTTGATGTAACCACAGATGTTGCAATGGCCACATCTAAATGTTCCTGGTGGAGGTTTAGGCAGCCAGGTGTCTTTACTGTCGGGTGGCATGAAGCTGTGACATAGATGGTCCAATTTAACTGGGAGTTCCCACAGCTGTGCAATGAGGTGTATCAAGAATGGTATTGCACTGTCCCATATATCGACCACCATCAGGAGCTGAGGCAGCAAGAGAGCATACGAGTCATCCTGCAGCAGTTTCTTCTTCTAAGTATCCTCATCCTCGAGCCAATGCACAGCAAGCTGAATCTGCGAGGCCAAATAACTTTACAAATTAGGTACTGCCGGCTCCCCCCACTTTCAGGGGGCATAACATGATGTGTCTGGCAACCAGGGAGCGCCCCCACCCAAATCAGAGAGATCGAAGTGTTCAGCTGCTGGAAAATGGCCGAGGAGATACAGTTCAATGTTAGACACCATAGAGGCAGCGCTGCAGCAGGACCATTTTAGAAATGGCTACACATCCCATAAGGGAAAGTGGGAGGGTGTTCTAAAACTGAGTGGAGGACCGGAGGCCCCAAGGAGTTCCACAGATGTTGTATTGCAACTGTTTCTGAGGGTTTTGTGCCACAATCATGCCCAGATACCGAAAGCTGTTGATCTGCCAGTACAAGGGGTTTACCGGCATGGTCAAGGGGTCTAGAGACACCGAGCTCCCAGTGGGAAGATCAAGGTCTTCCGATGGTTAATCTGAAGACCCACATCTTCCCGTATATGTCTAAAAGGTCCAGCGAATGTGGTGCAGACAGGTAAAAAAAGCGTGTCTTCCGCATACACGGATACAAGGTGATTAGTGGCCTCCAAGGTGATCCCCCAGGGATTCATCTCCTGCCCAACACAGAGGGCCACCTGCTCCATACCAGACCACAGAGAATCAGGGACAGGGGGAAACCCTGCATTGTACCCCTACTGATAGGCCAGGTCTCTGAACATAATTTACCCACTTGCAGCCTTGCAACAGGTCTCATATGCAACAGCTGACCCCAGGAGTGGAAGTGGAGGCTGTAGGAAGTTGGCTCTGTATGTATTATTTCAAAGAAAGAAATAGTGTGCACAGAGTCCAGGGTTCCCCTTAGAGGTAAGATAGTGGCAAAAAGAGATAATTCTAATGCTCTATTTTGTGGTAGTGTGGTCGAGCAGTAGGCTTATCAGAGGGTAGTGTTAAGCATTTGTTGTACAAACACAGGCAATAAGTGAGGAACACACACTCAGACTTCCTCCAGGCCAATAGGTTTATATATAGAAAAATATATTTTCTTAGTTTATTTTAAGAACCACAGGTTCAAGATTTACAAGTAATACTTCAAATGAAAGGTATTTCACTCGGGTATTCTAGGAACTTTGAATAATCACTATCATGTACAGTTTTGACATAAATGGAAATAAGCTATTTTAAAAGTGGACACACTGCAAAAATCAACAGTTCCTGGGGGAGGTTAGTAAATGTTAAGTTCACAGGTAAGTAAAACACTTACAGGGTTCAAAGTTGGGTCCAAGGTAGCCCACTGTTGGGGGTTCAAGGCAACCCCAAAGTTACCACACCAGCAGCTCAGGGCCAGCCAGGTGCAGAGGTCAAAGAGGTGCCCAAAACACATAGGCTTCAATGGAGAACAGGGGTGCCCCGGTTTCAGTCTGCCAGCAGGTAAGTACCCCGTCCTCGTGGTGCAGACCAGGGGGGTTCTGTAGGGCACCGGAGGGGACACAAGCAGGCACAGAAAGTACACCCTCAGCGGCACAAGGGCGGTCGGGTGCAGAGTGCAAACAGGTGTCATGTTTTGTATAGAAAGCATTGGGGAGACCCAAGGGTCTCTTCAATGATGCAGGCAGGCACAGGGGGGGCTCCTAGGGGTAGTCACCACCTGGGCTAGGCAGAGGGCCGCCTGGGGGTTGCTCCTGCACTGGAGTTCGGTTCCTTCAGGTCCTGGGGGCTGCGGGTGCAGTGTTGGTTCCAGGCGTCGGGTCCCTTGTTACAGGCAGTCGCGGTCAGGGGGAGCCTCTGGATTTCCTCTGCAGGCGTCGCTGTCGGGGCTCAGGGGGGTCGCCTCTGGCTACTCACAGGCTCGCAGTCGCCAGGGAGTCCTCCCTGTAGTGTTGGTTTTCCGCAGGTCGAGCCGGGGGCGTTGAGTGCAGAGTGGAAAGTCTCACGCTTCCGGCGGGAAACGTGAAGTCTTCAAAGTCATTTCTTTGTTGCAAGAAAGTTGCAGATTGAACAGGGTCGCTGTTCCCTGGAGTTTCTTAGTCCTTGGTTGAAGGGCAGTCCTCAGGCTTCAGATGTCGCTGGTCCCTGTTGGATGCATCGCTGTTGCAGTTTTCTTCGAAGTGGGGAGACAGGCTGGTAGGACTGGGGCCAAAGCAGTTGTCGTCTCCGTCTTCACTGCAGGGCTTCAGGTCAGCAGTCCTTCTTCTTGTTAAGGTTGCAGGAATCTAGTTTCCTAGGTTCTGGGGGCTCCTAAATACTGAATTTAGGGGTGTGTTTAGGTCTGGGAGGGCAGTAGCCAATGGCTACTGTCCTGGATGGTGGCTACACCCTCTTTGTGCCTCCTCCCTGTGGGGAGGGGGGCACATTCCTAATCCTATTGGGGGAATCCTCCATCCACAAGATGGTGGATTTCTAAAAGTAAGGGTCACCTCAGCTCAGGACACCTTAGGGGCTGTCCTAACTGGTGGGTGATTCCTCCTTGTTTTCCTAATTATCTCCTCCAGCCTTGCCGCCAAAAAGTGTGGGCAGTGGCCGGAGGGGCGGGCATCTCCACTAGCTGGGATGCCCTGTGGCACTGTAACGAAGGGGGTGAGCCTATGAGGCTCACCTCCAGGTGTTACAGTTCCTGCAGGGGGAGGTGAGAACCACCTACACCCAGTACAGGCTTTGTTCCTGGCCACAGAGTGACAAAGGCACTCTCCCCATGTGGCCAGCAACATGTCTGGTGTGTGGCAGGCTGGCAAAAACTAGTCAGCCTACACTGGAAGTCGGGTATGTTTTCAGGGGGCATCTCTAAGATGCCCTCTGGGTGTATTTTACAATAAATTGCACACTGGCATCAGTGTGCATTTATTGTGCTGAGAAGTTCGATACCAAACCTCCCAGTTTTCAGTGTAGCCATTATGGTGCTGTGGAGTTCGTGTTTGACAAACTCCAAGACCATATCCTCTTATGGCTACCCTGCACTTACAATGTCTAAGGTTTTGCTTAGACACTATAGGGGCATAGTGCTCATGCACAAATGCCCTCACCTGTGGTATAGTGCACCCTGCCTTAGGCCTGCTAGAGGGGTGATTTACCTATGCCACAGGCAGTGTGAGGTTGGCATGGCACTTTGAGGGGAGTGCCATGTTGACTTGGTCATTTTCTCCCCACCAGCACACACAAGCTGTGAAGCAGTGTGCATGTGCTGAGTGAGGGGTCTCTAGGGTGGCATAAGACATGGTCCAGCCCTTAGAGACCTTCCTTGGCATCAGGGCCCTTGGTACCAAGGGTACCAGTTACAAGGGACTTACCTAGGTGCCAGGGTTGTGCCAATTGTGGAGACAAAGGTACAGTTTAGGGAAAGAACACTGGTGCTGGGGCCTGGTTAGCAGGGTCCCAGCACACTTTCAAATCATAACTTAGCATCAGCAAAGGCAAAAAGTCAGGGGGTAATCATGCCAAGGAGGCATTTCCTTACAGAGGCCAGTCCCCAAAGCACTCAGTATTTGCCTAAGGTATGGCCATTCCACTGTGTCAAATGCCTTCGCATTATCTACAGAAATAATTTGGAAGTTTGTTCTCCCTATTGTCCACCTCATTTAAAACATGGGTCAGGCGCCTTAAATTCATAGTGGTATTGTGACCTGGAATTAATCCACATTGATCCTCATGGACCAAGTGGTGCATGACGGGACCCAGCCAGAGAGCGACAGCTTTCCCAAGTATTTTGGTGTCAATGTTTATTATGGACAAATGTCTGTAGGAAGAGGGATCCAAGCCCTCAGACCCTGGTTTAAGAATCATGGAGTTACAATATTCCTGCATAGAGACAGGTAGGAAACCATTGCTGTGCACCTCCAGGAACACCTCCAGCATGTGTTGAGTGAGGGAAGAAGAAAAAAACCTGGTAAAATTCTGTTGGAATGCCGTCATCACCCAGTGACTTGCCTTGGGGGTGCCGCAGGAGCACTTCACAAACCTCTTTCAAGGTGATATCAGCGTCTAGGTTCATGATCGCTGCACCTTCCAAATGAGGCAGGGGCATGAGATTCAAAACGTGTTAATGCAATCCTGGGCCGGAGGGTGAGGGCTGCATTGAATGCCCTCCAGAAAGTCCTAAACATCTCAACAATGCCCCTCTGAGTGCGTACATCTTTACCCACTGGGTCCTGGAGATGAAGCACAGGCAAACAAGGAGTCTCCCTTCTAAGGAGCGAGGCCAAAACCTGGCCTGAGGTGTCGCCCACTCTGTGGGGGAGCTGGTGGTACAATCTAAGAGTGTACTTTTTCAACTGGTACCTCACCTCCTCAAAGTGATGCTAGGAAGCTAGCTCTGCTGGGGGTCCGAGAGAGTCAGCCTGTGCCTGCTGTTGCACACATGCCTGTTCAGTTTCCCCCTGCTGGAGCTCTGGCTCTTGCATTATCCACCCCCACCATCCCCCCCCCAAGAGAGCCCCACACAATGTCTTCACAACACCGCCTTTATCGCCTCCAACTCAGTTGCTCGATGTATTGTGGAGGACCAAATCTGTTTTAAGTAGTCTGAAAGTGCCTCCACAAGAGTCTCCCACACCCCTACATCCTGAAGAACCTTGGGAGCTTGTTTCCAAACCAGGAACAGGCAGGGTGTATTTCTCCAACCAACCTCACAGAGTACCGGGCATGGACAACCAAAAACCAAGGCAGGTCGGCCACAGAGCGGACCCACCTCCGTAGAGTCTGAAATCAATATGCAGTTCAATGGACTATGTGGATTGTGAATAGAGGAATAGCAAGTGAATACCTTCACACTGGGATTAGTGGCACTCCAAATATCGCAAAAACCCAAATTAGCCACTGCCTCTTAGAGGGAGCACATCATAGTGGGTTTTGTGATCAGTCGAGGAGGGTGTCTGTCAAAACTACAGTCCAAGATGCAGTTAAAACTGACTTCCCAGAGGAAAGATCCCTCTACGGCAGTCTTAAGCACCTCCTGGATCTTGGGGAAAAATTGTGTCTCTTCTGTCTTAGACACTTAGGATTTCATAATGATTATGTCAATCTCATCCGGTGTCCCATGGAGCAATAAGAAGTGTCCCTCAATGTCAGCCTCCATGTATATCAGTACGAAAGAAATTTCAGACACTGGCCCTCACTACAACATTGGCGGTAAAAGCCGCTTACCGCCGTGCAGAAGACCGCCAACACACCGCCGCAGCCGTGGAATCCCACCACAGCTATTATGACCCACAGTACGGAATCTGCCAAAATTCAGACACCTACACAAGTCCCCCACACCAAACGTCAGTGATAAACTGGCGAAAACAAAACCTCCACCGTCAAGGCAACAGAAATACACCCACACTATCACGACCCACGAATCCACGCGGTGGTCTCAACCGCGGTATTCCATTGGCGGTACACATCGCCGCGCTCAAAATACACACACATCTTCAAAACACAGCCACATTGGACAATTCGAAATACACACACCTGATAGACATACACACACCACTCGCACACACTCAATATAAAACACACACCCACATCACCCACAAACCCTTACGACCACAAATCACTAACTAAAGCTAGAGAGAGATACCACCATCAACAACACTAGCATCCACAGGCACACAACACCATCACCCACATAACTTCCACGCACCTCACACAACACACCACTACATATCAGCACACGTATCACCCCACACACCACCTACACCACCCCATTACGCGGCAAAGACACTCCAGGTTCTCGGAGGAGGAGCTCAGGGTCATGGTGGAGGAAATCATCTGGGTAGACCCACAGCTATTCGGAGCACAGGTGCAGCACACCTCAATTGCAAGGAAGATGGAGCTATGGCGAAGAATAGTGGACAGGGTAAACGCAGTGGGACAGCACCCAAGAAATCGGGAGGACATCAGGAAGAAGTGGAACGACATACGGGGGAAGGTGCATTCCGTGGTCTCCGGACACCACCTGGCGGTTCAGCGGACTAGCAGTGGACCCCCACCTCCTCCCCCACAACTAATAAAATGGGATGAGCAGGTCTTGGCGATTCTGCATCCTGAGGGCCTCGCAGGAGTAGGTGGAGGAATGGACTCTGGTAAGTCAAATCTTAACTATTACATCCTCCCCCCTACCTGCATGCCACCCTCAACCCCATCACTCTAACTCCTCACAAATGTCCCAACATCACACACCACCCATCCTAACACCAAGCCTTGCATGCAACAACAAAGCATGGACACCCATCACTAAAGCATGCCCACTGCACATACCCATACACCCCCCTAAACCATCATAACACAAGGTCCCACACAGGAATGCTAGCACTGGGGTACACGGTCACCCACCCACTGCACACCTTGACACACACAGATGCAATAATCATGCTTTTATACCCCTGCAGGACACCTACCCAAAGTCACCGGACAGGAGGGTCCACACATGTCCACACCACCAACAGAAGAGGCCCACAGTGATGACAGCACCTCTGTCCAACTGGATCTAGATGACCAGCCAAGCCCATCGGGGACCTCGGGACAGTCGGTTCCCCACACCCAGTCACAGGCCACTATAGAG
The DNA here is from genome assembly GCF_031143425.1 of Pleurodeles waltl. Taxonomy (NCBI): domain Eukaryota; kingdom Metazoa; phylum Chordata; class Amphibia; order Caudata; family Salamandridae; genus Pleurodeles; species Pleurodeles waltl. The sequence continues at coordinate 208,750,981 of NC_090439.1, forward strand.
CTCCCCCCCTCGGGAAACACCAGCACAGCACCCACCCAGCGGGCCCATACCTCCTTCCCCAGGACACGTCAATCAGCAGTGTGTCCACCACTACAGGGAACCCAGGCTAACCCACCACCCCAATAACAACAGGGTCCTGGGGGCAGTGGTAGTGGGCGCACAGTCCAGGGGACGGAGGCCCAGGAACACAGGGGAACTGGGAGGGCTGCTGTGCGACAGGAGGCGGACAGGCCCAGGGAACTCACTCTCCACGAGGCCCTCTCCTCCATCATGGGAGCCTACCACCACTCCCAGGAGACTATGGCAACGGTACTGGCCAAGTTTCAGGAGACCCAGCGCCTGCAGGAGGAACAGTATATGGGCTTCAGGGAGGAACTCAGAACCATCAATTCCACCCTGGGCACCATCGTAGGGGTGCTGAAGGAAATACTCAACACCAGGAGGGACACAGTGGCACTACAAGGGGCCCCTGACACTAGCCTGGACGATGAACTGCCCACCGCCGGCGCTAGTGGACAGGAGGCACCGCCACAGGACCACCACACTAGCAAACAGAGGGAGAACCACCTCGCAAACGGTCCCTGAGATCTAGGAACAAGACAGAGAACGATGCCAAGACCCCCGCCAAGAAATGAGGCCACCCTGATTGTCATCCTACGATCCCACTTTGTCACCCTGTCCATCCTTAAAGTGCCCCAGCTCCACTTCCTATGCCCATTTGGGCAATGCACCTGTGAGACTAATAGATTGGACTCTGCCATGGACATTCCTCCGCCATCACCCCTCACCATTTTACAACCCCCTCCAATATTGAGCACTAAAATAAACATCCTTAAAGCACAAAACAATCTGGAGTCTGTCTGTGATTTCGGAATACTGTATTAGCAATAACTGTGGCAAAAAGCTTTTTCATTGGTAATAGCAACATACCTATGTCACACAGCTCTAGTCCATGAGGAATCAAAGCAGATGTCACACAGTGGGACCCACATCTGTTAAATCGTAAGGGAAAGTGACAACTCAGTGACCATACACTGGGTGAAAACGACAGACAGTAGAGAGGTAGTAGTGTTTAAGTACATGTAGTAGGCAGGTTTGTCTTCTTACCTGTGTCTCACTGGAAATATTGCTGGATCACTGAGTCTCTGTTGTCCATGTCTTCTTCCTCTGCTTCCTCGTCCTCACTGTCCACAGGCTCCACAGCTGCAACACCGCCGCCATCTGGACCATCCTCCTGCAGAAAAGGCACCTGTCGTCGCAAAGCCAAGTTGTGAAGCATACAGCAGGCCACGATGATCTGGCACACCTTCTTTGGTGAGTAGAATAGGGAACCACCTGTCATTTGGAGGCACCTGAACCTGGCCTTCAGGAGGCCGAAAGTCTACTCGATCACCCTCCTAGTTCGCCCATGTGCCTCATTGTAGCGTTCCTCTGCCCTTGTCCTGGGATTCCTCACTGGGGTCAGTAGCCATGACAGGTTGGGGTAACCAGAATCACCTGCAAATGGTGAGGGACAACTGTTAGATACACACTAACCTGGAGGGATATCCCCAGACCCAGACAACCATTCCCTCTGACTAGCTTCCAGGTGCTCACCTAATAGCCACACATGGTGCCTCTGGAGCTGACCCATCACATAAGGGATGCTGCTATTCTGCAGGATGTAAGCGTCATGCACTGAGCCAGGGAACATGGCATTCACATGGGAGATGTACTGGTCTGCCAAACATACCATCTGTACATTCATCGAATGATAACTCTTCCGGTTTCTGTACACCTGTTCACTCCTGTGGGGGGTACCAAAGCCACATGTGTCCCATCAATGGCACCTATGATGTTGGGGATATGTCCCAGGGCATAGAAATCACCTTTCACTGTAGGCAAATCCTCCACCTGAGGGAAAACGATGTAGCTCCGCATGTGTTTCAGCAGGGCAGACAACACTCTGGACAATACGTTGGAAAACATAGGCTGGGACATCCCTGATGCTATGGCCACTGTTGTTTGAAATGACCCACTTGCAGGGAAATGGAGCACTGACAGCACCTGCACTTGAGGGGCGATTCCTGTGGGATGGCAGATAGCTGACATCAGGTCTGGCTCCAACTGGGTACACAGTTCCTGGATTGTGGCACGGTCAAGCCTGTTTGTGATTATGACATGTCTTTCCTCCATTGTTGACAGGTCCACCAACGGTCAGTACACTGGAGGATGCCGCCATCTCCTCACATGTCGCAGCGGACGGTGCCTATGAAGGACAACAGCGAGCACAGAGTCAAACAACTCAGAGGTACGTACCCACAGCTTACACAGAACACCATTCATAATCAAAAAGTGGCCTGCATGTGTGTTGAGTCTAGGCCTAGGTATGTGTGACGCAGTTGAAACTGAAGCCATGCGGGCCCCTGAAATGGCGGCTGCCTGACCTCTAAAGTGGGACAATGGGATGTGAGGTAACTACGCTGGCGTTGTACACCGTCGCAGTAGGCGGTCGAAGACCGCGGTGCAATGCTGCATTGGTTGCCATTGGACCCTATGGGTCCCAGGAGCCAATGACGATGTACGCCGGCCGTAACTGTACGCACCGCCGCGGACGTGACTGCCATTTTCTATCTGTTCAATCACTCGATACCTGATCTTCGACAGGAGAGGAGATACACTGCAAGTGCTGCAGTGACCTCGGTCTGGAGGAGACAATGGCTCGAGTGTCTGGGGAAAGGGCCCCTGCCTTCACATTGGAGGAGCTGGAGAAACTCGTGGACGGGGTCCTCCCCCAGTACACGCTACTCGACGGTCCTCCCGAACAACAGGTAAGTATACTGGTAGCATGATGTATGGGCTATGCCTGTGTGGAGAGGGGTGGATGTAAGAAGGTAGGGGGGAGAGTGCGGCATGCATGAAACGACGGTGAGTGCATGTGCCACATGGCAAGGGTAGGGATGGGGGCCAATGACTTACGGTGCAGTTGGTATTAACTTTCTCTTCCCCCTGTACAAATCATGTAGGTCAGCGTCCACCAGAAAAAAGATATTTGGCGTGCCATCGCCAAGGACATCCGGACCCTGGGCGTCTACCTCAGACGGAGCACCCACTGCCGGAAAAGATGGGAAGACATTCGCCACTGGAGCAAGAAGACGGCGGAGGCTCAGCTGGGGATGGCCTTCCAATGTGGGAGAGGTGCCCTTCGCACCATGACCCTCCACTGCCTCCACTGTGTCCCCCTCCTCCTCGTCTCCCTCCCTGTCTCATCTACACTCACACCTGCATGCACTACCTCTACAGCCACTACGTCCCTCTCCAGCACACCCACCACCACACCCCGCTCACGTGCAGTCACCACCCCCACTACCATTCACACGTCCCGTGTCCTCTCCCAGTGTGTCAGTGACGCCCCCTCCGAAGATACACAAACGCAGGCACACACCCACCCAACAGCCATCCACCTCACGACAGCCTCCAGCGCATGCACCTTCACCCAAAGTCAGCAAACAAACACCTCCTACAACCACAACCTCTTCCTCCACTCCCAAACCATCTCCAGCTACCCGTCCCAGTGTGTCCCAAAAACTTTTCCTGTCCAACCTTGATCTCTTTCTCACACCTCCCCCACCCTGTCCGTCTCCTAAGTCCCAAACTAGCACCTCAGCCACAACATCTCCGGGACCAGTGGTGCCTGTAGTCACCGGAATCTGGAGTGCACCAGCCACCAGGGCAGTCAGTGTGGCACGGAGCCACAGCACAGACAGTCCCCCACCTGTGAAGCATCAGAAGTTGGCCAGTGCACGGCGGGAGAGGGGGAAGTTTCCAGCCACCAAAAGCCGCTCCCAGGGGTACAGGTGGGAATGTGGAGTCAGCTGCGACAAGGTAGGGAAGGGGCACAAGAAGGTCAGCAAGTCTGGGAAGAGCAGCACAGCGGAGAAGACCGCCATCTTCCCAGCTACCCAGGAGGCCACCGCCAGCACCAGCGCAGCTGCCCAGGAGGCCACCGCCAGCACCAGCCCAGCTGCCCAGGAGGCCACCGCCAGCACCAGCCCAGCTGCCCAGGAGGCCACCGCCAACACCAGCTGCCCAGGAGGCCACTGCCAGCACAAGCCCCGCTGGGCCATGAAGGACCGCCAGCAAAAGCCCTGCTGGGCCATGAAGGACCACCAGCAAAAGCCCCACTGGGCCATGAAGGACCGCCAGCAAAAGCCCCACTGGGCCATGAAGGACCGCCAGCAAAAGCCCCGCTGGGCCATGAAGGACCGCCAGCAAAAGCCCCGCTGGGCCATGAAGGACCGCCAGCAAAAGCCCCGCTGGGCCATGAAGGACCGCAGCAAAAGCCCTGCTGGACCATGAAGGACCGCCAGCAAAAGCCCCGCTGGGCCATGAAGGTCCGCCAGCAGTTGAGTCACTGCAATGGAGACCGCCGTCTCAAGCACCGCTGAACAGGGCACCGCCGCCACAAGCACCGCTGAACAGGGCACCGCCGTCTCATGCACCGCTGGCCCATGAGCGCCAAGGGCACTGATGCTACTGAGTTCGTCACGGGCAGAATGAAGCATTCTGGGCACCATGCCCCCTCCAGAACCAGTGGAGACTGTTATCCACTTGAGACTGTGGCTTTGCACTCCCCAGGATGGAACAGTGGGCAAACCACCCACTGTATAGACTTGAGAGACTGTGGCTTTGCACTCCCCGGGATGGAACAGTGGCCAATCCACCCACTTGTGAGACTTGAGTCCGTGGCTCTGCACTCCCCAGGATGGAACAGTGGGCAAGCCACCCACTGTAGAGACTTGAGAGACTGTGGCTTTGCACTCCCCAGGATTGTACAGTGGGCATGGGGCCCCCCTCGTGGATTTGGCGTCGTGCACTCAAGTGGCTGAGGTGCCCCCCCTTCCCCTCCCCCTGAGGTGCCTGTTTTGTTGCTCTCTGAAGCCCCTGCAGTGTTCTCTCCATCATGGTCGGGGATCTTGTGTGGGCCTCGCCCATAACGTGTGGGCCCAGTGGTCCACGGACTTAATTGGAGCACTACCAGGACTACTATGCTTGGTATATATTTTGTAAATGGTGTATATATATATATTTTTTTTTGCCTTGATTTTAATGGTTACACTTGTTTTCTATTGTCTTTGCATTCTTCTGGGGGGGGGGGGTTTGGGGGTGTAACTGTGATGTATCAATATGCATTAGTGTGTGTGTTGTAGTGGGTGGGGTGTTGCATGTGTGTCCCTGTTTTTTCCCTCCCCCCTCCCCTGTGTTGTAGGTGCAGTACAGTGGTCTTCGCCGCAGGTGTTCGTGCTCCTAGTAGAGGAGCAGGAAGACTATCGCAGGGAGAATTTGGAGTTCCGGGTCCATGGTGTCCTCGTTCCTCGTGGGGTGTGTAGAGGTGAGCGTTTTCCCTTCGGAATTCCTGTTTCTGCTGTGAATCCGCCCCGGAAAAGGTGGCAGACTGGTGGGTTGTAATAGTGTGGGTGGTACATTGTCTCCCGCCTGTCTGTTGGCGGTGACCGCCGCGCTGTTTGTTTGTACCGCCATGGCGGACGGAGTGTTAAAGTGGCTGTCTTTGTTAGCGGTTTCCGCCACGGTCGTAATTGCACATTTTTTACCGCTGGCCTGTTGGCGGTCTTACTGCCGCTTTAACACCGTCCGCCAGGGTTGTAATGACCACCACTATCTAGATAAGTATCCCTCTGGCATATGTTCAATAATTAGAGATGCACAGTTGCCCCCCTCCATCGCTTGCCCAGTTTGGTGGTCTCTTGAGTCCTAAAGATGAGATTCCTGTAGGCATAGGATCTACATTGCATTCCGACGCAGGAAGGATACTACCCTTTATCTCTTAGTTTAAGTACCCAAACCCCTCATGTTCCAGGATATCAATTTACAGACATCAGGACCAGCCATCTGCAAAGTGTGAACATGAATCATGCAGCTCCCACTTCCCTCCAAGTTAGTGGCATAAACCAACAAATCAACTCTCAAAAACATTTCTGAACACCCCCCAATCCCGGAGAGGCATAACAAAACAACAGGTGCTTACTTGTCTAATCAGAACAAAGTGTCAGGATTTACACTACTACACCCCAAATCCCCAACCAACACCAACTAGTGTCACTCCTAAAAGAAGAAGAGAGGACAGACGAGAACAAAGAGGAAATTATAGTTAAAAAGAGAGGGATAGAATCACTACCCCCAAAGAACTCCCCCCACCCAAGTCAGGTAGGCAAAATCAGAAGAATGCAAGCCTATCCATCCCTTTAAGCACCAGCATGCCTCCCGCTCCCGGGATGACTCTAGAGGCAGTCTTGAATCCAGTCCCATCTCTCAAGCCAACAACGGACCAAATAGGGGGATACAACTAATCCAAGACAGAGATTGCAATCAACCAAATCAACATTCAGACAAGAAATGAAAACAAGTGAAGTTGCGAAGTCTATGAAAACACCCCCCCACACCAGGGTGTCTCAGTTTCTGGCACCCCATCAGAGGTCTACAGGGGGCAGACAAGTGCAATCCCTTCAGCAGGGATCACAGTGATCAAAGTCTCAGGCACCAGAGACAGATCTTCCATGACAGTGTCTATCGTGCCGTCTTCATGGAGAACAATGCGGCCAGTTCCCTGCAATTCCCATTGGACGGCCTATCCACCCGTGGAAGACCACCTGAGCTTCCACCCCCGGTACAATTATGGAAGGGGTCCACAGCACTCAGGGTACATGTAGAAAGTTGGGGAGACAAGTCCAATCAGGATCGCATCTCCTCCAGGTGTTTAGCCAGACCCCGGTGATCTGCAGAATGTACCAACATATATTTGGGATTAACTTTGCAGAGCTTGTTTTTTACTGCAATGAATGACTTGCGGCACTCCTGCACTTTATGAGTGTATGTAGTGATGCTGCGATTCTCGAACTGCGGGACAGAACGTTTCCTTGCGGCCCTGAGAATGACATCCCTATCACAGTAGTTCATGGTCCTGGCAATAAGGGCCCTCTGTGAGGACCCCGGCCGCGAGAAAGGAGTCAGTGCCCGGTGTGCCCTTTCTACCGCAAAGTAATCTGAAAGGCCCCTAGGATACAGAGCGTTCCCTACCCAGTCCTATAGGAAGGTATCCACCAACTGACCCTCCGCGCGTTCCAGGAATCCCTGGAGCCTCATGTTGTTTTGGGTTGAGCGTCCTTCGGCATCCTCAGTGCGATGTTCTAGTAAATTTGTGAGCACCCACATTTGTGATACCTGATGTTTTAGTTGTCACACCTCCGCTTGCCTGGTAGTAATATTGGACTCTGCAGTGTCCACCTTATCAGCCACTTTGCATAGTTTACACAAGTAGGAGGTTTACCTGGATAGATTACCTATAGAGATACACCCTCAATTTGTCCCTCCAGAGCCTCTCTGGATCCCTGTATGGAAGCCAGTAGCACCGCTCTGGACAGCTACGCACCTCTCTCCGGGGACTCCTCCACCGAGGATGCCCACTCATGCCGCGCAAACCTGTGCGGTGGCTGGCAGAAAGTACTATGCTGTGTAATGGTGTTGCTCTGGGCCTAGTGCTGAGGCCTGTCCTTCCCGATGCATGCGGGCTGATGCGGCCATGATAATTCAAGTGATCGAGAAGCTGCACTCCGAATGCTGCGAAGAAGACTCTGTGGTAATAACAGGCTCCCCAAGGTGTGTGGGCAAGCTGTAGAGCAAAGCACCAGCTAATTTAAAGACCCTAACAAGCAAGCCCTTGAATTGGCCCTGAGGAGACCCCCACAAGGGGCTGCACCACCAGCGCTGCAGGCCCGGAGCTAGACGCAGGGAAGTGTGTTAACGCCTCCAGGAGCAAAAGGCGGTGGGGCCCAGTGGCACTCAGGCCCCCAGTCGTCGGGCCACCCAGCAGCAGGAGCTGCTACGGGGGGACAGAGCGATCTGGCCAAATACACCCCTAAACTCTACGGGTGTGGCTCCCCTGATGCACCCCGAGCATGCTTGCACCTGGTGTCCAAGTGAGGAGAGACATACCAGCCAGTCCCTTGCTGCCGATTCAATTAAGTGTTCCTTCGACTACCAGTCCAGAGAAGGCTGGGCCCATGCTGGCAACAAGCGAGTGCCCCATTCAACCACCAATGATCTCAGCAGTTCAAGAGAAGTGAGCTCACCACACAGTACATCAGCCATCGAGGGGCCCGCTCCAACCTAAGCCTTGGCCCAATGAAATCTCCATGTGGATGTAGGCCTACCAGCAACTCCGGGAGTCCGATGATGAGCCCCATCGAGCCAGGCAGAGCCCCACAGACTGCACACTCCTCAGGTGCTCTGCACGTCCAGGAACCCGACGGGTGTTGCAGGGCCCCCGGTGATGCTGCAGGAGTGGATTGTGATGCTGCAGGAGTGGATTGCGATGTTGCCTGCACTTCTCAATGCCGAAAGGCAACTCCTGTAAGCATCCGGGGGTATACAAGTCGATCGGCCGTAGTCAGGTTGCAGTCGCAAGCCACTCAGGTTCCACAAATAGGCCCAGCAATTCACAGGCATTGATGGCAGGTGGCCACCAGTAGTCTCAGTGGTCCAGGTTAGGGAAGGCCATCCCACAGTCAGTCAGCCCTCGCGGGGCCTGCTCTGACTGAGCCAAGGCACTAGTACAATCACAGGTGACACTACACAACTGGCCTCTCAAGACGCTCGATAATGGGCCCCCACCTAGCCGGGCAGAGCCCTGTAGGCCACACACTCCTCTCACACTCCACGGATCCAAGAGCCACCTGAGTCAGGAGCTGAGTGCCTTAATGTCCCCAAGGAATCAGCAGGGAGTGGGGAAGGCCGACGATTGTGCCCCTCAATGCCGAGCAGCACCTCCAGCAAGAACCCTGGGGCCAACAAACCCAGCGGCTGCAGTGAGAGCGCAGGCTGCCAGCCACACTCCAGGCACCACTGGCAGGCCCAACAGTCAGCAGGCGCCTATAGCAGCAGTGCAAGGGTCGGGCTGAACAATTCCCTCTGCTTCGCAGCCCTCACACTGTCAAAATCAGGATCCATGTGCAGGGCAGCCCGACCTGGGCAGAATTAGGCAGGATTAATGTAGGATTACTTTGGTGGGGTGAAAGAGCTCCCTATGAGCACATCCTGTCAGCAATCTTCCTAGGCAAAGCCTCCCCATGTAACGATCTTGACCACATGTTGTAAGGACCAAACAGGACGCCCAGGCTCGACAGGAAGTATATTTCAGTCCTTTCTGCAGATGATGCTGTCTTCTGTCTAGAACATCTAAAGAGCTTTAGGAGATTATTTCAATTTATTTTATTTGTATGAAGGACCTCGAGGTATTAAGTAATTTAACTAAGCCTCATGTGACATTCCTCAGCCTAAAAAGATAATGCCCAGGAATAGGTTTACAGTAACACTAGGATCTATTCCCTAAAGACCTTTGATTGCTTTTGTATTGCAAGCTGACATAGTCCAACCCACCTTAATAGCAGATGGACTTGTTTCCAGCAGACACAGGTTTCAGTTTTCAGATTTGCTATGAATGTAGGTCACCGACCTCAGGCACAGTGATCAACAGTGTACAATATTAAAATGTATATTTCCAGTGACTAAGAGGAATCTGAGGATCTGTGGAATAACACTTCTGATTGTAGTCTGTAGTATGGTAGATTCACATGCTTTGCATACTCCTGCCATTTAGTATTGAGTGCAGATGTTTGTACATTGTTTTTCTGCAAAGATTTTTAGAATCACAAGACTCCTGCAACTACACCCTCATCCCGCAATACACCAGGACAAACACTACACCTCATATTGTTTTTCTCCAGTGGGTAGTTATGTCTAGGTAGTGGAGTGACATAAGGCAGAAAACAAGTACTGTGCATTTAGTGCATTGAAAAGTAAAAAAAATAATCTGAAGCCATAGATCAATTCTGGAAAGCAAGGTGGGCGCATGTGAGTATACGGCACTACAAGCTATGAACAGATGATTACAGAGCAAGTAACAACTTCTGTTCATAGCATATGTAGATGTAGATATATATGCTCTTCATAGGTTGTAGAGCAATTCCTCCTGTAAGTGGAGGCTAGTAAGCAGAAAACGCAGATTATTACAACAGTGTATTTAACCCTGTGTTTAAAGCCTGCTGACATGCATGAGAACATGTGTGGTGTTGACCAAGTTACAGCTTTACAAGTGCCTGCTTAGATGAAGGTTACTCAAAAAGGCCACATAAACTGCCTTTAGGAAGCATGTCTAACAAGCACTTAGCCTTAGCATACATATCTGTATACACTGAACTATTCACCAAGCAATACCTGCTTTGGAAATCAGATTTGTTGCAAACAGACTTAGAAACAGAATATGCCTTCTTGACATCTAGGATGTGTAGCACCCTTTCGGTCAGTGTCTGGGAAGAAGATGGGCAATTTGACAATCTGGTCGACGTAAAAACCATCTTGGGTAGGAATTTTGAGTTTTTTTCTCAAAACCACCCTTTCTCTTTGAACTTGAAATAATGGTTCCTTTATAGTTAAGGCTTGCAGGTCGCTCATTCTACTAAGAGATGAGATAGCAACAAGAAATTAATGTTGCAAAAGGTCAGAGGATTCAAAGGCAGGCCCCATTAGTCTTTTGAGAACTACATTTAGAGCCCAAGCTGGGTCTGGAGGCGCCCTTGGCAGAATCCCCCTTTTAAAACCTTGCATGATAGCCTCAGTAACAGGCACCTTAAAAAGAGACAAATGTTGCTTGTTCTACATGTAGTTTCCCACTGCAGCCCAGTGTAGACAGATGGGAAGTGTATGCAAAACTGCTTTCAGTAAATGCAGGAAATAACAAGTGATATTAAAAGTGTTTTTTAGAGGATCTACTTGTTTACTAATGCAATAGTTAACAAATGTTTTCCACTTTGCATTGTAGTAGACACGCATGGTGGGCCTCGCGCGCAGGATTTACATGCACTCCTATGGAAGTTTTAAGAAACCAGATTCTAAGACCACAGGAGCCAGGGTGCTAGAATCAAATGCCTGAGGTCTGATGTCTGAGATGACATTGAGGTTGAGTGAGGAGATATGGCCGCAGCTGTAATGTTCCATGTGCATGTACAGACATCTTGAGTTATATCAAATACTGAGGTTAAATCACCCCAAGTTGGTGCTTCTAAAATAAAGGCCATTGACACCTGCCTTATTTTCTTCACAACTTATGTTATCAGAGGAAAAGGAGGAAAAGCATAAACCAATATCCATGGTCCAGATCAATAGTGTGTTGCCCATGAATTGTGGGTGTGGGTACCTGGAACTAAATAAAGTAGTACAGAAGGGACTACCAATCTTCTTGATGGTAAAGACTAGATCATTTATAGTACATTGTTCGAAACTCTATGTGAAATGTAAGTGATTACTGAAATTGCTTATTCAACAACAAATCCATTCCATATAAGAAAAGGTTCATCAATATACAGTTTTCAAATTATCATATGGGTACATGGGATTCTCACAAAGTAGAAGGATTTCTCCTTATAGGCTTGCATTTATTAACACTGCATGCTGAAGTAATGTATTTGAAGACAGTCAGTTTCCATGAGATTTGCAAAGCAGTCCTGGGGATTGCCTCAAATGGAGGAACCGTAAACTATGACAGAAGTATCCTCAACACAAAGGGGAACATTGGCTAATGGGGGTAAAACCACCTTAATACCCTTTAGGAAGTCCTCAATGATCGGGAATCTGAAAAAATAGAGTTTTGTGTATGACATTTTTATACCCAGTATGTTACTGCCTAATCAGATCAGACTGCTGGGATACAGCAGTGCACACATGCTCACACAATATGGGCATAACAAATGATGTGGCTGCAATAATAAAGTGCAAGAAACAATAAATATAGAACCAATGGTAATTCTGACTAATTTGCACAAGTCCTGTTCTTAGCAATACTACTGGAAAAGCTGAATATGAACGGGGTCACTGAGGAACAGGACATGTGATCAGGCTCTATGAACTTGACATCACGCCATATGAAGGTTGAACATTTTTCTATTTAATGAGAATTTAAAAAGTGAAAGGATCGCTTAAGAGTCAGAAGTGCCAACATTACCTGGAAATTCACTTATATTTGAGATAGTGATCACTGAAACTACACATTCTTCTGAGTTGAAACTAAACAATATCTTATCGAATTATCCCATATTAAAAGGAAACATTAAGTTGTGATTACTGAACATTTTATACTTAACCTCACCCATTATTTATCTTGGAACAATATTGGATTGTTCCAATGTACTGCAGACAGACTTCTACATGGAATTGGACCATCTAAACACGAAGACCAATATATATAAAAGTTAGTTTGTAAAAGTGATCTCCTATGACCTATCTGTTTAACAATGCCTGTACAATAAAAGTTAAATATTTAGAAGCAGACCAGAGATCAGCTTCAAAGGGTATCTGCGTTTATTGCTTCAAAGTAAACTTTTTTGGTACTATAACATTCCACATCAGCTTCAAAATGTGCTGAGGTTCATATTGGCTGTATTACTTTGACCGTCCCTCAGTCTGGAGTTGAAGAAAGAGACGCACAACTTTTCCAAAAACATTTGAGTTTTAATTTTTTTTTTATTTACCTCAGATCCTTGAAAATTGAGATATTTTCTGAAAAATGTAGGCGATTACACAGTTGAAGGAAGAAGGTCTACTTGACACAGCTTTGAGCTTATATCTAAATAGGTGCCATTTAAATAACAATTCCAGAGGATAGGAAGGATATCTATTTTGTCACAAAATAGTCATCATTTGTATAAACTTCATCATAATACGTTTCAATATCAAAGATAATGAGCTTAGCAGATGTTTTGGATTAGTACACCTTCATACAGGCATCAGACTATGCCACCACAAGTCTCTAGGCCCACTCTCCTATTCAGTGACATGGCATGATGGGTCCATATGTCATGAGTCATAAGCCTGACCTTACCACATGCCTTCAAGTAAACGTTCTAGCAATCCTTTTCAAAACAATGGTTATAAATCTACAGCTTGGCAACCCAAAGCAGATTCAAGCCTTGACATACTTTAAGTGGGGTTGTTTCCATACCCCTCAAACGTTTGTGGCAGAACCCTGAAAAAATAAGAGTTACACAACCTCTATGCAGCCTTCTTTGAAACAGACCGCAAGAAGTTGGTTCTTGAATCAAAATTAGGTTATTCTTTTTCATATATACTTCTAAAATCCTTCCGCCTTTTTCTACTGAGTCCGAAATAGATGGTCAGAAAATCTAAAGATGATGCTGTCAATTTCGAGATTTACATGGGACCCTACAAACCCTTCCCACAAGCTATAACGAGTTAGAAATCATAACTCATACACAAACCATGAAATAAAATGCAAAAAAACAATCTGAAGATGTTGCCAATGCTGGTAGCTTTATTGAACGATGATTGATGACAGCTTACAAGTACCAAGAACAATATATGTTAGGAAAACTTTGTGGAAAATAAATAGCAAGTTATACTCTTTAACGCCTCAGTCAACAGATGGCAGGATATGCCTAGGAAAGAGTACACATTCACAACAACCTTGTTATTATTTCGCAATATGTTTCCCTAAAAAAATTGATGTATTGTACCACTGAACAAAAATGCAGATTTTTAATTTTTCCGAATGTATTTTACATTGAAGCACATTTCCAAGTTTTCTCCAGACAGTTCACATTTTTTACATAATATACAAGATTGTTTTAACTTAATTATCTGATTAAGGCCTGTAAATAGACTGAAGCCCAATTAACGAGAAAATGTATTGACGAGTGTCAAGGAGGAGATACTAAGAAACATGACATTCTTAGGAGATCTCTAGCGTAATTTAATTCAAAGGATGTTAACGATTATGCTATATCTTGATGGGGAACTGATATAATGCCCTACAAAATGACAAGACTTTGATACATTTTCATTCTTGTCTGTTGCCTTTGTTTTTCTGAGTAAAGCAATATAGCACTAAAGAAAAAAAACACAATTCCGATTTTCAATTTAATATATGGTAGGACTAACCACTATCTACTAAAACCATACCTCTTTGACATGAGTGTGAAATGACACAGACATGTCTAGTAGAATCTTGCGCTGCTCCACGCGTCTCACAAAATCCTGAATACGGTCTTCCAGTTGATGAGCAGCTTGGTAAATCTCTTCTGGGTCACATTCCCCTGTCTGAGCCAGCTGCTCTGCTGCTTCTAACAACTTGTCAGCATTTGTGTATGTGTTCTGGTGGAAAAGGACATGAAAGAGACAAGCAATGTTAAGCTCCGTTATTGTGTTGCCAAGCAATATATGCTATGTCCAACAGGGTTCCCTTGGCCCTCATGCAGAACAGGTATGGAAAAAGTTTACCTGTAACCAGCTGTTTGTTGCTAATTGTGAAGTAGATCACATGCCGCATACCATCCTGCCATCCAGTGCAATATTAGAAATATTACATATTATTTACCTTAAGATTACATTTCAGTTCCAGTGAAGATTTGCGATTACATAGGCTAATCCCACAATACATCAGCACACATTAATGAATTTAAAGGTACTGTATTTTTTGACAGTGAGAAAGGGTGTGTCTTGTTTAGTGGGTTAAGCAGAGCAGACTATCTACACTCCATAACTTCCGTACATATAGCAAGGAGATGGTGTAGGTGAATCTACAACACAACAAGATGCAAAAAACTGGTTAAAGGTAAGCAAAATTGACAATTTGCAGAAGTGATCAAAAAGTGGAGGAAGTTGTAGAAGTTTTTTTAAAACTGTTTGATCCACTGGGGTTTCACTGTTTAAATGAATGACACAGTAATGTTTTAGGAACATAAGAGCAGATGACAACATTGCTGCCTTCCAAATATTAACGAGTGGGATGTTGCCAAGAAAAACCATGGACGACCTCCCCTTTTTTAAGTGTCCAACGTGCATGCAGAACATCCATAAATTGAGTTGTTAGCACATACATAACAAACCTGAATCCACCACAATCTATCTGGTTATGACCCTTGAGATGTGGGTTTCCCAAGTTGTGTGGGTGCTAAGGAGACAAACAGCAGTTTTGTCTTGAGTATGCTTAGTTCTGTCTATGTTGTACGAGTGTATCTGACCCCTAGTGAAAATTAGGGTCCGTTATGGCGGGCCTGAAGGATTTTTAAATACTATTAAAAATCCAATGATTTGAGGTAACAATGTGCTACATCCTTCAGAAGGAACAGTGAATGTCTGTGAGGAGCACTTTTCCTCTACAGACTTGAATGACCAGTTTTTCCACTGAAAGCGCTTGGAGTTTGCAACCTCTGTGCAAGGAAGTGACTGCTAACAGAAATTCAACTTTCCAAGTTAATGCCTGATGCGAGAATTAATGCAGTGGCTCAATAGCAGACAAGTCTTGTTAGGTCAATTCTGATAATCCAACTAGGCCAACAGGGTAATCTGGTTGGGACTATTATTCTTAACCATTCCATCAAGGTTTTTATGATGGGTATTTTCCAAACAGAAAAGAACTGCTTTGAAAAAGGATTGCTGGTGCTGACAATCGCACTCAAACGTAAGTACAGGATAGGCATGCTTGCTTAATGAAATAAATGTATCACACTATGTGTAATGAAGTTGCAGTAAGGAAATGTACAGATGTTCATTCACAGTAGCGAACAAGCATTTCCATTTGGTTGTGTTTTAATGTGCTTCTTTAAAAGTAGTTAGACTCAGACAGATGTCCAAGAATCCAAATTCTAAGCCTTAAGGAGGAAAATCTCTCGATTGGATGACAGTGGATTCGAACACTGAAATGGATCATTTTGCATTGTCGATTACATTTGGGCCAAGCCTAAGAATGCAGTTTGGCTTTATGTGTATAAACCAACTGAGAGCACCAGTGTGCATCTCATTGGTGCAACTAAGTTCAGTCATTGGCACTAGTCATATTTTTCATACCTCATCCAGTATCTGTGGAAAAGGAGGAAAAGCACATGTAAATATCCCTAACCAGTTTGAACACAGAAATAACTTCCTTGGTATTATGTGGTGTGAAAAACCTATGCCTGAGGCATGGGCATTTTTTGGACTGTCTAGGCTGCCCCTTCCTTTGAAAACATGAGTTGAAGATTTTTGAGATTCAGTTCCCACTTAAGGTTGTCTTAATTGCGCACCCAGAACAAGTCTTTACAACTGTTGTCTGCTCCTGTAGGGTTTTCTGCCAGGAGATACAGCATTCGAGAACCTAGTGTCATTGAGGTCTCAGACGTAGGGAGTGTGTACTTCTCATTTTCTAAATGTAATATGTGGTTAGGTTATGTTATGTTGTCTGGGCATAGCAGCGCATTTTGGCACACAAATGATGCTTGAGATCCTTCATCGAAGAAACACGAGTTTTAATTTTTAATTCTAGCACACTGAGATGTTGTATTTGTTCTACATTGGTATATTTCCCTGGACAGTACACTGGAACATTGGGAAGTAATGTCCACTATAATCTAACTCAATGCTCAAAGTCATCATGCCCAAGAACTTCATCACCTTACGCACTGTCATGGATTGTGACATGAGGAGAGTTGTAATCACTCTCTGAAATTCCTGTACTATTCACTCTAGTTTTGTCAACACTTGAGCTAGCTGGGTATTCAATACTACCCCCAGATAGTTCTGTCTGCAGTAATTGTAGATGGGACATTTTGGCTATGATGGTGACCTCAGATTAAGTTGCAACACTAACTTCTATGGATGAGACAGGCATTTCTTTGGTGTTTTAGGTTTTATCAATCAACTGTTTACCCTTCTCTAAACATGAATTATATGGTGTCAAAGATTAGCTGCAACCCTGGCAAGGTATTAGGTAAACAGTCTTAATGCAGATTTAATGCTCCAAGTCATCATGCCCAAGAACTTCTTCATCTTTTGCACTTTCATGGATTGTGATGTGAGGAAAGTTGCAATCGCTCTCTGAAATTCCTGTACTCTTCACTCTGGTTTTGTGAACATTTGAGCTAGCTAGGGATTCCGTACCTCCCTCATATAATTCTGTCTGCAGTAATTGCAGATGGGGCATTTCCATGGTGTCAAAGATGAGCTGCAACCCTGGCAAGACATTAGGTAAATAGTCTTTATGCAGATTTAATGCCCAAAGATAAAACTGTGAATTGATTATGCTTTGCACCTACCATAAAATGAATGTACTATTGACTAGGTAGTAACAGGATAATGAAGTTTTGGGGTCTCATGAGTTATGGTGTGGATTGTTTGTTGCACATCTTAACTTGCAAATCTCACGGCTTTTGAGTTTTGTGTTCTCTGAAGCATAAATGGTCTTTAACTGTTATTAACTTTCATAAATGATCAAGCTAAGAAAAAATTTGTAACCTAAGCACGAGGTACAAAAATGGCAAACACCTAATACAAAGCATAGTAACATGGGTCGGATACCAGCAGCTTCAAGTGGCGCCAAGGTGTAGGCTGGCTGAAAACATCTGAATATTTAGAAACTTGTGTAGCACGCTCGGTCAGCAAACAGGGTGCAACATATCACAGAGACCATGAATGGAGCTGAAAAGAGAACTGGAAAGCAAAAGTCAGTCAACTGAAAATACGCTGGGGACTTGAATTTGAAAATGGTACATGGTGCCCTTGTAGTTGAGAAGACCCATAAATGAAGGCTAAATTGTCTAATACAGATATTTTGGTATATCAAAGCAGCCTTCCCTGAAAGCCTCAGGGGAACCATATGGCTTGATGTCTCTCCTGTGACCAGTGTCCTAGTGGGTTTGGTTTAATGCTTAATCTTTCCCTGAGCCATCGTCACCTAGGATTAGTCTTTGCCCACTGTTTCCCTCCTAGTGGTCATGGGCGCCAAGTCATGCACACAGATCTTTGCTTTTTACTCCTCAGGACAGATCAGTGTTGGAGGAGTGCACTCACAATTAGGAAGCCTTGGCCAGGCATGCTCCAGAAAGGGAGAAAGGAGGGGGGCAGAAGTGTAGGGGTGTTGTCAGTCTCTCCAGGGACACCAGGAGCTGCAGGGTATTCCATCTATGAGTAGTGGCTCTCACACCTCCCCAGGGCTCTTCTGTTACCCACCCAGCCTCTGCACCTCCTTACTGTCACCTCCTAGAAGAGCAAGAGTCTCTTTTCCACAGGGATCTTCCACATGCCTCCTCCAGCTGGTCGTGCGTTCCCAGTCTGCTGGGGCAGGCTCCGATCATTCAGGGAGGGGGCCCAACTCTCTACCCGGTTCTATCAGTTGCACGGATGGACCCCAGGAAACACAGTAGGCCTGGCTGGCCAATCCCTTCATGGCTGCGTGGGGGTGATTTTTCTCTTGCCTTTGATCCTGGCAGATCTCTGGACTCTGTCTAATGGGGTCCGTAACCACTCTCCTGAGCAGCAGGCAGCTCCGTTCTCTACAGTGCAGGTCTTCTGACTCACATCTCCCCTACAGCGGTCTTGTGGTCTCCAGCCACAGGGTTAATTGAAACTTGTCTGCGCCTCTTGCTGGGCGCTACTGTCGACAAATTGGCCTGCCTTAATCAGCCGGTATCTTGGTGAGAGCCTGGCTGTGTGGTGGGCACCAAATATCACCCCCTCCACAAAATATGGATCAATGGGAACAATGTGGCTCAGAGCTTAGCATTTTACCATCTTGGGCTACCAGGCCCCACCACCTCCTGCTGCAGATTCCTCTGGTAATGGTGCAAAGGGTGCACCGGACGGTGGCACAAAGTCAGGACTTGGAGATGATAAAGCCAGAGAATCAGTTGTTTTTCTGGTCATGGGACTGGATTTCCACTTTGCTTCCCTTCTGACAACTCTAAAATATGGACACAAAATAGACTAATCAGGAGCAATGTATGCACTGTAAACAGGACACTGAACAGTATCAGCCACATGTGCCTTGATATGGTCAACTGATATTTGCTAATTGTTACAAAGATAGGATAACATGCCTTGTAGCCTAAATGGCTTCTTGTAGGCAATTTTCTCATATACAAAGTCTCTTGGTTCCAAGAGTCACTCACCAGCAGCTTTTATTTCCAAGGTTATGTTTGGAAAAAACCTTTATCATTGAACACCTTTCTCACTTCTTGGAGGGTCTTCATCAGATCAACATTTGAACAAGGCTATCATTCCACCTACCCAAGTATGGGATCTGCCAGAAACATCACAGTTCCAAATAGCATTTCTAAAGGTGACGATTATGGAGATCACCTCCTGACATATTTGGTTCTCTCTGGGCTAGAAATACATTGTGGTACATTGACAACGCTGCAGCCAATAGCCTACACAGTCAGAACGTTTGCTCAAACAGCTTCGTCAGCAATTCAGTTTGATTGTGGGTGGATCTAATGTATAACTAGCTGTCTGACTCCAAGACACTACATTAGAAAATATGTACGTAGTGAATGTCAGGCCATTCTCTGAATTAAAGGTCTGAACCTTAACTCTAGCTACAAGTCTTATGATTACTGAAGAAAAGGCAGTCTTTTGTGAAACCCATTAGAAGAACACTAATCAACCACAATTAGTACATGGATACCCCAACTGACAAGGGGCCATAACCTGATATGGTGAATATATATCAAATGGGCTATCTGATCTGGCGAGAGGCTTGGGAGTGGGCCTCGTAGTGTTAGCAGGCATAATTTGTTGATAAACAGTACATTGCTGTACCATAATTCCTAATTACTTTGGTCATGTTCAGTCATTAGTATAGTTTCTTCAGCATTCATAATGTAGCATTGATGCCAGCATAGACTGATGCCATGCCCTCATTAGCTGTTGTCATAAAGTCTAGTCCATCAGCCGTGTTTGGTACATGGCTATCCCTTAAAGGTCGGAACTTCCCTTTTAAGCTTCTAGATTAGCCAAACAGTTCCATTCAATGTGAACATCTTCATTTTTATGGTTTATCTTATTAGCACATGGTACAATGGCAGCTTATCCTGACATACTGCTACCTTTCCTCTAAACTGCTAACTTTGATTAATTTAACTTTTGAAATTCTGGATTCATTTAGGTGTCAGTGAGATACGTCCACACTACAACCTTCCAAGCAGAAAATGCTATCAGATACAGTTACTACTGCGCACGGCTTTCTATAGGGCTAGTAAGAGGGATTGAATATCAGCTATTTTTGCAGTATAATTACCTAAGATCTCAGAAGCAGTCGGTAGTCCTTGGAATTTCTAATCTTGGACTTCTCCCTGAACGTGCAGTCCATGCATAAGAATATTTGTTTAATATCCACAGCTGCCTGTGTAGATCTTTCTGTATAAAATACACTTTTATGCACAGTTAAGAGTGTAACAAGTGGTGCCTGTGGTATCGGTTTAATATTGCAAAAACTCCTGATTTTATAGGGATGGGTAATCCTCAAACTTTTTGGCTAAAGACACATTCACATGTAATGCAGGTGAAGAGCTTAAGCATTTTTAACACCTGCATTTAGGGTATTTTCTTCATGATGGTAGCCTCTATCGTTGTGAGAACTTTTTCTATTTGAGTGGTACATGCATGAGCAGATTAATTCAAATAGGATTTATATGCTATGGCACTAGTTTTCCCCTTATTGTACAGTATATGTGTGTCTAACTGGATGTGCTACAAACGTTAATACATGGGTTGATCTATCATCTGCAGAAATGCTCATTTTAACATGTCTGCCTGTAAACCATGCAAAATGGAGCTATGGGCATCAGCAGTGCGTAATTTGAGCTAGTGGTTTCCGGTGCTCGGCATCAGCACTTAATTGTCAACACCAGCACTTATGACAGCTGCCACAAGATGAGCAAAACAGCAGTATTTTATTATTTCAAAATACATAAAAAACAGCCAATATCTGCCACTCAAGCCATTCTTAATGCATTTTGGGCCTCAAATAGTGTGAACTGTCACACTTGTAGCAGTATAATAGTTGTACATGTCAGGTCACTGGCAGCGCTGGCACATGCAATGGGTGATGCAAGCTGCCGTGGCCACCTGTCAAGGGCCCTGGCACTTACCTTTATTATAAATTAAGCACATTAGTCTAATTTGTCTCTGAAAAGGTGGGGCAGCTAAATCTTACACAGTGTGACTTTTTCTGTTGAGTGGGTTCATATTCTAACTATTCTCTTTGCTTAACTTGTAATGTTAAGTAATTATTAGTAAAACAAATATCACAAATGTATGCAGTTTACTCAGGATTTACCTGTAGGAATTCCTTATTTCGGTTGGAGCACAGTCCCGGACCTTTTGGATACTCATGAGACATTCAAGAGTGTGTTTTTACCTAGCACCTCTGAACATGAAGATAGCAAGAGACTGAATCAGGTGCTGCATTTTAACCAAAAGAAGTATTGGCAGAGTTGATACAGAATTCTAAGAAGATGGCAGTGTTCTTAAAATGTGTTAGAATGATTCATTTTGAAAAAAAGTATTTTAAAACAAACTACTAGAGAAGTGGTAGTGCAAACTGCAAATAGCAGGTGGAAGTAATTTACAAAATCTAGACCCACAGCTGAAAACAAAAAAGAGAGCCTAGTGTCATTATTTCAGAAGAATAGATTCAGCAAATAGACCGTTGGCCTTCGGACATTTTCAACCCGAGGAAGCAACTGTCCAACCCATTGACACCTTCCAGGTTCGCTGTCATCCTAGTCTGGACTCCTATCAGCACAAGAAACATTGCACTGATCCTGGACACATTTAACAGTTTATGAGCAGACGCAAATACCTTTTAATTATTGAAACCTACAGTGCAATATGCGCTATCTTAAGAATCCTGAGAGGTGTCTAAATACTTGCCTGACCTTAAAAAGGCAGCCATATGCATAATTGTGAAGGTTTTAAAATAAAAAGAATCACTTTTTTGCAGCAAGCAGTCCTCTTTTAAGTGATTCTTTGTTCACATCATTGGTTTCACTGACCCTTTTTAATAAACTTTAGGTGGGTTGTGTGACAGGGCTGCGCTGGTGAACTCGGCTGAGGCACAGTTTGCTGCACTATCTCTTTCCCATCCTTGGTGAATGGTTGTTATTTAATACTTTAAGGATCTATTTCTCATCTGAGAACTTGCTGCCATTGCCCTTATTGACAGAGGGATACTGGAGGCATTATTGGGCTTCCTGAAGCCATGGAACCAGAAAGAGAACTCTTGCGCTAGGTCATCTTGGGGCCTCCTGCGTAGAGAAAACTATAGAAATAGAAAGGACACTCACCCACTCTTCCATCTTGGGGCTTCCTGGATAGGGAAAACTATGAAAATAGATAAAGGATTCACTCTCCTCGCCTAATGACAGAGTTCTGCTGATTTGGGATTACATTACAAGATCTGGAGGTTCCCATTATGCTATTTTTCTTGCATTTATTTGAATAGCAGCCAAGATAAGTACAACTCCCAGCGTGCTTAGATAGTGCAACTACAAAAAGCTTTCAAGAAGAGAAAATAACCAATCACATTAAACCAATCCTATGAAGATCTTGACTGGGAACAACCAGTCCTCTTTTCTTGCTGCTTGTAGTTTCAACACACATATCTTTCTTAGTGATTTATTTATTGTGTTTTGCAAATTATATATAATGAGTGTTATTATTGTTCTATAATGTTTTTTGGCAATGTTAAAATGTTTCACCTGTGGTTCAATATAGTTAATTTGCTTAATTTTCTTTTTCCGTGCACTAACCGTTATTTAGCGGGGTGCAGCACTGAGGAGAATCCCTCACATCAGTATTGAGCGCGCTTTCCATCTAAGCTGTTCTGGGCCTGCTCTCTCCCTCTGCCTGCTGACTCAGACTGTGATGGTCCGTTTCCTTTTTCCTGGCTTCATCCAGCGAGGACCTGCCTCCATTATTACTGGCAAGCCCTCAGGCCCGCCTACCATATTAGCTCACTCCCGTCGGCCTAGGCGGCAAGAAATAACTGTTTTTCTCAGGCCCATGCATGATTAAGTATAATTGAATTCATATATATGTTATTCTTTTCTATCTAATTTTGTGTTTAAATTTGAAAAACTTATAGTGAAACTAATACAATTTTAACATACATATATTTGGTTGCCCTCATTTCTTGAATTTCCCATATAAGGAAAATGTCACTTACCCAGTGTACACCTGTTTGTGGCATGTTCCGCTGCAGATACACATGCTGTGCATTATCCTGCCATCTAGTGTTGGGCTCGGAGTGTTACAAGTTGTTTTTCTTCGAAGAAGTCTTTTCGAGTAACGGGACCGAGTGACTCCTCCCTTTCGGCTCCATTGCGCATGGGCATTGACTCCATCTTAGATTGTTTTCCCGCAGAGGATAAGGTAGGAGTGGTAGAGTGAGAATAGTAAAGATGTCCATGCAATGGAATAGATATGTATGTACAAAGTTTGAGGTAAAGGAATGTTTATTTACATATGTACAATTTCTAATAGCAACTTAAACGGCTACAGGCTCCCGGGAATGTGGGAGGGCGCATGTGAATCTGCAGCAGAACATGCCACGAACAGATGTACACTGGGTAAGTGACATTTTCTGCCTGTATGAGTTGAAGTTGTTTGAAATAATGTTCTTAGTACAGCCTGTCCTACTGTGGCTTGTTGTGTTGCTAACACATCTACACAGTAGTGTTTGGTAAAAGTATGAGGTGTGGACCAAGTGGCTGTCTTACAAATCTCTGTCATAGGTATGTTACCTAGAAAGGCCATTGTTGCTCCTTTCTTTCTAGTGGAGTGTGCCTTTGATGTAATGAGTAGTTCTCTTTTAGCTTTTAGGTAGCAAGTTTGTATACATTTAACTATCCATCTGGCTATGCCCTGTTTAGATATAGGGTTACCAGCATGGGGTTTCTGGAATGCGACGAACAATTGTTTAGTTTTACGAAATTGTTTTGTTCTGTCCATATAGTACACTAGAGCTCTTTTTACATCTAATGTATGCAGTGCTCTTTCTGCCACTGAGTCTGGCTATGGGAAGACGACTGGGAGTTCCACTGTTTGGTTTAAATGAAACGGTGAAATGACTTTTGGTAGAAATTTTGGATTTGTGCGGAGAACAACTTTATGTTTGTGTACTTGTATAAAGGGTTCCTCAATAGTGAAAGCCTGTATTTCACTAACTCTTCGTAATGAAGTGATAGCTACTAGAAATGCAACTTTCCAAGTTAAGAACTGGATCGGACAAGAATGCATGAGTTCAAAAGGTGAATCCATGAGTCTTGTAAGTACAATATTAAGATTCCATGAGGGTACTGGTGGAGTTCTTGGAGGTATGATCTGCTTTAGTCTTCCATGAAGGCTTTAATGACTGGTATTCTAAATAGGGATTTTGTGTGTTTAATTTGCAAATAAGCCGAAATTGCAGTGAGGTGTATTTTGATGGATGAAAAGGCAAGATTTGCTTTTTGTAGGTGTAGTAAATAACCTACGATGTCCTGTATGGACGCATCCGACGATGTGATGTGTTTTGTTTGGCAGTAGAAGACAAATCTTTTCCATTTGTTAGCATAACAATGCCTGGTGGTAGGTTTTCTTGCCTGTTTAATGACTTCCATACACTAGTTTGGAAGATTTAGATAGCCAAAGTCTAAGACTTCAGGAGCCAGATTGCTAGATTGAGCATTGCTGGATTGGGGTGTCTAATCTGTTGTTTGTGTTGCGTTAACAGGTCTGGTCTGTTTGCAAGTTTGATGTGAGGTATTACTGGGAGGTCCAACAGTGTGGTGTACCACGGTTGGCGTGCCCTCGCTGGTGCTGTAGGTATTAGTTTGAGTTTGTTTTGACGCAATTTGTTGACTAGAAAAGGAATGAGTGGGAGAGGGGGAAAAGGGTAAGCAAATATCCCTGACCAATTGATCCATAGAGCATTTCCGTTGGACTGAGGGTGTGGGTACCTGGACGCGAAGTTTTGGCATTTTGCGTTTTGGTTTGTGGCGAACAGATCTATGTTTGGTGTCCCCCAATGGCGCAAGTATTTTTGTAGTACCTGGGGATGTATTTCCCACTCTTGAGTTTGCTGGTGATCCCGACTGAGATTGTCCGCTAATTAGATTGTGAATGCCTTGGATGTATTGCGCCATTAGGCGAATATAGTTGTGAATTGCCCAATGCCAAATTTTTTGTGCTAGGAGGCAAAGTTGTGATGAGTGTGTTCCCTCCTGTTTGTTAAAATAGTACATTGTTGTCATATTGTCTGTTTTGACAAGAATGTGTTTGTGGTCTAGAAGGGGTTGAAAAGCTTTTATTGCTAGAAAGACTGTTAGCAGCTCTAAGTGATTTATGTGTAGCTGTTTTTGCTCGTTGTCTCACTGTCCTTGTATACTGTGATTGTTGAGGTGTGCTCCCCACCCAATCATTGATGCATCTGTTGTGAGAATGGCGTGAGGCACAGGATCTTGAAAAGGATGCCCTTTGTTTAAATTTATGGGGTTCCACCACTGAAGCGAATAGTGTGTTTGCAGTCTATCAACACTAGATCTTGGAGGTGACCCTGTGCCTGCGACCATTGTTTTGCAAGGCACTGCTGTAAGGGCCGCATGTGTGACTGTGCGTTTGGGACAATTGCGATGCATGATGCCATCATGCCTAGGAGTTTCATCACAAATCTGACTGTGTAATGCTGATTTGGTTGTATTTTTGGTCCCATGGTGTGGAATGATTGTACCCTTTGTGGGCTTAGACTTGCAATCGCTTTTTGAGTGTTGAGTGTAGCTCCCAAGTGTTGCTGAATTTGGGATGGTTGCAAGTGGGAGTTTTGGTAATTTATAGAAAACCCTAGTGTGTGTAGGGTATCTATTACTTAAAGTGTGTGATTTTGACACTGCTGTTGAGTGTTGGCCTTTATTAGCCAATCGTCGAGATATGGGAATACATGCATGTGTTGTCTCCTTATGTATGCCGCTACCACGGCAAGGCATTTTGTAAATACGCTGGGGGCTGTTGTTATCCCGAAGGGTAATACCTTGAATTGGTAATGTTTTCCTTGTATAACAAACCTGAGGTATGTCCTGTGAGATGGATGGATGGCTGTATGAAAATACACATCTTTTAAGTCCAGTGTTGACATGTATTCTTTCTGTTTTAATAATGAGACTACGTCTTGTAGTGTTCACCATGTGAAAGTGTTCTGATTTGATGTATAGGTTGAGAGTCCTGAGATCTAATATTGGTCTTAGTGTTTTGTCCTTTTTGGGAATAAAGAAGTACAGGGAATAGACCCCTGTTCCTTTTTGTTGATGAGGTACTAGTTGTATGGCCTGTTATGTTAATAGTGCCCTCACCTCTGTTTGTAACAATGTTAGATGTTGCGACGATAGTTTGTGCGCTCGTGGGGGAATATATGGAGGAAAATGTGTGAATTCTACGCAGTAACCATGTTGGATAATTGATAGAACCCATACGTCCGTTGTTATGTTTGACCATTGATTGTGGAACATTCTTAGTCTTCCTCCCACAGGGGACGTGTGTTGGGGGAAGGTGATGGCAAAGTCACTGCTTGGTGTTAGTGCCTTGCTGTGTAGGCTGGAATTTTCCCTTGGATCTTGGAAATTGCCCTCTGAAGGACCCTCGATACCCCCCTCTCTGATATTGTGATTGGTTTGAGGATTTTGTCTGTGAGGTGGATGTTTCTGATGGCTGTGGCCTGAACCGCCCCCGATACTGCTGTTTTCTAAATGCCCCTCTGTATTGGGATGAGTAAAGCGCTCCCATCGCTTTGGCTGTATCAGTGTCTTTCTTCATCTTTTCTATGGCCGTGTCCACTTGTGTGCCAAATAGCTGTTGCTGGTTGAATGGCATGTTGAGGACCGCATGCTGAATCTCCGGTTTGAAACCTGATGATCTAAGCCATGCATGGTGTCTAATTGTCACTGCAGTGTTTACTGTTCTTGCGGCAGTATCGGCTGAATCCAATGCAGACCTGATTTGATTATTGGTTATTGCTTGTCCCTCCTCTACCACTTGCTGAGCTCTTTTTTGGCATTCTTTGGGGGAGATGTTGAATGATGTCGCTCATCTCGTCCCAATGAGCTCTGTCATGTCTTGCGAGGAGGGCCTGGGAGTTTGCTATGCGCCACTGATTGGCTGCTTGTGCCGCAACTCTCTTTCCTGCTGGGTGATAAATACCGGGTCTGATGGTGGTGCTTTATATTTCTTTTCAACCCTTGGCGTTATGGTCCTTCCCTTCACGGGTTCCTGAAAAATCTGTTGGGCATGTTTAAACATGCCTGGGAGCATGGGTAAGCTTTGATATAAAGTATGCGTAGAGGACAAGGTATTAAAAAGAAAGTCGTCCTCCAGTGGTTCGGTGTGCATACTCACATTGTGGTAAGCAGCAGCCCTAGCCAAGACCTGTGTGTAGGAGGTGCAATCTTCGGGTGGAGAGGGTTTAGAAGGATAGCACTCCGGGCAATTGGCGGACACAGGGTCATCATAAAGGTCCCATGGGCCTGTATCTTGTTGCGACTGCAGAGTGTGGGAGGGTGACTGCAGTGGGTGTGGCAAGAGGAGAACAGTTCTTTGAGGATAATGCAGAGGTTAATGGGCTGGGGAAAACTGGCGTGGCAGAGAATGTTCTCTGGGCACTTTAGCCTTTGGCTGCTCAGTGTCTGAATGTCCTTGGAAAGCCAGTTTCCTTTTAAATTTGAGAGGAGGTGCTGTTTAGTTTTTTCCAGTATGCTTGTGGATCTGTATCCTTGCCTGTGTCTCATCAAACTCCTCCATTTGGTGAAGTTCCTCCTCAAATCTATGTCTTTCTTTCATTTGTTTTGAAAGTCCATGTTCCTCAGTATATGAGGCTTTTTTCGGCTCCGAAGCCGTTTTTTTCAGCACCAAAATGCCCATGCTGATAGTAGGCCTCGGTTCCGAAAGACTCTTTTGAGGTTTCAAGTCGATGTCGAGTTTTCTCGGACACTGTTTCTCAGCTCGAGTCCGAAGACTTCGGCATGGATTTGGCCTTTTTTGGTGCCGAAGGTGTTGCTTGGTCACCGCTTGATTTCTTGTGGGTTGAGCCATGGCCTTCCAGCAGTGGTGTCCCCGAGGCCTTTTGTTTTGGTTTGGACTGACTCTGGGCTTGGGTCGGTGTAGGCATACTCACATGCTGGCCTGCTGTGGGTAGTCTGTCTTCATTGGAGCGTCCGAATCTGAACCTTGGATGGAGAGGGCCATCTCCTCTTCTTCGACGTCGAGGTGCTCGGTACTCTTCAACGCCATTTGAAGTCGTCGCGCCCTTCAATCCCTCAAGGTCTTCTTCGAACGGAAGGCCCTGCAGGCCTCACAAGTATCCTCTTGGTGGTCCGGTGACAAACACAGATTACAGACCCGGTGTTGATCTGTGTAGGGATACTTGGCGTGGCACTGTGGACAGAATCGGAACGTGGTCCGGTCCCTAGATGGGCGCGGGAGCCCCGAAGGGCAACCAAAGGTGTGTTTCGCCGGTGCTGAGGTGTTGATGCAAGATGTTTCACGATCGAAAACAATACCGACGATTTTCAGTGAATTTAGTCTTTTTCCGAAATGAATAAGCAGAGCGAAGAGGAACACGTCCGAACCCGATGGCGGAAAGAAAACAATCTAAGATGGAGTCGATGCCCATGCGCAATGGAGCCGAAAGGGAGGAGTCACTCGGTCCCGTGACTCGAAAAGACTTCTTAGAAGAAAAACAACTTGTAACACTCTGAGCCCAACACTAGATGGCAGGAACAGTGCACAGCATGTGTATCTGCAGCTACACATGCCACCAAATATATATATATATATATATATATATATATATATATATATATATATATATATATATATATATATATATATTTATTTTAAAAAATGAGTTATTCGGAGGATGATGATGCACAAATATTGAAAGAAAGTTTAAATGTTTTTAATCAAAGATTCAGTACAACAAGTTGTATCAGACTCTATGTCTGATATATTTCTTAAACATCTGAAGACTCCATGATTGACAAATGGCGCTAAAGATATTAATCCCAAAAAGGCAAAGAAACACGTGGCAGATGATTTAAATACATCTAAAGACTCTCCTTCTTTGCAACCTCCTTCTGATTCTAGTAGTAGTTCTAAAAAAACATAATTTTCCTACTAATATGACACAATTACCGGGCACAGATGATGATATTGGCGATTCTGATAATGATAGGGCTAAGGATGATCCAGACATAATGATCTGGTCTGGGCCTGTGGACAAGAGGCATAAAACTTCTCTTAACAAACTGGAAGAGTCATCTAAAACTAATAAAAGTGCTGATTCGCTAGTTGATTTTTCAGGTCAACCGATGTTTGGTCCTACTCTTATCAAGCACCCAAATTCCACAGAATGTCCCTTTATGTCTCTAACAAGTTGAGAAAGCCTGTAGATAGAATCTCGCGTAACTGTTTCGTTCTGAACGCCCTTGTCCTTCTTTGCCCAATAACATCACTGCCACTCCATCAATAGACCAAAATATGCTTTTATTTTGTTTTTACAAAGTTTGGTAAAGACCCTAAAAGGGAGTAAACAGAGGCTTCACTAATTGCCAGTACAGATTATTTGACCTTACAGGTCCTCTTACCAGAATCATGGATCTGGCGGAGGAAGCAAGGATTGAGGACACCAAAGCAGATCCTATTACCTTGTCTAACTGTGCTCAGAGAGCAATCTGTCTTTTGGGAAACATAAATTTGGTCATGGCACAAGAAAGATGAAAAGCTTACTTTTAAAGATTGATTGAAAACTAAGCAATCTGACAACTAAGGAAGAGGGTCAGGGGCTAAATGGTTGGAGTTTTGGCGATTCATTTATCAAATAACTCAGCAAGTATGTGGCCACGTTTGCATCAATATATAAAGTGCAGTCTTCTTTGCAAAAGATGTTTCACAGTCAGTTTTTGGCAGGGCCGGCAAAGGCAAGAGCCGCCTTGCAGGCACCATACCTCAAAAGGTGCTTTTAATCACAACAGAGGCTCCTTTGGAGGGCAACAAGACTATAAACCACTATTTTATCATCAGAGGAACAGAGGCTTCAGACAATGTGGTTACTGAAACAGGATCCCAGAACTTGGGTAACCACTCTATTTTCTGGCCATTTTTTGGTGGGTGGACGTACAAGCTTGCTTCTCCCTGCTTGAAGAATGATAAGGTCAGACCCGTCGGTTCTACAAATAGTAAAGAGTTATTGTATAGAGTTTTATGCCACACCAGTCGAATAAATGATACCAAAACCCCTTTTGTTTCTCAAAAGAACAAGATGTTCTATTATCTCCAGAAATCCAATCCCATCTTCACAAACAAACTATAGAAATGTCTTCTCATCCTTCAGGTTTTGTAAGCACTATATTATTGGTTCAGAAGAAAAACAGAAAATGGAGACCATTCTCCATCTCAGAGATTTTTTATTGGAAAATGACAGGACCATATCTTCAGGATGCATATCTTTCAGGAAGTGTCTTCAGTTTCAGTGGAAAGACACGTTTTATCAGTTCAAAAGTCTACCTTTAGGACAGTCTTCAACTCCGTTGTGTTTCACCAAGGTTTTGAAACCAGTCATAACTCACATGAGAACACAATGTGTAAGATTACTAGCTTACGTAGACAACTTCCTTTTATTGCGTCAAGACAAGACTGTATTAATGACACATCTAACAAACTTCATATCTCTTCTTCAAAGCTTAGGTTGTCTCATCAACAAGGAGAAGTCGACATTAAATCCATCTTGACAGATGGAGTTTCTAGGTTTTGTAATAGATTCAGACAACTCAATTATTCAACTTCCAAAGGAGAAGGTTTCTCATATCAAAAGAGAGATGACAAGTCTTGAACCAATCTAATCTAACTCTCAGACTTTCAGCTTGGACAACTTGTATTTCTCAATTCAAGCCATTTTTACGGCCCTGTACATTATCAAGCACTAGCAGGCTCAAGAATTGACATCTTCAAAAGGTTTTCAGTTATGGAGACATTATTCCTCTAGATCAAGACTCTCGTTCAGAGCTCTGATGGTGGCCAGATCATTTAGATGCGTGGAACAGAAAAGCAATTTTCTCTACAGCACAAGATCTTGTCTTAGAATCCAATGCAAGTGAAACTAGTTGGGGCGCAAGCTTTGATCAGCTCTTGACTGGCAGTGTATGGTGAAAAGAGGAGTTATTGTTGCATATCAATTGTTTAGCAGTACTTGCAAGTTCCTTTGCCATCCTAAACTTTGTCAAAAACAGGATAAGTTGTTCCATTCTCCTTCAACAGGACAACCTATCAGCTGTTAGTATATAAATCAACTAGAAGTCCAAACTCTAGCAAACTAGACAGAAATGTTTGGGAGTTTGTCTCCAGGGACAGATTTCCGTCCAAGCGGAATATCTTCCCGGAAATATTTTTACGATAGCAGATTGGTGTGCCAGCCATCTTTGAGACTCAAGCAACTGACGTCTTCACCCATCAGTGTTAAAAAAACTTTTTCTCCAAGTTTGGTCCCTTCTCAATAGACATTTTTGCTTCTTGTTTGAATGCCCAACTTCCCTCTTATTACAGTTGGAGACCAGATCCTCAAGCTTTAGTGACAGATTTTTTTCCTACAAGACTGGTCCACTAAGGTGAGTTATGCCTTTCCTCCCTTCATTATATCTCAAGTCCTCGCACAGATTTGACATCAGGAAGCAAAGTTCCTATTTTTTTTTTTTTGCTATATATATATATACTTTATTCGACCATGGGTCATAAAAGTTACACATTAAATTATACAAAGAAAGTGCATTTGTTTCATTATACTTTCACACTGGCATAAAATAGAGTTTAGAATAAAAATAGCTTCTATAGGCCATGGCCTACTATAGTCCACCATTGTTCCCGATACATAACTTAACATTTAGATGCCAAGGTTTCTAAACATCTGCTTCATAGTGTTAAAAATAATACAAATATTTAAGGCTCTTAAAACAATATGAGGTGGTTTCAGATTCAAGTTTCCCAGGTGGTACCATCACCAAGATAAGTGCAAGCTATCAGGCCCATGATTTAAGCTTTAGAGTGCTGAGTTGATGTTACATAATAGTACAGTTTCTTGGTAGTTTTGGTGGCATACTTTAGTAAGGGCGCCTGCAACCGGCACAATCGTATAGGCAAATTTAGGCACTGTCAAGTCATTAAAAACACAAGCACAATGTAATAAAAAGCTTATATAATAACTTAAAATGGTTATCAGATTCATGTTAAAATGGCACTAATGCCAGACAAGTGCATAAAAATAGCTCTTTGCGGCTAACACTAGTGATACAGTAGCAGAACCACAAAATGATTACCCACGTATTATCTAAGAAAAATCTGTTCCAAAGCCCTGTCTAAACCACATGGTCAATAATTCATCATCATCATCATCATCATCAACTTTGTTCGATCCATGACCATAAAAGCACATAAAACAAGATAATAAATAATTCTTAAGGAATAAATAAGTACACATCTTTAACTTGGTGTAAAAACATTAGGACAATAACTTGAATTGCACATGTGGCTCTAAAACTTATCTATATAGGGATGGGACTTTAAATTACTTTTTGGAGATGGCATCGTATGCGCCAAGCTGTTGCTAGATACTTGCTTACTGAGAGAATTACATCGGTTGAATTATGGCTTTTTAGAACCCGTAGAGCCAAAGAGCAGTTCTTGAATCCCATGTCCCTGCAAATATTGCGAATCCATTTTAAACGTGGAATCGCATAGGCTGGGCAGAAGAACATGAAATGCTCAATGGTTTCGAAAGTACTGCCACAGGCAGGGCATATATCGGGAAGATTAGTCGGCCCCCACCTATGAATCAGTGACAACAAGGGCAAAGAGCCAAAGCGAAACCTTGCATATAAGCTCTTGCCCTGCGAATCCGGTATCACATCCAAATAGGATTCAAACTTTGGGGACCATTTAATATCAATGAAGGAATTAGTTAAGCGACCATGGGATTTGTGAGTTATCCTTAACATAAGACCAATAGGTTAACTTTAAAACGTTTTTGTGCCGTCTCTCTAATTTATGGGGATTTTCCCAGTAATCGCCCAGACCCAATAGCCGGAGCCAATGGGCCACATGGCGAATCCAGGGAAGAGTATTAGCGTTTTGGCATTTCAATAGATCGAGTAGTGCGGTCTTGTATATATCTAGTTCGGGGGTTATCCACAACCTAATCCAATAGAGGAGAGGTCTTAGAGTAGCTAGATCTGCTACTCGGCTTAACCCCAGATCTAGAAATAATGGGAGCAAGGGTGTGGTACGTGGACATGCAATTAAGGCCCTTGCAAAATTGTTTTCCCCCACACTGATCTTGTTACAGTTAGCGTAACCCCATACCTCCGCTCCGTACAGGGCTGCACTTTGAGCCTTAGCTGTGTAAATTTTTATTGCTGGGGAAACTACTTTTGTAGAGGTGCTTTGATAGAAACGCAATATAGATGAGGCTCTGTGTTGTAGGAGCCCTGCACTTTTTGTAATCTGCTCTTCCCATAATAGTTTGTTAGTTAACCTAACTCCCAGGTAATCTATAGAGCTTACTTCCTTCAACGGTACTCCCTCAATATGGATGGAACATTTTTTCCTAGGTCCCTTAGATAACACCATCAGTTTAGTTTTGTTAATATTAACCTCCAACCCATGATCACTACAAAATTGGCTAAACCGGTCAACAAGGGTTTGCAACCCCATTGGTGTCTTAGAGATGAGAAGTGAGTCATCGGCGAAAAGCAAGATGGGAATTTTTTGTGTATTCAGGGAAGGGGCATCATTCTGGCCTATGGACACAGCCTTTACTACTTCATTAATAAATACGGTAAACAGTAGGGGGGCTAGCACACAACCTTGGCGAACTCCTCGTCTAATTGGGATCCGCTCTGTCAGTTCGCCTTGTTCACCCCACCTCACTTGGGCATAGGTGTTCTCATGTAGTCGTTTTAACAGGAGTAAAAGATCCTCTGGGACTCCCAATCTACCCAGCACTTCCCACAGCTTGGCTCTTGGGACCAGGTCAAAAGCTGATCGCAGGTCTATAAATACCACATACAGGCATTGCTTGGCCACAAGAACGTATTTCCAATGCAATATGGCTAATCGAAAGACCTGGTCTATCGTGCTAGTTTTTGCACGAAACCCTGCCTGTAAATGAGAAAGGATTTGGTGCTTCTCGACCCAATTGATTAGCCTCTGCAGAATTTGTTTAGCAAATATTTTTTGTAGGTTGTCTATGAGGCTAATTGGCCTGTAGTTAGCTGGAAGATTAGCATTTCCTTTTTTATAAATGGGTATGATCTCTGCCCCCTTCCATGTATCTGGAATTTGCCCCCCTGCAGCTATGCTATTTGAGATGGCATTAATATACCAGGACCAGATGGATGGTTCCGATCTATAAAGATCTCCAGGGAGCTTGTCTGGTCCAGGTGCTTTGCCAGGTTTTAGGCTAATTATAGCCTCAAGGGTCTCTTCTATTTTAAAGATGAGGCAACCCTCGGGGACACACTGAGCCACCACTTGGAGGGCCATGCTGGAGTTTGATTCCAACAATTTAGTTGGAGAGTGGACCACATTAGTGTCCATTGGGCCTTCTGGTAGGGCATAAAGAGTAGTAAAATGCTCTACCCAGCTTTCTGGTTGAATATGGTTGCTGGGACAGCTCCTACCTCCATTTTCTCTTTTGGACAGAAGTTCCCAGAAACGCTTGTTATTCTTCTCTCTGGAAGCATCTAATAGTTCCTGCCACAGGGAATCCTCCCACCGCTTTTTAGCGTTAGACAAGGTTATTTTGTATAGAGACCTGGCTTGTTTAATTTCCCCCTGGGAGCCAGACATTACTGCTACTCTTAACCCGGACTTGTCCTTTGAACACCTCTCATCAAACCATCCCTTGCGTGCCCCTTTCCCTTCATGTGGCTTAGACCGCCTTGTTTTATAAAAGAACCCCCGTAGCAGGGTAGTCATGCTGTCATGTATTTTGAGAATCTGAATATTCCCTACAGCCTGATCTTCATACTCAGCCAAACTATTTAAGAAAATCTGATATATTGCTCTGATGTGGTGGGGGTTGGACATCACTTTTGGCCAAGTAATCTTGGTAAATTTGTTGTTCCAGCAAGGTGGCGGAATTATTGTAGCATAGTTGTTGAGTGTTCTCCTGAACATTTCTCCAGAAAGGGTAAGGAGCAAGGGGAAATGGTCACTATCACATCTCACTTCTACTTTCATGTCTACCAAATGGGGCCACAGCCTAACATCAACCAGGAAATAATCGATAGTGCTTATCGACATGCCCCTTTTAAAAGTAGGTGCACTATTCATATCAGATGGAGTTCTACCATTACAGGCCCTAAGGCCATGGTTTAAACATAATGTGGCTAATTGCATGGCCACCCGAGATTTTTTACAAGGCCGGGTAATAGATAATTGTGGGATCCCCCACTGCTCATCTTCTTCATCTGTTAGACCACTTATGAGAATAGAAGGCTCGAAGGTACAATTAAAATCTCCAGCTATGATTAGGATAGTTGAGGGGTGGAGGCTTCCTACAAATTCGGACAGAATAGCCAGGGTACGGGACTCGGAGCCATTTGGGACCGATCGTATATAAACATTAACAATAACAATTGATAATCTTCTGTTGAACGTAATACACATGGCTTTTAGATCTAAAGAATCAATTTCAAAAAGCTTATGGTCGCACTGCAAGTTCTTGTTAACAAGTAATAGGAGCCCACCTTTTGCCCGACCCCTCCCCTTCTCTGAAGGTATAGCAGATGCACTAAATGAGAGAAATCCATCAATATTAGTAGCATCCTCCGCCCAGGTTTCCTGAAACAAACATATGTCTATTTTTTTAATAAAAGAGGCCCATTCATCATCATCTAATTTCTTTGCCAGGCCGGCAATGTTCCATGACATGAGTTCTAATGTACATTTGTCTTGATTTATCACCACGCTTGAGCATCCAGCCTCTACCGCGCTCGGGTCATTACTACAAATGTTTGATGATGGTGTTTTATCATCCCCCATCAAATGTGGGGCCTTGGGGCGGGCTATCACATTAGTTACTAGGTCAGTAGACAGTCATACAGGGTTAGGCAGCGGCCTGGGATTAGCTTCCTTCCGTGCAGCACCTCCACGGGAATTAATTAAACCATCGAAACTTGCCGGTCCCATGGCTGGTCCAGAATTATGTGGGTGTAACATGAATCTTATTCCCCCCCTGGTTGTTGCGTTATCCAAGTGGGTACGACAATCAAAGTCCATTAGTTGTGACACCATATGCTTGTCTTCAAGATAAATAGTTATTGTGTCAAAATTGGTCCCTGTGATGCTGCATCTCTTGGCCGATATTATGTCAGAGCGAATAACAGAGAGACAACTTCGTCGGGAGCGTATCCAGTGTATGACTTTGTTGATCAGGGAGGCTTGGTTCTCAGCTAACCCTGGCGGTAGTTTTGGTACATTGGTCAAATAGATTTTATTAGTTCCCTGGCTTGTAAGCAGGTCCTGGTCTTTATTAACTACACTCTCGATATTATAGCGAGAGAGAGTGATGTTATTATAGGGGATCTTGTGTGACTTGCTAGGGGTTTGTGTAAAACTGGAATCTTGGACAGTTTCCGGTGGGTCGAATCTGCTGGTCCTCCCTCTAGCTCTATCACTAGTTAAATTACTTGACCAATTACCTTGATGGTCTCTGTGTCTAGGTACATTTGTAGACCTCCTTCTGGGCCTTGTAATGTCGATATTAGGATCACAATGGTAATCTTCCCTCTCTTGGAGAACTGACCCCCCTCTAATGGGGAGACAGGAATTGTCCCTTAACTCCGTCCCCTTTATTGGGGCAGACAATGGGAAAGCTTCTTCCCCCCTGGCCTCCCCACAGACTTTACAAATCCCTCCACAAGCATGATTGCTCTTCATAAGATCTATTAGTACTAGAACCAATCCCTTAACTTCATCGACTCTCTGAAGGACTGTAGCCAGGTTGTCTCTACTAGCTGCTGGTTCTTTGCCTTCAGACTCGAACTGGGGGAACGATGAGAAAACACTAGGATTGGGTGTTCCAACTGCTGGCTTGCACTTGGACATACTCGTGGGCACGGGCGGATCCTCTATTGCTAATAGAGGTTCAAAGCGATTTGTACAGAATAAACTAGGGACCACCTTGATCACCGGAGTCAGTGGTAGGAGAGTTGGTGTATGTGGTACATGTTGGAGACCCCACTGGGATACCGGAGGATTCAGTATGTTATGAGTGGGTTTTGGGAAGGGGCCCCTACAGTTATGCGGGCCCCCATCTCCATCAACCCCTTTTATGTTATCTATAGAATCCCTTAACCTCTTCTTTTTAAATAACTCTGGGATTTTCCTATCCTTAGGGGGGCCTCTCTTGGAGTTATTTGCCCCTATAGTTGTTTGTGTACCTAACATAGACTCAACTTCTTTAACTAGAAGGTCTATTTCATCCAGTGGGTTAGACCCATTGGGTGTACCTAGATTCGGGGGTCTACTTGGGCGTTTTTTTGCGATTTTAGTACCCTTGGATTGTGCTGGTAGGTCTATAGCCTTTCTTTTCCCCATATTGGGTAGATGCCCGTGAGATAAAATATACACAAATACAATGGTAAAGGAAAAAAAAAAAAAAGAAGAGAGGGAAGGCAGCTCCCTTTCTTATGAGTTCAGTGTCCTGTCACTGGAGTAACTGGCCCTGCCTCCGGTCTCAGGACGGGCGGAAAACAAAGTTTAGAGACTCCTGCCCTGGCTGCTCCTCCCCTCGAATGGCGCACTTCTATATATTTGATTAGTGGAGCCCTCCAAATTGCGTCCAAATTACAGTTACAGTGGGACAAGTTGGAGGAGGGACTAATCGAGGAAGGGCTTAGTAAAGAATAGGCTTCTCAATTCAGAGATGTAGAATAATGCTATAGTCTATACACTCAGACTTAACAAGCTGATCTCTTACTGCAGGTGAAAGAGAGGGGGCCCAGCCCGGCCTCCTCCGGTCTCTGACGGGCTAAGGACGGGCCCGCCCTTGGCCCGGGCTTCACCCGCGCGCGTCCCGCGACGGCGGGAGCGCAACGAAAGTTTTAAAGGGCTCCTTGCCCTGCTGACAGGCACCTCCTCCCGGCTCCTCCAATGCGCTTCCCGCGACGGCGGGAGCGCAACGAAAGTTTTAAAGGGCTCCTTGCCCTGCTGACAGGCACCTCCTCCCGGCTCCTCCAATGCGCTTCCCGTTCCTATTAATCACGCCATTCTGGCAAGCCCAACCTTGGTTTGCTTCAGCTCTGGAGCTATCAATAGATCACCCTACTCTTCTTCCTCAATTTCCATTGTTGCTTCAGAATCCTCAAGGAGTATTTCACGATCTGATTATCAATCACTCCCTCTGGTTGGTGGCATGGATGGTTCCGGGCCTTCCTGGAGAACACCAGGAAGTTCGCGTGAAACTGCTCAACTCATCCAACAGTCTTGAACCCCAGGTACATCAAAAGCATACAAGTCAGCCTGGAAGGTGTAGGATAGCTGGTGCATTGACAGAGGCGCAGATCCCTCTTAACAGTTGTAACAGTGATTGTACACTTTAGCTTCCTTATATAGAGCTAATAGAGCCAGTGGCAATGTTGTAGTGCCCAGGGTGCATCAGCACCCTGGCAATGTTCACTGTCTGCAAAGCAAACAGTGAACATTGCTGGCCAGGGGATCCCCTGTACTGCCCATACCAAGTATTGGGGCCGACTGAACCCATTCTCCACCAGCCTTTTTATGGCGGTGCTACTTCCATGAAATTGCTGGCGAAGAACTAAGTCGTAATCCCCAGGGAAGCACTGTTTGCAGCACTGCCCTGGCAGATTAGGATCGCCATGACCGCCTAACAGCCGGGATGACTAATCCTGGCGGTCTGACTAACGAGCAACCGCTACGGTAGTAACGTGGCGATCGGACCGCCACTGTGAATCTGGCTGTCATGAGACCGCCAGCTTCGTAATCAGGCCCTATGTGTTGGAAGTTGTATAAGGGAATAATTTAAAAAACTAAAGATATGAGAAAGTCATCGGATCTTTAACTTCTTCTTTCTTTCAGAACTCCCCACATTCCTGTTACTTCTCCTACCTTAGCCCGTTGGGTTAAATAAATCATGAGTTCGGCGGGCATTAATATTTCAATTTTTGGAGCTCACTCTACCAAGGGTGCTATGGCATCTAAAGCCTTTTGGGCTGAAGTGAGGCTAGATGACATTATCAAATCTGCTGATTGAACAAATGTTTCGTCTTTTAGGGCCTTGTATTGCAAACCTGTTTGTCATGTTGCTAATACTATTGTTGCTATGTTTTGTACTAGCGTAATAGGTGCCTCTGAGTCTTGTAATAAAATTGAGATTTTCTTAGCTTTAGTGAAAGAAAGTCTTGATTTTATCAAAGAGAAAGAGGCAAGTATTATTACTTTGCAGATGTTCTAACCCTCCCTTTGTTTCTCTATAGATTCAAACGTATCCACTAATCAGTTATGTTAGGAAGGAACCTCATTTGCTACCTATTCTGGGATTTCATTGTTTTTCCCTTTTCTCCAGCACCCCCTTCAAGAGAGAACATACGGCTAAGATTAATGACTTGGATCTAAATCCTTCGATTCTCTGTATTGTGAACTGTGTTAAGAACTTGTTAACTCTTCTTTTGGCTTTTTAATGCTTTGTAATGATTATAGTACTGTTGTTTCAATGTCCTTAAATGCTCCAGCAAGAAAAGAGGACTTGTTGCTCCCAGTCAAGACCTTTATAGGATTGCCTTTATGTGATTGCTTATTTTCGGTTTATGACAGCATTTTGTAGTTGGACGCTAGGAATTGTAGTTATTTCAGCTGCTATTCAAATAAATGCAAAAAAAGATAGCATAATACTCGTCTGTGCCTTTAATAAAATCAAGACTTTCTTTCGGAGGAGTGGCCAAAGGCGTCAAGATGGCGGTCGCACTCTAGGAGTGCTCCGAACCCCTCCGTCATACACCCTGTTAGGCTGAGCCGCCCTGGGACTTTGCTTGGCCCCGGCCGGCTCCTCGTGTGCGGAGGGAGTGGCGGGAGGGAGTGGCGGGGGCCGGTGGCGAGCCAGAACCCTGCACAGGAGATCCGGGGGTGCATCCGGGCTTCGCGGCTCGGGCCGGCGCCCGGGGCCTTCAGGAGAGGCATGCGAGATTTTTCTGAGCGGCGCCCCGTGTGGGGGGGCACCCCGTGACCGGACTGCTGCACTTCGCCTCTCCTGGCCGGGGGAGGCAGAAAGGAGAATTCCCTGTGCCGCGTACGGCAGTCTGCGCCGCGTCTGGAGAGTAGAAGGTCGGAAGTCGGCGCAGCAGGGGTCCGTGCCACATGGTGTGGTCGGGCCCTCCGCCCGGAAGACTGGGCCCCGATACCTGCGCCTGGCTGAGGTGGGTCGGTGGCATCCCACGGAGGAGGGGGCTTCCCATACGGCGCTGCTCGGGGGAGGGGCGCTGCGGATCGTGCTCGTTCCCGGGCGTCATCCTCTGGGCCGCGTGGAGCGGCAGAGGATCCGAGGGGCACCCGGCCTCCCTGGACGAGACTGGGGGAGGAGTCGAGGCTCTTGTGAAGACTGCAGAGTGGGGGCCCGAGCCATGAGGTGTGGTCGGGCCCCTGGGACATTGGTGTCCGGTGCCCGCCCAGACATTAGAGGACCCTGCAGGGGCACCAGCGGGGGACGGGCAAAGTGAACTGGACCGGTGCCCTGCCAGCCTGGTGCTGGGGCAGAAGGCACTTGGGACTACAGCTGTGCTGAGGAGAAGTCTGGCAGCGGGAAGGCTGCAGCACCCTGAGGACAGCAGCGAGGTGTGGAGTGCTGAGGTGAGCGGGGCAGCTGGTGTAGCGAGACGCAAAGTGTGGCTGCCTGCCGGGGCCCAGACCGAGTCCCGCCCCTGTCAGATTGGTGCTGGGCAGGGCAGGCCTGGAGAGAGCTGCGGCTGCCTGTACCGACCCTGAGTGGTCCCCCTGCCCCCCCAGAGGGACGACTGCCCTTGGCCCGGAAGGACATCTTCCTGAGGATCCCGGGGGGCCGGGAGTGACTCCGTGGTGGCACTCGGGAGCGCTGGCTGGGGCCTTGGAGGGAGTCCCTATGGTACCGACGCTACTGGTCCGGAGAAGGTGATGGGGAAGGACAAAGCAAGTAAGCAGCCACCGGCGTCCCATCAGCGCATTGATCACTTTGCTAAACAGACATCCCCTCGGGAGGTGGGTGCTCCGACCCCCGAGGCGACACTGACTGATGGGGTGCATACCATCCTGCAGGCCATCCAATCCTCGCAGTTGGCTGTAGAGACTAAGGTCAGGGAAGTGCATGAGGACGTGGGCCTCCTGCGGCAAGATCTGCGGACCACGGTGGGTCGCATCAAGGAGGTGGAAGACCGCGTTTCCCAGGCTGAAGACGCGATCACAGATCTTAAAGCCAAGGTTACACAGTTGCAAACTCGTACAGGTGAACTGCATCACAGGACGCGGAAAACCAAGCCAGGCGGAATAACCTGCGTTTTGTGGGATTCCCGGAGGATGCGGAGGCGGGACGCACAATTGATTTCTTGGAGTGTTGGATTAAGTCGTGGGTCCCTGCCAAGAAACTCTCCCTCTGGTTTGCCATTGAACGAGCACATAGGGCCCTGGCGCCCGACCCCCAGAGGCCAATGATCGCGCGGTTCCTCAACTTCAGAGACCGAGATGCCATCCTCGGGAGGCGAGGGCGCACCCGGACCTTCGCTGGGACAATCATAGGATCCTCATACTCCCCCACTACACCCGGGAGGTGCAGACCAGGAGGCGATCGTATGAAGGGGTCAAGCAGAAGCTCCGGGCGATGCAGTTAACCTATATGTTCCTTTTCCCCGCTCGCCTCAAGGTTCTTCATGACGGAAAATCCTTCTTCTTTGATTCCCCGGAGGTGGCTTGGGACTGGCTAACGGAGGAGCACCGGACGGCCCGGAGGAACTTTCCCAGGTTGGGAGGTGAGAGGCAGGCGCCTGCCCCCGGGCAGAGGCGGAGTGGCCTGCGCAGAGGGTCGGCAGAGGGCGACGGAGCGGGCTTATGTCAGCCCGTGGACGGAGTTACACTGGAGGGCCCTGGCAGAGGGGTCCGGTGTCAACCCCAGAGGAGGAGCGCCTCAGCCAGTCCCCCCAGATTTCTTGTGGTTGATTTCTCTACGCTTTATGTTGAAGGGGAGAGGGTGGGCGTCGATGTCCTTCTGACATTGGACTCGGGGCGGCCGAGGGCCATATTGCAAAACTCCGTCTTGTAGGAGGGGTCCACCACTCCACACTTACTGTTGACACTCTGTATTTACAGTTTTGGGTCACAGATGCTTCTGGGTTAGAAGTATGGGGAGGGGGCAGTTGGGGGGGGCGGGTGAGATTGTTCATAGACTGTTGCCCATGGTTAGGCTTGTATTATGTTTTTCTGTTTTTGGTTAACTGGTCACAATGCGAGGCTAGGATAGGCGCACTTCATGGGAAGCATTCACACATGTACTTATGCTGGAGCAGTCTAGGCGGGTCCTCTCATGGAATGTAAACGGGCTCTCGGACAAAATTAAGCGGTCCGCAGTCTTCTTCACCATCCGCAGGTCTACCCCGTCCGTGGTTCTGCTCCAGGAAACTGACCTGATGGGTACTAGGTGCCCGGTGCTTATGAGGGGGGGATATGACAGAGTCTATCACGCTGGATTCTCCAGGGGCTCAAGAGGTGTGGCGGTCTTGCTGCATCGTACCTTTTCCACTGGTGGTAGCAGATTCCCGGTCAGACCCGCAGGGGCGATACGTGGTGGTGTCCGGCTTGCCTGGAGGATACCCAATCAATATTCTGAGTGTTTACACCCCTCCAGGGGTGCGAGAACAGTTCCTGGTGTCCCTTGGGGAGGTGGTGGCAGGACTTCCCCCGAGACTGACCGTGCTGGGAGGGGACTTTAACTCTGTCATAGACCCAGAGGTTGATATCACTGGGCCCCCCTCATTGAGCCGCAGAGTGGGGGCGTCTGGATTGCGGGTCTGGGTCTGTGCGACGTATGGTGGGTTTGGCATTCACATTTGCGGCAGTATACCCATACATCGGTGGCACACCACACTCATGCACAAATTGATCTCTTTCTTGCACCTGCCCTCGACATGCCTGGATTTACAGGAGTATATATCCTTCAACATGGGGTATCGGATCATGCGCCACTTCTTCGTCTTGACGGAGGGAGCACAGGCCGACGACCG
This sequence comes from Pleurodeles waltl, assembly GCF_031143425.1. Taxonomy (NCBI): domain Eukaryota; kingdom Metazoa; phylum Chordata; class Amphibia; order Caudata; family Salamandridae; genus Pleurodeles; species Pleurodeles waltl. The sequence goes on from NC_090439.1 coordinate 208,794,138, forward strand.
ATGTGGCGGCTCAATGTCTAGTGTCTGCAAGACGGCGAGTATGCCGAGGAGCTGGGTGATTGTCTCTCCGAGTTTTTTTTACCCTTAACATGGGATCCATGGCATCGCAGGGCATTATTTGGGAGGCATGTAAGGCCACTGTTAGGGGTCATGCCAGGCAGCTCCTCCGGGAACGGAAGTGCTCACGCAGTCATAAAATATCGGTACTTGAGACGAGGGCGGTGCCCCTGGAGGGCCAGGTTGCAGGGTCGGCAGGTGTAGCGGTCATGCAGCAGTTGGCCTTGGTCCGAGAGGAGATGAAACATATAACGGTTGAGACTGCGAAACATGTGGCGAGCCTCCATGGCCCAAGTGTATGGAGTGGGGGCCAAAAATGGCAAGCTCCTGTACTGGATTGCCATCAGACCAATGGCGGACAGGGTGGTCCCGGAGATTGTTAATGGCTCAGGTGCTATCTCTCGGACTCCGAGTGAGACTGTGCAGAGCTTCGCTGCCTATTACCCGAACCTCTACGAGGAGCGGCCTAAGCCTCCCACTGAGATTGAGGCCCCACTGTTGGTGGAAGTGACCCTCCCCATCGTTTCTGACCCAGAGAGGCGTGAATTTGACGAGCCTCTCAGCCTAGAGGAGGTCGAGGCAGCTATTGCAGAGCTGGCGACGGGCAAGACGCCCGGCCCAGATGGTTTCCCGGCCAAGTTTTACATGAGGTTCCGGGACATTTTGGCCCCCCACCTCCTAGCAATGTACGAGGAGGCCGAAAACACAGGGAGCTTCTCCCCAGGCTTGGATCATGCCACTATAGTGGTGATCCCAAAGACTAGGCCCCACTCGATGGATTGTTCGGCATACCACCCCATATCACTCCTGAATACGGAACTCAAGATTTTCTCTACGGTACTGGCCCTGATACTGAAGAGGGTGCTGCCCGCGTTGGTTCACCATGACCAGTGCAGTTTTATGCCTGCTAGAAGCACTTGGCACTGTATTAGGCGCTTGCACATGGCTCTGGCTCACAGGGCCCTTCTCACCTCTCCCCTGGCACTTCTGTTGGTGGACTTAGAAAAGACATTTGACACAGTAGACTGGTCGTACCTGCGCTGCATCCTCACGAAGGCTGGGCTCCGGCCGCGGTTCCGTGCATTGGTGAGCCTCCTTTACTCCAATCCGTCAGCCTGGGTGCAGGTCAACGGGGTGGTCTCAGATCAGTTCCCCCATCCAAAGGGGTACCCGCCAGGGATGTCCCCTCTCCCCGCTCCTATTCGGCCTGGCGATGGAGCTGCTTGTGAAGCTAATTTGGGAGGATCTCCTGGTTGAGGGATGATCGTGGCCCACAGGTCAGGTCTAGTGGTTAACGCTAGCAAATCTCTATTGATTCCGCTCAGTCACTCTAGGGACTATTACGACTGGCAGCATAACATTCCTATTAGGCGAAACAGTTTCCGGTACCTGGGAATACAAATAGCGCTGTTGCCGGAGTTGGCATGGGCTTTGAATGTTAAGCCCCTAACCAAGCGGGTCAAGGAAGACCTCCAGAGATGGAGATCTCTTCCACTCAACACCCTCGGCCGGACAGCACTATATAAGATGATGGTACTCCCCCGGTTCCTTTACCTGCTTCAGAATTTCCCCTATAAAGTCCCCAGATGGTGGTTCGCCGATATGGAGGCCATGGCGCACCAGTTTATGTGGCATGGCTCTCGTCCGCGCCTGGTGCTTCAGGTCTGTCAACGGGATGTCTACGAGGGTGGTCTGGGGATGTCCAATCTTTACTTTTACCAGCTGGTGATGCATTTGCTGGTGATTAACGACTGGCTGGGGAAGGGTGGTCGGACCCCGCCTATCAACTAGAGCTTCTGACCATTGGTTTTCCTGACTTGTTTGGGATGCTATACGGTGACCCTGTGCCGCGTAAGATTCCTGAAGTGACAAAGGTGGTGCTTACAGGGTGGAAGGCGGCGCAGCGAGTGTCGAGGTGGTGGCGCCGATTTACCCAACAGACCCCATTGTGGCAGGGTTCATGGTTGAAGGAGGTCTCTACGATCTGGGGGTTCCATAAGTGGGATCTTATTGGGATATCGTCGCTCGGCGACATCTGGGCAGGTATTTATATGCAGTCTTTCCAGGAACTGCAACATCACTTCTCACTCAAACTGACTCAGTTCTGCCCTACAGGTGCACCTTGAGGCAGGAACGGTTCTCCCAGAGTTCAGCCCCGTGGAAACCAAGACACTTGTGGGACACCTAGGCAAAGGGGGGGTATCGCGTATATACTGCATGTTGACTACGAATGCATCGCAGCCACTTGATAAGCTTTGTACACGATGGGAGCAATGGGATGATGGAGGAGGACTGGAGTGACGCCTTGATGGCCCCAAGACTGTTGACTATGACTTCCCGTCTTAGATTGGGGCAGACTTATTTTCTTCACGCTGTGTGTATCTCCCCCAAAAGGCTGCACATGGCCAGCCTTAGGCCGCAAGCGGAGTGCCCACGGTGTGCAAGCCAGACAGCTGATTTTTTTCATATGGTGTAGGCATGTCCTGATATTACTGCCTACTGGCGCGCAGTGTTGGCATAGGTGTCCAGGGTCTTGCAGGTGGAGATAGAGCCCTCTGCCAATCCTGTTGGGGTTTCTTGAGGGAGTGGGCTCCAGCAGGGCGGAGCGAGCCTTTGTAGGAATGGCTTGTTTGGTGGTCAAAAGGGACATCGCTTCAGGCTGGAAAGCAGAGTCGGCCCCCGCACTGGCAAAGTGGCGCTGCGGGTGGACTGGTGCGCCTCCCAGGAAAAACTTGTTTATGAAGCAAGGGGCTGTCTTGCCAAGTATGAACGGGTGTGGGGGAGATGGATGGGATCCTGCGGGGAGGACGCTGGGCATGACCCCTCGGTGTAAGTGGGGGGGAAGCACACCCAAGACTTCATGGTGGTTATTAGTCCCGTGATTATGACTTATCTGTGAAGTGTTCAATCAGAGGAGGAAAAATGTGACCAGTGGTGTTGTGTTTCTTTGTTCTGCAATAAAATCAATAAAGCTGTTTTATAAAAAAAATTCAAAAATGACTTTCTTTCCCTAAAGCTAAGAAAACCTCCATTAGCTGACCAGCCAGACTGGGGCTTTCTAAACAAAAAAAACAGGGAAGTCACAGATACATAAAGAGGACATGGTCGCCAGCCAGCTTGGGCTTTCCTGGATTAGGGAATGGAATAGTAATAGAAAGAGGACTCAGTCTCCTAGCCTAAGGGCAGAGTCCTTAATATGCGTATTTTTTAATAGACATGCGTGGATCTTGCATATTTATGGTCACTGCTACAAAACTACTTTCTGCAAAGAATTCTGAATAGCCATATTTTTGAACTATGAATATCAATTTTTCAAAGATGGCTGAGAAGAAGGAAGATCTTCTATGAACACATATCGAGTACAAGTCCCTCTGAAAACACACATCCAGCAACTGAACGGCAAAAGATGTCAAAACTCAAACCAGTGCTCAGAGATAAAGCAGATTTAAGGCTGACGTCAAGGCCAACAACAGAGGAGCCCTCAATCACTGATCCCTAAATACAACGCTAAAGATAATTGCCTACTAAACAACCATGGTGAATGGGCTTGTAAAAGCCAGCTGCAACTCAAAGATTCTCTATCCTTTCAAAACATCCACAAAAGGACTCAAACACATGACATTAGAAGAATTACCAGAGAATCTCATTGTTGATGAATATCATAGCGGGTGGCATATTATGAGTGATCTCATCTTCTTCATCCACAGTACAGCGTTATGGTCTGTCACCTTTCTTATGGAAATGAATGTTGCCTCAGCCTCAAATATCCCTTATGGTCACAAACAAAAAAAATAGCTCCTTCATCTCTGTTCGATTAGAATCTCCATAAACTACTATGGCAGGATTATGATTCAATCTACAGATGTATATCTGATACCATTTGTTCACAACTCTTCTCAGAGCTGTAAAGGGGGTAATCCTCCACCTGGCATCCCCATAGACACTAAACCTACTTGCATGATTCTGGGAATAACTACACCCGTTACGACCTGCTATGACGTCATCTAATTTGCACACACAACTCCCAACAATATCTCATTCTCATCAATTTTCTATAGCTCCTGCAGCTCATGCAATCTCTTGTCTCAGTAAGTCTTCATAACATAATCCTTGCTCAAGACCGCTTGGCTGCTCTGACTCACATCAACATCCCAATACTCCAAATTCCTCTTTTCCAAATTCTCATCAAAGGACTACAAGTTCAAATCCAACTGAAATGCTATATTTTAACTTGCCACCACTTATCTACCTACCTTCCTATTCAGGAGAAGCAACTCACCTAGGCACGCCTCAAATGGAATCAGAACATTCCACATATTCAATCAGCCCATTCACAGCCGTCTTTGATAGCGCTCGATCTATGTATTAACTAACTTAGAACACCCACAACTCACTCTCATATGAGAGGATGACATCCAGGTCTCTCCTCACCATTCTCTCAAACATAACTTTCTATACCATTCGAAACAACTCTGCTCCTTTTACACCTTATCTCACCCACCACACACAAGAGAACATACATACGTAAAACTGTTGTCTATACAAAGACCGCCAGTCCTACCTCAATCACAACCATAAAACGCAGTTAACAACATTTACCGAGAATATGGCTCCCCCTATCACTCCATGCCATCTCAACTTCTCTGATCTCACAGTAAAATATTTCCACCTTCCCTCTTTATGTTCCCAGAATATATAATCACAGAAGCTCCCTTTACCACACAGCACCATATTAATATCACCAATCTATGCACATCCTCACTACTCTCACCTTTCCCACCCTTCAACTCCAAAGCTGTAGCTGACATCAATCTAAATAATATCATATTGGAGTAGCACATTTGAGTCCTCAGGTTGTTTAAAGCTATTAACTGTTACTCCAACTCACCAAACTGCCCATTATCCTTCACCCTGGGACAAAACGGTATGCAGTGAACCAATGAGTGATATCATGCTCCTCTGGAACTGATAAATTTGCCACAAAGTTTGAAACATGTTGGCCTTTCTTAATTCAGTACTAGAAACACACTAGGGAATACTCCAAACTAGTGAGTGCCATAGAGGTTTTTGCACAACTGCCCATGCCTGCATGCACAGGAGTATGCTGATGGCTGCTAATCTGGCTGTTAAAAACAGATATGTGACAGGACAGAGAGGTCTGCGACAGGATGGGGTTCTGGCTATCACTGCAGGGGGGCCATTAATGATGCATATGTGCAGAAAAGCCTTTCCCAGTCTTCTAGTGTTTCAGAGGACACTATCAAGGGTTATCTGAGTGAAATAGACCTAGTGTGTATTACTAACGAGCAGAGGCTAATCTTAGAGACACCTCTCGTGCTTGAGGAGTTGAAAGAAGCTCGAAAGGGGATTTAAAAAAGGGGCAAATGGCTTTCAAGCAGATTGTTCTCAGGCAATGCCTTTGCTTCTCTTGGTTAAAATGCTAGGTATTTTTTTTGAAGCACGCAAGAGGGTGTTTCTCCCACCATCACAAATAGAAGCTGCAATTGTGCTTGTTCCTACGGAGAGTACAGATCAAAACCTTTTGTCATTGTTCAGAACTTTATCAATGCTGAAGATAGATGTTAAGCTATTAAGCAATATTTTGGCTCACAGGCTTCTCAGAGCTATTGTTTTCCTAACTGCTGTTGATCAAACAGGTTTCTTTCCTGGAAGAATTAATATGTGTAATATTACGAGATTAACCCATATTATGAAATTCAAATGGCTACTTCAGAGGATAATTATGCTGCGACATCTCTGGATTTACAACGTGCATTTCAATACATTGAATTGGCAGTATTTTTGGGAAGTCTTCTTACTTATGGGTTTTGGCCCCAGTTACATAAACTGGATGAAATTGTTGTATATGGACCCCATGGAAAGAGTATGCATAGGAGGTATATCTTATTCCTGGGCAATGGAAAGGGGAACTAAACAGAGATGCCTGTTATCATTCATGATATGCATGTTGGTGATTGAGCCACTTGATTGTAGGCTACGAGCTGGGCTTCTTCTACGGGATATCTGGATTAGTAGATTGACTCACATCAACTCATTATACACTGATGGTTAGTTTATTTGAGAGACCCTCTTAGGTCAGTTCCCACCTTCTAAAAGAACTAGAGATGTCTGGCGTGGTTTCAGGTATATGCCCCAAATGAAGTGAGACCAGCAGTTTCCCCTGGAAAATTTGCGTAACACTGGGAAGCCCCCCACCCTCCTTTAAATCTTGGAAAAGAACAGAAAAGGGAAAGCTTTAGATATTTGGCGATGTGGGTGACACATTGCTCAATACTCTCTTAATGTTGGCAGAGTGGGGGATGGTGAAGCCGTTCAGTAGATTTCTGGAAAACGTTACTCTTTTCTACAATGGGCTGTATTTCACTGGTGAAAATGGTATTTCTACCCAAAGCTCATATGTGTTGCAAAATTCACAATGCCCTATCTCTGCTAGCAGTTAATTCCAATGTATTGCTTGATGTGTGCCCTGGTTTGTTCAGGGAATCATGCTAAAACCTCTTTGGTTCGGGGTGATTAGGGCTCCCAGATTTATTCTCATATAATGCATGAGATTCTGCAATCCCTGTAAAAAAATATGTAGCCAATTTCTTTATTACAGGTGACTTGGGGCAGCATACCCAGTCACCTATTATAAAGAAATGATGTAGCTGCTCAAATGGCAATAACTTATTACAGTTCAGTTTTGACGTCACAGTGTCTGATACAGAGCCAAAAGCCAAGATGAGGGCAGGTCACAGAGCATAGTTAAACCAGCTGTTTAAAGAACAAAAATGAAACCGGGCTTTTCTTTTTTCCCGGCTTTTTTCTACCTGTATAGTGGCAAAAAGAAAGGACATTTTTATGGAAACATTTTTTTTGCACTGTTTTGGCCATTCTGGAAATGTTGGACTCTTTCTACATGTTGTACATGTTTCTGCAAATTCCCAGCTACCTACTGCAGTCTTTGTTTTGTAAAAAGAAAACAATAAATAAAACTGACTTGTATTAAACTGATTTTAATATTTGTAAGCAACAAGCATCTAAGAGCTTTTTTGAAGTGTTTCACTAGGTATTCTATTTTTATTCTTCAGGTTTGCAAATATGCTCTCTCTTTCATATAAGAAAGGAATACAACAAAGATTTAAGTTGTGGGAAACGTGATGGTGTGGTCATGTATCATAAGGAATAAAGTACCCCCTGCCATAAAGGAGAGAGATATTGCAAGTCACCTCGGAGTTCCAAACCTTATGAAAGAACTTGGTCTTTGGTTTTGTTCCTCTATTCTGTCATGAAACTACACGGTTACGTGCAATATAGTTAATTAGCAGATGATAATTAATCCACAATATGCAGTTCATTAGTTTGCAGACCGCCCCAATGGGGAGAAATTGCTTTTGGTAGTCTAATATGCAAATTATGTTTTACCTGAGCTATTTATCACGAGAATTATCTAATTTAATCTGACAGATGGTGGAGCTGTGGGACAAAGTGGAGATAAAGTATTGAAGATGTCCCCATATGCATTGGATATCCCCATGTGGTTGCTTAAACCTTTTCAAGCCTTGTCAAAGGACTTTTTCAAAGATGTCTGGAGCAGGGCTGTGAAACAGCCTGAGATTTCTGACACACTCTAAAATAATTTAAAGAAAACGTACAATGCAGGAGTCAACTCAAGATTGCACTGGGATATTGAGATGCAAACAAGAAATTAGGAGAAATTCAGTTATACATGGGCCGAGTTTCAATTAGCAAAGTTCCATCAAACCATACACAATTTGTAACATAGGATAAATCTGTAAAATGTGCTTGAGAGAAAAGATCTTTAGATGCAGCTAAGTATCATCAGCATACTGGTGGTAAAAGATACTGTGATTCTTTAGGATGACACCAAGTATTTTAAGTAGAGACTAGACTGAAGCAGGATCGAGCCTGTATGTAACCTTGAGATGCTTACTCCTATCGCGTTAAATGAGGAGTGGCTAATTTTGATCAGCTGAGATGAATCGAACAATTTAAGCACTGCACAATCAATGTCCATAAGTTCTTTCAAGTTAGTGTTAAGGCTAGAAAGATTAATCATATCAAGGGCCTTAAATCAACAGAGAAGGACAAACAGATGACTTTTCGGTATCATGATTGTGAAGTGCATCATGAACAATATGGAGCATAGCCATGTTAGTGCTACAATCTAGTCTGAAGAACAAATGGAATTTGTGTAGCAAAACATTGTCAAAGGTATGTTGTTTAGATGCAGGGCTCCTCAACTTTCAGCAATATTTGTGAGGCATGGGAGTCCTTAATCAGGCTGCAAGTATTAAGATTACCAGAGTAAACTGAAGGACTCTTAAGCAATAGAGAAACAGCTGATTTTAAGGTTATATGGGAAAACCCCCTGAGCAAGAAGGACTATGTTATCTACCCTGTACACATCTGTTTGTCACATGTAGTACTTTAGATTCCCATGTTCTGTATACTCCTGCCATCTAGTGTTAGACTCGGACTGTTGCAACTTTTTGTTCTTTGAAGATGTCTTTCGGGTCACGAGGTCTTTGTGACTCCTCCCCAGTAGTAAATGTGCATAGGCATCGACTACATTGTTATACTGCTTTCTGCACAGAGGGTTTCAGCATGTATAGTGTAGGATAGTATAATGACCATGTGTGTAGTGTGAATAATTAAGTAGGTCAAAGAGATCTGTAGCAAACACTGGCTTCCAGGGAAGTAGTTGGGTGCATGTAAATCTAAAGTATGACAAGCGAAGAACATATGCTTACAGGGTAGCAAAATGTGTTCATAGTATGTGTGGCTGTAGATCACACATGCTTTGTATCAACTGTAAAGCAGTACTCCCCTAAGTGTTGGCTAGTAAGTAGGTGGTGCAGAGGTCTAAAACTAAGGGGGTTATTCTAACTTTGGAGGAGTGTTAATCCGTCCCAAAAGTGACGGTAAAGTGGCGGATTTACCACCAGCCGTATTACGAGTTCCATAAGATATAATGGACTCGTAATACGGCTGGTGGTAAATCCGTCACTTTTCCATCACTTTTGGGACGGATTAACACCTCCTCCAAAGTTAGAATAACCCCCTAAGTCTTTAAGACAGTCTAACTTACTCTAGCCTGCTGTCTTGCCACAAAATCTGCAATCAAATGCTTTCTGAAGGTGTGTGAGTGGACCACATGGCAGCTTTATGAATGTAAGCTTTGGGTATGTTCCCAATAAAGGTCGCAATGGCACCCTGTCTGCGGGTGGAGTAAGGGTTGGGGGGAGGGCAGGTAGGGTTCTTTTAGCCTTAATGTAACAAGTATAGATGTACCAGTTACTTACCTTTGGTAACAAAATATCTGGTAGAGACATTCTAGTCGCAGATTCCTTACCTTAGCATTTTCCCCCCGTCGTCAGACTGGATCCGGAGATTTTTCTTCGAGCAATACCCATGTGCGTCGGTAGGTGGTGTCAGTCGACTCCACGGGCGTCGTGGTCGCCGTGATGAAATCAGGAGTAGTATATAGATGCTGTCCTCGCACAGTGACTTCAGTTTCTTTAAACTACTTTCCACGCCAAAGCGCAGAGCCGCACGAGCACTGAGATTGGTGCACCAGAGCTAAGGACCTGAAAGGGGGAATCCCTGTCCCTAGAAATCAGATCTGAAGCGAGGAGGATGGGTGGGCGGTAAGGAATCAGCAACTAGAATATGCCCCTACCAGAAATTTTGTTACCGAAGGTAAGTAACTTCTATATCTGATAGAGACTTAGGTTGCAGATTCCTTACCTTAGAATAGATACGCAAGCAATGCCATCCTCCGTGGTGGGCTGCGAACCAAGATCATACTAGAATGTCCCGAACGATCAAAATAGCCGTCTCAACAGACATGACTGTCCAGGCAGTAGTGGTTAGCAAACATACCCAGGACAGGAACTCCACGTGCTAACGCAGTGGAAGCAGCTGTTGCTCTGGTCGAATGAGCATGCATGCCTTCAGGAGGTTGCTTCTTGCCCAAAGCATAGCACATTTTGATGCAAAGAAGCACCTATCGAGAGATGGTACGTTTTTGCACCACCTTTCCTTTTTTCGCCCCCACATACCCAATGAAGAATTGATTGTCCACCCGGAAATCTTTACTACGATTGAGGTAGAACACCAAGGCTCTTTTTGGGTCCAGACGGTGGAGTCTCTCCTCCTTATGGGAAGGATGTGGGGGTGCGTAGAAAGTAGGCAAAGTGATGGACTGGCCTACATGAAAGGGTGTAACCACCTTAGGAAGGAAGGAAGCCCTAGTGCGCAAAAGAACTTTGTCAGGGTGCACAGACATGTATGGATGCTTTGAGAAAAGGGCCTGTAGCTCACTCACCCTGCGAGCAGAGGTGATAGCGACCAGAAAGACAGTTTTGAAGGTGAGGAGCTGCAAGGGACAATTATGCATTGGCTCAAAGGGAGTATCCATCAAATAAGTAAGTACAAGACTAAGGTCCCATTGAGGCATGATAAATGGAGTGGGAGGAAATAAATAGGCGAGCCCTTTTAGGAATCTACTCACAAGAGGAGATTTAAAGAGTGAGGTCTGATCAGGTAGCCCAAGAAAGGCCGAAATGGCAGATAAATACCATTTAAGGGTGCCCCCAACCAGAGCCCTGCTGGGCTAAAGAAAGAATGAACAGAAGGACCTCAGATAGAGGGGCAGAAAGGGGATGAACAGATTTGTTGGTACACCATGCCACAAATTTATTCCAACGACAGGCGTATACAGTTTTAGTTGATGGGCGCCTGGCTGCCAAGATAAAATTGCAGACTTCGGGTGGAAGGGCAAAAGCCATCAACTGTTGCCGCTTCATCTCCATGCATGAAGGCGGAGGTTGGACAGGTTCGGGTGAAGAAGCGTCCCCTGTTGCTGCAACAGAAGATCTGCCTGAAGAGGCAGTCTGAGTGGAGGATCGATGGACATGCTAAATAGCTCTGGATACCATACTCTCCATGCCCAGTCCAGAGCCACCAAGAAGACTTGGGCCCAGTCGTTCCTGATTTCCTTGAGAACTCTGGGCAGAAGAGGTATAGGCATACAGGCGTAAAGGAGGCCGGAGTTCCACTCAAGACAAACGGCGTCTCTGAGCGAGTGCCGCCTTGGAAACGCCAATGTGCAAAACAGCTGACATTGCGCGTTCTCTGCGGAGGCAAACAGATGTAAAAAAGGATCTCCCCACTGCTGAAAGAGACCTTGCACCACCTCAGGATGGAGACGACATTCGTGAACGGCTGTGCATCAACGGCTGATTTAGTCTGCTCTGGCGTTGAGGGAACCCACCAGATGTTGAACCATCAGGGTAATGCCCGATGTTCCAGCAGTTTCCAGAGGCATAGTGCCTACTGACAAGGGGTCCAGGACCATACTCCGCCCTGTTTGTTGCAATACCACATGGCGGTAGTATTGTCTGTGAACACCTGCACCACTTTCCCTTTGAGAGAGGGAAGGAATGCTTTCAACACAAACCTGATCACCTGGAGCTCCAGCAGATTGATATGGAGCCCGACTCCACTGGAGACCAGAGTCCTCTGATCTCCGCCTCTCCCATGTGGCCATCCCAACCCAGGAGTGACGCATCTGTCACTATAGAGAGATCTGGTTGGGGAAGGGAGAGGGATATGCCGTGGATCCAATGCGGATTCAAAAGCCATCACTTCAGGTCTTTCGCAGTCCCCTCCGAGATGTGGACCAGGTTGGAGAGATTTCCCCTGATGCTGCACCCACTGGAACTTCAGGTCCCACTGCAGAGCCCGCATATGCCATCTGGCATGTGTTACTAGCAGGATGCAGGAGGCCATGAGGCCCAGCAGCCTCAAAGTCAGTCTCACCAAAACCCAAAACCGAGGCCGAAAGATCAGAATCATAGCCTGAATGTCTTGGACTCGTTTTTCAGGAGGATAAGTCTGAAACTGCACTGTGTTCAGAACCACTCCAATGAAAGGGAGAGACTGAGATGGGGGTCAGGTGTGATTTCGGAATGTTTATAGTGAACCCCAGCATGTGCAGGAGGTTCGCCAAAGTCTGAAGGTGGGAGATGACTTTCTGGGGCGAGTCCGCCTTCACAGCCAGTCGTTGAGGTAGGGGAAGACTGAAACCCCTAACCTGCGCAGATGAGCTGTAACTACCGCCATCACTTTCGTGAACACCCGAGGGGCACTGGGAAGGCCGAAGGGGAGAACGGTAAACTGAAAGTGCTCATGACCTACCATGAATCGTAGGTGATGCCTGTGGGCAGGCAGGATGGGGATGTGGAAATAAGCATCCTGCAAGTCCAACGCTACCATCCAGTCTCCTGGGTCCAAGGCAGACAGAATCTGAGCCAGGGTGATCATTCTGAATTTCTCCTTCTTGAGGAAGTAGTTTAGGTCCTGAAGGTCTAGGATAGTACATAAGCCCTTGTCCTTCTTTGGTATCAGAAAGTAGTGGGAATAACCACAACCTACTTCTGGCGCAGGGACCTTTTCTATAGCTCCCTTGGACAAGAGTGCAGGGACTTCCTGGCGGGGAAGGGCCAAATGACCCTCTGGAAGGTGATTGAAGGATGGTGGAGCAGATTCGAAAAGGAGGGATTAGCCCTTTCGAACAATCTGCAAAACCCACCTGTCCGTGGTGATATGTTCCCAGTGGGGCAGGTGATGGCGAATCCTGCCACCAACTGGACTGGAGTGAGGGGACGGACTAGGAGAGTTTGGAGGCTGCAGCGGGGGCAGAGGTGGACTGGACAGACCTCTGGGTCCCTGTCCCACGGCCACGTGGGATTCCGCATCCTCGGCCACGCACAGGCTGACCATTGTGCAAGGCACGGTGGCTGTGTGAAGGACGCAACAGGGCGCCCCTTCTGTGGCCACGAAAGGGGCGAAAAGTGGACTGTGGTAGGCGAGGGGCAGAGGAAAGACCGAGGGACTGAGCCGTAGCCCGGGAATCCTTGAATCTTTCCAAGGCCAAGTCCACTTCGTCTCAAAGAGACGGGAGCCATCAAAGGGAGCCATCAAAGGGCATGTCCATGAGTGACTGTTGGACATCCCCCAAAAATCCAGAAGTACATAACCAGGTGTGGCGTCGTAAGACCACCGTCGTAGCAACCAATCTGCCCAGAAAGTCGGTCGTGTCCAGCCCACAGCGGATTGTGAACTTTGCTGCATCTCTCCCATCGTTCACAGTTTGGGAGATAATAGCACGGGCCTCCTTCGGTATCTGCAGCAGGTCTTGCGAAACCGTATCCCACAAAGAGTGGGTATAGCGGCCCAAAAGGCATGTGGTGTTCACAGACCGCAGCGCAAGACTGGAGGAAGAAAACAACTTCTTTCCAAACTGTTCCAGCCTTTTGGATTTTCTATCCGGGGGTGCGGAAGGGAATGCGCCTGAAGAAGATGAAGCCTGGATAACAAGACTCTCAGGTGTGGGGTGTTGGGACAGGAATTTAGGGTCGTTCAGAGCGGGCCGATGGCGGCCTGCAATAGTCCTATTCACAGGAGCCCCTGTGTTGGGTTTGGACCATGTACCCAAAAGGACATCAGTGAGGGCTTCATTAAAAGGCTAAAGGGGTTCTGAAGTAGAAGCCCCAGGCTGAACCACCTCTGTCAGGAGATTAGACCTGACCTCAACAGTGGGAAGCTTGAGACCAAGGACCTTAGCTGCCCTACTGACCACCATACCTTAAGTTGCTCCCTCCGCCGTAGCCACGGTAGGAGGAGACAGCATGCCAGCGTCAGGAGAAGTATCCAGACCACTGGCTTCCCCCAAATCCTGAGCCCAGTCCATAGCAGGGTCATCCTGGTATTCATAAGGGTCCAGGGACCCCTCCAATTCCTCCCATTATTCGTACCCATAAGAAAAAGGGTCACAATCCGACCTGGGGAAAATAAACCCCATTGAAGCCGAAGGTGGCGTTGGGGATAAGAATCGGGTCGATGTCGATAGTGGGCACCACTAACGTCGGGAGCATCGATATTCGACCCGGTGCCGGGGAAGGTCTCAAGTGTGCGACCAGCACCTGTGCGGATCCGCGCACGGATCCGGAGATGACCTCGGTGGCCGGAGCCGAAGCCGCCGGTGCGGAACCCGAAGGCCCCTCAGCCGAACCCCTTGGGCCCGAAGGCACCGTATCAGGGTAGGACCGCCCAAATGTGAGGCGCATGGCCTCATAAAACTCTAAGCTGGGCGGGGGTCACTCTGGCAAACTCGGGGAAGCGCGGAGCCGACCCAGATGCAGGCTCCGAGGACGGCGGCCTAGTGCCTGGATGCTCTTCCTGCGTCGCGTCGGCTGAGCGATGGGGCAAAGTCCGGGAGAGATGGGACTTCGACTTCTTCTTCTTACCTTGACCTGAGGATTTAGAGGAAGATGAGTGGTGATGACTCCATGACCGATCCCGAGACCCACCTCTCGAACGAGACCGGGACCTACGCGGAGTCGAATGCTGGGCCGCAATTAGCTTTAGGGACCGCTCCCTCAAAGCCTTCGGGTGCATGGCCCGGCACTCGGAGCACGACTTTGGGTCATGGTCATGCTTGAAACACCACAGACACACCCGATGAGGATCCGTCACCGACATCGTCCGATGACAGTCCTCGCATGGCTTGAACCCGGTCTTCGGGGACATCCTGATCGCACCAAAGTCACACAGAAAAAAAATCGACAAAACAGTCAAAAAAATAGCCAGGGTAGCTCTTCTCCAGATCAGCGCATGGCGCGGAAAGAAAAGAACTGATGTCACTGCACGAGGGTGGCATCTATATACTACTCCCGACATAATCACGGCGACCACAACGCCTATGGAGTCGACTGATGCCACCTACCGACGCGCAAGGGTATTGCTTGAAGAAAAATCGCTGGATCCAGTCTGACGCCTGAGGGAAAATTCTAAGGTAAGGAATCTGCAACTAGAAGACTCTATCAGATACAGTTAACAATCCACCTGGCTGTAAATGCCTTACATGAGGGATGACTTATGAGGCAGTGCAAAGGTCACAAAAACCTGTTTTGTTTTAGGGAAGGACTTGGTCCTTACAATACAGTGTCGTACAATGCAGCAGCGTAGATTAGAGGAGTGAATAGTAGAGTGGAGTAGTGCAGAGTGGAGAGGTGCAGAGCAGAGAGGCACAGATTAGAGCAGCACAGATTAGAGCGGCAGTGCAGAGTGCAGTGGCGCAGAGTTTAGTGATGCAGGGGGCAGTGGCACAGAGTAGAGTGGCATACAGTGCAGTGACCTAGCGTGCAGTTGAGTGGCATAGGGTGCAGTGGTATAGAGCAGAGAGCGTAGAGTATAGTGCCATGCAGTGGCATACTGTACAGTGCATAGAGTGGGAGTGGTGTAGAGTGGGAGTAGTGCAGAGTAGAGTGGCATAGAGTTCAGTGGCAGAAAGTGCAGTGTTGCAGACTGGAGCATCAGAGTGCAGTAGAGAGGAGTAGAGTGGCATAGAGAGTAGTGGCATAGAGTACAATGATGAAGAGTAGAGTGCAGTGCCGTAGAATGCAGTGACAGAGTGCAGTAGTGGAGAGTAAACTGGCATAGAGTGCAATGGCTAAGAGGGCAGTGGCATACAGTGGAGGGGTGCAGACAAGAGTAGAGTACAGTTGTGTAGAGTGGCTTAGAGTGCAATGGAGTAGAGGAAAGTAGTGTAAGAGTGCAGTGGTGCAGAGTAGATTAGAATGGCGTACAGTGGATATGCATATAGTACAGGGGCATAGAGCTGAATGTTACAGACTGAAGTGCATTGGCATGGACTGCAGGGCATACAGTGAAGTACTTCAGAGTGTTGTACAGTTCACCGACGTAGAGGGGAGTTCTGCAGAGCAAAGTGGTGTAGAATGCAATGGCGAAAAGTGCACTGGCACAGAGTGGAGTGGTACAGGATAGCATAGAGAGAAGTTGGGTGAAGTGGCAGAGAGTAAAGTGGCATAGAGCGTAGTGGCACAGAGTAGCAGAGTGCAGTGCCGTGGAGTGGTGTAAAGTGGAATGGTGCAGAGGAGAGTGCAGTGGTGTGGAGCAGTGTAGAGTGGAGTGGCGTAGAGAGTATCCATGGAGTGGTAGAGCACTGACATTACAGACAACACATTTTCAATTGAAATGACAATTACATTTGCAGTGACATACAGTTTTTTAAATAAAACTTTACACAGCACAGACGAATATGTGTGGAAAATTGCATCATCTAGTTTAATGATTCATTTTGATAATATTTAAGTTCTTTGTTTCTGTTAGAAATAGGGTTTCTGGTTGGCTAATGTATGCACCTAAGCCAGGCAGAACCCACGACTCTCGTCGGTGCAAGTGAGTTACATACCAAAGATAACCTGTGCTCACCCCTTGTAGCCTGATGCAGAGCAGTCAAGCTCATCTCCCGAGGCAATGTGTACAGCATTTGCATAACACACTCACGCCAGTGACACAATTAAGACACCACAAAAGAGACCATGTGTGAACCTGCTTGTATAAAAATATAGGACTTATATTCTTAGACCATAAATTTCACCCATCATAAATACTGTGGGTACAATGTAAGGGCGGAGATAATATTCGCTATCCTAACTGTGAAGGTATCAGAGCGATTTACATTACAGTTATAGAGCAAGCAGTAGTAAAGTATATCACTACAATCATCCTTATGGTGTACACCACATAAGCCAACACTAGTCACCATAAATACAGGAAACATAAAACATCCCTACACAAACATAGGATGTAGCGCAAATGCACTCCTATTGCATATTATACTGTAGATTAGGGGATCCCAGGCAGGAAGCAGGTGCACCTGCGCTCCTATAATGTTTTGCATTGTAAATTCCTGCGACCCAGATATACCGAAGATAGGGGTAGGGCAACAAAGCACTTGCATGCCTACTATACTTAATGTGGGCACCAACTGGTATCAATCCGTTGTCCCTTTCGGGAGTCCTCCCACAAGGTTTCATCACACAAAGCCACGTGCCACACAAGTGCCACCCCAGGTAGGTCCTCAGAGGGATGGGGGCATCCACACAGTAGATTAGCCAGGGCGACCTCACTCAGTCCCCCGCAGCCCGTGAATCCAGCAATGCAATCGTCCTGCACAAGGCGTGAGCGGAGGAGAGAAGGGAAAAAACACCAGAACATCAGAGGTCCAATCTCCCACTCCCCGTCTTCACCAGCAGGCTTTAAAGCTCTCCCTTCCTGACCCCACTCGCCTCAATGTCTGTTGAGCATGGAACGAGCTTTGCAGGTAGAAGAATTTCCTTGGGTGGTGTCTCCTCAGTTGTCCAGGCAGCACATACAACGGAGTCCACAACACTCCAAGATGGCCGCGCTCCTTTCTCAGTTGCACCGGCACAGGAGAATCCTGGCAGTCATGGTAACATGGGGGTTACTCCTGGAGGGGTTTCCTTCAGTGGCTGTGCTCCTTTCCCCAGGCCGCTATTTAAGAAGGAAACGATTCACACCACACTGAGAAGAAAAATGAAGTGCTTAACACGCGGCAAGTTATTAATCCAGCACTCACCATGCGCTTAAGGAAAAACAAGGGTAAATATAAAGCGCTCACTATGTGCTATGGTTTGCAGGGGCCAGGTCAACAAGCAATACTCACCATGTGCTGCATGCCTGGGAGAGCACTTGGGGAGGAGACAGACCAGCACAGCAAAGGTCAGCAATTCCAATGGCAATCCCTCCTGGCAGTCCCACAGAAGTGTCCAGTTAGACCAGAATCAGTGAGCAGCTGGCAGCAGGGCAAAAAGCAGAAAAGCAAACCACTGAGTCCTTTAGGCTACCCAGCAAGTAGCAAGGCAACAGGAGAAGAGCAGTCCAGATGAGTTCTTTGTGCAGTGCAGCAGTCCTTCTGACAGAGGTTCAGTCCCAGTTCCAAAGGTGCTCTCAAAACATGGGGTCAGAGCAATTGTACTGATAAACAAAAATGTCTGATGTAGAGATTACTTCAAAGGAACCCTTTCAAGTGTAACACAAATCCCTTTCAACTCAGGCCTGGCTCCGGACATCAGTAGTGGGTATATTAGCCCTTTGATTGAGGGCGGGACACAACCTATTGACATGTAAGGTATGAACAACCTATGCCTCTCCTAGCCCCAGAATGACTATTGGTGTGCAAATGTCACCTGTCATGCCCAGCCCCTTCTGTATTATGGCCGTCTGGGAAGTATGCACAAAGTGTAGCTGTAATTCTGCTCTAGACGCAGACTGGAGTAAGGCTGGAAAGCACAGAGTTATAAGCACAGAGAAATTACCACTTTCTTAAAGTGGTATTTCTAAAATAGTAATGTAATATCCAACTACACCAGTAAGACTACCATTCCAAACATGTCAATGCTACCCCTTTCAGATCAGAAATTACCACCTAAAACATACTAGGGTATTTCTAATGCTAACCTATGAGAGGAGCAGCCCTCACAGTAGTGAAAATGAAATATGCTGTTTGTCACTACTAGGATATACAGAACATAAAGGTACATGTCCTAACTTTTAAATACACTGCACCTGCCAATAGACCCTAGGGGAGACTTGGGTATAATAAAAGGAGAGTTTAGACCTTGGTAAACAGTTTTAAATGCCAGGTTAAGGTGACAGTAATCTGCACCTGCAGGCCCTACAGTGGCAGGCCAGAGGACATGTTTGAAAGGCTACTTCGGTGGGTGGAGCAAAGTGTGTTGCTGCAGGCCCCCTGGTATCTTTTAATTTACAGGCCCGGGTATATAGTGTACCCCTTTACAGGGGACTTACAGGTGAATTAAATATGCCCAACAAATTTGAGCCAATCATACTATGTTTTTAAGGCAGAGAGCACATGAACAGTGACCAGAGTCCTAAAGCCAACAAAAAGAGGGTCAGAAAAATAAGAGGAAGGCAAAATGTTTGGGGATAACCCTTCAGAAAGGGCCATTTCCAACAGTTTCCAACATGCTTCACAAATAAAAAGTGTGCTTCATTTGTGTGTTCATAATTCCAATATATTCTGAAATACTCAAATGTTTTTGTGTGCTAGAAATAAACTCTTTCCCAACCACAGCATCCAGTAAGATTGCCACATAAATCCTCTCACTTTGAAGTCAGAGAAATAAAAGTAAACGAGTCGTCGGAAGACAGCGCCTCGCATTTCATCTCAATCTTCGAATGCACAGAAAATGTGACGAGATAAGAACAAGATTTACTGGGCTGTTAACAGAAAGGGAGCACTCCGAAGGATTCTGTAAATAAGGTTTTGGCAAGGGAAGGACCGAACTCAAGCTGGACAGCCTAAAATAAATAAAACCAGCAAATGGAAAGCAAGAAAATTTGAATTATAGATCACAAAGCCAATGGCAAGCAACTGCCAGAATGCATTCTTGAGTCAACTTTTTGAACGCTCCCAAGATGTCCTTAGAAAACCATACAGCAATGCTGTCTGGCAGGATGCAGCCTAAAAGTGTTAAAATAATGAAGCAAGACTATCACAAAATGTGCCACAATAAAGTGAGTAAGTTGCCTTCTCTGTGCATAATTTATTCAACCCTGCAGCATAATTGTGTGCTTCTCTGCTACATTAATTCCAGTGGACCTAAATAAAATGTTTATAAACTCAATTAACTAATAGAAGCTACAAGAATACAACACATGAGTACTACTTTGCTAATAAGTAGCAAAGGGAAATTTGACAAACTTTTTTTTTTTAATTTTGGTTGTCAATAAGGACTTAAGCTACCAAACTTATAAAAAAAATATATATACTGGATAGCACAATTTCAAGATTATGTTTGACACACCAAATTGTAGGAAACAAAATACGCTTAGATTTGACTTTATAGATTGAATGGCGAAGACTGGAGGACTAGCTTCCAGGTGCATGTTTTCTTCGTAGGGCAGGTTGCATTTGGCTTTTGTATACTATACTGAAACATACTAAACGCTGATAAGAGTTTTAGTCAGTGAGGGTTCACATGTGAAAGTGGGTGTATGATTTCACAGGCACAAAAATAATTTTTGTTGACACCAGGCTCTGCATTTGTGGCGGGTAGGATGGTTGTGGCAAGACGCAGGACAGTGTTATTTGAGTGACATTATCATATTACACAAAGCTATCATAGGGTATTATTTCTACTGGCAGTAGAGTATTTAAGATGATGTTATTATTCCTGCTAGAAAAATTCTTATGGCGTTCTGAACTATGTTTGTTTTGGTTTTATTAACACTGAACTGTTGATAGCTGTTAATTCTCCGGATATCATATTTTTAATGGATGCAACTTCTATCTTGGCTCAATTTTGTTAAATGAAAAGAATTGGTTGTGCCATGAACAGTTTCCTGTGGTGTATCCAGCCTTCTCTTGTGTCAAAATGTTTCTGATGGAACTGAAGAGTTTTTGAATGGTAGATAAATATTTACTTAAGGTTAATGCTGAAAACTGAGAATTAAATTAAATTCTCATTAGACCATGGTTTAAAATTAACCATCATATGTGCTCTCCCTGTAGTTGCTTCAGATCAATATTTATTGACACTCATGCATCAAATGGAAGAGGAATTTGCTCACTATTAAAGATCATACACAAGTTCAGATATTAATACATTCATAGATTTAGGAATATGTGGTTAAGATGCTTTATTGAACACCAAATGTGCCAAAAAATGTCTTGGGGGTTAACTTCATCCATTACTTTCTCTCTCACACAAACACATGTAGAAACACCCACGCCCTCTGCCCCTCTCATGTACCAGGACTTTTCTCATTTGCTAGTTAACCAATAATCAGAATTTTCAAAACCTACATGATTTTACTGCGTTAATGCGAGAGGTCAGCACCTCAACTCAGAACATTTTTCATTCAGCACTAGGGATGGAATAATATTGCCCCCTCCCCCAACCTATGGGCTGATATAAAGGATATCAAGAAAACACCTTTGAAAAAATGATTAAGGGTCTTACGATTGCACTGGTTCAAGGTAGCCAGCCAGCCATCAAGGCTAAAAACCTATGTTCAATTACCAAGAAGGAGAGTCTCTCTTAAATTAAGGGAAGATTGTTATTAGTATCACCTTTATAAATTCTTGAGCAATGGGGTATGAATAAAAGATGTATTTGAAGGTACTTTCTGGTAGGCATTATTGTTAGACAAACATTCTAATGAAGATGAACAATTTTAGGCATGTTGTAGCCACAGGTATGGTTGTACTGCCTCTTCCTGGTGCTTTTCAAAACAATCTGCTTTCCTTCAAACAAGATGCATAATCTGTTCCATTTTAAGGCAATCAGGTCTCTGATAAGTGGATTTTAAACCTCTTTGAAGAAATTTGCATCATCTTACAGAAGCTCCCAAATATTGTACTGTTGGTATTCTAATGTGATTCTGTGATGGTGTGGTATGTACTCCGTAAGAGCCCTAACAACTTCTGGAAAAAGACAGATTACATCACAGTCTCATGTTTTTCTTTTTTATTTAACTGGAAGATTTAATTTGAGTACCACAACTGGCCTTTCGATTGCAAGAGAGTAAAACCATTTCCAGTTTGGTCTCTTTACCAAAACCTTTGTCAGAAAACAAATTACCAAGAAAAACAAACTACCTTTCGTGGCCGTCTATAAAAAACGCATTCATTCTTTAATTGGCCTTTAGGAACTCTGCACTAAGGTACATTTCTTTTTTCCAATGTGGAACTTTTAAAACTGTGAAAGGAAGGTGGTTGGCTCTTACGTATAGTATATTCATGCTGACTCTGTAGAAGCCATGAAAACTACTCTATATTGACAAATCAAAATCAAATCAAATCATTAACATTTATAAAGCACGCTACTCACCCGTGCGGGTCTCAAGGCGCTAGGGGAAAAAGGGGGGGGGGGTTATCGCTGTTCGAACAGCCAGGTCTTTAGGAGTCTCCGGAAAGCGGAGTGGTCCTGAGGCTGGTGGGGAGGGAGTTCCAGGTCTTGGCCGCCAGGAAGGAGAAAGATCTCCCACCCGCCGTGGAGCGGTGGATGCGAGGGACAGCAGCGAGTGCGAGGCCAGAGGAGCGGAGGAGGCGGGTGGGGACGTAGAAGCTGAGGCGTCTGTTGAGGTATTCCGGTCCCTTGTCGTAGAGGGCTTTGTGTGCGTGGGTGAGAAGTCGGAAGGTGATCCTTTTGCTGACAGGGAGCCAATGCAGGTGTCTCAGGTGTGCGGAGATGTGGCTGCTGCGGGGTATGTCGAGGATGAGGCGGGCCGAGGCGTTTTGAATACGTTGCAGGCGATTTTGGAGTTTGGCTGTGGTCCCGGCGTAGAGGGTGTTGCCGTATTCCAGGCGGCTCGTGACGAGGGCGTGGGTCACGGTTTTTCTGGTGTCGGCGGGGATCCAGCGGAAGATCTTGCTGAGCATGCGGAGGGTGAGGAAGCAGGCGGAGGACACGGCGTTGACTTGCTTGGTCATGGTGAGAAGAGGGTCCAAGATGAAGCCGGGGTTGCGGGCGTGGTCTGTGGGGGTCGGTGCGGTGCCGAGGGCCGTGGGCCACCAGGAGTCGTCCCAGGCGGACGGGGTGTTGCAGAGGATGAGGACTTCCGTTTTTTCAGAGTTCAGCTTTAGGCGGCTGAGCCTCATCCAATCTGCGACGTCCTTCATATCCTCTTGTAGGTTTGTCTTGGCGCTGGCGGGGTCCTTGGTGAGGGAGAGTATAAGTTGGGTGTCGTCGGCATAGGAGGTGATGATGATGTCGTGCTTGCGTACGATGTTGGCGAGGGGGCTCATGTAGACATTGAAGAGTGTCGGGCTGAGTGATGAGCCTTGGGGTACGCCGCAGATGATCTCGGTGGGTTCTGAGCGAAACGGAGGGAGGTAAACTCTTTGGGAACGGTTTGAGAGGAAGGAGGCGATCCAGTCCAGGGCCTGGCCTTGGATCCCGGTGGAGCGGAGGCGGGTGATTAGGGTGCGGTGACAGACGGTGTCAAAGGCAGCCGAGAGGTCGAGCAGAATGAGGGCGACTGTTTCACCGTTGTCCATCAGGGTTCTGATGTCGTCAGTGACTGAGATGAGGGCGGTTTCAGTGCTGTGGTTGGTTCGGAATCCAGTTTGTGAGGGGTCGAGCAGGTTGTTGTCTTCCAGGAAGGTGGTCAGCTGTTTGTTGACGGTCTTCTCTATTACTTTGGCTGGGAAAGGCAGAAGAGAGATGGGGCGGAAGTTTTTTAGGTCGCTCGGGTCAGCCGTAGGTTTCTTTAGTAGGCCGTTGACTTCGGCGTGTTTCCAGCATTCGGGGAAGGTAGCAGAAGAAAAAGAAGAGTTGATGACGGTCTGGAGGTGCGGGGCGATGATGTCGTCGGCTTTGTTAAAGATGAAGTGCGGGCAGGGGTCCGAAGGGGCGCCGGAGTGGATAGAGTTCATGATGGATTTGGTTTCTTCCGTGTTGATGTGGGACCAGTTGTTGAGGGTGATGGCCGTGGATGCCGGTTCGGTGGTGTATGGTTGGGTCTGGTGTCCGAAGCTGTCGTGGAGGTCGCTAATCTTGCGATGGAAGAAAGTGGCGAGGGATTCGCACAGATCCTGTGAGGGCATGACGGCGTTGGCGCTGGGGTTGGAGAACTCCTTGACGATGCTGAAGAGTTCTCTGCTGTTGTGTCTGTTTTTGTCCAGTCTGTCGGTGAAAAAGTTCCTTTTGGCAGCGCGGATCAGGTGGTGGTGTTCGCAGGTAGCGTTCTTGAGGGCGGTCATGTTGTCAGCGGTGCGGTCCTTGCGCCAGGCTTTCTCAAGGGCGCGACAAGTTTTCTTTGATTCTTTGAGGGTGTCAGAGAACCAGAGAGGTTTTTTGGTGTTGGTCTGTCGATGCGTGCGTTTGAGGGGAGCAAGGATGTCTGAGCAGTTGGAGATCCACTTTGTGAGGTTGAGGGCTGCGTCGTTGGGGTCGGTGGTGAGGGTGGGTTGGTTGGCGGCGAGTGCGGAGAAGAGTTGCTCTTCGGGGATCTTGTTCCACTGTCGACGAGGGATGGGTTGGGTGTGGAGGTGGCGGGTCTCGCGTCGGAATGTGAAGTGGACGCAGCTGTGGTCGGTCCAGTGTAGGGCGGAGGCGTGGCTGAAGAAGACGTGTTTGCTGGCGGAGAAGATGGGGTCAAGCGTGTGTCTGGCGATGTGGGTGGCGGTGTTCACCAGTTGTTTGAGGCCGAGGTTGGCGAGGTTGTCGAGCAGGGTGGTGGTGTTGGGGTCGTTGTTTTGTTCCAGATGGAAGTTGAGGTCACCTAGGAGGATGTAGTCCGGCGAAGCAAGGGCGTGCGGGGAGATGAAGTCGGCGATGGCGTCGCTGAAAGGGGCGCGTGGCCCGGGAGGACGGTAGACGAGGGATCCTCTGAGGGTGGTCCTCGGATCGGTGCGAATCTGAAAATGCAGGTGTTCAGCGGCGAGAGGTGTGTCTTCGGTGGAGGTGCTGACGCTGATGGAGTCTTTGAAGACTATGGCGATACCTCCTCCTACCTGGTTGGTGCGGTCTTTTCTGGAGATCTTGTAGCCTTCGGGGATGGCAGTGGCGATGTCAGGGGCCGAGGAGGCGTTCATCCAGGTCTCCGTGATGAAGGCGACGTCCGGTGCTATGGAGTCCAGGAGGTCCCAGAGTTCAATGGCGTGTTTGTGGACGGAGCGAGCGTTGACTAGGATGCAGTTGAGGTGGTTGATGGCGCGTGGGCTTGTGGTCGTGGTTGTTGCGTGGTGGAAGGTGCGTTTGCAGGAGTTGCAGGCGAAGGGTCCATGGGTGCGTTTGGGGTGAGCTTGGAAGCAGGTGTTGGAGCGTCCTGGGTTGAGGGCGTGGAGGGTGGTGGGGTCGTAGCGGGTCAGCGGGGCTTGGGAGAGCTGGGGACCAGGGGAAGAACATAGAAGAACACAGAAGAACACAGAAGAACACAGAAGAACACAGAAGAAGATACAGAAAAACGAAGAACAGAGGGCAGAAGACCACAGAAGAAGATGAGGAAGAAGAGAAGAAGAGTGAAGACGGGGGAAAGAAGAGTACAGAAGAAGATTACAGACGAGGAGCGAGGAGGAAGAACAGAAGAACAGAGAAGAAGAAAAGAAGCAGGAGCAGGAGAGAGGGTGAGTAGCGCGGGGCAGAGCGAGGGGCTGGGAGGGGGGGGTACTTACTGTGAGGTGGGTCTCAGGAACCTGGAGGAGCTGCAGCGGCAGGGGGAGCGACCTACTCTTGGGTCAAGGGTCGCAAATCATCCCTCACTCAAGACACTTCCTGTGTAACTCACAAGGGAGGCCAGATCCCCCCTTATTGAAGAATCCCACAATAGACCCTGATGAGCTTACCAACTACCATTCCATGGCTCATCTACCCTTCATCAACAAGATCAGCATAAAAGAAGTCTACACACAGCTTAAGGATCACACAAGTATCAGATCACGCTGCAGCAAAGAAACTGCTACCATACAAATTATAGGCAATACCCTCCTGAAATCACATAAATATGATCCCTGCTTCTTTAAATAACTGGACCTCTCAGTTGCCAGTTATACTATACAGACTATCCCTCATCTTAAAGTCATCAATGGGATTCATGGGAAATATCCTTCACTGGTTTTCCTTCTACTTGTCCATCCAACAGCTGTCCATTTACAGGGGCATTTTCAGGTCTCCTAAGATTGTGATTACCAGAGAAGTTAAAAAACAACAAGTGATGGACGGAATGCTGAACATTGTCAAACATTCACCCCCAGTACAGTGATCTGGGCCTAAATCCATCGTTTTGTTGCTGCCCATGCCATTCCAGTTTGGACCCAGCCATATGCAAATCAGTCTTGACCCTGTTCCCCATGGGAACAGTCCAGCCAGAACTGCTAGGTTAGGTCTTCCCTGGACTGGAAACAAGCATCCTGGGGGTGAGTGTTTGTATTGTTCAGCACTCCGTCCATCATCCTTTTGTGTTGCTGAAGTTGCCCCAGGTGGGAAGGGTATGCCCAGACGTGGGTACCTTGCTCACTGTGCCACTGGATTCAAGCTAGCCTGGCTGATGAAGGGTGAAACCCTGAAACCGGCCCCAGGATGCTTGTTTCCAGTCCAGTGAGGACCTAGCTTGGCAGTTCGGGCTGGACTGTTCCCATGAGGGACAGGGTCAAGACTGATTTCCATATGGCTGGGTCCGAACTGGGGTGGCATGGTGATCAGAAGAACGATGGATTAAACCCAGATCTGTGACTGGGGGCGAGTGTTTGTACTGTTCAGCACTCCGTCCATCATCCTTTTGTGTTACCAGAGAAGTTCCCCAGGCTTCCATCTTAGTCACTGTTATTCTCAGTCATACATGTTTCTTCTGGGCCTTTGCAGAAAACATCCAAATTTACCAACAAGCGTACACCACTGGATTAAAGGGCTTCCTCTGCTCCATACTTCCAATGCAACAAACGGCTTGCATCTCATTCAGACCTGGATGTCCAGCATTTACCAGAAGCTTAATTCCACCGAAACAGAACTCCTGCTATTCACCAAGAGGAATGTGCAACAACCGGTCCAAACCTGGACAGAGTCCAACCATAACTTTCACTCCATAGTAAGGTACTCTGATTCACCCTGGAAACCAGTCTCACTCTCATGTAACACATCACCTAGAAAACTACGTCAGCCAGGTACCAGCCTTCTCTATACTAAAGAAAGTGGAACCATTCCTTCCAGAAAGCCACTTCAGAACTGCTGTTCAAGCCCTTCAAGCACTAGGATTCTCACATCTGGATGGTCAAAATGACCTGCTCCCTGGCCTCCCATGCCACACACTGGTCACCCTTAGCACATGCTACGTGTAGCTGCATGACTCAAGGTCCTCAAGAAATGTGAACACTTCACTCCACCTTGAAACAGCTACTCTGGCTTCCATATAATTTACAATAGGACTGGTAAGCCCACAACCTTGCGGTGGCTCTCTGCATACTTGCAGCCAGGACACCAGCATACTAGAGACTAAGTAGCACAAAGAAGGAAATACAAGGGAACAGGCCTTCGACAAATATGAGTCCAGGATTGAGAACAACATGCCCATTTCCATCAGGACTGCCCCAAACCTGCTGCAATTTCAGAAAAAGCAGAAGAGAACTCAAGATGCAGTAACAAATCCACTTTCCCTCTAGAAACCAGCTACCCCAAACATCCCATGGTGACTATGTCTTTGTCTTGGACAATGTATAGTGCTCTGCTGTTAAGCAAGCAACTAGGTTTGTGCTATATAAATAGTGCATACATACAAACAGGTTTTAGGATTGCTCCTCTGTCAAGAACTTACATTGAGTTGTTAGATGACTAATGTAATCAGCACATACTAACATGGATATGCCAGCCTCTGCTGACTGAGTGTATCTTGCTTGAATTATGACAAGAAATGACAAAATGTCAGAGGACTTGAAAATATAGCATCCGCTGGAAATAAGTATTCTTCTTCTGTACTTTGAGAGATGTACAACATTACTTAAAAACAAAAATCTACACTACACTATTCATAATGTACTGAGGACATTACCCTGTCATACTGAAAGTGATTACAGCAGACCTAGAAAGGTGCAAGACATCTCCCATTTCCTTGTTTTGAAGAATCCATGTGGTCAATATTGTTTTCAGATTACCTGCTTTATTTTAAGCTCTTTCATCAATGACCCACTCACACCATATTTCAATGTTTCAAATGTTCTGGAATGTATATAGCAATATGAATTTCATTGTATATTTTAACAATACATGTTACTACATCATGAAGTAGTAGCAGTGAACTAGGTGATGCTTGCCTACACATTTTGATTTTTATTGAATGCTCAGCTGAGAAAGAAAAGTACCAGAAGGTATAAAAGCACCAGAGATAGGTGCCAGTGGAAAATGATCATGTTAAGGAAAGTATGAAATGCAAGGAAATCTCCCTAACACAGACCTCATTAGAGAGCGTTGTACAGCAAGACGTGATTAGGCAGAAGTACAAGCCTAAATCTCACAAGGACACAAAATAGGTGAGAGTTCACTAGGAAGCAGAAAACAAGAGGCTCAGTAAGATTCAGTTAAATGGGGAAACGTTTGACAAGCCTTGAAGAATTTACAATCACAGCGCACAAGGGCATATTCCATCCCTGTTGTTAGCTGCAACAGTAACTTAGGAAATGTGGTCAAAGGTAACTATAATCAAGAGTATACAGATTAATGTAGGAAAACCTGACACAGCAGAACAAACACACACTCGCAAAGGAGGGTTAAAGGTTAATGTTTCATATAAGCTCTGCTAGGATTACAATGAGGGGAGCCAAGAGGAGAAGACATCAGTTCAAGGATGCAGGTGGTGTGGTGTTTATGGGAAAATATATTAACTCACGCTGTTCTGTGACTTGTTATTGTGTTTAAGATAATATGTATGAAGTCAGCACCTTTTCTGACTATATAAACAGCTGCCTGCATGCAGTAAACTGAGACAGTCTTCAGTCCTACGGGGCTGAGTGTTTCCCAGCTGCATTTTAAGTAAACCTATTCTCTATTTCCAACGACCTGTGTCTTTGATTTCTTTCCTCGTTAACATATGGCAATTCAGCCAGGAGTCAAGTCCAGTCTATACCGACAGTGCACAAAGGAACAAATGCTGACCTGATTCAATAGAAGTCCACATAAATCAAGGTAAGCAGACACCTAGTTTGACTAACATCTGTCTATTCATGCAGATGGGTCTTCCTGAGGTTGTGCCATCACATAAGTGAGGCTGACTCTGACTCCGTACATCTTTGATTAACACAACTAGGTAAAAGTCTCAACGATCAGTGAGTGATCAATAGCAACAGACCCCTGAATCAGTCATACATCTTTATAAAGGTCAGATTGTAGCCTTTTCAAGTGGCACTGACCAAATACCAGTACTGTCTAATAACCCAGTAATGGGAGAAATTCTAGAATACCCAGGTATTCACTGTACATCACCTTTAGGTCTCCAGGCAACATACCTCAATATTGTAGGAAGCTGGCCTGGTGTGTGGAGAGCACCTATGGTATTATCACCTTATACCATGTCCAGGTATCCCCTATTAGTGAGGTGTAGACAGTGTCTGGGAAGGCAGGGTTCTCCAGAGGTAGCTGTGGATGAGCAGACAAGACTTATCTAGGAGACATGCAAAGCTTACGTAATACCACTACAGTCACACAGCACCTACACAAATGAAAGCAGCACAGTGTTACAAAAATAAAGGTACTTTATTATGGTAACACAAATACTAAAATACTGTATAGGCAATACTCCACTAGGAGGTGAATAAACACACCATTATGTACACATTACAAGTCAGTGATTAGCATAGAAAGCAATAGCAAATAGTAAAACAATAGAAGATAGTGAAGGCCCTAGGGGGAGACAAAAGGCAGTCCACCACCCAAGGAGGTGAAATCAGTAGAGGGGAAGTGGAGGAACTAGGAACCCCAAGGTAAGTATCAGGGTACCACCCCCCCCCCCCCAAAAGCAACCAAGAGAGAAGAGTTAAGGCCTGTTTTTTTCCTAAACCCACAGGAGAACTTTGGAAAAGGACTGTGTGAGACCCAGACAAGACTGGAAGAAACCAAAGTTAGATCCTGACAGAAGAGGACCTGAAAAAGAAGGGGACCAAGTCCAGTTCGAGTTGGAGTGTTCTGTTGTGGTAGGAGCCACTACTCACCCTTCTGTGGAGGCAGCACCAGGTCAACAGTGGATGAAGAAAGTCAGCAGTGTAGCAGAGAAGCAGAAGATGAGTTCCAGAAGTGATGCAAGTGATGTCCATGTCGGCAGTCAGTGGTGCTGAAAAATCACAAACAAGCCTTGGCAACTGCAAGAGTCGGATAATAAGGTCTTGCACGGCTGAAGAGGACCAGCAAGGCGCAGGGGACTCCACCCAAGGAGGGGAGTCCGAGGTGACCCTCAGTAGCTGTGAAAGTCACAAGAGGAGGCAGCCCCACACAGGCAATCTACAGCCAGCAGGCACAGAAGTCACAGTGAGGCCCACTCAGCACACCTGGAGAGGAGTCCCACATCGCTGGAACAGCAGGCAGGAGACTGTGCTTTGCAGGGAAGAATGCTGGAAGCTGGGGCTAAATCAAGCCTGAAGATCCCTTGGAGGAAGAGGAACAAACAAGTCTTTGTAGCTTCAAGGTCTCCCAAGTTGGACAGCTGGTAGAGAGGACCAAGGGGACCACTCCAGACCAGCATCTGTGATGTAGGATCCATGCAGTTCCAGAGGAGAGAGGATTCACACAACCAGTTGTTGTTGCAGTTGATGCCTGCAGATGCAGGGGAGTGACACCTTCACTCCAAGGGAGATTCCTTCTATTTTCTCGTGCAGGCTGAAGACTTGTCACCCTCAGAGGATGCACAGCCAGGGAAATGTTGCAGTTGCTGGAAGAAGCCGGAGAAACAATGCTGCAGAGCGGAGTTGTCATCGGAGTTGCAGATTGTCAGTTCCTGGAGGGTCCAGTTGCAGTCCTGGTGGGCAGAAGTTGAATTAAACAATGCAGAGGAGTCCTGCTGCAATCAAATCTGAGGACCCACCTAAGAGGGAGACCCTAAACAGCCCAGGAAGGGGGCTTGGTCATCTGCATAGTGACCACCTATCAGGAGGGGGCTGTGATGTCACCTGCCTGATCTGGTCACTCAGATGCTCCAAGGGGCATCTGTCCACCTTGGATTCAAGATGGCAGAATCAAGTGGCCAACTGAAAGAGCTCTGGGCAGAACCGGGGAGTGGTCATTCCCCTTTCCATTGTCCAGTTTTGCACCAGAGTAGGGACCGGTGGTCCTTGGACTGGTGGAAACCGGTTTATGCAAGGACGGCACTAAATGTGCCCTTCAAAGCATACTGGTGGCCCTTCCCAAGCCATATAACACCTATTTCCAAAGTAAGAGGATTTTGCCTCCCTCTCCAAAGGAAATCTTTTGTTCTGTCTTCCTCTGCTGGAGCTGGTTAAGCAGCAGGAGGGCAGAAACCTGTCTGTGGGGTGGCAGCAGCGCACGTTGCCTAGAAAACCCCAGAAGACTGGTAGGAGCAATGTTATGGGTCCTCTAAGGATCCCCCAGAGTGCATGGAATTGTACAGCCAAGACTAGCAGCAGTATTGGGGTATGATTCTGACATTTTTGATACCAAACACGTCTAGGTTCGGAGTTACCATTATGTAGCTGTGTCCAGTACACTGCTAAATTGGCTTCCCTGCACTTACGAAGTCCAGGAAAATGGAGTTAGAGTTCGTAGGGGCACCTCTGCTTATGTAGGGGTGCCCTCACTCACAGGTACCTGCAACCCTGCCTTCTGGGCTAGGAGGGCCTCCCATAGGAGTGACTTACAGTGACCTGTAGTGAAAGGGTGCATGCACCTTTCCACACAGGCTGCAATGCAGGCCTGCAGATACATTTTGCATGGGCTCCCCTGGGTGGCACAATACATGCTGCAGCTCATGGGGAACACCTGGTGCCCCAGCACCCTGGATACCTAGGTAACATATACTAGGGCTTATGTGGGGGCACCAGTATGCCAATTGTGGGGTGTGCAAAGTCCTATGCAACCAAATTTATCAGGACAGTGCACAGTCACTGGGGTCCTCGTTAGCCGGGTCCAGTGAACACAGTCAAAGCACAGCGACAGCAGTCAAAAAGTGGGGTTAACCATGCCAAAAAGAGGTTACTTTCCAACAAATGTGACAGGAGTAGATCCCACGGCTATATCAATTAATTTTCAGAGGAACTATCTGAGGCACCTCTGTCGTAGGTCTCTTATCATGGGGCTGCTTATCGGGCAGCAGCACCGCCATGTGTGGGTGACCGAGTCTTTTACTCGCAGATTGGAGACTGTCGGCTTAACCATTTTGGATAGCTAGCAGCCCCTCACCAAACCTAAGAAATGGAAAAAGTTACTTACCCAGTAGACATCTGTTTGTGGCATGAAGTGCTGTAGATTCACATGCTTTGCATAAGTCTGCCATTTAGTGTTGGGCTCGGAGTGTTACAAGCTGTTTTTCTTATATGAATATTTTTGAGTCACGAGATCGAGTGACTCCGCCTCTCGGTGATACTAAGCATGGGCATCAAGTCCTCTGTTAAATTGTTTTCCCACAGGTGTGTGAAGTAAAGAGTGTATATATAAGTAGATTGTAAGTAAGAGAGATGTCCATGCCATGTATATACATGTTTACAATATGTTGTACTACAATGAGCACTGGCTTCCGGGGAGGAGGGAGGGTGCATGTGAATCTACAGCACTACATGCCACGAACAGATGTTTACTGGGTAAGTAACATTTTCAATTTGATGGCATGTGTATCTGAAGATACACATGCTTTGCATAGACTGTAAAGCATTCCCCTCCGAAGTAAGCGGTGGCTAGCCTGTAGGAGTTGGAGTAGCTTGAAATAATGTCCTATGTACTGCGTGTCCAAAATTAGCTTGTTGGCAAGCTAAAACATCAACACAGTAGCGTTTAGTGAATGTGTGTGGTGTAGACTATGTAGCAGCTTTACCGATGTCTGCTATTGGAATGTTCCCTAAAAAGGCCATAGAAGCACATTTTTACCTGTTAGTGTGTGCTTTAGGAGCTACTGGTAGCTGTCTTTTGGCTTTAAGATAGTAAGTCTGAATACACTTCCATCTAGCTAGCTAATCCATTTTTTGAAATTGGATTTTCTTTGTGAGCTTCTGAGAAAGCTACAAATAGTTGTTTTGATTTCCTAAAGCTTTTTGTCCTTTCAATGTAATACATAAGAGCTATTTTAATATGTTGTGTATGTAGAGCTCTTTCAGCAACAGAATCTAGTTGTGGAAAGAAGACTGGTAATTCCTCTGATTAAGTAATATGAAAAGGTGAAACTACCTTAGGTATGAATTTTGGATTTGTTCTAGATACTATTTTGTGTATTTGGAAGAAATGTTCCTCTAGAGTGAACGCTCGAATCTCGCTAACTCTTCTTAAAGAAGCTATGGCTACTAAAAAAAAAGAAACCTTCCATGAAAGAAACTGTAAAGCACAAGAATGCATGGGTTCAAATGGTGGACCCATAAGTCTTGTGAGTATAATATTAAGATTCCATACAAGAGCTGGAGGGACTCTGGGTGGAATGACTCTCTTAAGGCCCTCCATAATGCTTTGATGACAGGAATTCTAAATAGAGAAAGATGTTGTCTGTTTTAACGGTAAGCAGCTATAGCTGCTAAATGAAGCCTAATAGAAGAATATGCTAAATTTGAGTTTTGCAAATGTAACAAACAACAGACAATGTCTTGTACTGAAGCCTTAAGTGGAGCAATGTTTTTAGGTTGACAATAATATACTAAACATTTCCTTTTAGCAGCATAACACTGTCTAGTTGTAGGTTTGTGTGCTTCATTAAAATATCCATACATTCAAATGGAATTTATAAGATACTAAACTATATGACCTCTGACCATATCACGAGATTGAGTGTGCTGGGGTTTGGATGTCTGTTTTGACCTCTCCTTTCAGACACAAAATCTGGTCTGTTTGGAAGTTTGTGATGTGGTACTACAGACAGATCCAACAGTGTTTTATATCAATGTTGACATGCCCACGTGGGGGCTACAAGAATCATGGTGAGTGAGGTTTGTTTCAGTTGCGTATCAGAAATTATATGAGTGGAAGAGGTAGAAAAGCGTAAACAACTATCCCTGACAATTGATCCACAGAGAATTGCCCTTGGACTGAGGGTGTGGGAATCTGGACGCGAAGCTTTGGCATTGAGTTTTTTGTGGTGGCGAAGAGATCTATTTCTGGTGTTCCCAATAGTTAAAAGTATTTTTGAAATACGTGTGGGTGAATTTCCCATTCGTGGACTTGGTGCTGTGTCCTGCTTTAATAGGTACACTAATTGATTGTCCATTCCTTGGAGATATTCTGCAAGTAATAGAATGTGATTGTGAATTGCCCACTTCCAAATTGTCTGAGCTAGAAGGGACCATTGAGATGAGAGTGGCGCCCCTGTTTTTTAGATAATACACTGCCGTCACATTGTCTGTGCGTACTAACAATACTTTGTGTAAGATTTGCTTAGAAAATGCCTTGAGTGCTAGGAAGACGGACAGTAATTCCTGGTAATTGATATGATAAGTCTGTTGAGTGTGATACCATTTCCCTTTGTATAGTGAGTTTGTTGAGGTGAGCTCCCTAACCTATCTGAGATGCATCTGTTGTAAGTGTGATTTGAGGCACAGGATCCTAAAAGGGCCATCCTTTAGAAAGTTTGGTGGGATTTCACCATTGCAGAGAGCGGTGAGTCTGGTGGTCCAACAACACTAGATCCTAAAGACCATGTGATTGAGACCACTGTTGGGAAAGGCACTGCTACAGTGGCTGCATGTATAGTCTTGAGTGGTGATCTATGCCAATACAAGAAGCCATCATTCCCAACAGTTGCATCACTAACTTTACTGTATAAGTGTGACTGTGTTGCAGTTGAGAGATGAAGATTCTGAAGGGCTTGAATCTTTGTTGGGTTTGTATATGCTAATGCTGACTGAGTGTTCGGAATTTCTCCCAGATACGGCTGTATTTGCGATGGCTGAAGATGGTATATGAGGTAATTTATTGTGCATCCCTAACTGTGCAGAAGATTGACAGTGTACTGAGTGTGTTGCTGGCAAGTGTGGATTGTATTGGCTTTTATTAGCCAGCTGTCTAGGTATGGGAACACACGTAGGTGTTGCCTTCTTAGAAATGCTGCAACTACGGCTAAGCATTTGGTGAATACCCTTGGTGCTGTGGTTACCCCAGTACCCTGAATTGTTTCCCGCAATGACAAATCCTATATATTTGCGATGTGCTGGATGTATGGGAATGTGGAAATAGGCATCCTTGAGATCCAATGCTGTCATGTAATCTCCTTGGTGTAGTAGGGGAAACAACATCTTGAAGTGAGCATATGAAAGTGCTCTGAGAGTATGTATAGATTGAAAGGCCAGAGATCTAGAATTGGTCTTAATGAACTGTACTTTTTGTGTATGAGGAAGTAAAGTGAATAAACTCCTGATCCTTGTTGGGATATAGGGAATAGTTCTACAGCCCCTTTAAGAAGGGCTTGTACCTCCTCCTTCAACAGAGTGAGATGGTCTTGAGAGAGTTTGTGGGAACGAGGGGGAATGTTTGGTGGAGTGGAGATGAGTTCTAGACAATAGCCACATTGGATAATTGATAGCACCCACTGGTCTATAGCGATGTTGTAACATTGTGGTTACAAATTTACCAGTCTTCCTCCTAAAGGAGAAGTATGCGCTGTGGGGATTATTAAGAAATCACTGTTTTGTTGAGGTAGAGGAATCTCTAGAAGCAGATGCTTTCCCTCTTCCTCTATTAGTAGATCCCCTCTGAATGAACCTCTGATATAGAAATGTGAGCCCTGTTTCTGTTGTGACGCAGATGGTTCTGTAGCTGATGGTTTGAACCCACCTCTAAATTGTGGCCTATGAAAAGTGCCTCTAGTGGGCGTGGTGTATAGTTCACCCATAGACTTAGCTGTCTCTGAATCCTTTTTGAGCTTCTCTTAGGTGGTGTCCACCTCCAGTCTGAATAAGTGCTCGTTATCAAAGGGCAGCTTGCTGTATTTCAGGTTTAAAACCTGAATATCTTAACCAAGCATGCCTCCTAATTACCACACTAGTGTTGATCCCTCTTGCTGCTGTATTAGCTGCATCTGTAGCACATCTAATTGCATTATTAGATATAGCCTGTCCCTCCGTTACTATTTGTTGCCCTCTTTTCGGATGTTCCCGTGGAAGATACTGTAAAAGCTCTTCCATCTCGTCCCAGTGGGCCCCGTCATACCTTGCCAGGAGTGCTTGGGAATTTGCAATCCTCCAGTGGCTTGCAGCCTGGGAAGCTACTCTTTTTCCTGCTGCTTCTAGTTTTTTGCTTTCTTTGTCATGAGGAGGAGCAGCTCCTGTAAACTATTAGCCCGTATTCTTGCTGCACTCAACTATAAAGTCAGGTGGTAATTGAGTCCTAATAAAAACTGGATCAGAGGGTGCAGGTTTGTACTTTTTATCAACCCTAGGTGCAATGATCCTAGCCTTAACGGGTTCTTTAAAAATGTCTGACGCATGTCTAACCATGCCTGGAAGCATGGGGAGGTATTGGTAGTCCTTATGTGTGGATGTCAATGTCTTGAACAAGAAATCCTCTTCAATGGGATCTGTATGCAGCTGAACATTGTGATACGCTGCTGCCCTAGCTATCACTTGATTAGAGGCAGTGGTATCTTCAGGAGGAGATGGTCTCACTGGGTATAGATATGGATCATTAGAAAGAATGGGATCAGGATCATATAAATCCCAAGGGTCTATATCTTTTTGAACGTCACCTAGCTCATCCCTATGAGGGGATGCTGTCAATGTCACTGGAGAAAACTGTGTAGGATATGTAGGTGAGGGTGGTGGTGGGGGTGGGGGTAGAAGGTAGAGAAGGAGAATGTGGTGGTGGAGGTGGTTGTGTAGCCTTTTCCTTCTCGCTTTCTTTAGAGATTTTCTTTGATGGAGGTCCAACGTCCAAAGTCTCCTGAAAAGTCAGTTTTCGTTTAATGGTTACAGGACGACAAGCAATGATCCTTCCCGTTTCCTTCTGTATATGAAGTTTGCACTGTTTATCGCCCATAACCTCTAAAGTAGGCTCTATTGTAGATTACTCCTCCATAGCTTTAGTATGCTTGCTACTGATGGTTTTCGATTCCGAAGGTTTAGATACGGAATGTTTGACTCGGACCAAAAATGTCAGCTTCTAAAGTGGTACTGAATTTTTGGGCTGCAAAATGGAAGTGTCCTATTCTTGGCTCGATACCGAAACAGATGTAGCAGTCTGTTTGGTTGGTGCCGAATGCACTTTGATCTTGGGTGTTCTCAGTGCCGAGCCCAAAGGTTGGTCATCCAGATGTATTTTTCGTTTCCGACCATGGCCCGAAGGCAGAGGAGGACCGATGACCAGTGCAGGAGTCTTTTTAACCGTCTTTGATTGGTGTGAATGAGGCTGATGTATTCACGTACTGCGCTGGTGGTATGGACTGGCTGTCGACATCAGAATCTCAATCCGAGCCCGAATCTCAAATGGAGAAGGCTATGCTTTGTCCCACCTCTTCCTGCGTGTGCTCTTCTTTGAAGATGTCGAATGTGTTGTTCGTTGATTTGAACACCATCTCTAAACGACATGCTCTTTGGTTTTGGTCCAAATCAGTCTTCTTTGATCTAAACGATCTACAGGTGTCACAGGTCTCTTCTCTGTGATCCAGATACAGGCGCAGATTACACACCAAATGCTGGTCGGTGTATGGAAATTTGGCGTGACACCAAAGACAGAATCAAAATGGAGTTTGTTCCATCTGTGTGGTATCAAAGCATACCCAAGAAGGGTATGAAATTGACCACGAAGATCTAAATCAAATCTATTATAAGAGTAGAAAACGTGATTTAAAGTATACTGGCGTTTATAGAAAAGATAGAATAAAGTTCAGAAGTACTGAACCGAGATCCACCGGAGCGAGAGAAAACACGTCCGAACACGACAGCGGAGAGAAAACAATTCAACAAAGGACTCGAAGCCCATGCGCAGTATACCGAGAGGAGAAGTCACTCTATCTTGTGACTTGAAAATATTCTTCGAAGAAAAACAACTTCTAACACTCCAAGCCCAACATTAGATGGCGGACCTATGCAAATCATGTGTATCTACAGCTACACATGCCATTGTACAAAGGTATTTTGTGGCAGCCTAGATACATGAGACTCTGACTCCCCAGATTTGGCACTTGGCAGATCTTGCCCTTTTCTCTCATTTGCACAAACCTCACACAAGCCAAGGTAGACAAAGAAATGCTTGAAAATTTTCAATTTTTTTATTGAAATTACTGCATTTTATGATAAAAAAATATGAGCCAGGATTATTAGAAGGATGAAACCTAGCACAGTCAGGATTGTTACCATGAGTGAGAAACAGATAAACAGTCCCAGCATATATGAATAAACAGGTGCCTACAAATACCTACTTGCACTTCTAGCGTCTATTTGAGAACATAGCAGTGATAGCCCTTTCCTCCTGTACTAGTCCCTGGAAGGAACTCCCACCCCATACTTGAAAACAGGGTCTGCCCATTGTCGCCTCGGTTTGCGGTAGAGACAGGACGGAGTGCTGAGATCAGCAGAGTTGAAATGAAGTGGCACACAGCATAGGATATCTCCTCTAGCTAGAATGACCTCTCCAACCTTCTTTGGCCTGTGTGATGCTTTAGTAACAAAATGTGTTGTGTTCTGAGAACAGGCCTGATGTGGTAATGCGTCTGAGGGTTCTCTTGTGGCAGCAACACTAGATAAACTATCAGGTACAGCCTTGAACAGAGGCACAGAGTGAAATGCTGTGTAAAGGAACTATTAACACTTTCGCAGAATAGCAGCTGATTAGAAAAATAAAATATCTCTGCTAAAAGCAAGCATTGCTAAAATGAATTTAAATTAATAAATGAAATGAATCATGTAACTAGGTAAAAGGGCATAGGCGGCAGGCCTAAGCTAAAATAAATGTGCCAATGCAATAAGCTGAAATAAACCTACAACACCTCTAAGACTGAGTGCTTGTGACACTGCAGCATTCAGTAAAGGACACTGTCATAAATATCAGAAGGTTATATATAATTTAGTGAGCTCAGGGACACCATAACAGACAGTGAAAATATCAATTATCATACCCATGACAGAACTCTAACTGCACCCCCTCAGGATTGGTGGCTAGTAGAATTAACACCCGAACACACACAGAGAGTGGAAGAATTAATGCACAGTATAGACAAGACAATGACGGATACAGATCACTACCGCTAACTGAACGTACATTTGATTTAATTAGAATAGAGGGGTTGGTTGAAAAATGTACAAAGCCTTTTGTAGTTGTCCAACCAATGGTAAGGTATCCTCTAGGGGAGCCATCAGATTAGTAAAGGCGAGGAAGGGTAAATATGTAATCACTGATCCACCCACCTCTGCGCTATCTCGACCTGTAACACTAATAAATGGTTATAAAGGACAATGTAGGGGAAAGATATTTATTAAAGTAGTACTGACATAGCTACTCTTTCTAGTTGCATGTTGTTTCTTGTACATAACACAGGGACAAGTATGAATAATGAAGATGAAGTAAAAAAAAAAAAAATGTGTTCCCTTCACACAGTGGTTACATAACATATTCCAGAGGGCCCATGAAAAATCTCATGAACATCACTAAAAGGAAAGGAATGAAAAAGCATTAGAATGAATGATGAACACATATAGGGGGTCATTCTAACTCTGACGGGTGGCGGAGGCCGCCCGCCAGAGTTCCCCCCTCCAGAACACCGCTCCGCGGTCATTAGAGCGCTGCAGTGATTCTGGGTTTCCCACTGGGCTGGCGGGCGACCGCCAAAAGGCCGCCCGCCAGCCCAGTGGGAAACTACCTTCCCACAAGGACGCCGGCTCAGAATTGAGCCGGCGGAGTGGGAAGGTGCGACGGGTGCAGTTGCACCCGTTGCAAATTTCACTGTCTGCAATGCAGACAGTGAAATTCAAAGTGGGGCCCGCTTACGGGGGCCCCACGACACCCCATACCGCCATCCTGTTCCTGGCGGGCGAACCGCCAGGAACAGGATGGCGGTATGGGGTGTCTGAATCCCCATGGCGGCGGAGGATTCAGAAGGGCAGCGGAAAACCGGCGGGAGACCGCCGGTTTTCCTCTTCTGACCGCGGCTGAACCGCCGCGGTCAGAATGCCCTGCGGGACACCGCCAGCCTGTTGGCGGTGCTCCCGCCGACCCTGGCCCCGGCGGTCTAGTACCGCCGGGGTCAGAATCACCCCCATAGTCCTGTTTTAAGTGCAACCAATAAAGAATTGGGTATGGTGACCTATTGTTGAAAGGGTGGAAACAGATGGATTTAGAGCACATGAAAACAATTTTTTCAAGATCCCAAATTTCTCATATCGATGAAAGAATTGTTAGATTAAACCTACAAGGGCATACCTGAGCCACTGCTTTGGACATCGGATCCTGTAACCAGCTTTCTTGCGTTTTGTCAAGCTCCCACTTGGGGTCTATCTAACTATACTAACAATTCTCACCTCTTTGTTCCTGAATCTGAAAGGTGTGCTCTTGTGGTTCTTACCCAGTAGGAGTGCAAGAATAAACTATATATTTAAAAAAACTAAGGTTACAGCAACATTATACTCAGGCTCACATTTTAAACATGCAAAACCATAGAAATTCACAAGTTATAGTTATCTCAATTAACTATAACTTCTGCCCTAAGTAACACTTGCCTCCAACCATGCAGTGTTTTCATCAAACATTTTACTGGAAATATTGGAATATTTGCATTGATATTATCAATGATGTTATCAAAGATGTTATGAGTGCTGTAATTTGTGGGCTAATCAGCAGTGCATGGTGAGGGCATGAGTTACAGTTACCTGAGGGCATAAGTTATAGTTGCTTGAGATAACTAACAATAACAGGTGAATTTCTATGGTTATGTATGTTTAAAATGTAAGCCTAACTATATCGTCCCTATAACCTTTGTTTTCTTAAGTGAGTTTCTATGAGTTTTTAAAAATTCTATTTCCTAACTAAAATGTCTCTGTAACCTTTTTTCATTGAATTTCTATAACTTTTTTTTTTAAAACAAAGTAATTCTTATTATTATACGTTAATCCAACCACCGCCTTTGGCCATACGCAGCAGGGATTGGCTGAAGGGCCTGGCCTGCGGCCAACCCCCTTGACCACCCAACCCTGTGCCGCACACAGCCAAAGGCTTTGCACGGTGGGAGAAGGCAGCCTCCTGTCTCTCTGGGTGTGAGAGTGGGTGGGTCAGTGTCTTACTGGGTCTGTGAGTGGGTGATTCGTTGTCTGTGAGTGGGTGCGTGAAGGTTTCAGTGGGGCTGTGAGTGGGTGCGTGTGGATCTTCTGAGTGGGGCTGTGAGAGGGTGCACAAGGGTCTGAGTGGGTTTGTGAGTGGGTTTGTGTGAGTGAGTCTGTGAGTGGGTGTGTAAGGGTCTGAATGGGTCTGTGAGTGGGTGCATAAGGGTCTGAGTGGGTGTGTGAGTGGGAGAAAGATTTAAAGAGAAATTTAGAGAGAGGAAAAAAAGAGGGAGAGAGATAGAAACAGAGTTCCAGGCTTTGATGAATGATATACTATGAATGAGATATTTCTGGACAAATTGAAAAGAAAAATGTATTTGTCAATTAAAAAGAGTGAAATCACCTTTCAGTATGAACATTACGTTTAATAGAAATTAAAGAAGGATAAGGACCATGGACACATCTGGATTAGAACCCTCAACTTTCAGTGTAAGGTTCTATGACCTTAACCTTTAGGGCCACAGGTGACTCTTTACTTTGAGGCTTCGAGGCATCCCTATGACAGTCAACCCACACGTGACTGGAAAGAAATGTGAATGTTCCATCACTAGGAAGGTTTAACAGTCAAAACACTAGTAAATAAACAAACATATTGCCAAGCATTACTAGTACTTGAACCTTCAACTCCACAAGACCTTGACAATTAGGCCACAAGAGACCCTAATTCCACTCTGCATCCAAACGTAAGTATAACATCCATACCAAACATCTTGCTAGTCTGACTCTTTGAAGTCACTGTATGGAGAGACCATTACAATCAGACTGACTCTCTCCCATCCCTTTATGTGAAGGAAGAGAGAGTGACAGGACTGCGGATGAGCCTGCGGGGGAGCCTCAGGGCTCCCGCGGTCCTAGCTGGCTACCTGCATCCTGCGGGAGCCAGCTCTGCTCTCACAAGCAGGGAGCTGCTTCAAATAGCAGCTCCCTGTTTGCGAGAGCAATGTTTTCATCCGTTTCCCTGCACACATATTTGCGTGCAGGATAACAGATGAAAACTTCACTTTCTCCAAGTGAGAGCTGTTTGACAGCTCCCACTTGCAAAAAGTGGAGTGTTTGCTCTGACTTGGCGAGAGCTAAGTGTGAGCAAACAGCTATGTCCTGTGGGTGGGCACCCCAGGACATAACAGGAGCCGGTTCTGGCAGGTGGCGGCCCCCAGGGCCATTACTGGCTCCTGAAGGGGAGCTGTGCAGTCCCCTATTCAATGGTGTGTACAGCCCCAGGGAGGTGGTGGTCCCTGGGGCCAGGGGTCCGAAACAGAACGCCTATCTTATTTAAATTCAGCCCCAGAGAGATGGCGGTCCTGGGGGCTGTTGGAGGGTGGGGTGGTGGAGGCAGGTGCCCCCCCCATTACTTCTTGACAATCTGCCCCGAGGAGGTGGTCGTCTCCAGGGCTGCACCCACATTTCTTTTGAAATTCAGCCCAAGGGATATAGTGGTC
Source organism: Pleurodeles waltl (assembly GCF_031143425.1). Classification (NCBI taxonomy): domain Eukaryota; kingdom Metazoa; phylum Chordata; class Amphibia; order Caudata; family Salamandridae; genus Pleurodeles; species Pleurodeles waltl. The sequence continues at coordinate 208,836,447 of NC_090439.1, forward strand.
CTCTCCGTGGCTGGGGGGGGGAGGGGGGAGATGGTGGACGGGCCAATTTGTGTAAAGCTCCAGGGTGGTGGTAGCCCCCAGGACTGATGTGCCCCCGCATTACATTTTGCTAAAGCCCCAGAGAGGTGGTGGTCCCCGGGGATGCATGGGTGGGGGGGGAGGGGTCAGCCTCCCTGCATACCTTATTAGTTTAGCTCCGTAACCCCCATCATTAGTTTTTGGCATGCCCCCAGGACTTGGCCCAGCCAGGGGCTTCATTAAAAAGGCGGGAAACCATCTTTTTTCTTTTTACATGTTAGAAAAACCTGTGGATCCATCCATGGATTTTTCATACCTCTTTAGAAAAAAAATGCTTTTAAGCCTTGGCAGGGTCCCTCTTGGCCCCAGCACCAGACCTAAGGGGTCAGGGTGTCCCTACTCTGGCCCATTTTCTTTTTTTCCAATCTTTTAATCTGAAGCAGAGTCCCGAGATAACTGCTAACACTTCCTGATTGAAGTGTTGGCAGCCAATCAGATATCTGTCCCTGGTACAGTCGGATCTGTGAGGTATCCGTGTGTCCAGACAGCTATATATAGCTACACTAATGTCTCCAAAACTACTGAATGGATTTAAACCAAATCACAAAAAACTCGCTTTCTGGACCAAGAGCTAGCATTCTGCCAAATTTGGTGTAATTACATTCAGCTGTTCGGGCAGTGGTCATGTTAAAAAATGTGAACATTCCTATTGACATAGAATGGGGAAAAAGTGTTTTGGGACCCCCACCCTTTTTCGTAGCCGCCACTTGACAGATCACCAGAAACTTTTTAGATAGCAGCTGAACTGACCAAAGTATAAGTTTGAAAGGTTTCGTAAAGATTCATCAAACAGCACTAAAGTTATTGGCAAAACAAATAAGGGTCCATCTATGGTAAAAATGGTCCCAACTAAGTTCTTCCCTAAATAGGTATTCTGGAGAAAGGTATGCACTCATGCAAAGCAGGTCCACCGAGTGATGACTGGCCAACAAGTCTACATTTGCAACTTTTTTTCCAAGTGGAACATCAAAAATTGGAATGGCCTTTCACAGTGACATTAACCACGCACACAGCTACCAAAGTGGCTGAAAGGAAACAATTGATCCACCACATAGATGTTCGCCTGGACCCAATAATCCAAGCTCCACAACAGATACAAAAAGAAAAAGAGGGGAGGGGGCAAGAGAGGAGCACTTGTAAAGCCTCCCCCCTCCACTCTGCTTGGACAATTTATTTGACTCTACTAATGGGAAGTTATGTATGCGCTTGGACCATTTCATTGTCTCGGTTATGTATTGCTATTTTGTTTTTACTTTTTAGTCTGGTTGTTTTAATAACTGTTTTATATTTTGTGTGTTTTGGCAGTGACATGCTTAGTTTTCTCCACTGAAGGGAGGGATCCATAGATGGGCCCCCGCAAGTGTAAAAGTGCAAGCTTCACCGCACGCTGATCGAGAATATTTGGTATCAGCACATGTTTGAGATAGGACAGAAGCTCCTGGGATTAGTAATATGCAATGTGTTCCCTCACTTCTCGTGCCACTGTATCAAATATGCTGCAGTCACCAGGAGAAGTTATGTTATTACTATTAGATGAGCTGCAACAAGCTATATTAAGTGAACTAGTCAATATGCACCAAAAGACTAATGGGTAGGGAGAAAGAATGTTAGCACAAGGCATTTTCAGTGCTCCAGCTCTTTTCCCACTGTAGCGACTACACTGCGCAGAGAAGCCAGCATTCGAAGTCACCGGGTCAGTTTATGCCCATGATCAGCAGCACCCCAAAATCACGTTTTTCTGTAGAACCATCTCCTATGGAAAGGGATAAACATCAATAAAGGCACTAGAGGGAAGTGTGAGAGACAACTGCATTGCACAATACACTTGGGTGGATAGGACAGTAGACCCAGATCAGTTATAAAATTAATTTGTTTCTTTATGTTTCAAAGGGAACGGCACCATTAATACAGGGAGAAATATCAACTGCAATAGATAACGCTGACATGCAGGGGGGCACCTCCAGTCTCATGGATATCTTTTTGGCAAATGCAGTGAGAGGCTATACTTCTAACTACCACAAAACTGGGAAGGCCTCTGCTCACTGGTTACCTTGCAAACAACCACTCCAGTAATCCTAGGGGTGAACATCACCAAACTGCAAGAGCACCCTGTGAGCAACTTGAACACATTTTTTCATCATCAGCGCTGGAAAAGGTCCATAGACTATTATGAGACCACCTCTTGGAAGGCTGCACCCCAAATGTTCAGACCGTTCAAAGATGCTTAACTGTTGTTTGGAAATGTGCTTTCATTAGTCCAGGCAAAGGCAACAGCTTGATGGCTCCAAATAAAATAAGAACTAATGGGGAAGATTAATGCAACCACAAAAGGGTTTGATGCAATTAAGTAACAGTTGCGAACAATAAAATAAATCATGTAGCACCGATATGTGCTAGAACTTATGGCGCCAAAGGAGGTGGGGCGCTTATGCAAACGATGAGGACAATACAACTGCATGATCAACAATGGACAATTGTGAGTGAAGGAGGTACCCCAGATGAATGGTTTCAGTGTTGGTTTGATTGGCCACCATCCTGGACATCAGGAATGTTTAAGGCCTTTTTGCCCATTGTTATGGTTTTTGCTTTTGATGTATTGTGCTTTTTCATGAGTAAAAGCATGTTGTAAATGAGTTAGCGCAAAGTGGGAGTGATGTTCATAGCTTAGTCACCAGCACTGTTAACAGATGCAATGAGGAACACATATCAGCTGACATCTAGTAAGGATCCCTTATTAAAGAAAGCAGCTGAAATATCAACTAGAGGGGAGTTAAAAAGGGGGGAATAAAATGTGAGGAAATCTCACTACGACTGACATCAGTAGAGATCGTTGTAGAGCGATATGTGAACAGAGAGCAGTACAAGCCTAAATCTCACAAGGACACAAAATAGGAGCGAACTCACCAGAAAGCAGAACAAAAGCTCAGCAAGTTTCAGTGAAACGGGAAAACTGGTTTAAGAAGTCTTGAAGAGTTTAAAATCACAGCACACAAGCTCGTTTTCCATCCATAAGGCTAGCTGAGACAGTGACTTAGGAAACACGTGGTCAATGTAACTTTAGTCAAGAGTATACAGAATCAGATAAGAAAACCTAAGAAGAGCTGAACAAACGCACACCTAGAAAGGAGGCATTAGGGGTTAATGTTTCATCAAAGCTCTGTTAGGATTACAATAAGGGGAGCAGAAAGGAGAAGCTACGAGTCCAACGGGCCAGGTGGTGTGGTTTTTATGTGAAAATATACTATTAACTCATGCTTTTCTTTGACTTGTTATTACTTTTAAGATAATATTTATGAAGTCAGCATTTGTTGTGACTATATAAACAGCTGCCTGCACGCAGCAAACTGACACAGTCTTCAGTCCTGTGGGGCTGACTGTCTCCCAGTCGTATTTTAAGTAAACCTATTCTCTATTGCCAATGACCTGTGTCTTTGATTTCTTTCCTAGTTAACAATCAGAAGAGTAGTGAACATATCATTATGGGTTTTCTTTAGTTGTCCCACTGGCCCAAGAGAGTATATAAAAGTAGTGACAAAATAAGTGGCTACGGGCACAGTTGACAGAAAGGGGGTTTCTGTCTTCTCCCTTTTTTAATGCACCCCCTCCAAAATTTTACCTTCAAAAATTGTTATAGCCCATACTCATATTAAGTTAAGTGGTGAAGGAATTACAAACTGATGTGCCACACAGATCAGCTCCTTAGTGAACTAAAAATAATGGAATTCAGTTTCATTGTAAAAAGATCTTTGTACACATTACAAACTTACCCAGTGGATTTCCCATAATAACCACAAGAACAAATGTAAAGAAAACAGTGGCTACCGGATCCCCCTAAAAAAGACCTCAGGGTGCAGTAAGCTATTCCTCAATATGCACTAATGCCAATTAAAATCTTTTTATCAACAAACTGATGGCTAGTAACACGAGCGAGAAAAGATTGAAGCATGAGGGAACTGGGGCATATTTGCCCAAAGAGCAATGTACAGTGGTACAATGAACAATATCCTTTCCTAAGACCGATTCATTTTAGAGGTTGATTTTGTACTACAAATGACATGATCAACATAGGAATTGCACAGGGATCTAAATAGTCATTTCTGGGTATTCTTGTGGAATCTATTTTCCCATTTAAAGCCTGTAGCACAAGTGTGCTAACCATTCTTACAGCTAAGATGCAGTAGTCAAAAATGTTAAATACTAATGACTCTACAGCCTTGTCAGTGGTTAACTAAACTGTGGAACACAATGGTAGAGATGCTAACTATTAGAAATAACCGTCCAAAGAAAAATGGGATGCTTAGGTGTTAATCCCATTATTGCAATAATCATGACAGGACCTGCCTAACTCTTCGTATCACACTGAACTATTCACAAACGAAGATGGGAATCTTAGATTTAAAGTATAGAGTATAATCCTAGCACTTGTCCTGTACATAAACTGCAAACTACAATGCATTGGTGAGAATCATATGCTATGGGAGAGGACTGAGGCAACTGAAATACTTTTAAAATTATAATTACAGAGACAGTAATGTGAGGGTAGAAAATGGGCTTTTAGACACCACTGACTGCGGTAGGCCTAGAAATATGTTACATTGAGGTTTCTCGGCATATCCACTACATGCTGCCTCTGCTCTTCCGAAACAAATCACTAAGCTATGTATTTTGAATAAATTACTTGTAAATAGTTCATGGTGGTTGGGGGGGGGGGGCAGCATTAGAAGCGTTAGATGGCTTAACTGTCTTCACATATTTGATATTTCTTTCAGTTCTTGCATTGACTGGTTAGACTTTTAAGCACAAAACTCACTATTAAAATACTGTGTGGAGACAGTGTTTGAAACAATCATCACCTGTGCAACTTCTTCAAAATCTTCATGGCGCTTCTGCAGCGCTCTTGCCCTGTGCAAAGATTTACCAACTCCTGTGTGCTTGCTGAGGAAAGCTTCACCATGGTTTTCTATCCAGTCCAAGACCTGTAACAAACAAGAGTCACATTAAAAACTCATCTGTTCCTTTACTTCTACTTTCTTTTAAGATGAGCTCAGTTAGAACATTTTCTGCAGCCTGCATAACAGACAATGCTAGTAAGATACATTTGACATATGAATGGAAAGTGCTTCATGATCAAGAAACTGCTTCATGATTAAGAGCACTTTGTTTGATTATCGCCTTAGAGTCCTTTGTTCTTTAATTGATGGCCAGCTAATGTACTGTTTGGAAAGCTGCAAAGGCAGAATTTCAGGATCTAGTGTCAAACTTTTGTTTGGGAAAAAGTACATGTCACAAAAGATGGACACAAAACTCGACAACATCAATATCTCAGTTGGAAAGAGAACACAAACGATTCACTATTACCTGAAGTTAGGAAGAGTGACTTAGCCAAGGTACAGTTTATCAGACGGAGCGGAGGACAGCAGTACACAATTGAGTGAATCTTTAGAGTACAGCTAGTAGAGTACTGTAGGAAGCTGGCTTGTATATACTATCTCAAAGTGAGAGATAGTGTGCACAGAGTCCAAGGGTTCCCCTTAGAGGTTGATAGTGGCAAAATTAGGTAATACTAATGCTCTATTTTGTGGTAGTGTGGTCGAGCAGTAGGCTTATCAGAGGTTAGTGTTAAGCATTTGTTGTACACACAGAGGCAATAAATGAGAACACACACTCAAAAATTTAACTCCAGGCCAATAGGTTTTTATACAGAAAAACATATTTTCTTAGTTTATTTTAGAACCCCAAGATTCAAGATTTTAGCTAAGTACATCAATTGTAAGGTACTTCACACAAGTAAGTATAGAACTTTGATTTAAGACAGTAGTACACACAGTTTTGGTTAAAAAGGCAATAAGCTATTTCAAAAGTGGACACTGCAAAAATCAACAGTTCCTGGGGGGAGGGAAGTTTTGGTTAGTTTTTCAGGTAAGTAAAGCACTTACAAGTTCAGTCTCCTGGGCATAGGCAGCCCACCGTTAAGGGGGGGGAGGGGGGAGGGGGGGGCAAGGCAACCCCAAAGCCACTGCACCAGCAACACCGGGCCGGTCAGGTGCAGGGGTCAAAGGAGGGCCCAAAACACAGAGGCGCCTATGGAGAACAGGGGGGCTCCGGGTCCAGTCTGCTAGCAGGTAAGTACCTGCGTCCTTGGGGAGCAGACCAGGGGGGTTTTGTAGAGCACTGGGGGGGGGGAGGGGGACACACAAGCACAATAAACACACCCTCAGCGGCACAGGGGCGGCCGGGTGCAGAGTGCAAAGTAGGTGTCTGGTTTGCTGTAGAAACAATGGAGGGACCCGGGAGTCACTCTGGCGATGCAGGCAGGGCACGGGGGGGGGGCTTCTCGGGCCAGCCACCAACTGGGCTAGGATGAGGGCCGCCTGCTGGTCACACCTGCACTGGTAGGTGGTTCCTCTCGGTCCTGGGGGCTGCGGGTGCAGTGCTGGTTCAGGCGTCGGGTTCCTTTGTTACCAGGCAGTCGCGATCAGGGGGAGCCTCTGGATCCTCTCTGCAGGCGTCGTAGTGGGGGTGCATGGAGGTCAACTCAGGGTGTCCACATCGTTGGAGTTGCCTGGCAGTCCTCTCTGCGGTGTTTGTTGTCCTGAACTCGAGACGGGGGCGTCAGGTGCAGTGTGTGAAGTCTCACGCTTTTGACGGGAAGTGCAGCCTCTTTAAAGTTGCTTGTTTTGTTGTTGTTTCTGGACAGAGCCGCTGTCCTCGGGAGGTTCTTGGTCCTTTAGGTGCAGGTCAGTCCTCTGAGTCCTCAGAGGTTGATTGTCCCGCTGGATGTGTCGCTGTGCAGATGCTTTGAAGCTGGAGACAGGCTGGTAGGGCTGTGGCCAAGTCAGTTGTTGTCTCTGTGAGGCTTCCAGGTCAGCAGTCCTCCTTTCTTCAGGTTGCAGGAATCTGATTTCCTGGGTTCAGGGTCGCCCCTAAATACTAAGTTTAGGGGTGTGGTTAGGTCTGAGGGGCAGTAACCAATGGCTACTGTCCTTGAATGTGGTTACACCCTCCTTGTGCCTCCTCCCTGAAGGGCGGGGGGCACATCCCTATTCCTATTGGGGGAATCCTCCAAAACCAAGATGGAGGATTTCTTAAGGCAGGGGTCACCTCAGCTCAGGACACCTTAGGGGCTCTCCTGACTGGTGAGTGACGACTCCTTGTTTTTATCATTACCTCCTCCTGACCGGCCGCCAAAAGTGGGGGCTCTGATCAGGGGGCAGGCATCTCCACTAGCTGGAGTGCCCTGGGGCATTTTAACACCAGGCTTGAACCTTTGAGGCTCACCGCCAGCTGTTACAGTTCCTGCAGGGGGAGGTGAAAATAACCTCCACCCAGTGCAGACTTTGTTCCTGGCCACAGAGTGACAAAGGCACTCACCCCATGTGTCCAGAAACTCGTCTGGTTGTGGCAGGCTGGCAGGAACTGGTCAGTCTGATACTAGGAGTCGGACTGGTATACAGGGGGCATCTCTAAGATGCCCTCTGTGTGAATTTTTCAATAAATCCCACACTGGCATCAGTGTGGATTTATTGTGCTGAGAAGTTTGATACCAGACTTCCTAGATTTCAGTGTAGCCATTATGGAACTGTGGAGTTCGTATTTGACAGACTCCCAGACCATATACTCTTTATTGCTACCCTGCACTTACAATGTCTAAGATTTGGCTTAAACACTGTAGGGGCATATTGCTCATGCAACTATGTCCTCACCTGTGGTATAGTGCACCCTGCCTTAGGGCTGTAAGGCCTGCTAGAGGGGTGAATTACCTCTGCCACAGGCAGTGGGATGTGGGCATGGCACCCTGAGGGGAGTGCCATGTCGACTTAGTCATTTTTTTCCCCACCAGCACACACAAGCTGTGAGGCAGTGTGCATATGCTGAATGAGGGGTCCCCAGGGTGGCATAACACATGCTGCAGCCCTTAGGGACCTTCCGTGGCCACAGGGTCCTTGGTACCAGGGGTACCATTTACAAGAGACTTATCTGTGTGCCAGGACTGTGCCAATTGTGGGAACAAAGGTACAGTTTAGGGAAAGAGCACTGGTGCTGGGACCTGGTTAGCAGGATCCCAGCACACTTTTAATCATAACTGGTGTCAACAAGAGCCAAAATGTTAGGGGGTAACCATGCCAAGGGAGGTATTTCCCCTACAAGTACCTTGACATGAGACCTTTAAGTACCGTAGCCACATGTTGGCCCTGTTGACAAAATCAAAGGCAGAATCTAACATTGGAATAAATAATTTCTCAGGCGTTTGATGATTTTTATATGAGGCTATATAGTTTCAACTACACATTTAGTCAACAGCCTCTTGACGATTTTATCAGGTACTTGGACCTAACTGAAAGGAGAACAGGGTATGTCATCAGCTTAAATAAGAATGCCAAAATTCCAGCTTGCACTAGGGTCATTAAAAAGTGAAAAGGCATAAGACCCATCTTTTTCTGGCTTTTTTAAAGGTATTTTTTGAGAATCTTAGGTAGTAGCTTCTGCATACTCTGAAGGCCGTTTGGGAGTCCGGGCTCACAAAAGCTTCTTAGTGAGAAACCATGACGTTTTTTTCTAAATATCAAAGACACCCTGACAGACAGTCTATCTACCTATACCCAGCTCTCTGCAGAACTGAGATGCAAAATTTTTGTTTAGGGGTTGGAGTTCAGAGCTGACTTCTTTTGGCATTATTCATCCGTATCCACAAGGTTTCATCTCTGGACAAATGATAGAGGCAAAATATTGTTCAATGTCTTTCCTTCTAGGAATAGTGAATGCATTAGTATTAACTTTGATGGTGGTCCAAGTCAACGTGGAAAAGGCTTTCAACCGTGTTGACTCTGGAAACATTTGGGCTGTCTTAGAGGCTTATTTTTTTACAATCATATATCATACAATCATCTGCTTCTACCTGAATCCATCTGGTAGGCCCTGTATGAATTCTATTTTTTCTGATCAATTCAGTATGTATTGAGACACCCATCAGTGTGCCCATTGCTAACCCTGCTTTTTACCTATTTAAGCTAGGGGCCCAGAGACTAAAATATCTGAGAGATCCCGCCCACAGCTACCTTCATTTACATATACCCAGGAAAGGCACAAGTTAACGTTATGTTTTACTAACGATTCTAGTTTTAACAATGGACCACAAGATACTCGCTGCTTTTATAACAGGGCTGCAGAACTATGGTAATCTCTCTAGCAACAATGTCAACATAGGGAAGGCAGAGGTCACCCTACTGACCATGGTCAGTATGTAGTGGAAGTAAAGGCAAATTACCTCCAAGTCAGTATACCAGCATATACAGATTAAGCAAATGCGTATTCAGATTTAATTTAATTAAATCCTTGGATAAAATTACATAGTTTCTTGACATCTGACTTGAAGCTCTTCAGTGTGTGTTAACAAAGTTAAATATTTTGCCCAATGTCCCTACCTATGTTTCTACTGCCTTTTTTCAAAGTTTTTTATCTAGCAGAGATATGAGATAATCATAGTATTTGCATTTCAAATTGAACAAGCATTTGCAATGCAATGGGTCTTGTGTTTCCTCGAGTTAGAGCTATTAGTCTTATAAATTCCTAATTGGACTTTTCTTGCTACTTAAATTGAAAAGTAAAAAAGTTGACATAAGCAAGCCGATTCAAAGTGTTGTGTCCACCATGAGCGCGAAGGAGCACGAGTTCGCTCGCAGTCAAACATATCCACAATCGTGCAATTATCCATGTACCAGGGGCAATCTGCAAGGCGATAACAAAACCCCCTTAAAGAGGGACATGTGTAAAACATTTACCAATGATAAAGGATTTCTGAAAGGCAAGCCCACAAATGAGTGAACGTTATGGGCATGCAGTGGGTGTGGATAAAAGACCACAATTCTCACAACAGGTCACAGCACTTGTGTGCGCGACCTAAAAAAAACTATGTTGTCCCTGTCTCTTAAGTAGCATTTCCAAACCAGATTTCAGAATACTTAGGAACTCTCACCTCGGGTTCTATATAAAAGACATCTACTTTGAACAATCTCATTGATTAGCGCTATCCTACCTGTCCCTCCGACTCTTTCACAAATTCATCTCAATTCCTATCAATGCGGATAAGCAAATTATGGCCCACAAGGTTTCTCTCCAATTCCTCACTTTGGTGAATTTCTAAAATGAGGAAAGTAAGCATGATGAAAACAAATTGACAAAACTTCATTCTATAGAAAAGTTAAAAACGACGAGATGCCTTTTACCAGTGCTGAATTTGTGAAAGAAACAGTGTCCATGCCATCCCCAGAAGCCAGCGGCCCGTGCAATTAAAGGTTCTTGGGCCATATAACAAGGCTGGTAATATTTAATCCACTACCAGACACTCCCAGTTTGGGGCAAATTCAATCTAGGATCCCAGGTAGCCTCTCTGACCGCTCTCCCGCTCCTCTCACCGCAAGCTGCCTTATCTCTGCCTGACCCGCCCAGCTTGTTCGAGCTTGCCCACTCGGCCTGCCCATCGGAGTGGAGGGTGTTTCCGCAGGCTGCTGGGGTGGAGTGGATGGGCAGGGGAGCAGGGGCACAACAGCTGGAAAGGTGGAGAGGAGGTAGAGGAGGCGATTGACAGCAACATAGGATAACATCAGCACCAATATCAGGAGAATCAACAGCAGGAGGGCAGGACCCCCAATCAGTACAGGAGGGTGGCAGGGGGTCGAGCGCAACTGCTGTATTCAGCCGCTGCTGAGTGTTGAGCCCTGTGGGTTCACTGAAGTGGCCCAGCTAGGCCTGGGTGCGGCTTGTGAATTCCTCAGTGAGACCTGCTTGTAACCCTACCTGGAGTCCACCCAAGAGCCTTCCGCCCTCTCTAAGGCAGCCGGGAAGTTTATCAGATAAGGCTACAGAATCTTTCTACTATACTATATTACAGCACCAACGCAACACGAAAGCAGTGATCCTTTACTATTGGAACTAAATATTTTCAGCAAGTTCTCAGGCGACGCCATTGCTGCTGCTGCTCATCAGCAGGCAAGCAAGAACAATGCCTTCTGGCAAGCTTTGGAGAGGTCCCTCTGGAGGGAGGAAAAGCCCCCCAAGAAGAACAAGGCAAAGCTCCCAAGATAATTCATCAGTAGCATGCTCAAGCACCTCTCTAAAAGAAGTGGTTCAACCTGTGAAACAGAGGTAAATCAATTCTGAATCATCATCAGTGCCGTCAGCAAAAAAAAATGTGGAGTACAAAATCAGACTTTTTTTTCTTTCTGCCGGGCACCTACGATCGCAGGAACCTAAAGAAGCAACAGATTCTACAGATGTGGCAACAGGTGATAACTCTGAGAAAGATCTCCCCCCGGGAAAATCAATCTTTCAAACCGCAAGAGCCTGAACGGTTAGATTTCAGCAAGAGGAGCTTGAAGGCCGAAACCAACATACCTGATTTTTCAGAGTCTATTTTAGACCTGTACTTTAGCAGTTGGAAGGATCAATCCCCAAGCTCACGGATATTCTGTCGGTACTCATGACCATCCCCTGATAGAACTCATTGATATGGACTCCCTTGGGGTGACATTAGTATGGCACACGGAAAAAAATATTCCTCCCCATGAATCCATCCAAAAGTATGTTGCGCACTATCATTTCCTTAAGTCCATTTCAGGATTGAACCCACAATCTTCAGTTGCAGTTGGAGGTCCCAGCCAAAGCATGGGGCTCACTTTTGTCGACATTGGACGTTATGGCAACTGGAATAAAGCATAAGGCAGACAAACAAGATAATTCAAGTCGACTTAACATCACAGCCAAATATATTGTGGGCATCGATTCAAAGTTACAAGCCCTTAATGATCTGATACAGAGAGCCCAAAAGCACAACTATGTACAACAAGTGGCATGCAACTGTGCGATTTCAGGGAATAATTCTCAGATCATCGCCCCCATTCTCAATGACATACTAGTTGAAGTTAGGGCCTAGGCCCTAAACGCAAGGGAAAGACTCAGTGTTTCAGACGTAGATTAATTAGAGGAATGTGAAGGAAAAAACAGCCACAGAAAACTTGTTATGAGAACCACTCAAATTATCTTCCCTACAGGCAACAGGGCAAACTGAGCCCAGAAGGTCATCCAGCTGTCCACATGAAGGGGTCCATCACACAGGGCAAAATTAGCAAGAATATAAGTACTATCATAATAATGGCGTTGAATACCCCACACAGTGATTCACAAAGCCCAGAGCAGTTAAAATCAAAAAGGGATGAAAAGCAGCAAAGGAAAGCAAGAACAGCTAAGCAGAAAAGCATATGGCAATTCTTTGCGCAGCAGAAGCAGCCAGCAGCACTTAACATCAATAATTCCAATGCAAATGCATTCCTACCATCAGATACTAAACAATTTGCAACAGTTGAGGAAAGGCCTAGTCAGTCAGTCAGTCAAAATAACTTTATTCGGCGTGTTGCCATAAAAGTACACATGCATACATAGAAATCATCATAAAATACAGTACTTATTACATAATTCAAAAAGCAAGACTCTTCGATCTGCAAGTCTATAAAATCTAAGCGTATCACTTAAGCCTACTAAATCAATATAAAATAATAAATACTTATAAAATCGTATACAACAATAAAACAGTATTTGGATTCCATTAATAAATAATCACATTGCTAATTCATATCGATTCCTAATGGTGATAGCGGATTTGATAAAACTTAAAATAGAGCTGCATATTTGTTTGGACGAAAGGCTTTGAATGCCAATCAATCCTTCTTTATAAGAAAGAGTGTGCAAATTACGCAAAATAGGTAATAAAAAGGTTTCCCTAGGAGCTGAATATAGTGTGCAAAATAAAATAAAGTGACAAGTACTTTGTTTCGAAAAATTGTCACAAGGGCATGGCGGTAATGTTTTTTCCCACACGCATTTTGTTGGAAATGCCACTCTAAAATGAATCATATTGAGTCTAAAAAGTACAAGTAAAGAGTATAGGGAGGGGATCGGAAACCAAACAAAATAAGGTTCTATCGAATTTGATGATGAAATTTGTACATATGAATCAAAAGAACTAAATTTCTCTGCCACTTGGTATCTAAGATTCGTAGCGCACTCTTTATATCGAAATTTAACAATTTCCTTCGCATTGGCGGGCAAGAGCTCTGGTTTAGAATACATAAACTCCAAGTCTCGAAAACAGCTATGAACAAAATTTAACCATGGAATTTTGTTGTGGTTTGCTAACGAAATACAGTCTTTTACACAATCATGTGTTAAAGTAGCCGCCGGATTTGACCATACTTTTATCCATAACAGAAGGGGGGCAATATCTATCAAATCTGTAATGTAGCGGATTCCCAACTCCTCATGGCATATAATATTCGCTACATTCTTGGGTACCATAAGTAGCCGGTGGAGAAATGTATTCTCTGCCCGTTGTAATATACTTGAACTGGTATATCCCCAGAGGCCACCCCCATAAATCGCCGCCGAGACACATTTGGATTTATAAAGCGTGATGATCTGATGAAACGGTCTATGCCCCAATCTACGGGCAAAGCGAAAGATTGCTTCAACATTTCTTTCCATTTGTTGGAGCTTAAAATTCAAATGGAATTTCCATGACAGAGAGGAACTTAGGTACAAACCTAAATAGCAAATGTCTTTTACCTTTGTTAAGGTGTTCCCCCCCATTGTAAAACATTTAGTGTGTGTGTTTTTAGGACCGCAAATCATAACATGTGACTTTTTAAAATTAACTTTCAAATCAAGCTCTTGTGTGTGTGCTAAAAAAAAGTCCAAGAGGGTCTGTAGGCCATTGGCCGTGCGGGCCATTAAAACGGCGGCGTCAGCATACAATAAAATCGGCAATTGTCTAAAGCTCATCCTTGGGAAATCCTTACCACTTTGAGCTAAATAGCTATGCAAGCCATTTATGTACAACAGAAATAAAAAAGATGCCAAAGTACAGCCCTGTCTAACACCCCGATTGGATGCAAGGGGATGGGATCTTTCACCATGTTGTCCAAACTGAATTCAGATCCAACAAATCTTGCTCAACCCCCATTGTGTCCATTATTTCCCACAATTTTACTCTATTTACCATATCAAATGCACTGGACAGGTCTATAAAGGCTAGGTGGATAGATTCCCTTTTTGCAATAACATATTTGCTAAGAATAAGGTGTAAGTTTAGGGCCTGATCCACTGTGCCTAAACCCATATTGAAACAGCGATAGAATGTTTGTCCTTGCCACCCACTCCTCAAGCCGATTCAAAATGACACTCCCCAGAATCTTTGCCGTGGAGTCAATGAGAGAAATGGGTCTATAGCAAAAGGGGTCAAGCCTATTACCCTTTTTGAATATCGGGACAATTATTGCCGTTAGCCATGAGGAAGGGATAGAACTTTGAATAGCACTATTCAGAATGTTTGTGATTAGCGGAACCCACAAGTCAGGTAAAGATTTGAATAAGTCCACTGGAACCCCGTCGGGGCCAGGGGCTTTCCTTAGTTTCATTTTATTTATTGCTGTGGTGATCTCATGTGTCTCAAGTAAAATTCCACTCTTAATTGGAATGGAAGTAGCCAGACATGAGAGGCCACATACCTCCGCACCATAATTAGGGTTATTTGCGGACTGAAATACAGATGAAGTGTTCTGCCCAGACCCCCTCTGGTATCAGACAGTCATCCTCCCTATTTGCCTCTCCTGAAAAATATGGATGATTAACCACCTTCCAAAATTGAGAGGGGTCCCTCAATTCCGTGGCTACCATGAGATCTTCCCATGCGTTAGTACGTATTTCATTCTTCCTCTCCTCAAGGACTGACTTATATCAGCCCCTAGCCTGTTTAACTAAGTCACGACTAAATGGAGTAGTTTTAATAGCTGTTTTTAAGTCTCTATGGGCGGCCGTACAGGCCGAATTGAACCAACGTTGAGGTTTTACGCCTTTAGGATGTTCGGCACACATCAGTGCCTCAGAAATAGCACAGCTTAAATATGCAAAAGCAGTTATAAGATGGGATTGCAGAGACAAACAGGTATTAATGTGGACCTTATTTTGTGTTATAAGGTCCTCATGAAAGGTATTAGGGTTTACTCTTTCCCATCTCATACGGGGGCCAATATTTCTTTTAAAAAACACTTTCCCCTTGCATACTATCCTAGGTGAAATTACCCTAGTTTTAAAAGCTAGTTTTATGCTCAAGGGATTGTGGTCACTAGCACAATGGGTTTTAATTTTAAAATTCACAATTGAACGAGAAAGTGAAGAGCAAATAAGGATGAAATCAATAATGCTACCATTCATGCTCCCTGTATAGGTGGGTATTTCCCTTATCTGACTATTTGTCATATCCCTTGCAAAAACAAGATCAAATTTATAGATAAGGGTATTCAGAGCATTACCTAAATTAGAGTGGATAAAGTGAGTAAGTGACTTTCTACCTTCTGTGGAGGCACCACATAAATAAGGTAATTCATGATTACACAATTGAACATTAAAATCTCCGACCCAAATCATGTCAAATTCCCTGTCCTGGAGTTTTCCTGCAGAGTATAAAAAGTCTGTAAGCTCTTTGAGGCTTCCTGACAGGGCGATACTCGGAATATTATTATAAATTTTTTAAAGTAAAATATCTTTCCGCCCGGTCATTGATAATAAGACCACCAAAAAGAAGGCAGAAGACCAAATCAAAGAGACCTCAATTTTTGGAAGTAATGACAACAGAAGTATCAGGAGCCCACCACTTGCTCTGCCCGCTCTAGATGGAAGAGCTGGCTGGGACACAGAATAATAACCATCTAAGTAAAAGGGTACCGTAAGCCAAGTTTCTTGAAAACAAATGATATCAAAAGTAGATACAAACTCCAACCATTCTGAGTTTTCAGCTTTGGATCGAAGCCCAGCGATATTCCAACTAATTAAGGTTAAAAATTCAATACTTTCCTGGGGCATTATCCCAGGCTCCTTAATTATGGCAGTATCTATTATATTCTGTGATACGCTAACTGGCTCTTCAGACCCTATAGATGATTCCAAAAGTATATGCCCTCCCACCAACTCAATTTCCTGTGTAATATCATTTGGAAGCCCCATCCCCTCCATTTGTCAATCATTTGCATCAAGGGTGGACAGATTTTAGTTGCCCTCAAGGTCAAGGATGGGGTTCCGTAAAGGTGCCTTTAGCAGAGCTACATTTAGTCCGTGGGAAGCCTTCGTAAAAGCAGGTGATAAAGTGGTCGGCCCATAGAAAAAACTTAACGAGTGAATTTTGATCCCACCGTCCCCTTTCGCACACAATGGCAATGTTGCCAGCAAGTAATTAACAAAACGGGAATTTGCAAAGTTAACCACTATACAATCACCTTCATATACTTTTTTGGACAGACCTACCCACTTCACCCTTCTTGCCATAATTATTCTGTTATTTAGATCATCTTGATATCTAAATTTTCGCCTCATCCAGTGTGCACGTCCTTATTAGAGCGTGAGTATCTTCCTTCTGGGTACAATCAAGAAGGGGCACGTTAGCTAAGACTAAAACATATGGCATACTATCCGGCGGAAGCTGTAGAACCTCCTTTGGAGTGGTGAAAGATCTAGGCTTGGAAGCGGTATCAGGTTTCAACAAGGTAGTCATACCACCAGTCAGAGTAGGCGAAGAATCTGTTGATGAGTCATCATAAAAGCCACGAGCAGATATACAGTGGGCCGAGAATTGATTGTGATCCGTTAAGCAATTAGCTTGCTGTGAGTCTTTGGGATCAGACACCGATACCTGGATAGAAGAAGTGGAATTTATGCCAGTTTTTGTGGTAGACTGCTGAGACAAAAATTTAGAAACAGTTTCTTGTAGCTGCTTGAATTTAGAGTTAATTAATAATATTAGTTTCTCCTCTAAAGCCACAAAAAGGGGTTAGAGGATTGAGTCCAAATTAGACAGATGGTTGTCACTTAGATTCCTAAAGTCTGAGCCTAATTCACCAGATGGTAGACTTGCCTTGGAAAAAAAATCAGCCGGGGCCTCCAATGATGGAGAAATAAATTCCTTTGCCTTTGGCGCTTGTTTTAACAGCTTGGTACACTTGCGATGTCCTCCAGCTTTCCTTTTTTTAAGAGGAGGGGGAATGGCAACTAAGTGTTCAGTGTTAACTACGTTAGAGGGCTGTAAGGAGTGAAGAACATTAAAATGGTCTTTAGAATGAGGTGAATCAGAGTTATGGGGGGCGGTTAAAGAGTCTACAGACTGTATATGAGTCACAGGTTCTAAAGAGGTTCTTTGAGTCAAGCTATTAGCCACCCCAATCCTTTCTTCTACTTGGACAATTTCAGTTTCAATAACCCCAAAAACTGAAGATAAATAGCTAGTTATTGATGATTGAGCAGGCACAGCATGTGCACCTTCAGCCCCAAGTGTGGTGTTCTTCCTTTTACCCATCGTCTTTCAGATGATAATGGGGCAAAGCGCCAAAATTTAGCCCAATCCATTAGAAGTAAGGCACAAACAAACTATGGCAATATAAGATATATAAATATGTAAAGCTGCTCAATTAGCAAATCTTACTTGAATGCCAGTTACTCAGTTACTCAGGACCTCCTGAACCTCAAATCTCAGAGGGGGGGCCCGGCCTCAGTCGGTCACGGACGGGCACAGGACGGGCCCACCCTTGGCCCGGGCACGTCCCACGAGCGGGATCGCGAATGTTGAAATTTAAAGGTCCTCCTCCTGAGGCAGCCCCTCCAACCACCGCCGCTGCCAGAATCGCGCGTCCCGCAGCGGGAATGTTGAAATTTAAAGGTCCTCCTCCTGAGGCAGCCCCTCCAACCACCGCAGCCGCTGCTGCCGAAATCGCGGGTCCCTAGTCCAGGTTCAAACTCCTAAAGATCTCCTGTACCCCCAATAGATGGGGGCCAAAGAAGTAAGGAACAAATCTCTTTTTTTGGACAATTAACAGAGGGGAAAAAACGAGGCAAAAGAGACATACTCTATTAGTAAGCTGGCCACTTAAAGACTAGCCCCCATGGAACTTATATAAGCGAACTTTCCGACAAACGCAGAGCCATGTAGAGCAATAGAACATCAGCATATATTAACAGATTACACCAACCAAGAGCCTGAGAAGGAGGCCTAGGACCACAGAGGGAAAGAAAGGAGTATATCTAGCCCTATCCTGCAATTAAAATATATATCTCAGTATCAACAGGAAGCATGTCACAAGCGATCGATCCAGGGCAGTGAAGGATTATCGATGGTCTCATCAGCGGCTGCGCATACAGAGGTGCATTAACTACTCCTCGTTCCACACTAAGTCAGAGGGGAATTTTGACATCCTCAGTAGAGGAACCATTCTAAAACTGATATGGGAAATAAGAGACTTATCCCAGATCTCATTTGTAGACCTTCTTTCCGATTAATTTAAACCACATCCACTTAGGAGTGACCGAGAGGCAACACTCACCACATGGTCCACAGCAGGCCTTGTGCATCAACTAATTTCGTTTTCCAACATTTATTATTCATGGGGCATCGAACTATGACAAATAGACCGCCCTCGCTACCCTGGTCCACTGTGGGCTCTCAGGTACCACAATAAATCAGTGCTAAGAGGGGCAACAGGAGCAGATACAATCTCTTCGGCTATGGGAAATCTAACAGTCATGAAACATGATGGTGAAACAGGAATAGGCCACATTCTTTGTGCCTCTAAAGAACTCCAGCCGCATACATTTCAAAAATGTCACCGACAACAGTCAAAAGGTCAGGAACCAAGGTGCAGTCAGCCCATATGTTAACAATTGCTCATGGAACGTCCACGGCATCCAATCGCTTTTACGTGATCCAGAAGTACAATCTTTTTTTTCCAGGAGCACGACGATATCCTACTCTAGGAAACCTGGAGTACAGAGCTGATTGTGGTGTCCGGGTACGATGCTTCACCCATTCCAGTAAGAAGCCATAGCAAATATGGTCAAGCAAAAGGATCCTTCGTCTCCACGGCTCTCATATGCCACAAGAATTTTGAATCGACAGAGTCAAACTGGTTTCAGGCAACCAAAGTCACATAAGGTAGACCACAGTGTAGCCAATTAGAGTTTATTATCATAAATGTGTATATTCACCCAACAAAAAGCTCAAAAAGGGGGAAAAGTGGAAACTTTGGGTGAATTCATTAAGACCATACAAAGACAATACCATGAGCGTACATTTATCATCAGTGGCGATTTCAATCTTAATCTGTTGACCTCAAAAGGAGGAATCACGAAGAACCAAATTGCAAGTTCCCATAGGAAACAGCTGAAGAAATAAGGTGTAACTTTACTAAACAGAAACAGTGAGAAGGACTCGCCAGCATCTATAACCTTTGTAAGGAGGAAAATAAGCTCAGCCATTGATTACGTTCTGATAAACAACGCTGAAATGCCCCTGGTGAGGAGCTTTCATATTAAATTCATAGAGGAGAGCGATCATTTTCCACAAGCATTGGAGTTGGCAGATAAGCCCGAGTTGCTGCAGCCCTCGAATGACTTAATGAGACCTCCAGCCATGTTTAATCTTAAGAGATTGAAATGGCGTGAGAAAGACATAGCGGCAGAGATGGATGAAGCGTATCAGATGGCAGGCTCCCTAGAAGAGAGAAAAACCCGTGCAGATATGCACCAAAAGGAGTCCACTCTCAAAGGGGATTGGAACAAAGACTGGGCCATGCTAAGTCGCAGTTTGCTGGCAAACTTTCCGGCGACCTCCAACTCAACCTTCCAAGGAACAGCCTCTATATCAAAAAGGGATCGAGTTAGTCAGCCCTGGTTTAACAAAGCCTTGCGTGTCCAGAAATTACAAATTGCACAACAAACCAGGAAACTGGTAAAATCGATCCATCAGGGAGAAGGGGGAGATAGCATGAAAGCCATGAAAGAAAAGTATCGCTTAGATTGATGGTCTGCAAAGAAAAGCTTTCAAGAACATTCTTGGCCCAAATTACTGTGGGCAAGTCAAAGTCCAAACAGCAAACTCTTCTGGGGGCTGGTGAGCGAACTAGCATTGGGAAAAAACCGACATCACAACTTTGGGATAGACTGAACCGCCTGGGAGAGTCATGTCAGCAGTTTGTATGGGCTGACAAATAGGCTGAAATGGCAGAGAAACATCAGCCAGGCTTCCACCCTTAATGAAGGGGATTCAACCATCCATGAGCAATAACCAATTGGCAAGTCTCCAGAATGAGGGGAAGCTTTTGCACATCCCCGAGAATGAAAATCAAGATCAAGTCTGGGAGCTAGCACAACTAGCTGGTCTGATCAAGAAGATTAAGTCTGAAGGGGCAGCTGGACCAAATGGGCTACCAAATGCAATCTTTAAAGGTGATCCATAATATTGGGCGCATTATTTCCTGCCACTTTTCAACTCCATTGTTTACACCAACCGGATCCCTGAATCATGGAGAGGCAGCATTATACATACCATTTATAAAAGCGGCAATCCCAGCCTGCTTTCAAATTATAGGCTGATAGCTCTTACCAATGTTGAAGCCAAATTATACAGCTTTTGTTTGTTACAGCATCTTCAAACCTGGGCTGATGAAAACAAGCTACTCCAGAGATTTCAAATGGGCTTCTGGGGAGGCATGGGAACGTCATCAAAAATAATCGCGCTTTCCCTTATTGTGGAAAAGGCCAGCCACAGGAAGCTGGGCCTCTAAAGCATGTTTCATCAATCTCAAATCAGCCTTTGACCGGGTTCCCAGGGAAAGGTTGTGGTCCAAGCTGGCCAAATGGGGTATCCCTTATAACCTATTGAGGGCCATTATAGATGTTTACATTGACACCTGGGCCCAGATTAAAATCTGAGATGGTTCAAGATTAACAAACAGAATACCCACAAAATCTAGCCTAAAGCAAGGCTGTGTCCTGACTTCAATTCTCTTTAATCTGTACCTGGCAGATCTTGCTGGCACGTTAGCAAAAGTAAACAGTCTTCCCCTGGCGTTCGGTCCAGAAAAAATCGGGTGGTTACAATACGCAGATTATTTTGTATTGCTGATTCATACCCCACAAGGTCTACAATGGAGTTTATCGGCACTTAACACTTTTATGGCCCAGCAAGGCCTAGAAATAAATCTGGGCAAAACTAAACTGATAAGGCTCCTTGGGGCAAACTAAAAACCGTTCAATTGGTACCTGGGAGAGAAAAAAGTGGATACTGTGCAGTCGTATAAATTTTTAGGAGTCTACCTCGATCCACGACTGAAATGGAAGCGCCATCTATTGTCGATCAAGGCAAAGGCCAACTCATTTACGTATAGCTTTAAGCTGCTTAAGAAGAAGCTGGATTGTACAAATTGGTCCCATCTTTTAAAAATCATGTCAGCACAGCTGCTTTCAGCCATTTCTTATGGGACAGAAGTATTGAAGAGTTGGGAGATCTATGCATTAAACAACAGTCAAGTTAAAGCATATAAGGCCATTTTTTTAAATCCCGAAAAGTGCCTCTCCGGCCCAGGTTAGATTGGAGATGGGCTTAAAAAGAAATCCGAGTTTCCACGGCAGGGCGCCTTTCTTAAAGCATCATGGAGGCTACGGGCGGCAGAGAATACCTCCATACTCCACTCCTGCTGGCAAGAAGTGCAGGCGCAACAACTCTGTAACAAGAAAGAAACTTGGGGGAGCTACCTAAACCAGGCTATTAGTAGCCTGGGAATGGAAGAAGTATGGAAATGCAGAATGGGGAAGTCCGAATTTAATAGATTAGTCAACTCACTGTTCGCTCCCTCTCGCTCATTACAGATAAAGCCATCTATGCCAAAAGATGGCGTGCTTGGGCACTCTTGGGGTCTTATTCGACTTTGTCCCCACAGGGATATCTAGCTGAGCACCTTTCTGTTCAAATTAAACATCAATTCCTGCTTTATCGTATTGGATTCTTCGACACCAAAGAGATCGTCCTTCCTGGAAAGATCAGGATATCGACCAAAATTGCCTCTTATGTGGCTACAATCAGGAATCATTGCTGTACACCTTTTGCATCTTTCCAGCTCTTGGTCTGGAAAGAAGGAAGCTGCTAAAACATGATTTTCTAGCCAATAATATCTGCTCTTGTAGACTGGCGGTAATAATTTGGCTCAAGGGTGAGTCAATTCCATTCTGCTGCATGGGGGTAAAGTTTTTACAACTGCTCCATAAGAAACTGAATAAGGCGGACTTGGGAAAATTGCTTTAGGACAGCTCGTAAGGAAAAAGCTTAAATACCTTATGTTTCAAGATTGTAGATTTAAACTTCATCTATGATCTACGAGTATACTGCTCACAAATGTTTTTTTATTCTGTCTCTTGGAACAGGCAGTCTCATTGAAAAAAAATAGGGTGTCCTAGTTGTCCAAGTTATAAATGCAAGCTAATATGTTTTCTACTCTCTTTTGATATCTGTTCAAATCATGTCTAGGATAGTAGATGCAACTATATTAATGACTGTAATGAGCCTGAAAATGACTTTCAGCAGCCTTAGTTTTTAATTGTCCGCTGACATTTTTTAAGAGTCAATTTTATTTTTGTAGTATGTTTACCATGTTTTATATTGCAATGGTTTTTATTAATCAAGCAATGAAGTACCTATCAATATCTGATTACGAAAATAAGATCTGGTCCCTAAAAATAAGTGCCAGTGGCCGCCACTAGCAACCACCAGCTCATATTGAGACCTGCGTGTTACACAAAAATATGTTAACAAAGAAAAGGTCAATTTTTATTTTAAAGAGCAGCATGATAATGAGGTGAGGGAAAAGAGGGTGGGTATATAGGATGGGGGAGGCATGGATGAGGAAGAGTTAATAGCAAGCAGTTGTTAAAACAATTAGCAGAGTAGGAGAGGGAGCAAGAGGTGTGAGAAATGGAGTAAAGCAGGAGTGGGAGTAAAGGTTTGTGAGAAAAAGGTAAGTACAGCTGGAGCTGAAGTAAGGGGTATGAGAAGAGGGAGTGTATTATAACTGGTTTGAAAAGAGCACGTAAAGCAGGAGAAAACATAAGGGAGTAAATAAAAAAATAAGTGGTTTGTAAAAAATAAAACAGGAGTAAAGAGGAAATGGGAATAATAAGTTTGTGAAAATAATACTACAATAAAGTGGAAGTGAGGGTATCACAAGGGTCATAAAAGGTAGGGAAGAGGGTCTTCATAAGAAAAAAGCCAACAGCTCTTGATTATGCATGAGCTATTGGCTTTGACAACAGTGAAGTTGCTGTGCAGAGCGGATGATAGAAAAAAAAAAAAAAACTTTTCTTTCTTTCTTTAAACTGTGTTGCTGTACAGTATGGCTAAAAAAAGTGACAAAGCCAATAGCTTTTGCCTATGCAAGAGCTATTTGGATTTAACAATTTTTTTTAAAAGCAAACTTCCTGTGACTACTGTGGCTGGAGGTGCGGCGTTGATTATAACGGGCTAATTAATGCTCCTGATTTCAAAACTCAACTTTTCTCCGGCCCAGATTCTGTTGAAAATGTTGTGGTAGGGCTGGCTATAGCACTGGTCACACTCAGTGCTACAGTCTTATTTGTCCCTCACCCCGCAAAAGTGACCTCCTTCCACGAATTCCCTCACTACCATCCTCCAACAGTACCCCTTCTCTCTAAGCCCATCTCTGTAATGCATTTCACTTTTTATAGTGCTACTCAAAGTTCACTCAAACTCAGTTCTGTGATCCACATGATACACGTTCTTTGCAGCAGGCATTTAACCCTCTGTGCAGATTTATGAGTCAAAACTGCCACTAAGCAAAACTTCAATCTCTGTCCAGCAGAAACAGTAATCACCAAAGTTATCTTGACATTGTGATTGCTTACTGAAACTGCTAA
Source organism: Pleurodeles waltl (assembly GCF_031143425.1). Taxonomy (NCBI): domain Eukaryota; kingdom Metazoa; phylum Chordata; class Amphibia; order Caudata; family Salamandridae; genus Pleurodeles; species Pleurodeles waltl. Next base: position 208,860,318 of record NC_090439.1, read on the forward strand.
TCAAACAATGAACTCTGCAGCAAGTACTTATTAACCCATAAGTGATTTTTAAACGGAGCACGCACCCGAGATCAGCACCATCGCCTTAAAGCCGGCCATGCGCTGTGGACCTAGTTTCGCGCGTCTTCTATTCTTTCTCTCACAAACCGTTTCTCCTATTACAATTCCATACCATTTATTATTTGTATTCTCGGTTCATCTGCCATTTTCAACAAATCATGTATTCTAGTAATCTGTCCCTTCAAAAAGCTTTTTGCTGCGTTTGAAAAGCACACATCCTAGCCTGCTCTGAGATCCTTGTTAAAAAATGACTAGTGCAGTTTCCTTGATGTACACAACCCGTATCCTTCGTGCAGATCAGCTCAGGACTTAAAATGCCAGCTGTGCCAATGGCACTGTATTACTCTTGGTAATAGGCAAAGTGTGCTCAGCAATTGCTTCCTTGTGTCTTTCACATCCGGCACCAGAACTAATCAGGCTCCTTTTAGAACTAGGGGCAATATATACCAACACGTTTTCCCATAGACACAGAATGGGTAAAACCCTTTGATACATCTGGCCCCAAATGCTGAAAATCAAGCCACTTCTAGAAACGTCAAAACAATTCTTCACGACTTGGCTCACAAGCTACCTATGCCGTTGTACATTCCCACAGTTAAGCTACTGGCACTGTCCAGTCAGATTACACTACTGCCATGTTGGAAATAGAGCGGGAGGGGCAAATAGTGGGACGAGGGGAGGGAATAAGTAGTGGGACGGCGAGAGGTAGGGGGCAAGCACGATGTTGCTGCTAAAGTTGAAAAAAAAAAAAAAAGTTTGAGAAAAGCATTATAACTGGCCAGCGCTAGCCCTGTTAACAGGCATTTTTTGTTGGGATGTATGCAGACGTGGCCAAGAAAGCGGGAGAAGCACAAGAGGGGGCAACTATACAATAAATAGCATGAGGAGGACGTGAGGGTCAAGCAACAGCTTGAATAGTGGGAGGGGAAAAGAACGCAACAGCAAGAGGCTGGCATAACGGATGGCGTTAGCAAACATACGCACTCCTATAGAGTGCTTTCACAAAAAGAAAAATGTAGTTCTGAAAGTGGAGCAGTGGAAGGAGACTGGTCAAAGAAGTAGTACTTGGGCAAGGAGAAGAACAAACACAAGAAAAGGCGGTCAAGTTGGCACACACTGATCAAAAAGGAGCAAGCAATAAGAGCGACAATGAAGCCACTCAGTAGTAAGCAATGGATGTGCTTGACGCTACTTTTAAGTAAGCAAAACGTCTTGCAAGTAACAGAATATGCATTGTCTCAGACGAAACCTAAAACGAAAGGGATTCATGTGAGACACCCCCCAGCCTTTAAAAGCCACAAAACAAAAGTCAAACCTGTCGAAACAATGGTTTCTTCAAGAATGGCTTTCTGCAGGTTGGATTTGTCAACGTGTGAAAGCAATTCTAAACGAAAAAAATCGGGAGCCATAGTTTGATGAAATAAATGTGTAATTACGTCATTGTCCCTACCTCGCTTCCCTTCATTACTAAATTGAGGCAATTCTGCCTCATCAGTGGATTAATGAAACTTGAGGGGGCACCCCTGCACAGTACAAGGAGCCCCCGCCCCCACAGACTCATGCAAGAGCTCTCAGGCCAAGTTACGGTGCTGAGGTGCCCCCATAGAGCTCAGGCACCCCCCGCAACGCAGCAGCTGCAAGGGCCTTTGTTACGCAAGTGTGCCTTGCAAGACACCCATACCACATGATTTTCTTAAATATAAGACCCTTCCCCCCACTCCTCCTGTATGTACAACATAACCCGGCGTAATCTCAAAGTTCTGGTTGGCCTAGACTACCTGGGAGGGAGAGACCTAATGAGTAGAAGCAAGGGAAGAGGACTCAGAGTAATACAATTACCAGTAAGCAATTGAGACAGAACTATTTTCTTCATCAGAGCTGAATAATTGGCCAACTCAATCTCCATTTTCATTTGATATTTTAACCCTAAAAGGCTTAATATAATGTGTGGAGTTGATATTTGTGTACATCCGAGCCTCAAATGTGGGGATATCAACAATTTTCACCCCCATTTTTTGCGGAGCCCTCAGCTGCTGGGCTTTTGGGATAACAATGCATTTTATTAATGAAGGAATACAATCCAGGTTGGTGCTTCAGAATGTGTGGAAGCCAATACTTTTGAACACAAGCTCCAGTCCCATTTGCTTTATATTAACCTTACAAGATTAATTGCCTCATTGGATTGGAAACTTAGTGGGCCACGCAAAATCAGGTACGACTTCACTGATCAGCTGCCAGGATGCATTTCTCGGACACCACTGCTGAGCTCAGAACACTAAAAGTGCCAAAAGGAGTAAAATCAATTAACATGACACATGTTTCAAAGAATCAGTTTAAGAAATATCTTGTTGATCGCCATTACATGTGACCTCATCTTCTCCAGAAGAAGGGGTCAGGAAACCCTAATTCCATTGAGATCTCCAATGTGGATGCATGAAAGACTGATGATAGAGTCTGGTGTAAGCTCTAAAATCATTAAATTCTTAAACATTTGTAATTTCAGAAGAATGCTAACATAAATGAACATAAAACTGGAAAACAGTTGCACATACGCATATATAACAAAAACATTTTTCATATTTATCCACTTTGAGTGAATTATTTCGCAACTGGAACTGTAACTAAAGTGAACTCGTATATATCTCCTCATGGACAACACAACGAGCCCAGCCAGTATAGTGTTCTTTTATCCTTAGCATCGGATAATCTGAAAATTGTCTGTTGGAATGTGTCTGGACTCAAAACTACACTACCCGAGAGGGAAAGAAGCTCTTTTATTGATAACTATGATAAATACTTACTCCGGGAAACCCGGCTGTCCACCCATGAGTTTAGACCAGGATACAGGTACTATCAGGTTATGGCAAGAAATGCTTCAGCAGATCGGACTACGAGAGGGCTGGGCACTTGATCCAGGGTTAAGTCAAGACAATATCTTGTCCATGGCAGGATATCTTGATTTTGAATATAACTTTGTGTAATGGCAGAGATGTATTATTAATCAATGTGTTCAATTGACCGGTTAACAGCAAAAGAGATCTCCCACCTTGTACTTTTTAAATTACGTCTTGAAGTCATCAAAGAAAAATACATTTATTATAATGGGAGGAGACTTCAATGTTTACTTTGAACCTTCCCCACTCACTGACAATATCGGCAAAGAGGATGCCTAATCGGGCTTCCTTGGAATTGACTCCCCCAACCCCCCCCCCTCCTTCCCCTCCCCCAACCCACCCCCCCTCCTTCCTCTCCCCCCAGTAAGGCATCTGTCAAAGGTAGCTTACCAGGTGAACAATGTAATCTTATCCTACAGCTTTAGGGCATGTAATTAGCATTCACCATCAAACCCCAGACCAGCCCCCACGTTTAAGAGGCGACGCTATAGTAGTCATTTAGATTATCTTTTTATTAACCTTGAACTGTGGCCCGAGCTGATTGTTTTTTTTGTAACCCCAAGATTGAAGAGCAATCATGACACAATAAGGCCGTTATTATGACCCTGGCAGTCATGAGACTGCCGGGGCCATGGTGGAGGTCGGACCGCCGCCAATGCAGCAGTCCGGCCTCCACATTTTGACCGCAGCGTAAGCCCACCTATCCGACTGCCGGCACCGCCAGGCTGCCACCGGTTGACAGCCTGGCGGTGCTGGTGGTCTTAATCCACCAGGGCAGCGATGCAAGTAGCACCGCCCTAGGGATTACGACCCCCGTGTCCACCAGCCTTTGCATGGTGGTGCCAGAGGCCCCTGCATTGCCCATGCACTTGGCATTGGCAGTGCAAGGGCCCCCATGGATAGCACTGTCGCACTTTTTACTGGCTGCAAAGCAGGCAGTGAAAAGTGCGATGGGTGCTGTCACACCCAACGCACCGCAACATTGCCGCCAGCTCGATTACGAGCCAGCATCAATATTGTGTTAAGTTTCCTGCTGGCCCAGTGGGCAGAAAAGCTATTTCTGCCCACTGGGCCAGCGGGAAACTCTTAATAGGGCCAGCGGGCAGAAGACTGTACGAGTGGTCTTCCATCCTAAAGAGTTTGGCGGGCGGCTCTTAATGAGGCCCTCTTTTTCTGAAGGGGACAATATCAAGTTGTTTTTACACTGCATTGGATAAAGGGAACAACAATCCAATCTTAGCCAATAACATTAAGACAGTTAGGAGCCCCACTCTTTGAATTCTATTAGGACTAGTACCCTCTATAGCTCTTGACTCTTTTCAATCCCATTCATCTAGCCCTAGTGGTATTCTGGAGATCCACAATGCTCTCTTTGAGGATATAAGAGGGAATTTCACTAGAAATAGCTGTGTCAAGGCCTGTAGACCGAAATCAAACCTTGGTTTAATCCAAGCTGCCGAGCTAAGAAATTTGAACTTATATATGCTGTCAGACTGGGAGACAGAGGTGATATAAGAGCTGCCAGAGCTTGGTATTTATAGACTAACGTTACAGGCTGCAAAGAAGGCCTGAATTAAAACAACCATGAAAAAATAGCTTGAGGCAGAAAATTGTAAAGACTCTAAGCACTTCTGGTATTTGCTCATGCATAAGGGCAAAGCGGGGAATAGAAAACCTGAATCTAATGTGCTAATCAGTGACTGGGAGCCCCACTTTGAGGCACTGTATTCCTGCAAGGAGGGCCGCTCCACCTTGCCTCCACATAATTTTTATCTAACCTGCTCTGGCCAATCTTCATCCTTCTTCCTAACCAATACTAAAGCAGCTGTGAACTCTCAAATATCTGGAAAGGCCTCCAGCCCTGATAAAATACCAGCTGAGCTTTACCACGCTAATTCTCATTTATGGCTTCCATATATCAATACCTTGAGGAGTGTAGTCTTACAGAAGGTCCCAAACCCTGAAACTTGGAAGGGCGCTGAGATAGTTCCAATCCATAAGAAGGGATCCCGTAATGACAAAGCCAACTACACCACCAGATTAGTTTAATTGACAACTTGCAAAAAAATGTCAGTAAATAAGTTCTGGATGAGCTCACAGCCTTGATCTCAGAAAACTCTGTCATAACCGAATTCCAGTGCAGCTTCCAACAAAAAGTAAGAACTGTTGACCAAGTTTTCATGTTTCCGCTGATCGGGTGAAAAGTGTTGCTGTTGGGAAAGGGTGGCCTTTATGTTGCATTCATGGATCTGTGGCAAGTTTTATTGGCCATGGAAATGCCCCTTAATTTGTTATCTATTATCTGCTTGCAAACAGACAACTATGCTAGGGTCCGTGGCGACCCAGAAGAGCAACTGATGTTTAAGATAGACATCGACAGAGGAGTGTGCCATGAAGAGTTCTGGCCCCCCACGTGGTTTCTGCTTTTTATTAACAGGTGCAGAGAAGTTGTATTAAAATCAGACAATGACTCGCGGACCCTGGCAGGAAAGAAAGTTCAAGCGCTACTTTTCACTGACAATAACCCTCCTGATTTCAAAATCACCCAGAGGCCTCCAGACCATAGTAGATAAGTTTGACCAGTTCTAGAAACATAGCGGTCTTGAAATCAACGTTTCAAAGACTACATTTATGATCTTTAATGCAAAGAGGATAAACAGATGCAGAACTACCATAGATTTCAAACCTTGATAAAGTCAAGGAGTTTGAATACTTGGGTATCAGACTGGCTGAGAGCAATGGCTGGGGCAAACATGCAACTAAGAGTAAGATAATTTTTTTTTTAATTTTTTTTAGCAAGGGCGGACTATTCGGAAGCCGCGTAAGAGCTCCCAGCATGCTCCGCAGCTGAGATGTCGGTCAGCCAGTTAGAGGGGAAGATGCGAGCGATGGCGATGCTCGTGCTGTGTATGCCACACTAGTCCCAGCGCATATCAGAGGAATCAGCTCGGAGGCAAGAGCGGCTTCGTACCTGGCATAGCAGTTTGATATTACAGACTCAGCAGATTCCGCGGACGAAGGTACACAGGGCGAGGGGGGTGAAAGCAGCCAGTAATATGAGCTCCAGCATAGTCCACATGGGGAACGGGCTCCTCTTGGCCAGGACTCGCAGCCAAGACAGAGACACTGCCCCCCCTCCCCAACCCATCCTAAAATATTCTTAAAGGGGAAGGGAAAGAAAAAAAAAAAGGAGAAAATAACAATCAACTAACCGCAAAGAGCAAGTGAAGGGAAACGAAAAAGGAAGGAGAAAGAGAGAGAAGAAAAAGGAAACAAAAAGAAAACAAGGGCAAAAATAAGCAGGCCCTCAAGGAAAAGGCAAAAAAGGCATAAAAAGGGTACACGTGCGGCAGGATAACACAGGGAAGGTGAAGGAAGTCTCAAGCAGTTAACAACCATAAAGGACAAACGGAACCCCCCCACCACCTTGCCCTGGGAACAAAAAAAGAGATAGAGAGACTGACTACACAGTAAACAATATCTTCCTTTAGCAGGAAGGGACAATATAACCCTGCTAGACTATAGCAGTACAGAGAGGGGGCATGGAAACTGTCTTGTGTAGGTAGAGTTGCAGCTGTGGCCCATCAGCTGTCTCCGTCTACTCAGAAGAGGGCTCTCAAGAGCTGGGGAGCCATCTTCTCCCAGCAATGCGGTGTTCCCCTGTGACCAGAGCAAGGGCCGGTCTTCACTAAAGACTCTCAGATCAGTGCTGAGTATAAAAAAATAAGCGTCCAGTACCTTCAGATAGGATGGTCTGAGTTAAGCACAAATACCAGTGGTCTTCAACAGAGTGCAATTAACGGCTCTAGATTGCGACTGGCTAAGCCTTCTAGCTTGATAGATTCAGCCTCCTCTCACCCGGGCGATAATTTACCAGTAGAAATGAGTCCTATTGGGTCATCGGACAAAGAGCAAGGGATACAGGACATATTCAATAATTCTTGTAAACAGCGGAAGGCAACATCAAGCCCGGTACTTGATAGTGAGGAGTTTCAGGAGAGCGATGGTGCCAGTAAGCAACTCTACCTGTAATTTGGCGGAGGGGCAGGCAGGGGGTCAAAGGAGGACTTTTCGGGATCCCAGCCCTCCAGCCATACTCTGGTTTCAGTAGAAGGTACCTGTTTTCCTTCTGTCCAGTATGGTTCAGACGTCGCAAGCACTACCGACCTCTCCTAGAACTCATTTGCAAGCTCTGAACATAGCGTGGAAACCAGGACTAGCCAGCAGGGGCTTGAGGGACCCCAGGTAGATGTACAGCCGTACGTGGAGCAGGACGCACGAGTTGAAGGAGGAGACAGTACTCACTCTCAATTCCCTGCTTCTTGAAATATTAAATGAGCTAAAGTCTCTAAAAAATTTGCAAATGGAAGCGAACCAAAAAACAAAGACACAGCTAAACCTGATAAATACTAACATCCAGCAGCTTAATTCTCCTATCACGGAGGTCTAACAGCGAGTCTCGGACTTGGAAGACGGACGCGTTCATCTTGCCCCTACAATTTCCAAATGTCAAGTGGAACTGCTGGTGTTACAGATTAAGCTGGACGATGCAGGGAACCGCTCATGCAGATTGAATCGAAGACTTACAGGGGTGCCTGAAGGCCGTGAGAATGGACAGACTATTATTGAATTGATTACAGGCCTTATTAAACAACATGTTCTTCCGGAACAGGAAGATAGCCACCAGGATTTTTCTATTATGCAAGTTCATCGCGTGCCGGCAGTGCTAAAACCTAAAGCTAAATATCTTCAAACAATACTAGTGAACTCTGTGGATTTTCCTATTAAAGAATGCATTTTACAGCAGGCAATTAGAGCAGAGTATATCAGGTTCCTGGCGATCACACTTTCAGAATTTTTTCAGACATGTCGGCCGCCGCTGCACACAGGAGGAGGGAACTAAAAGTTTATCCCAGCATTTCAAAGGGCAGGAGCTGAGGCCGGGCTCATACAGCAATCTAAATTAAAAGTTTTTTTTAAGGGCCTGACGAATATCGGTCACACAGTCAATGCAGCTAACTGCATGCTATAAGTAATGGGGTGGGAGTGGGTTGAGAAGGGCAGTATTTAGTGGGTTCAGTTTCATGCAGGGAAAATGTATATATTTTTTTTGTTTTGTACGCAGAGCACAGCGCACTCAGTTATTATATATTGGTCATCCTCTGGTTCTGACGACCAGGTGCCATGTCAGGGCACCCATGTGGGGCTAAAAGGGGGGATGGTTAGACGAGAATGGGAGGGATATGGGGAGGGTTCAGGAGAGGGGAGCGCTCTGAGAATCCCTAGACGGGAGGGCTTCGAGGTCAGAGTGCTCAGGGAGGCAGTGGAGGGGCAGGGACAGAATAAGGGATCTCACAGAGGGAGGAGCAAAAAAAATGAGAAACTTCAAGTCCTTTCAAGAAGTAGCATACATGGTGCTTGGTTGGATAAGCTAGATTAACAGGCCAACCAACAAGGATGATCAAGCTTAAGGTCATTTCCTGCAATGCGAATGGCATCTTAAATAGGCAGAAATATAAGGAAATGTTAAAATGTTTGATATAATTTAATACTGATGTTCCTTACTTCCAAGAAACCCATCTAAAAAGTAATAGCCCTAAAATATATATTCCAAAATAGTTCTCTGTAGTTCTATTTGCTTCATCTGGTTTGGCAGTTAGAGGGGTGGCAATATATCTCAGTAATAGACTAGACTGGACTATAAAATACGTTAATAGAAACCCCAAAGGAAGGTGGATCCGGCTCAAAGTCCTACAATCAGGAACTCAAGTTAATTTGGTTAATTACTACAGGCCAGTTATGGATGAAGTAGAGCCATTAATGCAACTCTAGAATACAGCAATGAGTGTCATGGACTAGTTTATTATGGGAGGAGATTTCAATTATGTTCAAGATATAACATAAGAACCTCCAATCAGGCGAAAAGGCAACTTAAACCGAAAACTAAAGCACTACTGAATGTAATAAAAAGCGACTGCCAGGTAATAGACCCTTGGCGAGAAGATCACCCTGTCGCCACTCAATATACTTGTTTTTCACATCGTTACAAGACTGCCTCCCGAATAATTTTTTGTTTTGTATCTCGATCGTTGAAGAGGTTAGATTCAAATATTTGGGCAAATGCCTTTTCCGATCATTCTGCGGTCATGGTGACAACAGTATTAGAAGTGCCTAACAAAGAGAGAACCAGATGGCGGTTGGACAAATCTTTGCTAGCTAATCCCCAGTGGGTCATTGTAAGGAAATGCCTCCTTGGCATGGTTACCCCCTGACGTTTTGCCTTTGCTGATGGCAAGTTATGAATTGAAAGTGTGCTGGGACCGTGCTAACCAGGCCCCAGCACAAGTGTTCTTTCCCTAAACTGTACCTTTGTCTCCACAATTGGCACAACCCTGGCACTCAGGTAAGTGCCTTGTAACTGGTACCCCTGGTACCAAGGGCCCTGATGCCAGGGAAGTTCTCTAAGGGCTGCAGCATGTCTTATGCCACCCTGGGGACCCCTCACTCAGCACCTACACACTGCTTGCCAGCTTGTGTGTGCTGGTGTGGAGAAAATGACTAAGTCGACATGGCACTCCCCTCAGAGTGCCATGCCAACCTCACACTGCCTGTGGCATAGGTAAGTCACCCCTCTAGCAGGCCTTACAGCCCTAAGGCAGGGTGCACTATACCACAGGTGAGGGCATATGGGCATGAGCACTATGCCCCTACAGTGTCTAAGCAAAACCTTAGACATTGTAAGTGCAGGGTAGCCATAAGAGTATATGGTCTGGGAGTCTGTCAAACACGAACTCCACAGCACCATAATGGCTACACTGAAAACTGGGAAGTTTGGTATCAAACATCTCAGCACAATAAATGCACACTGATGCCAGTGTGCACTTTACTGTGAAATACACCCAGAGGGCATCTTAGAGATGCACCCCCTGAAAACATACCCAACTTCCAGTGTGGGCTGACTAGTTTTTGCCAGACTGCCACACACCGGACATGTTGCTGGCCACATGGGGAGAGTGCCTTTGTCCCTCTGTGGCCAGGAACAAAGCCTGTACTGGGTGGAGGTGCTTCTCACCTCCCCCTGCAGGAACTGTAACACCTGGCGGTGAGCCTCAAAGGCTCACCCCCTTCGTTACAGTGCCACAGGGCATCCCAGCTAGTGGAGATGCCCGCCCCTCCGGCCACTGCCCCCACTTTTGGTGGCAAGGCTGGAGGAGATAATGAGGAAAACAAGGAGGAGTCACTCCCCAGTCAGGAAAGCCCCTAAGGTGTCCTGAGCTGAGGTGACTCTCACTTTTAGAAATCCTCCATCTTGCAGATGGAGGATTCCCCCAATAGGATTAGGGATGTTCCCCCCTCCCCACAGGGAGGAGGCACAAAGAGGGTGTAGTCACCCTCAGGGCCAGTAGCCATTGGCTACTGCCCTCCCAGACCTAAACACACCCCTAAATTCAGTATTTAGGGGCTCCCAGAACCGAGGACGATAGATTCCTGCAACCTAAAGAAGAAGATGAACTGCTGACCTGAAGCCCTGCAGTGAAGACTGAGGCGACAACTGATTTGGCCCCAGCCCCACCGGCCTGTCTCCCTACTTCGAAGAAAACTGCAACAGCGACGCATCCAACAGGGTCCAGCGACCTCTGAAGCATCAGAGGACTACCCTGCATCTAAAGGACCAAGACGCTCCTGAGAACAGCGGCCCTGTTCAAGAAACTGCAACTTTCTGAAACAAAGAAGCAACTTATAAAGACCACACATTTCCCGCCGGAAGCGTGAGACTTTCCACTCTGCACCCGACGGCCCCGGCTCGACCTGCGGACAAGTAACACTACAGGGAGGACTCCCTGGTGACTGCAAAGCCCGTGAGTAGCCAGAGTTGACCCCCCTGAACCCCCACAGCGACGTCTGCAGAGGAAATCCAGAGGCTCCCCCTCACCGCGACTGCCTGCTTCAAGGAACCCGACGCCTGGAAACAGCACTGCACCCGCAGCCCCCAGGACCTGAAGGAACCGAACTCCAGTGCAGGAGGGACCCCCAGGTGACCCTCTGCCTAGCCCAGGTGGTGGCTACCCCGAGGAGCCCCCCTGTGCCTGTCTGCATCGTTGAAGAGACCCCGGGTCTCCCCATTGATTCCTATAGAAAACCAGACGCCTGTTTGCACTCTGCACCCGGCCGCCCCTGTGCCACTGAGGGTATACTTTCTGTGCCTGCTTGTGCCCCCCCCGGTGCCCTACAAAACCCACCTGGTCTGCCCTCCGAAGACGCAGGTACTTACCTGCTGGCAGACTGGAACCGGGGCACCCCTGTTTCCATTGAAGCCTATGTGTTTTGGGCACCACTTTGACCTCTGCACCTTACCGACCCTGAGCTGCTGGTGTGGTAACTTTGGGGTTGCCTTGAACCCCCAACAGTGGGCTACCTTGGACCCAACTTTGAACCCTGTAAGTGTTTTACTTACCTGTGAACTTAACATTTACTTACCTCCCCCAGGAACTGTTGATTTTTGCAGTGTCCACTTTTAAAATAATGTATTGCCATTTTTGTCAAAACTGTACATGCTATTGTGATTATTCAAAGTTCCTAGAATACCTGAGTGAAATACCTTTCATTTAAAGTATTGTTTGTAAATCTTGAACCTGTGGTTTTTAAAAGAAAACTAAGAAAATATATTTTTCTATATAAAAACCTATTGGCCTGGAATTTGTCTTTGAGTGTGTGTTCCTCATTTATTGCCTGTGTGTGTACAACAAATACTTAACACTACCCTCTGATAAGCCTACTGCTTGACCACACTACCACAAAATAGAGCATTGGAATTATCTCTTTTTGCCACTATCTTACCTCTAAGGGGAACCCTTGGACTCTGTGCACACTATTTCTTACTTTGAAATAGTATATACAGAGTCAACTTCCTACTGTCACCGACATGAGGAGATTCATACAGGAGTTCTTCCAACTCAATCAGAATTCTGCATCACTGTTTAATTTTTGGTAAGCATTTAAAGCTACAGCCAGTGGCCAAATTATGTATTTTAAAGCAGCACAGACACAACAACGAGAGTTACAAATAAACAAACTTCAGATGGCAGTAGATAAGGCAACAGACGAATGCATGAAATTAGGAGGGCAGGAAGCGGCAAGGCATAAGCTCAATCAAATGAGGGCTTAACTTACAGATTCTTTTATTCTTGAAGGAACTAGCTCAAGGGCTTATCAACAGTTGGTTTAAGAAGAAAGTCAACAGATAGGTAAACTGTTGGCTTGGACCACTCGTATAAGACACTGTTAGAAATGGGGTCTCTAGTTGGCAGTTGGTTTGCACCCTGTCCAAGTAGGGACCCTCACTGTAGTCAGGATAAGGGCGATACCCGCTCAGATAACCCCTGCTCACCCCCTTGGTAGCTTGGCACGAGCAGTCAGGCTTATCTCAGAAGCAATGTGTAAAGCATTTGCACATAACACACAGTAATAAGTGAAAACACTACAAAAGGACACCACACCAGTTTTAGAAAAATAGCCAATATTTATCTATATAAAACAAGACCAAATACGATAAAAATCCAACATACAGTAAGAAAAATATGAATTCTGCAAAATTTACTCAAAACTACAGTTCCTTGAAGTCGATAGCTCCACCTGGGGCTATCACGGCGTCGTGATCAACAAAACCAACAGTTCAGGCCGGCCGCGGCATTGCGGGCCAGCCACGGTGTCAGGAAGACACGCAAACAGTACCTTGGATTTGCAGGGCGTCGTGATCCTCTCTGTGTGCTCTGGAGAGTGGCGTCGGTTCCGGAGTCGGTGCAGGAGTTGTCAGGCCCTTGAATTCACGCACCTCAGGGATCGAACTCCAGGCTGATGAAATCAGGTGCGCTGGCGTAGATGGCATCGGGGTTGCGGTGCGAAGTGGGATGATGCCACGTGAGGTGCCCACAGGTCACGGTGCAGGCAGCGGCTCGGTGACAGCGTCCAGTGGCGTCGGTGAGACCAGGGCTGCGGTGTGAAGCGGGGGCGATGCAATGTGCAGTGTCCACAGGTTTGAAGATGCCCATAGGGCATATTTCAATGCTCCTTTCTCGGAGGAGAATGTAAAGACGATGATTCATGACCTGCCCGGAGATAAGTCACCTGGCCTTAATGGTTTGACTCCAGCTTTCTATAAGGAATACTCTGATATCCTTGCACCTCACCTGCTGGAGGTCTATGTGGAGGCAATGAAGACTGGAGTTCTTCCCCGCTTCTCTTCGTGAGGCACTGATCATTACGATCCTTAAGCCAGACAAGGACCCGCATAGCTGCGATTCGTATTGCCCGCTCTCAATGATCAATGTTGAAAATAAGATTTTGGCCAAGATGATCGCGGCACGGTTGCAGCCGTTGATGAAGAGGCTGGTGCTGCCGGATCAGTCCGGGTTTGTCCTGGGACGGTCCACGGAACATAACCTGCGGACGTTTTTTGCTGCCGCAGGTTTGCTTACTGCTGGCGATGATGCGGCAGCGGTGTTTTTGGATGCCACGAAGGCTTTTGATTCCCTGGTGTGGAAGTACCTGTTTGCGCTTCTTGGCAGGGTGGGTTTGAGGAAGCGCTTTGTGACTTTGATTCGCTTGCTGTATACATAGCCCGTCGCTTGACTTCGGTTGAATGGAAGTATCTCAGCCCCCTTTCGGGTGGCTCGGGGGACCAGACAGGGGTGCCCTTTATCCCCACTGCTTTTCGCGACAGCGATGGAGCTGCTCGCGACCTTCCTGCGCCAGCACCACAATCACAGAGGGCTGCAGTTTTGGCAACATCCCATTTTAATCTCCATGTACGCTGATGACATTGCGCTGTATCTGCGGGAGCCCGGAAATAATTTAGATGTTCTACTGGATGAGATTCTACGGTTTGGTGCATTTTCGGGTATAGCGATCAACTGGTCTAAGTCTGTTGTGCTGCTTTTAACGTCGGGGACGGTGGGCTTCCTGTCCCGATATCCTATTGAGTGGGCTAGTGGCCTGATGCAGTATTTGGGAATCTGGCTGAGCTGTGATGTCGAAACGCTCTGGGTGGCTAATTATGGTACAGCTATGTCCTGGCTGGAGGACAGAATTGATCTATGGCACTCCCTACCCTTGTCATTAATAGGACGAGTTGCCATCGCCAAAATGGTAGTGTTGCCTAAACTCCTGTACTTGTTCGTGAACCTCCCTCTTGTCCTTACAGTGTGCTTTTTGAAGCGCCTTCGCTCTGCCATGATCCGACTGGTTTGGGCAGGTGGACAGCCTAGAACTGCATGGGAGAAATTAACGCTACTGTTTGAACTTGGTGGCCTCGCTGCTCCTGATCTAGAGCTTTACTATTACTTTGCGTATTACTGGGTCCGCCCTGTTTGCTACATGCCGCATCTCACCCCTGAGAGCAATGCAGTTTGGCCAGTTCAATTGACACACGTTTTCGGGCGCTTGTCTCGGCCTCGACCCCGGGGGTGGACACGGTAGCATGCACTGTTAGTGCATGGACTGCTGTATTGAAGCGATCTGGTGTGCATGAGCCCTTCGCGCCATCGATGCAGGTGGCGGCTGTGGGTGATGAGGGGCTGTTGCAAGACTCGCAGCTGCAGAAGAATCTTCGTGACTCGGACCGGTCTCTTTTGGGGGACTGGTTTGTGGACGGGCAGCTGATCTCCCCGGAGGTGGCGCTTGGGGATGGCGCTGGCAGTGCGCTGCATCGGCTATATATGCTGCATGTATGTACATTGCTCCATGCGCGCTACTCTGGTCTCCCGGAGACCCCGTTGATATGCTGTGTACTGGAGGTAGTATGGAGTGCGCAGACGCTGAGGAAGTTAATCACTAAGTTGTATGGCTACATGCAGGCTCAAAGGGGCGGACTTGCTATGTCTGCAAAAGTAAAGTGGGAGGCAGATGTAGGTGAGGAGATTTCTGATGGGGCATGGCAGAAGTGTTATGCGCAAATGAGGGCGCTCTCACCAAATTACAGGCTGCGACTCATTCATTTCAAATTCTTGCAGCGTATATATTATACTCCTCGCGGCCTGTATGCTATGGGGCTGCGCGCGGATGCTAACTGCGAAAAATGCCACGCCCCGGATGCTGACTTTCTTTATCTGGCTTGACACTGTGGGGAAGTAGGCAATTTTTGGCTGGAAGTAACACATGCGATTGGGGAGATGACTGGCTTAGAGCTGACCCCTTCTCCTGTGTTGGCGCTGCTTGGGAGCGTAGACGAAGTTCCACTAGCTCTGAGGAAACTGGTGAGCATGCTGCTGCTGCTTTTGGCTAAGTTAGGGTCGCGATCTGCTGGGGACAGGGCCGGCCACCTCGGGTTTCTGATTGGCTGTGCGACGCTGCGTTTTGTCAGGAGCAATTGACAGCTTACTGTGAGCTGGTTCCTGAGGGCTCTAGGCCGAGGGACATCTGGGCGCCTCTGCGCTCCTACCTGGAGACTGCTTACTAACTGATATGCGCTCATTCCGATTGGTCATGTATCTGGGAAATGCCTTGTGTTGCCATCCCCGTGTGTTGCTGCTGGATGCGGGATAATTATTAGTGCTGCCTTTGCCAGCTGTCTTTCTACATCTTGTATCTGTTCTTTTGCCCCTTGAATGAGAGCATCTGTTGTTTGCAGCCCCAATCTGTGCTCACAGAGGACTGCTTTGTTCATACTATGGCTGGATTCTGGCACACTTGAACTTAGTGGGGGACACATTCTCCCGGAATCCTTACTCTGGTGAACTGTTGGAGATGCCATTGTTGCTGTGCACAGATGGGGCCATGTTCATGATAATGCTGTTGGGATAGTAGGGTATCTTTGTTGTCTGTTTACTTAAAATGCATAACCAAATACATTTAATAAAAATAATTAAAAAAATCAGAAGTAAAATACTTGGTACAGGGACTGTTAGCGGATCGACCTGCTTCAGCAATAACTGCAGAATTTAGGGAGAATATTCTCCGAACAACACAATGTGTAATATTTGACAAAGATTGGAGAATTATCTCAGAAATGGGTTATAAATCTTTGAGGGCAGCTAACTAGAAACAAACGCCCTTTCTCTCCAGATGGATGACCTAATACACTCCTGAGAAGATACATAAACTGTTTCCGTCAATTCACGATCAATGCTTTCGCTGCCAGCAGGAGGGGTTGGGGAACTGGCTTCATGTCTTTTTTTGACTGCTCCAAATTAACTGCTTTCTGGTTGGAAATAGAGAAGGTAATAAATTACAGCTCCAACTCAAGGACTGAGTTAGATTCAACTCTAGTTTTTGTTTGGAGCTATTGAGAAAATACATCAGTTAGTAAAACACCAACAATATATTTCAGCAATTGTTTTAGCAGTAGCTCGATCATTAATACTTCAGTTATGGCGCACTCAGACAATTCCCACCATGCAGAACTGGTGGAAAAAAAATGCTAAGAACTAACAAATATGTGGCGGCATACACAAAACATGTCAGGAGCATAAAAAGGTTTATGTTTATAGCTATATGGCAGTACTTAGAGGAGTAACAAGCCTTGAATAGGGAAAGTAAGAAGCTATATGAAAACATCGCTCATCAATACAGTACGATAATGTATAAAACAGATAAAAAGACAGAAACTTTGTTGTGATTATAATTTGAAAAAAAAAAATGACTTGAATTAATGTTTTATTTAACCAAGGTAGATAACAAGGCTATCTGGATTTCACCAGCCTAGAAAATCGATTGTTACGGACTGATGCTACCTAGGTCTAATTCATGTTTTATTTTTGTGTATATGTATACCTGAAATAAAAATAAAAAATAAAAAAAAGTAAGATTTGCTTTAAGCATACGTCTGAGACCATTATTACGTTTTTCAGAGGCTTTAAACGCTATTCAGTCTCCCTTGCTGTCTAGGTGTTCAGGGAACAGGCTGCAAGCACAGTAGAAGTAGTTGGTTTGCTTCCCCCGAGAACCTATTTATAAGATCATTGCTGAAACTACCACAGGGCTCTCCTGTGTATCCACTTAAATCGGCACAAGATAACTGACTGTGCAAGGCTGAAGCCTATTCTTTTCTGGCACGTGTTTAATTTAAGAACTGGCCCATTACCGGGCAGTTTAAGCAATATAATTAGCCGGCACCAGGCACTAAACATTCCCTGGCTAAAGTATATCCAGAGATCATTAACTAAATTAGGTCTGGTGAAGTTTTGGTCTGAGCCCAGTTCAATTTCTGCCAGGACAGCTTTATTTGTAGAAAAGCCCTTCTGGAAATCAGTTCAGATGACAAAGTGTGGTGCATCGTCTCTTGGATCTTTAACCAACTCATTTCTGAACCAAAAAAATGATTTTAAATTTGAAGAGTTCCATGATGTTTTACAAGAGGAAGCTTTATATATTTTGGTAAGGATGGATATTCTTCCATTAGCTTGTTTTACGAGCACTTGGTCCAACCTTCAGCCTAGCAAAGTTACATGCCCTGTATGTAATGCTGTTTATGAAGATATTCAGCATGTTCTTTTCTTCTGCTCTGCATATAAAATCACACGAGTAAATATGGATTAAACCACTCTGCGTAAACTTGGGAATCAGGCCCTATCAGGAGACCCTATGAATCTGTCAAGAAGATACTACTCCAAAGACAGTCTTCCCTGTGTCTAATTTTCTGGAAACAGACTGGTGTGTAATAAGCAAGTGTCTGGGCAACTAAAAATCTGGGCCCCGAGTCAGTCAAAGTGCTTTTTGCTTTTGTTCTAGGAAATGCTCAAACTGATCCATTCATTATACTTTTTATATCTGATAATTTGAGCTCTAAAAACAGCTCTAATTAGTGCACTGCCCCTAGGAGATAGTATTGGCCAGCGTGCCTCACAGTATTGATAAATGCTGTTTATACTTTTTTTTAGTCATTTTAAATTTCTACACTGATTCGATGTTTTGTATATATGTTTGTCTTTGTCTGTTAATTCATGTAAATTCGAAATGACAAAGTGAAGCTAACTCAATTATGGATCTATTATAGATCGGTGGGCTCAAACTCAAAGCTTAACATTGATGCTTAAAGGGACAATGTATATATAATTGAAACAACATTTTGACAGGGGAATGCCCTGTGAGAACAATAAAGCACCCAGGTTTCTTTCTTTCATTTGATTAAATTCACTTATTAATCAACATGGATGAACTGATTTGTATTTTAGTGGCTTGCCATTGTAAAAGGTGGAAAGAGCACAATTCACTGTTTGCACTGGGTGGAAGATTTCAATGAAATCTTAAAGCTGTGATAAATCATTTCTCTGCTTTTATTTTGAGTAACTCCAAGGGCTCCGAATTAGATTTGATGGTGGTACCATTCGATTACTTCAACGCCCAAGGGCACCAGCCAGATCAATCTAGTAGAAATGTTGCACAGAGTGACCATTCGGGTTCAGCGGTCTCAATGACCATTTAGCCAATTTCTCAATGAGACCACCACCATAAGTTCAGTGGATTTTAATGTTATGCAAAACTACAGAAACTTGGAAAAAAGTGACTGCTTTGAGTGCACAGTTGTGTCTATAAGGAATTAATCGGAGAAGTGGCAAATTGTTATGTAAGCAATAAAAACTAAACTGCATATGGTGAACAGAAATATATAAATCCACAGTTATCATTAATGACAGAACAAAGCAATTATTTTGCAGTCTGATTAGCCTACTGGATATACTAAAGCATGTAAACATTAATTCATTGATAATGGCAGCTGCCTGTCAAATATTTGCAATCATAAAACCCACGCATAAGTGTACAGCCTCATGTAACATCCTGTCCATGCAGTAGAGGACACAAATATTTTAAGTGTAGTGCTTATATCTATAGGGCAAACACGAAGCACCCAGGAACTGCCATGATGTGCCAGCTGACTAATACACACCTTATTTCATTTCTTACATTGCATTACTAAAGGATGACCATGCAAAGCAAATAGGAAAGCGAGATAGCAGCAATCTAAGGCATCTGGGTAAGCTGTGTGGGCAAATACGAATCTACAGCACTACATGCCACAAGCAAATGCTTACAGAATAAGTAACATTTTCTGTTAGTGGCATATGCTGCAGTAGACACAGATTACCTTTTGACTTTAGCATAACAAGTTTGAAAACGTTTGACTATTACCAGGTATGCCTGCTTTGGTGAAAGCACGGCCTTTGCATGGTTTTGAGAATGAGACAAAAAGCTGTTGTGTTTTGTGGAAGGATTTCATCCAGTCAATTTAGTACACGAGGGCCTTTTTAACATCTAGTGTTTGAAGTGCCCTTTCTGTTGTAGAGTATGGGTGTGGGAAGAATACCAGCAACTCAATGGGTTGATTAAGGTGGAAGAAGATACCACCTTAAGGTGGAACTTGGGATTTGTCTTCTGGATGATCCTTTCACTGTGCACCCAGAAAAAGGGCTCTAGGAGGATGTCTTGGAAGCTCACTAGCTCACTTGAGAGGTAATGGCTACAAGAAAGGCTACCTTCCAAGAGAAACATTGTAGCAGACACGTATGAAGGGGTTTGAAAGGAGGGTCCAAGAGGCGTGTGAGTACAATGTTGGGATTCCATACAGGGGAGGGCTTACCCTGGGTGGAATGACCTGTTTAAGTCCTTCCATGAAGAACTTAAAGGGGTCTTGAACAGTGATGAATGCTCTTTGTTCTGAAGATATGCAGCAACTGCAGCTAAGTGAAGCCAGATAGATGTGTATGTAAGGCCAGACGTGTGTAAAATGGAGCATGTAGCAGACTGTGTCCTGGACTACAGACTTGAGAGGATCAATGTGTTTGAAGAGACAGTAACTGGCATATGTTTTCTATTTGGCTGCATAGTAGGCTCATGCTGTGGGCCAGAGTCTCTCGAAGGATAGACACAAAGTAAGGAGGGAGATTAGGGTATCTGACCTCTAGGACTTCAGGAGACATACAGCAAGATTGAGCTGCCTGGGTTTTGGGTGACTGACTGTGCAATGGTTCTGGGTAGGAATGTCTGACCTGTTGGGCAGTTTCGCGATCAAGAAGGGTAGTGAAACAGGGCTGCCTCACCCATATGGGAGCCACCAGGATCAGCCTGAGTGATGCTTGCTGAAGAAGCATCCGACCCATGAATGGAAGTAGTGGCAGAGAAGTATAGGCAAATATCCCTGACCAGTATGTCCATAGTGCATTACCTATGGATTGAGGCTGCGGGTACCTGGAATAGAAATGCAGGCATTTTGTGTTTCCCGCGGTGGCGAAGAGGTCTACATTAGGAAACAACCAAAGACAGAAGGACAGGAATAAGATTTACCTGTGGAGTTCCCACTCGTGGACTTGTTGCTGCATCCTGCTGGGCAGGTCTGCATATCATTGTCCATTTCCGCTACGTACTTGGCTAGACTGTGGACATTGTGGTGAAGTGCCCACTGGCAAATGCTCTGAGCTAGAGCTGACAACGGAGGTGAGTGAGTGCTGCTATGTTTCTGAAGGTAGTATATGGCGGTTGTGTTGTCTGTGCACATAATGACTACCTTGTGCTGAATGTGGCGGAGAGACGATTTGCGAGCTAAGTGGCCTGTTAGTAGCTCTGGGAGGTAGATGTGCAGCCCCTTTTGGTGTGGTGTCCGCATGTCCTGAAGGCCAAGTCCTGGTAATGTGCTCACCACCCGGTCAGGGAAGCGTCCACAGTGACGATCACCTGCGGTACTGGGTCATGAAAAGGCTAGTCCTGCAACAGATTGTTGCTGTTCCACCACTGCAGAGAGCGATGGGTGCTGGCATGAATCAACACTAGATTTCAATAAACCTCTACTTGTGACAATTGTGTTGCTAGGCACTCCTGGAGCAGACATGTGCAATCTGACATGGGGAGCTATGGCAATACAAAAGGCCATCATGAAGAGGAGGTGACTGACAAGTTATTTGGCGATCTGGATGAAAAAGGGGTGTTTCTTCTTACTGAAGGAGACTGATGTTCTGAGGGAAAGGGTGTGTTTGGGTGGGATTATGTGTGGTGGGGTTGTAGTGAGTGCTAGACAATAACCCTGCCGTGTGATGGAGAGAACCCAGTGGTCAGAGGTGATGTCCTGCCACATTCCCATGAACTCCTGGAGTCTTTCCCCAACAGGTACAGTGTGATCAGGTGGTAGGCAAGTGTAAATGAGTCACTGATTGATAGTGTTGGCTGCCTTTTCTATACCCAGGGAACTGCTCCCCAATAGCCTCCCTGTGATACCCAAGTGAAGGGGTTTGTTGCTGCTGTGGCCTCTGACAGGAGGTAGCAGCTTCGGGAGAGGTGATTTTAGCCCCTCCTCTGACATATGATGTGCAAAAGGCACCACAGGAACAAGGGGTCCAGTAGGCTTCACGGTATTCATGTCCTCCTTATTCTTTGAGCATCTGGTCAACCTGGAATCTGATAGGTGCTCTCCATCAAAGGGTATGCTGTGAAGATGTTACTGTATTTCTGGCTTGAAGCTAAAAACACATAGCAAACTGTGGCAGTGAATCAGGAAATGTGAGTTAATGCCATGCACTGCTGTGTCAGCAGCATCCAGGGCACACCAAAAAGGGGTGTTGGATATAGGTTTACCCTCTTCAACAAAGCTCCTGGCCTTGCTTTTTGTACTGATTCTATAGATATTTGAGGAGCTCCTCCATTTTGGTCCCATTTACTCGGATGAACCTGGAAAGCAGTCCGACAGAGTTGGGAATGAACCAATGTGCTACTGACTGAGCGACTAACTGCCTCCCCACCACATCCATCTTCAGGCTCTCCTTGTTTGGTGGAGGTTCATTGCTGGTGCCTTGTTCTTTTACATGCTAATGGGCTGTATATGCTACCCTGGAGTCTGGAGGGAGTTTTCCCCTTAATGTATGCAGGGTCGAAGGGTGAGGCTTTGCATTTTTTCTCCACCCTCGGGGTTCACTGCCCAGGCCTTAACGGAATCCTTGAATACCTTAGGACCAATTTTCAGCATTCCCTTTAACATAGGGAGGAACTATATGGAGCAGTGGGTGGAGCATAGCGTCTCCATGAGGAAATCCTTAACCTCCTCAATTTTATACATTTCCACTTTGTGATAAGTGGTTGCCTACTGCAGGACCTTGTGGTATGAAGTGGTGTCATTTGGAAGGGATGGCTTGGCTGTTTAAAGGTCGGGATCATTGTCCCTAGGTGGGTCTATATTTATCATCCATGGGTCATCATGTGAATGAGGGTCAAATGGGTCATTATAAGGATCCTGTAAATAGGCTGGGCTGTCGCCGCTGGGCAGAACATGAAGAACCCTCTAGTGATTTGGAAGCTGTAGTTGAGCGTAAGTAGGG
Source organism: Pleurodeles waltl (assembly GCF_031143425.1). Lineage (NCBI taxonomy): Eukaryota > Metazoa > Chordata > Amphibia > Caudata > Salamandridae > Pleurodeles > Pleurodeles waltl. The sequence goes on from NC_090439.1 coordinate 208,882,564, forward strand.
AGGGAGGTGGAGATGATGGAAGAGGAGGAGGAAGAGATGGAGGATTTGGTGATGGTGGACATGGCTGGGGAAGCAAAGAGATGGTTCCCCCATTGTAGTGACTTTTCATTTTGCCCAGTGGGTCAGGCTGCAGGTCAAGAGTGTCCTGAAAAGTCACTTTCCTTTTAGGAAGAATTGAGTCTTGAAGCTTTGGTGGAGTCTGAGCGAGGATCATGTCAGTTTGTGGGTGGATTAGGATCCATTGCTTTGTGGCATTGAGCTCTTCCAGAAGACATTGCATGATAGGTTGATCCTGGTACCCGAATGCAGTGGAAGACGGATCTCTAGGTACAGGGTGCTTCAGCTCCGAGGCTTGTTTATGATTCGCTGTCACTGAGGTTGGTTTGGCTGCTGACAGTGCCTTTGGAGTCGAAGACGCTGGGACTTTTATATGTGCTTTGGCAACAGAAGCTGGCTTGGCAACAGATCTGAAGCATATTTTTGGTGCCGACCATGGCCTTAAGGCAGTGGCATACTGGAAGCTTGATGCTGGGCTTCAGGGCTTGATGCCAATCCCCTTGAGGATGGCACTCTGCCTCTGTTTAGTAATGGGAAGGTGGAGGAGGGAGGGGTGCCATACTCATGGCACATGTCTTCTTCATCTGAATGCTGACAGGCTGAGGGTCTTCAGTTTTGGAGTCTGCATGTGAAATCAGCAACGGAATAAAAGGCAGAGGCTGGTCAGAGGAAGTCCCTGGTTGAGTTTCTTCTTCCATGTCCCGATCATTGAAGAAATCAGGTGAGTAGTCCCGTCTGTACCATGGGTCCGTCAAGCAAGGCATTCATCTCAGCGAAAGCATAGAGTCTTTTTTGAACAGCTAGGTGGATCAGGACCCTGGTTATGGTCCAGGGACAGACAGGCTACACTCCTGGTGGAGGTCTGTCCAGGGATATTTGATTCAACACTGTGGACAGTTCTGGAATGGAGTCCATTTAGCAGAGTGTGATCATTCTTAGGGCAGAAGATGATGGATGAAGCCCCAAAAGGACAACGACAACAACCCAGAAGGGGGGTGGGTTGAGGAGATCCCAATTGTCAAGATTAACGGGGCAGCACAATGACTCTGAAAGAACACTTAATGACTGCTTTACCAACAGGTCTGGGGAATCCGAAAGGGCCTGAAGACTATCACAGCAAGGTGTCGACCTAGGGTTCGGTGGAGACATGTCCAAAACTGACAGCGGAGTGAAAACATAATACTGTTGGAACCAATGTGCATTGCCAGCAATAGGAGGAGTCACTATACATCGTGACTCGAAAGGTTTCTTCTAAGAAAATTGTAATTGTATTTATACAGCGCTTACTACCCCTGATGAGGCATGAAACTGGTTTTCTGCAAGTAGCCAGCTACTCTGGAACCCAAAAGGATTAGTGGTGGACTAGTAAAGGGAAATAGGAGTACAGTATTAGTATTAATATTGGGAGGTATGAATTAGTTTGAGCAGATGACATTTGAGTCTGTTAGTTGATCTGAATAGAATAATGGAGGGTTAGAGGAGGGAAGAATCAAGAAGTGTTAATTGGGAGATCACAGTAGTAAGAGGAGGTTTGGGATGAGTAAAGGAGAGGTGGAGGATGTAAGTCTATAGAAAGGTATTAGGGAGATCATAGAAGGTAAATGGGGTTTGGGATGAGTCAAATAAGAGATAAATGAAGGAGAATTTTGTAGGGTTGTTTGAGTGTTCATAGTCGTAAACTGAGGTTTGGGGTGAGCCAGGAGGGGTAGAGGAGGGAAGAGTCTGTGAAGGGTTATTGAGGAGATCATAGTAGTAGAATGGGTTTGAGATGAGTCAGAGTGGAGATAGAGGAAAGATTGATAGAGGTATAGGGTGATGGTGAGTAAAGCTCTCTCGAGAGAGTAAAATGTTTGTTTTTCTCTTGTACAGTAGGACTTGTAAACGTCTGAGAGCAACAGTAGATTGAAGGAGTATGAACAGCATGTGTGTCTATGGCTAAACATGCCACAAACATTATTTCAAAAATTATTATGGATGTAATGTACATTGTATTCCTCACAAAAGTATACAAAACATTAATAGTTAAGTATTCAACAGTGCATCTGCACAAGGGTGGCACCAGCTTACACCATTGCTTATGTACTGTTACACCAATATCAGTATTCAATTACTGATAACTCCTTCATAAAATGTATGATTTCGAATTAGTTATATATAGTTTTCATGTGATCATTAATTTGTTTCCATATGTTGTAAATACCTGTATTTTACACTTTCCATTACATAACTTGGTACCATGGAAGCAATATATGCTCCTTCACTGTTTTTACATTCTCCAAGAGAACCACCAATTGAATAGAAAGACTGGCACAGGGTTATAGCATATCATAGGGCGATTGACACACATTGTTTAAGAGCAGAAATTAAATAAAAATCATTCTTGAACATCGTCTTGGTAAAGAGGAGCAAAACATCTTCCTGTTCACACTCCTATTTAAGTAGAAGAGTTTGATGAATTCCCAGAATTAGTATAGCCCATAGAACAAAGATTTAATTCACAAAAAAGTACAGTAGTAAGACAATTCACATTGTTTTCAAGGGCAAAGTGTCCAGATGAGTCCACCAAGTCCTCTGTCACATCATTCAGAGTAGTTGCTTCAGCTTGAGGGTCTGAACATTTTACATATCAACTGCTTAGGGATCAGTTAACTGTAAAATGTCATAGCAAAGTAATAAAAGAAACAATGCCTTTATTAAAAAAAGTTCCTTCACTAACTAAAGCCACTGAATTGGACACCATAATTCATTCTCCACACCTAGAAATTAAAATAATGTCATATGATTAAATTATTCCTACCATTAAAAGTAATGTTTCTGAAACCAAATACATTTTTTCACAAGAAGCTGAATTGACCTATTTTGTTTTCAAAGAAGTTATTGCTGTTTTTCTACCCACCTTGCACGAAACAACATGTGTGACACCCCATTTCATCTAAAAGTTCACACTGCCGACAGACTGCTGTAGATCTATTTGTGCGCCACCCATCTCCTACATTACAGAAATGTCAGATCTGCAGACTTTCATGTCATTCGCCACACCTCAGAGTGGAAATACAAACAAAATGACTGAAAAAGCACATCTATATCCAAGAACAAGGGCTATAACTAACTACAAAGATGAGTAAACAGCATTTATTTCAACAATAACTGACCATCTCAGTAATGCTCACACACGTTTAAGGTACCATTTCATAATTAAACTTTAAACATATTTTCAGTTGCATATCTCAGAAATTTGCACCATGCAGCAGCTTTCAAATTTTGTCTGGCCTCAAGAAAAAACTTGCACTTGTTAGCACGCCTGGTCCTTAGTAAGTAAACTTAGAAGGGGGCACGTATAGGTCGATTAACATTTTGATTCGCATGAAATATCCTAGCCACGGTGTGACCAATGGTCTCAATAATCAATACATAAAATCAGTAACCATTAGGCTAGTCATTTATCAACAGTTAATAAAAATCACACCATGAGCTTACAGCAATGAATAACCACAACTCAATATACGTTTTAACAATTTTATTCCCTATAAATTACATTACTAAATCATGAGATTATTTCAAACTTTATTCGAATCAATCGAGGTTACTTCATTAGTAATAACCAATAACACAATCTAATAAAAAATTGAGACAGAATACATTCTAAAGCATTTGCATAAGTCAATAGGTGAATCAAAGGTGAATACGTCAACATGAGTAGCAAAGATCCGCAAATCAGTCTGTCAATCATTTGTCAATGTATATGTCAACGTCTTAGAATAGGAACCTCACATAACCCAGATTAGCATTAGCATGTGGGACTTCATGCAAAAACAGTTTAGAACATGAATTTGGAAAACATCCAGCTAAGACAAAAAACTATTAGACAGCAAAGTTGGTACCTAGAAAGAAAAGGCACAAAAGATAATTCAGTCACAGTGTCATATCTACCTATCCTCGGTATGGATCAGCAACAAAGTCAGGCTTCGTCTTCAGGTCATCAATCGATCAGCATCGCATCAGGCTCTCAAGAGCATGAGCCCAATGACAGAATCTTTAATCTCTTCGATCGCGTAGTCTCTCCCCTGACACCTGCACCTAACATCTGAACTCTCCCTTTGTGTCACGTCATTATATCAAAGTCACCCAGACTATCCTCCAATTCCTAATTGGTCAATTAGTTGTACGATATTTACCTAACCAATGAATAAAACACACCAAATCTATAGATTCTAATATTTCATAGTTCTCAGAGTGTTGATTGGTCAGTCTTGTAATGTCCTCATCATCCGGCTCGTCAGGTATCGAAAATGTTGCATCTTCTTCTCCAGTGTCTCTATTGTTCCAGTCCTGAGAAAGTACACTCTGAATGCTTTACACACTTTCTGTTACATTTTTATTCCATCAACTCCTGTCCGACGGTTCACGCAAAGGATTCTAGCTAAGCAGATTTTAATAAACAACGAGCAGTTCACGGTTAGTTCAGCCCATCAGTGGCTTACATTGAACGTCAATATTCAGCTTCTGCATGAGGCCTGGCAAAACCAGGCCACGACTTTGGCTAAGTTATAGTCTACAATGTAATACAAACTTAAGTTATATCTCTCAATATGACTTACTACTACATTATTTCAATACATTTTCAATTATTCACATACTTTTTAATATAATTAGTGAATCTTGGTAGTCACTCTCCGATGGCACATTTTCAAACGTGCACATTATTTTTCTACGTTAATCATTTTCTACACTTTATTATTCCAAATACATAAACATTCATTAATAATTTCTAATTAATATGTTTGTGTTAACAATCCCTCCTCTGATGACTAAATATGTCACACTACTTTACCATCAATAATTTTCACAGTTCTGTTTCTTTAGCATTTTGTCTTTTTCTCAAATCTTCCTTATAGATTCTTTCTCTGGTTCGTTCTTCCCTCCTCTGATTATTTTTACATCTTTTCAATGTAATCTTTTGACACAATTTACATGAACTCCATAAACCTAATATGCAAGCAATCACAATTAATATTCCCTGTATGATTTTTAATAATACCCCATTCCAAATATTAGTAAGCCAATTTCCCATTGAAACAAGTCCTTTTCCAGCCTTTTCCCAAACACCTGGTTCCTTCAATTCTTTCACATCCTTACTTGAGTTAGTCAGGTTAGTAAGTAAGCCTCTTATCTCCTTACCTTTGGTAGGAATATAAGAACAACAATGCCTAGAGTTAATCATTTTACAGACTCCGCCACCCTTCGCTAGAAGGATGTCTAAAGCAAGACGATAACGAAGAGTCAAGCCGCAGCTAATTCCTTATCTATCAGGAGTATTGCCCCTGTAAAAATTTGTCAACATGTTATTCACAATAGTAGAAACCTTTTGTATCTTGATCAAGCTCAGGATGACTCCCAGTTAAGGGATCACCGCACCAAACGTATCTCCCACAACTGCAGAAGACGATTCCCTCCTCTGTCGCTTATGATGTAATTCAGTCAATTTCGGAAACTTTTTCAAGTCATCTATCTGATAAATCTATGGGAATACTATCCCCAAATAACATGTCCCGTTCCATCCTCTTGGAAGAAGGTAATAAGCATTAAGTACACAAATATAAGTTCCCGAAATCGCAGGGCCCTGACCATTCAACATAAAAGTCCACTTACTCTGAAGCAAAGACATACCTACATTCACTCATTCCCACAAATAAAGTGCCAGTGCGTGATTTTGGCCTATGTATACGAAGCTTCCCAATGGATAATGCACCTAATGCTATTTTCCCTTGCGTTTAAATTGCAGTGTAAGCATAATCATTCTTATAAGTCCTTTTCCCTTAACCTTTTTCTAATTTTTCCTTTCTCCTGTCATCAGTATGACCTATGAAGCTCTTCTCTAAAGGTGTGAGCAAGCATGTGAGATTTATTTTTGTGCGCATATGCAGTTCCAAATGTTAGTGTACGCTCGAAGAATTCTCTAACCAATACTATATCCTGATCCTTAGCTACTCACCTCGGATACCTAATAATAGGAACAAACGAAAACACTACATCATAATTAGAGTAAAAATACTGTATGTACGCCTCATCATAGAATCTTGTTAGTAGCAGGCTACCGCTTATTCCGTAAGTTAGTGGAAGACTGTGGTACGTAACTCCTTCCTCTACTGACTAATGAATTTGCGCACACACAAGACAATCCCTTGCATCCATTGTCTCAACATACTCACTCAACAAGCGATATAAGACATTAGAAGAAAGCTCTCCTTGTGCATTAGTATAGTCATGCAAATATTTCTCATCTAACTTCAACTTTTCTAAAGCCGTTAGTGTAGTAGTCTCAGAAGCAGAAGTACGATTGGCTCCTTTCACATCAAGAACAGACATTCCCACAATCACCACTATAAACAAAATCCCACACATAATCACCAATCCAATGGTTAGATATTTACAGCGCCTATTATTCCTAACTTGATTATTTAACTCAGCCATAATTTGTAAAGAATCAGAAAGCGGAAGTAATTCTTATAAAGTGCAGCAAAAATCAAAAATAGAAAAATTATTCTCTTGCAGTTCAGTCTTGCATTCAGAAATCCCATTCCTTGTCAAAATTGATTAGCAGCTTGTCACGTCCAGTTTTCAATGTCAAATCAGGTTATCAATGCCTCTTCCAGTTTAGTTTCAACAGTCTCTTTTCTTGAGATATTTTCAGATTGATTCAACAATTCAGCTCCTCAATCATCTTCAGGTTACATCAAAATACTGACTCGGAACCTCTCTATCAAAACAAAGACAAACTTGTGTTGCCATTCATTAGTAGTTGCATACGCCTATTCAGGCCATGCGTATCGCCGACTTGCTATTCTCTTTTTTCAACTTTCGATCACCACTCAATTCTTCCTTTCTTGTAGTATCTACTTCTTCCTCTATTGTTTCATTTATGACCACTTCCTTTCTTTTCTCTACTTGCGATTCAGGCCAATTATCTCCTTTTCGCGATCCTTCTGTCAATATTCTTTGCTTCTCCCCTCTTTCTCTATGGTGTTCTCTCTTGATGGACCTGCAACAGGCTCAGGAGGAGTCGAATCACTTTGACTTTGATCCGTCTCAACTCTTTCCCCCTCTAGATCTAGCACTTGCTCTGTTTGCTTCTCAGCACCGTCTGCTTCTGGGAGAACCCGTGCTGAGCTAGGCTCTCCTGCTGTATCCGTTGAGCTTCATTGTTTCGCACCCTCCTGAAATTCTTCACCTTCATCTCCTACAGGGGTAATAGAACCATCTTCTACAAGCTCTTGTTCAATTTCAGGCTCTCTTTGTTCTTTTTCTGGTTTAGGTGCGGCAACCTGTTTCACCATTGTTGGTGCTCTCAACAATGCTTCTTCATGATCCAGTGGACACACCACTTTCTTCGTGTGACTCACATGAATCCAGTTAGGGAGTCCTGCACACTTCACAGCTGTCGTAGCTGTTAGAATCACTTGGTAAGGCCCTCTCCAACGTGGCTCCAAACACATCTTGCAAACATGTTTTCAGACAACGACCCAGTCTCCGGCTCTCAGATTGTGCCCTGGATCGTGTATTGGTGGCAGGGTAGTGGCCTCCACGTGCTTAAAGAAAGAGCGAACCACATCAGCCAGACCCTTGCAGCAGTTAAACACCATATCATCTGTAATATTTACAAGTGCATTGGCTGGAACTGCTGGTAATCCCATTGGTCTGCCCATAAGGATCTCGTGGGGCGACAGCCCTGTCTTCTTGTCAGGTGTATTTCTCATTGACATCAACACCAAAGGTAATGCATCTGGCAAATTTCAAATTCGTACCTGCACACATCATAGCAATTCTTGATTTCTAAGTATGATTCATCTGTTCCACTAGTCCTGATGCTTCAGGGCGGTAGCTACAATACAACTTCTGCTCAATGTTTAGTGCTGCACACAAAAGCTTGATCACTTCGTTATTGAAGTGAGTTCCCCTATCTGATTCTAAAGAGATCGGAAACCTGAAACGTGGTATCAACTCTGTAAGTAACAACTTCGCTACTGTGAGACTATCATTTCTTCTTGTGGGGTATGCTTCAATCTAGTGACTAAAAATGCACACAATCACCAACACATACTTCAAACCTCCACACGAAGGCATCTCAATGAAATCCAGTTGCATTCTACTGAATGGACCTCCTGCTCTTCCAATGCGGCTCAAATTCACCACTGTCCCTTTTCCCACATTTAGTTGTTGATAAATGATGTAGCGATGACATACTGCTTCTGCTGCCTGCCTAATCTTAGGACTGAAACAGTCAATTTTGAACAAACAAACCATGGCATCCCTCCCAATGTGTGACTGACCATGGTAATACCTGCCCATTTGTGACAGCAAACTATTTGGTAAAACCATTTGACCCTCTTCTGATACCCACAGCTTGTCCTGTCTCTGAAGGCATTTCATTATCAACCAAGATTTCTTTTTCTCTCTGTCAACATTACTCTGCAATGTTTACAATTCTTCCATTGTGTCAATCACCCTCAATGCATACCCTGTACATGCAGTGTCTTCCTCAGACATCAATTACCACTTGTCTTTTAACGCTATATAGTTCAATGCGCAAAACCTTGCGACTTCATCTGCATATCTATTTCCCAGTGAAACATAATCCTGTGACTCTAAATGTGCACTGCATTTCACCACGGCAATTTCTTCAAGCAACTCTATTGCATTCAGCAATTCCTTTATTCTGTCACCATTTCTTACTGGTGAGGTCAGGAAACCTCTTTGTGACCACAATTGACCAAAATTATGAACAATTCCAAATCCATATTGGCTATCTGTGTAGATAGGGACTCTCAATCTAGCAGATACATGGCACGCTCTAGTAAGAGCTACCAATTCTGCTACTTGTGCAGAATATAGACCTTGAAGCCAAGAAGCTTCTAACGTACCTGCAATTGTGCACACAGCATAGCCTGCTCTCAGTGTTCCTGTACCATCTCTGAGACATGAACCATAAACAAAGACAATTTGGTCATTTTCTTCGAATCGTGTATCTCTAATATCAGGTATTGGTTTTGTGCACAACTCTGTTACTTCAAGACAATTATGCTCAATGCCATCTACCTTTTCAAATTCCACAGTATCGTTTGGAAGTAATGTTGCTGGGTTCAGCACTCTATATCTTTTCAACGTTACATTTGCAGCACCTAGAATGCTCGTCTCATACCTTGTCAGTCTGGCAGCAGTCAAATACTGTGTTTTCATCCTTGTTAGTAAAATCTCAAACGAGTGAGGTACCATTACCGTCAGGGGGTATCCCATCACTACTCCCTCGCATTCTGAAAGGCTTTGACCAACTGCGGCAACTGCACGCAAACAAACCTGGTAAGGCTGCTGCAACTGGGTCCAAGGTAGCTGAAAAATAGGCTACTGGGCGATAAGCACCTCCATGGACCTGTGTCAAGACAAACAAAGAACATGCATCACGTTCACGGCAAAACAATGTGAATGGCTTTGTGTAATCAGGCATTCCCAACGCTGGAGCTCTGCACAAACTCTCTCTCAACTCAGTAAATACTTTCATCTGATCCTGGTCTAAGGTAATGGGATCTGTAATGTCCTTGTGTGCCAGTTGCTGCAATGGTTTGGCAATCTCAGTAAAATTTGGAATCCACTGATGACAATATCCTACTATTCCCAGAAACATTCTGACATCTCTCTGTGAAGTCGGAGGACTTTTCTGCAAAATCTTTGTCATCCTTTCTCTGGAAATTCTCCTTGACCCTTTCTCAATTTGGTGTCCCAGATATTCCACTGACTTCTGACAATACTGTAATTTTAAACGTGACACCTTATGTCCAAATTTTCCCAAGTGATTTAACAGGGCAATCAAGGCAATTTTCTCAAGTCCTGCACAATTCACACTTTCCCACAAGGTTTCTTCAGGCCCATAATCGGTGAATTACATGGACTACTCAGCACTTCTTTCAAAACCCCATGTTTTAGGAAATCTCCAATTATCTGCGCCACTTTCATCAGAACATCTTGTGCCATGTTATACTGTGGAAGTTGTGGAAACACTACATTCGGCTTCAAAGTAAACTTAATTGGCTTCACTCCCTTGACCAAACCCACTTCTTTACCTGTCAGGTCCCACACATTTTCCTGCACTGTTTCCTGCAAGTCTGCATGCAATTCTTTCACAGTAAACATCAGGAAAAATTAAATCAACGGGTACTTCTCATTAATGATTTCATTCTAAATTTCTGGAGCTTGTTCTTCCTCATCGTCACTATTTGTCTAGATCTCTAATCCAGCAGTTGAACAATTAATCAAACATTTGGTCTTGCACAATAACTCCCTCCCTATTAGGGATACTGGACTTGAATCACAGACTACAAACTTATGCAGTCCCTGGAAGTTGCCAATCTCAACCTGTACTGGATCTGTGATCAGATTTATCAACTGCTTATTCGCAACCCCTACAACCTGAACTGTTCTGCCTGAAAGAGGTACGTTCTGAATTTCTGCACTCCTCACTGTAGAGCGTGTAACTCCTGTGTCCACTAAAAATGAGACCCTATGACCCATCACCTTCCCACTCACAAAAGGTCCTCGCTGATCTACTTCTAAAGAGGCTGCAAGCATACATGGCTCCTCATCTGAACTATCATACATCCATTAACCAATTATTTCATTATCACTATGTAATGGGAATTGGTTCTCTGCGTCACTATTTCTATCTTGACTCTGACCTGTGACCTGTTAAGTAAGCATCATCTGTTGCTGTTCCATCGGGACTTGAGGTATCTTCATTTGCTGTCTAGGTACCATTGGAACCTGCTGCTGCACTGGTTGCAACTGTCATTTGTGCACGAGGCATTTGCACCTGCTGCATGGATTGAAAATTCTGCACTTGATTCATGTTATTCTGAAAATTCAGATGAAGTCCTCTCATTCTTGGGACTTTCACATTTTGAAATGTATTGGCATCACCACTTTGCTGAACAACACCAACCTGCACCATCATCGGACACTTCCGCTTCCAGTGTCCCATGTTTCCGCAAAGATGACACAGTAACATCTTCTTCATCCCTCGCACATCATTCTGAACCACTACAGTACTCAAATCTGCTCCGCGATTCATATTGATTCCATGTCCTCTACCTCTCAACTGAGGTTGGAACATAACAGTTCCCTGCTGCTGCAGTATCTGCTGCACAAAAGCTCCCTGCACTCCTGTTTGAGCTGTGGTAATCTGCATCACCATCACTTTTTCCTTCAACTTCAACTTCTTCTGCTTCAACTCAATCTCATCACTACAGTATTTCGAATACTGCAACACCTCATCAATCGGCTTTGCTTGCCAACAAATCAAATGACTCAATCATCTGACCTATTTCAGGTCTCAATCCTTCCTCAAACCTGAACACAAAGTGCAACATGTCTTTGTTGCGATTGTTTCGATACCACTGTACTCCTTGAATGCCTTCAACAATCTCTCATAGTATGTATGTATTGAGTCTTTTACCTCCTGTACTGTCTTGTCAATTCTCTGCCAGTCAATATATTTAGGCGAAATTCTCGTTGGCAGGAACTCAGTCATCTTATAATAATATTTCAGTACTTCAGGTGATGGTGCACCTGTAACTCTATCCCTTCCTGGTTCACTCCCTGGCCAATCTACTGCCCTCTTGCATTCAACCCACAAATCAGCTGGAACCACTATCTCCAACAGAGTATTCAAGTCTTCCCACAGACACTTTGAAAGTTTTACAAATCTGTCTGTCTGCTGGTACCACTCAACCGGTTTCTCCCTCAGCTTCTTATAATCATTTGTGAATGACAGAATATCACTCCTGTGCCAATGAACATGAACAAATTGCCCTCCTGGAATTTCCCTCATTGGTAAACTTTTTACCGGATCCTTTTCTTTTTGTACACCTTCGGACCCTTCTTGTATATCTTGTGTCAGTTTATCCTTTTTCTTCGTCCATCTGCCTTTCCACTTCTCTAATGCTCCCCAAATCTGAACACTCTGCAATAGTTCTTTAAGATGCGCTTTCATTCCATCTGACCTGTGTGTTCAAAATCCTTCGCACCAAAATCTAACCTATAGCTCCTTTTCAGATGCTTTCTTTTCCCAATTTCTATTTCATGCTTCTCTGCCAAACCTCTGATGTATCTTGCTCACCTCTCTTGTGATTCTCGGACATAAGTATCTCAGGTCTTCTTCAGCATAGGATTCTAACCTATTCACTCCCATAGACACCTCAACTAGTTTTCTGTAGCCAGCCTCACATGATCAATCTGCTTGTCACCCTTGGATGCCTTTCATGGAGTATTCAGACTGTCTAGTTGCTGTGCTGTCAATCCTTGTAATGAAATATTACTTGCACTTGGCAATGGCACCTGTTGTACCACTGCACCTGGAGTGTGCAGAGTCCAAAAGCTTCAAGCTCTGACTTACACTCGGGCTATTCGCGACATCTGGAAGTGCAACAAGTGGACTAAGATCCATTAATGGCCTAGATCCATCAAAGGTCTGTCCCATAGATGAAACTACCTGCACATGCTCTCTCATCCCCCTCCTCATGAGGCCCTGTGACATTTCACCCTGATCTCCTGTGATCGGCTTCTTCTGCGCAAACAATGGTAGCGCTGGACCAACAGTAATCGGCAGCGATATTGCAGCTGGTGCTGCCCGGACACCCGCATTCTATGGAAGGGCTACTCCCATGCTTTGATTCATCACTGGAGTCACATCTGACTGTGTCCCTGTCATTGGGGTAAACTTCAGCAAACCCTGTGGCTGTGCCTGAGGCATAAACATTGGAGTCCGCTCAGTCTGGACTAACAATGGTCTCGGAACCCCTTGCTCCGTAGTAACCACTAAATTCGAAGTTGCCCCAAGAATTGGTATCACTGGATAAATTCTCTGTACCGGTGGTGGATGCATCTGCGCTTGGACTACCAAAGTAGTCACCGCATTAGGAGTACTCTGCACTAGCCCTAGTACCTGTCCATCGTCTGTCTGCACTGGTCCCGCTGTCCCAGACACTTGGGCTGGGGCAGTTGGAGCAGAACTAGTACTTGGACCCCCTTCTTGCACCGCATATGGTGGTCCGTCCCTCAGCACCTGAGTAATAAGATCCTCAATATCTGAATCTTCTTCTTGTATATAAGCTTTTTTCTTCTTTTTACTCCCTGACAAACTCTTATCACTTTTGCTAGTCCCTTCTTTCTCTTCTGCCTCATCTTCCTCTGTGATAGCAGGAAACAACTTAACATCCTGCTATGTCACGGTTCTCCACTTCTTCTGTCCCCAATCCCATCTCGCTTCTGCCAAAGATTCCTCCACATTTTTTACTCTCCTCTAAAACTTTATCTCTTGCTGCTATCTCACTATCAGCTCCTAAACCACTAAAGCCTCAAACTGTGCTGGTCTCAGAAGGGGCCTTGTATCATACAACCCCATCCGCAGCTGATCCAAAACTCTCAAATTAAATGATACATGCTCAGGAAACGCAAAAACTCCCTCTTTCTCTGTCAATTTGCACCATTGCTTTAATCAAAGACATGGTGCGACACCTCGCTCCTCCATTACAATATATGCCGGAGAACCCTCTTGTGGGGTAGACTCCCCCACTGTCGCCTTAATGTATGTATCACCCTTCATGGCACTCTTAAACGCTTTGAAAAACTTAATCTGTTCTATCTTTTGTGTGTTTGAATCAAATCAGGAAATGATTCCCTTCACCAGTTTTCTCAACCAATTGCCTCACATGGACGGCTGCCAATCCACTCACGACTCTTCTCATTAACCAACCTATCCCAGGGCAGCTCAAATGACATCACACTGACACACACTGCGGCTGACAAAGTCTTGCGGCTCGTCCTCCTAAACTTCAATTCACACAAAACTAAGGCAAATTATTGTGAGCACTAACCAAAAACCAATAACCAAAACAAATCTGCTGGTTTACTACAGGAAGGTAACACAATCGCTTCAGCGACCTTACAGATTTTTACTGTTGCCCCTTTCGCTCATGGAGCTATTCCTCTTTCTCAGTCTCCAACATCCGCAAGCAAAATCTGACCCACAAATTTTACTCTCAACTGATCAATGGGTCTGTCCTGGTGCACACAGGACTCTCCAAATCTCAGTCGAAAAATGTATCTTACTCTTAACTTACACACCGACTTGTTGACCATGCCTGATCAACCTACTAAACCAGACAGATTACAACATATAACCAAGTGTCTCCGACACTTGTCTATATACTCCGGAGTCTTAGACCAGGCAGAGTCCGTACATCACCAACAACCACGTGGCAATTTTTGAGCACAAAGCACCAGACACATGCGAAGTTCGACGACTTCTCTACTCTCATACTGCGGAGTATGCATACTCCTACTAAAACCTCAACTGGAGTACGCAGACTCCCTACTTTCCTCGCATATGTCAAAATTCACCTGCGATGTGCATAAGCTTTGCATGCGCAACCTACCACTTTCACCCTATCACTAAAACGCCGAGAACATACCCAACTTTATTAACGGGATCCAAGATCTGGGAAAGACATTTCTGGGCTTAAGGGGACATCATTCTTGCTACAATTGCCATTCCGTAAAACAAAATCCAAATCATGATAATAATGATCAACAACTAACTTATCTCAAACTACCACCATAACCATCAGTCACCACATAGCTAGTTCTCCAAGGAAACTAACCATTAAGCTGCTACCAAAAACTGTTAGCACGCCTGGTCCTTAATAAGTAAACTTAGAAGGGGGCGTGTATAGGTCGATTAACCTTTTGATTCGCATGGAGTATACTAGCTACGGTGTGACCAATGTTCTCAATAATCAATACATAAAATCAATAACCATTGGGCTAGTCATGTATCAACAGTTAAACATCACACAATTACCTTACAGCCATGAATAACCACAACTCAATATACATTTTAACAATTTTATTCCCTGTTAGTTACAATACTAAGTCATGAGATTATTTCAAACTTTATTCGAATCAAGGTTACTTCATTAGTAATAACCAATAACACAATCTAATCAAAAATTGAGACAGAATACATTCTAAAGCATTTGCATAAGTCAAAAGGTGAATACGTCAACATGAGTAGCAGAGTTCATCAAATCAGTCTGTCAATCATTTGTCACTGTATAGGTCAACGTCTTAGAATAGGAACCTCACCTAACCCAGATTAGCATTAGCATGTGGGACTTCATGCAAAAACAGTTTAGAACATGAATTTGAAAACATCTAGCTAAGAGAAAATCTATTAGACAGCGCAGTTGGTACCTAGAAAGAAAAGGCACAAAAGATAATTCAATCATATTGTCATATCTACGTATCCTCGGTATGGATCAGCAACAAAGTCAGTCTTCGCCTTCAGGTCATCAATCGATCAGCATCGCATTGCATCGCATCAGGCTCTCAAGCGCATGAGACCAATGATAGAATCTCGAATCTCTTCGATCGCGTAGTCTCTCCCCTGACATCTGCACCTAACATCTGAACGCACCCCTTCTGTCATGTCATTATATCAAAGTCACCCAGACTATCCCCCAATTCCTAATTGGTCAATTAGTCATACGATATTTACCTAACCAATTAATAAAACACACCAAATCTATAGATTCTAATATTTCATAGTTCTCAGACTGTTGAGTGGTCCGTCTTGTTATGTCCTCATCATATGGCTCGTCAGGTATCGAAAATGTTGCATCTTCTTCTCCAGTCATTGCCTCTATTGTTCCAGTCCTGGGAAAGTACAGTCTGAATGCTTTACACACTTTCTGTTACTTTTTATTCCATCATCTCCTGTCCGTCGGTTCACGCAAATAATTCTAGCTAAGCAGATTTTATTGAACAATGAGCAGTTCACGATTAGTTCAGCCCATCAGTGGCTTACATTGAATGTTAATATTCAGCTTCTGCATGAGGCCTGGCAAAACCAGGCCACGACTTTAGCTAAATTAAGCTCTACAATATAATGCAAACATAAGTTATATCTCACAATATGACATACTACTACATGATTTCAAAACATTTTCAATAGTTCACATATGTTAACCACCTTTTAATATAATTAGTGAATCTTGGTAGTCACTCTCTGAGGGCACATTTTGAAACGTGCACATTATTTTTCTACGTTAATCATTTTCTACACTTTTCATTATTCAAAATACATCAACATTCATTAATAATTTCTCATTACTATATTTGCGTTAACACACTCTATGGGCACACTTGGGGCTCTTCTCTAAAGTTCCCACAAAAATAAATTGTGAATAAGCTTATTTAAAGACATGAAAGAAGCACAAGACTTAATTTCTTATGTCAGAAATGCACAACTGAGTATTGCAACATCTGAACTAGACAATGTACTGTAAAAGGACCTGTGGGTGGAGTTCCCATTCGTGGACTTGTTGCTGCATCCTGCTCGACAGGTCTGCAAAGTTGCTGTCTGTGCCTGGGAGGTACTCTATTATCAGGTGAATGTAGTGACGAAGATCCAATTTTAAGATGGTCTGTGATAGTTGTGAAAGTTTCAAAGAGTGCACCCCTCTTTTTATTTTGTAGATAATATATGGCTGTCATATTGTCCATCTAGACTAGGACAACCTTGTGAATGAGGTCAGGAACAAAGCTTTCAATACTAGGTGATCTGCTTGAAGCTCGATGAAGTTGATATGGTGACCCTGGTGCTTGGCATCTAATATACCCTGTATTGTGTGATGTTTCAGATGTGCACCTTGGCCCGTAAGAGAGGTATTCATTGTGAGATTTATATGGGGAACAGGATGCAGAAGAGGTGGCCCATTCAACATGGTGTTTGGATTCCACCATTGCAGAGGGTGGTAAGTTTGGCAGTCTACCAACACTATGTCCTGTAAGTGACCCTGAGATCGAGACCACTGACAAGCTAGACATTCCTGCAATGGACGCATGAGTAGGCAGGCAAGAGGCACTATAGCAATACAGGAAGCGCCATAATTCCTAGAAGATACATGACTGTCTTCACTGTTATCTGCTGATATAGCTGAAACTGAGGTAACAGGGCCTGAAAAAATGTAAACTCTTGCAAAATTGAGACAGGCTAACCTGATTTGTGTGTTCAGAATTGTCCTTAGATATGGTTTTATCTGTAGAAGGTGTAAATGGGATTTTGGAGCAATGATTGTAAAAACCCAGAATGTGAAGCATGTCTGTTATTACCGGAGTATAATGGTGACATTGTTGGTGAGTTGTGGCTTTGATAAGCCAATCTTCCAGGTAGGGAAATACTTGTATTTTTTGTCTGCAAAGATGGGCTGCTACTATTGCCTGACATTTGGTGAAAACCTGTGGTGCAGTTATGACCCTGAATGGAAGGGCTTTAACTGATAGTGTTTCCCATCCACCCTTCGATGGGCTGGGTGTATTGGTGTGTGAAAATATGCGTCTGAGATGTGGCGTAGTCAAAGTTACCCTGTTGAAGCAGTGTAATCTCGACTTGCAGAGTGAACATGTGAAAATGCTCTGAAAGAATATATTTTTTCAGTGGCCTTAGATCTACGATTGGTCGCAAAGAACCATCCTTTGTAGGTATGAGGAAGTATAGAGTGTATACTCCTCAACCTTGGTATAAGAGAGGGACGAGTTCTATTGCTCTTTTGAGAAGGAGAGAGTAGATCTCCTGTTTGAGTAATGTTTGATGTTCTATTGAGAGCAGATGAGTGGGAGGTGGATTTTGGGAGATGTGGTAATGAGCTCCAGACAATAACCATGATGGATAACATCCAGTACCCACTGGTCTGTTTTTTGTTGTCAAATGAGTAAAAAGTTGTGTATGTGTCCCCCTGGCAGGTGTAGTGTGTTCGGGGAGAAACAAAGAGAGTCACTATTTGCTGGTGGCGGCAGCAACACGCGGGGAAGCACTTTTGCCTCTACCCTCGGTTTTATTTACTCTATAGGAGCCCTTATACTAGGATGTTGAGAGAGTACTGACTCCTGAGCCTCCGCGATAGCTGGAGCAGCGAAAGGAACCCTAGATGTAGGGGTCTGAAGGGCTCCCAAGGACTTCGCCATCTCCATGCTCTTTTTTATTTTTTCAAGGGTCTCATCGACTTGTGGGATGAAAAGGTTTTTCTTGTCAAAGGGGAGATTAAGAATGTTCTGCTGGACATTAGACTTGAAGCCAGAAATACGCAGCCATGTGTGTCATCTAAGGAGAACACTTGTATTAATAGTCCTGGCTGCTGTGTCTGCAAAGTCAAGGGTGCATCTAATTGACATATTTGATATGAACTTGCTTTCAGCAACTCAATTCCTGCCCCCTTTTCCTGTGCTCATCTAGGATATGTTGGAGGCGTTCCTCCATCTCATCCCAGTGAGTGTGGTCATATTGTGCTATCAGGCCCATGGAATTGTCTGCCATTGGTTTTCAGAGTGAGCTGCAACCTGTTTAACTGCAGCCTCAATTATTTGGCTTTCTTTGTCAGGCGGCGAGGTGTAACCTGATGCCAGGGAATTAGCTCATTTTCAAGCACTTGTGACCACTTGGGAGTCAGATGGTACTTGCCCTCGTATGTATACTGACTCTGAGGGAAAGGCCTTGTAATTTTTATTGACCCTGGAAGTGATAGTGCATGGCCTAACAGGGGTCTTAAATATGTCCTCCATATGGCAGAGCATGCCTTTTAACATAGGTGGGTACTGTGAGCCTCTGTGAGTGGAAGAGAGTGTCTACAATAAGAAATCATCTTCTAGAGGTTCCTTGTGAAGTTCTACCCATGAAAATTAGCCTCCCTAGCTATAAGCTACTGATATGTGATTGAGTCATCAGGAGGCGATGGGCGTGCTGGGTACAGGTCTGGGTCTGTGTCCACTGGTGGGTCAACATTATACGAGTCCCATGGGTCAGTGTATTGGGGGACATTAAATGATCCCCAGTGTCAGGTGATTGGTGCCATCTCCAGGAAAACCCTGAGGGGAGGTATCTAATGGCTCTAAATCAGACTGGTTAAGAAGGCATGTCTTTATGAGGAGGTGGTGGTGGTACTAGAGGTAGAGAAGGTGGTGGTGGAGACAAAAGGCTGGTGGCCTTGTATAACTTTTTTCCCATTTGAATGGAATGGGTACATCCAAAGCCTCCTGAAATTATAGATGCCTCTTAGAAGCTGGTGGCTGCGAAGGTAGTGGTTTGGCCACAATCCTTCTAGTTTTAGGCTGAATCTGGATCCTTTGTTGTCTGGAGTCCAGCCTTTAATGCAACTTGTGGAGAATGGGTTCCACAGTGGTTTTGACAGACTTTTTTGGCACTGCCTTCAATGGTTTTGAATGAGCCAGCTTTTTGTTTTTTGGCACAGAAGAAGTACTTGGTGCCGAGGCAGTCAACGCCAATGGTTGTGTCGACCCAGAGGGCACAGAAGCCATAGAAGTAGTGGGCACCAAAGATTTTGGATTCAAAAGGTGTTTCAGTACCGAGCCGAAGCATCCAGACTGGATTCTCTATGCAGACCATGGCCTAGAAGCAGTGGTGGTCTGTTGGTGTGGATGTGTGAGTCTTTTGTGGATTCGACTAGAGGCTGAGGAGCAAGGGATAGCGTACTCATTGAGTGAGACTCCATCGAAACGTGGGTAATTTGAACTCTGGATCAGGTCCAGGCTGCCCTTGATGGAAAAAGCCTCCTCTTTGGCCACTGAAACCTCTGGATGTTGCTCCTGCTCGACGTCCTAATGTCCAAAGGGGCTGGGAGTGTCATCAGTGGATCTGCGCTGCATTTCGAGGTGGCATACTTAGAGATCATGGACCGATTTCTTTGAGCGGAATGCTCGACAAGCTTCACAATAAGCATCTCTGTGTTCCGGAGAGAGAGACAGGTTAGAGACCTGGTGGGAATCGTACCGAGGGTACTTTGTGTGGCAACCCACACAGAAGCAAAATGGCACTGGTTCCATCACCAGAAGGGCATCGTTTGGGAAACGGAACCAGAGACAAAGATGGAAGACCCCAAAGGGCGAGGCCCTAGACTGGCTGTGACAAAGTCGTTTCAACTCGACAGTCGATGCAAAGAGAGGAGAAAACTCGATCAACAATTCTGGCGGTAAACAGAACAGAACTAAGAGATCCAACGACAGTCTCGACTCGCACACACGTCGGAACCCGACAGCAGAGAGAAAACAATCTGACAATGGAGTTGATGCTCAAGCGCAGTATCACTGAGGAGTCACTCTACCTCGTGACTCGAAAGACTTTCTTTAAAGAAAAACAACCTGCACCCATCCGAGCCCAACACTAGATGGCAGGTGTGTGCAGAGTATTTTCTATTCACAGCCACACATGCCTCGAACAACTACCATATTCAGTCAACTAGATTTACAATCAGCACATCATTAAATTGCTTTACTCTATCATGAAGACATTTAACAGCATTTGCTAATCTTGGCAGAGTTTTACAATATAAAAGTGTACTACTTGGTTTGTCATCTGCTGTGGCCGCTGTTCAAGCAATTATTGTTGAAATGTTACGTAACGCAGAAGGGGTTTTAACCTTACACGATAATAATATTGTGTTTGATAAAGATCATCAAGAACACAATAGTTGAATTAGCACAGTTCTTTAAAAGAAAAAAAAGGAGCTGAATTGGTTACGGCTGAGACATGTTTCTGGGCAGCAGCAGTTGGAATATTTAGGATACGTTATCGCTGAGGGAAATAATATTAGGCCAGATCTGGACAAAGCCATTTAAGATGATCCTCATCCAAAGAACAGAGAGCAGGTCATTTTGTTTGTGAGGCTTTGCAAATTCTATGCAATTTATTTTTCTAACTTTGCCACTGTGGCTGAACCGATCACAAGATTACAGAAGAAAACAGATTTTTTTTTCTGGGAAAGATAACAGGAGGGAGCATTCTGATGCATCAAATCTGATATATTTTACAACCCTTTATGGCTGCTTTTGCTCCAGAATTACCTGTCTGTCTTACTGTTGATACGAGCAACAACATTTCTGGTGATAGTATTATGTAGAAGAGTTTGTAAGACAACCAGATACCATGTTATTCATTTTTTAAGGAGAGTGTTTGCACGAGAAGGCTTGCCACAAGAACAAGTGAAAGACAATTGGGTGCAGTACACTTTCAATCAAATGCTCAAATTCCTGAAAGAAACAGTTATAGTACATAGAAGAACACGTTTATATCATCCTTAAAGAAACAGTGCTATAGAAAGAGAAAACAGACTGGCGAGAGGATGTGTTAGACTAGCACTTAAAAGTGGGACTGAGTTGTTAGATTGATCTAAGAAATGTTCGCTTGTGGGGAGGAGCCAAGATGGCCACCTGAGTGTTCGCACTCAATCTTAGCTATGACCTATTCCAGTTCTTGGACAAACACCTCGGTACTAAACCAGTGAAATTGGTTGTGTACCAGAACCCATAAGCTTGGTGCCCCTATCTGAAAGCTGAACTGGGGGTTGTGCTCCCGCATTCAGCAGAGACTTGATCCGCAGCTGGGCTGTGCAGGGGGTGGCCCGGGATGAGGGGCCTGCTGGCACAATCAGACCCCGGAGGCCACCTCAGAACTAGCGGCTGAGCTGCAGACCTCTGTAGCAGGACAAGGCGGGGAGGAGGGCAGCTGGCGGCACACCGGGAGTGGGGCTGAGGACCGCACCAGACCTCCCTGAGAGTGACACCACCATTGAGATGAAGGTAGTGGTGAGCGGGGTGGCACAACCCTAACGCACAGGGACCACATTTGAAACACACCAGGGCAGAGGTAAAAGTGGGTGACACCCAGCATGGGAAGCAGCCCACAAGCAACGTGACAGTGAAATGGTGGAGAGACCCGGCGATTGGGAACCAATCTTTGTGAGGCCCATACTGCAGTTAGGAACTGCTAGAGGGCCCGCAGTGAACAGTCAAGAGCGCCGTAAACCGAGGTAGTAAACCTTGGCACTGTGATGAGAATTTCTGATATCTAGTCCGGACACAGACTGCACAGGATGCTATGCACGGGCAAAGCTAGGAGGGCCACAACCTGAGGCCTACAGCACCTCGCAATCTAGAACTAATGCTGCCTATGTCTAAGACTGGTCCACTAAACCATGCCACACTATTGAGGAGGGGCTTGCCAAGATGACCCAGGGTACGGCAACCAGTGAAGGGCCCACATGTATGGAAGGGGAGCCCTTTTCAAATCTAGAAATCCAGCAACTGATCTTTGAAGGTAACAAAGCAATAACAGAGAAGATCAATGGGGTGGAAATAACTGGTGATGCTGCACCAAGCAATGGACAAACTAAGGAAGCGAGTAAAGGATCTGGGCGGCTGAACCGACAAGACAGACAAGGCCCTGGGGGGCATATTCTCGACAACTGGCAGACCAGGAGCAGTGCCTACAACTGCAGGAGACCAAATCAGCAGACTTGAAAAACAGATCTCGATGCAATAATGTGCGCATACTAGGCCTCTGTTACTCCAAGGAGTGTTCTAGCACTCTGCACTTTCAGTGATAACTAACTAAGGGAGATAACACTAATACTGTTTAAAAAGCCATGTTTTCAGTTTCTTCTGAAACTGGGAAATAGCTGAATTGCTCCGTTGATTCACAGGAAGTTTGTTCCACAAAGTAGGTCCTAAAAACAAAAAGGACTCGCCCCTTGTTCTGGGCTGAAGAATCCTTGGGATTTTGGCCAGGAAGAAGTTGGGTGAACACAGATGCCTGGATGGAGCATAAAAGCAGATCCACAGATATGCCGAACAATTTCGGGAAACTTTGTTACCTACTGTTCTGCCACACTTGGGGAGGGGGTGCGGAGGGAGTGCAAGTGGACATGGCCCACAGAACCAGGAAGGAGATCGCAGCCTGGGACACCGTCAAGAATGATCATGTCCAGAATGCTGGAATATAAGGATAAGTTAAGCATACGCACAGCAGCCCTCCAGCACAGAAATTAGGAATATAATGGCAATAAGATATAATTTTATCTGGAATATAGCATAGCGACTCAACAGAAACAGAAAATGTTTATGGAGGTGGAAAAGAAATTAAGAGACCGAGGACTGGCTTAAATGCTACTGCCTCCAGCGCATCTCCGAATGGACCTGTAAGGGAAGAGACATTTCTTTGAACAACCAGAAGATGCTATGCGGTTTGTAGCAAGTAACTGAGTGATCCACAGGACAGGGGCACACGACCAATGCAAATAACCTAGAGACAAACGGAATGAGGGGGGCACCGATGAACCGTTACAAGGGACCCGAGGAGGTTGATTCTCAGACAACTGAGCATAGGTCAGATTTGGTATGAGAGGTGCCGTAACATACCAGTGTACTTTCTTTGTTGCGTGTGAGTGCTAACGGCTACTTGGGAGCCTACAGATCAGCGAACTGTGAGGGGAATGGTTAACTGTAAGTTGGGGGGAGGGGGTCAACACCTTCTGCATCCATTGTGGAGGCCTGGTTGGGGTCGACTACGTAGGTGGGGGTAGGCATGGGCGCAGTTCTTAGCTATCGGAAGAGGTGGTCGCAATTTTAGCACTAACACAGGTCGAAGGCACAGACAAGGCACTAGAGCACAATGGAATATAATACATACAAATGGGGGTTGCAACACTATCCTGGAATGTTAAGGGGATAGATAGTCCTATCAAGTGCCAGAAGATATGGTAATATATTAGAAATCATCAAGCACACTTGGTGATGTTACAGGAAATGCATCTGCTACTGCAGGAACATGAGAATATATGTGCTGAATGGGGGAACAAACTGTGGTATTCCAGCTTCAGCTCCTCAGCACATGGGGTGTTATTATGGGTGGATGCAAGTGTCCCCCTCAGAATAGAAATTGAATTCAAGCTACTGATAGCCGTTATTTGGGAGTAGTAGGGGAAATATGCGGCAAACAGTGTTGTAGAACCCCTATGCCCCGACTACAGATAACCCAGAAGTCGTGTATCTACTGCCATCATACGCACCTTACAATATAATATGGATGAGGAACTATAATTGTGTTCTCGATAGGGACCTTGATAGCTTGACTGCCACTGCTACACTGCTGGGCAGATCCTCTAGGGCACTGCTGAATAGCATGGATACCCTGGGCTTGGTGGAGTTATGGAGGACGCAGCATGGCCAGGCGAGGGGTTACTCTTTCTATTCCCCACAACATGTGACCTTCCCTGAAACAGACTTGATGTTTGTCCACCCGGAGAAGGTGACAGACTTCAGTGTGGTCCAGTATTTGGACTGCACCCTGTCGGACCATGTGCCTCTTGCAGTGGAACTCAAGGGCCAAGTTTCTGAGGCACCATTACCACAATAGTGCTTGTAATCTCAAGCATTACATGATCAGACGTATAGAGATTATGTCACGGAGGCAGAAAGGGAGTTCTTCGCTATGAATACAGGGACAGTTCCACTGGCTCATACGGAAGCCTTCAAGGTGACCATCCCTGGAAAATGCATGGCTATAACATATGGGGTGTTGAAATCCCTGGGGACCACTGCCACAAAGCTGGAGCACCAAATAGAGGACACAGAAAGGCAGGCCCCCACACACTAATATATGGGAGGTGCAATAGCGGTTGCAGGCGGAGTTGGATGAGGCAAGAGACACACTAAGGAAGCACGATTACAAAATGTACATCAAAACACAGCACAAACGGGGAAAAGGCTGGCCCATTTTTGCCATGGGTGGTCATTAGGGAAAAGGGTGACCATGCAGTTGTGTCCCTTAAGGATTTGACTGCGGTGACCCCAAAGGCATAGGGAGATATTCTGTGAAGGTTTGCAGAATTATACTCAGCACTATACGCACTACATGGACAGAGTGATGCAGCATACGTAGGGGCAATGTTAGACGAGGCACAATTACTCAGATTGGATGTGGAGACATACGCCATATTGAGCATGCCAACAGACATCAAATAGGTAATCAGGCACATGAATACCGGAAGGGCAACTGCTTATGATGGCCTGCCAGTTGAATATTATTAAATGTATGTGGATCTGCTGGGGGCTCCTTTCTTGGCCATGTAAAGAGAGACGTTCAAGACTAGGGTTCTCCTGACATCACTGAGAGGATGCTTATATACTTGTCTTGCCAAAACCGGGGAGGGATCCCAGAGTGTGTGAATCATATACACCACCGACTATGATTAATGTAGATGCAAATGCATTACGGAAAATATAGGCCCATCGCTTGGCAAAGGCAGAGGAGGTGCTTGCGTATGTGGATTAGGTGGGGGTTGCAGGTAGGCGCATGATTTCTCCTAACATCCGGAAGGCGCTGCTCCTATTAGAGCAGGCCTTGAAGGGGGATGAGCCCTGTGCTACTGCTAACTTAGATGAGCAGAAAGAATTTGAGAGACATACTACAGTGCCATGATTTAGGGGTGGAATATCTGAAATGGGTGGAGCTCCTATAAACAGGTAGTAAGGCAGGAGTGAAGGTTGGCCACAGAGCGTCAGCTGGGAGGTATAGAGAGGAAAGCAGCAGGGATGCCCCTTTCCCCATTGATTTTTGAGCTGGTGATAGAACCACTAGCCCAGGTCATTCGAGCTAGTCACAGGAATGAAGGTATCCTAGTGGGAGGCCGACGTGAGGCCATCTGACTATATGGCGATGATATCTTATTAACCCTAAGGAACCTGGATGTCACTTGGTGCGCACTGAATAGCCCAATAGGTGAGGTGGAGGCATATTTGGGTTTCTTTCTGAATGCTGGCAAGTCAGTAATTTGAAGCAAGAGCCCTCACTCACCTTCCGATGACATGCTTCATCATAGGGCTATGCTCCTCGTCAGGCCGGCGCTGCAATGCCTGACGGGCCCAACGAGGGGGCTCTTTGCCAGAGATCTTTTGAGAATAATGCACAACTGGTCAAAAAGTGATTAAGGATTGGTATAAGGGTAGTTAAAAATGACTAGAGGTAAAAAAATGCTATTTATTCTGATACTAGTACCTCTGACATGATTAAAAACGACAAATAGGGATATGGTAAAATAATGTTGGCACTCCCCAAATGACAAAAACAATTTATACAGTTACTAAATCTGGCAATAGAGAATAGTAAAGGTAAAAGTAAACACAGGGTCCCCTGTGTTACTCTGTATAATAGGTCAACATGTTTCTCGCTGTTTTTTAGTCAATAAATGATCTTATGCGATTCGTCAGGACCTTAGCACGTACCTAATCCTTTAAACAATTAGGAATCCCATAATAGGGAGATCAGAAACCTAGAAGAATAGAGAAGAAAGAAACCATCGTCAAAGAATTACATTGTCATCAACAGTGATGTGTACACAATCTCCTGAGATGTTACCCCATACACTCGTGAGGAATCCCAAAGGTGCCATGTGACAAAGGTACAACAGTGAGAATAAGAAGGACCAACTTGGCAAAGGTTCCACAATGCTTACCCTCCAAATATTAAAGGTAAGGCCTCATCGGGGAAAACATCAGGCTTGAAAAATCCACTATGGTCTAAATATATATACAGAGAAATAACCTTAAATAACACGTTAATGTGGATGGTTATTTGACTGTGTAGAAAATGTATGGAGACCATAACAGGCACAGTGAGTTATCAACATAAGAACTATCAATGATAACAAGGAAAAGTCCTCCTGTAATGACAAAGCATGATAAAGCTAAGTACAAAAGATTAGAGAGGCTGACAGTGGGGTTCACTGCATATTACACTGTAAAGTACTAGAGATAAAGTAATAAAGTTAGAAATAGGTAGTAAAAATACAGCAGTATTAAACTGTACATGGCCAAATATGTGAGAAATGTCATCATGGATAATTAATACGTTAAATCCTGCGTGCTCCAGAGGAAAGAATCATGGACAAGGTGAGGCATGGAGAGCTATCACCGCAATGAGCAATAATATCAATGGTAGACTGTATTGTAAAGTGAAAACGGGCAAATTGTGGTAAAAATATGAGGAAATTAGACACCTCAGAAGAGGTATGCGCGTTCAAGTACTCGCGCAAACTGTTACCATAGACGGCCAAGAAAGCCAGAAGGAGAACAAAGAAGACACACATAGGAGAAGTGAACGCGCGGAATTCCCAACGCATCTCACCTCTTAACGCCGGTCATAGCAGACAAACCGTTGTGTCTCTGCACCGGCCCCACGCATCGAAGTGGGCAGGCAAGTTGTCCCAAAAGCGAGCCAAAAGAAATAAAAGCAGCTCGCTTTACCGCTAGAAGAAATAAAAGCAGCTCGCTTTACCGCTAACGCGGTCGTGAGCACGGTAGCCCGCGCCAGCTAATAACCTCGTATAACGGAGAATAAAGACTCCCAAGAGAGCACTTACTTTTACGTGGAACCGTCAACTCTGGTCCACCTACGAGCTCTGTAGGTCCCCGGAACTAAGGGGAACAATCAGTAGGAGGGCCATTTAAAGGGAAAGTGGAAAGAAATGAAAGAAGGACTCAAGAAAATTAGAGAAATAGAAAAAGGACAGCAAGATCATGTCGGCCATTTATAAAGAAGGTCTGCGTTTAGATACAATGATTACCACACAATAGTTACTAAAAAAGGAAGTGCCCAATAAATATAAAGATGAATCCACACTAAAAAACATACATGTTGGAACAAAGTTGGTTTACTGTGCATTCAAAAAATACCAGAAAGATGTAAAAAGGGCAAAGTAGTAGGAATAAATGGACCTGATTATCTGTGGATAAAATTAGTCCACAGGATCTCATCATTGAGTCCAGATATATGGGTCTTCAACCTGAAAACCCATTGTTGTTCCTTCTCAAAAAGTCTAGGTGTACAGTCTTTGTTGTCTCTAATGGTTTCTAAAATAACCCATCTAATGTCACCGGGAGTGTGTTGTTTTTCAATGTAATGATTAGTCAGTTTTGTGGAGGACCTCTTACATCTGATGGTGCTACGGTGCTCATCGATTCTTATTTTCACCATTCTGGTTGTCATACCTATGTACTTCAGATCACACGGACATGTAATCATGTATATACAGTCCTTTGTGCGACAATTGGTATGTGATCTCAATTGCCATTTCTTGGGTTCACCCAGGTCCACCTCCTGGGTACTGCTAGTCATCGGGCACACATTACAACCACCACAAGGGTAGTGTCCTTTAACTTTCAACCATTGACTACGACCTATGTTGTCAAAGTGCTGGTGTGATGTAGGTCTCATATGGACTACCAAGTCTTTAATGTTGTGGGTTCTTTTAAAGGCGAATAATGGGCGTTCTAATGATTCGCCTGCGCTTGTGAGGATATGCCAAAACCTCTGAACAATACCCTTAATCTGGTTACTAAGAGGTGAATGTAGTCACACATGTCAGTCTGGATTGTTGTGTGCGAGTATTGCTGGTCAACAGTGTTTCCCTAGGGATATTGCTGGCCCTCTTCTTTGCTCGTCTAATATTCAACACTGGATAGTTGTGTTCACAAAGTTTGCGACACAGAGTGCTAGCTTGGGTATGGGAGTCGCTCGTATCCGAGCAGTTATGTCGTATCCTAAGGAACTGTCCGAAAGTAAGATTATCTCGCAGTGCCTTAGGATGGTGGCTGTTGTAAAGTAAAAGACTATTCCTATCAGTGGGTTTCTGAAACACAGAGGAATGGAGGTACCCATCTCTAAGTGTGATTCGTAGGTCAAGAAAGGATACCTCTCTGTCAGAGATGTTGGAATTGAAGCGAAGATGGGTGTCTAGAGTGTTGACCCACTGTGTGAAGGCTACTGCTAGTTCTATATTACCCTTCCAAATCACTAGAATGTCGTCTATATATCAACGCCACAATCTGATGTTGGAAAAAAAGGGGCCATGAAGACCACGGTCCAACTTTCTCAGTTTAAGTCTCGCTTAGCCGAGATCAACTTGGAACTCAATGAGACTAAGGAATATCTTACACAACAGAAAATCAATAAATTGCAGAAAGATATTAAACGCTTCAGTAGAGAGAAAATCTATCCCTATACAAAAGATGACTACCAATGTGAAGGAACTCCCAAGACCTCAGATGATTCCGATGTTCCACCACGGAGGACCCGTACACCACATTACAGCTCTAGCTCAGACGATTGGAGCAGTGATGAGGGGCAGAGGACAAACCGGAATCGCTACATCCCACCTACTCATTTTAACCCTCCATTTCCATACCAGCAGATCCCACCATGGCAATCTATGCCTATGCCTTTTTTTCAGCCGAAGCCACAATACAATTTCAATCCTTTTTTAGGAAGAGGCCGGGGCAGAGGCAGAGACAGAAGGAGAGGCAGAAACGTCCACTGGGCACAGGAAGAACCGCAGATGGTCACCAGAAGTCGCAGTGTGACGACACAAAAGAAACCCTAGTTGTCAACCTTTCCAGCTCCACTCTCACCCCTCCGGAGATGGCGGTCCTAGAGAAAGGCCTAGGGTTTGTACCTACTCCTAAGGAGAATCAATTCAGACTAAACTGCGAGGTGGCAGCTTTGTTTCGCAAAATTAGATTACATTTTTTCTTCAAAGATCATCCAATGTTGGATTAAAGGGGTGATACCAACTTAAGAAATCCTTCTACCTTTACACCCCCCTCTACCTCGGTCCCTATAGAGGTACTTACCTTTGAGAAGGCGGTCCGTCACAAAATTCAACTCCTAGAACCTCCTCAGGCTTTTCAGAATATTTCTAAATTGGAACGTGCAGCTATCCATTTCTTGTCACATAATCCAGACATCACTTTAAAACCTGCAGATAAAGGAGGGGCGATCGTGGTCATGGACACAACCTACTATAGACAGGAATGTCTTAGGCTACTTAGCGATGAATCTTATTACCAACATATTTCGACCGACCTGACCCCACTTCTACAGCGTCTACAGCGTATGATCCGTGGGATGATAATGGAAGCAGAGTCAGCTGGATGGATCACCCAGCAAGAAGCTGAGTTCCTGGATACGAAGAACCCCAGGACTCCATACTTCTACTGTCTCCCTAAAATTCACAAAGGTATTCCTCCCCCGGGGAGGCCGATAGTGTCCGGGATTGGTTCTCTTTTGGAACCCTTATCCAAATTTTGTGATTTTTTTCTGCAACCTATTGTCCAGAAAACATCCACTTTTCTAAAAGACACTCTGGTTTTACTTAATGATGTCAACGATGCAGGTACCACAGACATACTAATATGTTTAGACGTGGAGGCCTTATACGCTAATATTCCACAAGAAGCAACTCTTGCTGCAGTGGAGGATATACTCCTGGCCGATACTTGGACCCACAATACTCCCGTGAGTTTTATTATGCAATGTGCAAGTGTGGCCCTTAAAGAAAACTTCTTTCAATTCGAAAAACGCCTCTTCCATCAGATACAGGGCACTTCCATGGGGAGTACTTTCGCGCCCAGTCTTGCCTGTTTATATATGTTTGCCTTTGAACAGCGCCACATACTTACCCCTGGACAACCATTTTTTTCTCCAACATCAGATTGTGGCGTCGATATATAGACGACATTCTAGTGATTTGGAAGGGTAATATAGAACTAGCAGTAGCCTTCACACAGTGGGTCAACACTCTAGACACCCATCTTCGCTTCAGTTCCAACATCTCTGACAGAGAGGTATCCTTTCTTGACCTACGAATCACACTTAGAGATGGGTACCTCCATTCCTCTGTGTTTCAGAAACCCACTGATAGGAATAGTCTTTTACTATACAACAGCCACCATCCTAAGGCACTGCAAGATAATCTTCCTTTCGGACAGTTCCTTAGGATAAGACGTAACTGCTCGGATACGAGCGACTTCCATACCCAAGCTAGCACTCTGTGTCGCAAACTTTGTGAACGCAACTATCCAGTGATGAATATTAGACGAGCAAAGAAGAGAGCCAGCAATATCCCTAGGGAAACACTGTTGACCAGCAATACTCGCACACAACAATCCAGACTGACATGTGTGACCACATTCACCCCTCTGAGTAACCAGATTAAGGGTATTGTTCAGAGGTTTTGGCCTATCCTCACAAGCGCAGGCGAATCATTAGAACGTCCATTATTCGCCTTTAAAATAACCCACAACATTAAAGACTTGGTAGTCCATACAAGACCTACATCACACCAGCACTTCGACAACATAGGTCGTAGTCAATGGTTGAAAGTTAAAGGACACTACCCTTGTGGTGGTTGTAATGTCTGCCCGATGACTAGCAGTACCCAAGAGGTGGACCTGGGTGAACCAAAGAAATGGCAATTGAAGATCACATACCAATTGTCGCACAAAGGACTGTATATACATGATTACATGTCCGTGTGATCTGAAGTACATAGGTATGACAACCAGAATGGTGAAAATACGAATCAATGAGCACCGTAGCACCATCAGATGTAAGAGGTCCTCCACAAAACCGACTAATCATTAATTTGAAAAACAACACACTCCCGGTGACATTAGATGGGTTATTTTAGAAACCATTAGAGACAACAAAGACTGTCCAACTAGACTTTTTGAGAAGGAACAGCAGTGGGTTTTCAGGTTGAAGACCCATATATCTGGACTCAATGATGAGATCCTGTCGACTAATTTTATCCACAGATAATCAGGTCCATTTATTCCTACTACTTTGCCCTTTTTACATCTTTCTGGTATTTTTGAATGAACAGTAAACCAACTTTGTTCCAACATGTATGTTTTTAGTGTGGATTCATCTTTATATTTATTGGGCACTTCCTTTTTTAGTAACTATTGTGTGGTAATCCTTGTGTCTAAACGCAGAAATTCTTTATAAATGGCCGACATGATCTTGCTGTCCTTTTTCTATTTCTCTAATTTTCTTGAGTCCTTCTTTCATTTCTTTCCACTTTCCCTTTAAATGCCCCTCCTACTGATTGTTCCCCTTAGTTCCGGGGACCTACAGAGCTCGTAGGTGGACCAGAGTTGACGGTTCCACGTAAAAGTAAGTGCCCTCTTGGGAGTCTTTATTCTCCGTTATACGAGGTTATTATCTGGCGCGGGCTACCGTGCTCACGCCCGCGTTAGCGGTAAAGCGAGCTTCTTTTAATTCTTCTAGCGGTAAAGCGAGCTGCTTTTGTTTCTTTCGGCTCGCTTTTTGGACAACTTGCCTGCCCGCTTTGATGCGTGGGCCGGTGCAGAGACACGACGGTGTGTCTGCTATGACCGGCGTTAAGAGGTGAGACGCGCTGGGAAATCCGCGCGTTCACTTCTCCTATGTGTGTCTTCTTTGTTCTCCTTCCGGCTTTCTTGGCCGTCTATGGTAACAGTTTGCGCGAGTACTTGAACGTGCATACTTCTTCTGAGGTGTCTAATTTCCTCATATTTTTACCACCATTTGCCCGTTTTCACTTTACAATACAGTCTACCATTGATATTATTGCTCATTGCGGCGATAGCTCTCCATGCCTCACCTTGTCCATGATTCTTTCCTCTGGAGCACGCAGGATTTAACGTATTAATTATCCATGATGACATTTCTCACATATTTGGCCTTGTACAGTTTAATACTGCTGTAATTTTACTACCTCTTTCTAACTTTATTACTTTATCTCTAGTACTTTACAGTGTAATATGCAGTGAACCCCACTGTCAGCCTCTCTAATCTTTTGTACTTAGCTTTATTATGCTTTGTCATTACAGTAGGACTTTTCCTTGTTATCATTGATAGGAGTTCTTATGTTGATAACTCACCATGCCTGTTATGGTCTCCATACATTTTCTACACAGTCAAATAACCATCCAAATGAATGTGTTATTTAAGGTTTTTTCTCTGTATATATATTTAGACCATAGTGGATTTTTCAAGCCTGATGTTTTCCCCGATAAGGCCTTACCTTTAATATTTGGAGGGTAAGCATTGTGGAACCTTCGCCAAGTTGGTCCTTCTTATTCTCACTGTTGTACCTTTGTCACATGGCACCTTTGGGATTCCTCACGAGTGTATGGGGTAACATCTCAGGAGATTGTGTACACATCACTGTTGATGACAATGTAATTCTTTGACGATGGTTTCTTTCTTCTCTATTCTTCTAGGTTTCTGATCTCCCTATTATGGGATTCCTAATTGTTTAAAGGATTTGGTACGTGCTAAGGTTCTGACACATCGCATAAGATCATTTATTGACTAAAAAACAGCGAGAAACATGTTGACCTATTATACAGAGTAACACAGGGGACCCTGTGTTTACTTTTACCTTTACTATTCGCTATTGACAGATTTAGTAACTGTATAAATTGTTTTTGTCATTTGGGGAGTGTCGACATTATTTTACCATATCCCTATTTTAACTACCCTTATACCAATCCTTAATCACTTTTTGACCAGTTGTGCATTATTCTCAAAAGATCTCCGGCAAAGAGCCCCCTTGTGGGGCCCGTCAGGCATTGCAGTGCCGGCCTGATGAGGAGCATAGCCCTATGATGAAGCATGTCACCGGAAGGTGAGTGAGGGCTCTTGCTTCAAATATATTGGTTTCCACTCAATGCAGAACCATTAGTCTGAAAGAAACCCTCTTGTGTTTTGGAACTGTGTGTATATCATTTTGATTTGTTGATTATTGGGAGCCATACACACGGGCCCAGGAGTCTTTCCTCCGAATATCCCACTTATGCCCCTCCTTGTTGTTGTTGTTTGATAATTCAGTAATTTGCCCAGTAACTGTGGTTCAGGTAATAAGTGCAGACCTACCCAACATAAAGATCTAGACAACTCTGGTTAAATATCTAGGTATATAGTTAAGTTCTAATATGATCGAAACCTAGGATTCAAATATAGGTACACTGATAGGTAGCTTAGAGTACAGCATGCGCACATGGCTGAAAATTCCGATGTACCTGATGGGGCGAATAGTTATCAGCAAAATTACTGTGCTGCTCAGGGTAGTGAATGTGTTACAACACATGCTGATGCACATATCAGATGCATGCTTAGACTTTTATATTGGGGACCTGAGAAAGTACGGATTTGAAGCTTCCGTGGGACAGAGGAGGTATGCTGGCACGGAATTTCATAACATAATTTATTATTGGGCGGCCCACCTACAACACGTAGTACCGTGGTTTGTAGAAGGGAATGTTGATCCGGTGGTTAAGATCCTGAAATGCTTAGTACTTCTGAGAAAGCTGCTGGAATTGCCTCTGGTCCTCTGGAAAAAAAGGATAACTTTACCATTACAAGTTAGAACACTTTTTGATATATGGGCACAAGTGTCCAGCAGGGAGGGGGATGAGTATGTTTATATATAATACAAGCTTTATTCAGTCATAAAACCATCAAAGCAAATAGCCACAATATTCCATATAATTACAAATTGTATTAAAAAATAAATAGTAAAAAGCAATTAAAAAACACCATTCAATACTAGCAATAAAACAAAAGTATATAAATCTCTCAGTTCTTGCCCTATAACATACATATTTACAGATTACAGTATTTTTAAAAGGTGAGTTCGTAGATACCATGCAGCCACAAGGAACTTGCGAACTGCATGAATCCGAGCAATAGAGGTATCGCTCTTTAAAATTCTAAGGGCAATAACAAATTGTCTGATGCCCAAGTTCTGACAAACTGGACGAATCCACTTGCGTCGAGGAGAAGCATACGCTGGGAAGAAGAACATAAAATGTTCAACTGATTCCAGGGCAGCATGCAGCCTGAGCATAGATTAGACACTGGCTGTGTCCTCCAACTACCAGTGAAGGACAATTATGGGAAACATGTAACGAAAACAGGCATATACACTCTTTTCTAGGGAGTCGGGAATAAGATCTAAGTAAGGTTCATACTGGGTGTACCACTTGAAATCAAGAAATAGATTAGTCAGTCGTCTATGTGATGTATCAAGGAGATAGGTGTTCCTAAAATAGGACCAACAGACTGTTCTCAAAGATAGTTTATGGGCCTTCCCTAGACCCTGTGGATTATCCCAGTAATTCTCAAGTCCCAGGGTATGAAACCAGTAAAACACATGCGTAAGCCATGAGATAGAGGCTGCATTAGGTCTTTTTAAAAGATCGAGAAGGGAGTCCCTATCAATAATGAGCTGTGGGATCGTCCAGATCCTTACCCAAAAGAGTAACGGTCTTAGGGCTATCGTGTCGGAGATACGATTAAAACCAAGGTCCAGAAAGATGGGAATCAAGGGAGTACTGCCTGGGCACGCAAGTAATGCTATGGCAAAGCTATTTTCACCCATAGACAGTTCAGTAGTTTTACAAAATCCCCACACCTCTGCGCCATAAGTAGCAGCATTTAGCCAAATAAATCTTTATAACCGGGTAAACGGCTTACGTGACAGTACTCTTATAAAAGCGCAAAATGGCGCCCGATCTATGTTGGAGGGAAGACACACTTTTGCTAATCTGATCTTCCCAGTGCAATTTATTAGAAATCCTCACACCAAGATAGACTATCGAGCGTACTTTTTCCAAAGGAGCAAGGGCTAAAGTGATAGTGCCTGGCTGGTCCTGGGCTAAACACCATTAGTTTGGTTTTGCTAGCATTCAATTCCAACCCATGGTCTGTATAGAAAGTTATAAACTTATCAACAAGAGTCTGGAGACCCACTGGAGTCTTCGAGATGAGGAGGGAGTCATCCGCAAAAAGTAGTATAGGAATTTTTTGCGCATTTAAGGCGGGGGCATCGTTTTGGCAGACAGATACAGCTTGTACCACCTCATTTATATATAAAGTAAATGGTGTTGGTGCCAAGACACAACATTGATGAACCCCCGCTGGATGGCAATGTTATCTGTTAGTTCTCCCTGATTACCCCATCTCACCTGGGCATATGTGCCCTCGTGTAACCGATGTAAAAGATGGATTACCTATTTTATGTAGAACACCTCATAGTTTTTCTCTGGGAACCATATCAAAAGCAGACAGAAGGTCCACCTAAGCAACATATAAATTTAGTTTAGCAAGAGTTACATATTTCCAATAAAGGAGCGCCAACCTGAAACCCTGATCCACCGTACTAGTTTTGGGGCGGAAACCTGCCTGAAGTGGGGACATCACATAATGGACTCCAGCCCAATCCAGCAGCCTATCCAAAAGCTGTTTAGCAAAAAAAAAATTGGGAGATCAATAAGGCTGATGGGTCTATAGTTAGCAGGGGAGCTCACAACTTCCTTTTTATAAATGGGAATTATTTCAGCCCCTTTCCAACTAATGGGTATTGGGCCCCCAGACGCTATTGCATTTGATATCATGTTTATATAACTGAACCAGATATATGGCTCAGACTTATATAAATCCCCTGGTATCTTATCTGGACCTGGGGCTTTAGAAGGTTTAAGGGAATTAATTGCAGCAATTGTTTCCTTCAAGGTAAAAACAACATGATCGTCATGATTACAAACATCCATTTCTAGGTCGTCAATTGATAGACACGTTTTAACCAACTGCTGGGGTAAAAGAATCGTGAATTGAAAAGTTACAGGGCACAGCACAAAGATTTGAATAATGGTCTACCTAGCTCTCTGGTTGAATATGAGTGTGAATTGTGCTCTTACCCTCTCTGTGTCTATCGGACAATAACTTCCAAAAGGTCACATTGTTATTATATCTAGTTGCATCAAGCAGATTCTGCCACAGTGGATCATCCCAACTTTTCTTTGCCTGTTCTATGGCCTTATTTTAGGGTAAACTAGCTATTCTAACCAACCCCTGTGAACGGGACATAATGGCTAGCTTAAGTGCAAGTTTAGCCTTAGAGCAATCCTTGTTAAACCACTCCTTAATTTTATATTTAACAGCGAGTTGCTTAGTGGTAGTTTTCTTATAGAAGGTGTTCTGTAGGTTATGTATCATTATCTCATGGATGTTGAGAATGGGAATATTAGTGACCTTGTGCTCCTCATAGTTAGCCATGACGTCAACAAACAAGTTATAAATCTCCTTAATCATATATGGGTTAGACATCACTTTTGGCCAGCTGACACAAATAGGACTATTATCCAAGAGTGGCTCTGGGACAGCAGTGTAATGGATGTTCTGAGACCTGCTAAATTCACCACTATGTAAGGTAAGAAGCAGGGAATTATGGTGGCTGTTGTGGCAAAAATCCACCTTCATGTCTTCCAACACTGGCCACAAACTGACATCCAATAAAAAATAGTCAATAACACTAGAGGACTGGCCTCGTTTAAAGGTGGGGGTGATACTTAGATCGGAGTGCGTGCAACTTTTACAAGCCCTTAATCCATACTTAAGGCACAGTGATGTCAACTGTAAGGAAGCACGGGAGCGAGTACATAATCGCTCATTCATCAATTGTGGGATGCCCCAATATTCGTCCTCTTCGACCATTAGATTGGTTACTTAAACATGAGGGTTCAAATGTGCAATTCATATCCCCTGCAACCACTAAGTTGGTGGTAGGATGCAAAGTTTCTAAATATTCAAATAGTTGAGCCAGGGTCTGAGACTCCAATCCCTGCGGCACTGACCTAGCATATATGTTGATTATAATTACCTTGAAGCCTCGGTTGAATACGAGCTGGACACCTAATATATCGGGGGAGTCTATTTTTAGTGCAGAATGGTCGCACTGCAATTTCTTATTTAACAGTATCAGTAGACCCCCCCCCTTGGCGCGACCGGTACCCCCGACTGCAAATTGGGCCACCACAAAATAGGAGAAAAACCCATCCAGGAGGACAGGGTCCACAGC
The DNA here is from genome assembly GCF_031143425.1 of Pleurodeles waltl. NCBI lineage: Eukaryota > Metazoa > Chordata > Amphibia > Caudata > Salamandridae > Pleurodeles > Pleurodeles waltl. Next base: position 208,920,258 of record NC_090439.1, read on the forward strand.
CCAGGTCTCCTGAAATAAACATATATCCTGCTTGTTTATGTAGATAGCCCACTCAAGATCCAGCAGTTTCCTGCCCAGCCCAGCCCAGCCCAGCCAAATTCCAGGACATAATAGAGAGATCAGCACTTGTGGTCAAACTCTAGGCCTGGGACACAGGACTTCCCCACAGTTGACAAGCTCAGCAGACACCCCAAGCCTACCCGCAGAACCGGGATAGAAGTTGTTGAGTAGGAGTCAGGGAATAGTCAATCAATGTCTGATAGTATGTGGGTGTTACTTACTGCCGTTGGCTGAAGCATGTTTGTGGCTAAAATCAGACTTCCCACCTGCTAAATCACCACATATTGTGGATAGACTAATTGTAGGCAGGGAGAGTTAAAGTCTAGTACTAGCCGCCCTAGAATTCCTGAGATAGCAAGTACGCAGTTCACAATCAATGAGGTTACCCACTAGCAGCCTATCCGCAAAACAAATAGCGATAAAATCAAAGTTGGAGACAAACTGGCTATGTATTCCCATCTCTAAAATGTCTGCTTGAATAAAAGAAAGACAATTTAGCTGGAATCGCAGCCAATAGATGACATAGTTTATTAACGAATCCTGAGTTTCCACAGACCCTAATGGCAGCTTGGGTACCTCAACCATGTATATGGTACCTCTTTTGTTCCCAGAGGCTCGGGCCTGTTTCTTAAACACTGGCCATCTCGTTCCAACCTGATGTAAAGCACTGTCGGATGGCTTAATATGATGAGTTGTAGAAATTACTGCTCCAGCCGGCACCTGGGAGCCAGCCGCCCCCGAGACCCTGTGTATGGTTAACCGATTTAACTTTGCCGGGTCTACAAGACCCAATATGGTTCCTGCCCTTTGTATCAATACTACACTTACGCCTAGTGGCCTCAGGAGGAGCCTGTAGTCCTTCAATATGGGGAACAGATTAATATATGGGGGGGGGCGAGTGGTAGCAGACCGTGAGTACTGATTGCCTGATTGAGGCCTGAGTTCAGGCACAACAGTAACAGTAGACGTACCCCCTATAACAGGTCAGGGCCCGTCCATACTTGGCCTAAAACACCTACAACCACACATTTGCCCGGGTACCCCCATTAATTTGTTCATTAGTGTCAACTCCAGGCTCTTTACTTTGTCCAGCTTCTGGTGAACAGAAGTCAGGTCAAGGTTACCACGCGGCTTCAGCAGTCTCCCTATGCCCACGGATGAACTGACCGCAACATCAAAATCTACTCCAGTGTATGCATGTGTAGCAGTATCGCAGGACCCCCCCCCATTCTCCACCAGGGGCCCATACCAATTGGAACACAAGATATTAGGAATCACCAGGACCTCGGGCCTCAAAGGAAGGTAGAAAGCCTTATCCCCCGCAGATGGGCCACCTGTAACACACAACGCAGCATCCAACCCACTACACTGGGTAATGGTCGACACACGGGGTGGATCCAATCTTAAGACTTGGGGAACCACCTTTTGTTCAATCTCCCTAGAAGGGTTAGGCGGCTGCGGCCTTTTCTTAAATATATCAGGGATTTTTGTAGCAGGGGTGCCATGTTTAAAAAAAAGGTAAATTGGGATTACTTCTTAAGATGGCCTCCACTTCTTCAATTATAATATCAATATCTTCTAGGGAGTTACTTCCTTTGTTGGATAAGGAGCTCATTTTATTATGACCGTTTTTGTTTTTTTGAGCTGCTAGTATGAGCAGGAGCATCCACAGCTTTACGCTTCCCGATCTCTAATTAGCAGTGAGGAGTAGGCAGGAGCAAGTGAATCAAAACTTAACGGCAAATGCTGGGGTGAGAACTTACTTCTCAACAAACAAATAGAGACACCTAGCCCAGCCTCTGTCTGGTGATGACGGATGTAGACTGGCCCGTCTTGGCCAGGTCTTCGCCCAGGCTGAGGGGTCCTGGTAGCGCTGAAGAGTGCAAGCCAGCAGCAGAGGAGCCTGGGGGACGTAGTCCCACCCCAGGAGCAGCAAGGCCCGTGTGAAAGGTCTCAACGATAGCGCGTCCCGCGCTGCAGGGTCCTGGTAGCGCTAAAGAGCGCAAGTCAGGAGACTGAGGGACGTAATCCCACCCCAGGAGCAGCAAGGCCCATGTGAAAGGTCCTAACGATAGCATGCAACATGTTTATTTCCGGCAGTTGTTCCTCTGGAATACGGGGGTTAGATAAACAGTGCCCATTTTCTAAAACACAGAGGTGGAGGCAATATGGGGGAATTATATGAGGATGGCAGGTTGTTTTGGGTATGCAGTTTTGTATGCCAGGTTAGATGCTTCCTGGCATACGCTGAGCTAGCGGCAACAATTTGAAAAATTTGGTGGGGTTTTTCCTCAGGAGCCAGAAACACATGTGCTGAATCAGACATTGCCAGACATGGGCGGAGACGTCAAACTTATCACATGGTCATAGACGCTGGCGATACCCCGTACTGCTAACGGCATGACAACACTGAAACTACAGGGGAAGAGGGATGGGGGTGAGGAATTAAAAGAGCACAAATGGGTAGCCATTATGGGTAATTGTATAAGAGTCACTTGCAATGCAAAACTGAGATTAATCCATTACAAATGCGTACATAGGGGCTACATAACACTGCAGTGGGTGCATAGGATTAACCCATCCAAGCCAGAGGCGTTTCATAAATGTAAAGTAGCGGGTAGGGACTTACCTTCACATGTGGTGGATGTGTTGAGCAGTGCAGGATTTCTGGGAACAGGTAATAGTAGTATTGGGAAAACTGACCAGAATAGCAATGCAACCAATGGTACTGTTGTGCTTGCCGGATTGTGTGGCCCGCATTAAACACACTAAACACATGGAGAAAGTAGTAGAACTGTGGTTGGCAGTTGCCAAGAAACCTATTGCATTGCAGTGGATGACTACCAGGCTGCATACTCAGACCATGGCTGAGGGAATTTGCAAGCTGGGTGCCTGGGTTCGGGCCTAATGTGGAGTGTGACACAGATTACTATAAGAAGAGGCAGGCCAGGGAGATCAGGTGAAATGGGACATGCAAGAGAATCGCTTACAGCAAGTGATTAAAGACCCAAGGGCAGGGCGCAATGCAGAACTCAGAGAGGGATAGCCTGAGGGATGAGGTGCTTTGAAGGGATAAGGAGTTCCCTGCTTAAATGTTGATACTGATGAAACATAAAAACCATCTGCTGCTAATGTTCTTCTTGTACACTGTAATTGCTGACTGTACTCTTTATAGTTGCGGTAGATGGGATGGAGGGTGACAGGGGTGAAGTTGTGATGCTGTAACATTGTTGAAAACAATAAAGAAATATAAAAAGATTAAAAAAGAAATGGCATACTTGTATCATGCCACACCACACTCCAAAACAGGCATTAGTTTAATTGAAAGCTCTTAAGGGGCGCAAGTCTTTTACATTAGGGGAACAGCAATGGATTTTCATAGAGGATAAATTGAGGGATAAGTAGAATGTAAGGAAAAAAATATTAAAGACCCAATAACTTTAAGACAAGATGAGGTTCATGCTAGATATGATATGAAGCAGCAAGTCCAAACTAGGAATGTTCACATAAGTGATACTTTAAGAGTCAAAATGCCTTAATTAGTCAGACAAGGTGTAAGGAAATGCCTCCTTGGCATGGTTACCCCCTGACTTTTTGCCTTTGCTGATGCTACGTTTTGATTTAAAGTGTGCTGTGATCCTGCTAACCAGGCCCCGGCACCAGTGTTCTTTCCCAAAACTGTACCTTTGCTTCCACAATTGGCACAGCCCTGGCACTCAGTTAAGTCCCTTGTAACTGGCACCCCTGGTATCAAGGGCCCGGATGCCAGGGAAGATCTCTAAGGGCTGCAGCATGTCTTATGCCACCCTGGGAACCCCTCACTCAGCACATGCACACTGCCTCACAGCTTGTGTGTGCTGTGGGGCGAAAATGACTAAGTCGACATGGCACTCCCCTCAGAGTGTCATGCCAACCTCACACTGCCTGTAGCAGGCCTTACAGCCCTAAAGCAGGATGCACTATACCACAGGTGAGGGCATATGTGCATGAGCACTATGCCCTTACAGTGTCTAAGCAAAACCTTAGACTTTGTAAGTGCAGGGTAGCCATAAGAGTATATGGTCTGGGAGTTGGTCAAACACGAACTCCACAGTTCCATAATGGCTAAACTGAAATCTGGGAAGATTGGTATCAAACTTCTCAGCACAATAAATGCACACTGATGCTGTTTGCAATGTATTGTAACATGCACCCAGAGGGTATCTTAGAGATGCTCCCTAAATACCAATCCGACTTCTAGTGTAGGCTGACCAGTTCCTGCCAACCTGCCACAAACCAGACAAGTTTCTGTCCACATGAGGTGGGTGCCTTTGTCACTCTGTGGCCAGGAACAAAGCCTGTGCTTCACACCTCCCCCTGCAGGAACTGTAACACCTCACCCCTTTTGTTACAGCACCCCAGGGCATCCCAGCTAGTGGAATTGCCCGCCCCTCCGGCCACTGCCCCCTCTTTTGGTGGCAAGGCTGGAGGAGATAATGAGAAAAACAAGGAGGAGTCCCCCACCAGTCAGGACAGCCCCTAAGGAGTCCTGAGCTGAGGTGACCCCTGCCTTTAGAAATCCTCCATCTTAGTTTTGTAGGATTCCCCAAATAGGATTAGTGATGTGCCCCCCTCCCCACAGGGAGGAGGCACAAAGAGGATGTAGTCACCCTCCAGGACAGAAGCCATTGGCTACTGCCCTCCCCGACCTAAACACATACCTATATCTAGTATTTAGTGGCACCCCAGAACCCAGGAAATGAGATTCCTGCAACCTGAAGAAACAAGAAGGACTGCTGACCTACAAGCCCTGCAGAGAAGACGGAAGACAACAACTGCTTTGGCCCCAGCCCTACCGGCCAACAAATGCTTAACACTACCCTCTGATAAGCCTACTGCTGGACCACACTACCACAAAAAAGAGCATTAGAATTATCTAATTTTGCCACTGTCTTATCTCTAAGGGTAACCCTCGGACTCTGTGCACACTATTTCTTACTTTGAAATAGTGTATACAGAGCCAACTTCCTACAAAAGGAAAGTCCAAATTTAGTCCTTCAAAACGAACCATTGAAGTTTCCGGATTGGCTGTTTAGAAGGAGCAACGTAGTCTAACAAATTCATTGATTCTTCCCCTAATGACTCCAAAATTCATTTCAACAATCCCAAATATTTATACAGTAATCATGAAGGGAAACAATACAGACAGCCTCCAGTATGGATAAAATATTATGTTTAAAAACAAATCCATAATTCTTACTTTCTTTGCTTTCTGTATTACCATAATCAACATATGTGTTTTTTATTGGTATAGGTTTGTTTTTGACGTTATGCTGTTAAATATTTAATTTCTGTTGTAAAAAAAAAAAAAAAGTGTGTCATTTTGAAGCCCATAAGACCAATTGTAATTTGGTTGTGTACCTTTTGCATGGTAGGTTTACTGCGTCAGACAGCAGGATTCAAATGTTAACCAGAGTTAACATCAAACTGGATTGAGGATAGACAGTGCAGCTGCCCTGCTCTTTGGACCTTCTAATAAACTCACTGGTTTCAACATACATCGTTGAGTGATAGGTGATTTTGACTCAACAAATTACAAGGCTAACAGCTACACCTGCCTCAATGAACCAGGTCAAAAACTACTAGGAATAGCTCAGCAATTTTTTTATTTCAGTTAACATCCTATACTGTGGTACAAGCTGAAGTTTCAGACCTGCTTGAATCAAATGCACTGCAGGGGCAGAACCGACATCTATAAAACCAACGTCCCTCTATGCACTTAACAAAGATGTATCAAAATGCTTTGATAAAGTTTCCCTTCAGAAAGAATACAATAGACCAATATGTTTCATGCACAAATTTATCATAGTGAATTTTTAATCCAGAAATATTCATAAACTTGATAAAAAAACGAACTAGAACTGTTTTCTGTTAAAAAAGGACATTTATGTTTTCTTTTAACGTTGGTAAGATTAAAATAATCATATCTACTCTAGCAGTCTACGAGGTTCTCATTATTAGGCACATGGTGCAAAAATTAAATATTATGACGCAAGGAAGACAATATACCTGTCAGATTTTTCCCACCTCTTGTGACTCATGGCAATACAAACTGTGAATCTTTATTTATGAAAATGAACGAACAACCCCTACTGAGTCTTTTATGCAAATTATACAAACCTGCTGAACATCCTGCTGAAAGACACATAGCTGAAGTCGCTGATGAAGGCGAACCTTACGGTGCTGCCAGATATTCTCCAACTGCCTTTGGTGGTGCAATACTTCATGAATGGCATCAAGGACATGATGAACTGCCTTAGAATAGTTGGCTGATGCAGTAAGGCAGTCAGTTCCACCAGGACTTAAAGGTCTTTGAAGTTTATCAAGCAGTGACTTGCCATCTTGACTCACCTGTAGAGTAAAATAAAGATGTCAAGATCCCACTGAAACCTCTATTTGTCTCCAAGAGCATAGCGGACTATTCACCTCACTTCAACTCCCATCCCCAAAATACACACCGGCTCCTCTACCTCACGGTATGTTAATTTATAAACATGGAAGTGATTACTGAAATTGAATATGATATAAGCCTAAATAAAATGTAGCACAAGCAAGGAATCAGAGCCATGTGATAAAAAGACATCTAGAGATATGTATAGCTACTTACACTTTTTTGAACTAGTTAATGCTGAACTTTCTTGGAGGCCTCCAGAATAAAGAGCAACGTAGGAATGTAAATGTACAACAATTTTATTAAAATTTTAAAGTGTAAGGAGTTTTCTATTGGCACTAAATGCTATTAAGTACTTGATTATTGTGCCTTCAGTATTCATGAGGGTTCTTCTTTCCAGAACAAAGATTCCATCCCTCAAAGTCTATTCCTTTCTTTTAGGAGCTCTGTATTTAGGGGAGAATTTCAAGATGAGAATGTTTGTATACTTGGTATGCCAGTTTATTCACCCCATATTTAGCATGGCAAACGGGTTTATTTCCATTTTCTAAGTGCTTCAGTTCCTTTTTAAGTTTCGCTTCAGGCAATGCATGTGCTGTCTGATGCAAGACATTTTGTTATTTTACAGTAGGTTAAAATACTGAATATTACCTATCATTGCTAGGCTTCACTGTCACTCCCATTTGATTGCTTCTGATTAGCTAGAGTGTGTATGCTTTACTTCCTCTTCTTGGGTTTGTCCCTCCCCAGTAGCATGGACACATCAGTTGTGTTCAACAACTGCTCCGTTTTTAGGCACGATTTCTTTCTTTTTGTTTAAGCAATCCAAGAGAATTCAAGTGTGTTCCTGTGGTATTCCTCGTGTCCATCTTCCCCTCTACCGCACTCGCTACACATGTGCTTCCCCTCACCCTTGTGGGTTTATTCCACACCCTGTGTTGTTTTTTCACCCATGTGCTTTCCCCCACCTTCATGTTGCACTCCCATTCATTTGCTCCCCTCACTTTGCTTTCTATCTCGCCATTTGCTGTCCCTATGTTCCTTCCCCACACTCCACGTAGTTTACCCCATATGCATCCTCCTCCAGTGCTTCCCTCCTTCGTTGCAATTTCATCCCTGTGTTGCATTGAGCACTCCTTCCTTTAGCTCCCCCCCCCCATCCACTGTGTTGCCATAACCCTAGCTGCTTCGTATCTGCCTGTCTTGCTTATCTCACCCTAACGTAGATTAGCAAACGGGAAAAACACTTGCATCATTTGTAGGCATGTGCATGCCTACGAAATGACTAGGTTAGCCAAATATGTCTTTTTTATTTTAAGCCATGCTGCATAGTATCAGGGAAGCTGTACAACAATGCTAGAACCACTGACAAAAGGCAAAGAGGTCCCAAAAGCAGGACCTATTGGCTGTGCCAGTGCTTGTTATCTATTTGCATAGGTTTCCAGAGGAGTTCGAATGGTGTCAATGGAGCCCTTTGCTGGTCTGTAAACTCTGCCTCACCTTGGCAGTTCTTTGTGCTTCTCTTCTGAAACGGCATCTGTCAATGCACAAAATTCACCTGGACAAATCGCCATGCAGTTCACATCCCCTAGACCACAGTAGATGGATGGACCTTGACCGTTTAACATTTTCATTATACCTTATTTTAGACAGGTTTTTATTTTGCATATTTATCACACATCTATTGAGTACAAACGTGCCCATTATTTATTTTACTTTCACCAGTTTGATGCTGGGTTTAGAGGGAAATGTGTGCTGAATCATTGTGGGAGATTCCCACAGCACTGAAATACTGACCAATTATGCATCAATTAGATTGCTACAGAACACAGTAACTCCTCCTTCAAAGGTAAAACATTGCTGTTGATAGTTGGTGCAGCCATTCCCGGTAGATACTTTATTTTCTTCACAGATTCTTCATGACTGAAATATGCAGGCGACCTGGATGGTAAAACCAACATCTTTTCCACATTGGCACGGCCTTCAGGAGCATCGTTTAGTCATGAATACCATACAGACCTACAGTGAGAGAGGGAAAAATGGCACCTTGGTGCCTGCCCTTGCCTTCCTCATGCTCCAAATGTTTCCTACAATGCAACAGAATAAATCAGCTATCTAAGGACTGTGAATTTTTGATCAGTGAGCAATAAAGATCCTGCTGAAAGTACCCTGTTCCAGAGATAAAAGACTTGTTATTCTCTTGGACTGTATTTCCTCCAAAACTATTTACCTAGCAATGCTTGGTGAATGTGGCTAGAATGACCTAACAATACAGCACAAAGAAATGCTACCAAAAGATCTATGTTATTACCAATCATCCCAACAAATTCTCCCCATCGTGCTCAGTAAACGTGTCTAATGATCAAGTGACTGCTTTTTGAATTGCCTGCAAATGTCGTGTAGTGTCATGAAGTGGAATGGAGTGTTGTGGAGCATAGTGGTGCAGAATGGCGTAGGTTGGAGGGACATAGAGCAGAGAGACATGGAGTAGAGTAAACAGTTGCAGAGTGGAGTGGCTTAACGTGGAGTTGTGCAGATTGGGGTAGTATGGTATGGAGTAAAGTTGCTTGGAGTAGCGTAGAGGAGTGGAGTAGAATGGCATAGAGAGAGGGGAGAAGACTGTTGTGGAGCGCCATAGACAGTAATAGAGTGGAGTGGCACAGTGTAGAGTGGCACAGAGTGGCTTACACTGTTGTGGAGTGTCTTAGAGTGTCACAGAGTGGAGAGGCGTGGAGTAAACTGTTGTAGAGTGGAAGAGTGTGGAGTGAAATAGATTGTCAGAGTGTAGTGTCGCAGTGGAGAGTCGTAGAGTGGAGAGGTGTAGAGTATTGTAGGTCAGCAGGGCATCAAGCGGAGGAGCAGGGGGGCATAGAGAGTGAAGTGTCTAGCATGGAGTGACAGAGTGGAGTAGAATAGCGTAGACTGGTGTAGAGTGGCATGGAGTGGTGTTGATTGGCGTGGAGTGGTGTAGAGGTGCAGTGTGTCATGGAGTTGTATAATGGAGTGTTTTAGAGTGGTGAGGAGCAGAGTGGAATATAGTTAAGTGGTGTAGAGTGTGGCAGAGTGGCATAGAATGCAGTACAGTGGAGTGGCATACCTTGGAGGGGCCTAGTGGGAAGGGAATAGAGTGGTGTAGTCTATAGTGGAGTAAAGGTGCTTAGAGAGGAGTAAAACTGCATAGAGTGGAGTTGCCTAGACTGGAGTAGAGAAGATTAAGGTGTTGGAATCGAGTGGCATAGCATGGAATGTCGTAGAGTTGAGTAAAATGGTGTGGAGTGTAGTAGGCAGGAATGTCAGAGTGGCCTAGAGTGGAGTGCTGCAGAGAATCATAGAGAGGAGTAGAGTGGCATATAGGGGGTCATCCCGACCCCGGCGGAAGCCACCCGCCTGGCGGGAACCGCCAGAAGACCGTACCGCGATCATTCTGACTTTCCCGCTGGGCCAGCGGGCGACTGCCAGAAGGCCGCCCGCCGACCCAGCGGGAAAGCCCCTTCAACAAAGAAGCCGGCTCCGAATGGAGCCGGCGGAGTTGAAGGGGTGCGATGGGTGCAGTGGCACCCGTCGCGATTTTCAGTGTCTGCTAGGCAGACACTGAAAATCATTATGGGGCCCTGTTAGGGGGCCCCTGCACTGCCCATGCCTGTGGCAAGTTTCGCTTCAGGCAATGCATGTGCTGTCTGATGCAAGACATTTTGTTATTTTACAGTAGGTTAAAATACTGAATATTACCTATCATTGCTAGGCTTCACTGTCACTCCCATTTGATTGCTTCTGATTAGCTAGAGTGTGTATGCTTTACTTCCTCTTCTTGGGTTTGTCCCTCCCCAGTAGCATGGACACATCAGTTGTGTTCAACAACTGCTCCGTTTTTAGGCACGATTTCTTTCTTTTTGTTTAAGCAATCCAAGAGAATTCAAGTGTGTTCCTGTGGTATTCCTCGTGTCCATCTTCCCCTCTACCGCACTCGCTACACATGTGCTTCCCCTCACCCTGTGGCATGGGCAGTGCAGGGCCCCCCAGGGGCCCCACGACACCCGTTCCCGCCATCCAGTTCCTGGCGGTTTTTACCGCCAGGACCAGGATGGCGGGAAGGGGGTCGGAATCCCCATGGCGGTGCTGCGAGCAGCGCCGCCATGGAGGATTCTTTGGGGCAGGGGTAAACCGGCGGGAAACCGCCGGTTGCCCTTTTCTGACCACGGCTTTACCGCCGCGGTCAGAATTGCCCTTGAAGCACCGCCGGCCTGTTGGCGGTGCTTCCTCCGTCCCCGGCCCTGGCGGTCCATGACCGCCAGGGTCGGAATGAGGCCCATAGTGTTGTATAGTAGAGTAGTGTAAAGGGGTTTGGAGTAAAGTGTTGTAGGGTAGAGCTGCGAAGTGTAGAATGGAGTGTCAGTGTGTCGTAGAGTGGAGTGGGATAAAGTAGAGTGTTGTGTTGTGGAGTGGAGTGGCCTAGAGTGGAGTTGGATCATAGAGTGAAGTGGCCTGAAGTAGAGCAGTATGGCATAGAGTAAAGTTGTGTGGAGTAGAGCAGCATAGAGTGATGCATATTGAAGTAGATTAGAGTGGCACAGAATGGAGTAGAGGGTCAGAGTGGAGTGGTGTAGATTGGAGAATGCATGGTGTGGTAGTGCAGAGCCATTACAGACAAAGCATTTTTAATTGAAAAGACCACCATATTTGCACAGACTTAGAGTTTTACTGATAAAACTATACAGTGCACAATGTGTGGAAATGGCATCTCCTAGCATATTGATTACTTATGATTGCATTCAAATATTTGTTTCGAGCACAGCTCAGAATAACATAAAATCCGCTTCATTTGTGCTTTCCCCAATTCTGATATATTCTGACATATTTGTACAGTTAATTTACAGACATTTAAATTTAGTTGTGAGTTAAAAAAAAACATTAGTAATTAAGTAAAATACATTTGTAGGGTGCTAGTAAAAGCGAGAAGTTGAGACAGAGGCAGGGAGAGCAAATGAAAAGACAAGATAACCCTGCACAAAAGAAAAGTAAAAAGAAAAGAAAAAACACACTGCCTTTTACACCCACAGATTGCCAGATAAAGCCTCTCAGTTTGAAGTCAGAGAAAGAAAAGTAAACACAAACTCCCTCGGAAGACAGAGCCTGACATTTGACCTCTGTCTGAGTTCACAGCAAATGTGACAAGAACAAAATGTAAAGGCCTGTTTACATAAAATGAGGACTTGTGGAAGATTAAAAGAAGAATTGTTAACAACCTGTGCTCCATGAAAGGGATGAAGACAAACTGGACAGCCTAAAACAAATAAAGCCAGCAAACAGGAAGTAAGTAATTGTTAGCCACAAACCGCAAAGCTAATGGTAAGCAATGGGTAGAATGCATCTCTATGCCAGCTTCCCAATTGTCCCAAGATGTCTTTAACAAACCAGAGTTCGACCTAATGAATTGTGGCAGCACTGCACCAAGAAGCCTGTGTAAGGATTCCTTCAAACTGCGCCATGTTTAATGCTTCATAATACTGTTGGATACAGGCGACAATTAAAAACAATATGGTCTTAAGGATTGTTATGCCCTTTAAAGACCCACTATACGAAATTAACAATTCCCAGAGCCTAAAGAACTCAAGTGTAACTAGGAAATCTTATGACAAGTACAGCTGTTGTCCTTGGGACCACAGAAGCATGATCAATGAATATTCAAGTATCTCCTATTTAGATATTTGGCTTTAAGGGGGGTAGGCTGAAAGGTCCATGTTTATTACATAAATGTGGTTGAGGGATACAACATTACCTTTTAATGAACTAGTTCCTTATCTTCGGAAATGCTCTTTTTAGTGGGTAAACTGTCATTCCATAGATTACTCACATTACAAATATTCCCAGGCACCAGATAGAATACAGAAAACTTTGCAATCATTCATGTGTGCCAGCAGGTGGCACCATTCACTTCTGTCATGACTCCGCCCCACCTCTGGACAAGGTGACACTGAGCCGCAGATAGGGGCTTCCTGGAAAGCTGATTTTGGTTTATCCTATGGCATTTTCCACACCCTCACATCAAGAGTTTGACAGACAAATTGGTGTGTGTGTGTGTGTGTGTGTGTGTGTGTGTGTGTGTGTGTGTGCGTGCGTGCGTGCGTGCGTGCGTCCGTCCGTCAACTTGGAAGTTTATTACTTTCAAAACTCCACAGAACGGGGAAGAGGGGTGAACACTGAAGAATCTGCCTTTACAGTATCCACCAGAAAGAGCCTTACATAAGGTAAATCATTTTTCTTTCTGAACACTTTTAGCTGCAGATTGCTCGCCTTATGAAAAGATAAAGTAGTGCCCTTGAGGAGGGCCTGCAGAGCAGACTACACACCAGGAAGTCCTTCAGGACTTAGAGTGAGCAAATTTACCCTACCGTTGTAAACATGAGAATCAATATATTAATGCCTGGTATACGTTTTGATGGGCACCCATGTAGGAGGTAGGCAGGTGTCCAAAACCTTAACACCTGAAGTCAGAGCCGTAGTAGCATCAACTTGTTTGGGTAAAGGGTGATCTAAAACGGCTAGACTGATAATGCCTGAAGCTCACAATCAAGTAGTTATGGCAATGAGAAATAAAGTCTTGGGAGTAAGGAGCGTTGCAGGAGGCACCCAACACAAAACTAAAGATCAGAATGAAATCCTACTGAGGAATAATATAGGAGGAACAGGGAAACGTAAGTGAATGTCCTTTCAAAAAAGGCATCACAGAGAATGACTCAAACAAAGAGGGTCTATCAGGCAAACAAACGGCAAAAGAGAAGGTAAAGAGCATTTAAAAAGTGCCCAGAGTAGATCGTACCAGGCCAAGAACAAAACAAAGAGGACATCAGATATTCACTACCTGCGATGGAAGCTCAGACCCCCCCCTTGCAGTTGATTTTGCTCAATCTAAATGTATAGAAGTGCGGATTAGATGCAGGACTTCCTTGTTACTCAGAAAGGAAGTTCCTCGAAGAGGCAGTCAAAGAGATAGGCACATGCTGAGATTCAGGAGCTCTAGTACCAGACCCTACAAGGCCCTTCTAGGGTTACCAGCATGATGCCAGACTGTTAGGATTCATGAAATCAGCAACAGAAGAGGAAATGTGTAAAGAAGGCCTGAGCCACACTGTGGATCAAACAAATCTCTCATTGATCTTCAAAGACTAAACTTCATGCACATTGAATGTTCTTGGAGGTAGGGGACAGATCTATGAGGGGCATACCTCACTCTGCAAGATAACACATTTCACCACGAAATGTAGGGAACCCAGCAGATGAATTATCACCAGGGAGATTCTGTTAGATTTGAGGTACTGCCTCAGGGACTGTAGACAAAGCCCATGGGATCCCAACACTGCCCTGCATATTGCAGTACTACACGGTGGGCATGTGTCCATCAGAGGTTGGACTGATGTGCCTGGCCCTTATGGAAGGCAGAAATGCTTGTAGGGCCAGCTGGATGGAGCTCAACCCTAAAAGACTGGACCAGAGATCCCTGATCTCCACCTTATCTTGACACCAGCTCCACCAGTCTGCAGATGACATGTCCTTCACAACTAGGGGCCTGATTTAGAAGTTGGCAGATGGAATACTCCGTCACAAACATAATGGATATCGCCGTCCACAGTATTATGAGCCACATAGGACATAATGGGATTGTAATACGATGGATGGGATATCCGTCACGTTTGTAACGGAGTATTCCCCTCTGCCAACTTCTAAATTATGCCCTAAGTTCTGGTGGGGTAAGAATAACCTAGTGATGCATGTCAGATGGGATCTACCACCACAGTTCCTAGACTGCTATATCTGAAATGTAGATGCTGGTAAAATATCACTCACAGTGCTGTGTCCAGTGAAGGCAAAGGTTTCACAAGAGACCAAAGCCACTGAGGCACCATACGGACAAACAAAGCCAGAAGCCCAAGAAGCCTCAGCACCATCAAGACTATAAAAATACTCACTCAGAAAATACAAGTATTATAGCTTGCATGTCCTGGATTTGTTGTGAAATATCTTTGATGTCCAGAACCAACTTAAAAATTTAATCTTTTGCACAGGCGGAAGTTGTAGTTTCATATCAATGATGAGAACTCTTGGGTTCGGGACAGCTGAGGGGTGTTCAACTTCAGAAGTCAACTATTGAGGTAAAGGAACAACTGTATCCCTGACTTGAGAAGTTGGTCATGACCACCAACATGATCTTTGTGATCCTTAAGGGAGGTGGTAAAACTAAAGGACAAGATGGTCAATTGAAAATGATCTGAACCCAGCTCGAATAACCGGTATTGCCTGTAGGACTGCAGAGTTGGCAGATGGAAGTACATTTCTTACAATTCCAAGAACACCATCTAATCTTTGAGGTCCAAGACAAACAAAACCTATACCAGCATCATCATTCTGAACTCCTCATTCCTAAAGGAGGCGTTTGAAATGCCTGAGGTCCAGGATTAGTCTCAACCTCGCCCTCCTTTCTTGGGGTCCAGAAAGTACAACATTCAGTGCCACTCTCCACTTTGGGGATCACCTCAATCGCGTCCTTTGCCAACATTTGAACCTCTTTGAAGAGGATATTAGCTTGGCCCAATGATGTTTGTGTAAAAACTGGTACAATGTAGGGTGGAAAACTCAAGAAAGAAAGGATGCAGCCAAACTACACAACTTGAAGGATTCACTTCCCCAAAGTAATAGTGACCCAGCTGACAATCAAACAACCTACCAGCCTCAGATAGCAGTTGGATTGTAAACTAAAGCTTTTTGGCACTGTCATCAGGTGAAAAAGAGGACAACTGGTGAATCGTATAAAGGCCACGTTCCCTACCACTAACCCCAACCTTAGAGCCACAAAGGATGTAGCTGTCAGATGGACACAATGTGACCTCAGACAATGAGCCATAGCTCTGCTTATCTTTGAAGTGCTGCACCACAGAATCTGCCTTTACACCAAAAACCCTGGCTCCTTCAAAGGGCATGTCCATAAGGGAAGCCTTGATTAGCCCCAAAACACCTGGAAAACCGTCTATAATGATTTCAAAATATGCTTTGCCCCATCCTGTCCTATACCGATTGAGCAACGAGTTATAAAAAATATTTTGGCAGACAGGCCATATGCCAGAGAGCATGTGTGTAGTGACTCAAGAGGAATACAGCATTTAATGGCTGGAGAGCAAGACAAGGAGGAGAAAAGACTCTTACCTGAGGAGGCAGTTTTCTCGGCCTCCTGGTCCAGTGGTGCTAGAGGAAATGTGTTTGGATTGACATTACTTACAGGTGCTTCAACTATAAAGTTCTCAAAGTCTGATATTGTCAAATTTAGAACACCCGGTGAAGGGTCTGATTCATCAAGTAATGGGGCTGCTCACTGGCAGGACTGAGCAAGGGCTGGATAGGCTGCATTGATAGGCTCATTCAAAGAGTTACTAAATGGAAGTAAGTGCTCAGATTTAGGAGGCCCAAACTCAAAGATGTTGAGCAGCAAGTTAGCCTTGGTCTCCACAGTGGACAACAGCAGATACAATACTTCTGCAACTCTGTGCACTTCCACCACAACAGAAACACTTTTAGTTGTGGCCCTTAGCAGTAAATTCAATTTAGTTTCTAGAGATCTGTCAAAGCCACTGGCATTTTACAGGTCAATGTATAAGTCATCATCGGTGTAATGAAGTGGGAGTAAGCGTCCATCTCCTAATGCTCGCATTCATTATGAAGAACATCCCCCAGTCCGAAGAACATTTGATTCTGCCCCCAAAAGAGCCTCCATCTTCATGAGATCATTCCATCGGGAGTGAGGAGGGGCGGGAAGTGAGACATCCTGAGATTGTGTCCTGATAATCTCACAGAATAACTTGGGAGACTCCTTAGCTGACGACTGCTCTGCATTTGTCAACAGAGCTCCATTTTGAAGCAGAATCCAGAACCAGGCACTGAAACAGGACCCGAAACAATCAGCAGCAAAGATATTGAGGGATTGCCCAGCAAAGATATTGAGGGATTGCCCAGCAAAGATATTGAGGGATTGCCCAGTTGCAGATGCAAAACGACTGGGCCAAAATTCGGGTCAGTCCATACTGAGGCAGGAGCAGCGTGCTGAAGATTGAATGGGGCTTGAAGAAACAAGAGGACTTTCCTATTCCCAATTCAGACCAGAAACTGAATTTATGTAGTGCTTATTATCTTGGACGAAAAAGTAAAGCGCTTTACACCGAGTAGCACGCTATACTTCAGAACCCAAAGTTCATGGGTCAGTCCAGTATTTATTTGTTATTGGGATTAGTTTTCTACACTCAAAGAAACTATTCCATGCATTTACTCCAGTTTGTTTGAGTTATATTAATGAGTTAGGTATGATAATTAGTGAGGGGTATGTAAGAAGCAAGTGGCTGGTGGAATGAATAGAGATATTGTTAGTTACAGGGATATGGTTCTAAAAAGAAAGAGATTGAGAAAGACAGGCATGTAACAGAGTAGTCTATACAATCTCGAGACATGAAGGAGCTGGAAGGATGGAAAAACTCAAAGTTTAAGTTAAGATCAATTTTTCAGGTGGACATTATGGAAAAGGTTCCTGTCACCACTATATGTGATGCATGCAGGATGTCTATAATAACCAGGAATATTTAACAATTACTATTCCGATTGCTTTATAGCAGCTAAAGCTCCCATGCTTAAAAACCGCATGAAGGCCACAACGAGTGCCACAAGAAATAACTCCCAATGTCAAAAACCTGAATAGATCTGTGCAACCCATCTAACTTTCATTCAGGTTCAGTTGCCATGGCTGGAAAATCTGCAGCTAAGATTTTAGCACAACAACTCATGTCTTACACTGGCCATGACAAACTTGTATCAAAACATCAGCCTAGCTATAGAATTGGCTAATGTCTTGAAATGGCCATCCAAAAAACACTCAATGATGTTCATCACATTCTGAACAATGGCAATACATGCCTGATGGTTTCCAATTACTTGTCTGCTGATTTTCATACGACTAACCACAATTGCTTTATTGACACAATTGAATATAGGATGGTTATCAGAGGTAATTCTATTTATATATCGCTTACTACCCCTGACGAGGTGTTGAGTCTGTTAGTTGTATTGAATAGAATAATGGAGGGATAGAAGAGGGAAGAATCCAGAAAGTGCTAATTGGGAGCTCATAGTAGTAAGATGAGGTTTGGGATGAGTAAAAGGATGGAGGAGGGGCGAGTCTGTAGAAAGGGATTAGGGAGAGCACAGTAGTAAAAACAGGTTTGGGATGAGTCAAAGGAAGGATACATGAGGGAAGAATTTAGTAGGGTTGTTTGAGAGATCATAATAGCAAGCTGAGGTTTGAGGTGAGTCCAGGAAATGTTATTTTGGAGATCATAGTAGTAGAATGAGGGAGGGTTTAGCAAATAAAGAGTAGGGCTACTGCTGTGAGCAAATAAAATGTGTAACCCCCAACTACTATCACAAACAACTCAATTTTAAGTTCCTACATCGGACATACACCACCCCCGCACAACTTGCAAAGATTGACCCTACCAGATCGTCTAACTACTCCAAATGCAGTAGACCAGAGGAGGATTTTGCTCACCTTGCGTGGGCATATCCACTAATAAAAAACTATATGAGGAGGGTGTTTGACCACTTATCTTAAAGACAAATATTGACATTATCCCAGACCCCTCGCTAGCCCCATTAAGCCATGTGGCAGAAATCTCTCTATCTGTATGCATTTACACAGCGATCACACTTCTGCTTGCCAATCAGGAAGTTGTCCTGCAATGGGGTAGTGGAGCACTACAAAGCATGGTTCAATTGCTTGATATACTGCAACATTACCAGCTAGGTATACGTTCCCCTACAACCCCCAACATCACGTTCCAAGGATATATGGCAACCTGTCCAAGATGGTCTACTGACCGCCACTAAAGACACATGATAGCAACCCCCTGCCAGGCTCCACCCCGGTCTAGTGCCTGCTGATAACTTGTTTCAGAATGCTGATTTGACCTCACAATCAGTTATTCGCATTGAACTGTCTGTATTTGCTGCCTAGATCTGCCCTATGTTACCACTCAAATGTCATACAACTACCCCCTCAGCTCACAAAGCAATGCAGAATCCCATACTTATTTTGCATTTCTTTTTTTATATGTACTTGATTGCAAAATTAATAAATACAATAAAAAAAAATAAATTAAAACAATAGTAGTAGAATGAGGTTTGGGATGAGTCAGAGTGTGCAGATAAAAGATAGTTTGAGAGAAGTATAGAACGAAAGAGTAGTGCATTGGACAGAGTGATTTTCTTTCCTCTTGTACAGGAGGAGTAAAGAAAGGAATACATAGATAAATGAAAGAATATATGTATAAGGAAGATAATATATTGAGATTTAAAGTTGTATTCTATTAAAAGACTTTCAAGGGATGCAGTATTTGAAGGTAATTTATTTGTGTTGTTTTTTATAACATTGTTTTTATCTTTTACTCAATATTTCAATAGTGAAGTGCTTGCAGATAAATAGGTATAATATAGCTTTAAATAATAAAGTAGAGAAATGTAAAGTAGAAGCTTTCAAAACTATACTTTTAAAGAAGAAATATAATGCGTATTCTTCAAAAAGAAAAGATGGACTGTGGATTAGGCTGTCTGGTTTCACAAACAGTAATCAAATTGACCTAGCTTCTCTGGGAGCTGTCAAGCCTAAATTTTATACCTAATCTTACTAAAGGGACGCCTCCTAAGTGGGAAATAAAGTGATTTTGAAGATAAATCAAGGCACGCTGGCCATTAGTGAGACTTCAGCTCAGCACATAATTTTATTATCATACCAAACAGTGAATAGACCCCGGCTGATAAATTTAAGAAGCCCATTACAACTCCCAGCTTCTCTAGAGAAGTGGCAAATATCGCACCAGATTCCCATGATAAGCCCCTATTTTCACCCAATAATTTCTGCTGCACATTTTATCTGCTTTCACAATGTGACTTGTCCAGTTGAAACACTCCTGACCTTTTGTGTTCCCGTGGGGTTCATAATCACTGTAGGGCCTGTAAGTCCGATGTTTAGAGGCATAGGCAAAGTGGAAAATTCCACAGGGGTCTACCTTCTAAAGAGCATCCTGGGAAAGTGATTTTTCCATCTATGTGAGCTCTGTCTACACAATTTCTTTATCTAAATCTCTCCCATCTCTACCTGCCTCCACCTCTAACCTGTTAAAGCTTACCATACAAGTTAGTACTTTTTGGAACCATATCATTTTAAATTAGCAGAAAATTGGTAATAACATTCAAATGTGTTTCATACAGGAGCCTTCAAATATGTCTTGCCTGGTTTGGAGGTGGCAAAGTGTGTGTGTGTTTGTATGTGTGTGGGGGGGGGGGGGGGGGGGGGTGGGGCCGAGAGGGTTGGAGGAAAAATCTTTAAAATAACACTCCAATAACTCCTTTCACAGGGGCCTTCCGGATAAATGGGACACTCATAATGTATGATGATGTATAACACTTCCCACAAAAACAGAGTATAAATGGCATAGAGATATGACAATCTGTGCCACTTTCAATCAGTAACACTAAGGATTGCTAACTCATTACAAGTAGGTAAACCACTTGCTGCAAGAGGATTGTCTACCAAGGATAGGAGGTAAGGTCTTTGTCTTGTGCTGTGGACAGTGGACCATGTTTGGCTTATTCAGAGACATGCACCCGGTTGTGCTGTTTTGCTTGATGCCTAGAGACCTTCATAGAAGTGTTTAGTGGCTTTTAGTGGCTAAGACCCAAAGACAATAAACACAGAGAAGAACCCAGAGATAGAGATCTTGTGTGCCTGGTAGTCATTTGGGCCCAAACTACAGAAAGAGGGGCTGACACTGATACCACAACTTTGTGTGGCACCCATCGGAGATGCAGCTATCAATGGTGCAGCAGGTATACTGGCACAGGAGCCCAACGGCCTGAGAAGCGCACTGAACCCCGATTATCTTACTACAAAATGAGCAGTCACAGGTGCAATTACCTTGCAGGCACTAGGGACATGGCAACCTTGCTACGCCACTGCCAACCAGTGGCATAAAGTAAGTAATTAGTAGTTTGCTGAAAGATCCTGGAGATTCTAAACAGAAGCTGAGTGGTGGTACCTAAAGCTTTCCCACATTGTTGTTGGTGAGGATATTCCACCCAAAAGAGCTTCTTTAACTCTCAGCACTTCATCCCAGTAACTCACTGTAAACCCCAAGGCTGATACCAACACCTACTGCAGCCTGACCATCCCTACTCATGATTTGGCCTAGTGAGCGCCTTGACACTACTGGGAGTTCCATCTGGGTATTTTTTCATTGCCTTAACCACACCTATATTCAAGAGAGGCTTTATTGATGTTTTGGGCCTAACAAATTTAAATTTGTAACAGCTGAATCAGATTTTTAAGTTTACTTTATCTTATAATTACCTGGAGGTAATGTCCTAGAGTGGTGATCTTCCTTCCTTTCAGGGTGTCATCTTTTGGTAAAAATTGGAGACTACACCTCTACACTGACTGAACTAACCTGCAGGTGCTTCAGGTCTTTGGTTGATTCTCTTTAACATAAATATGAAGCCACTCAGCCTAATTATGAATGACATAAGAGTAAAATGTCATGAATATGCTGATTATAATCAGTTGTATCTAAAAACAACGGTTCAAAACACCTAATCCCCCTGATCAATGAACGGCAACAACAACATTATCATCACAAGAATAGACTTAAGGAACGTGTTTACTGGCAGGAATCCCACACACTGACTATATTACTCTGATCCTTTATTACCTTCACTTGCTGCCTCTTAAAGCTAGGATTTGCTTCAAACTTTGCATCCTCAATTACAAGAAACTACATGATAACAGTCCACTTTACTTATGACAATCTCCGGCAGTTCCAGAGGGTTAAGAAGCAAGACGCTCTCAGATGTGCGGAATTCCTATAGCCGGATGCACAGGACATATTGTTTGGGGTCAGTGACAACTGGTTTTCACATCTTATTTTGTCCTTAGGACAAGCAGACACCCCTCCCCGCAGCAAAAACCCTTTATCTGCCAGTTTACAGTACCACATTATGGATCAGGGAAGGGCACTGTCTACAGTAAAGATAACATTTGTGTCCATATATTAATGCTGTTCAAGCTTGTATTTATGGTTCATTAATGCAAAGCCTTTATTATTAGGTTGAGCGCGCTAAGGAAATGTTGTAAGCTAGGACACCACTTCTGATAGTTCCAGTATAAGAAGGTGTACACACATTTGCAAAGTTTAACAATATGAGGCTATGTAGTCAGTCAGTCAAAATAACTTTATTCAGCGTTTTGCCATAAAAGTGCACATGCATACATAAAAGTCATCATAAAATACAGTACATTTTGTATACGTCAAAAGCAAATCTATTAAATCTAAGTTTACCGCCCAAGCTTACTAAAACAGTATAAGATAATAAATACTTATAAAAACATATATAATAATAGGACAATATAGTAATAAGACAATGCCTAGTTTCTCTTAATAAATGGTCACATTACCAGTTCATATCGGTTTCTAATGGTGATAGCAGATTTAATAAAACTAAGAATAGAAATGCACATTTGTTTGGATGAGAGGCTTTGGATGCCAGTCAATCCGTCTTTGTAGGAAGAAGTGTGCAAGTTACGCAAAATGGGTTAATAGAAAGGATTTCCTGGGAACTGAGTAAAGTTTACAGAATAAAATAAAATGGCAAGTACTTTGTTTCGAAAAATTATCGCAAGGGCATGGCAGTAGTGTTTTTTCCCACACGCATTTTATCGGGAACGCCACTCTAAAATGGATCACATTAAATCTAAAAAGTACGAGTAAAGAGTATAAAGAAGGGGTCGGGAACCAAACAAAATAAGGTTCTAACAAGTCTGATGATAGAATTTGTATGTATGAATTAAAAGAACTCAATTTCTCTGCCACTTGGTATCTAAGATTCATAACATGCTCCTTATGTCGAAGTTTAACAATTTCTTTCGCATTGGCTGGCAGGAGCTCTGGTTTAAAATACATATACTCCAAGTCCAAGTTTCGGAAGCCATTGTGAACAAAATTTAGCCATGGAATTTTGTTACAGTTTGTTAATGAAATACAGTCTTTTACGCAATCGTGTGTTAAAGTAGCCTCCGGGTTTGACCATACTTTTATCCATAGCAAAAGTGGGGCAATATCTATCAAATCTGTAATGTAGCGGATTCCCAGTTCCTCATGGCATAAAATGTTTGCTATGTTCTTAGGTACCATAAGTAACCGATGAAGGAATTTGTTCTCTGCAAGCTGTAGAATGCTTGGACTGATATATCCCCAAAGGCCACCCCCATATATCGCTGCCGAAACACATTTGGAGTTGTAGAGCGTGATGATCTGGTGGACCGGTCTATGCCCTAATCTGCGGGCAAAATGAAAGATTGCCTCAACATTTCTTGCCAGTTGTTGGAACTTAAAATTCAAATGGAATTTCCAAGACAAAGTGGAACTTAGATACAGACCTAGGTAGCAAAAGTATTTTACCTTTGTCAAGGTGTTCCCCCCCATTCTAAAACATTTGGTGCGAGTGGTTTTAGGACCGCAGGTCATAACGTGTGATTTTTTTAAAATTGACTTTCAAATCAAGCTCTCGTGTATGTGTTAAAAAAAGATCCAGGAGGGTCTGTAGACTATTGGCCGTGCGGGCAATTAAAACAGCATCATCGGCATATAATAACATTGGCAATTGTCTAAAACTCATCCTGGGGAAATCCTTACCATTTTGGACCAAACAATTGTACAAGCCGTTTATGTACAGTAGAAACAGAAAAGGTGCCAGTGTGCAGCCCTGTCTAACACCTCGATTGGAAGCAAGGGGATGAGACCTTTCACCATGTTGTCCAAACTGAATTGAAATAGAGAGGTCAGAGTATAAACGTTTGATCAAATCCAGCAAATCCTGCTCAATCCCCATTGTATCCATTATGTCCCACAGTTTTGCTCTGTTCACCATATCAAATGCACTGGACAGGTCTATAAATGCTAAGTGGATAGGTTCCCTTTTGGCAATAACATATTTACTGAGGATAAGATGTACATTTAGGGCCTGATCCACTGTGCCTAATCCAGGCCTAAACCCATATTGAATTGGCGATAAAATGTTTGTCCTTGCAACCCAATCCTCGAGCCGGGACAGAATGACACTCCCCAATATCTTTGCCGTGGAGTCTATTAAAGAGATGGGTCTATAGCAAAAAGGGTCAAGCCTATTACCCTTTTTGAAGATCGGGACGATTATTGCCATTAACCATGAGGAGGGATAGTACTTTGAATAGCATTGTTCAGAACATTTGTGATTAATGGAACCCACAGATCAGGTAAAGATTTAAATAGGTCCACCGGTATCCCATCGGGGCCAGGGGCTTTCCTTAATTTCATTTTAGTTATTGCTGCACTGACCTCGTGTGCCTCAAATAAAATGCCGCTCTTAAATGGAATTAGAGTAGCCGAACATGGGAGGCCACGTACCTCCCCTCCATCATTAGGATTATTCGCAGATTGAAATACAGTAGAAAAATGGTCTACCCAAACCCCCTCTGGTATCAGACAGTCATCGTCCCTATTTTCCTTTCCTGAGAAATATGGTTGATTAACCACCTTCCAAAATTAAGAGGGATCCCTTGGTTCTGTCGCTGCCATAAGGTCTCCCCAAGCGCTAGTGCGTATTTCATTCTTTCTTTCTTCAAGGGCTGATTTGTATCGGCCCCTGGCCTGTTTAACTAAATCCCGATTATAAGGAATAGTTTTGATCGCTGACTTTAGATCTCTATGAGCAGCCGTACAGGCAGAATTGAACCACCGTTGAGGTTTTTCGCCTTTGGGATATTGGGCACACGTCAGAGCCTCAGAAATAGCACAGCTTAAAGATTCAAAGGCAGTTATAAGGTGGAATGGAGTGGATTGCAGGGACAAGCAAGTATTGATTTCAGCCTTATTTTGAGTTATAAGGTTCATGTGAAGAGTGTTAGGGTTTACTCTCTCCCACCTCATGCGAGGGCCAGAATTTCTTTTAAGCACCTCTTTCCCTTTATATACAATCCTAGGTAAGATTACTCTAGTTTTAAAGGATCATTTTATACTCAAAGGGTTATGGTCACTGGCACAGTGAGATTTAATTTTAAAATCCACTATTGAACTTGAAAGTGAGGAATTAATAAGAATAAAGTTAATAATGCTACCATTAGTACTCCCTGTATAGGTGGGTATTTCTCTTATCCGACTGTTTGCCATATCCCTTGCAAAAGCAAGATCAAATTTATAAATGAGGGTATTCAAGGCATTTCCTAAATTAGAGTGAATGAAATGAGTAAGTGATTCTCTGGCTTCTGTAGCAACACCACATAAGTGGGGTAATTCATACTTGCATAACTGAACATTAAAATCTCCAACCCAGATCATATCAAATTCCCTGTCCTGGAGTTTCCCGGCAGAGTCTAGCAGGTCTGTAAGCTCTTTGAGACTTCCTGGCAGAGCACCACTTGGAATGTTATTGTAAAAGTTTAAGAGTAGAATATCTTTCCGTCCAGATATTGATAATAAAACTACCACAAAAAAAAAGCAGAACACCAAATCAATGAAACCTCAATTTTTGGGAATAGTAATGATACAAGTACCAGAAGACCTCCACTTGCTCTGCCTGCTCTAGATGGGGTAGCTGGCTGAGACACGGAGAAGTAGCCATTTAAATGGAAGGGTGCTGTAAGCCAAGTTTCTTGAAAACAAATGATATCAAATTTGGAAATAAACTCCAGCCATTCTAAATTTTCAGCTTTAGAACGAAGCCCAGCAATATTCCAACTAATTAAAGATAACAATGCATTACTTTGCTGGCACATTTTCCCAGACTCCTCAATTATGGCTGTATCTGTTATAAGATGTGGAAAGCTAGCTAGCTCATCAGACCCTATGGGTGATTCCAAAAGTGTATGCACTCCCATCAGCTCTAATTCCTGTAAACAATCATTTGGGAGCCCCAAACTCTCCAATTGTCAATCAATTGCATCAAGGGAAGAGTGATTTGGGTACCCCCAGGGTCAAGGGTGGGGTTCTGTAAAGGTGCCTTTGTAAAAAAAAAGAATTACCATGGGAGGCCCTCGTAGAAGGAAGTGATGAAGTGGGCGGCCTGTAGAAGAATCTTAATGGATAGACTTTGATCCCACCTTCCCCTTTTGGACTCAATGGTAGAGACGCCAACAAATAATTAACACAATAAGAATTTGCAAAATTGATCACTATACAATCGCCTTCATATACTTTTTTAGACAAACCTAACCACTTCACCCTTCTAGCCATAATTATTCTAATATTTAGATCATCTTGGTGTCTAAGTTTTTGGCTCATCCAATGTGCACATTTCCTTATTAACGCAGGAGTATCTTCCTTCTGGGTACAATCAAGAGGAGGAACGTTTGCTAAGACTAAAACATATGGCAAGCTATCCGGAGGAAGCTGTGGAACCTCCTTTGTACTAGTGGAAGATCTAGGTTTAAGAGCAGTTTCAGGCTTCAGTAAGGCAGTCGCGCCACCGGCCAAAGTAGACAGAGAATCAGTTAGTGAATCATCATGGGAATTGCGGGTAAGCATGCGATGGGACGGGAGTTGGTTACCATTCGTCAAACAGTTAGCCTGCTGAGAGGCATTGGGATCAGACACCAGTTTCGGAGTAGAGGAAGGGGAATTTGTACTAGTTTTTAAAGTGGACTGCTGAGGCAGATATTTAAGAATAGTTTCTTGTAACTGCTCAAATTTGGAATCAATAAGTAATGTTAGCTTCTCCTCTAAAGCCGAAAAAAGAGGTTTAAGGATCGAGTCTAAGTTGGTCAAATGATTGTCTTTTAGAATCCTGCAGTCTGAGCCTAGTTCGCCCAATGATGGAGTTTCTTTTGGAAAAGGGTCGGGCAGGGTATCCAATGGTGTAGAAATACATTCCTTGGCCTTCGTTGGATATTTAGGTAACTTATTACACTTACGGAGTCCTCCAGCTTTCCTTTTTTTCGGGGGAGGGGGAGTGTCAACTGAATGTTCGGTGTTAGCTGCATTAAAGGGCTGTAAGGAATGCAGGGCATTAACGTCATCTTCAGGCAGAGGCGAATTGAGCTTGCGGGGAGTAATTGAAGAGGCTGCAGACTGTATATAAGTCGTGGGTTCTAAAGAGATTCTTTGAGTCAAGTTATTTGCCACCCCAATTCTTTCTTCTACTTGGACAATTTCAGTTTCAATGGCCCCAATAACTGAAGATAAGTAGCTGGTTATTGATGATTGGACGGGCACGGCGTGTGCTCCATCGGCCCCAAGTGTGGTGATCTTTCTTTTACCCATCGTCTTACAAATGATAGTGGGGCAGAACACCAATCTAAGCCGATATGAGTGATATGCAGGGAAGCTATGGCAGTGTGAGAATAGTAAATAAATAAGTGGAACTGCTCTATTAGCAGATCTTACTTAGATGCCAGTTACTTAGGACCTCCTAAGCCGTGAAACCCAAAGGGGGGTTATGGAAGAACAATCACAGGAGAGAAAAATGTAGTACCTCTTAGAAGTCCAATGAGCCTGATCCTGAATTCCCAAGGAAGTTCTCAGGGGGATGGCCCAGCCCAGCCTCTTCCGGGCGCTGACGGGCAAAGGACGCGCGTCCCGCGAGGCTATGTATAATGCTCCTAGAATGCTCTCTGATTAGATGCAAATATTTGCATAAGCTTGAAATCAATACTGAGGATTCTTTGCTTTCAAAGTCAAAAGTTTAATTAAACAAGCATTTGCAATGCAATCGGTCTAACATTTGTGAAAGACAGAGCTCTTGGCATTGAAATGTTGTTTTACTTTGTTTTTTTGTGTGCAGTGGGGTGATGATATTTCCATAGCGCTATTGCCATTCAGATGACCTTGAGGCGCTGGAGAACCAGATAATGGAAAATAGGTTAAGAGGGAGGGGAGACAAGAGTAATATGCTGGATGAAAAAAAAAAGTAACAATACACTGGAAAAAGCAAACAGAGAATGCAAGATTAAGTAAAGCATCAGCAATGTAAGCAGGAACACCACCAATATGTTAACACTTTTACACTTATAATATGCTGGATGAAAAAAACCTGCAACATTTAGTGTGCACAAAGCAGGGAAAGGTTGCAGTACCACAGGCTGTCACTAGGTGTCCCTTGGGACCTCTTTTGGCCATATAAGGTACTGTACCCTATAATATTGAATTCAACACATCCCCAATGACCTTCGGGTGTCATAGAAGAGATTTGTGTGTGGAACATACAGGCCAGATGTTCCAGACCTGGTAAACAGCTCACTAAGCTAATTACCTGCTACCACAATCTGTGTGTCTCTTGTAGGTCATGGCAGCAAACCCACTAACATAGCTCAGGAGGTTAATGTTACTGTTGCAGAGATCCAGATATAACCACCTGCAGGTCACAGATTTCAATTTCCGTAGGACAGCTCATTGGGTATATGCCCTCTGCAGATATGGGCGAACCACCTAGCGATAAGAAGCTTACATCCAAAGGAGATAGCTGAGAGGGTTAGTGTGCCTACTGTGGGGTTGAAGACACCCAGAGAGCTGTGGTAGAGGAAGGTCAAGCTCAGAGATGCCCAAGACGTGTATTTCCTGCGCGCCTTGCAAAACAAAGGCCTAAACTAATACATAATGATGGCCCTGGGCTTAATGCAAGCTGAAAGCAATATTTAGAGAATCAGAGGATGAGAAGCACTAAAGCTGCTGCAGGATGTAGTGTCTCTTTAGTAACTGGTACGCACACACAATGCTGGAATAGAGTGAGAGCTGCTGCTTCTGGGTCTGCCTCATGACTTATCCAGAGTCTGCAACCAAATGTATCCAGCCTACATCTGGTGTGCAGCAGGCCCCAGAGTGCTGACAACCTAATTTAGCAGATAATTAATTTACCCTTTAGTTGGAGTAGTTTCCCTTGGTGGTGATGGACCGCGGGTGTGAAGGTGTGTCACAGGAGGGAGGTGTCAGATTATGATGATGCCCTGTTGCCTGCTTACATCCACCCAACAGACGCCACAACCCATCAAGTGAATGGGAAAAAGTACAGCTTGCGCCTTGCGTCACTTCCAAAGTCAGCAAGGAGCTAAAGCAGTGGGTTTGTTTCTCAAGCCCTGGCTATTTGTAAGGGATGCCAATGAACAGCACTTACATTATAATTATCTAATGTGCACAAAGTAGGGAAAGAGTGAAGTATCACAGGCTGTTACTAGGTGTCCCTTTTTGGCCACATAAGGTAATGAACCCTGCAATCCTGAAATCAACACATCCCCAATGACTTTCGGGCACCACTCTCAAAAATGAAGCGTGGCACCCGTTTTGAGAAAAGTTTTACGCTGTGCATTCAAAATACGTATTTATTCAGGACCAGGATCGCTTCCAAGTGGCAAAATGTAAAGAGCAAACAAAAAATGCCTGTAAGAACAAGCAGCAATGAGGGCGTTTGGTGTACAATGTCAGTCTTTAAATGCTTAGGAAATGTGACCAACAGAACAGCCTGATTTACGGCCTGATTTACGGCCTGTTTACAGACACAGCATTGCAACAAAGCTAAGCTGAGAGAGAATGCTCTGCAAAATGAAAAGGGAAGCTTCCCCGATCACAAGCAGGAAACCAAGAAAAAACAAAAAAACAAAGAACAAATAAACACGATAAAGCATAATTATACAGTAGTTATTCCTTGCTCCAAACGAGAAAAAGGAGGGACAAAGAGGCATGACTGACCGCTAGCAAGAAAGTATTTTAAATTACCTTGAAACAAACAAATGAAATGGCTTTAAGCCCACAGAACTATACTAAGGTACACAAGAGGTAGTACGCTTACCCTCGATCTAACAATTGCAAGTAGGAAAAAACAAAACAACTTTTGCTAAACTTCTATGACATTTTAGGTACCATTGTTGAAGCTTCATTTAGTAAAATAATCTGATGCATGCTGGTATTTTCAAAAAATATATGCATGATGGAAAAATCACTGTAACCAGTTTCAGCAAGATATGGGAAACCTGAAAATAAGCAAGCATTGTCAAAGTAGGTTCAACATTGGTCGTCAGCCTTTTGGTTTTGGCAATGCAAGTCTTATTTAGATATTGGTTTTTGTAAAACTTTATTGCTGTGGCTGCTGCCGGGCCCCCACTATTATAAAAAACACTGGCAAAAATATTTTTTCGTCTCAAAAAGCACACATTCCCACAGTAGTTGCTGTCTTTGAATAAAACTACTTTGTGTGCCAATATGTTCCTTGTGAAAGAGCACAATGCTGTCACTCAGTGAAGCCAGCCAATGGACAGAGAGAGAGAGAGACAGACAGAATCTTTATAAAAACAAAAGGTCTTGGGTAAAGCCAGACCTAATTAGGGGCCTAATTCTTAAAAGAGGTCACAAAAGTGCACCCATGGTATATGTACTTGCATTAGTGCAGATTTACAACTCAAGAATTACCAATAATTCACAGAAGTAGGCCAGGAAATTGTACTTCTAGAAAATATTTGTGAAATGCATTTTAGCTCAAGCAAATATGTATGTGCAGATTTGCTCATGTGAAAATCTGTTGAGCATTTACAAGTTCTCTTTACTTCCAATTACTTTTTTCCCCAACTGTCAGGAATACATTTCCAAGCTTTCTCAGTATAGGAAACAATTAGAGAAGAGCTGGTGAAAACCCCTGAAAAATGCAAGTTTGTAGGTTTGCACAGACTCAAAAGGGCATTCCACCCCTGGAACTATTGCTTACTGCTACACCCACTACCTCAGTATGTACGTGTGGAAAGGTGGCAAAATAATGGATTTTCTAGTATTCAACCTTATTATAGTATGAGCCCTGGCATAATCAGATAACCTATTATCTGATCCCGTATATAATGAGATTGCTGCCATAATCTGTCGCCTCACTACATGGCACCAAAGGGACAAGTGGATTTTTTTGTTACAGAGCTAGTAAATTTATGAAGCAACCTATCCTATGGACAAGTAGATCATTTATTAAATTCATCAACCTTGCTCTCTACTCCTCTAGAACCACAATTTAAAGACAACTCTAGACATAAAGCAGTCTGTCATAGGAGCAGTGACTACAGCATGGAACGCTCCTTTACAGTTATTCTTATGAAGAATACAGCGTTACGCACATTAAAATGACAACTCAAAATAACTATTCAAACAATTCATTTCCCAATCCTTGCCTAAGAATGTCATCCACAGGAACACTTCTTGCTGTCCTATGTGCTTCTCTGCTACTTGGTTTTGCTTAGTCATGAAGCAAACATTCACTATCTCCATTCATTGATCTAACCTATGAACCTTTTTACCCTTCCTGTATTTCAATGTAACACTTCTCTTGGGTTCCATGTTCGATGAAAAGCACCCTCATACCACTTGTGGTCTAGGCTGTGCTATACACATTTATAAATGAAATAAAATTAATCCTATGAAGCATCCTCCACTTTTAGGGGCTACATACATATTTGGGTTTCTGAAATGGGGTTCCTCTCCTACGCATCTACCAAGCACTACACAAATGTAGGAAAGTACCATCTTGCCTGGCATGTTACCCCCATTTTTACTTGTATGTATGTTTGTTTTTGCCTGTGTCACTGGGATCCTGCTAGTCAGGACCCCAGTGCTCATAAAGTGTGCCCTGTATGTGTTCCCTGTGTGGTGCCTAACTGTATCACTGAGGCTCTGCTAACCAGAACCTCAGTGTTTATGCGCTTTCTGCTTTTAAAATAGTCACTGCAGGCTAGTGACTAATTTTACCAATTCTGATTGGCACACTGGAACACCCTTATAATTCCCTAGTATATGGTACCCAGGGTATTGGGGTTCCAGGAGATCCCTATGGGCTGCAGCATTTCTTTTGCCACCCATAGGGAGCTCGGACAATCCTTACACAGGACTGCCACTGCAGCCTGAGTGAAATAACGTCCATGTTATTTCACAGCCATTTTACACTGCACTTAAGTAACTTATAAGTCACCTGTATGTCTAACCCTCAATTGGTGAAGGTTAGGTGCAAAGTTACTTAGTGTGAGGGCACCCTGGCACTAGCCAAGGTGCCCCCACATTGTTCAGGGCAATTTCCCTGGACTTTGTGAGTGCGGGGACACCATTACACGCGTAAACTACATATAGGTCAATGCCTATATGTAGCGTCACAATGGTAACTCCGAACATGGCCATGTAACATGTCTAGGATCATGGAATTGTCACCTCAATACCATTCTGGTATTGGGGGGAACAATTCCATGCATCCCCGGGGCTCCAGCATAGAGCCCGGGTACTGCCAAACTAACACTCTGGGGTTTTCATTGCAGCTACCGCTGCTGCCAACCCTCAGACAGGTTCTGCCCCCCTGGGGCGTGGGAAGCCCACTCCCAGGAAGGCAGAACAAAGGATTTCCACTGAGAGAGGGTGTTACACCCTCTCCCTTTGGAAATAGGTGTTAAGGGCCTGAGAGGAAAAGCCTCTCCTGGCCTCTGGAAATGCTTTGAAGGGCACAGATGGTGCCCTCCTTGCCTAAGCCAGTCTACACCGGTTCAGGGATTCCCCCCAGCCCTGCTCTGGCGCGAAACTGGACAAAGGAAAGAGGAGTGACCACTCCCCTGACCAGCCCCTCCCAAGGGGAGGTGCCCAGAGCTCCTCCACTGTGTCCCAGACCTCTGCCATCTTGGATGCAGAGGTGTGAGGGCACAATGGAGACCTCTGAGTGGCCAATGCCAGCAGGTGACATCAGAGACCCCTCCTGATAGGTGCTTACCTTTCTCTGTAGCCAGTACTCCTCGGAGGGCTATTTAGGGTCTCTCCTGTGGGTTTCTCTTCAGATAACGAATGCAAGAGCTCACCAGAGTTCCTCTGCACTTCTGTCTTCGATTTCTGCCAAAGATTGACCGCTGACTGCTCCTGGATGCCTGCAAAACCGCAACAAAGTAGCAAGAAGACTACCAGCAACATAGTAGCGTCTCATCCTGCTGGCTTTCTCGACTGTTTCCTGGTGGTGCATGCTCTGAGGGCTGTCTGCCTTCACCCTGCACTGGAAGCCAAGAAGAAATCTCCTGTGGGTCGATGGAATCTTCCCCCTGCCTACTCTGGGTCCCCTCATCTTGATGAGCGTGGTCCCTGGAACACAGGAGCTGGATCCAAGTGTCCCCAACAGTCCAGTGGCCCTTCTGTCCACATTTGGTGGAGGTAAGTCCTTGCCTCCCCACGCCAGACAGTAATCCTGTGTACTGCGTGAACTGCAGCTGCTAGGGCTTCTGTGCACTCTTGCAAGACTTCCTTCGTGCACAACACAGCCGAGATCCCCAGCACTCTGTCCTGCATTGCCCAACTCGCTGAGTTGGACTCCGACTTCGTGGGACCCTCTTTTGTTGTGCTGAGACGACCGCCATGCTCAGATCTTCTGAACGCCTGCCTGTTCAGGTGCTTCTGCGGGTGCTGCCTGCTTCTGCGTGGGCTCTCTCTGTTGCTGAGCGCCCCCTCTGTCTCCTCCTCCAAGGGGTGACCTCCTGGTCCTTCCTGGTCCCTGGCAGCACCCAAAACCTTCAACCTCGACTCCTGCAGCTAGCAAGGCTTGCTTGCGGTCTTTCTGCGTGGAAACAACTCTGTATCCTCCAGCACGCTGTGGGACATCTTCTGACCAAAGGAAAAGTTACTGGCACCTTCCGTTGCTGCAGAATCTTCGGCTTCTTCCACCCGGAGGCAGCCCTTTTGCACCTTCATCTGGGGTTTAGTGGGCTCCTGCCCCCCCTGGACACTTGCGTGACTCATGGACTTGGTCTTCTTCCTTTACAGGTCCTCAGGTCCAGGAATCCG
Organism: Pleurodeles waltl; assembly: GCF_031143425.1. Taxonomy (NCBI): domain Eukaryota; kingdom Metazoa; phylum Chordata; class Amphibia; order Caudata; family Salamandridae; genus Pleurodeles; species Pleurodeles waltl. The sequence goes on from NC_090439.1 coordinate 208,953,624, forward strand.
TCTTCAGTGCTTTGCAGTCAGTTGTTGTCTTTGCAGAATCCCCTATCTCAACTTTACTGTCTTCCTGGAGTAGTAGGGTAAATTTACACCTACTTTTCAGGGTCTTGGGGTGGGGTATCTTGGACAACCTTAGTGTTTTCTTACACTCCAAGCGACCCTCTACACACTACACTAGGCCTGAGGTCCACTCGTGGTTCGCATTCCACTTTTGGAGTATATGGTTTGTGTTGCCCCTAGGCCTATTGTCTCCTATTGCGTTCTATTGTGTTCTACAGTATTTGCACTACTTTGCTAACTGTTTACTTACCTGATTTAGGTCGGTGTGTTTATTTTGTGTATATTACTTACTTCCTAAGGGAGTATATCCTCTGAGATACTTTTGGCATATTGTCACTAAAATAAAGTACCTTTATTTTTAGTACCTCTGAGTATTGTGTTTCTTATGATATAGTGCTAAGTGATATAAGTGGTATAGTAGGAGCTCTGCATGTCTCCTAGTTCAGCCTAAGCTGCTCTGCTATAGCTACCTCTATCAGCCTAAGCTGCTAGAACACTACTAATAAGGGATAACTGGACCTGGCACAAGGTGTAAGTACCACAAGGTACCCACTATAAGCTAGGCCAGCCTCCTACAACAAATACTACACTAAAGGGGAAATAGACTCAGTCATGACAGACTGGGAGGTAAAAATGTATGTACCCCTCTCCTATTTAACTGCTGGCACCAAATGTCTGTCATATCAAGCCTAGTCACAGAGACAGACGACACCTAAGACAAAGGTTTAATGTTGTGGGTGTACACTATCCATCAAAATAGTCTAGCACACAATGAGATAAATGCAAGAACATGTACAGCACCTGCTCCAGGGACTTCTCACAGTAAAGCCAGCCTACACAACTTCATGACAGGCCCTTTGTCCAGCCTAGACGGCCTCTCCTCCGCATGAAATGGATGCAGTGGAGAAAAGAAAGCAGGGAATCCGTAACCATATTGAGCAGAAAAGATTACGTCACACTCCATTATCAAGTCCTTTAAAAGAACAGCAGAGAGCAAACCTTCTGATGTAGCTTTATGCTTTTACTGAACTTTCTGCAACCAGAAACACAGCTCTATAGTCAAATAATTAAGCATGCAATTGTACAGTGCTAAATGATGGGACAATCAAATGAGCTAGTGTCAAATTCAAAACCACATTAATTAAATTCACTAGAAAGACGTTTATCAGGCCCTTCAAGCAAACAAGCATTTGCAATGTAATCAGTGTTGCATTTGTGAAAGGTAGAGCTCGTAGCATTGAAAATGACAATGTTTTTTTCTTTTTGTGTGTTTTTGTATGCAGTGGAGTGATGCTTTTACATAGCACTATTGCCATTTGTATGAACTTGTGGCACTGGAGAAACAGAAAACTGGAAATAGGTTATGAGGTAGGAGAGACAAGAGTAATATGCTGGCTGGAAAAAAAAGAAATCCTGGAAAACTTAAACACTCATAGGGAATGCAACTTTAAGCAAAGCATATGAAAACAGGAATAATATGGTTACCATAACGCTTTTACACTTATTCAGAAATCAATGAGTGTTTTTGCCTGAAAAGTTAAGGACATGACTATACTGCCCAGAAATGGCCTGTTTCAATGCCCATTGGTTATATCCTAACAAAACGTAAGCAGTACGGTTTAAAAATACCTAATTCCTGGACACAGAGCTGCAGTACATATTTTATAAACTAAAATAAGGAAAATAGCTGATAAGGATCATGTTGATCACTTTCCACTCTATGTATCAGTCAGATATTGCAGTTCCTCCAGGAATGGTACACTTCGCCACCCGGGGAAAACAATGTGGTTTATTTTACAAGCCCCTTGCACTGCCGGTGCATCACTTAAAATGGGAAAAAGTGACGTACCAGCAGTGCAAGGGGCTTGTAAAGAAGACCCAATGTTGTTTAAAGAAAGAGGAGTCCACAAAAATAACACTCCACCAGCAAACTCTGTAAAGTGGCACTAATGTGTGTAATTGTGAATAAAACCAATCAACCCACTTTGCGACTACTCTCTCTTGCTCTATTTCATTTTTTTCACCATATTTTGAACTTTGTTTTCTGTCTCAGTACTGAGGCTACACTTTGAAACAGAAAAATGTCAGAAAAATACAACATTTCTTTTTTTTTTTTTTTGATCCATTTCACAGGAGAACAAATAAAGGAAAGGAGAGGAAAGAGAGGGTAAGAGACATTTGTTTAAGTCCGGCTTTTCAGCTAGTAAGGAGGAGCGAGACGAAGAGGGAAGAGGGAAGGAGAGGAAGAGGAAGACGGGGGGGGTCAGCTGCCAGCAGCAAAGAAGTGAACATTGTAGGGAGGTGGGCAGTGAGAGGTGAGTGTGGTGAGAGGAGGGGGATGGGATTCATCAGATTCAGAATGGGGTGCTTACACTGTGGTGAGGCATATAAATCCATGTGATTGGTTGGATTTAGTGCGAGTGGACAAAAGAGGAGCTGACGTGTAAACTTAAACGACTTAAATGTTTTTCACTGTATGCATCAAAAAGGTACTGCAGTACCTCCAGGAATGGTGCACTTATCAACCCTGGGACAACAATGTTGTTCAAAGAAATACAAGGAAATGACAGCAGCGCTTCACTGGCAAACTCTGTAAAGTGGCACTAATGTGTGTGGTTGTGAATAAAACCAATCTGGCCACTTTGCGACAACTCTGTCCTGCTTTATTTATTTTTTTTTTTTTTTTTTTTTTATTGTATTTTGAAACCTTTTTCTCTCCGTCCGAGGGCTGCACTTTGGAATAGAAAAAGTCAGAATAAGAAGACATTTGCACCCAAAGTGTTTTTTTTTCTTTTTTGGATCCATTTCACATTGGAACAAATAAGCAGGAGAAGTGAACACTGTAGAGAGGTGGGGTGTGTGAAATGAGTGTGGTGAGCAGGAGAGGGGTGGGGTTTAGAAGGGGACCTTACACCATGGTGAGGCAGATAAATCCATGCGATCGGTTGGATTTACTGCAGCGTGGACCAAAGACGAGCCGAGGAGCAAAGTTAAGCATTTTCCATTGTACGCATCAACTAGGCACTGCAGTACCTCCAGGAATGGTGCACTTCCCCAGCCGGGGAAAACAATGTTGTTCAAAGAAAGATGAGAAAACAAAAGTAGCGCTTAACTGGCAAACATTGTAAAGTGGTGCTAATGTATATGGTTGTGCGACCACTCCAACTTTTTTTTTCTTCCGCATTTTAAAGCATTTTTTCCCTCCCGTTCCCAGGCTGTAATTTGGAATAGAAAAATGTCAGGAAAGAGTGACATTTGTAGCCAAAGTGTGTGCTTCTTTTTTGGATCAATTTCACAGGGGAACAAATAAAGGAGAGGAAAGAGAGGGTAAAAGTCATTGGTTAAAGTCATGGTTTTCAAAAAGGGAGTAGGAATAATGCTGTCAACTAAGCACGGGATAGAGCGCCATGCTGATGCACAAGTCGTGGAGCACACCTAAAAGAGTGCACAGGAAGGAACATGCATAAAACAAGCAATGTTGCAGGAGGGGGGTGGGGGTGAGACAGCACATGGAGATTAAGTGACGGCACAGCAAATGGCTGTACTAGTGATCAGGGAGAGGATGGCCAACAAAGCACTAATGCAGCTCCTAAAGTAAACAAGCTGCTTTGCATTGCACTAAGTGCCGAAGAGCGGCATGTGAAGCCTGGCCCCAAACTGCAAGGCACTGCCTCCTCCTGCGGTATGATCAAAAGGAACCATTAGTGATATCACCATGGGAGGGGAAAAAGACACACAAAGGAGGGAGAAATACATGTAATACACCAATAAAATGAGAGAGGGAAAAGGGAGAGCAAGCTGCCACTGGCAGGAAATAACCTGTTATGGTGAAAATGAAAGCGGGAACGTCATTAAAAGGCATACGGCCTCCAAACTAAAAAAGTAAAAAAATAAACCTGCAATATAAAAAACTAGTACGACAGCATGGAGGAAAGTCTTGGAATGCACAGCAAATATGACTAGATGAGATTTACAACCCTGTTTACAGCAGAGCTTGGAAAGACGAGCACTCCTTTACAGTGTTCATGATGAAAATCGAAGTAGTCCCTGAACATCTCTCAAAATGGTGAGGAGTGTATCTATATAGTAGTTGGTCCGATCTCCTGGAAGGAGACAAAAAAAAAAAAAAAGTTGGGACAAAGAGTAAGATTACTCAGTAGTGAGCAAGTATTTTTAAAAGGACACTGGCATACAAAAATAACGACTGGGTGGAGCTGAACCTCACAGTCCATCTACAACAGGTAGCTAAGCGACAGCGCAAGCGCTGTCTAGGATCAACCTAAAAATGACTTCTCTACACCAAATAGACAGTATAGGCACATAATGATGCACAGTGAAAACTTGTAGCTCTCCATAATTAGATGCATTAGAAAACCCAGCACTTGGGGACGTGGACAGCAAGCTGAGTGGACGTGAAGTCACAGAGCTCCACTCATGGTTCCAGACATCAGCAACAATCAGCAACCCCTGACCCTTGCAGATGCTGAAAAGTGGGAACAACTCTGCCCTGGCCCTGGGGAAATGAGATGGTAAGAGGACAGACAGATGGTTGCCCCAATGCACAGTGATGTGGTGACTCGGGCAGAGGTTGTCTTTTTTAAAAAGATTGCAGGAGCAGTGTGGCAGTTGGGACCTGAGGATGCAATTGTTCTGCTGTGAGGGGGCCGGACTGACAGAACAGAATCCCCAAAGGCTTAAGGCTTTGAAGGAGAACACCGCCTCCTAAGAAAGGCAGAACAGAGGTTGCGGTTGCTGATGAGGCCTATTGGTCAGTCGAGGTGATGGAGACACACAAGATGTCTGAGTGCTCAAGGGTGTCCTGTATTGCCAGCCCTGAAAAACCCACTGATAGGCTGCCAACACCCATGTTTTGTATTAAGGTAAGCCACCAATGAATGAGTCTATACGGGGTGAGTGAACTCTCCTCCTTGCTCACTTAAACACAGCTGAGACGAGCATCTGCACATCAATTAAGGGCAAAATAGATTGCCCTGCTTTCCAGCTACAGCCTGACAATGAGCAATGACAGCGACTAATGCTCAGTTGAAGGCAATTCAACACAGCAAATACCCCTGAGCATTTTCCTTTTGGTGGAGACCTATGTGGAATGCCCAAGAGATGGCCCAAAGAAGAGCCAGAAGAGAGACTTTGATTAAGGAGATGTTTGCCAAATTGAACAAAAAAGGAAAGAGCGAAAAAGTGATGGCATTAACCAAACACGCACCAAAGAAAGGGAAAGGGCAAGAACTATCTCCAACTATCTCACAGGACTTCCTCCACCACTTTCTGAAAGAATAAAGGAAAGCGTTGTCACTATTAGAAGTGATCTGAAGGAATGCCTCAAAGACATTCAGAAAGATATACTTGAATTGGGGACAAGAATTGAAGATTTAGAACTCAGTCAATGATCGCTCTGAGACGCTTGACCATTATAAGATCAGACTGACAAGCCTGGAAGACCAATATAAGATGCTAACCCTCAAGCAAGATGATCTAGAAAATAGCTCCAGGCAAAGAAGCATGAGAACCAGAGGCATACCCACTGGAGTGGAAGGGACAGATGTCCAAGCATATGTACAACAAATAATGCACTTCATACGGAAGCTACCTGTGTATTCCTCCTTTAGAATCCATAGAGGACACATAATAGCAGTCACTATCGGCCACGGCAAAGTAGCATCAGATATCATAATGAGAGTTCACTTCTTCAATGCGGAAGAGAAAATCATGGAACTGGTACGGAGTGGAGTCCCAGTTGAGTAGAAATAACATAAATTGCTTTTTTCAAAGACTTGGCTGGCAGCATGCTCAGACGCAAACATTTTTTTAAAGTGGTCACTTAATACTTGCAACACCTTGACACACAATATCAATGGTGAAATTCTTTCAGGCTGATTTTCACTTGAGACATGCAAAAACACATACTCAAGACAGTCAAATGTGCCAAGGTGCTTCAGGGAATCCCGGAAGTGAAAACACTACAGCAGCTAATGACATCAAGCCTGACAACCTTGGACAAGGGTCAGGAAGAGATCCTCACTTTTGAAGGATGAAATAGAGCAATAAAAACAGGAAGCGAAAAATTAAGTGGATAAAACTCAAGGACACACACCATTTTGTAGCTCAGGATATGTCATTGCCCCCAAAGGTCTTGGGGCAGAAGACATCTATGGTTAACAGAGGTTGGGTTAGTAGATGAATGATGAAGCTTTCATACTGAAGAAAAGTCTATACACTCTATTCAGTGGCCTAAAAAACCTGTGTCGACTCGGCTACTTTTCAATGTCTAATAGAGTATGTACACAAGCAGAGGATATAGATATTGGCAACTAGCCATATTTGATCATACACCATTAGTATTCAGCTGTGGTTACTTGGCCAGAGCACAAACCCACTTAGTTGGCAGTTAAACTATTTTCTGCTGAGACCCGTTGTCAGAGCAGAACTACATATCATCCGAGCAGTGTCAAGAATGAGGGTAAAGAAGAAAAAATTTAGGACATCACTTGAAGTCCAGCTGCCAGTGATAGAGCAAAAACCTATACTAACAGGATCAGATAACATCTGGAGACAGGTGTCAGCAATGTCAGCCCAAGCGAAAGAAAGCACTTGACTTTGATACAGCAGGATTATTCCTTACTGCATAGCAACACAGATACTATTTGGACAGTAACAAGATGGGAGAGGCTACTTGCATCACAACTAAAGGAAAACATTTTATCTTAAAGTATATATAAAGTCAGAGGTACTAGGGGTGATATGGTAGCTGAAGACAAAGACACAAGCAAACTATTCGGGGCTTTCTACACGATTTTGTACAGCAGAGAAGACAGTGTCATGAGATTACATTATTAAATCCCATCTGACTGAAAACACTACATGAAGGAGCTCAAAGGTTGTGGAGATGGCTAGTGCAATTCAAAGACTCAGACAGGAAAACACACAGGAACTGGGTGGCTATCCTGCTCCCTTCTATAAACTGCTCTGCTTTTTATTAGAGCCCATACTTACTAAACTATGTGATAGCTTTGGGGACAGAGGAGAGATTACAGACTCAATGAAAGTGAATGACACAATGCTTATACCCAAGCCATGGAAAGACTTGACGCTCTCTGGCTCGTATAGGTTGTGATGCTTTTAAATATTGAGGTCAAAATCTAGTTGTCTTGGGGGCCACTCATGGGTACTTTAATGCCCAAATTAGTAAACACTAACCAATCAGGATTCATACCTGATGACAACACCAACAAAATGCTACACATCATAGCAAAAGCCCAAAGACAAAACAAAATATACTACTTCTCTCCCTGTAAGCCAAAAAAGTGTTTGACCGAGTCACCTGGCCTTGGATGCGACTCGTCCGTCAGATGCTGGGCTTTGGCAGAGCATTTTCATTTAGCCTCTGCCTTAATACCATTCTTGGTGTGGGCTATATGCATCATTGGTTTAACTTTGAGGGGGGCATCAGCCAAGCTGTGAACGTTGCCCCCTTTTTTCATGCTCATCCTGGAGCCACTAATTAATGCTATCTGGAAAATAACAGATTTCATGATGGCCATGAATGGGCAAGACAAATTTAAATTAACAATGTTCGCAGCCAATGGTAATGGTCCAGAAACCAGTGCAGTCAGTGTGACCAACACTAGACTAACTGGACAAATTTAGACTAGTGTTAGGGTATAAAAGTAATGAGGAAAGATCTGAGTCCTTGATCCAACACCGATCACCTAACAAACTACAAGAATTCCAGGGAATACTGCCTATTAAACTAGGAGCTGAAGTGATCATGTATTTCAGTATTAAGCTTGGCTTTTCCAATGCACAATTGATAAGCAGCTTTCTCAGATACTTAGTGGAATGGTGAAAACTCTAAACAGTAATAGTGGTGTGGACAGAAAACCTTCTAGCTACCACCCCGTTTTTGCACGTACCATGACTAACTTGAAAACATAGGGGTTATGCTCTTCCCCAATTACACATGCTACACTAGTAGCCTGGGATGGATAGTGACTCAGAGAAGCCTTACAAAGTTTCCATCTCCTGTCTTTGCCCCATATAAACATCCACTGGAATACCAAGACACTGGTGTAAATCTAAAAGTGTAGCGTAGGTTTCATGATAAGGCATGCACATTATATAACAGCTGCAAAGTGAAAAAAACACAACAAACTGTATTCATATTGGTACAGAACCACACAGAAACTAGCAGAATGGAACAAATCTAAACAAGGTGTTTGCTGGAAAGGGTGTGGATAACGGGGTCATCGTTGCATTGTTGCGGCACTGCCTGACTAAGACGTCAACACTGGATCCAAATCATATCTTTAACAGAAGCATCAAAAGCTAAGCCATATGCTACAGTAAAGATATCTTATAATGGCACATCTTGCACCAAGCACAATGACTACTACTTCTATGAAAAGATTATGACAAACCTTAACTATTCAGCAGTTAAGAATGCAGCTATATGATGTGGGGGTCTTGATGAAGCAACTTGACTGCTTTTGACACTGGAGAGAGAGGATGAGGAACACTGGTTATTTTCAGGTCTTGTCCCAATCACTGAGGAATAGATGTTTTTACCAAGTTCTTGTGAGCTAATTCAGGCTACTAGAAGTAAGGATGTTGGAAATCTGGTGCGTAGTGGATTCTGTAAGAACTGCATAAACCCAACAGAATGGTTGGAAAACATATCTTTCATCTCCCAGAGGCCCTCCTGGCAGTGCCCATAAGCTAACCGCAAGACGCTGTGAAAGGCCCTGCCATGGTGAATAGCACTCAGATGAGCTTTGAGGTCACCACAACTCCCATCAGTGAGTCGCTATTCATACTTAGGATACAGCGGAGGCCCAGGGACAGAGATTGGTCTCCCAGACTGGGGTGGGACAGAAGAGGAGAGATTGTGACCTCCACAGCCCCAGTCTGAGTGCCTAATTTGCAAAGTGGAGATACAAAGCAGCGGGACTCAATGAGTAGAGGTCCCCCTCCTCAATCAGCTGATGGGGTCACTAGATTTAAGACAGACTCCTAGGTGACTAACTCTGGCCTGTGCTACGGGCCACGTGTCTGTAGGTCTTATGTGGCTATTTAAAAAATCCCTCCTGAAATATTTTCATACAAGGTAAGCTCGATATTCATGATGGTGGGGACTATGGGAGGATCCTAAACGACATGCCAAGAATTATATCTCAGAGAGTACAGCATACACAGAGGTAAGAACACTACAAGCTCATCAGGCTACACAGAAAGGCCGGTGGGAAAAACAAGGGACTTGATTTATGGAGTCAATTTGAAGATCCTCATAAACAGCAATACATTTTAAAACCAATACTAAGGACAGTCTGGTTTTCCAGGGATAACACCTAAAGAGTTATCAATCGTGGGAGCAAAGCCTCATCGCAGAAATGTCTCAAACAGAACAGGTCTATGTCTGCTGCTCACCTGATGCCAATTTCATAAAGTACTACCGGATGCAAATTCAAACAATAGGCTTCCTTTGTACCTTTCACAATATGACCAATTGGAAGAAAAACTCCAAGACCCCAATCATAAAAGATGTTTTTGCCTTTGCTACCTTGACTATTTTGCCACATTCTTCCACAGAATCCCTGTCCACCAGAGTATGATCATGGTGATCTACAGTCCTCAGCTGCTAAAAGAGACATTCAAATGCTTATTCAAGAACCGTACAAAGACCTATCTTCTTTTCACCAAGATGGCTCCAAATCAGTCTCAGAACTCGGTTACCATCAACAATGCAATAAACCGATGATAAACCTCAAGCAATCCCTGCAGAATGATCCCATGAACAAGATGGAATGTATAGAGGAACTTTATCTATAGAGAAATGTCAACAAGAGTGTTGGAAATGGCCCTTTTTGCAGGGTCATCCCCAGTCTTTTTGCCTCCTTCCTCCTATTTGTTCTGACCTGTTTTTGTTGGCTTTAGGACTCTGGGCACTTTACCACTGCTAACCAGTGCTAAAGTGCATATGCTCTCTGTGTAAAGTGTACTGTTGATTGGTTTATCCATGATTGGCATATTTGATTTACTGGTACGTCCCTAGTAAAGTGCACCAGAGGTGGCCATGGCCTGTAAATCAAATGCTACTAGTGGGCCTGCAGCACTGGTTGTGCCACCTACATTAGTAGCCCTGTAAACATGGCTCAGACCTGACACTGCAGTGTCTGTGTGTGCAGTTTTAAACTGCCAATTCGACTTGGCAAGTGTACCCACTCACTTGCCAGGCCTAAACCTTCCCTTCTACTACATGTCAGGCACCCCTAAGTTAGGCCCTAGGTAGCCCCAGGGGCAGGGTGCAGTGTATGGTTAATGTAGGACATATAGTAGTGTGTTTTATATGTTGTAACAGTGAAATACTGCCAAATTCAGTTTTCACTGTGCAAGGCCTATCTCTCTCATAGGTTAACATGGGGGCTACCTTTAAATATCCTTAAAGCGCAGATTCCCTATGAGAGCAGATAAAAATTTGGAGTTTAGGATCTCTGAACTCACAATTTAAAAATTCATCTTTTAGTGAAGTTGGTTTTTAAATTGTCTGTTTGAAAATGCCACTTTTAGAAGTATGCATTTTCTTGCTTAATCCATTCTGTGACTGTGCCCGTTTGTGGATTCCCCATCTGGGTCAGTTTGACAGTTGTTGTTCACACCTATCCTCTAGACAGTGACATAAAGGGGCTGGGTTGTAGCCTGCATATCTTGATTAGCCATCTGTGCTGGAGGGGAGGGGAGGAGTGGTCACTCACAACTGAAAGGACTGTGCCTGCCCATACACAATGCTGTCTCCAGGCCCTGGTGAGTGTCTGGGGCCTGGCCTGGACAAGGAAGAATCTTGCAAAAACTTGAGACTTTGCTTTCAAGTTTGCCAGCTTCAAAGGCAGAACTGGGTATAAGACGACGACCCATTACCCCAGACTTTTAGAATTTTTCTGGACTCAAAAGGAACCTCTTCCAAGGATAAGAGCTGAAGAGCTGGAGGAGCAGTACTGTCCCTTTGCTGTGTTGCTTTGCTGGACTGGCCTGCAGTTGCTGCTTCTGCCTGAAAAGAGTGCAAAGGGTGAACTTTGCTGTGTGTCCTGCTTGAGAAAGTTCTCCAAGGGCTTGGAGTAGAGCTTGCCTCCTGTTGGAAGTCTCAGGGACGGAGTGCATTGCCCCGCTTCGCACCGTGACCCTGGTCTCCCCGACGCCATCATTGGACGACTTCACTGAGCCGCTGCTCACACCGCGACCTGTGGGCCCTGCACTCTGGCATTGCCTGCTCACACCGCAGCCTGGGCATCCCCAATGATGCCACTTGTGCTGACACCGGCGCCGCTGCCTGCACTGTGGCCTGTGGACACTGCTCGTGCGGTACACAAAGCACCGCCCCATCCCGCACCGCAGCCCCTGTCCACCGATGCCAGCACCATCGACTCTCCTATGTCGTCACCAGGCATACTGCCTGCACTGTGGCCTGTGGCCACAGCTTGTGAGGGTCACAAAGCACCGTCCCACACCGCTGGCTTGGGCCTAACAATAACATCGCTTTAGCAATGACGCTGCCGCAGCCTGCACCGTGACCTGTGGACATCGCACGTCGCACCGCCCTGCTTCACACCGCAGCCCTGGTCTCACCGACACCACTGGACACCGTCACTGAGCCGCTGCCTGCACCGCGACATGAGGGCACCGTGCATTGCATTGACATTGACCAGCTTCGCACCGCAGCCCCAATGCCATCCACGCCGGCGCACCAGACTTCATCAGCCTGGAGTTCGATCTGCAACGCGTGTGACCTCAAGGGCCCAACGATTCTGGAACCGACACCGCAACGTCATCGACACCGCTCTCCGGAGCTCACCACGAGGATCACAACACCCTGCAAATCCAAGGTACTGTTTGTGGGTCTTCCCGACACCGTAGCTAGCCCGCTGGCCTCCTTGCTTAAAAGGTAGACTGTTGGTGCCCTCAATTAACACATTACTCCAGAGCAGGTCAGTTGTGCCAATACGAAACTTCCCAATTACAAGGTGCCTGGTCCAGAAGGGTTTACATTCACATTATTTAAAGATATACTGAGTGTACCTGTATGGGTTTCAACTATTTTCTGTCTTCCCATAAGTCTCTGATACTATGTTGGAGTCAGAAGTGATCTCTATTCTGAAACCTAATAAAGACACCAAGAACTGTGGCTCGTATTATTATATTATCGCGACTTAAAACTCTACACTATAATTCTCCAGTATCGCCTTGTAGATCTTTGGCCTATTCTGAATCGGCTGGCCTAACCGGGCTTCAATGAAGACAGACAGACTGGGCATCATATGCTTGGCCCAAAGATGTTTCTCTCCTCTCACTTGATGCAGGCATTTGATAGGGTCGATTTGAACTTTCTACCTCTGCTCCTATACAAAATAAATTTGGGCCTCAACATCGCCGCTTACATACAGGCAAACATACTTAACCCTAATACTAAACTGAAGCTAAATGGGATGAAAATCCCATCCATATCTCTCTCTAGAGGCACATTCCTGGGATGTCCCATGTCCCCATTCCTATTTGCCCTGGCTATATAACTGTTAAGATGACATAATACTAGATTTATTAAGTATAGTCTTTAATGAAGAAAACAACAGCCTCCCACAGCCACGTCCACGTCACCCAACTGTTCATAGAATCTTGGAAAGTACCATGCGGGAGGAACAAAGGGGAAGATAATCATGGAAGGTACAGAAAGAATGGATTATACCAAGTGCTGAACCTAAGTAATTTACACCAAAGTACAACATGGATAAGTTAAAAATCCTCATATTTAGGTGCAAATGTGGGGTCCTCCACTTACAAATGAGCCCTCTTTGAAGATATTATTTGTTTTAGTACACAATTGTAAGAAGACTTCTCTCATTTAAATACAGAGCGTAAAAACTTTGGCAGGGTCTTGGGATTCCTCATAAATACTTAAAATCTATTGATTTATACAGCCCAACGACTCCAGCTACAATGTCTATCATTGGCAGGACACAGGGCTTTAAGATATCATCTTTCCCCTTACAATATCTCGGGATCAAGATCACTGTGCCTCCCTATCTCTATTATATAATGCCTTCTTGCCATCACTGCTGGATGTTATTTTTAGGTATTTTTTTTTCACTGGGGCAAACTGGAGATATCTTTGTTCAGCCACTTGGTGGCTATAAATATAAACTTCCTCCCTCGGTAGCAATATCTGTGCCAGAAGCTCTCTCATATACTTCCCCCTACCAAGTTGATAGACTTTACCTGGAGTAATAAGGCACCTAAAAAGTCACAAAACGCATTAAAATCCATATATGAAGGTAGTCTGTCCTTCCCTCATTTAGACACATACACCGTGCAACACAATTATGACCTTTACTAAATAGCCTACATACAGACTCTGATAAACTATGGGTCAAATAGAGAACCCAATACACAAATCTACCCTTCCAAATCATTCCTTAGCTAGCCCCTAGGACAAGTTATGAGGGGAGAGTGTTATTTTCAACCATGATTTCTATGAGATTGACGAAGTAATTTCCTTCACCCTTTTCTCTGATTCTCAAAAGCCCTGACTTTCTCCAACCCTACATGACAGGGTTGAAAACGGTGGATACTTTCCATTTTGTGTTGTGGAGGTAATCCACAATGGAAACCTCAATTGGGAGATCATCCCCCTGACTTCATACCCCACTCGTGGTCCCCCAGTAGGAGGCATATGAAAGCATCTTTCCTCAGCTTGAGGGAGCCCACTAGATGAGATGCTACTGGGAAGACTCCCTTTCACTACAGCCATTTTCACAAGCAGTTTGCTTCCCAACAAAAAGTACAAACCTGTGTCTGTTAATATAATGGACAGTGGTATTACTGCATTGCAAGATGTGTATTTTGCCCATTAGGATAAATGGGGGGAAAAACTTGTAGGAAGGACTAAATATCATGTATGGTAATGGATGTGTTCTCCTGCCTTGAGTGCTCCAGCTGCAGTGATATCTGGATCCTTGGTAACAAATTTTGGTCATGAGCCAACACAGATGACGCATGTGTATTATGATTATGACCTAGTGCTGTCTCATGGACTGTGGTCTGCTTAGCCCAAGAGGGTCTACCAAAACACTACCCTCCAGGGTGGAAGGCTACTGCCTTCATCTGAATTTAAGTACAATGAGCACGGTGATGGCAGCATTCCATGTTTTTACTTTTTAGAGATTAGTAGAGCAAACAGGCCTTTTTACTTTTATCACTGGAGTGGCACCTCCTGGGAAAGTTCAGCTGCTATGTGTTTATCTCAAATTGGCCTGTGTGCAACACTGGGGTACATCTCTGCCTGTGTAAAGGTACATTGCACCAGGAAATAGCACGTGGGGTTGGTGTGAGCATTGGGATACATATGTGCTTCAGAGAAGGTACAGTGCATCAGGAAATCGCACATGCTAACGTATACACACTGGAGTAAATGTAGGCCAGTGAGCTGGTGTAGGAAGTTGGCTCTGTATGCACTATTTCAAAGTAAGGAATAGTATGCACAGAGTCCAAGGGTTCCCCTTAGAGGTAAGATAGTGGCAAAAAGAGATAATACTAATGCTCTATTTTGTGGTAGTGTGGTCGAGCAGTAGGCTTATCCAAGGAGTAGTGTTAAGCATTTGTTGTACATACACATAGACAATAAATGAGGTACACACACTCAGAGACAAATCCAGCCAATAGGTTTTTATATAGAAAAATATCTTTTCTTAGTTTATTTTAAGAACCACAGGTTCAAATTCTACATGTAATATCTCATTCGAAAGGTATTGCAGGTAAGTACTTTAGGAACTTCAAATCATCAAAATTGCATGTATACTTTTCAAGTTATTCACAAATAGCTGTTTTAAAAGTGGACACTTAGTGCAATTTTCACAGTTCCTAGGGGAGGTAAGTATTTGTTAGGTTAACCAGGTAAGTAAGACACTTACAGGGCTTAGTTCTTGGTCCAAGGTAGCCCACCGTTGGGGGTTCAGAGCAACCCCAAAGTCACCACACCAGCAGCTCAGGGCCGGTCAGGTGCAGAGTTCAAAGTGGTGCCCAAAACACATAGGCTAGAATGGAGAGAAGGGGGTGCCCCGGTTCCGGTCTGCTTGCAGGTAAGTACCCGCGTCTTCGGAGGGCAGACCAGGGGGGTTTTGTAGGGCACCGGGGGGGACACAAGCCCACACAGAAATTTCACCCTCAGCAGCGCGGGGGCGGCCGGGTGCAGTGTAGAAACAAGCGTCGGGTTTGTAATGGAAGTCAATGGGAGATCTAGGGATCTCTTCAGCGCTGCAGGCAGGCAAGGGGGGGGTTCCTCGGGGAAACCTCCACTTGGTCAAGGGAGAGGGACTCCTGGGGGTCACTCCTCCAGTGAAAGTCCGGTCCTTCAGGTCCTGGGGGCTGCGGGTGCAGGGTCTCTCCCAGGTGTCGGGACTTAGGATTCAAAGAGTCGCGGTCAGGGGAAGCCTCGGGATTCCCTCTGCAGGCGGCGCTGTGGGGGCTCAGGGGGGACAGGTTTTTGTACTCACAGTCTTAGAGTAGTCCTGGGGTCCCTCCTGAGGTGTTGGATCGCCACCAGCCGAGTCGGGGTCGCCGGGTGCAGTGTTGCAAGTCTCACGCTTCTTGCGGGGAGCTTGCAGGGTTCTTTAAAGCTGCTGGAAACAAAGTTGCAGCTTTTCTTGGAGCAGGTCCGCTGTCCTCGGGAGTTTCTTGTCTTTTCGAAGCAGGGGCAGTCCTCAGAGGATGTCGAGGTCGCTGGTCCCTTTGGAAGGCGTCGCTGGAGCAGGACCTTTGGAAGGCAGGAGACAGGCCGGTGAGTTTCTGGAGCCAAGGCAGTTGTCGTCTTCTGGTCTTCCTCTGCAGGGGTTTTTCAGCTAGGCAGTCCTTCTTGTAGTTGCAGGAATCTGATTTTCTAGGGTTCAGGGTAGCCCTTAAATACTAAATTTAAGGGCGTGTTTAGGTCTGGGGGGTTGGTAGCCAATGGCTACTAGCCCTGAGGGTGGGTACACCCTCTTTGTGCCTCCTCCCAAGGGGAGGGGGTCACAATCCTAACCCTATTGGGGGAATCCTCCATCTGCAAGATGGAGGATTTCTAAAAGTTAGAGTCACTTCAGCTCAGGACACCTTAGGGGCTGTCCTGACTGGCCAGTGACTCCTCCTTGTTGCTTTCTTTGTTCCCTCCAGCCTTGCCGCCAAAAGTGGGGGCCGTGGCCGGAGGGGGCGGGCAACTCCACTAAGCTGGAGTGCCCTGCTGGGCTGTGACAAAGGGGTGAGCCTTTGAGGCTCACCGCCAGGTGTCACAGCTCCTGCCTGGGGGAGGTGTTAGCATCTCCACCCAGTGCAGGCTTTGTTACTGGCCTCAGAGTGACAAAGGCACTCTCCCCATGGGGCCAGCAACATGTCTCTGGTGTGGCAGGCTGCTGGAACTAGTCAGCCTACACAGACAGTCGGTTAAGTTTCAGGGGGCACCTCTAAGGTGCCCTCTGTGGTGTATTTTACAATAAAATGTACACTGGCATCAGTGTGCATTTATTGTGCTGAGAAGTTTGATACCAAACTTCCCAGTTTTCAGTGTAGCCATTATGGTGCTGTGGAGTTCGTGTTTGACAGACTCCCAGACCATATACTCTTATGGCTACCCTGCACTTACAATGTCTAAGGTTTTGTTTAGACACTGTAGGGGTACCATGCTCATGCACTGGTACCCTCACCTATGGTATAGTGCACCCTGCCTTAG
The DNA here is from genome assembly GCF_031143425.1 of Pleurodeles waltl. Taxonomy (NCBI): domain Eukaryota; kingdom Metazoa; phylum Chordata; class Amphibia; order Caudata; family Salamandridae; genus Pleurodeles; species Pleurodeles waltl. The sequence goes on from NC_090439.1 coordinate 208,970,440, forward strand.
GGCTGTAAGGCCTGCTAGAGGGGTGTCTTACCTATACTGCATAGGCAGTGAGAGGCTGGCATGGTACCCTGAGGGGAGTGCCATGTCGACTTACTCATTTTGTTCTCACTAGCACACACAGGCTTGTAAGCAGTGTGTCTGTGCTGAGTGAGGGGTCTCTAGGGTGGCATAAGACATGCTGCAGCCCTTAGAGACCTTCCTTGGCATCAGGGCCCTTGGTACTAGAAGTACCAGTTACAAGGGACTTATCTGAATGCCAGGGTGTGCCAATTGTGGATACAATGGTACATTTTAGGTGAAGGAACACTGGTGCTGGGGCCTGGTTAGCAGGGTCCCAGCACACTTCTCAGTCAAGTCAGCATCAGTTATCAGGCAAAAAGTGGGGGTTAACTGCAACAGGGAGCCATTTCTTTACACAAGCCCCCCCCAGCCCACAGGCCAGGAGACTCAGCCCAAGCTGGGAGAGTCTTCCTAGTCTGTCAGGCGAGGAAGAGTAGGAGAAATAGGCTGGTTAGTTGCAGGGCCTACTCTGCCTTACATCCTTCTGTTCAGGTCATTCCCTTTGGGGAACTGACCCACTTCCACAGTGATAGGACCTAGTCTGAATTGCCTCTTGTCTGCCTCTTCAATGTCTCCACCCATTCTTTCTATTTTGGTCTTAGAGGTATCCACCTCTGCTAACCTTATCTTGGCCAGGGTTACCCCTAGCTTACCCAAAGAGGTTACCCAGAGCTGGAGTAACCCCACCATGACCAATAGGGTCAGGGGGCCTAACTTGCTATTTGGCATGGGGTCAGACCACCATGCTAAGGATAGTGCAGCCATAAAGGCTAACACCCAGCAGAGGCCACTGACAGCTGTCAGTGCCCAGAACCACACCTTTAGCTCTTCACCTAAAAGGGAAGGGGCTAAGTTACAGGCCTCTTTGGGTTCAGGTTGCCTGTCTGCTGTATTAGAGTGGGGGGTTACCACATCTTGTAGTAAACACCCTTCTTCCACTCTTTCTTCTGTTAGCTGAGGAGCCACCCACTCAGGTTTAACAGTTGCCTGACTAGCCAGGACTTCTTGTGGGTCAGGTTGGACTTTATCAGGGCCATTTTTGGAGTTCTCCCCTACTGGAGCAGAATCTCCTTGGCTTGCTGTAACCTTGGCTAAAGGTTGTCCACCCTTCCTACTCTGTTTTCTTTTCTTCTTCTTCTGGGGCCTGCTTGCATTTACTGCAGAGGCAGGACTTCCAGAATCCTTGGGAGAGGACTGGCACTGGACCAGTTCCTCTCTTGGGCTCTGACTAACCTCTGGGTAGTCATTTCCAAGGAGACAATCAAGGGGGAGGTCTGTACTGACTACTACCCTTCTCCAGCTAAGAGTGCCACCCACTTCTATGGGCACTAAAGCCACAGGCCTCTTAGTGACCCTGTCTAGGCTAACTCTTACCCTGGCAGTCTCACCTGGGATGTACTGGTTTGAGAGCACCAGCCTGTCATGCACAATAGTGTGACTGGCACAAGTGTCTCTCAGGGCAGTGGTTGGGATTCCATTCACCAGTAGGTGGTGGAAGTGTCTACTTCCCTCTGGAATCTCCAACTCACCTGTTGGGCCCTGTTTCCAGTTGAAGGCTATGAAGACCTCCTCATCTGAGGAGTCATCTCCCATGGCTACACTGGTTACCCCTGGAATTTTGTTCTGGGGTTTGTTTTTGGGACAAGAAGTGTCCTTGGTGTGGTGCCCAGACTGTTTACAGTTGTGGCACCATGCCTTAGTGGCATCCCAGTTCTTACCCTGGTACCCACCTTTGTTTTGGGTTGTGTCTTGGGGCCCACCCACCTGTTCTGGTTTTTGGGGGCCTACAGAGGACTCTTTTTCTTTGTTTCTAGTGTCACCCACTTTCTCCTGGGGAGTTTTTGTAACCCCTTTCTTTTGGTCACCCCCAGTGGAAGTTTTGGTTACCCTAGTCTTGACCCAGTGGTCTGCCTTCTTTCCCAATTCTTGGGGAGAAATTGGACCTAGGTCTACCAGATAATGATGCAACTTTTCATTGAAGCAGTTACTTAAAATGTGTTCTTTCATAAACAAATTATAAAGCCCAACATAGTCACACACTTCATTTCCAGTTAACCAACCATCTAGTGTTTTTACTGAGTAGTCTACAAAATCAACCCAGGTCTGGCTCGAGGATTTTTGAGCCCCCCTGAATCTAATTCTATACTCCTCAGTGGAGAATCCAAAGCCCTCAATCAGGGTACCCTTCATGAGGTCATAAGATTCTGCATCTTTTCCAGAGAGTGTGAGGAGTCTATCCCTACACTTTCCAGTGAACATTTCCCAAAGGAGAGCACCCCAGTGAGACCTGTTCACTTTTCTGGTTACACAAGCCCTCTCAAAAGCTGTGAACCATTTGGTGATGTCATCACCATCTTCATATTTAGTTACAATCCCTTTAGGGATTTTCAACATGTCAGGAGAATCTCTGACCCTATTTATGTTGCTGCCACCATTGATGGGTCCTAGGCCCATCTCTTGTCTTTCCCTTTCTATGGCTAGGAGCTGTCTCTCTAAAGCCAATCTTTTGGCCATCCTGGCTAACAGGAGGTCATCTTCACTGAGAGCATCCTCAGTGATTTCAGAAATGTGGGACCCTCCTGTGAGGGACTCACTATTTCTGACTAACACAGTTGGAGACAGGACTTGAGGGGTCCTGTTCTCCCTATTTAGGACTGGAGGAGGGACATTGGCCTCCAAGTCACTAATTTCTTCCTCTGTGAGGTCATCATCAGAGGGGTTGGCTTTTTCAAACTCTGCCAACAGCTCCTGGAGCTGAATTTTGGTAGGTCTGGAGCCAATGGTTATTTTTTTGATATTACAGAGAGACCTTAGCTCCCTCATCTTAAGATGGAGGTAAGGTGTGGTGTCGAGTTCCACCACATTCATCTCTGTATCAGACATTATTTTGCTAAGAGTTGGAAGACTTTTTAAAGAATCTAAAACTGTTTCTAGAATCTAATTTCAAACTTTTAACAAACTTTTAAACTCTAAAAGACAATGCTAAACAGGGACTTAACACACAAGGCCCTAGCAGGACTTTTAAGAATTTAGAAAAATTTCAAATTGCAAAAATGAATTTCTAATGACAATTTTGGAATTTGTCGTGTGATCAGGTATTGGCTGAGTAGTCCAGCAAATGCAAAGTCTTGTACCCCACCGCTGATCCACCAATGTAGGAAGTTGGCTCTGTATGCACTATTTCAAAGTAAGGAAAGTATGCACAGAGTCCAAGGGTTCCCCTTAGAGGTAAGATAGTGGCAAAAAGAGATAATACTAATGCTCTATTTTGTGGTAGTGTGGTCGAGCAGTAGGCTTATCCAAGGAGTAGTGTTAAGCATTTGTTGTACATACACAGACAATAAATGAGGTACACACACTCAGAGACAAATCCAGCCAATAGGTTTTTATATAGAAAAATATCTTTTCTTAGTTTATTTTAAGAACCACAGGTTCAAATTCTACATGTAATATCTCATTCGAAAGGTATTGCAGGTAAGTACTTTAGGAACTTCAAATCATCAAAATTGCATGTAGACTTTTCAAGTTATTCACAAATAGCTGTTTTAAAAGTGGACACTTAGTGCAATTTTCACAGTTCCTAGGGGAGGTAAGTATTTGTTAGGTTAACTAATTAAGTAAGACACTTACAGGGCTTAGTTCTTGGTCCAAGGTAGCCCACGTTGGGGGTTCAGAGCAACCCCAAAGTCACCACACCAGCAGCTCAGGGCCGGTCAGGTGCAGAGTTCAAAGTGGTGCCCAAAACACATAGGCTAGAATGGAGAGAAGGGGGTGCCCCGGTTCCGGTCTGCTTGCAGGTAAGTACCCGCGTCTTCGGAGGGCAGACCAGGGGGGTTTTGTAGGGCACCGGGGGGGACACAAGCCCACACAGAAATTTCACCCTCAGCAGCGCGGGGGCGGCCGGGTGCAGTGTAGAAACAAGCGTCGGGTTTGTAATGGAAGTCAATGGGAGATCTAGGGATCTCTTCAGCGCTGCAGGCAGGCAAGGGGGGGGTTCCTCGGGGAAACCTCCACTTGGTCAAGGGAGAGGGACTCCTGGGGGTCACTCCTCCAGTGAAAGTCCGGTCCTTCAGGTCCTGGGGGCTGCGGGTGCAGGGTCTCTCCCAGGTGTCGGGACTTAGGATTCAAAGAGTCGCGGTCAGGGGAAGCCTCGGGATTCCCTCTGCAGGCGGCGCTGTGGGGGCTCAGGGGGGACAGGTTTTTGTACTCACAGTCTTAGAGTAGTCCTGGGGTCCCTCCTGAGGTGTTGGATCGCCACCAGCCGAGTCGGGGTCGCCGGGTGCAGTGTTGCAAGTCTCACGCTTTTTGCGGGGAGCTTGCAGGGTTCTTTAAAGCTGCTGGAAACAAAGTTGCAGCTTTTCTTGGAGCAGGTCCGCTGTCCTCGGGAGTTTCTTGTCTTTTCGAAGCAGGGGCAGTCCTCAGAGGATGTCGAGGTCGCTGGTCCCTTTGGAAGGCGTCGCTGGAGCAGGACCTTTGGAAGGCAGGAGACAGGCCGGTGAGTTTCTGGAGCCAAGGCAGTTGTCGTCTTCTGGTCTTCCTCTGCAGGGGTTTTTCAGCTAGGCAGTCCTTCTTCTTGTAGTTGCAGGAATCTGATTTTCTAGGGTTCAGGGTAGCCCTTAAATACTAAATTTAAGGGCGTGTTTAGGTCTGGGGGGTTAGTAGCCAATGGCTACTAGCCCTGAGGGTGGGTACACCCTCTTTGTGCCTCCTCCCAAGGGGAGGGGGTCACAATCCTAACCCTATTGGGGGAATCCTCCATCTGCAAGATGGAGGATTTCTAAAAGTTAGAGTCACTTCAGCTCAGGACACCTTAGGGGCTGTCCTGACTGGCCAGTGACTCCTCCTTGTTGCTTTCTTTGTTCCCTCCAGCCTTGCCGCCAAAAGTGGGGGCCGTGGCCGGAGGGGGCGGGCAACTCCACTAAGCTGGAGTGCCCTGCTGGGCTGTGACAAAGGGGTGAGCCTTTGAGGCTCACCGCCAGGTGTCACAGCTCCTGCCTGGGGGAGGTGTTAGCTTCTCCACCCAGTGCAGGCTTTGTTACTGGCCTCAGAGTGACAAAGGCACTCTCCCCATGGGGCCAGCAACATGTCTCTGGTGTGGCAGGCTGCTGGAACTAGTCAGCCTACACAGACAGTCGGTTAAGTTTCAGGGGGCACCTCTAAGGTGCCCTCTGTGGTGTATTTTACAATAAAATGTACACTGGCATCAGTGTGCATTTATTGTGCTGAGAAGTTTGATACCAAACTTCCCAGTTTTCAGTGTAGCCATTATGGTGCTGTGGAGTTCGTGTTTGACAGACTCCCAGACCATATACTCTTATGGCTACCCTGCACTTACAATGTCTAAGGTTTTGTTTAGACACTGTAGGGGTACCATGCTCATGCACTGGTACCCTCACCTATGGTATAGTGCACCCTGCCTTAGGGCTGTAAGGCCTGCTAGAGGGGTGTCTTACCTATACTGCATAGGCAGTGAGAGGCTGGCATGGCACCCTGAGGGGAGTGCCATGTCGACTTACTCATTTTGTTCTCACTAGCACACACAGGCTTGTAAGCAGTGTGTCTGTGCTGAGTGAGGGGTCTCTAGGGTGGCATAAGACATGCTGCAGCCCTTAGAGACCTTCCTTGGCATCAGGGCCCTTGGTACTAGAAGTACCAGTTACAAGGGACTTATCTGAATGCCAGGGTGTGCCAATTGTGGATACAATGGTACATTTTAGGTGAAGGAACACTGGTGCTGGGGCCTGGTTAGCAGGGTCCCAGCACACTTCTCAGTCAAGTCAGCATCAGTTATCAGGCAAAAAGTGGGGGGTAACTGCAACAGGGAGCCATTTCTTTACAGCTGGCACTATATTTATGTAGGACGATAATGGGTGCAAATGTTATCACCTACTGTATTGGTTTGTTTTGATCATATTAAAATATTTGCTTCCACAACACTTCAGAATAAAAAAAAAATTGTTTAATTTGTACTAATTCTGGCATAGTCTGAAACGTTAGCACAGTTCATTTTTTGTTGTGTGCTAGGAAAAAAAGAACATCTCTTCCTGTCTTAAATAGGTACTCAACAAGATTGTCCCATAAATTCTCTCACTTTGAAGTCAGAGAAAGAAAAAAAAAACACCAAACTCTCTGGAAGAGAGAGCCTGACATTTTACCTCTGCCTTTGAATGCACAGCAAATGTGACAAGATAAGACCAAGATTTAAAGGTCTGTTTACAGAAAGTGAGTGCGTGGAAGAATACAGTAAATAAGACTTGGGCAAAAAGAGGTACAAACTGAAGCTGAACAGCCTAAAGCAAATAAAGCTAGCAAATGTGAGTTGTAGACCACAAAGCATTCCTAGGTCAGTTTGCTTAATGTATCTAAGATGACTATAGCAAACCAGACAGCTGCGCTGTCTAGCATACTAAGACCTTCAGTAGAAATATGTTACTTACCCTGTAAGCATCTGTTCAAGGCATGCAGTGCTGTAGATCCACATACTATGCATATTCCTGCTATCAAGTTTTGGATCTGGAGCTGTGCAAGTTGTTTTTCTTCGAATCAGTCTTTTGAGTCAAAAGATCGAGTCACTCCTCCTCTCAGTGATAATGCGTATGGGCATCGACTCCATTGTTTTCCCGTAGGCAGGTGAGAAAGGAGTGTTAAGTACGTGAAAGTAATGGCGTGACCATGCTAAATGTATGTATAGTGAAAAAGTAAATGTAGGGAACTGCAATGGCCACATGTGTCCGGGGAGGAGGGTGGGCACTACATGCCACAAACAGATGCTTACAGGTTAAGTAACATATTCCGTTCCATGGCATGTGTGGCTGTGGATACACATGCTCTGCATAGACTGTAAACCAAGTCTCCCTCAGAAGCGGTGGCTAACCTGCGGGTGTTGCATCGGTTTGGAAAAGGTTACAAAGGACTGCCTGACTTACATTGGCTTGTTGAAATGCTAAGACATCCACACAATAATACTTGGTGAATGCGTGATGTGTGGACCTTGTAGCAACTGTACATGTGTGAGCTAGGGGAATATTTCCTGAAAGGCCATAGCTGCTCCCTTTTTCCAAGTTGAGTGTGCTGTGGGAAGAGCAAGTAAAGGTCTTTTGGCCTTAACATAGCAAGTTTGATGCATTTTCCTATCACTCTGGCTATGTCTGGTTTGGATATAGGGTTCCCTCTGTGTGGCGGTGGTGAAAAGGCAACAAAAAGTTGCTTAGACTTTCTAAAGTTTTAGTTCTATCAATGTAGAACATATGTGCTCTTTTAATATATGAAGCGCCCTTTCTGCAACAAGATCTGTTTGAGGGGGAAAAAATGGCAATTCAATGGATTGGTTGAGGTGAAATTGAGACACTACCTTAGGTAGGTATTTAGTGTTGGTGCAGAGAACCACCTTGTCTCTGTGTATTTGGAAGAAGGGTTGTTCCAAGAGTTAAGCCTGGAGCTCATTAACAAGCCTAAGCGACCTAATGGTGACTACAAATGCCACTTCCAAGAAAGGAATTGAACAGGGCATGAGTGAAGAGGTTCAAATGGGGGACCCATGAGTCTTGTGAGCACGATATTAAGGTCCCAGGATGGTGCCGGAGGAACCCTTGGTGGAAAGACTCCTTTCAGTCTTTGCATGAAGGCTTTTAAGACTGGAATCTTGAACAGAGAAGGGTGCTGTATTTTTTGGAGATAGCCAGCCACTGCAGCGAGATTTAAACATACAGAAGCAAAGGCTAATCCAGCCTTTTGTAAGTGAAGTAAGCAGCAGACAGTGTCTTGTATTGTTTCTTTGAAAGAGTCAATTTGTTTTGAGGGGCAATGGCAAACAAAATGTTTCCATTTTGCTGCATAACGGAAACTAGGTGCTTTCTTAAGAATGTCCATACATTTTGGTGCCAAGTTAAGGTAATCAAACTCTATGACCTCAGAAGTCAAAGTTGGTAGGTTGAGAGTTTTGGGATGTGGTTGTCTGATTTGTCCGTGGTTCTGAGCAAGAAGGTCCAGCCTGTTGGGGAGCTTCTCGTGTTTAACTACAGAAAGATCAAGTAGTGTTGTGAGCCAAGGCTGATGAGCACAGGTGGGAGCTAATAAGACCATTGTTAAAGAAGTCTGCTTGAGCTTTCGAACCAGAAAAGGAAGAAGTATGAGAGGCGCAAAAGCATAGGCAAATATCCCTGACCAACTCACCTATAGCGCATTGCCCTTGGATACGGGGTGTGGGAACCTGGAGGCGAAGTTTGGACATTTTGCGTTTTCTGCTGTGGTGAAAAGGTCTATTTGAGGGAATCCACACTTTTGGAAGTACTGTAGGAGGATTTAAGGGGGGGAGTTCCTATTTGTGGACTTGTTGCTGCATCCTGCTGAGCAGGTCTGCAAAGTCATTGTCTATTCCCAGAAGGTATTCCACTAATAGGTGAATGTTGTGATGTAGAGTCTGATTCCAGATGGTCTGAGACAGATGTGAGAATTGTAGAGACTGTGTACCCCTTGTTTTCTGAGGTAATACATGGCTGTCATATTGTCCATCCGGACTAGGACAACCTTGTGAGTCAGGTGAGGTATAAATGCTTTCCATGCTAGGTGAACAGCTTGAAGCACTTGATAGTTGATATGAAGAGATTAGTGCTTGGCATCCCAGAGGCCCTTCACTGTGAGATCTTGTAGATGTGCACCCATCCAATCTGTGATGCGTCTGTTTTGAGTTATTTGGGGAACAGGGTGGAGAAAAGGTCACCTCTTCAACAGATTGGTGGTGTTCCACCATTGCAGAGAAAGGTGAGTGTGGCGGTCTAACAACACTAGATCCTCCAACTGACCCTGTGACTGAGACCATTGAACTAGATATTTCTGTAACAGACACATGTGTAATCTTGTGAGGGGAACTATGGCAATGCAGGAAGCTATCATCCATAAAGACGCATGACCACCCTTCACTGCGAGTTGCTGGTTTGTCTGACACTGGGGCAATATTGTCTGAAACTGGGGCAATATTGCCTGAAAGTTCTGAATTCTCGCAGGATTAGGGTAGACTAATCATAGTTCTATTTGTAGGATTGCCTCCATTCCTTCGCTGTTTAACTCCAAAGTGTGAAAGGCTGCCACCCTAGCTATGACCTCTTGATAAGAGACTGCATCCTCATGTGGGGGAAGGTCAAGCAGGGTAAAGGTCAGGATAATGATCTACATGGGGATCTGTGTCCTACGTGTCCCTTGGATTGTCTCCTTGTGGTACCCCATAGCCACCAGTTAATGAATGTGTTAACACCTGAGGTGTCTTCAGGTGGAGATAGTGGTGGAAAAGAATGAGGTAATGGTGGAAACAGAGTTGGGGACACGGAAGAAAGGTAGGGCTGATGGCCTTGTACTCAGTTTTCATCCTAGGAGTAAAGTGGCATTTCCAGTGCTTCCCCAAAAGTGAGCTTCCTTTTGAGTGGTGGTGGAGAGGTAACCTTTGCAAGTATTTTCTTTTGTCGAATGTCTAGTTTTACCTGCATCTTATGCAGAATGGGTTCCACTGGTGGAGTAGAGACAGAGGAAGTCTTTGTAATTTTTGGCTCCAAGGTTTTTGGGTCTAAAGCTTTCAACTTCGAGCAGTGAGGCGGTGTCGAGGTGGTGGAAGTTGACTGCCAGGCCAGCACTGAAGGTCGAAACGGCGTCGAACGCTGGTGTCAGTCTGAATAAGTCAAAGCTGTGGGTTTTGGCTTAGCATGCACTTTTGGCGCTGGGGTGGGGTGTCCAAAGCAGTTTTCCGGATCTGACCATGGCCAGACAGCAGGGGTGGACCAGGGAACTCAGATTCTGCATCCATGGATGTCAAAGGACTCTTGGCCCGCTTGGGTTAGAGGGCAAGGGTAGGGACTGCAGTGCTTATGGGTTGCGCAGATGGAAGATCCTGCATCTCCAGATTTATCAAGGCTGGAGCCGGAGCTTTCGTCAATAGAGAAGGCCTCTTCTTTGATCGATGGTTGCTCCTGGACATGCTCCTCACCGAAAATGTCGGAAGTGTTGTCTGTGGCTATGTGAGACATCTCGAGGCGACGAGCTCTGTGGCCTTTCTTTGACATGAAGGATCTGCACACGTTGCAATCAAATTCTTTGGGTTCTGGAGACAGACATAAGTTACACACTGAATATTGGTCTGTGTGCAGGTACTTTGCTGTCAATGCGGACAAATAGGAAGTGCATGCGTTCCATTATCAGAGGAGCATTTACGAGAAAACTGATAATGTTGTTTAAGTTAGGTCCTGAAGGGCAGTGCTACAAGGGGCTTCGGTTGAACGGAGTCGAACCCGCAGAGTTTTCAGAAGCAGCGCAGATGTAGAAAACGTTAATGATAACAATACCATTGAAGGACATAGAAAAAAGACTAGAAGATCAGACTGAAACAGAGTCAAAACACTGAGCGAAGGCACACATGTCCGAACCTGACAGCGGGGGGGAGGGAGAAAAACAACAGAGTTGATGCCCATGCACATTATCACTGAGAGGCTCAGTCGTGTGACTCGAAACATCTTGCACAACTCAGGATCCAACACTAGATGGCAGCAGTATGCAGAGCATTTATATCTACAGCCACATATGCAGTCAAATAATTTTGTTTCCTTTACAGCTTCCCACATATTCTAAATGATTCCCAAAGGACTATTTATTTGAATGACAAAATATAAGTGCAGGACTACTCTAAATTTTTCGTAAAAAATTGACTGTCTAGGAAAGGACAACTTCCATTTTTTAGGTCTGGTTGGATAATGTAGTTATCTGGATGACATTTTGAGCAAATGTTGAAAATAAGCTGAGTGGGCTTTGGCTTGGCTACGCCTCAAGGAGTACTACTCTCTCACCTTACACTATTAACTGGCAATATATCATTTTACATTTGAAGAAGTGTTTCCATTAGAATACAGAAGGGATGATTCTAAATCTGAAAAATAAACTCAGCTCTCCTATTTGTCTCTTTCTGTTCTTTTTCTACTATAAGCATTTTCCACAGAATGCAATATTTTCATTAATTATTTGAGTACTGGCAAGGCCGGTAAGATAGGCTTTAATGCGATAAACAACATTTGAGCACAATAAAAAAAGAAAAAAAAATGTTTATTAGGAGTAAAGCAATACACAAGACGTAACAATAAAATACAGTTGTTTCTGTCGATAATGGCGCATAGCTTTTCTACATATACACATCTCAGTAGCATCCCCATAACATTAGACCTGTCCTTGTCAGAACTATTTAAATCATTCCAAACAAACATTTTCCGTCTCCATATGAACAGTAAACATGCAGCGGTAGCTAATGGGTGCCCATATAGTACCCAGAGTTCGAGTAATCTCCCAGCCAAATCCTGGGAAACTCCCTAATCGGGGGTGGGGGTGGGGGTGGGGGGCGTCGGTCCAACAAAACCAGAAGACCCAGTCGTTGACAGGGAATCATGTCCACCCCAAGGAAAGCCCAGCCACCTGGGGGGAGGAGCATAGAGCCACGCCGTAAGATCGTGCTCCACGCAACTACACCTGGCTGTCATTGCTCCCGCAATAAGTTAGATCTTCACCCATGCATCCGCAACATCCACCATCCACTGCGGATATAAATTCTAGTTCTCTGTCTCACGGGGCACTGGAAACTGACGTTGCCCTTGAGGGGTGGTCTGTAGACTGCCGACATCAGTACCACTTCCATGAGCCAGTCTAGCATGGTAGCCCGGTGCTCCAATTCTGCATGTTCATCAGTGTGCACCAAATTCAGTCTCCTCTGCTGCACCCTATTCCTGTAGATCCAGTAGCCACTTCTGTGCAGTTGGTCTAGCAGGCTGTAGCCAGTGTATGGCCACCCGCCACATAGCAAGCACCAGGCCCAAAAGAGCAAAGCAGTGGCTCATCATGGTCCTGCATATGGGTGCCGGGAATACCCCCAGTAGGCAATGCCCCACAGAGAACTCCAATGCCACTCTTGTAACCTCTCGGAGGACCCACAGAACCTCCCTCCAATAACACCACAGTCTACCACACTGTCACTTCTCTTGTAAGAAGGTCGCTGGCGACACCCCAGATCTTCGGCTGGCTACTGATCTAGACCCATTAATTCTGTTTAAACGCCGTGGGGGTCATGTAGGCGTGATGTAATAAAATTGAACTCATTTGAATTGTGTGTTAGTGGACATGTCCCAGACCTGCGCAAATGCCTCCTCCATGCACCTTTGGTGAACGAATCCAGCAGGGCAGGAGCCCATCTATTCCAGACTCTGGACACGTCAACTCGGCGATGTCCCTTCAGAGCCTTATACAAGCGTGATATCAACCCCCTAGTTGATCCTGGGTCCAGGATCAAAAGTAGTGTTTCAGATTCCTCTGACTGCACGGGGAAATCAGTCCAAATCTCTTGGTATATCCGAGATATCTTGACATACTGTAAAAACTGTCCTCGTGGAGATCAAAGAGATCCAGCGCCTCCTCCAATGTGGCAAAAACACTGTTCAAGTAAAGGTGTCCAGCCATACAACAGCCTTCCTCAAGTCACTTAAGCATATCCATCACAGCACAAATCTCTCAACAGAGCTGCAACCAGTCCAGTAGTAGCAACTTAGCATAGGGAGCCCATCGCAGCACCCACACCACTGTGTTTCCAGGCAACAACCACCTGTCCGACAATAAAGGGGTGCACAGCTGGAATACATGATCCCCGCATATGGCACAGGGGCAAATCTGCTTCGGCTCCCCAAGTGCCCAGAAGACTTTTTTTCCAGCATTTGGCCCATCATTGCACCACTGTGCTGCATATTGAAGAAGTCTCGCAAAGTAGTACAGATGGCGAATGGGTAGTCTCAGTCCCTCGAAGTCAGTGACTAGCTTAAGAATATCCACTTTCATCCAACTCTTTTTACCAGCCCACACAAGCGCCACCTGGAGGCTATTTAATTTGGCAAAGGTAGACATCAGTGCCTCATACATAGCGTTCTGTAAGGCGTACATGCATCTGGGCATGAGAACTATTTTAAGAGTGCAACTCTTTCCATCACCGACGAGGAAGCAGGACCCAAAATGTAATTGATTCCTCCAGAACAAGTAACGTCCTGTCCATATTAAGGTTGTAGTGAGCGACCACAGTATTTGCCACCTGTACCCCCACATAACGGAAGCTGTCTCTGACTCATCCAAGCTCAGTTTTTGGCAGGCTCTCTCGAGTTGGGTGTGCTAGGGCCACTAGGGGGACTGCACGGTCTTTGGTCTATTGACCCAGAGGCCGGATGTTGCATCAAATTCCTCCATGATCTGTAACGGAGCACCAAACGATCTCTATGTTTGCAGTAGGCAAATGGGAGTATTGTCCGCGTAAAGCGAGATGGCGTGTCATGCCGTCTACCTCTATGCCCCATTCAGCCACATCCATGGGAATTGCCAGAGGCTACATTGCCAATGCGAAAAGAAGCGATGATAGGGGGCATCTCTGCCCAGTTCCCCTATAGATAGGGATGCTCTTCGATATTTCCCAGCCAAATCACACCCGGGCCACCATCTCCGTGTACAGCAACTTCACAGAAGATAAATGTTATGCCCGGCCCCATTCTTCAGAGAACCCCCAAGAGGTACTCCCATTCAAGAATATCAAACACCTTTTCTATATGTAAGGCGATCAGCCCCGCCTCAATGTCTCTGTCTGCAATACAGTACATTACGTGTGACAACCTACGTAGGTTCATGTGGGTCTCCCCTGCCTGGCATAAACCCACATTGATCCCTGTGCACCAAATGGGTCACTATCACCCGCAATCTTGCCGCAAGGACCTTTGCCAATATTTTGGTGTCAACTCCTAACATCAAGAAGGGCCTCTATAAACCGGGGTTCATTATGTCCTTCTCCAGTTTAGGGAGCGTTATGATCTGGGCCTCCTTCATAGTCGGCGGTAGTATCTCACATCTGCATGCTTCCTGAAGTGCCTCAAGCAAATGGGGCAGAAGCATTGTTGAGTATGATTGATATTACTCCACCGGTTGTCCGTCTGGATCTGGTTCCCTAGCTCTTGTCATGTCTCTGACTGCCTCCTACAGTTTCTTCTCCAGTATGTCCTTCTCCGGGTACTCCACCTGTTCGACGTCTAGGGAGAGTAAGTCTTTCCAGGAAGTTGCCCTCCCCAACCGACAAGGTCTACCATATACTGCCCCAATGTGATCACACAGAAGGCGGTTAATGCCAGCCTGCTTTATTACAACAATGCCATCTGGTCGCCTCATGGAGAGAATCACAGGGGCGGACGTTCTCGTCTAAGGAGTCACACCAACAGGAGGCCCGACCTGCCGCCCTCTCTGAGGACTAGTTGGCAATAGTCCTGTCTGACCATTGGATCCAGTCTGTCCCACATCTCGCCCACCCTTCTCTAAGTTGATAGAAGTTTCTCTCGTCCCTCTCTTAAGGCAGGGGCTTCCCACTGGAGCCTCGACAGAGGGCAATCTTCTTCAATCAGCTGAACCTTAAGCTGAGTCTAACGCCGCCAGTATGAGACAAGCATTCCTCCCGGGCCACAGCCTTAAGGGCATCCCACTCTAACCCTCTGCGGGCTGCCATGTTCCAGTTTGTGTTAAAATAACCATCCGTCACTGCTCCGAGTTCTGGGAACCCTCCATAGAGGCACCCGGGGTCTGTTCCCATAGAGCTCCCATTCCAGGAGTAGTGGGACATGGTCAGAGAGGAATCTGCCCAGTATCAGGACAGCTGCCACCTCCAGAACGAGGTCTCATGTCAGTAAGAACCTGTCAAGGTGACTGTAGACAGTGTGTGCTGGTGCATAGTAGGTGTATTCCCTAGTCTGCGGGGGGTCGAGCGCCAGACATTCACACATCCCATACGCTCCATCACTACTTGTAACACCACCACTATATTGGGTTTAGTATCTTGCTGCATGGGGTGACGATCGCTGGGACCATCCAGTACATAATTAAAGCCACCCCACAGCAATGAAGTACTTGTGTACGGAAGGAGCTCCTGCTCCAGTGCTAAATAGAAGTCTCCATTGTCTGCACTCGAGGCGTATATGTTCACAGACATACCTCTCTTCCATTCAACATGCCACACGGCAATAAGTATCGTCCTTTCACATCTGCTTTAAATCTGGTGACTTTAAAGGTGATATGTGGGGCCACCTATATCGAGAGCCCCTGGGGATAATTGGAGAAGGTGGCAGAGAACAGCTGGTATCTCCACTTTCTGTGGACTTTCTAGACCTCACCCTCCATCAAAGTGCCTCCTGAAGCAGAGCAATATGTACACCCTGGCGCCCGAGGTGTGTCTGGGCCCTGCATCTCTTGGAATATGAGTTGCGACTCCACACATTCCAGGTCACCACCCTGAATGTATTAGCTATATTCATGTCCGCTCACCTCTTCCCATCCCAGTTCTCCCAC
The DNA here is from genome assembly GCF_031143425.1 of Pleurodeles waltl. NCBI lineage: Eukaryota > Metazoa > Chordata > Amphibia > Caudata > Salamandridae > Pleurodeles > Pleurodeles waltl. The sequence continues at coordinate 208,985,878 of NC_090439.1, forward strand.
CACACCCACTACATTGAGGAGTCCATCACTGCCACTGCAAAACAAAATATAACTAGCCCCAACCAACCACACTCTTCCCCCTGGGTAAAAACTCACCAACAACATGTTTTTTCCCCAGATTGCCCGACTGAAACACCCCCCCCACCCGAAACTATTAGTAGGCACTACAGTTCCACTCTTCACTCGTTCTGCAGTCACACCTCAATGGCAGAATCCGAGGGAGGGATAGCACTCCGGTGACCCCAAAAGCTATCAGTGTCTTCGGGTACCATCCAATCCGATGTACACACGCATCAATCTCAAAACACTCGTTCATACAACCTGCAAGCTCACATGCGCAAGTAATTTACTTCAGTCAGCTTATATCTCAAATGCCCAAAATGAATACCAAAAAATAATGAGGGGAGTGTGTCTCCACCCCTGGTATGAAAGACTTGCCCTCAACAGCCCACCCACCCGCACAGTTCCCACAGAATCTCATAGCCAACATCCTAGAAGTCCAAGCTCATGGTCTGCAAGTCAAGGGGCAACCAGTCTAGGCAATAGCTCCAAAGCAATCACCCCCTCATAAGTTAGCCCCCGCATAGGATTCTCCGAGATCTGAAGACTCCTCCAACACATCTCCAGCGCTGTTATCGGAGTTGAAAGCCATCACCAAATCCACAAATGCTCGTACCTCCTCTCTTTCTGACCCCTGCTGTTCAAGATTCAATGAACCATCCCGGGAACCACCTCCCAAGGAAGATGATCTGGTGATGCCCCCACCTCGCCCTGCCTCCTCCGAGCGGGCCGAGAGCTGTGGGACCTCTCATCTCTTGGTCGTGAGTCTTGGGTGATCTGCAGCGGGATCTGGCCCTCACCCCGGACCTCCAGCCAGTCCCAGACTGCTTCTGGAAATGTGATGAAATGTGCCCTGTCCTCGTCTAGTACCTTAAGCTTCACGGGATTTAGCAGCATATACCACAGACCCATGGTCCTCAGCTTCTGCGTCACTCCATCAAATGTGTGCCGCATTTGCTCTACCTGCCTTGTATAGTGAGGGAAAATATGGATTACATTGTTCTCATACTTAGGATCAGCGGACTCTTGTCTCTAAAGTTTAGTATTTTTGATGTGGTGCAGAGGGGTGCACCTAAAGGCAGTTTGGGCATCAGGGCACGGTGAACTCTCTCCTCCACAAAGAACGAGGATAATTGAGCTGAGGGGATCATCTCTTGTATCCAGCGTTGAAGGAACAGTTCCAGAGCTCGGCCCTCTACTTTCTCCAAGAACCCCACAAAACGCAAATTGCAGCGACACGCTTACCCTTCATCATCTTCGGCCCTAGCTTCAAGCTCGGCCATCCTGGCCACCAAAGATGTCACTTAAGTCCGGAGGAAGGTTACCACTTCTTGAAGCTTGGGACATTATTGCTCTGTCGCCAACAAGCGTTCCACCACTTTACAGAAGTCCACCCTCAGCAGTCCAACATCTTAGGAGACTGCCTCAAGTTTTGCCTGCACTATCGTACTGCAGGACTCAATCATGGTGAGTATTTGGCCTCCTGTGGGTCCTTTAGTTTTCTGTGGATGGGCACCACCATTGCACCGCGGGAGGTTGATAGCTGAGCCCGCCCCCGGGGCTGTGAATTGGTACATTTTGGTTTGTTAGGCACCCCTCTGCTGCCCATCTTTACCCATGTCTAGGGCACAGGTCCCCAACCTTGAGCCAGGTATCTTCACAGAACAGGCAGCAGTACACCAAAGGGGGGGGGGGGCTTTCCACACTTTACTCCTGGACTGTCAGCTGTGGTCACTAATTAGGTGTCATCCTGCAGAATGAATCTGCAGGCTATGATCTGGGAAGCATAATCTTTCTTCAACCCCACCCCCGGGGGATCCTCAGTCGGGGGGGGGTTGTTGTGGGTCAGCAACCCCAGGGCTAATGATTCACTACTGATACTGCTCCCAATGTTCAAAAGCGTAGCTCCAAGTGAGTCCAGGGAGATAAGGTGGCGCACCAGCCAATGACTGGATGGCCTCTATCCATTTGTCGGGGTGCAGCAGCAGGTAGGTGGCAGGGGAAGGTCAAGTTAGTGCCCCTCCCAAGCACGCACAGCAGTTCATCTACACAGCCTCTGCATCCAGGGGGGCCTCAATCCTTTTAGTATCGCCCTGGCTGGGGCATGTGGGAGTCCAGGGGTGCTGTAACAAAAAGTCTCACCTATAAGGGTGATGGGTTGATTCCCTAAATCACTTCTTGCCTCTGAAAGTAGCTGGGTCTCCTGCCGTAGCAAAGAATAGCAGAACCGTGTGCCCGGTGTCACTGGATCTCAGCGCAGCGCCTCACTGTTTCACGTCACCTCCAATTACTCAGTGAATTGTCTGTTCCTGTGGGATTACCATGGCCGCCCTGCCATCATCATTGCCATCAGCCATGTCCCTGTTTCAGGCCACCAGGTGCATTTAAATGGACGTTGCCCCTCGGAGTCTCGCAACGTATGGGCAGCAGGGCCTTGTGGGTGGGTAGGGCACCCTCTCTGGTTCCAGGTGTTGTAGAAACTCGGTGGGGGGTGGAGGAACCAAAGAGTAGACCAGAACCTAGTGCAGGTCTCAGCTCCTGTCATGCTCTGTACAGCAGCCTCAGGGATGGCTCCAATCCTAGCCCAGCTCCAAGTGGCCAAAGGTGCCATCAGTTCTGCACCTTACCACCAGCAACTGCCCCTTAATGCAGCACCCCAGCCTTATTTCCAGCACATTGCAGCTCCGAAGATGATAGTACGGACATTGCAGGCAGAATGGGGTCACTGCAGCAGGCTAATGGAGTAGATAAGGAGAATTTTTAATGAGCTGAGAATTGAGCTCTTTCAAGGAGTGTCCATTCCGTCCTCCATTTTAGCAACACCCAAACATTTGCACATACTTTAAGGTACTAAAACCAAATAAGAAAAAAATATTTCCCAAGTAACAAATTTGTATTTTATTATGGTTTAATAACTATGTTGCATGAATAGATAAATTTTTTAAAAGAAGCCAGGAAGTGAGTAAAATCTCAAAAAGCATGCATCACTAGAGTTTTAAAAATCAAATGGCTCAATATAGTTGACAATGCTCTAGTGTTTTGGTTTCAATTACCAGCCTAAACCATTGTGGGAAAATTAATTGAGCTTGACGTTATTTAACACTGTTGGTCTTGACTACCTGATTTCAATGGTCTGCAAATGGACAACACACAAATGGGACAATAGTCAATGGTAAAATGCCAATTTTTTGACATCCCTACACTGAAAGGCAAAAAGCTCCTACACTAGAGAATCACTTAAAAAGAAATCCAGTCATGACAATTGAAAACTGATAGTAGGTTCCAGTCTTTCCAAAAATGAGCGGTGAGTGCTGAATGGAAGGAAGCAAGACATCACACTTAGGGTCTATTTACTACAAGTACAATTTCACAACTGCATTTTTATCTCATAAAAAATCAATGTGCACTCAGAACAAGGGGGTGGGGCAAAGTTCTCACAAGGTGAGATTACAAAGAAGTCTACTAGCAGCTTATATGTATGTGATCAATATCTTTCGAAAACTATACATTTTTTGCAGCAATCATTGTTGGACTTAAACAAGACCCCAAACATAATAAAGAAATAAGAATACAATGCTCAAGATTAGTTGGGATGAGTATAAAACTAAGCAGAACTAGGTTAGAAAGAAAAGTAGTTGTATTTTTGGGTTTATGGTATTAACAAGAAACATTTCCCACTAGATTTCACATAACAATCCTGACATACCTATAAGCAGAGTATATAATGGCCTGATTCGTGAAATTGGATTTTGCTACAGATCAGTGGCATCCTAAGTAAGTGATCAGACAAAGCAGACATTAACGATCTGAGGACGGACAAAATATGCTTGAAGTTAAAGTGCTTGAACTTCGGTTGGCAGCCAATCACCTCGAAGTCAGGTAGATCACTAACTTCAATTACTTTATGAATCATTGTAAATCACTATGAAAATAAACCCTGGGCTTAGCACTGGTGTAGTAAATGTGCCTGTGGCAAGAAAGGGAGATGGTCACCCATACCCTGGTTCGGTAGTTAAATAAATTATAGTCCCCCTTCTGCACTATTGACAGCTTCATCCCTGTGGCGTAACAACCATTTCTTGAGAATGCAGATTTCACTGTATCCTGCTTTTGATTCTCCCGCAGCTGCTTCAGGCAGATTTCAATAATTTATTTAACTGTCATTAAGCACTTCCCACCTTCCTCATGTTTAGGCGACATTCATCAGCTTTAAAGCCATCCGTTGACCTTCTTTCTGTGGATGCTTTGGAGGGCCTGCCAAATTTTCTAATTCATATTGGGCATATGTGACAAACTAGGGCCTATTGTCGTGACAGCCTGAGTTAAAGGACAGTGGCTTAGTCATGAGGCGAGAGTGTGATCCCTTTTGACACTAGGATTTAAGCAACATTGTTACCAGGCAGGGGTGGCCCGATGCTGAAAGGAAGCAGAAAAATAAAATGATGATAAAACCATTTTAATATAATGTTATTTTTCCACTTAGGGCAGGCGGGCCAGCATCCTCCACGTCAGCAGGGTTTGTTGGGTGGGGGGTGAGGGGTTGGGGGGGGCAGGCAGACAAGTGCTATGTGCACTCTAAGTGTGCATGTCGGTTTGGCCAGCCATCTGAGGCCGGCCAAACTGGCATGCGCACTTATAACTCTCCATATGGCTGTGTTGCACATCTGGGTGGAGACCAATCCCAGGCTCCCACTACCTCATTTAGCTGCATTTCAGCCCACTCAGGCCAATCCCAGCCCTTCTGTCATGCTGTGTAACAGCATGAGAGAAGTGTCTGGATTGGGTTGGAAGGGGAGCAAGGCAGAAGCATTGAGGCGACAGAGGCAGCAGGTAACTTATTTGTTATTTTTTTTATTTATCATCTTCCACCCCGCTCCCTCACCAGCCCTTCCTAGCAGCAGCCGCCCCTGTTACCAGGATTTGAATACAGGTGGGGGTGCTTGGAAAAACAGTACCCTTAGTGGCAGAGAAGATTTATGAATATTTGAGTCCAGATCTAAGAGACTTTAAAGGCTATTCAGAATCACATGCAATCAGGAAGGCGGGCATTAAAGATATAACAAATAGTGCAGCTGAAGCAGCTGTGGTGGACAGGTAGACTAGCAGCGAAAGTCTGGAATTTTAAGTTACAGATACAGCTGGGAAATCGAGATTTAATTCTGACATGGGTTGAAGTCCCATATTTGGTGTCTAGCTTGGCACTTTGCTGCTATTGTATTATTGATGCTAGAGTGCTCTGGAATGATAGGCTGGAATTTCCTAATGAGCACTGTGAAAGGGACAGCGAGTCCAGAGCTGGCTGTGGATGAGGTGCGATAAAATACCTTATCGAATGCTCTCTAGATTATGTTTCGGGGATAGGCTCATATAAGTGTACCATCACTGAATAGGGCTTTGTGTCTGAGCCCACATTCAAGTTGAATAAACCAGTGTAAGCAGACTACTTACTTCCTCTAACATGATCTGTGCTAGACGTACAACATACATAGGAAAAATACATGTGCATACTAGCTAAAGAGAAATGGGTAAACCTCAATCTACAGTGCCCTCTCCAAGCAGGTAAGTTGCTCAACTGGGTTTAAAATGCAGACACTAGTCCAGTGCCAGCACAACCCACACCAGGAAGGCTCTGCAAAGCAACTATTCTAGGAAAAGGATGACATTCAACTTTAAGAAGGTAGAGAAGATGGTGAAAGCCATTGAAAATATTGCACAAAATTGTTAATGTGGAAACAAATATGGTTTCATTTAAAACCAAATTCAATCAAATGACAATATTAGTAACTGGAAATGAAAATAATGTTTAACTTTTAGAAGGCCAAAGCAGACATAGCCAGCAAGTGCATGGAAATTGAACGCATTGTACGGTCAGAGTTTCAACGGTGAACAGTTGCCTCGGCTGTCAAGCTTTAAGAATTCCAATAAAGATATCAGTACAGAAGATTTATCGCATGGTCTGCAATGCATGACAGGTCAAAATGTAAAGAACATATTCAAACCTTTCTGTCCTATAAGTTATACCCTCTCACAGAGAGGTGGAGAACATTAAAAATAATTAAATAAGTGATGCTACCAAGTAGGGGATTGGTATAATCACTGGTTTGCTCTAAGGGATCGCTGTGATACACAAAGAGGAAGAATGGAGGCCTGAATATGATGGCAGGAAGCAGATGACACACAACCACTCTGACAGCATGCTGCATTAAGTCTACAATCACTCCACACCTTCTTAAGGAGTGAGGACTTCAGTTCTGTAGTAGATTTTACCATTAACTAAAAACGTTAATCTGTGTTTGCATTGGAAGGATATTAAAAAAAAATCTAATTAGTAATTACGAGATATTAAAATTAAGATTGCACCTAGAAATTATGCATGCAATCTTTATCTCACCTTGTAACTCAGGTTTCCACACACACTCATATAACAGCTAAAATCGTTTAATTACTCAAAACAGCAGAAATAATTCATTTATTCTCATTCTGTGTACTTAAAGAAATGATTTTTAAGAAAGCGCAAAAAACAAAAAGTGGTATGGTGCATTGGTGAAATCTGCCCTCTTGAACATGAAAAGTTCCACTATCCTCATAAATTACATCTGCTAAGGGTAGAGGTGGGAGGGGGCAAGTGAGTCATCCCTCTGGATACACCTTATCTTTTATTCTTTTTTTTTTTTTTTTTACTGTCCACTGAAGGTTGATGATATATCCAATGGTATGTAATTGGTTTACCTGTACAGCGCCAATATACTTCCGGGTGATGAAGCACTGGAGAAGACCAATTAATACATAAACAATAGACACCACATGCCTATCTAGCCACTGATGAGAGTATACAACTGTCAACACTCCAGAGTACGCACCCAAGGCCTATAACAGTCTACATATTTAACACGGTCAAACTCTTCCAAAAGATGTAGCGTAATCTAAGGTAGAAGCGAATTGTGTTGCATCTAGGCTTACTGCAATTTAGAAATATCTCAATAACAACTGGAGTTGAACTGATCTATTACCAATTTATTATGGTCAAAACTTTTGAAGGTCATTTTGAATATTCACAAAAAAATAAATACCTCTGAATATGCCACAGTGATGTGCTCATATATTCCTTGATGATTATGTATTGCATCTTCTAAATCCTGAAGCTCGGAGGGGAGTTCAATCTCACCACAGGCTTTGCACCAAGAATCCACATTGTTCATGTACTAGAATGTAAAAACAAATGTTAACCAAGAATAATACAAAAACAGCTGGCATACATAACTATAAATCCTATAATCTGCCAAGGTACTGGCCACAGGCAGTTTATTTATGTACATAACCAAAACCTGTTTTATAGAGAAGGTTTCATTTGTAAGAAAAAAATAACACCGGATGTAGATCAGTAAAATCAATAAAAGCATCAATTTAGAACTGCATGATGTTTGATTTTATATATATATATGTATATATATATATATATATATATATATATATTCCGTAAGAAAGCTAAAGTTGAAATTGAGTTAACGTTGTCTAATATGTTAACCGCTGTTTTACCATAAAAAAATAAAAAGTAACAAAATCCTCAAGATAAGTGGCTGCCTTCATCTCGAGTCCCAAGCCAGATCCTAACTACCACCTCTTCTATTACCTTACAAAGTATGAACTAATGATGTCTATTCACCCTCCACATGGATCGGCTCAAAACGCAGCATAAGCAAAAGAAAGCAAAACTATCAAAACATCTGCATCTTGTGTGCCAATTCATCAAACAGTTCTAGATTTATTAATAAATAAACACTTCTTTAACCTCATCTTGAAATCTGCCCGTGGACATGCACGAAACTGAGAAAACCAAGAGTAGGATAACTAAGCTCAGTTACAGTCATATTTTATGCAGATCCAAATGGTGCCTAAGTTATTAGTAAATGAAAAATATTTGATCTCCACTTTATACGTCCCCTAACCCCAATTAGATCTTCATTAAACCTTATATACCTGCACTAGTTTAACTGTGTAAATTGCTAACTGGCTGCCACGCTTGTTACAGATTTATCTAACCACTTTAAAGTTATAAGGATTTTAACATGTTTTTGCACACCTCAAACGTTTCCCCATCCAGGTGGATAGGGTTAAAATTTGACATACCAACAAAAAACTAATCTTTTTAACAATCTGCAAAATATTGTTAGTGATAATGACGCAGCATTTGAAATGAAGTCATAAAGGTAAGATTTTCATAGGCATTTTTTTTTTTTTTATTCTTAGAAACGTCAACACGCCGAACACACTGAATAAGGAGGGGCATACAATAGAAGATGAATGGAATTACACCCAACCTGTATGAAGAGAGAACTCATAGGCCATTTTTGTTTTGATGCAAAGGCATGCAGAAGCTTGAGATACATGTATTAGAAAAGGGCATTAAGCAAGCTTTCAAGAGTTAACATATATACTGAATTGACTTACTAAGTTTGTCAAGAAGACTACTAAATAACTAGAATGACAATTTACATATTAAAGAACACTACATTGTGATGTACTAACAATCCACTTCTAATCTTAGAAACTAGATACCTCTGCCTTGTTCTTGAACCCTATGCAATGCTTTTGAGCTTGGTTGGTGCAATGTAAATACCACATATACAAATACATATATGTTATTTAATGAATATTCATGCTTCCCAACCAAGAAATGCCATGATTCGTTTCATTCAGTTATCCTGACCATCACACTTCAACCATTACCAATTGAGCTCTACTTTTCGCTGACCTGAGCATCTGGCTGATGACCCATTAGTTGCCTATTGATGGATTATTACTTAAGAGTCAACTTTACAAAGTTGCTCAAAAACCTACTTAGGACTTAAGCTATAGTCTTGGCCTCTTCCCTGGGATCTGGGATCCAGCAAAACACGTATCAGTAGCTCTCCTACACTAACTGTTTTCAAATCAAATTCTATATTGAAAATTATCACGTACACCATCCCACAAAGTTCCCTAACTCACCTCATTCCAAAATACAGCCAACTTAACTAATTACCCTCTAAATGCCTGATCCCTACTGGGCATCTCCTGCAAGTATCCTTGCTCACCTGCAATCCAAAGCAAACAAGTAAATGACTAATCTGGCTCTATTCTACTTATCTAAACATGGCCCCATGAATTTTAACAAATGTTATATAGATAACTCCATCCACTTGAAATGTCAAGCACTGAAAATACATAAAACCGAATTAGCTTCAAAGTGTAAGTCTGCCATGCTCACTACAGAGGCTACAAATCTGCATGTGCCAAAGTAAAGAAGTATTACTTTCACTCCTACCTTTACAATTGAAACTACAAAGAACTGTACTCCATCTACAAGGTGACTGTGTCCCCCACCACAACATCCTGCGCCTCAGCAGACGTCTGCGACAATAAGGGCTTGCACAACCACTGCCACCCCACAGGATTCGGGGTTAGGCCCTCAACCTCCACTATCTAACATTTGCAGTCCTACTTTGATTTAGCAGTTGCTCCTCAAGAAATATTACCAAAAAAGCTAAACTCTTCCAAGAAATATTATTCTTTGGATAGCTTTGATGGTAAAGTGTTCTTTCTGGGCTTAATTCTCAAACTCTATTCACCAGCCTCGTAAATTTTACCTTCTCTTAAGCATCATTCCTCTACCATTCAATCAGAACCCCATCCTAAAGAAATGTGCTGCTGACTCAGTAAATGTTTCCACTAAATGGCTTATCTCCAGCCCACAACATGTTGCTAAGATACTAGAAATAGTTGTTGCTTACCAAATACCCTCCCACCTGGAAGCAAATAGCCTCCTGGGTTGTTTCCAGGTGTAGTCCGGTTAAAGAGATCACTTTCTCATCAACATCAGCAAAGACTTACTCAACTATCACAACATGGCCTCTCCTGGGCACTGATTCTACTTAATTACAGAGTGGCAGTAGCAACTCTGTAGTTAGAATAAGGGTTACAAGAGATAGGACTTTCTGAGAATTTAACCCCTTAATAACTTTGAGGCCATTTCACGTATCTCCATGAAATTTCACAGACCTATTCTTTCTTCTGCATTGGAGGATGATGCAAAGTTTTGCGGTGATTAGGAGATTAGGGTGATGGTGTAGGACAAAGAAAAAAGGGGGTCCCAAAACAGGTTTTGATCCTAATGTATTGTACACAGACTTTTTGTTTTTAACTGATTTACATCAAAGATTAGACATTATGGTGTGAAAATTATACTTTTGGGTACTACGGGTAAGTAGGGTATTTCTTAAGTTATAAGGCATTTTAACAAAGTGGTAAGTGTTGTTGAGGTATTTCGCGGAAGTGCCATGGTACATATCAATGACAAGTCATTGGGTGATTAGTTGGTAACTGCCTTTACAAAAGTTAAAGGCAGTCATGCTGTTTTAGGTAGTTTGGCTGTGTTCAGATATGCCTTCAGATGTAGTTAAGTGGTAGCTTGTTTTTCTCCCCTACCTATTACAACTTCAGTAAAGCGGTAATAGCTAGGGAAAAAAATATTTACACATTACTATATATTTTAAAAAAATGTACAGTGTGGTAGTACTGCCTTGGGACTACAGATGTATTTCAAATACATTTAAACAAATATAAATATGTAAAAAATACACTGAAATACATGATATCTTTCAAACAGTGTACTAGTGTGTATTTTCGATTTTTAACATTTAAATATGCACAAGAAATTCTACAGTGTAGCGCAGTAATAACGACAAATTGCCACATTACTATAAAATATATAGAAAATGATAAATATGATTCTATACCTATTACCACTTAAATAAAGTGGTACTAGCTAGTGAACAACAATAAAACCTAATACTTAACTATACCACAGACCCTAACACAGAAAACATTGAGATGCAGAATGAAGTAAAGCAGTGATAAAAACTACATGCCTTCCTTTTACCTTTGGTAACCACAGCTGTTAGCCAATCGCATACTGACTTTTCATCCACATGTACTGCAGTATACCACCAACATACCACCATACCATATATATGTTTTTTTTTTTTAAAGTTACAACTTTAACACTACTTACGCTTGTCACACATACTACCAAAAGTTACCATTTTGCATCTCAAAGTATATTCCTGCCACATTACATCTACATCCCTTCACACATTTTCACAATACGTCTGTTTCAATTAACACACTCCACGCCATTCCATGCTATGCCACCCCACTCTATGCTTTTACTGCCTACCACACTGCACTCGACGTCACTTCACCCTATACCACTACACTGTACGCCACTACACTACACATCACTGTCCTCTATGCAACAGCAGCTGCCACCAGAGGGCACTAGGGTCCACCCACATCGATCTCCTAGTTCTGAGGAAGGTAATTGTCAACAGCCACCATCCGTTGATTTCTGCTTCTCAGGCAAACGTTTTTGTAATTTCTTATAGTATATAACCTGCAAACATTCTCAGTGTTTACCACTGCTGCAGTCTTGTTATTAAACAATTAAAAGCATTATGTAATACCAGTAATTGACACAGTGCAGTTAGCATCAAGTCGCTCTCATGTGTTGCTGGCTGACCTTACCTTTCAGAACTTTCGGTCTTCTTTGAAAGTTGGGGTGTTGTTGGATTTTAAATCCCTGTAAGGCAGTCCTGAAACCCGCAGATTTTTCCAATCAAGGGTCTACAGATTTTAAATAACATGTTTTTTTTAATAGAAATTGTTTGTTTGTCCTTCCAGAAATCTTGTTACAGCCCAACTATTCAGAAGAGATACTCAAAACCTAAATCTTTCGGAACTTGAAGCGAGCAAGGAATACAGTACCACCGGAAGGAGGCAGAATCCACCCACGTAGCTTACATTGGTGCAGAATGCTCAGACAGTTCTCAGACTTCACCCCAGTTCCCCAAACAGTCTCAGCTGTCAAAAATTAACAACATGAGGTCACAAAATGTACCACAACCATGTCCTGGATTCTAAAAGAAAACAGAGGCAACCCAGTTTCATATAACTGTGTTCCAAGGAGTTTTCTCTTTTAGTAGAAACCATTTTTAAAGGGTAATCTGTTGGATTTGCTCTGAATGGCAATATATATATATATATATATATATATATATATATATATATATATATATATATATCCAAAAGGGTGGCGGAACTTTGATTAAGGGTTCATCTGTAGTTCATAGGCTAGAGCAGTGGTTCCCAACCTTTTGACTTCTGTGGACCCCCACTTTATCAGTACTGGAACCCGGGGACCCCCACTGAATTATTATTGGAATCTGAGAACCCCCCAGTGAGTCATTACTGAAAGCTGGGTACGTAATCTGATCATATTATTATATTTTCTAAACTTACACGGACCCCTGAGGAGGCTTTGCGAACCCCCAGGGGTCCCCGGAGCACAGGTTGGGAACCACTGGGCTAGAGGTCTGTCTACGGAGACCCAATCATTTAGGTCACTGGACTAACCTACAGGGTAGTTTAGCAGTGCAAGAAACTCCTTTTTGACAGGTCAGTGTGTGGGCTAGTTTTGTGGTGTGGTGAGCCAACTTTCTGCTATGAACATGTTGTATAATGGCTAGGATGTAGCAGTAGGCCACACTATACAGGCAACGTTATGTTGCAGTGGTTACCCAGAGCGGCACTAGCTGGGCATCTCACATAGTCTGAAAAGAACCATCATGTAATATTGGATGTGCCATGGCAGGTGGTGCAATTCTAATTTGAAAATTAATTAAATGCTAATCGACCCACATTAAATGCAGCACACACCTTCCCCAAGTTCCTCACTCACCATGGTTGATTGACATCACAACAAATGCCTTTACCACATGCTTGGAATCGCTTTACCACCAAGTCTTTACCACACATTAACTAACTATAACTTGCGCCCCCCGCCATGCACAGTTTTTTCAGCAAAAATGTTACTGAAAATATTACATTGATATACTCAAAGATGCTATCAAAGATATGAGTGCTGCAATCTGCGGGGTAACTAGCAGTGCATGGCGAGGGCACAAGTTAAAATTACCACAGGGCACAAGTTATAGTTATTTGAGATAACTCAGTAACAGCTGAAGTTCTATGGTTCTGTATGTTTAAAATTAAAGCCTAACTAGAACATCCCTTTAATCTTTGTTTTTTACGTGCATTTTTACATTTTACTGAATTCTATTACCTAACTATAACATCTCTGAACCTTTGATTTGAGTGAATTTCTGTTTTTTTTTTTTTTTTATGTAAAGTAAATGTAATTACTTTACGTTAATTCAACCACACGCATGCATGACCTTTGGCCGTGCACAGCAGTGGTCGGCCACAGGGCCTGGCCTATGGCCAACCCTCCCCCATAGACACCCATCCCCGCGTTGCGCGCAGCCTTTGGCTATGCACGGCGGGGTTGGGTCTCAGCAGTATTTCACAAGAAAAAACCCACTTGTCACAGTCACTACATGAAATATTGCTCTCGAAAAAGGCAAGGATGCAAACACCTCCATCAATTATTGCAGATAACCTTTCAAGGTGGAAATGAGGAGAAAAAAACACTTGCTTTGCCCTGACTATGTCCAAGAAATTAGGATGATTAGTACCTTACAGAAATGGAGCTTCAACTTCAGCACCTGCAGATCTGTAAGTTCTTACCAATGAGGTTCAATTACTGTAAAATGTGCATTGTGCCAGAATGAATCCTGCCCTGCGTATTTACTCAAGAAGAGCCACCCTTTTGTGCAAAATGTCTACCCAAATGGAATACTTTCTACAGGCTAATTATTAAGTGCTACCTTGTGGGTTAAATGTATAGTGCATCACCTACACTACAGCTGCATAAAGGATGCCAAGGTAATGTCTCCAATAATGTTGTGTATCTTTAACCTTGTCATTGTTCCTTGAGCCTCTTCATCAGATAATGATAATTTTCATGGTGAAACTGCTGATTTGCAGTTCTACCTTGAAAATAATTACTTTTATTTTATATTTTTGGGGGACCTCAGGGCCCCTCTGGTCCCAATCAACTCCTGTCTCCTGCAGGAGCAATGTTTTCTTCCCTTTCCCTGCATGCATATTTGTGGGCAGGAAAAGATATGAAACATCCACTTTCAGCAAGAGAGAGCTGTTTGACAGCTCCCACTTGCTGAAAGCGGAGATATGCTTGCTTTTGTTTGGTTGGTAGGAGTGGTCAGTTCCCGCCAAGCAAAAGCAAACAGCTACCTACTGGGGGGGATAGGAGGGTGGGGGGCACTGACTCAGGAGGTAGCAGGAGCCGGCCCTGGGGGGCTGTGATCTCCAGAGCCATCAATAGCTCCACGAGGGGGGCTGCGCAGCCCCCCTCCATCGTTTCATTGTAGCCCCAGTGAGGTGGTGATCCCTGGGGCCGGGGGTCTGTGATGGATCCCGTACATCAGGTTATTGGAGCCCTGGGGAGGTGGTAATCCCTAGGGTGTGGGTAGGCCGCACGGGCCCCTGCATTCATTTTCCTACATTTGCCCCAGGGAGGTGGCAGTCTCTGGGAATGCGGGGGACGCACGTGGGGCCCCCACATTCGTTTAGCTCCACTTTCAGCAAACGGAAGCTGTTTGACAGCTCCCACTTGCTGAAAGCGGAATTATAGAGATAACAGTTCCCATTTAACAACATTTGCCTAGAGAGGTGTTTGTCCCTTTGACGTTGAGGGACAGTGTCGGCCCCCCACATTCATTTAACTTTAGCCCGGGGAAGATGGCGGTCCATGAGGCGAGAGCAGGCCCATCCACATACATAAACAATTACTGCTCAGAGACGCAGTGTCCCCTGGCGTGGGGGTGAGCCACGCAGGCCCCCCACATACATAATGTGCGGTGCCCTTGGAAGGTGGCAGTCCCCAGGGCAATTGATGAGCTCAAGGAGCAGGAACACTGTGGCCAAGCCCTAGTTTTTTGCAACGCCCTTGGGATCTGGCCCACTTGGGGAAAAAATGAAAAACAATCCCCTTCCCAAACACTTATGTGTACAGGATTTTATTGAGCACACGGCTGCTCTAGAGCGTGTCCTGACGCTTTGCGGTGATTCGCACATGAAAAAGAATGGAAGCTAGCTACTGAACGAAAAGCTGCGTCCTAAGCTTTTTCATGTAAGAATCTTCCACATCTATCAGGCGCAGTTCCAAAGAAAGACAGAACCCTTAGAATCATGGTCAAATGGATACTGGCAGAATGCAAGTTTCTCGCAGTATTATAATAAGAAATCCTTGAGGTTAAGTCGACACGGGCTTCAATGCTCTGGGTGTTAACAGAGAGCTCTTAAACAAAATCTGCTTGTATATGGGAAGCCAGTGCAAATTGCGAAAATGTTGGGTGAAATGCTCTCTTATAGGAAGACTGAATAGCATTCTGTTCGATTGGTACCCCTTACCAAAGTGAAAGATAATCTGTGTATTATCAGCGTAGGAGGTTACCTTAATCCCAAAAGATTCCATCAAATCAGCAAGGAGAGACATATAGATGTTAAATGGTGGGGGGCTAAGGGAAGACACTTTGACTGCCCAAAGAGTAAGGGGGTAACCAAGCTTCCAGACTCCTGTCTTCCGGGAAGAATTTCAGCCACTTCCAGGCATCGTCCCTAATGCCAATCTCTTGAAAGCTGGCCAGCAGCCTAGTACGTGGAACTGTGTCAATGCTGCGGACAGGTCTAACAATACTAGACAACCTTACTACTACTACCAGCATCATTGGTACCTTTAATCAGTTTAGAGACTCCCAAAAGGTTAGTCTCTGTACTGTAACTTGACCTGAAGCAAGATTGGCTAGGATATAATAATCTGTTAGTCTCAATATAGTTTGAGAGCTGGCGATTCACAAATGCTTCCAAACGTTTAGAGGGTGCCGGAAGCAGCAAAATGGGTCTACAGTTACCAGAGATACCTGGTCCACACTTTTCTTTGTAAAAAGAGGAATGATTTTGGCCTACTTTCAGCAATTAGGTACTTTATTTAAGAAAGGTGCTGAAGAATTACACAACTCTGATAAACTACTAAGAGAGAGTACTATGAAGGAAGGACAGCAAGGGCAAGAAATAAATCTAGAGAGATTTTTAAGATTATGAAAGACTTTTCGGATCCAGTTGCATGCCACCGAATTAAAACTCCACCAGCTGTGTGGTGTCAACAACTGGCCAGTTTCTCCCACACCAAAATACAAGAGATTCAGAATAGACTTCCCATAACTCAGACCTTGGAGAGTGATGTTTTTATTTCTATTAATTCCTCCCATAATCTATTCCGTTGGTTGTCTGAGTTTAGCACATTCTCTCCAGATGACTCCAGAGGTGCTATCCTGAATCTCAGATCTGAATCTGCTTCAGTTCCCTGACCTCCTCCACTTTGGCTGGGGGTAGATGTCATCAACCCCATCATGATTTTTTTTTTATTAAACATCGACTCCAAATCTAGTAGGATCACAGGCAAATAATTGGTTTTAACTCTGCTGGTGGAGGCCTGTACCACTAGGCTTGCCAGCAGAGGATTCTGCATGAGAAAGGCAAGGACCTAAGAAGCTGAAGTATGGCACTATGTCAGCCACTTGTCTGTTGGTGCCACGAACAAGGCTTTCTCCAAGTGGGTACCAGTAAGGGCTTCATTAAATGGCAATAGAGGTTCTGAGGAAGCCTATCTGGGTTGCAGGAACTCTGCGAGGAAGTTAGTCTTTACTTCAATTGAAGAAAGTAGTAAATTCAACTTCAGATGAAACTCTAATACCAACCCTAACAGTTGTTGGAGTACTGAAGGGCGGCCTCTAGGCAAAGGCATTGTCTTGTCTTAATCAGAAGGATTTTGGGCTGGGCATATAAGAACTAAACTCTTGAGGGATTCTGACTGAGGTAGGAATGGATTTATCATCTGATTGAACTATGGGCTTGATGTCCTTCTCGAGCATCTGAGGCATTGGTACCGGCATCAACGAGGACGAAACGCTGCAGGACCACGGAACCAGGTCTGAAATTTAGACTAGTGTCAGAGCTAAACCTGAAGTGTGTTTATGAGGCACAGCTGTTGCCAAGGGGAGCCTGCCGGCAGTAAACTGGCTGGAGGCCTCTGCAGATCAATGGGGCCCGAAGGTGCACCAGAAGGAACCAATAATTTGACAAAAATATAAAGCATGGCCTCTTTAAATGCCTCAATTTTTTGCATCATTGCCACCTGACCCAAAAACTTGTGGTGCATTGATATCTGTTGCAGCATCAGTTCCTCAGTAGGTCCAGAAGAGAGACCATGGAGCACCTTGACATTCTTGTGACTTCTCAGCATGACACATTCTGATTAATCATAACACACACTCCCCACACAACTGGGAGTACGAGCCTAAACAGACACTAGAGGCACATCTCATGAAGTGCTGTCACAGACGTTTGTTTGCGACAATCCCTACAAAGTTTCAATCCTGTGGTTAAAGGTGGTGACATTTCACTTCATGAAGAATAAAACTTGTCGACTGACAAAAAGTATGAGCTAGCTGCAGATCCACATACGAAGACCCAGAAAGAAAGGAACCAATGAGCACGCCTGGGTGGCACCTATATATGGCTACAATCACCACTTCTAGGGCGGAGCAGAGGGGCTATGCTGAAAAATCGTCTGGATGCCGTCTGAAACCAGGGGATATTCTGAAGTTGAGGAATCTGCAGTTATAAGTATTCATTACAAACCATTACTCAACTCTCAACACCCAGGCACATTCTGCAAATACTCCTGAGATCAAAGGTTTGTGAACCATTTTTAGACAAGTCAGCAACAGAAAACAAACGACTAGGAATAAGAAATTAACTTTTGTATTAATTACAGAGATTTACCTGCCATAGTTATCACACAGAGCTTTTCAGAGATGTGACAAAAACAGAGACACTCAAATGTCAAGTTGGCCCCGAGTCTTAAAAAATAATTCAGCCAAATCTAGCCAATTTCGGGATGAATTATACAGGGTGGAAATGCAGGGCTTTTTGTGCTAAAATGACTTATCGGGAGAAAAGGCACATCGCAGAATGGCTCAATGATTACGTCATTGGCACACACCATATTTGGAAATGACAAACCAAGATAAAAACCATAATATTTAGAAACCTCCCTAGGTCACAAGTTCATCAGCATACTAACCTGCTCTGCTTTCTGGTGGAACACGGCAGACATTTCCAATAAAGTGCTTCGTTCATCAAGTGCAGCGGCAAACGCTTTCCACTCTTGCTCCAAATGACTGGAAATCTGTTCGATCTGCTGAGAGGCATAGTGTCCAGATTCAACAAGACGATTGGCTACCGACATGATTCGGTTTATATTGACATACACATTCTGGCAAAGAGAAAAAAGTGAAAATATAAACAATTTTAATTGAATGGAGCCACATGTATTTGAAATAACTGAATATTCAGTTTCAAAATTATAAATCCAGCTACAGGGAGTCCCTAGCAGTTTCTCTCAGTCTTGCCAAAGTCAATTTT
Organism: Pleurodeles waltl; assembly: GCF_031143425.1. Classification (NCBI taxonomy): domain Eukaryota; kingdom Metazoa; phylum Chordata; class Amphibia; order Caudata; family Salamandridae; genus Pleurodeles; species Pleurodeles waltl. The sequence continues at coordinate 209,004,382 of NC_090439.1, forward strand.
ACAAATTGTCTCTTTACTTTCATTTCACAAATAAAATGATAAAATATTTATTTGTTGTTTACAAATATTTAGTGGCAACAGTTAAGCTTCAATCAATTATTTATTAGTACTGTTTGCTTAACCCACGTTCGAGGGTGATGCATTTTTTATCCACGAGGTAGGTAAGCACCTACAGTATTCTCCCAGCACGGAGACTGCAATCCCATGCACTAGCATGTCCTTTTTACGGTCGACCCTGCGATCTGTAGCACATACGTCTCTCTTGTGAGACACCCTTGGGATCAAGCCTGCGCAGGGGCGTAGCTTGGTCAGTAAAATGTGGGAGGGAGTGGGAAGTGAGCTTCAGATTTCCCACCAATCATGCTAGCATACAATATTAAAATACACTACAGGCGAAACAGGGAGCATGTAAGGGACTTAATGAGCAGTGAAAAGGGAGAGGAATGAGGATTGGTAGGAGTACTAAGTGAGAGAAACACAACATTTTATAAAATTACCAACATTTTGAGGACTTTTAAAACAGAGATGAGATAGTGTTTGTTTTTGTCAGTGGGTGCATGAAAAACTCCCAGATGAAGACCGAAAGACACCTCACTATATCCGACTGAAAGCACATGTACCCAACAATTCATCAGAAGATAGATATATGAGGAGGGTTTAACACTCCAAACAGCCCCCTGAAGTTATGCCTCCAAGCCTGCAATAGCATGCACTAACACACGCGTCCCACTTGCGGGACACTCTTGTAAACAGAATAGGGCTTGAAGCCGACCTGTTGCTTAACATTTGATCGCTTGTTGTAAGGAAATGCCTCCTTGGCATGGTTGCCCCCTGACTTTTTGCCTTTGCTGATGCTATGTTTACAATTGAAAGTGTGCTGAGGCCTGCTAACCAGGCCCCAGCACCAGTGTTCTTTCCCTAACCTGTACTTTTGTATCCACAATTGGCAGACCCTGGCATCCAGATAAGTCCCTTGTAACTGGTACTTCTAGTACCAAGGGCCCTGATGCCAAGGAAGGTCTCTAAGGGCTGCAGCATGTCTTATGCCACCCTGGAGACCTCTCACTCAGCACAGACACACTGCTTGCCAGCTTGTGTGTGCTAGTGAGGACAAAACGAGTAAGTCGACATGGCACTCCCCTCAGGGTGCCATGCCAGCCTCTCACTGCCTATGCAGTATAGGTAAGACACCCCTCTAGCAGGCCTTACAGCCCTAAGGCAGGGTGCACTATACCATAGGTGAGGGTACCAGTGCATGAGCATGGTACCCCTACAGTGTCTAAACAAAACCTTAGACATTGTAAGTGCAGGGTAGCCATAAGAGTATATGGTCTGGGAGTCTGTCAAACACGAACTCCACAGCACCATAATGGCTACACTGAAAACTGGGAAGTTTGGTATCAAACTTCTCAGCACAATAAATGCACACTGATGCCAGTGTACATTTTATTGTAAAATACACCACAGAGGGCACCTTAGAGGTGCCCCCTGAAACTTAACCGACTATCTGTGTAGGCTGACTAGTTTTAGCAGCCTGCCACAAACCGAGACATGTTGCTGGCCCCATGGGGAGAGTGCCTTTGTCACTCTGAGGCCAGTAACAAAGCCTGCACTGGGTGGAGATGCTAACACCTCCCCCAGGCAGGAATTGTCACACCTGGCGGTGAGCCTCAAAGGCTCACCTCCTTTGTGCCAACCCAGCCGGACACTCCAGCTAGTGGAGTTGCCCGCCCCCTCCGGCCAGGCCCCACTTTTGGCGGCAAGGCCGGAGAAAATAATGAGAAAAACAAGGAGGAGTCACTGGCCAGTCCGGACAGCCCCTAAGGTGTCCTGAGCTGAAGTGACTCTAACTTTTAGAAATCCTCCATCTTGCAGATGGAGGATTCCCCCAATAGGGTTAGGATTGTGACCCCCTCCCCTTGGGAGGAGGCACAAAGAGGGTGTACCCACCCTCAGGGCTAGTAGCCATTGGCTACTAACCCCCCAGACCTAAACACGCCCTTAAATTTAGTATTTAAGGGCTACCCTGAACCCTAGAAAATTAGATTCCTGCAACTACAAGAAGAAGGACTGCCTAGCTGAAAACCCCTGCAGCGGAAGACCAGAAGACGACAACTGCCTTGGCTCCAGAAACTCACCGGCCTGTCTCCTGCCTTCCAAAGATCCTGCTCCAGCGGCGCCTTCCAAAGGGACCAGCGACCTCGACATCCTCTGAGGACTGCCCCTGCTTCGAAAAGACAAGAAACTCCCGAGGACAGCGGACCTGCTCCAAGAAAAGCTGCAACTTTGTTTCCAGCAGCTTTAAAGAACCCTGCAAGCTCCCCGCAAGAAGCGTGAGACTTGCAACACTGCACCCGGCGACCCCGACTCGGCTGGTGGCGATCCAACACCTCAGGAGGGACCCCAGGACTACTCTGATACTGTGAGTACCAAAACCTGTCCCCCCTGAGCCCCCACAGCGCCGCCTGCAGAGGGAATCCCGAGGCTTCCCCTGACCGCGACTCTTTGAACCTAAAGTCCCGACGCCTGGGAGAGACCCTGCACCCGCAGCCCCCAGGACCTGAAGGACCGGACTTTCACTGGAGAAGTGACCCCCAGGAGTCCCTCTCCCTTGCCAAGTGGAGGTTTCCCCGAGGAACCCCCCCCTTGCCTGCCTGCAGCGCTGAAGAGATCCCGAGATCTCTCATAGACTAACATTGCGAACCCAACGCTTGTTTCTACACTGCACCCGGCCGCCCCCGCGCCGCTGAGGGTGAAATTTCTGTGTGGACTTGTGTCCCCCCCGGTGCCCTACAAAACCCCCCTGGTCTACCCTCCGAAGACGCGGGTACTTACCTGCAAGCAGACCGGAACCGGGGCACCCCCTTCTCTCCATTCTAGCCTATGTGTTTTGGGCACCACTTTGAACTCTGCACCTGACCGGCCCTGAGCTGCTGGTGTGGTGACTTTGGGGTTGCTCTGAACCCCCAACGGTGGGCTACCTTGGACCAAGAACTGAACCCTGTAAGTGACTTACTTACCTGGTAAAACTAACAAAAACTTACCTCCCCCAGGAACTGTGAAAATTGCACTGTGTCCACTTTTAAAACAGCTATTTGTCAATAACTTGAAAAGTATACATGCAATTTTGATGATTTGAAGTTCCTAAAGTACTTACCTGCAATACCTTTCGAATGAGATATTACATGTAGAATTTGAACCTGTGGTTCTTAAAATAAACTAAGAAAAGATATTTTTCTATATAAAAACCTATTGGCTGGATTTGTCTCTGAGTGTGTGTACCTCATTTATTGTCTATGTGTATGTACAACAAATGCTTAACACTACTCCTTGGATAAGCCTACTGCTCGACCACACTACCACAAAATAGAGCATTAGTATTATCTATTTTTACCACTATTTTACCTCTAAGGGGAACCCTTGGACTCTGTGCATGCTATTCCTTACTTTGAAATAGCACATACAGAGCCAACTTCCTACACTTGTTTAGCACTCCATTTTGAAGCCTAATAATTGGTCACTGCAGGCATGTCATCATTTCCGTGTATGTCCGTTGAGCAAAGACTAAGAACTGATTAGTTCAAGTTAATCAGGGCACATCTGCTGCTCCGGACATGATTGAGGTACTATTTTGATATTTTTAATTTTTAGCGCCCTGCTAACAGAAGGCGTTTGAGTGGCAAAAATGTGCCAAACAGAACAAAAATAAATGTAAAGTTTTATTTTATATTGTTAACTGTTTCCTTTTAGTCTACCAAGTCTCTGTATCTCACTTTGCACTCATGTTTTCTTTTGTATTTGCTCATGGGCACTGTTCTCAAAAGGTGTGAGTTATCTTGTTCTAAATACTGCTAAGTGACACTGTTTCTTTCTTATGTGTAATTTCCAAAATTATGCTATAACATAATGGTGCAGTCCACCACAATCCACCCCATTCCAATCCAATCCGCCCCACTCCAATCCACCCTATCTCATCCCACACCAATCCACCCACTCAATATGTTCCATCTCAGACTACTTTCAAAGCAAGATCACCCCAATATACAACAATTTCGACCCCCAACCCTCCACCTCCAGTCTAGACAACATCTCTTAAGCAGAAAACACCAGCCACACAATAACCTCCTGGTCCCCGATTACCACACAGACCACCACAGCCATCATGTCAACCATCAAACTCCAGGGCACCCACCAACCACTGTCCCCACTGGCTTTTCAACCTCAAAGCCAACACCATTAGCATGGAACTAACCTGCATCCTCAACACCTCCAATTCCACTGCAACCTTCCCTCATGCTTGGAAGCACGCAGAGGTCATACCCCTTCTGAAGAAACCTTCCGCTGACCCTAGCAACCTCAAAAACTACAGTCTGATCTTCCTGCACCCCTTCCCAGCCAAAGTGCTCGAGAAAGCCAACTGCTCACCGACTACCTCGAACAAAACCACCTTCTGACACCTCATAATCAGGATTCAAGGCCAACCACAGCAAGGCAAGTGCACTGATCGTTGCCACGGATAAATCAAGACCCTCCTAGACCGAGGAGAGTCTGCAGCTCTGAACCTTCTGGACATTTCCACAGCGTTCGCTACAATCGCCCACCAAACTCTCCTCAACAGACTCCACAACATAGGCATTCAACATGACGTCCTTTAAGTGGGTTGCTTCATTCCTCTCAGGCTGCACACAGAGCATCCGCCTTCTACGCTTCACTTCTACAACCAAGAACATCACATGTGGCACACCCCAAGGAGCCTCCCTCAGCCCAACCCTGTTCAACATCTACATGACCCCCCCTTCGCAGACCTCGTCAGATCCTACAATCTAAATATAGTCTCCTACGCTGACAACACTCAACTAATCCTCTCACTCACGAATACCCCCAGCAATGTCAAAGCCAACTTCTGCAACTCCATGACCAATAAAGAAACATGGATGAAAAACAGCTGCCTCAAACTAAACATTGACTAATCTGAAGTCATGATCTTTGGGAAGAACGCCTCCGAATGGGACCACAGCTGGTGGCCAGCAGAACTCAGACCAACACCCTCTACATCAGACCACGCATGAAACATCAGCATCATTCTTGACTGCCAACTATCCATGAATCGACAAGTAAACTAATTTGCCTCCTCCTGCTACTACATCCTCCATATGCTCTGTCGAATCTTCAAATGGATCTCTACCAACACCAGAAAGACAGTCATGCATGCCCTGCTCACCAGCCACCTCGACTATGCCAACATTCTACACCAGAGGGTCCTCCTAGCTACTTAAAAGACTCCAGACTCTACAGAAAATCACAGTCAGAGTCAACTTCAACGTCCCCAAGCGCTGAAGTGTCACCCCACACCTAGGAACCTCCACTGGCTCCCCGTCTAGATGAAATGCTAATTTAAAATCCTCACACTCCCATACAAGGCTCTCCACAACCTAGGGCTGTCCTACATCAACCACCAACTGAGCTTCTACATCCCAGCAAGACAAATACGTTCTGCCTCGCTAAACCTCGTGCACACACCCATCGTCCATCGCAGCTGCAGCAGAGGTCGCTCCTTCTCCTACACAGCAGCCAAGTCCTAGAACAGCCTGCTTCTCCACCTCTGAACAGCTCCCTCCCTGGCAGACTTCAGACAGAGACTCAAGACGGGCCTTTTTGACTGAGAGACAGCGCCCTCAGCGACCAGATACATTTAGGGATGGTAGTGCTGCACTTTACAAATGCTATGATTGATTGACTCCACCCCACTCAATCCAATCCACCCAAACCAATCCAGTCAAATCCATACCACTCCATTCTAAACTACTCACCCAAATCCAATCCACCACACTCCGATATTTCCACCCCACTCTATTCCATAACAATCTGCCCCTCACCAATCAAAAACAATCTGCCCCACTCCAATCTGCCCCATTCCAATCCAAAGCAATCCACTCCAATCTGCCCCATTCCAAAGCAAAGCAATCTGCCCCACTCCAATCCAACACAATCTGGCCCGCTTCAATCCAAAAACAATTTGCCGCACTCCAATCTGCCCCACTTCAGTCCAAAACAATATGCCCCCCTCCAATCCAAACCAATCTGCCCCCCTCCAATCCAAACCAATCTGCCCCACTACAATCCAAACCAATCTGCCCCACTACAATCCAATCAATCAATCAATCACTAAATTTATAAAGCGCGCTATGTACCCGTTAGGGTTTCAAGGCGCTGAGGGGGGGGGGCAGCTGCTATCAGTCGAAGAGCCATGTCTTGAGGAGTCTCCTGAAGGTGAGGAGGTCCTGGGTCTGGCGCAGGGAGGTCGGGAGTGAGTTCCAGGTCTTGGCGGCGAGGTAGGAGAAGGATCGGCCGCCGGAGGTCTTGCGTTGAATTCGGGGAACGATGGCGAGGGGGAGGTTGGCAGAGCGGAGTTGGCGGGAGGGTACGTAGAAGTTGAGTCTGTTGTTCAGGTAGGCGGGTCTGGCGTCGTGTAGTGCTTTGTGCGCGTGGGTGAGAAGTTTAAAGGTGATCCTCTTGTCCACAGGGAGCCAGTGGAGGTCCTTCAGGTGGTGGGAGATGTGGCATCGGCGGGGACCGATCTGCCCCACTACAATCTAAACCAATCTGCCCCACTACAATCCAAAACAATCTGCCCCACTACAATCCAAAACAATCTGCCCCACTACAATCCAAAACAATCTGCCCCACTACAATCCAAAACAATCTGCCCCACTACAATCCAAAACAATCTGCCCCACTACAATCCAAAACAATCTGCCCCACTACAATCCAAAACAATCTGCACCACTACAGTCCAAAACAATCTGCCCCACTACAATCCAAAACAATCTGCCCACACCAGTCTGTCCCACGTCAATCCAAAACAATCTGCATTACTCCAGTCTGACCCATTCCAATCTGCCCCACTCCAATTCACCCTACTCGCATCCAATCCATTACAGTCAACCCCAATCCCATGGACCTCACACCAATTCACCCTAATCCAATCTACACTACTCCAATCCACTCCACCCAACCACAATCCACTCCAATTCATCACACCCCATCCCACTCCAATCCAATCCACCCCACCCCACCCCACTCCAGTCCAGTCCAATCCAATCCACCCCATTCCAATCTATCCCCCTTCAGACCAATCCATCCCACTCCAATCCACCCCATTCCAATCCAACCCACCCCACTCCAATCCAATCCAACCCATTTCAATCAAACCCAGCCCACGCCAATCATCACAACCCAACTCACCCCACTCCAATCCATTCCACACCAATCCAAACCACATTAATCCACCCAATTCCAATCCTCCCACTCCAGCCCACCCCACTCCACTCCACTCCAGCTCAATCCACCCCACTCTAGTGCAATCCACCCCATTCCAATGCACTCCACTTCACTCCAGTCCAAGCCACCACAATCCACCCCACTCAAATCTAGTCCACTCAAATCCAGACAACTCAAATGAAGTCCACCCCAATCAAATTCCATGCCACTCAAAACCACCCAAATCAAAACCACCCGAATCCACCCCATTAAAAAAAACAAAAAAAACACCCCACTCAAATCCACCTCACCCAACCTCAATCCAATCCACTACACACCAATCCATACCACACCTATCGAATCCAATCCACCACAATCCAATTCACCCCACACTAATCTACCCCACTCCAATGTAACCCACTCTAGTCCACCCAATCCAATCCAAACCACCCCACCACTCCAGTCCACCCCACTCCAGTCTAATCCAATCCACCCAACTCCAGTCAAATCCACCTCACCCAGTCCAATCCACCCCAATCCATACCATCCTAAACCAATCCACACCACCGTCCAATCCAATCCACCCCACCACACTCCATTCCAATCCACCCCAGCCAAATCCAATCCACCCCACTCCATCTCATCCCACCCAAGTCTACCCCACTGCACTCCTGTCCAACCCACTCCAGTCCAATCCACCCCACTACATTCAATCCACCCAACTACATTCAATCCACCCAACTCAAATCCAATTCACCCCACTCAAATCCCATCCAACCCACCTCAGTTCAGTCCACCTCTCTCCAATCTAATCTATCCATTCCACACCAATCAAGCACACCCGACTCCAATCGAGCCCAACCCACTCCTATATTGTCCACCCCACCCAATTACAGTCCAGTCCAACCAAATCCACCCCGCTCCAATTAGCCACTGCAATTCACCCCACTCCAAACCACCTTACTCAAATCCATCCCATCCAGTTTTCCCCTATCCAATCCACTACTGTCAATCCACACCAATCTACCCTAAGGCAATCCACCCCGCCCTACGCCAATCCACCTTATTCCACTCCACTAAACGCTCTGCCACTGTAACACTGAACTCTACTTTTCTTCTCAACTCTACAACTATCTACTACCCTAAACCACTCTACAACACACTACTCCAATAACTCCACTTTCCAAAACTCGACTCCCCCACTTCCCCCTACGACACAAACCACTAACTTTCAGCCATGCTGAAAAGCAGCCACACTGGTGTATAACATTGGCAAAAACATATTTCCAAAGCTAATATCTTTTGTATAGGCAATACCTATTTGCTTTGCCAAAGCTTGTTTATTTTGTGCATGATTTTACTACGGAGCCTAAAGAATCATAAGGGTAGGGTCTCACTTATGGCTGGGAACCTTGACCTGCAATTCTCTTAATCCCTCGGTCGTGGTACTTTCTCGGATCTTCCATTCTTTATTTCCACTAGATATTGCATTTTTAATGGAGATCAACTGTGTACTGCGCACAGACATAGCTCCTGGGTTACCTTAGACGTAACACTGCTTGTTAATATAAAACTATTTTGTTTTGTGCAGACTCATTTCAATCAGTCTTCCATCTCCAATAACAATTTAGAGCCATGATAATCGTAACAACTAACCAACTCAAGCAACTAACATTTGCTGACGCTCCAGACGGCAACTTGAACACTTGATGAATGTCTAAGTAGATTGGCCAGTTTATTCCCCCCTTAACCATATTGCAAGCCCTAACGGTTTAGGGTTTTCTCCATAACAGAGAAATCAGAGCCTGCCTATTCTTGGCAGCCTGCCTTACAACCAACAAAAACCAATATGAGCTCCATCCACTGGCGTCCGTTACTCAGTGCAAGCCTGCAACCTCTACAAGGCAACAAACATTAACACAGTAGCTGGTTGTTCCATCTTTACTTATGGTAGCAAGAATTACATTAGCCTCACCACCAAAAGCTCCAACCAATTCAACTAATCAGAGACCCTCAAGTCAATAATTAGATGGAGATGAATGTAAACAATAGATGGTTCATGTTGGCCCTATCACACGGCTACGGCATCATATTATAGCAAATATATATTTATTTTACATGTTTAGAAGCTGTTTTTGAAGGAAAATCAGATCTCTAAAAACCCACCGGCTTAAACTTTCCTTACTGTCTACCTTTAATTCATAGCCTCATTAAATTATTTTTGCCCATTCCAAGAGATGCTGTGTTCTGGTATCCTAATTTTAATGCAGATCGGTCAAATGACACAAAAGTTATGAGTAAATCAAAGCGTTTTGTAATCCCCTTCTCCTTTAACGTTGCTCCTCTTGAAGATACTTTGATGAAAATACTAGATTTACCATATCAACAGTCTGCTTAGTGTTATTGTCAATTAGTAACACCACTACAGTAATACTAAGGTGAACCCTTTTTACACCACCATATTAGCACATTAACTTAAGGTCTGGTAACTCAATCATCGAGAAAATCCATCAAAAGGCAGAAAAGTTATTAGCAAATTACAGATCTCACCCCCCAACACCGCCACGTTGACAGAGCTGCAATAAACTTGAGATCCCTGCCCATTTAGGAATGTTTTTTCAGATTTGATGCAGATTATTTAATCATTGCTATCATTATTAGTTAATTAGCACCCTTTTTAGGTTTCAGTTGCCTTTATTAACATTTTATAATCCTACAGCATAAGATGAGCATTTCCTCCTATGTTTCCCAAGTACCCCTCCCCCCACCTCTCATATCATTCACCTGTGCTCCAGTTCCTTTATCTCTTTTCTTCAAAAGCCCACAGGTCACTGTTCCCGGCTGGTTCCCTCGCACATTTGGCTTTCCCATACAGAACAAATTGGTAGCCATCTATCCTTCTTGGGCAAACCAGAACCTGTAGTTACAATTTAAGTATGCTAGTCAAATTATATAAAATGTGTGTGTCAAACGTTTCTGGTCGTATGCCAATCTCTAGAGGCACAAGGATGTCCATAATCTCTGGATCCAGAAGTCTTGTTTTGGGCAGGTTTTCTGGCCCCACAATGATAAGATCATTTGTTTAGCTGCCACGGTATTACCCCAGGGTAGGTCGCTCCCCTGTCCTCACAGCGCCACCAGATCCAGATCCCCTTCTCTTTTGCCTGCATCGCTGACTGTGCCCCGAGTGTCTGTGTTGCCGTTTGTCTGCGTTCGCGCTCCCCTTTTTTCCTTCTGTATCCCCGAGTGCCTGTGCTGTGTGATCGCGCTCCCCTTTTTTCCTTCTGTATCCCCGAGTGCCTGTGCTGTGTGATCGCGCTCCCCTTTTTTCCTTCTGTATCCCCGAATGCCTGCATCTTCTGAGTGCCGTCCCCCTTGCCCTCCCGCCGTCTCCCCCTCGTTTTTCCTGCTTTCTGTGCCTTTTTGGCACTTTGTCATTTTTCTAGGCCTCCTCGCCTTCGGAGCCTTTTTCCCGCCTCTTTTTCGCCGCTTTTTTCCCCCTACCCGCCCTCCTCCCGCCTCCCAGCTGAGCCCGCCTCCCCAGTTACCCCTTAAATGGCAGCCGCTGCGAGGCTGCACCGCTGGCGCGCCGAAGGCGCGCCTAAGGCAAGCCCGTCTGCGCCCGTCCGCGCCTGGACCGCGCACAGTGCCCAAACCCCTGGCCCCCGCGCCCCCCGCCTGACCTACGATTCCGCCACCCTCGTCAACCTCAACCCCGGCCGCACTCCGGGCTGCTACCGCGCCCACCCCAAACGGACCCACGGACCCTTCACCTGCAGCAACTGTCACTTCACCTGCCTACGGACCAGCACCGCTCCCGCCAAGAACGACCCCCCCGGAAGCTATCTCCACTGCATCCTGGTCAACACCCGATCCGTCCACAGGCACGCCATCGAACTGTGGAACCTCCTCAACTCTACGAACCCGGACATCGCCTTCCTCACCGAGACCTGGATGAATCCCTCCTCGGCACCCGACATCGCCATAGCCATTCCCGACGGCTACAAAATCATCCGGAAAGACCGCACCAATCGCATCGGAGGAGGCATCGCCATCGCACACAAAAACTCCATCCGCATCTCAACCGACACCGACAACTCACTCCCCGACGCCGAACATCTCCACTTCACGATCCACAGCGACCCCAAGACCACCCTCAGAGGCACCCTCATGTACAGACCACCAGGACCCCGCACCAAGTTCAGCGAAGACATTGCAGATTTCGTCAACCCTCACGCACTCTCGTCCACCGACTACATCCTCCTAGGAGACCTCAACTTTCACCTGGAGAACCTCACCGACAACAACACCACCGCCTTACTGGACAACCTCGCCAACCTGGGACTGAATCAGCTAGTCAACACCCCCACCCACTACGCCGGACACACGCTCGACCCCATCTTCTCCTCCAGCAAACACATCACCTTCAGCCACACCACCGAACTCACCTGGTCGGACCACAGCTGCGTCCACTTCATCTTCAAGAAGACCACTGTGCACCACCACACCCAGCAACCACCAAGAAGACACTGGAATCGTATCACCACGGATCAGCTCGCATCAACCCTCTCCCAGAACCGACCCACCAGCACCACCGACCCAAACGAAGCCGCCAACAACCTCACCAACTGGATCTCCGACTGCGCCAACCTCCTGGCCCCCCTGAAAACTCAAGCCAGCACCAACAACCACAAGAAAAACTCCTGGTTCACCCCCGACCTCAAGGACTCCAAGAAAGAATGCCGCGCCCGCGAGAAGACGTGGCGCCTCAACCAGACCGAAGAGAACAGGTCAGCTCTCAAGGACGCCACCCGCCAACACCACCAACACCTCCGCGCCGCACGAAAAACAGCCTACCGGAACAGACTTGACAACAACGCCCACAAAAGCAAGGAACTATTTGGCATCGTCAAAGAGCTCTCCAACCCGGACGCAGAAAACAACTCCATCCCTCCATCACAGGACCTCTGCGACTCCCTCGCGACCTTCTTCCACCACAAGATCCCCGACATATACAACAGCTTCCCGACCACCGACGCGAACCCCCCCCCCCCGGAACCAGCTACCGACATCACCACCATCCTCACCTGGAGCCCAACCACCACCGAGGAGACCACCCACGTCATGAACTCGATCCACTCCGGATCCCCATCGGACCCCTGCCCGCACCACATCTACAACAAAGCCGACGACATCATCGCACCGCACCTCCGAGATGTCATCAACGCCTCCCTCACCACCGCCACCTTCCCGGAGAGCTGGAAACACGCAGAGCTCAACGCCCTCTTAAAGAAACCCACAGCAGACCCCACCGAAATCAAAAACTTCCGGCCCATCTCTCTCCTGCCGTTCCCCGCCAAAGTGATTGAGAAAATTGTCAACACTCAACTCACCAACGCCCTGGAAACCAACGACTCCCTCGACCCCACACAGTTCGGTTTCAGGACCAACCACAGCACCGAAACCGCCCTCATCGCAGCCACGGACGACATCAGAGCCCTGACCGACAAGGGTGAGACCGTGGCCCTCATACTCCTGGACCTCTCCGCAGCCTTCGACACGGTCTGCCACCGCACCCTGATACGACGCCTCAGCAACGCCGGCATCAGAGGCAAGGCCCTCGAATGGATCATCTCCTTCCTCTCCGGAAGGACTCAGAGAGTCCGCCTGCCCCCCTTCAGATCCACAGCCACGGAGATCATCTGCGGCGTACCTCAAGGATCCTCCCTCAGCCCCACTCTCTTCAACATCTACATGACCCCCCCTGGTGAACATCGCACGCAAACACGGACTCGACCTAATATCATACGCCGACGACACCCAGCTCATCTTATCCCTCACAAACAACCCCACCTCAGCCAGGACCAGATTACATGAAGGAATGAAGGAAGTGGAGAACTGGATGACAGACAGCTGCCTGAAACTGAACGCCGACAAGACGGAGGTCCTCATCCTCGGCCCCACTCCCACCGCATGGGACGACTCCTGGTGGCCCCCCGCCCTAGGCAGCACTCCCCAACCCACCGACCACGCGCGCAACCTCGGCTTCATCCTGGACTCATCCCTCACCATGACCAGACAGGTGAACTCGGTGACCTCAGCATGCTTCAACACCCTACGCATGCTCCGCAAGATCTTCCGCTGGATCCCCACCGACACCAGGAAGACCGTCACCCACGCCCTCGTCACCAGTCGCTTGGACTACGAGAACACCCTGTACGCGGGCATCACCACCAACCTACTGAGGAAACTCCAACGGATCCAGAACGCTGCCGCAAGACTCATCCTGGACATCCCTCGCCACCACCACATCTCAGGACACCTGAAAAAACTCCACTGGCTCCCCGTCAACAAGAGGATCACCTTCCGACTCCTCACCCACGCACACAAAGCCCTTCACAACCTCGGACCCAAACTCATCAACAACCGCGTCTCCTTCTACACTCCTCCGCGCACTCTACGATCCGCCGGACAGGCCCTGGCAGCCGTACCCCGCATCCGCAAAGCCACCGCCGGAGGAAGATCCTTCTCTTTCCTGGCAGCGAAGACCTGGAACTCTCTGCCCAGCCACCTTCGCGCCATACCTGAACACCTCTCCTTCAGAAGGCAGCTCAAGACCTGGCTCTTCGAGCACTGACCCCCCCCACCCCCACAGCACCTTGAGACCCTTTATGGGTGAGTAGCGCGCTTTATAAATGCGAATGATTGATTGATTGATGCCCCCTTTGTTCAAAAGACAGGGATATACATCTTCTGCTGAAGTGCCTAGAATAATCAGCTCCGAGCACCCATCTGTATCACTGCACCCATTTGGAGTATACTTGATAGTTCCTCACCTCAAAACTGTAACAGCTTCCAAAAGGACCTCAGTATTTGTAGAATTGTTCCTGTCTAACCACATTCTCTTAAGCATTCACAAGTTTTGGTCTTGTCTACTTGATGTAACCGTTGGGGTGGAGGCCAACTGTAGAGGATACTGTATATCATATAACATATTTATTTTTTCCTCAATACGCCTTAATATCCCTAAATGTTTTGAGCCAGCCTCTCTCAAAAAGATAAAGTTTGAAACAAACCTCGGCCCTCCATACTCCGGAGTTAAAGGTGCTCAGTTCAGGAAAACAGTCCAACTTACCAAACAGACTTGTGATGGCCAAGGAAAAGATGTTAGGCCTGCATGCTTAAGTAGTAATACATTTTCAGTGTGGAACGAGTTACTGTGGAAACCAACTAGTTGAGAACATAGCTTGTAAGTCTCATCCCTGAGTCACTCCACCACTAGTTATAGTACTACTGGCCCTAGCTGTTTAGATCATACCTTCCCATTTGCTAACATAATATAAGAGGTCTATCAGGGCTCAGTATACTCCCAACCCTGTGATCAGCTCCCCTAAAGATTGCTTAGGTTCTGTCACCATCAATAAAGCGTCATCTGTAAACACCAACAGTTCAAAGGTGTCTCGATGAAATAAGACTCCCTTGATCTGCAGGCATTCTCTCATCTTTTATCATCAAGTGTTCGAGGTAGAGACCAAATAGAAGGGGTGAAAGGAAGCATCTTTGATGAGCACCTCATTAGATATTAATGAGCCTTGAGAGCCTACCAAGCATTCACATTCTGGCACAAAATCGCAAAGCCTCAGTCCATTTCATGAAGCGGTCAGCTATTCCAAGCATCCTTAGGGCGACCTTCATCAAACACTAATCTACCCTGTCAAATGATTTTTCAGTGATGAGTGACAAGAGTATGACCTCTCTCTCTTTTGTTTTCTCATGATGTTGATCGAATTGAGGGCTTTCTATTTATTGTAGCTTGTTGAACTGCCCAAGATATACCCCATCTTGTCGGTGTGGGTCAGAAGGGGTACTACCCTATTGAGATGGTTTGCCAATTTTAGTATACGTCTTAACAAACAACTTTAATCAGGCAGCGTAAACCATATTTAGTGAAGTCTTTACCCGTCTTGCTTATGAGGGAGCTTGTTGCTTCCGACATCGTACAGAGGATTCCCTACCCACAGCCACAGTCAGTGAAGAGCTCTGTCAAGATTAGGAGCAACTAAGTTGTGAATTGCTTGTAAAGCCTGGTGTAAAAACATCTGGTTCAGTGGCCTTGTGTATGTTCTAGCTATTTAGCACCCCCAAAATCATCGGCTGCTCCACCTCTAAGGCAGGAAGACTGGGCAAAGCCATGGATTCTAGATAACTGTCTCTTTCTATTGGGTCGATCATGTACAGTGTTTGGAAGTAAGCCTAGAATGCCTTGTGACTTCAGTTCTCTTTTATTTGAACCCCTCTCCCTTTTTGTCAACAATCTCACCAGTAGGTCTATGTACTTCAGAAAATAACTGGTTCCATCGTTTTTGAGGATGCAAAGTTGAGAAAATCTTCCAGGAGGGTTAGGACTTGTATGTGCTCTCTCATTAGAGTAAATAGTAAGCTATTCTGATATCATTATTCTTAAGAGTTTTAGACACCCCACATCTTGCATAAATTCCCCTCTGGTCACCAATTTGAGGGCACTTCACACTACCTCCCGACTCAATTCACCTATATTATTACATGCTAGATACTCTCTAATCTGTTCTAAAACTTTATGGAGTACAAATGGGTCCTTCAACAAGGAGTCATTAAGAGGCAACATTATGATAGGTTGGGGGCTATTCCTGTTTCGTCCATTAAAGGATATCAAAATTGGACTACGGTCAGCTAACGTCTGGGGTCTCTGATTGACATTGTCCACCAGATGCTGCAAGCAGTAGTCAAACAGTAGAGAGTTGATTAGTGCATAGGTTAGGTGAAAAATTGATTAGTTCACATTCAACAGGTGTGAAGTCACCAGGCATCAATAAAACTTAGATCAGCCAGCCAGCCATACCTGGCACTGAAAGCTCAGGTGTTCCTCCTGTTCTTTGTGCTCTCTATGCTCATTATCAAACTGAAACCCTACTTAATAATACCGGACTACCATATTAATCGAGAACTCTTCTAGCGCTTGCACAGCATGCATTATGAACCTTTCCTGCCTATGACTAGGAGTGTATATCGCTGGTAATGTAATAAGTTGGTGATCCCACTCCCTATCAACCAATACCCATCTGCCCACCTTGTCTAATTTAGATTTTATGAAATTGTGGTAGGACCACATTCACTGTTTTGGATGGCACCAAGGCCTAAAACGTCCTTGGTTGATTCTGAGATGGTAACCAATTTGATTTTACCCAAGGAGATGCGTGTAGTCAATACACAGATGTCTCCATCCAAGTTGTGTAGCTCCGCAAGACACTCATTTGTTCAGTCAGGTTGTTTAGGCTTCTGACAATAAAGGCTGCAGTTAACAGTTTCTGTGGTGTTTGTCATCTATGAGTGCAAAAATGCTTCTAAGTGATCTGCCATCACTAAGGTGGTGTATGCATTTGGGCTCATGTTGTTTGATATGATCAGAACTGGCCATCCCTCTATACTCTAACTTCCCTCCTACAGATTTAAACACTTAACTCAGAGTACGCTGGAGAAGTTAAGCCAACTAATTCCACGGAATAATTTTATTAACAAATTTAACTTAGCAAGCTATCTGACGTCTATAACTTCTGCCTACATGTTTTTACTTCTGTGGTCATTGGCCCTGTTCGCAGTCGATAAGGGCGTCCCTTTCCCTGACTTGCCTCGCACCCTAAAAAAGATGTTGCAGTTAGTTTCTGAGGGCCTCAGAGCCCCACAACATCCTTCCAAGCTTTTGCTTCTTCATATTTGCTTAGAAGTATTAGCTATGAATTATGAATGTCTCTGCTGCCTTTAGTCAAATATTGTAATACTTTTCTTTCATTGCTGCAATTTCTTAATGCCAGGGTTTTTCCTCCTATGTTGACTGCTCACTTTATTCAATTTCTTGAGGTTAGGTTCCATGGGAGGCTAGTCTCCATTCAAAATCAGACCGAGGACCATGCAGGTGACATTAAGCGAGTCAAAGGTTTGCTGCTTGCCATTTCAATGGAAGATCACCATGAATTGGTGGCCACATACGTGCATTACAGCAGTCAGTGACAGATGGTCAGTAATTGCTCAGATGGACTTGAGTTTGGTCAGAGACATGGGAGAGAGATCTTGTTAGAACTGTACCTGTGTCCCATTGTATGAGATCAGGCCTCCATGTTGTGCTTGCTACATCGTAACCAGGGTCACTGGAAATATTACATTCTTCAGCATTTACCACATAATTATGGATTCGCCGCATGTGCCACATAATTCATTATGTGCTTCATAATATGCAGATTTTACCCCCCAAATGTAGTTTTAAGCGCAAATGGATCAAAGGTTACTTAAAAGTGGTGACAAGTGCTGCTGCAAAGTGGAAGGCTCTTTGCAAAAAATTGACTTGTTGCCTTCCATTCGTTGTATATGAGTTTTTAAATATTACTTATGAGGCAGAACCTTTGCCCGGACACTGTCAACATGTGACACAAAATAAATAAATAATGTAGTGATACTGTCACAAAATGTGTCACATTATGCTGCATAATTTGCCTTTAATTTATTCAACCCTGCTGTATAATTTGGCCCTCCCTGGTAGGGTAATTCCAGTGGCCCTAATTATAGCTTCCTTATCTTTACATAAGTGTACGGGGGCTCAAGACATTGGGGCTACTCTGTAAGATCCGCCCAGTCTTATTGAATCCCATTGCATTCTCTCAAAGGATGGCCTCAAAGAGGATTGTGACATCATTGCCTCTGATGCCAATATTGTGGTATCTCAAGTGATTCTCAAGTGATTCTCGAGGGCTTCACACTTCTAGAGAAGGGCTGCTCGTTGAATGCTAGCATACATCTCTAGAGGAGCTCACAGTTATTCATTTGCATGCCAAAGCCTACTTTCAGCTCATTTACATTGACTCCAGCTCGCCGAGGTCCTTCCTCCTCCCTTTTAGATGTTGTTCCAGGTCTAGCTTTAAAGCTGTCTCCTCACTGATCTCTTGGAAAGCCTTGGTGCATAATTTACAACTTTTGCTTAACTCTACGAAGTGTGCTTTCCCACCTACAGGTGACCAAAGTTAACTTGGTTCAATGCATCAATGATGAATGTGAAAGACAGGTTATTGTAGCCCTGCAAAACACTATTCAATGTATAATTGGAGATAGAGGCACTGCTTTTGGGTTGCTAACAATCCCCAAAAGGGATCAGTAGCACCGTGGTAAAGGACAAACTATTTCACTATTCACAGTATCACACACACTGTAGTAGGAAAAATGTTTATGTATTTGTAAAGTGCATAGCTACCCTAAGGCATCCCAGTTCTAGGAAGAAAAGAGCAGGTTCTACAGTGGTGCAAAGTAAAATGATGATTCCAAGATTATTGTGAAAACAGCCAGACTTTGACCACATTCCTGAACCTTGGTTCCTCATCCAAATGTCAAAGCTCCGGGGGCAATGACTTCCAGAATTTGGGAACCAGATATGCTAAAGATCTTCCTCCTCATCTGGCTCTCCAAATCTCTGGAATGGTCAGTAGTCGACCCTGAGCAGACTGAAGCTATCCTGTTGGATGATATGGGGGAGATGAGATCTCTTCATTGCTCTATGAGCCAAACAGAGATTTAAACTTGATTCTGGCTTCTATGGTTACCCAGTGTAACATTTTCATTGCTTCTTTCACTGTTTCCCCTCTAGGAATATTGAGGAGGAATCTGGCGGCAGCATTATGGACTACCTGTCGTTTTTTTGTCACATATTTTGGTGACCCCGAGATAGAGGGAATTGCCATAGTCCAAGCGGGATAACACCAGGGATTGGATCACTATTCTTCTGGAATCCTCTGGAATGAGATCTGGGATCTTAAGAATAGTCCTTAATAGTCCAAAACAAGTGGCAGCAAGTTGTTGTGATTGAACATCCATGACTAGGGCCTTGTCTAGCCACATTCAGAGATTTTGGTCAAGAGAGATTTGGATTGGAAGAGTCACCAAACAGTCTAGCAAACCAGTTTCTGGAGACGGTACTGAATAGTGTCCTAAGATCATTAGTTGTGTTTTGACGCCAATCAGTTTTAGGCGGCAGCTGGCCATCCAATTGGCCACTTTTACCAGGCATGGGGCAAGCTGATGAATATCCAGCATTTTGCTATCAGTGAGAGAGAGACCACAAGTTCTGCATAAGATGTAAAAGATAGCCCAAACTCCTGGACGATCTCTGCCAAAGGGTGTAGGTAGATATTAACAAGTGTGGGACTGAGAGATGAGCCTTGTGGTACCCCACAAATAGCAGGCAGAGTATCTGAGAGACCAGAATCTTCCATTATTTGGAAGGTTCTAGCATTTATGAAAGAGGTCAACCAATCCAGTGCCTTATCTTGCACTCACACCTCCCTCAGTCTTTCAATTAGTACTGAATGATCTACGTTGTCGAAAATGGCACTTTAATCTAATAATATAAGCGCAGGGGCAACTCTCTGATCTAAAATGTGTTCTAGCTCTTCCGTGGCCATTCGAAGAGCTGACTCCATACTATGTTGTGTTGGGAAGCCCATTTGAGTGGGGTGTAGGTAACGGTGGTCTTCAAGAAAGAGCAACAGTGTTTGATTCACATGTTTTCCATAGCGGGCAGCAGGGAGATTGGATGAAAATTGGTCAGGATGGCTAAATCTAAATGTGGTTTCTTCAACAGGGGCCTAATCACGGCATGCACACTTAAATTAAAATATTTATTACTACAGGAACACTGTTTCTCAGTGCATCTAAACTAATTACACAGAATATTATAACATTAAGAATACACATTATAAATAACTAGAATAAAATGTACTTTTCTAGCAGGTTTTAAAATATAATCCAAAACCTAAAAATCTAATAGCTATTTCTATATGTGCTACCCTAAGAGAGAATGGAAAGCAGAGCAACTTGCAGTGTAGAGTTTCTTAGGAAGAAGAGATGCACTGCATATAATGTAGATGGCAAGGGCTGCATTTATCAGCATAGGTGTGAAGACAGTGCTCTCTGCGAAGGGCTAACATGGTGCAGCCGGTCAGTCTTCCTCCGGGACTCAGCTTTTTCAGACAGAATCTCAGACAATAAGCTTGGCAAAGGACAGCTCCTGACAAGTGGTAGTCCTTATATACTAAAACCTTAATTAGAATTTCTGACATAGGTTTAGGAATGTCTGTCAGATTATGAGCATCAAGGTGGTGTCTCAGATGTTTATTTAAGAACATGTAAGGTAAAAGGATGTCAAGTTGGACTACATTATTTTGGTTATATGTCTTTTTGTGTTCTTATTATCCTTGACACAGTGAAAAGCAGACATTTGACCCAGATGGATGTCACATTAATTGTTGTATATATGTCATCAATTGAATGGCTTGACGCTTTCACAATTCTTAGAAAGATAACGTCTGGTGACAACTGAGCTTAAGGGACGACAAGACAATGATTCTGCATAAATCGGGAAACATGGTGACTTCCATTGTTGAAGTGTGAGAAGATGGTGACTTCCATTAGTCAAGATGGAGTCAGGGCCTACATAAGATGGACTCAGACCTTAGGGACTTTATGCCAGCCTGTAGTAGGATGCCTTCAATTATAGATTGGTTAGTTACTCCTGGAGTATCCACAGCTTTTCAAAGTCAGGCATGGTCAAATCTTTTATCACAGCTCATTTGCAGCATTTGAACTGGTGAAGATGGTAATTGACATTAGTCTCTTTAATACCTTTGCACCTGTTATTATGTTGGGGCAACCCAGTTGCCCTCAGACTAGTTGGGCTCCTGCTTACTCCAGCAGAGCCTTCACACTCAGGTTAAGAGAGGTCACAAGCTTCTTGTCATCTTGGCACTCCCTGGACACAGCGCCTCCAGGCTGCCAGGCAGCAGGCCAGATAATCTGTCACCAGTGGTGCCTCTGAATCTCTACTCATCCTCCTGCCTTAGCATCTCGCTCTTCACCCGAAGTAGTCTTCACGGTTGATTCCAACCTTCAATGTTGAGTATTCAGCCCCCTCCCCTAGAGTAGGTTGTGGCTCAGGGGGACTCTCCAGGGAATAGTCACACAATTGCCAAGTATGTTGGAGATGGGGGTGCTCTCTGGCAGTTCGAGGCGCAGGAGTTGACGGTGGCCTCAGAGCCCCCCTGTTCAGGAGCTACTAGGGAGCTCAATGGGTTATTTGCAAGATGGGCAGGTTCCTATTATTTCTTGGTATTCTGTGACACTGGGCACTCCTCGTTTCAGAGAGGGCCTCGGCAACCACTCTCCCTTTCCTGCCTACCTCTTCCCTCAGGACCACAGGGTTGATTGACTCAAGGGGATCACATATTTGACTTATCAGTCTAACAGTGACAGAGCAATTCTCATTTACGGGCATTTAAATTTCTGAATCAGGCTAAAGTCATAATGTTTCTGTGCTTGGGTAAAGGTCTTATTTCTGCTGCCAGTTTTATGTCTCCAAGTTGTGATATGCCAATAGCATGCCATCTCATTTTGAGCCCTTTCTGCTCAGGCAAATCAAAAGGCAGAGTGCCCATCCATAGTGGGGTTTCTTTTTTTATTTTTCCTTTCAGCCAGCGTGTATTGTGCTAAATCTGCAGGCCTGTTTAATCGCCAATATTGTTAACGGCAATGTATTGACCCACTGCTTGCATACATGTAATACACTCAACTACAGTGCCTCACTGCCACCCTATTAAAATGATGAAAAGGTTCCTCAATCGGGGAATGTACGTAGTTGTTCAACAATAAAACTGTGTAGACCAATAATATACCTTCACATCGAGAAGGGCAATACTGGGTGCACACACTGATTTGTATAGCAATGCCTGTAGTATTCTAGGGGATCCATCATCCCATAAGAGAGTGCAGTTTAGCTTCAAACTCTGAAAAAAAGGTTTTGGGTATCAAAATGTGTTGTTTTCTACAAAACACAATAGTGTAGGTAAGTTTATCAGAATAAATATGCAACCTTCCCTAGCAGCAAGTTGGATAATATAGGTCATCTTTCAATTTCTAATAATCACAGTTAATACTACTTCTAGACTACAGTCTATGATTTCTCTCTATTTCCAGTTATTTCTACCCCCAGACATTTCAACTGATCTGATCATGTACACACCTTACGACTGGAGCCCCTTCATAGAAGAGGCATTTCATTTTAGAACAACAGATTTGGTCCAATTAATTTGTCTGCTTTCACATTCTCAAATGTCTAGACGAATACAGTATCTCCAGTATTGCTTAGAAAGGCCTTCTAGTAGGATATCCTCACACAGAGACATATCCTACCCTCCAGGAGGTCAGTTGACAAGGACAATAAAAGGGAGTATCCAATGTGAAAACTGACTAAAGAGCAGCATTCATCCTTACCACTGCTGTGGTACAATCAAACACCTATACAATACCAAAATAATGTTTTTTCAATGGTTCTAGTCGGCTGATATATATTCAGGAGATCCATGTCTAGTAATCCAACACAAGCCTCAGTGTAGTATCAACTCAAATATCACTACATTTGCTTCCTTTAACAGCTGCCTGTGGAGAGCACAGAATTCTTCAATGAGTTAATGTTCAAATATGGTGGTGCAGAGTGTTCATCTGGCTCAGAGAACAAACCCACACTGAAAGACACGATGCTGAAGAAGACAGCTTTAGAGTTATTCACTTTACTCTGCAGTAGGCTGAATATGTGCATCGTTCTTATCTCTGCTGCTACAAGTTCCTATATTTAACATGATCCCGGAATGTGAAAATGGAACACACCATTACAATTTTGACTGATTTAAAATAGTCACATCTATATCAGATCAGGACACAGACAACTGCAGACCACACAGCAGGCTTATGTACGCTGCTCGCTTCACAGACACCACTGCACTGTGCAAGCAGGGCAAATTGCTTCTCACCCCAGACTAATCACCACACTTTTAGCTGGTTCAAGATCAGCTTTCAGATACACCACACATTCTTGCTCAGTCCTCTTACTTAGCCTTAAGCGAATCCAAGCAAGTGGGTAATTGATTTTGTTAAGGAGTCCCTCATCTCAATGACCTATGGATACTAATGCTGTTTGAGTAACTAGACAACTGCTTGATCTGTTCCACTGCCATATTGTTCTTACGAACACTATTACCTTTTGTATAGTTATCACTATATGAGCACTCAGCGCGTTCCCTTTAGGCAGTAAAAAAATGTATTTGCAAAGTTCATGGTTGTCCTCTTTAATGTACTCACTGAATGTGATTAAAGTTCAACATATTTTGTCTGTTTCTCGACCACATGGAATCTCTGTTCTAGATGCGCCCATTGGCCCGGACTCCAGGTGGTTAAGGGTAGACTTTGTTCTCCCTCATGTTCTAAAACAGTAGCCTCCTTGTTCTGTTTTACAATGTTATTTATTATAAAATGTTTTAATTTTAAATAAATACCTTTGAATGTAGTTGTTTATAAAAAAGTATACAGATCAACATTTACATATGCAATATATATCTTTAAATGTTATTAGTTCCTTACATTTAACTCCCAGTGAAAATTATTTTGATGAGAGGGCACATTCATTCAGGGAGAAGCCACAACTGAACTGGGGAGGGGGGGGGAGGAGGATGTTTAGAACAGCAACTCATTTGAAAGTACCCAGTACCTTATTATGTCTTTTTTTAAAGCGTACTGCCCAGTACCTTATTATGTCTTTTTTTAAAGGGTACTATCACCCACGAGCATAGCCTAGCACTCAGGGGGTATGTGTACCTAACTCTGGCTATGGTATATTTATTAATTATTATTATTAATTGGTTAATTAATCGGTCATGCAGGTGGTGAACTTATTTCTCGTGTTGGGAGACTTGTCAGAAGGGGAGAGTATGAATTGCATGTTATCTGCGTAAGAGGGGATATCGATGATGTGCGGGTGGATGATGTTGGCTAGAAGGATCATGCATGCGTTCAAGAGGGTGGGGCTGATCGATGAACCCTGAGGCACTCCGCACATGAGTTTGCAAGCTTCCAAGGAGTAAAGTGCCAGGCTGGCAGCTTGTGCTCTATTGTTTGGAAGCAGCAAATCCAGCGTAGAGTGCACATTTCGATGCCAATCTTGTGCAGGCGCCTAATGAGGATGGGGTGTGGGACTGTGTCAAATGCTGCACATAGGTCGAGGAGAATAAGCGCTGCTGTGCCTCCTCTGTCAAGGATCATGCAGCTGTCGCCTGTGGCTGCAATAACTGCTGTTTCTGTACTGTTCTTTGGCCTGAATCCAGACTGTGTGGCAATGAGAAGCTGGTGGTTGCTTAGGTGATCGGGGAGGATTCGGTTGATAAGTTTCTCTAAGACCTTTGCCAGGTATGGACGGAGGGAGAGGAGTCTGTAGTTGGAAAGCAAGGCTTGGTCAACTGATCAGTACAAGTCCCTTGGTGAAAGAATGGTGGGGGCAAGTGTCAGACGGAGGCCGAGTGGATGGTCTTCATGGTAGCAGTGATTTCATCCGTGGTGGCAGAAGACCACGAGGTCAGGGTTCGTTCATCGGCCTTAATGGGAAGTTGAGCTGCATCAGTGACTGGGTCCGATTGAGGGTTTAAGGTGATGTATATGCTGTAGAGAAACAGACATCTATTGATTTTAAAATCATTGTAAATACGAGATCAGCCTGGAACTTAAAAAAAAGTATACTGCCATATATGTGAAAACTGTTCACACCTGTCAACATTTTACTATTTTAAAATGGAGTGATTAAGCAGCAAATGTTAGATAATCTGAGGAAATGATGTAGAAAGGTTATAATAAACCTTGACAGGGAGCTCTCTCATTAAGTATTGTTAGCCCTTTGAAATAGATTATGCCATCAAGGACTACAAATCCGTACTTTCCCTCACATCTTTTGAACAGCTGGTTTATCTGCATTAAAACCCTTGGTGCTCATTTATTTCTGTGTGCTCAGTAGGTTAAAGTTTAAAATTCATTTTTTTTTTTTTTTTTTTTTTAACCCATGTATGAGGAAGGTATTGAGAATTTATAGACAATGTGCTTGTATTTTAGCTTTCTGGAGCACTGATTAACCATTTAACTCTTATGACAAAATAAAACTCCTAATTTTGGTTATTTACTCAAAACATTCAATCTTACAGCTTCCACCCAACAACATGGTGTTTAGATGTGCCTCACCTATGTTATTAACAGACATTTGACTCTAGTTTTTCACTATACATGTGGTGAAGCTGCAAGAAAACACTCAGGAAATAAACTGGCATGCTGCAGCGGGAATTATCTGTTTGTCACCAGTTCAGGCTTTTTTCTCACATGGCTGAGTAACATTTTTTGAATTTATATAAAATTGTAACTCATTTTAACTTCTGAAGCGTTCATCATATTTTACATAAAAATACCTTGAAAGAAAAATATTGTGTCTTAGTCTTAAACAAGGGTCATCAAATATCAGCAGAGGTTCAGTATTTTCCCAAGGTGAAACCACAATTTTTTAAAATATTTTTTTATTGAAGATTTTACGTATTACCAACAGCAATGAATCATTATGGGCATACTTAAGGTTGAGATTTTTCAATAAATTGCTTTTTTCACCTGCTTTCTCTCATGTTTATTTTTCCCCTCCCTCTGCTCCTTTCTCAAGAGTGTCACTGCTTTCTGCTTCCCTCCTGCCCTGTCCACTGCTACCCGGCGCCTCTCCCTCTTCCTATGGCCTACTTAATGGAGGTCTCAGTGCAGCCACACCACTGGTGTGCAAAAGGCAAGCTAGACTGTGGCCATCTGCGCCTTGACCGCACCCAGCACCAGGAACCCGGACACCCCCCTACCAACAGAAACACCAAGCTCCGAGATCTGGACTCTGCATCATCAACTGCTGCCACTTGTCTCCACAATCCACAGAGAGACCTTTTTCCTTCTGGCACTGTCTCTTCTCCTGCAACACCAGAGCACTCGCATGCACAACCACCACCATGCCTGCTTCAGAACAACTCCATTGCCTCCTGCTCAACGCACAATCCCTCTGCAAGCACACCACTTAGATTTAGGACACCATCACCTCACTCATCCCCGACGTCATATCCCTCACCAAGACCTGGCTCAGCCAACATGACATCACCTCAGCAATGCCCAAGGACTACAAGATAGCACACCAAAACTGAAACAACAAACACGGAGGTGGAAGCCCCATCATCAACAAAAAAACAATCCACTACGCCACTGCTCTAGATTACACCACCTCGATCATGGAACATCTCAACTCCAGTCTCCAAATCCATGGCAAAACCTCATGAGAGGGACACTGCCTATACGCCTACAGACCTCCAGGTCCTTACCCCAGTTTAAGTGATGCCATCCCCAAATTCATTGCATCACTCGCCACAGACACCAAACACTGTATTTTCCTCAGAGGCCTCAATGAACTCAACAACACCAACACTGCCAACCTACTTGTAAGCATGAACACCAGCCTCACCCAACAAGTCACCAACCATCCACACACCTGAGGACACACAACTCCATCTTCAAGGCCAACGACAGAGTCAAGTACAGCCATGTCACCTAGTTCACCTCAAGAGACCATGCCATGGTCCACATCACCATCACAGGATCCCCTGAAACACCACCAAACCACCTAGCACCTCACACCGCAGCTGGAACAAAGTTTTAGAAACCGGTGTACCAACACCCTCAACACCTCCCACCCTAATGCCACAACTAACATTTATCAGCCCGTAAGGAACTTGTTTGCCTGGATCATTGACCATGACGCCAGAGTGGCCCCTTCAAATCCACCAAAGTCAAGAGATCCTCCAAACACACCAGTTGGTACAGCCAAAACTGAGAACTACTAAATACAACTGGCTTGAAAGAAAATGGTGTACCAGCAGAGTCCACAGACCGAACCATGTTTAAGATATCCCTCAACCATTATCACCAACACCTGAAAGAGATGAAAAGGAGCGCCCTTGCTGACCGCATCAAAGCAATTTCAAACCACAGCAAAGAACTCTTCAACATTGTTAGAGAGTTCTCCAATCCCTCAGCCACTGAAAACATCATCACCCCTTTCTAAGAACTCTGCAACACCCTAGTGAACTTCTTCTACAACAAGGTCTCCACAATCTACAAAAACACTGAATCCCAACCCACCGCTGCTGACTTCCTCAGCCTCCTCACTCCCACGGATGCAAATCCCAACCTCCGGCTCACCACCTGGGACCAGCTTTCACACACAAGACACCACAGCCATCATGGACTACGTCTACTCAGAATCATCCACTGATCCCTGTCCCCACCATATCTTCAACCTCGGAGCAAAACGATCAGAAAAGAGCTCACTTCCATCTTCAACGCACCCATCACCATAGCCACCTTCCCCAAAGAATGGAAATGAGCTAGATAGGGACAAGGTCTTTTGCCATTTGTACTGCAAAATATTTAAACATAGGTTTGACACAGTGCCAACCTTGCCAAGCTGTAAAATACCAAAAGCCATTTACCACTCCAGGCACAGTATTATAGCTTTGGACTGGCAAAATACCATCCAAGCCAACCTGGGATGAGTAAAAGCAACCACTGACACGTGTTTCGCGCCCATTAGAGCTCTTCAGAGAGGTTTAACTTTGTCCAGACACAAGGGAGCACCCAGCATAAGTCCAAACAAATCCCTTTCAGGGTTAGAGTCACGGATAAATTATGTAAAAAAAAAGAAGAGAGAACTCTGTGTAGTTTCTAAGTTTAGGTGGAGAGCAGCTCCAGTAAGAAGCACCCTGCAACACCAGCCACACTCTAGATTTTCTCACCTCAAATGTCTGTTTATCTCGCAAAGTTTTTAAGCATAGGATCAGCAAAGTGCTATCCACCCCGAGCTCGACAGGGACGAAGTCTTTTGACCCCTGTTCCTTTTTGTTGATGAGGTACTAGTTCTATGGCTTGTTTTGTTAATAGTGCCTGCACCTCTGTAACATTGTTAGATGTTGCAACAATAGTTTGTGCGCTTTTGGGGGAATATCTAGAGGAAAATGTGTGAATTCTATGCAATAACCATGTTGGATAATTGATAGTACCCATGAGTCTGTTGTTATGTTTGACCATTGATTGTGGAACAGTTCCAGTCTTCCTCCCACAGGGGATGTGTGCTGTGGGAAGGTGGTGGCGAAGTCACTGCTTGTTCCTAGTGGCTTGTTTTGTAGTTTGGAATTTTCCCCTGGATTTGGGAACTGTCCCCTGAAGGACCCGCGAAACCCCCCTCTCTGATATTGTGATTGAGGGTTTTGTTTGAGAGGTGGATGTTTCGGATGATTGTGGTCTAAAACCTCCCCTATACTGAGGTTTTATGAATGTCCCTCTGTATTGGGACGAGTAGAGCGCTCCCATCGCTTTGGCTGTATCTGTGTTCTTTTTTTCAATGGCTGTGTCCACTTGTGTGCCAAATAGCTGTTGCTGATTGAATGGCATGTTGAGGACAGCCTGTTGAATCTCTGGCTTGAAACCTGAGGATCTCAGCCAACCATGGCGCCTAATTGTTACTGCAGTGTTCACTGTTCTTGCGACCGTGTCAGCGGAATCTAATGCAGATCTTATTTGATTGTTAGATATCGCTTGTCCCTCCTCTACCACTTGCTGAGCTCTTTTCTGGTATTCCTTGGGGAGATGTTGGATAATGTCGCTCATCTGGTCCCTATGAGCTCGGTCATATCGTTCGAGAAGGGCTTGTGAGTTTGCTATGCACCGCTGATTGGCAGCTTGTGACGCTACCCTCTTTCCTGCCGTGTTGAACTTCTTACTCTCCTTATCTGGAGGTGGTGCATCTCCCGATGACTGCGAGTTGGATCTCTTCCTCGCTGCGCTGACCACTACCGAATCTGGGGGCAACTGCTGGGTGATGAATACTGTGTCTGACGGTGGTGGCTTGTATTTCTTTTCCCCCCTTGGTGTTATGGGTCTTGCTTTCACAGGCTACTGGAAAAGTTGTTGGGCATGTTTAAGCATGCCAGGGAGCATGGGCAGACTTTGGTAAGAAGCATGCATTGAGGACAAGGTATTAAAAAGAAAGTCGTCCTCTAATGGCTCTGTGTGCATGCTTACACTGTGGAATGCAGCCGCCCTAGCCAAGACCTGAGTTTAGGAGGTGCTATCTTCGGGTAGAGAGGGTTTCGAAGGATAGCACTCCAGGCTATTGTCCGACACAGGGTCATAATAGAGGTCCTATGGGTCCGTATCCTGTTGCGACTGCACAGTGTGTGGTGGTGACTGTACGGTTGGTGTAGCAAGGGGAGAAATAGTTCTCTGAGGAGGAGAATGTGATGGGGAAAACTGGGGTGGCGGAGATTGTTCTCTAGGCACTTTAGCCTTTCGCTGCTTAGTGTCTGAACGTCCTTGAAAAGCCAGTTTCCTTTTGAATTTGAGGAGGAGGTGCCGTTTGGATCTTCCCAGTATCCTTACGGATGTATATTCTTGCCTGTGTCTCATCAAACTCCTCCATTTGGTGAAGTTCCTCCTCGAACCTGTGTCTCTTTTTCATTTGTTTTGAGAGTCCATGTTCCTCGGTGTACGAGGCTTTTTTCAGCTTTTATCTGCAGCTACGCATGCCACCGAACATATATATATATATACACACACAAGCACACCTAATGTGCAAAGTGTCTCACATAAATACAATGCAACCAAACAAAACAATAATCAACCATACATACAAATAACAGAAAGAGGTAGTATAAACGTATGTGTTCCTTAGAACGACAAACAAACATTTAAGTATCAGAATGCCACAGGAAATTATAGTAAATCCTTTCACTTATGTCAATTAAGGGAATTTGAAGGTTGCTTGTTAGTGTCAATTATGTGTCAACTGCATTTTGACCCAGTTCAGGATATTGGGTCTCATCAGGACCAACAGGGACAGCTATAAAATAAATAGAAAAAAAAAGACTTCTCTGTTGGGACAAAAGGAAAAAAACTGTCATACTAAATAGTAAAGGACACTATACCTTCATGGAATCCTCCAGGACTCAACAGATAAGCAACAAGCAACACCCAACGGTGCCCTACAGGAGGAATTACTTACTCGGGGGCTCCAATAGGAGAAACTTGAAAAAAAATATCAGAAATTATGAGCACTATAATTAAAATAAAAGCAGGAGATACGACTGAGGCAAATTTTAAAGCTGTGTAATGCACACTTACTCCAGAGATGATATTAGACTTCTGTCACACAAGCAGTTGTGAGAAAAAAATTCAAGAAGCAGTTGAAGGAATGCAAACTGCTTTTTCGCCTTAGGGAACGTGTGGCGATAGCATCAGATGGTCGGGGAGACCAATGTCAACTTTGCACGTGGCACGTACGGCTGCAAGCATCAGCCTCTCATTCTCGTCAATGTCGGAGGGATAAAGCCAAAGCTATCTTCCTTCAGGACACAGACAGAGATGAAAACGAGGCTTGAAACACATTAGTTTCAAGCCGACGGTGTCACAGTAAGATCATGGAGGGTAACTGAGACGCTCCGCTAACTACAGAAACAAGGCATGCGCAGGCTTGCATCGCGCTAGCAGTTACGAGATATATCTGCAATTAAGGAATGAGACCCTCAAAGTGACCTAACTCCTGCTCCCAAGGCACCTTAGCACACAGCTCCTGGCTCACTGGGTCACTCTGCATCCAGCCGTCCTGTGCCCTGCACCAAAGACCCAGCTGTGCCCCAAGGGTCCACCACCCCTTTTGACCTTGACACTCCAACGGGACTCAGTAGACTTACCTTTAAGTCCACCTGTGCAGAGCTTTTCCAAGTGGTCCCCCGTAGTGGCTTGGCAGCAGCTCCAACGACTTTCTGCAGCTGCTCCCTCCGAAACCTGGAACTGTCCAAACTTCTCCAGCTGGTCCTTAATGCCCACAGATGACCTTGACATACCTGCAAAAGGAGGCATTGGTAAAAGCACTGCCTGATTTTACATGCATTTTTAAAGTATTTCTCTATTGATTCCTATGGTGCTTAATTACGCACAAAAAGACTATTTTAGCTAAACCTTAAAAATGAATAACTTAAAAAGTAATTACCCGATTCTGATGATCTTGTCCTTAAAAATTTATAAAAATCTGAAGTATTTTTGTAAATTGGTCTCGAGTTACTGTTTTGAGAGTGTGTCTTGCATTATTAATACTGTGAGTACAACAAATGCTGTGCACTTCTCCGAGGTTAGCCTAACTGCTCGACCAAGCTACCATAAACATTAGAGCATTAGGTGGTCTAGTTTTTACTTTAGTAAACCAACGTGTGGTTGCCCAGATCCTCTGCACAGTGTGCCTTGCTTTGCACAATACATAGAGAAGAGCCAGCCTCCTACAGTATGTTAACACATAGACCTAGGAGTGTTGTAATTTTCAATTCTTTTCAGATTCTTGTAATAACGGTTTCTCATGTTCTCCATTTCAACCTCTTCCCTCCTCTGTTTATTCTTGGCACCTTCCAGAAATTATATGCTTTGTAAAATCGAAGTGCACAAATTATGCAGACAGTTGCAATCAGTAGAGATCTCGGGATCATTCTCACCAACCCTTTCCCTAAATCTCCAAACCAAGATCCTACTCTTGAGAATCCTCAACATATTGTCTCCCAGACATCTGTCTGTTTTAAGTCATCTAGGTCATTTTCATGCTTGTCAGGTTAGGTCTGTGTCTCCTTAACGCTGTTATGAATGGAAGTGCAACAATGTTGCCCCTTTAAAACTCTGCAGACTCCACCATTCTTTGCTAAAAGGATGTCTAAAACAAGGCGATTTTGTAAAACCAGAGATCTCACCGCAACCATTTCTGTGTCCATTTGGAGCATTGCACCTGAAAAATCAGTTGACATCTTATCTACAATAGTTGATAACTTCCTGATCTTTATGTACTTCAAGAACCACACCCACTGATGGAATAAAGGTTCCAAAAATATCTCTGGTAATCTCTGAACCTCTTGCTCCTCTCTTAGTCCTTGTATTAGGTCTCTTTCGCCATACTGGATCATAAAAATTGTCTACTTTTTCAAATTTTCAGAAAAAAACACCCCTAAGTAGCATGTGTCATACCAAACTTTGGGTAACCTGTATTAGTATTCTTCCCACAAATATAATAAACACCAGGCACAGCGGGGTCTTGTCCATTTAACATAAAATCCCAAACACTCAAACAAAAATACATGTCTACATTACCTAGTCTCTACAAACTTATTGTCAGTCTTTGATTGCGGCCTATATATATAATGTTTCCCTACATGCTGCCAATCTAAAGCTAAGCATCCCTGTCAGGTGTATTGTATGTGAAGTCCTTTATGCATTCTTGTCAAACCATTCCTTTTTCTATTTTTGTCTTGACTGCTTTTCTCCTGTCATCAGCTTGATTAATTAACTCATTCTCTACTTGTGTAAGGATGCAGGTTAGATTGTTCATATAAGCATATGCAGTGCCAAAAGTTAGTATAAGTTCAAGCAATCCTCCCACTATATCATTTTTTCTTGCCTTTGCAATGCTGCTCAGATGCTGGTTAATGGGCACAAAAGAGAAAACAAGGTCATAGTTTGAATAAAAATACTGTTTGTATTTTTGATTATATAGATTGGTCAATAGTAAGCTGCAACTAATGCGATACATTAATGGCAAGCTGTGATATGTAATCCCTTCTTGTACTGATGAAGGAATATGGGTACATACATAATAGTCATGAGCATTCATTATATCCACATACTTGTACAGCAGACAAGTCTCCCTTTGAGTCGTCTAAATGAAGCAATCTCTCATTGTCACAAAACTTATCCAATTTAGATGGTGTTGTTTCCTGCACTGGGATTACTGTGGTTTGCACATTTTCTTTCACTGAAACACTCAATCCTGCAATCAATAAGATACTCACAACCACACATACTGTTGCTAAACCAAGGCACACATATTTACACTTGCTACGTTTACCCGGTTTTGGCTTTATGGCTTCTGTAGAATCAGAGAGAAGAAGAAAAATTCAAACACAAAATCAAACATGTAAATCACCTTTCAAAAGTCTTTTTGCACCTATTTACAACAGTTCTTGCTCTCCCAGAAAGTTAATCATGTTTCAACTAAAAGGTCTAAAAAAAGTTCAAAAGGTTTGTATGTAGTAAATCAGAGCCTAATGATTGCTTATCATCACTCCCAACATGTACTGTCTTTGCCGGTCAATTGGAGAGGTTATTTCAAAACTCAGTTCAAATGCAATTTCAAGTTCCAGAATGTTTAGCTGAGTTATCATGGTCAAAACAAAAGGCCATATACTCATTCTCCTATTCATTTGCAGCAAAGTAAGTCCATTCAGGTCATGTGTACTTGCGGCTCCACGATCTTTTGTTTCTTTGTTCTACTTGCAGCACAGATTTTGCCTTCACTTAGATCCGATTGCTCAGCTGCTTCTGTTATAGTTGGGAGCACGTCAACAACTGGGTTGGGTGTGGGAGACTTATCTTCTCTTAAAGCTCTTTTTTTCAGGTGCAACTGGATTCTTAACATTTGCTGTGTTGGCAGGAGTCGACAGGCTTTGACTTAACTCTCCTTTGCCTTTATTTGCTTTTAAAACGCCTGGATTTTCAACAACTTGCACAAGCTAGGTTTGAGCTAGGAGGCAAGTCCTCACAGCTTGGCTGACCTGAACCCCTTCTTTTTCTGCATCCACTTCTAGGGGAACAGGCTCTGTGTCTTCAATAGGACATGGAACTTTGAGTGTGTAGCTTGCATGGATCCAGTTCGGAAGAACAGCATAGTTCACAGCTGTTGTACTCTCCAAGATGATCTGGTAGGGTCCCTTCCACATTGGTTCTAGGCAAGCCTTTCTTACATGCTTCTTGACAAGCACCCACTCTCCAGCCTTCAGTCTGTGACACTGCTTTTGGGCTCGTTGAACTTTTGTTGCTTTGACCTGATGAGACAAAGAGCGAAACACAGCAGCCAGCCCTTTGGAATAATCCAGCACAAAGTCATCTGTTATGCTCAGAAGTGCATTTACAGGTACTGTTGGCTATCTCATTGCACCCCCCATAATGCACCAATAGTCCTGTGTTCCTGTCGGGTGCTACGCATGCTCATCAGGACATGTGGTAATGCATCAGGCCAATTAAATATTGTAGAGGCAGATACTTTTGCCAATCGAGCTTTCAGTGTTCCATTTATTTGCTCCATCAATCCAGATGCCTTTGGTCTGTAACTGCAGTGCAATTTTTGCTCAATGTTCAGTGCTGCGCACAACAATTTTATGATCTCGTTGTTACAATGACATCCTCTGTTTGATTATAAAGAAGCTGGGTAGCCAAACCTAGAGATCAACTCCCTAAGCAGCAGCTTTGCTACAGTAAGGCTGTCATTCCTGTGTGTGGCTAAGCTTCTATCCAATGTGAAAACACACACACAATCATCAACACATTTCAATCTATTGCAGGCAGGTATTTAAATGAAATCAAGGTGCATTCTGTTGAATGGACATCCCGATCTGCTTTTGTGGCTCAAATTAATCACAGTGCGTTTTCCCACATTCATCTGCT
This sequence comes from Pleurodeles waltl, assembly GCF_031143425.1. NCBI lineage: Eukaryota > Metazoa > Chordata > Amphibia > Caudata > Salamandridae > Pleurodeles > Pleurodeles waltl. The sequence goes on from NC_090439.1 coordinate 209,039,128, forward strand.
GACAAGTTACACATCTGTGATACACTGTTTCTGCAATTAACCTGAATCTGGAGTTGTACCATGTCTGTTTAAATTAGTGAGTCATTGCATCTCTGCCAAGATGAACTTGGCCATGGTAATATCTAGCCATAGGTGTCAACAAACAATTCAGCAATGCTGTTTTCCCTTCATTTAAAGTCCAGACATCATCTTCCTCCCTTTGTACACCACCTGCCCTACCACAGCTTCTGCGTTCTTCCTTTGTTGCCTTCTCGTGCCATCTCTTAACCTCTTCCCAGGTATCAACTACTGACACTAGGAAACCTTGACATGTCTCACCAGTGCCACTTCTACAGCCCAACGCTTCATTGAAAGGGATGCAATGGAGCGCACAGTATTTGGCAATTTGGTCAGCACAGGCATTGCCCGACGAGATATAATCATTTGATTTCTTTGATTTCTGTTGTGCTAAACATTTCACAACAGCAATTTTTTCAGGTAATTGTAATGTATTCAATAAACTATGAATTATTTCATCATTTCATATGGAGGATCCTGAAGCGGTCATAAAACCTCTCTGGGACCATAAATGCCCGAAACCATGCACAACACCAAACCCATATTAGCTATCTGTAAAGATTGCCACTTTGAGCTGTTCAGATACAGAGCACACTCCTGTAAGAGAACCAATTTGGCTACTAGAGAAGAAATGACTCCTTGATGCCAGGAAGTTTCAACTACTCCTGAGATGGTGCACACGCAATAATCTGTTTTCAGGGTTTCTTCATTATTTCTTAAACAAGAGCCATCAAGAAACACAACTTGATAATTTTCCTCTAAAGAAATATTCTCGTCTGGGTTTGGTGCATAGTTCAGTGACATCAAGGAAGTCATGCTCAATTTCATTTACATCATTGGGACCATCAATGCCATGCTCCACTTCATTTACATCATTGGGACCATCAACATTGATGGGTAACAATGTGGCGAGGTTTAAAACAGAATAGCACTTTATAGTTACATTTGGGGAACCAAGGATGAGTAACTCATAATAGGTAAGATGGGCACTGGTCAAATATTGGGTTTTGGTTCGGGTCAAAAGGACCTCCACGGAATGCAGGATATAGACGGTTAAAGGATGTCCCATAACAATGTCTTTGCACTGACTAAGACTCACACCAGTAGCAGTGAAGTTCCTTAAATAGCTAGGCAATGCTGCAGCTACAGAATCCGTTATGGCGGAAAAATATGCCACTGGTCTGTTTACTCCTCCATGTAACTGCGTCAAAACAGAAAGAGCACAACCATCACATTCATGACAAAACAGTGAAAAACATTTTGTGTAATCTGGCATTCACAGAACCGGGGCTCTGCACAAACTCTCTCTCAACTCAGTGAAAGCTTTCATGCATGTTTCATCAAACGTAACTGGGTCAGTAATGTCTTTGTGCGTTAATTTCTGCAGAGGTTAGAAAATTACAGAAAAATTTGGAATCCACTGACAGCAGTAGCTCACCATGCTCAAACATTTTGACATCTGTGTGTGTGACTGTAGGGTTCAACAGAATAATGGTCACAACTCTCTCCTCAGACACTTTCCTCGAACCTTTCTCAATGAGGTGACCCAAATACTTTACCTCCTTCTGACAATACTGTAATTCGGAAGGGGAAACCTTACATCAGTTTTTACCCAAATAATTCAACAATGTGATGGTATCCTGTCTGCAAGCTTCACGTGTTTTGAATGCAACCATAAAGTCATCAATGTATTGGACCAGGGCGGACTGAAATGCCATTTTTCAGGATCTGATGAAAGATGGATGGTAATTCTGAGAATCCCTGTGGGGTGCAGCACCACGAATATACACAGTTGTCGAATTTAATTGAAAAAAGTAACTGGCTATCTTCATGCAAGGGAAAAAAATCACTGCGGGATTTGGAACCACAGGACAACGTGTTACCACAATTTTGTTCACCTTTCTCAAATCCGGGACTATGCAATATTTTCCACTGGGCTTCTGCAGTCCCATAACAAGGGGATTACAAGGGCTGCCTATCACTTCTTTTAGAACTGCCTGCTCAACAAAGTCTGCAATTATTTGAGTGATTCCTTCAATTACTTCTGGAATCATGTTATACTAGGGCATTTTGGTAAAGACTGCATTTGACTTTATGGTCACCTTGCCAGGCTCAACACCTCACATGAGTCCAGTATCTTTTCCAGAGCGATCCCAAACTCTTAACATTACTGTGTCCTGTAATCCATCAGGCAAATCTGTGTCACAGAAGGAAACAATGAAATGAGGGGGTACTTCTCAATTAGGCTAGAGGTTTCGTCATCACTGTTTGTCTGAATTGCTATCCCTTCAGGAGTACAAGTCATGGAGCATTTCTCCTAACAGACTCACAGGACTGGAATCACAATCTACAAGTTGTTGTAATTCTTCAAAGGTTCTTATTTTAACCGGGATGTACTCTATTTACACAATTTAATTTACAAGCACAAATTCTACAAATCCAGGAAGTCATTTTCAATCTTAAATTCCTTTTCGCAAGCTATCCTCAACCTATAGCAGTGCAGTCTTGTCCACCAATCCGTGCACAGCTCTTCTCACTAACCAGCCAATCCCAGCATGAACCAAATTACATCACACTCACTTCATTAAGTGGCTGGAAGTCATTTAATAAACATCTTATACACTACAACACGTAGACACTCTAAATGATAAAATATTGCAAGCACAAAACCAAACCTGTCTGCTCACTACTGGTAGGACTCAAATGCTTTGAAAAGTGTCTGGGCTACACTTCAGACTGTGGCTTTAGTACATTCGCAAGTAAGATTTGAACAGTAAATCTCACTGATTGATACAGATCCTCCACGGGCATTCAGGATTGACCTAATATCAACCAATGACTCACTCTTATCAAGGAAAAAACTACTAGTATTGCCAACAGCGCACAATCGACCAACACCTCACTGCAGACAATAAATTAACCAAGTGTCTCCATATACATGTGTGATACTCTAGTCTTAGGCAACGCAGGACACAAACAACAACAACCACATGGGCAATTCTGAGCACAAAACGCAACATTCACTTTCAGTGTGACGACTCCTTGAACATCTCAGATATTACACTTAACTGCGGTTTGATCAAAAAGCATTGCAAGCACAAAAACCTTAACTAAGCATATACCATACACTTGTAACAATGCTGGAATTTCATACACCCCTACACTTCACCATGAACAACTCACAATGTGGGCAAAATCTGATTCCACTCCTCTTGAGGCAAAATCGTCACTCTACTACCAAAAACTGTGAGCATGAATTGCTCCTCCCAATCAGGCTTCAGAAATGCGCTTAGTGGGGTGCATTGGCTTGCCCCACTCACTAAGGTCAATGGTATCTCAGGACTCAGCAAAGAGTGTGGTAATCAGATACATTCAACACAAAACAACATGCATGAGTTATTTAGACAATTTAAACACCAGGACCAATTTGGCCACATAATCAAGACTCCAAACTTAATAAAATTTCAAAGATATATTACAAAGCCAATGTAATGTAAATGGTATGCAGAACTAAATTGTAAACATACATAAAGCCCATAGGCTGACCAAAATGGCTGAAGAAATTCAACCTGTTAAGCATTAATACTATCAAACACTCCAATAGAATGACAGATTAATAACACAATAATTTGAGCAATTGACAGATTTTAGATGGTTTGATTGTGACATTAGTAAAACACAAAATTCAAATAGTAGTAATTAATTGTCAGTACAGGTCATCCATACTTCTAGCACAAATTTGGACTTGCATGGGTGGGGACGGACTAACACATGCGGACAAAAGCAAAAGAAAAAAATAAGGAATAATTTGGAAAATCATCTAACTAGGGAAAAACTAACTACAAAATTACACTGGTTTAAGTCATATAAGCTGAAAAGGAAACAAGAAATATCACATTGCAGAATATATAGCTCTCCTCACGGGACAAGAGGAACGATTTGTCAGTCCAGAGCCCCAGCGGTTTCACAGCATTAGTAGACAGCACCATCAAGGACAGTGCAGCACATGGGCTACACATAAGGCAAGAAAGCAGTTCAGGATTTAGTGGGCATATAAGCACTGAATAGCAAGGGTAAATGGGGCAATTAGAAGGGGTGACTAGGATTCTTTGAAGGGATCAAAGGGTCATATAAACTCAAGAGGTGAGAAAGGAGCATAACACTCAGCACAGGAGGCAAGAATGGGACTAACTAAACGTTTCAAAAGTCTTTCCCTAACTAAAATTGTTCACAGATCAATGGTTGGACTTCAGAGAGGACCCATCATCAGCAAGTTAATCAATATCCAATGAAAGTTATAGACGCCCACCAGGTTTGCAACTTTTTGGATTTTCTCACAGAAGGTGCAAAGCTATCTTGATGAATTCATACAGTTCCGCTGAAAAATGACAATTTGTTTATCATTTGAAACATTGTGATTTCTTCCCATGGGGCACAAGATGATTCCAACAGTTCTCAAGTGAATTAATAATGCTTGCTTTTGGTCCGGTAGCTGATCACATTTTGTAAATTCTCCATGTTAGTAAGCCCACAGTCTCTGTCTTTAATACATTAGGACATTCTCTAACATATAAGCAACCTAGGAAAGAATTCAGGTCAAACGATGCAGCATTTCTTCACTACTATTGCGAAAATGAATTTTCAGGCCTAGCTAAGAAATCCAAAATACATAATCATAATCGATAAAAACGTATGCTAATGCATACCATTTTTTTTCACATTTGCAAAGCAAATTTATTTAATTGTGGTCATTACTAATGCATCATGTTAGAAATGACTGAGATGTGCATTTTTCTGCCCACACAATTCCACATTAATCAAATTTCATATAAATCAACATAAGTACTGTTAAATCATGTCATTTACTACTCATAATATACTTTCATACTTTCCATTTCTAGCATATGTCTAAAATTGATATTTCATCAATAAATGCTGTTAGCATTTTACTAAATACAAGTACACAACATCTGCCATGATAAAACGCAATGCCAAAACTCTATTAGGCTTTTTAATGTAATTTCCAAATCACCTAATGCAGCCCCCTCTGTGTGGCAGAAATCCCAGGTCCCTCAGGAGGTGAGGAGCCGGCTAAGACCGCAGGAGGAGCCTAAAGGCCAATTGTGTGACTGGGTGCCCAGGTGATTGGGGAGCACCCAGGACACATGGCTGGACCCTGGGGAATTGATTCGCCGGGGCCAAGATTCGCCGGGGGAGGGGAAGCCGTTACCTGGGGAGGAGGTGCTACCTGGGGAGGGGGTTGAGTGGTTATAGGGGTTGGTGTGGAGAGAGGGGTTGCATGGTTATAGGGGTTGGATGCAGTGATGTCATTTGAGGTCATCAGTGATGACACTGACATGTCACAAGTGAATTAATATGCAAGATAAGCAGCGCATTACGGGGACCCAAGTTATATTTAGCTAAGGCAACTAACTGCTGAATTTCTATGGTTTTGTACGTGTGAAACATCAGCCTAACTATAAAGTCTCTGTAGCAGTGACAGCGCGCACTCATGTGTGCTGTGACAAAAAAAATTATTGCCCCTTAATACTGGACGTTTTTTGACCAAGCAGGGTCTTGCTCATGATATGGCCCAAAATAACTTGAGCGCTTATCTGAATTGTTCACCCTGTGAACACAAAAGAGGGACCAAACTTGATTCACTCCTTTCATGGGCTCCATCTTGCAGGGTACAGATCACATAATTAGAACAAATGTTATAGCAACGATTTCTACATAATGCCATTAATATTTTCACAATAAAACGCAAGTCTGATTCATATTATATAGTTCAAAGTATCATGGTATTGCCACAGTAAGATCAACATGCTGATTGAGCGTACTCCAAAAGTTCCAAACCCCACTTTTGGCAGCAGGGCTGGTGGTAAAATTAAGTAGATTAGTAGGAATGCCCACTTCATGCCAGTCCCACCCTCTAAAACCTCCATCTTGCATGGGAGGAGTTAGCCCAATAGGGTTAGGGCTATGCCTCTTCCCAAAGAAAGTGGTAATAGAAAAGGGTGTAGACATCCTAAAGGTGAGCAGCCCATTGGCTACCACCTGGCACTCCCTGTAACGCCCTTAAATTCAGTATTTAGGTGCCACCCCTGAATCCCAGAATCAGATTCCCATCGACCTAAGAAGAGCCCGACAAAACTGAAGTCGCCTAGCAGAGAAGACTGAAGACACCAACTGCCTTGGGCCCAGCCCTATTGGTCTGTCTGCAGCCTTCAAAGAAACCTGCATCCAGAAGACGACTGCCCTGCAGCCCAGCAACCTCCAAAGATTGAAGACAACTACTGACTTGGCCCCAGCCCTATCGGCCTGTCTGCAGCCTTTGAAGATTCTGCACAAGAAGATGACTTGTCCTGCAGTCCTCTAAAGCCTTGGGAACACTGCATGCCTTCAATAAATAACAAAAACTAATGTGGACAGGAAACCTGTCCAAAAGATACCTTTCTAGAGAAGAAAGAGGTTTGCCTGAGGAACCATGAAACCATAGTCTGGAACCACCTCTGCACCCAATGCCCACAGCCTGAGTCCAACTGGCCAACCAGTACAGTGAAGGTTCCCCAGTGCTTCTGACCCAGAGTCCACCATGGGCTGACCCCTGCCAGACTCTAAAGCAATGCCTGATGCCTAAATCCAAGGGCTTCCCCTGACCGCGACCTGCCCAGTAAGCAGTTTCCGACGCCAAAAGACACCACTGCACCCGGAGCCGTGCGGCCTTGGGGACCTAGACTGTTGGTGTCCCTACAGCCCTTGGGATCTTAACTTAATTGGGCAGCTGTGGGTTGACCCCCCCGGTGCTCACCTCAACCCCTGGAGACTAACCTCTGCCACCACTGGTACTTACCTGTGAGCAGAGTGTCAACCCCCAGCCTCCATTGACTAACATTCAGCACCAACCTCAACTTTAACCTCTGCACCAAGCCGCCCCCAAGCTGCTGTGGGTGCACCTTGGGTACCAACCTGAACCTTACCTGGTGCTAGTCTAAAGCCCCAAAGACTGGGATTGTAAGACTTGTACTTACCTTTGAGACTGCATCTTTGTTTCCCTCCATAGGTTTACATTGAAGACTCTGAAACTTGCATTGTAGATTTTTGAAACAGCAAAGTATTTTTAATTGGAAAACTGCTTACCTTATAATGAAGTTCTTTGGTTCAAAGCACAGATAAAAGCAACTGTTATTTTTCTATATTGGTCTTGGATTTATTCTTTGTGTGTGTGCCTCATTTATCGCCTCTGTGAGAACAAATGCTTAACATGACTCCTAGATAAGCCTAGCTGCTCACCCACACTACCACAAATAGAGATCTAGACCTATCTATTTCTGCCTTCGGACATCTTTGGGGATCCCCTGGACTGCGTCCTACACTCAGGTGCCAACCCGCCTCAGATTGGGTAAACAACAAGCTAAATCCTCAGCCATCGGCGAGTAGTCTGAGAGGCCCCTAGCTAATAAGTGGGCATCTAATACTGGGTAGCCATCCTGGCAGGGCACCAAGCAATGATCCAGGCGAGAGAAGGCCCGATGAGCCTGAGAATAAAAGGTGTACTCGAGTTCCATCGGGTGGTGCGCCCTCTGTACATCAATAAGGGACATATTTTGTAAGAAAATCAACAGTTGTGTCTGGCTGCACTAGTCAGTTGTGGAGGCAGAGGATTAATCCAAACCAGGGTCATACACCCCATTTAGGTCACCCCCAGAATCCAAGTGGCATCGGGCATTTCCCTTAGGAGACAGCTCAATTTTCCCAAAAACTCAGAGGTAAGGGGCATGGGAGCACAGACGCAAATCAGGGAGATTGGGAAGCTTTGCAAAGTGCCAGTCACCGCCATGTAGCAGCCCAACCATTATGCCAGACCTTGGTCACTGCCAGGGAGGTGCGTATGCAGATTAGGATGGCCGTACCCCACGATCCCCACTGGAATCCTGAGTGGCAGACCTGACAGTATTCCCAGGCGGGCCAGAAAATGGCAGTTGGTGTCCAAGAGACTAGATCTACTGGAGTATAAGGATGTCGGAATCAGACCTGGAAACCACTTTTAGCACTGCCCCATGCTTGATTTTATTGAACATGCCATTTATGTTCCACGAGAGGACTGCGAGTCTACCCAGGAAGACACACCACTGTGCCATAACTAAGTGTTCAGGTTTGCCATGGATGATCTAGCAATGTCTGTAATCTCCATGTGTCTCTCTTATGCCTGGTGTGTAGCTGTCTCTTGTAGTACCAACATAGGAATACAGCAAAACAAACCCCTCATGCCTCCCCCACTCACAATGCCCTTTCCATACTTCGTGAACTAAAAGTACCTGCTGTGGTGAAACTAGGGACAGTAGCCAACAGGGATAGTCTGAGATGTGTGTCTGCCTTACTGTGCATACCTCCTTCCCAACTATAGCCAACTCAGACCCACTATATAAAAAGTGATGGGTGGTCTATCTTATGAAACTGCATGATCACATCGCACCCACACTGTACATTGCAGAGGCACCTACCAACCTGTACCCACAAACAGTTCCTCTGCCTCTGCTGAAAGGTTCTCTCAACCAGGAGATCTCTCAGGCCCAAGGGACCACACCCTCTGCTACCTGCCATGCGGTTGTCAATTCGAAACAATATTCCACTCCCCAGGAAGGCCCTTGGTTTTCTCCCCCCACCCCTGTGAGGAAGCCCCCCTGTATGCAATGCAAGACGTTCCACTACCCAGTCCCAGATCGCCTCAGGAGTGTCAAAAAGGTCTTGTCCTAAAAAATGACTTTTAGGTGGGCCGGGAATAGAATCATGTAAGTTATATCCATGGCTCTGAATTTTTGGTTTGCTTCCTGGAAGGAACACTGTTGTTGCAGGACATTCAGGGTATAATGCAGGAAAAATCATCATGGGGGAGAAGTGATATGTCAGTGATCTGGCTATGTGTGCTCTCAGAGGATGGCATCTCGGTCGGTGTAGCTGAGCACCCAAGCAATGAAATGACACAGTGGGACGCCTGCTTGGGGCTTAGCAGTCAGTGCTCGATGACCTCACTCAACAATACAGCAGTTTGATACCTCCTCTGTAGGAACCCAGCTTCTCAACCAGTCATATGAGTGAAGTGGGTGCAGTTCTTTCATCTCCCTTTAGAATACCCACAGTGTGCCGAGTACTACACCTGGATCCTCCCTCTGCTTCCTCAACATTAGATTCCAGCTGCCCCACTAAGCGCTGTAGGGTTACCAGAAGGGATCTGTGCAACGTGACAGTGTCCTCAGTCTCAGATACCCTACCTTCTCTGTGACCCTGCGTGTGGTGTTCCGCAGGTCCTGTCGGATCAAAGCCAAGAAAACATTTAGTTCCCCCATCTTCCCCTCCAGCGTGTCTTTAAGATCTTGAATTGAATGTTGGAGGGAAGAAGTCTGTGGCCCCTCTGCAGCAGGAGTAACATACTCAGTCACATTAGCTTCATCTACAGGGGTAGCGTATTTAGTAAATTTATCATTTTTTTGTTGTGAGGCAGAGGCAGATGGTTTGTCCCTCACCATGGTGTGCTCAGAGAGGACACGGGTGATGCGGTGTGGTAAGAGATCCAGGTATGCCCAGATTGGGGGCCGACCCAGCACCCTCAGAGAAATGGATGTGCAGAGCAGATTCCTGAGGAGATCACTCATGTTGGCAAAGTGCCACCTACCCCCTAACAAGCAGCTCCTGCAGTGCCCTAAGAGTCACTGAGCACAGAGAGCCACTCAAAGTTTTGCTGTTGATGCGACCAGCTATCCCCCTCCCTGTATCACCTCTCACCAGATAGCCGGGGGCCTACACGCAGCTCTACATAGAAATAAACTCAAAAGTTATGGGCCGAAGGCCAGGCAGACACCAGGAGTGTCTCTAATAGGCATCTAGAAAGCGCTGCAGTGGCCCAGCTGATGACCTATCAGTCCTGGATCTCCAATGCCCCACTGGGCCACCCACTTGCTGCCAGAAAGGCCCATCCTCCAAGTGGTAATATCCCTCCCACCCCCAGGCAGCTCCAGTGCTCAACTGCTGCCTTTGCGGCGAGGCGCTAAAAGGCACCAACAGCTAAGGGGGTCATCCGCAGGTCTGCTAATACTACTAGGTAGGGAATGGTGCAGTCTCTTGATTAAGGCTGAGATGGCAGCCGCTGCCCAAAGTGTGTTCACTGCAGCCCACACATCTCCGGGCTCCTCACCAGCCCAGCAGGGCACACACCAGTAGTTGCTCTTCATAGTGCATGTCGGATGCCCCTGCAGCAGCAGTCATGGGACCCGCTGTAGTGTATGGTCTTAGTGGTGGAGACGGGGGGGGACAGCCAAACAGACCAACCTGGGAGGCCCCCATCCCAGTGAAGAGACCTGCTCCAGTCACATCTCTGGGCGACACCGCAGCCCAGCTGCCACGCGGCCCAGCAAGACCCTCTCACACTTGGCCTCCAATTCCTTAATCCTCCACTCTCGCCGGCAGAAAATTCACAGCAGCCTTTTAATGGCACAGGCGAGGACCCCACTGTTTGCCACCAAAACACGTTCAATCCAGGCAATATGTCCCTGGGGGGCAGGCAGCTGGATTTTGAACGAGATGCTTTAGAGAGCGACCTCCATGTTCAGCAGTTAAGCTATGCCTCCCAAACCACAACATTCTGAATGTTGTCCTAATGAATTGTAAACATGATTGACAAAGTTTTTACTTCTCCTTTATGCCCAAGGCTATAAAAATATAATTTTTTTACATGCAGCCCAAACATAGAAACTCTCTAACTAAACACAATTCATACCAGGGATTATTGTGGTTACTGTGCTAAAACTGCAAACCCTTGAAACGTACCAGATATGGTGAACCTCACAATCATAACTCGGCCCAAAGCACTGCTCATGAGTTAACACATCACATACCTTTCAAGATTTAGTTTTTGCAGCCCTATGTGCAATTTATGGGATGCTGTTCTTCAACATTTAAGATATTCATATTCCATACTCCAAGTGTTGCAAAATCAAGAGAGCACATCTCTCTTGACTGACAATGCAGTATACATTTTCAAAAATATTAAAGGCTTGGGAAAATAGAAAAGAAAAAAAATTGATGTATCTTGACCTTTTCCTTTAGACACTATGAATCGCAGTACTTGGGCTAAAGGAACACAGCATTCTGAAGAGAATAATTAGGCAACTAAAAAAATCACGACTGAAGAGACATTTTGTTGGTTCATGTAAAGACCTTTGATCTAATAATACAAAACGTTAAGGAATTTGAAACATTTTAAGAACAAGTTTTTCACATCTGACCTTGAAAATTAGTTTACTCATTTGAGACAATTCTAGAGGATGCTTTTCGTAGGATAAGGTTTGTAATGACTTACCATGCAATTCATGGCAAAGTGGTTGTGTTGTGCCTGAAGTTCCATCGCATGGTTGTGACTTGTGCCAATCTCTGTATAACTTGTCAGAAACAGGCCTCTGTTATGCGTAATCCAGTCAAACATCTGCAAAAGAAAGTTAAACATTCCAGTTGAATGTCTAAAGCATCAAATCAGTTGAATGTCTAAAGCTCCCATTGAGAATATCGTGAACCACTCAGACCATTTGTTGGTGCTTACTTAAGGCCATGTACAGGAAACTATTATGGTAACTGTGCTCAACTCACTGCCCACGCCCTGCTTAAATGGTGCGCACTGTAACTTTACTGGCACCGCCGCAGAGAGCACACATCCCTATGTATTTTTCACTTGGTGCCATTATCATGGGACCCATTCAGGGTCCTGATGATGATTATGGAACTGCTTTTCTGACTCTCTTGTAAGAGCTTGTGACACCATTTAGGGTCAGCCGACAATCTGACATCTGCCCTACCCTCGGGCTCCACCATTCAGAGTCCTCATGATGATCAGATATGTCTGACGGGATTGAAACATCGACGGTGGCGCTGACCCTTAAAAAATGTTATATCATATACCAATGGGGCATATGTTCATGTATATTTGATATGAACTATGATCGCATATCACACGAGTGCATCACATTTAAGAGAGCACCAAGCATGTTTTATTCATTGGCAACCACTGTGTCGTTGTAATACATGCTCTGCTTTTCAATTTATGATTAAATTCCATGTGAATTTCATATATATTGTTCTTTACTTGTGTACTAGGAACCACTATTTTTCTACTAACTATAATACCCAAGGTGCCTAGTGATTCATGGGTTTACTCTTGTGTCATTAAAACTACACAGGAGCGGCCCACAAGAGTGCACTGGTTATAGACAGGTATGATTAATGTGCAAAACGAGGTGACTCTAGAGAAAATTATGTCATCTATGTCATACATTATCTGAAAGTATGACAGAGGCACCCAATAGATGTAATATAAGGTCCACGCAAGAGCAAGAGCAGAGAGCTCGACCAGAGTGCCTTGGTTACAGTATTAATGTCAATGATTTATAGAGAGAGAGAGACAGGGCAGTGGCCCAAGGTAATGAACTGGATACTATCAACCATTGTAAAGAATCCTTCCTGAAGCATGGGAAATAACCTAATGATATGCAGTCATAGTGAATGCTTGTTAAACGCAAGAAGTTATGACATTTTCCACACATTAACAGACATGACATATCACAAATGAGCAAATTACCAAACAAGCTAGTTACTAAGAATATAGATGTTGTACAGTAACAACGACAATGTGATAAAAGTGTAACTCATTCAACGGATTATTTACTGCAGCCTCCAAAGTAGCAAGATAAGAAACAAGGTTCAAATTTACTTAGCATTTTTATACTCCGATTCGGGTTTTGGAAACGTGATAAAAAAAATTCAGGTGTACTAGTGCAATTTTAGGAGTCAGAATTATTATTCTGACTCATAAAATGGGATTGGGAATGGATACTTACTGGGAAGGGCATGTTGTAGGTGTCCCTTCCAAATCTGTAAGCTATATAACACTGTTTTGTAACCAAAATCAGGTAGCAAAACACTTCAAAGTCACTGAGACATCAAAGAAGGTGGTAAACAATTTGCAAAAGGCAAAACTGTCTTGAAAGTCCTTCCCCTTTGTCAATTAAAAATTGTTTGGGGGACAGGGCCACTGCCAACTCTTGAAAAAAGCTTTTGTATTGAAACCCAGCCTTGTTTTCTTTTAAGGAAAATGTGATACATAACTAAACGTTTGCTTTATTTGAAAGCAATTGCAGACTTAGTGGTATGCCAATCCCAGCAGGCCACCATCCCTGTGATAGGTCAGATTGCAATCCACTACAATTCAGAAATGAATAAGCAGACTAATCAGTATATAGGTCGATTTGTAAAATTCTTTAGTGGTCACAATTTGGACCCGCTGATCGCCATCACTCTCACACCCAAAGACACCAGACAAGGCAGAATATGGGTGTACAGGATGATGCCAAATAAAGCAATGACACACAAGTGCTACCTACATCACACCCACAGTCGACGACTTCACAGAAGTCAATAGGGCCAAGTGGGTATCAGAAATAGACCTTCAGTCGTAATATAACCAGCTCCAGATGCACAAAAAGCCTCTCGCTATTTAACTACATTCTCAACACATCTGAGACTGCAAAGGTGTAGGCACGTTCTCTTTTAGCACTTCAAGTGCAGCCCTTCACAAATTGCATAAAAGTGCTTCTTAGGGTTCCATGGCATTTCAAACATCAGCTATGACATGATTGCATATGTCAAAACCATCAAACAACATAATGGGCCCTGCCTCACCATATATGAGAGCAGCATAATGTTTCACAGGAGGGAATGGAGTTCCTAAAGTCAAACAGACCTTTTTAATGCAAATTATGCACTTAAGGACAAGCTCCAGATCCAAACAGACACTAGCAAAGCCAACAAATCTAACCTATGCAACAGCTAATGGCTTAGCCAGTGTCTTTTGGCCATGATGTGCAGCAGCTGTGCAGCATGGCTAATAATTGGGGAACAAAGCACTATGGTGTCATCGTTTTTTTTAGGTGGAACGTAAGCATTCAACCTGGTGTATACTTAAGTATACTTGTACTGAGGGCTTAAAGCGATTTCAATTGTTGGTTGCAGTGTTCTTTAAAAATCTTTGCTCACTAGTGGTCAGTTTTGCCACTTTGTCCCTCCTTTTTCTCTTTCAGAGCAAGGACTAACTACTGTATAATTACACTTTATCATGTTTATCTGTTCTTTGGGGGACTATTTTTTCCTTTGGTTCCTACTCATCTTACTGTTTGCCTGTCTTCAGCTTCTACTTCGTAGCTGCTTACATTTTAAAACAGCATTCCATTTTAAAATAGCATTTCTCCCTCCCCCCTCCTTATTTTGCGTTTATTGCTTTTCATGCTCAGCGCACACTTTATCTTACAGCGTGTTGCCCACTTCATGTCCGTTACCAGCACTTCCTAGACGCCACAAACACTTTCCATCAGTGCTCGTGTTTGGTTTACTTTGCTATTCATACGCAAACAGAGCAGGCTGCCTAAAATTGATTATTTTCCTGCTTAGCAGGGCACCCACGCATTATCTTGCAGCTATAGTGTGGCCCCCACTTCACGGCCGTTGCAAGCACTTCCCATCAGTGCTCATGTTTTGCAATGCTTTATAAACAGCTTCCAATTTAAAGGTTATTCAACCCACACTGTTCCAAGATGCCCATCACGTTTTCTATGACACACAGGTGAGCAGACCTAGTATTCTGTTGACCTGCTAGGGAGTTTATCCTGCCAGTCCATCATCCCTGTTCATGGGTTGGTTTGTTTATCCTTCTTGTGGGCTGGGAGCTCCTCTGCGGCTAGTGGTTGTGATTCTTCAGCGTGTGGCAGTGAGCTCTTCAGTCCCACACAATGGCCGTGACGGTAACATGACTGTGTTGGTGAAGCACTCGCTCACTGGAAAAGTTGACCAGTGTACTGTTTGGAATGGGACCCCATGCACGACCTACTGCCGCCCAGGGACAAGGTGAGAGAGCTCTTGCGAAGGCAGAGGGAACACTGTGTTCTGACCATGCTAAGACAAGTAGCATTTTGCTACTAAATAACAATAAGAACCCATTCTCTTCAATTGTTCAATCAACAGATATTTGACACCTCCCAATAACATGAGTCTAAGTGAGTAGTCAATCTGTGGTTTATTGCCCAGGCTTATGGTCCTTGCGCTGTCATTCCCGTATGCTCTCAGCTTATAAAAAACAAATTAATTTGCCTTTCGTGCAATTCACTGATGTTCTGAGGGAACAGTACATCCAACAAAGCATATCCTTTGTTAAAGAGATGAGATGCCCTGTTAGACTTTGTTCCTGCCTCTCTCCAAGCATTGCTTATGTGCCTCATTAGTTGTTTGATATGCCACAATATTCTAATTTAAAGGTCTTTGCCCAATAGCTAGGTAGTGCTGTCACAACCCCTGCTTCGCCACCCAACATTCACCCTCAACCTTGTTAAAGAGCCGGTGAGAAGTGATTCAAAAATCTCTCCCTGTGCTTTGCCCCAGGGCAGGGAAGGGGGCCCTGCAAGTATCAAGTGACATTGGGGCACTTGGCAGCTTCCAGCTTTGCAGTCCTAATTATCCAGTAAAAACATATGGGAGGGGGAGGAACGAGTAGGCTAACAGTTGCCAATTTATCACCATTGATGTAGCCAACAGGACTTGAAGACAGCTGTCAGCAGCCTCAATGCCAGGTGAAAAAAAACGAAACCCTACCCTGCATGTAGTAAGGCAGGAGCCAACATAACCCTCTTTAGAACTTGAGCTGTTCTGGTGGTGGCATGTAGCAATGTTGCAAGTGCCAGGAGTGCATTTATTGAAACTAGATAAAAAGGGGAACACCAAATGTATATGGGGTCTTGTCAAGCACCACAGACTAAAATAAACAAAAATATGTTGCTTGCCCTGTGGGGTCTATTCGTCCCACACAGCATTAGAAAATGGGGGGACGAGGCTTGGGGCAACAGGTAGCTGTTTTAGGGCAGTTTCCCCTTTGGAGTCTACTGCGCTTACAGTTGCACGGTGATAAATACAGCACATTCTGTCAGAGGGGCATCAGAATCTGTGTATCTGTATGTGTTCTTTCTGCCTGTGGATGTGTGTACCTGTGCAAGCATGTGCTAATGGTCATCTGTGGTTCTCGGAGTAGAGCATGCCGATGTGTGCAGGACACCAGTGTCATATACTACGCATGCCAACACTGTCAAAGGACTTTAATTAATGCCTGGTAGTGATAGGGCCAATATATCATAGATGATTTGCCACAAACATTTATGTCAGGAGAATGTGCTGCATAGCTAAACACTTATAAGGCCCCAAAGTCATTTACAATGCCAATAGCTTTAACTCTCACAAATGCAAGACCTATTGCATTGCAAATGTGTGGTTTCTCTTATGGCAGGTGGGAGTGGAAAGCACAGACAACACAAGGGAGGGTGACAGGGAACAAGCACAACAAGCAACACGTTCAAAGGAAGGGATGGTAATAGGCAACAGGAAGATAAAACGCTATGACGCAGCCAGTACTGACCGCATCATCGTGCTTTTTCTTGTTATGGTGGGTGGGAGTGGGAGAGGTTCTAATTAACAATGAGAAGGGAGCAGAGGGGGGTTTAGAAGCAACACAACCTAGGGAGGGAGGTAAAAAGCATCACAAACAAGGGAAGAGATGGGAGTTAAAAGCAACATGGACACTGGAGGAGAAGGGGTTTAAAGGCAGAAAATGGGAGTGTGAGAGAAGAAGCAAGACATGAAGAAGAAAGAAACATAGTACCTCAAACACAGTTCAAGCAGTGGAAGGACAATGAATAAGAATAAACAATAAATACTTTTTTTTTTTTATCTTTTTTTTCATTTTACATAAAGAAAACACAGCAAACACAGTAATACTTTGCAACAGGCAAAAGTCAACACAACTGTTGACATAGGCTTAAGACATACGCACAGTTAGAGAGTTGAATTCAACAGCCAGACCACATTAAACAATATTCTATTCATTAGTACTGTGCGATACATCGTTCTCATCCCCATGCCCTCTGTAAGTTCTCCATGCGGACAACACCTCTTCCTATTTTCAAGGGCACCCTCTGCTTCGATAGATTGTCTGTTCAGCAAGCTTGCACCGATCCATATCCCTGTCGCCAGATCTGTAAAGCCTGTGGTCCAGCTGCCCCCCAGTTGTTTGCAATATTTCTCTTAGCAACTGATAAGCCAAGGGATAATCATAGTTCACTGTAGCAAGGTGGCGCTCCATCACCCCAACCATTTGATATACAACATTTTACTGTGTTTGATATGGGATATCCTGTCACCTCTGTCAGCGTGTCCCTGATGATCGACCAGTGTGGTTGTATGTGTGGGGAGGCTCAGACCACGTGTAGGAAGGTCCCTCAGGCAGACCGTTGTTGGACATCTACCCATGGTTCACAGGGAGTTGTAGGAGCTGTGCAGCAGGCATAGCTGGACTAGTCTGAATCGTGATTTAATTGTGCGTTCCTTAGGCACCCGCAGTGCCTCTTCCCATTTGCCCTCTTCAAATTACCCAATTTCTGCCTCCCACTTTGTCTTCAGGGCTTGCAGTGTGTCTGTGGCGTTGTTTATTTTTGTTTTCTAGATTAGGGAGATAGCCTTGCTACACCATTGTTCCCTTAAGATACCATCCTCCAATGGGGAGGATTCCTCAATCAGTGTGCCTTTCAGTATTTGGGAGGCTAGTATATGCTTAAATTGGAGGTACTTATAGCTTTGTGTCGAATGTAGCTGGCACTGGCATGCCAATTCCACCAGAGACCAGGGTGCGTTCCCTTTACATATGTCACCTAATTTGGAGATTTCTTACGTTTCCATTTTTCAAAGCCCTGCAGCTTCCCCACTTAAGACAACAGGTCATTTTGGTTAGCCGATTCTGCCAGCCTAGGAAGGTGGTGGATCCCTCCATATGCATGCTACAATTTTGGTGTGTGTAGGAAGCATTTATGCTAGTTTGGACCTGTAGAGTGCCCCCTCATAGCCCTCATTTCCCCATACACGTCTGCCAATTTTGTATGGCTGGTTCGTCCCATGTTGTGAATGCCCAATCGTTAACATCATTAACTGTGTGGCATATAGCGATATGAGCTCCTCCCACATCTCCCCACTTACCAACAGATACCCCAACTAGTGGGTTACTTCTGATCCACACAACAAAGGCCTCCAAGACCGGGGCAAACATCGGGGGGAGAGCGGGCACTCCAGTCTCTTCCCCCGATGTAGTGTAAAGCCGCATGACATCACCCCATTAACTGTACAAGAGACAGATCCACCCTAGGATGGTGGGACTAAACCTGAAGCACACCAGCACGTAATTGATAAAGTCCCATTATAGGGTGTTGAAGCTCATAGAAGCATCCATCAACAGGACCATTGTTGATATTCTACTGTCTGATGTGCCAGCCAACACACTAAAGAGGTGTCAAAGGTTTAGTGTGGTGTTCCTATTGGTCATGAAGCCTGATTGAACTGGATTGATCACAGTAGTTACAACTTGCGTAAGCCTAGTTGATAGTAGTTTGTTCAGGATTTAACCTCCACAGTTAGAAGGAATATAGGTCTGTACGACCCACAACAGTCTGGGGGCTTATTTTTATTAATCACCACTTTTGCGGCCCGTCGTTGGTCTTGTGGAAGTCTCCCCTCAGTCTTGCCCTTGGTCCATATTTTGAGCAAGCGAGGTGCTACTTTACTAGCTAGGCCTTTGTATAGCTCAATGGGAAGGCTGTTTGGCCCCATCGCCTTCCCGGAGGTGACGGAGTCTACTGCTTGTATAATCTCACTGGGCGTTATGCAGCTATATAGCATTTGTTTATGTTCCGCCAATAATGAGGGGGTTTTCATCTTTAAGGAAGTCCTGGATCTCATGCAACTGGGTAGTGCCCCTGCCATCATAGAGCTGTGAACAGTAAGCTACAAATTCTTTGGCTATGTCCTCCGCCCTGGTACTAGCCTCCCCAATGTCAGCTGAGAGCCAAAAACACCCAGCTTCGGGCCTGATCTTTCTTTTCCAACCATACCTGGAGCTTGTCAGCTTTGTTGCCTACATTGTAGTCTCTCCTCTGTGTCAGGATATGGGTCATGCAAGTGGCATCTTCAGCTAGATCTCTATATTATTTTTCTTTGAGTTCGAGGTCGTGTGAAACTGTCTTGTCCTCCCTCCCAAAAAGATTTTGCTGTACATCTGCAATCTCGTCTTCCAAGCAACACATTTCAACCCTTGCCTCTTTCTTCTTCCTCTTGATCAGGGAATAAGACTGACCCCTTAGTACAATTATATATGCTTCCCTGATATTATTGGACGATCCTACTGATCCAATATTGTCCTTGAAGTAGTTATCTGTTCTTTGTCTTAGGTCCATCATGATCTTATTGTCCATTACGTAGCTTGGGTGCACTGGTTTCGGGCATGAGTCTATTCTGGAGTTCCCTTTTAACTCCAACCACACTGGTGAATGATCAGCTATACCCCGGGCAAAGTGTTTCACCTCAGCTATCCTGGATATGTGCTTGTGATGCATGAAGATGTGATCGAGGCACTGTTGTGTGCTCCAGCAGGAATGTATTGATGATCCCAAGGGTGGAGCAGCTGCCATGTGTCTACGAGGTCAAAGGTCTCAATAAATGTTGCTAGTGTGGACGACGATCTTAGTTGTGTTGCTTGGGTGTCTGTGGATAGCATTATAGTCTCCCCCATGACCAGTAGTCCTGGTGGTAGTTGCATTAGTAGTGTGCTCAGCTTAGGGAAGGTGAGATGGTGATGGCATGGCAAGATGTATATGAAGGATATGTTGACGGCACTCCAATCCCATGTGCCTGACTGGGCAACATGTTTACCCTGCATGTCTCTTCAAGTTGAGTGGGGTGTGACTGGTGATGTGTTTTTAACTAGAATGCCCACTCCCCTCGAATCTGAGGTGTAGCCCACGTGTGCTCTGAGAGTGATTCCATTGCGTGATAGCATCTTGTAGATAGGTCTCAACACGTGGGTCTCCTGCAGCAGTCTTATTTCCGGATTGTGTAGCTTTATGTCCTGCATGACTATGCCTCTCTTCAATTTGTGGTTTAGGCCATTAACATTCCAGGACATCACCTTGAGGGTGAGTGGGGTGTGCACATGTGACTGGGCGTCAGGCAAGTGCTGAGGTAGTTCTGTCTAGTGTATGGAGCAAGTCCCTCCTATGGTTAGTAACGATTTTCAAAGTGCCTGCAGGAAAAACATGGAAACTTTCCCTTAGAACATTATCCTCTCTCCCCTGGCACCCTGCACAGTGGTCTCTGAACTGGCCACCGTCCCACAAGTCACAGAGCGCTCGTCACCCCCATTAACACTGTACCTTAACTTCTAACTTGGGTGAAACTTGGCATGCCATTTAAGCTCCCGTTTATGCCGCGCTCTATAAGGAGAAGGATAGTCAGTGGGCCCCCATCCAAATCTCATTCAACATTAAGCATGACTGGGGCAGCCTGTCCAGCGTGGAACAAAGGGAGTAAGAGTATAGCAACATCCCACTCACAGGAGAAACCCAAGTACGACATACTCCAGCAAATGTAGTTACCTACTCTACACAGTGCCAACAAGTTTAATTTTTGTTCAACACGAGTTAAGCCTGCCCTATAGTCATAAAACAAAATCATTATACAACACTCACATTTGGGGGAAAAGTAGACAAGCGGGGTTGGCGCACCTATTCTGAAGTAGCTCTATTGAGAATCACAGACAGAATGAATAACGTGACGTAAAACTTTAAAACTGGTAAAAATCATTTGTGCTAATAACATTGATAACTGTGAAAAAGGTGAGAACTCGATTTGTAAGGCTGCAATTAGTTAATAAAAATATATTTAAAAAAACAAAACAAAAAAAACATTCAGCATGACTGAAAACCCCTGCGTCCATCTATTGCCATCCTAACACATGCGGTGACAATGACAAATAGTAATACTTTCAATAAGTTCTTACATCCACATTTGTACAGTGTTCAGAGTTATCTGAAGCTGCGTTTCTCCTCTCTGCCTTCCACTGCAGGGTTCCCATCAAGGTGATGAGGTGGGCTTTCACTGCATTTGTTGGATCCCCAGGGTCTCGGATGTCTGTGTGTGTGTGGTTTGCAGGTCACCATCCCTCCAACCACTCACATGCCTCCTCTAGAATGGCAAAGTGCCACATTTCGTCATCAGTAATGACATGAAGTTAGGCCAGGAAGAGCATCATGTACTTTAAATCTCTACCACACATTTCCTTTTTGACTTCAGCAAAGCTCCGTCGCTGTAGTTGCACTTGTAGGGTAAAATCTGGGTAGAGACTAATAGTGGCATTGTCAAGTTGTAGAGCTAGTGACTTTCGGGCTCCCTGTAGGATGACATCTTGATCCCAGTATTTGAAAATATGAGCAATGATTGATCTTGGGGGGAGGGGGGCGCGCTCCAGGTTTAGTAGACCGGCCAGGTGTTCTGTGAGCCTGTTCTGTTCAAAAGAATTTGGAGAGGCCCGAGGTTTCAGAATGTCTAAGATGAGGTGCTCCATGAAGGGATTGACACTAGAGCCCTCCACTTTTTTGAGGAATAGATTTCTACGCAATTGCCCTCCCATGTCTGAGTTTGGCATAAGACTAAGGTATTGTTTTTTTGCAGTCTCTGTGTCTTTGACCCTGTCTCTTAACTTGTTTACATCGGTCCGTAGCAGCGACACCTCCACAATGAAAGTCTATTTTAGGTTCTAGCATGGCTTTGATTCCCTGTATCTCCGTCATTATTTCAGTGGGTGTTGACTGGGGGGCTGATGTAGTTCCGTCAGATGGGGATTCTTGAGGGGCCACCTCTGCTCCATTCAAGGACTCCATCGGTATTGCATATTTATCCACCTTGTCCATTTGGTGGAGTTCCCAACCTCAGCCCCCACCATGGAGGGGTATGTGTCGGTCACCAGGCTGTCTGGGTCCAGCAGTGAGGGCACTAGTTGCCGCTGCCTGTCAGAGAGGAAGGAGGAATAGCAAGAGAACCTAAGGGGTTCAGAGCCTCGCCTCTGCGGCCTGTCGGTTTTGCACCAGTAGGTGAGTGTTGGAGATAGGGAGGGTGTTCACTGATTCCCTACTTGTCTTCAGTGACGCCCGTGGAGCTGAGTTACATCAAGAGCAGAGGTTTGGAAGCAACATGCGGGGAAGCAGAGTGTGTCAACCAGGCCATCCCCTGGATGTGCCTCCCCCCTCGGATAATGGGCCATGTTGATGTGGATACTTGTTAGTACTAAGGGGCCCCTTTGGCTCGGGACCCAATGGCTGCCTGATGTGATTTGCTGCGCTCACCTTAACGCACAAGAGAGGGGGCATCGAGGTTGAGTGGTGTCATTTATGCTGCAAAAGGTGCCGCTGTTCTAAGTGCACCTCAAGTGCATGTTTTGCCCCATTGGTCCCCTGAAAGATTCCAACCCCGTGCCACCCGCTGCTCAAGACCTTAGTCCGAACAGTGAAGCCGGAGGCAGAGTAGTGTGTGCATGACCACACTGTAGGATGTAGTCCATGTTGGGATAATGGGGAGAGATGTCTCTATTCCCTATGGGTGTCTCTCTCTTGCAGTGCTGCCAATTCAGTCCCTCGGTCTCCTTCTCTGCTGGCCCGTGCCTATGGCAGACCAGTGCTTCCCATGCTTTGCTTCTGGATCTTATCGCCACTTGTATGGTAATGTACAGCATCTTTGCCTACCACTGTCTGGGTCTCTGTTCCCAAGAGTGAGACTACATCAGGAGAGCCCCAGTGTTCGTCGCTCTGGCGTGGGCCACAAGTTGGTGCCCCGTCGGGGTGGGTGTAGCCGCACTGCCAGGCAACAGGTTGGCAGGTGGTGCAATCTGGACAGCATACTCATTGGATGCTACAGAGGCGAAAGTGGCTCTAGAGCCGACAAAGGCGAGTCGTGAGGCCCACCTAGACCCTCTGCCACCCCACCATTCCGAATCATGCAGGCTCACTCATATGAAACAGAGGTGGGCCCAGCTGCACTCCGGCCGATTTCATGCCCCAAGCAGCGATGCCACTCACACCGCTGCATCCCCGGTTCAGTTGGGACAGGGCCTGGATGGATGGTGGTCGGATTGATCGGGCCCAATAACTTTTTATATGTATTTGGTTCCACTTCTACATCGTCCACTCTTTCAAAGAACCACTTTAAAACTGGCACTGTGGATAGAAAAGTGGATTATACAGCTCCAGGATGTCTCTTGAGACTTCGCCCAGCCAGTATCTCTACCCCAGTGGGTATTCCTGTCGCTTTCTATGCCACCCAATGTTTTTAGAGGCATCTTTCCAGGCTTTGAAAGTACCTTTTTTGACTGGTGAAAGGGAGTTTGTGGTCTGGGCAAATAAAATGAAGACATGTGTTGCCTTTGGGCAAGAGGATCAGCTCCAGGTCCTGGGCAGGGCCATCTTGCTCTCGAATCCTGGATGGTGGTCATTTTGGTCGCGCAATAAGCATCGGCTTCAGTTTGAGCAATTCAGTGTTAAGTTATATGGCTGTTCTATACTTAGGTCACCAGGAGGACATCATACGATACAATGCGTCACAGCTGGGGGTCTCAGTTAGTTGTCAAATCCTCTTCTATCATGGAGGTGTGTTATTCTCGCTGGGCTATTTGTGTCGGACTGTTACTTTGTGGTCAGTATTTAAATTCTAATAATGATAGTAGCTCCGGATGATTTTAATTGAACATAGTAGATTTTATTACAGAAAAGGGTGGATACCCCTAGGGGCTCCCTTGGAACGAGTGCAGATATTTGAGTACCTTGGACTGACACTCACAGAGCAGTGTAATCAGACATGTTACAGATAAGTCAAGGTTCAAACTGTTGCAAAACATGGGGGGTGCGGATTAGAATGCTGAAAAGGTCATGCTTCCCCCTGATGTCCCCATTGACTCAAAAATACAAACAGCAGGTGCTAGGATCATCCCTCTTTGGAGCAGAGCTACAAAGTCACAGGGATACAGTCAAAATGCTAGTTGTGGAAAACTGCTTCCTACAGCAGCTGACTGGGCTAACAGCTAGTACACCCCCTGCTCCCCCTCAGGCTGAATATGAGTCTTAGGCCAATTTCGGAAATGGTTGATGTTAGACCTATTCTTTATTGGAAGCGTATTTGGTCCATAGAGGAGCTCATGTCCTATCATGAGGGGCTGAAGGAAGCTTTGGGTATTCTGGACTCAGGTAGTACCCCTGGGCCAAGTATGTAAACAAACCCTGGTGAAGCTGGCTTGTACTAATCTTTGGGATGACCCCCTGGAAGCCTCCACAATTAGTAAATCCCTCCTAAAGGTGAGGTATAGGCAACATATTGGGTTGCAACTGCAGGCGTAATTTAGGTAAAGTACGCTCCCTCTTGCACCCTTCACTGCTAGAAGGGGGAGCGCACCTGAGCAAGCAGGAAGTGCATGCCCCGCATGTGGGGCAACTGAGGGGCATATCCTGTTCTTCTGCCCTGTCTACTAGATGGGCAGACAAAAAGGGCTTATACCTGTTTGCCATAACCTTGGCCTGAGGAAATCTGCTGAGGCTCTGAAAGTTTTAAAATCAGTTACCAAACAAAGTCTAGCCTTTGCCGTGTCTCATTACTTATTAATGATGTGGAGAATTTGTCAAAAGTCATGCCTAAGGCAAGATTTCCTTGACCACCTGCCAATGCAAAGACTGGGACACTGTAGATAGGTGGTAGCCTTTTTGGTCCGAATGGTTTGCGCCTTGGTCTTTAAAGTATGTATTCACTTTGTTTATAATGCTGACCTTTTTAGTTGTTTTCAATTGTATTTATATCTTGTAAGATTTTAATGCAATGTATCATATTTATGCTTTTATAACAAACTGCCGAAATAAAGTGTCTTGATTATGATGGTATACCACATGCCCAGGGCCTATAAATTGAATGCTATCAGTCGGCCTGCAGCACTTATTGTCACCCACTTACGTGGCACTTTAAAACATGTCCCCGGACTGCCACTATAGCCTGAATGCAGTGTCCCACTGCAATGTCCACTTCACATTTAAAACCCCTTGCCAAGCCTTAAACTCCCTTTTATTACATATAGGTCACCCCTAAGGTAGGCCCAGGTAGCCCATAGGGCAAGGAGCTGTGTAATGAAAAGGTAGGACATTTACTTTTTAGTTTTACATGTCCTAGTAGTGAACAACTCCCAAGTTCGTTTTTTCAGTAGTGTGAGGCCTACCCCTCCCACAGAATAATATCAGGGATTCTTAATTACAAGCTGCAATTCCTAATGAGAGGAGGTGGATATTGCATGTTTGCTACCTATTAAATTGTGATGATAAACTCTCTTTAATGGTGAAGTCTAATTTTTAAAATTACACTTTTAGAAAGTTGGCATTTTCCTGCCCTTAGCCCTCTGTGCCTGCAGTCTGCCTTAGGTCACGTGACTGAGTATAACAGACAGTTAGGACTTTGTGAATTCCTCTCAGACTGTCACACAATAGTAGGATTAGCAGAGCCCGAGTGGCCCAATAAATGGTTTGAATGGGAGGGGGGGGGGCAGTGTAGCTGAGCACAGTCCCACTTACACATGATTAGGCTGTGCTCTGGATCCTCACAACAGGCTTAACAACCCTGCATTGTCAGTGCAGGACCTGCGGAAGGACTCCGACAACTGCCTAGTGCTGTGCACGCTACACATTTGTTGCTGTACCTGGAATGACTGCTTTGCAATCTGGAGCCTGCCTTGGACCCTTAGAGGCCAGCCCTGCTGTTGAGCCCTGCATCTTCACCTGCACCCAGGACTTTCAGAACTGACTCCAAGGGCTAGTTTACTGGTCGCCTGTTCAGAGCCACAGGGACATAACAAGCTCCCACCATTTTGAACCAGCACCTGGACCTAGCCTACTTGAGTCCTGAACCCCCAAGAGTTCTCCATCCTCTCTTGGACCCTTGGTTGTGGTGCTAAAGGTGTCCAATGGCCAATTTCCAAAACTGAAGACTTTGGCTAAAAAGTGCTTTGAGAACCAGAGACTGGGACCAACCTGCGTGCCTATCCGCCTGAGGTGCATCACCAGTCAGACTGACTTTGCGGCTTCCCCCATTACATTCTTCTCCACAGCAACTAACCCATCACAGAGGTCCTTCACCAAAGGGTTATCTGACCTCATGGAACTGTTTTTGGCTATAGCCTTTTGCTTCGTCCTGCTAGAGATTTTCAACTTCCATCCGAACAACTAAGTCCGAAGGTAAAAAGTTATTACCATGGCTATCTGTCGATGACACTCCCGCCTTGGACACTCCTACAGCCTCGCCCCGCTAAACTATTAGCTTCTCAGAGACTTTTTCATCAAACATTTCCAAGTCGAAGTTAAGCGCAGGTCATGCTCAATCCATTTTAGGTATACAAAACCATCATGGTTGGCCTCAACTTTTGCCTTTGCCCCAGGCTAATGCGACCATATGCCCGCAGATGACACTTTTTGCTTTTAAGTGCTATTTTGAACCTTAAATTTTAAAAATTCATAACTCCGGTTGTACTGAATCGATTTTTGTCATTTTGGTGTCAAATAATGTATTAAAAATTACTTGTGATTTCTTAATTGGGTTGGGATTTTTTATTGCGTTGTGTTTTCACTTTATTACTGTTTGTGTGTTGCACAAATATTTGACACAGTGCCTCAGAGTGAAGCCTGATTGCTTTTTATGCCAACCTTCCCAGGTTCAAGCACAGGTTAATTTAATGACATTTTGTGGTTCACCATACAAGGGACTGTGCTTGACCAGGGCTCACACCCCATTCAACCAACAACCCTATTTCTCGAAGAGTGACTGCGCCATGAAGTCTTTTTCAATCCTGCAAGAGTCTCACAAGCATGACTGTACAAGAAAAGAAAAAAGTGTTTTTTCACAGCACAAAAGTCATTCCAAACAACCATACAGCAAAACAAATAAACCACAGGTTTTCACTGTTAACCACTTTGGTGAATGAGTCGGCCAATGCTCCAGGCAAGCACCCCAAGGAAGTAAAATAATTAATTTGGCAAAAACTGAAATTGTCAGGGAGTCAGCCCTCCTGACATATGGGCTGACCAGCTGTTGGGCTGACATTTTTTTGGGGGAAAATGTGTTTTCTCTCTGGGGGTGGGGGGGGTCGACGCCAATTGCATCCTCTCAGGGGAAAGCACACATTAAAAAAAAAAAAAGTGTTTTATATATATATAAATAATCGCACCAAAATAAAACATATCTAAGCCGAACTCCATGAAGTACCAGCATTTATTGAAATCAGGATGGCAGCTTTTCCTTCCCCGACCCATTTTGGCTGTTATAGTTAGCTGCGTTCACAGGTGAGGATAGTCATAGTGCAGATTATTACTTTTGTTAAATCACAATAGACATGTGACCATAAGTTTAACTGTGCTGTTAACACAATGCATCTGTAATGTCAATACGATGTAGAGGGCTGTGATATCTGTTTAAATCATATTTAATAGAGTCTTGGCATCAGTCTCAAAACAAATATTTTTTTCAAAGTGCATGTTAATTCACAAGTAGAAAAAAAGTCACATGTTCTTTAAAAATTAGGCTTGTTTTATCTTTTGCCAACTTCGCTTAACCCCACTGCTTCCAAGGACAAATCCATGTCTCTTTTTAAAACACAGATGTAGATCAGAATCAGCAAGAAGTGACAATTCTGCGCCTGTCACCCTTTCTCACCTCTGTATTTTAAATACCAGGAAAGTCCCTTGTGTTGCATGAGGGCCAGTAGGACAGGCTCCCCAAATAAAGACCATACAGAAAGTCTCCAAACGTTGGGAGCCCCCATCCCTACAGTGCGGCTTCGAAATGGGCATAGAGCATCCTGTGATTGACATCGCACCAAAAGAAAACATATTGAAGCCCAACTCAATAAAGTACCGGCGTTTATTGAAATCAGGGTGTCTATGCTCCGTAACGCTAAACAACTGGATAGCACAGATAGTGCTTTTGAGAATAAGAAAATATATCTAATAGGAAAACATGTCACTCTGTACAATACAAACTATTAAAAAGTGTTTCATTATACTGCAGAATTTGCCTTTTCTTGCACCATAATGTAATCAACCCAGTCACATAATTAGGTGCTCTCCCCTTGCATAATTCCTGTGACAGTGGTGATAGCACTGTGTGTTTTCACAAGGAGCATGCCTGAGCAACTGCTGCCTCTGCTGGAACGAACTGAGAGTCTCCGGACTCTCAGTTCGAAGCCCTCCTCCACCCGCAGGCTCGTCCCTGCGCCTCATCCCTGGTGGTCTAGTGGCCATCACAAGTGAGTATTTTATTTTCTTTCTCTCTGTCGCTCTTTCACTCTTGCATTTTCTGCCTTTTTCTTCTATCATCCCTCGTTTTTCTCTAGTTCTTTTTCCTTTCTCCCCTTTTCCTCTGCCCCCTCCCCGCGAAGCACCTTTCCCGCCCTCCTGTCTCCCAGCTAACTGCTCCCACCGCCCCACTCCCCTTCTTAACGGCTGCGCAACTGGAGCACCAGTAGCGCGCCAACAGCAAGCTCTTCTGCGCACATTCGCACCTGAACCACGCCCAGCACCAGGAACCCTGGATCTCTATTAAACCGCCATCTGGTCTGCCTCCGATGCCCTCCTCAACACCAGACGTCTCAACAGCTGCTGCACCATCTCCCCCACGGACACCAGTGGACCTTTCACCTGCAGGAACTGCAACTTCAGCGCCAACCTCAACAAAGTTAAGGTAATCTCTGCACACAAAGATACCAACAACCTCCACAACCCCATCAACTGCCTGCTCCTGAACATCGGAGGACGACTCGCAATCATACACAAGTCCTCACCACGTGTCAAGGCCGTCCAAGAAGAACACTGAACCACCATGGAACACCTTCAGTTCCTGGTCCACTCCAACCACAACTCCTCCATCTGTGGCACCCTGGTGTACAGGCCACCAAGCCCCCACCCAACTTTTATAGACAGCATCACTACCCCCAGGCCCTGACGTCAGTCGACTACCTCCTCCTCAGCGACCTAAACTTCCACCTCGAGGACAGCACTGACTAAGCTCATCTTCGTAAACACGATCTCAGCTTGGGACGACTCCTGGTGGCCCACATCCCACAACAACCCCCGTTCACGCCCGCAACTTAGTAATCATCGTCCACTCCTCCCTATCCATGACCCGCCAGGTAAACTGTCACCGCCTCTTGCTGGTATACACACTGCAAACTTCAGAAGATCTTCAGATGGATCCCAGCACACTGTTGCAGGACCGTCACCCATGGAGCAAGCTCGACTACGGCAGCGCCCTCTATGCTGGCACCTCAACGAGGAACATCAAAAAACAAACTCATCCAGAACACTTCCGCCAGACTCAGTCTGGACCTCCCTTTGCCGAGAACACATCTCCCAACACCTAGGGACCCTCCACTGGCTACTGGTCGAGAAGCAAATCACCATCAAGCTTCTCACCCACACGTACAAGGTCATACACACGTCGGGACCAGTCTATCTGAACCACTGCGTCTCCTTCCACACCCCAGCCAGATCCCTCCGCTCAGATGGCCCTGGCCACCATCCCTTGCATCTGCAAAACCACCACCGGAGGACAATCTTTCACCTACACTGCAGAAAACAGCTGTAACAACCTCCCCCTGCACCTCAGACAAAGCCCGTCACTCACCATCTTCAGGAAGAACCTCCAGACGTGGCTCTTTGTTCGAGGCCCCACCTCCCCCAGTGACTTGAGACCCTCACGGTTGAGTAGCCACGCTTTACAAATATTGATTGATTGATTGAGCAGAAAGTTGCAGAGGCTATTATGTGAATGTGTGCTTCTTGAGATCAAAGGTAGATTTGTAGCTTTCAGGAATTGCTTTAATAATGGCAAATGGCCAGCAGTTTAACCAAGAATAAACTTTTGCATAAAAGTATGGTGTGGTATTGGGTATGTGGCAAGGTGAAGTAATACTGTGTCTATTATTGTCTTTTTTTTTGTGTCTTTGGAGAATCTGCACAACTAGGAAAGAAGATAAAGTAAGGTTGCTTTGTCTTTATTTGCTGTTGAACACATCTTACACGTGCGCACACACATTGAATGTTTTAGAACAACAAATCTGGCTTCTATGCAGGACAGTGTTTTAGAAGCACAGTTTTAGTCAGTAGCTGAGATTGTGTCTTAGTGGATGACTGCAGCCTAGGCCCTAACTTAGGATATCGTGGACAGCTCTGAGGCTGCAGATACTGAGTCAGCATCTGAGTGAGAGGAAAATGGAGCATAATCTGGAAGTAATTTTTTAGTCGGTGGAATTCCATCCGATGACTCATCTTCCAGTGATTCTAAGGGACACAATGAAGACGGACATGCTGTCCCTTCCCAAGTGCAGTCTGTGCAGCGGGGTGACTGGAGCAGGTTAGTCCAACCCAGAGAACAGGCACATGCAGCCGCAAACACAGATGGAGTGCTCGCTTGGCAGCACATCAATTTAGCACAGCTCCAAATTCTGCCTTTCAGTAGCGATGCTGGATGTACAGTTGATACAGCTGATTTTTTGATAATGGCTACGCCCCTCACTTTTTGGATGTTCACTTCCTTGAGCAAATTTTTTAGTAAACAAATTTGCTTGGCAAACAATTTCTGAAGGAGCATGGAGGTACTCTAATGCCTCATTTTAGGGCACACCACTGGACTCACCCTTCATTTGTGGAGTTGAAGATATTTTTAGGGCCTCACACTCAAAATGGGGTTGGAGTAGAAAATAACCTTGCAGTCCTACTCGCACGGTTTGGGTAACCTCCATGTTCATCCCGTACATGAGCAGAGATCGTTTTTGCTATTGCAACGTACGCTGCATTTCAATTACAATTCTGCTGCATTGCCTAAGGAACATCTAAACCATGGCAGGTTGTTTAAAATATAGCCTGTCATGGAAAATTTGTCTGCCAGGCTTCCAGAGGTTTATTCTCCCTAGAAAGGATATAGCCATCAATGAGTCCTTGATCCTTTGCAAAGGATGGCGCTCTTCTGGCAGTATATTGCAAGCAAAAGAGCTCACTATGGCATCAAGCTGTATATGCTGTCTAAGAGCTTTACTGTTTTTGTGTACAGCTTGAGAGTGTATACAGGGACTTCACTCTATACCCTGTACGCTGCCCTCCCACACTAGGAGTCGCAGAAAAGATTGTATGGGAGCTTGTCCAGCCACTCCTTCACAAAGGTTGAGCTTTATGTGGGCAATTTCTGTACAGAAGTAGAACTCTTTCGTGAGGTGTGTGGAGCTGGCACTATGGCATGTGGTACAGTTTGTTGTCACTGCTATGGATTCCTGCAAGAGCTTGTTTACAAGAAGCACCAGAAATACCACACCACTGTATTATATTCCAACCAACTGCTCACAGTGAAGTTCTCAGACAGGCGTGATGTGTATGTGCTCACACTAATTCATGATGAGAGCACTTCCCAGTCACAGTTTGGGGTCAGATGGCCAAAGTTCACAAGTCCAGCTGTATACTAGATTACAGCAAGTACCTGGGCAGAGTGGGTAAGAATGACGAGGTTCTTCAGACATACAATGCGAGTCACAAAACTTGAACTTCATACAAGAAACTGTTTACCCACCTGATCCAGATGGTAACATACAATGCTTATGTTGTTTATTGTTAGACAACCATAGGTAGACTCATTTCTGTCCTTATTTTTCAGTTGTCAGCCATTGAATGTCTTACTGCTACAGAAGCAGAAGCCTTCACTTCATATGCTCTGAAGGAAGTAGCAAGGCTACAGGAGCGATAATTTGATGATTGCATTCTTGAAACAGCTAAAATGGCTCAACCATGTTGTCATTGTAGAGTCTGCTCTAAGCACGGAAAGAGGCAGAAGAGTCATCTTTAATGTCCCCAGTGCCCACCTCAGCAAACCCTGTGCTTTGTTACTAGCTTTATGTTGTACCATACAAAAGTGAAGCATTGGGAAATTGACTGTGGTGGCGCTGCCGTTAGGTAAACCTTTCAATGGCTGTGCATCGATACCTACCTTCTTTGGGCTGCTACTTTGCTAGGCAAGCAGCTGTAGAATTTTTGTTCCTCTATTTGAAGAAATCAGGGACTTCCTTTATGGCTTGCTCAACACCTTTATCTACCGTCAGAAAATAGTAGGGGTCCTGATCGCTGATTAACAAATGCATTTTAGTTCCTACGCTACACATAATGGAGGACAGAACATATGCTTAGTTGTCACGGAGTGCCCTGTGTGGAAAAATATTAAAGGCTTGACTAGTTTTTGAAGTGCTTTTTAGTTAACTTATGTAAACAACACAAGGACCACCTTGATTGCCCACGAGAAACGGAGTAAGTGTATTAAAACAATCAAATTTCCTGTAGGACTTATTCCCCAACATTTCTATTTGCTTTGAAAGTGTGCAAACTCAGTAATGTTTATCATAACCAATGCTATTGAGAAAGGGTACAGGACACAACATCTTGTACGATGATTGTTTTCACATCTTTAATATAAGGACAATATACTTTTCCTTATACTTCCAAATTATTAAAGACAACGCAGAGCTCAGACAGTGAACAAGTATATATACTACAACATACAACCTTGGGATCTGTTCAGAGTCTTGTTCTGTGTTGTATAAATACTTGTTCACTGTCTGAGCACTATGTTGTCTGCAATAACTTAGATATATAAGGAAATATATATTGTCCTAATAATATGTGAAAACTGTCAGAAGACAATGTTCTGTACCATATTTCAGTAACAATCGGTATGATACAAGTTTGTAATTGAGTTTTCACATTTTAAAAGCAAAATATCAAGTGCTGGTGAATGAGTCCCACAGGACATTTCTTTGGCCGATTACTTTAGGAACATAGGCAGTATTCTCCAGCAAGTTTGCCTTAGTTTCAACAGTAGAAATGCACGCTCAGTTGAAGGAAAGAGCCCTGAAAAGGACACACCCAACTTGCATCCACAAACAGGAAAGATTTGGATTTAGCACAGTGAGTGCACTGAAGAAACATGAAAAACAGGTTTTCTTGAGCTTCAAGGAGCTAGGGCTAGAAGGTTTTAGTGTAGGTTCACTTGGCAAGTATACAGGATTAGTCAAGACTCTGATGAGGACAGAGACATGAATGGGTAAGAAAAGGTTAGGGTAGGTGTGCTTTCTTAGGGATATTACATAAGTAGAAGGCAGACAGTATTTCATCTTCACCTACAGATTCAAACCCACTGGTGCCGCACTCACCCCAATACTGAGTCACTCCCTCATTCAACTAAGCTGATGACTCCAAACCATATAGAATGCAGCAGGTAGCCTCCTCCCTCAACATCCCACAAAGCACAAACCTGGCACCTAAAACAGGACTCCTAATCCACAGCTCTTTTCAAACTCCTGAAACACACAATCAAAGTCTTACAGAGCACTGGTCCAGCATATCTTAATATACATAGCTCTGCATTCAGGATGACCCCTAGATATGGCTGTACCTGAAGAGGTTGAAGATGAGACTTGGAGAAGTAGAAAGTGAATCCTACAGTGTAAAGTAGGTCTACTGCCGACTGAGTGTGTTGTTGGCACAGTCGTAAGGTGCTGGCTTTGATGAACCAGTCGTCAAGGTAGGGAAACACATGAATGCTTTGCCTTCTGAGTTGTGCGGTAACTGCTGCTAAACACTTTGTGAAGACTCTGGGAACGGTAGTGACCCCAAATGGAAGGACCTTGAACTAGTAGTGTTTGCCTGTACTGACAAACCTTAAGTAGGTTTGATGTGCAGGGTATCTTGGAATATGTAGATGTTGTTTAGATTTAGTGCTGTCATAAAGTTGCCATGCTGTAGAAGTGGAATAACGTCCTGAAGGGTG
Organism: Pleurodeles waltl; assembly: GCF_031143425.1. NCBI lineage: Eukaryota > Metazoa > Chordata > Amphibia > Caudata > Salamandridae > Pleurodeles > Pleurodeles waltl. Next base: position 209,073,022 of record NC_090439.1, read on the forward strand.
AACATGTTAAAACGTTCTGACAGGATATATTTGTTTAATGGTGTGAGGTTGAGAATAGGTCTGCAAGAACCGTCCTTTTTGGGATTCAGGAAGTATAGGGAGTAAACTCCTGTCCCTTGCTATTGTAGTGGAACCGTCTCTGGCCCCTTTGAGAAGAAGGGATTAGACCTCTTGTTTGAGAAGAGTTAGGTGTCCCTGAGATAGCCTTGGATTGCGAAGGGGAATATTGAGAGGAGGGGTGGCAAGCTCCAGATAATAACCATGTTGGATAATGGAAAGGACCCATTGGTCCGTGGTAATGTTGTCCCACTGTGAGTAAAAGAGTTGTAGTCTTCCCCTGACAGGTGTAGGATGAGCCGGGGGAAGACAGTGGTAGTGACTGCATGGCAGTGGAGGAAAAGCTGCATGAGTTGGAGCTCTTTCCTTGTCTTTTGTCACTGTTACCTATATAAAATAGGTGGATTGAGGCTGCCCAGGGGGCAGATGTGGATGCCTCAGAGGTGGAGGGCTTGTAAGAGCCTCTGAACCAAGGGCGGCAAAAAGTGCTTCTTTGAGTGGGGGATTGAACAGCAACCATAGCCTCTGCTTCATCTATGTCCTTTTTAAGCTTCTCAAGGGTGGTGTCCACTTGATGCTCAAAAAGATGCTTCTTGTCGAAGGGCATATTGAGAACTGCCTGCTGGACCTCTGGTTTGAAACCAGAGCAGTGCAGCCTAGCGTGCCTTCGAAGAAAGATGCTGGTATTGATGTTGCGTGCTGCTGTATCAGTGGCGTCCAGGGTGCAGAAAATAAAATTATTAGAAATTACCTGGCCCTCAGGGACTATCTGCTGCTCGCTCTTATGCTGCTCATCTAGTAAGCTCCTCAATTTCATTTCAGTGAGCCCAGTTGTACCTGTGATTTGTGGCCTGTGCCGCAACTCTTTTCTCAGCAGTATCGATCTTCTTGCTCTCCTTCTCAGGAGGAGGAGAATCCCCAGTGGCCTGGATATTGGCTCGCTTCCGAACTGTGGTGGCTACAATGGAGTCAGGTGGAATCTGAGACACAATGTAGAGAGCGTCAGAAGGAGATGATTCATATTTCTTATCCAACCCTGCTGTGATATTTCTAGAGCAGAACGGCTCCTTAAAGATGTCGTCTGCATGGTAAAGTATGCCAAGGAGCATTGGGAGTTAATGAACATCCCTATGGGAGGAAGTAAGTGTACCAAACGGGAAACCATGCTCAATGGGCTCTTTATGTAGCTTCAGATTGTGAAACACAGCTGCTCGAGCTACTACCTTCTAGGAAGATGTAGTGTCTTTGGGGGGTAAGGTGCCTACAGGAAGAGGTCAGGGTCATTAGAGGGGATAGGGTCAGGATCATAAGTGTACCAAGGGTCTGGGTCATGTTAAGGCCCACCTAAAACCCCAGCAGCAAACAGAGGAGAACCCTAAGGAGTGTAATGTCCTGGTGTAGATGAAGTGGGAGAATGAGGAGGTGGAGCTGAAGAAGGAAACCGAGGAGATGGAGGAGACAGAGGAGGAGGTGGAAAAAATGTGGTGGAGAAGGCCTACATGGTGGACTGGTGGCCTTGTCCTTGGTCCTCTTTTTTAGCTGGTGGAGGAATGTCTAAAGCCTCCTGGAATGAAAGCTTCTTTTTTTAAAATACAGGGGAGGAAGGCGTAGCAATAATACGTCCTGTACCCTCCTGTATTTGGAGGCAATGCTGACAAGCGTCCATATTTTCTAGTATGGACAAGGGATAGTGAAAGACTGGCAACGAGTCTCTTTCTTCCGACGGTCTAAGCTCTGATGTTTTTGGCACCAAAGATTACAGTCGGTGAAGTTTGGTCAGCACCAAAGTGGAGGCTGACTGTCTTCAACTCGGTGCCAAGATTAGAAACCAAGACAATCTCTCGGTTTGAGGAAAGGAAGGTCGAAGCCAAGGATGGAGACTTGGACTTTGCAGATGGTTTTGTGCCGAGCCTCAGGACAGGCAGCCAAAGTAGCTTTTCGGTACTGAACATGGTCTGGTGGCAGACCTGCAATCTCAAGAAAGGGAAGAAAATACTTTTTAACAGTCTGATGGTAGGCGGGAGGGGCCATAGTACTCACAGACTGAGCTGAGGCGATCTTTTGGCTTTCGATGTCTGAAGTGTCTTGGATAGAGAGGGCCTCTTCCTCCTGTACAGGCTCCTCTTGAGCATGCTCCTCACAAGAGATGTCTGGGTGTTGACTGGAGTCTTGTGCGCCATTTCCAATTGACATGTTCTTCGGTCCCACAGTCTTTTTTAATCGGAAGGATTTGCAAGCGTTGCAGTGAGCCTCTCAGTGATTGGGGGAAAGGCAGAGATTACATACAAAACGCTTGTCGGTATGCAGAAATCTGCCATGGCACAAGCAGAATGGAGTCTGTTCCATCAGGTTAGCATATCTGTCAGTGTCACAGGTAAGGCAGGCCAGAGTTGGGTGTTGATGCCACAAAGGGCGGGTGGTCAGTTCCTACCCGACGAGTCTATGACGGAAGAAGTGTGAGCGATAACACCATTGAAAATAGGTAAGATGAGAGAGAGAATTCGAAACTGAGTGAGTCCAAAGATGGCGCAAGAGAGAGACACCCGAACCCTACAGCAGAGAGAAAGCAACCTAACAAAGGAGTTGATGCCCATATGCAATATCACCGAGAGGAGTCATTCGATCCCATTGCTTGGAACACTTCTCCTAAGAAAAACAACTTGCATTCAACACTAGATAGCAGGAGTATGCAGAGCTTGTTTATCTACAGCCACACATGCCATTGAACAAGTGTTTTTGTTTTAGTCAAAGGGATTCTAGGTAAAAAATAAAAAATGGTTTGAGCCACCCAAGTCAGTCCACCATGAATACCCCTAGGTGTCTAGTTTACAAAAATAAATTTACAGGTTGGTTAGGTTTACCTACGAGAAGTATGAGCTAGGGTCCAAAATCTACAGGTTTGGAAACAAAGGGTCGATTATCAGTGGAAAAATGTGATGCATTCATGTTGTGTTTTGGCCTATTTCCTGCTGCAGGCACCAAGCCTACCCACACACAAGTGAGGTACCATTTTTATCAAAAGACTTGTGAGAGCATAGAATAGTAGAACATTTGTTATTACCCTCTGGATTTTGCTGCATTTGTGCCTTTCAAACGTAATTAAGTGTTTAAGCAAAAAGACATTTTGAAAAATACCCTCTAAATCATACACTAGAACGTGTGCCCACAAGTGTGCCCACAAATTAAGAGATGTACAAATAACCACTGCTTCTAAACTTCATATCTTGTTCCCATTTCAGAAATACATAGCTTTCCTTGATACACATTTTTCACTCTACATGTTTCACTATATGATTTAGTCTATAATTTTTACTCCATGAAAAAACATTAAATGGTGCAGCTCAGTTGCTGGCTCTTGAAACCTTGGTTTCTTGGAGAACCTACAAACCCTATAAATCCCTGCAACAAGAGGAGTCTACCAGATGCAATGGTATTTTGCTTTTGTAAATCGGCCATCGTGATAAAGTTACAGATGAAAACATCACAAATGGCTGTTTTTTCCTACTCATTTTCAATATTTCTTTGATTCAATAGTTACTGTCTTTGGAAAAACCTAGAAGGATCTACATATATTACCTCTTGCTGAATTCAGAATGTTGTCTACTTTTCTGAACCAATGGGTTTCACATTGGTTTCAACCACAAACTGGAAGTCGGTTGAGAGCACAAAAAAAGGAAACATTTGGATATGTTTGCGAAAAATGCCAAAACTGTGGTATAAAATTAGGATTTTTGATTCAGTTCTGCACATTCCTGAAAGCTGGGAAGATGGTGACTTTAGTACAGCACACCATTCTTTGATGCCATTTTTTTAATTTTTATTTTTATAACTCTTTATTGCATTAGAAAAACATGAACAATAAATATACAGTGCAGTGCTATTGTTACGAAACAATGCTATATCATGATGTCACTGTACCAGAGGAACTCATGTACATAAATCCAAGCTGAGAGATATTCGAAGCCACTGCATCTGAGCTTCCCTCCAACACCCCCATAGATATCCGCATAAGCCCAGTCATTATACAGACAGTAGAAGACAAACATATCAACATCAAAGTTGACCGTGACACATGCCCAGTATGTTCAAGGCGTACCCTCTCCCTCCTCATCCTCCGTACTGACTGCTGAGTTTCCCTCCCCCACACCGGAGAACCGTTCCAGTAATGCCCCCCAAGCCACCACATCTGTTAAGGCACCCTCATCATGTCATGTCAGGCGCATATGTTGCTCCTCCGCTGCGCCCCATTCCATTAAGTCTTTCATCCAACAGGGGGCTGAAGGACTCCGGGGACTCACCCAACCAATTGCTACTCTGCGCCTGCCCAATACAAGCACCAACTGCTCTAACTTGTACCGGACACTCCGGCCCCGTGGTCTCTGTATCACTCCCAGAAGACATGTCATTGGCATTGCTTCCACCCCGAATCTCGTGACCTCCTCAACTCTCCCTGTACTTCCATCCAGAAGTTAAATACTGTCCTGCAGGTCCAAGCTAAGTGCAGAAAGGAAGCACCAACAACACCACACCTGGGACACCCCGCTCTGCATCCCGGGTCAATCTTGTTTAGCCGGATGGGAGTGAGGTATGTCCTATGCACAAAGTTAAAGTGTGATAGTTGAAACCTATTGTTGCATGACAGCGTACGCACCAGTGACAACGCCATTTCCCAATCAGTGTCTTTTGTGTGTTCCCCCAATTCGTACTCCCACACCCTCTGCGCCACACTCTGAGCATCCGGCGGATCCTCCCGAATGGTTTTGTAAAACTGGGTAATCAAGTGTGTTCCCTCACCCCAATTAATCAGTCTGTTCAGCACTGCCAAGGCCTGCGGGGCCACTGGAAAACCACTCCAAAGCTCACGGGGCACACTCTCAAACGATTCCTGAGCTTCAGTAAATGAAATTGAACTCTCCATTGCGGTACAGATCTCCTACCACCTCACAGCCTCCCTGCCTCCAACCCTCCATGGACATCAAATATTCCATCTTCCTAAAGGGTGCTAGGTCCCATATCCTCAGCTCTCTGTCAAAGGGGGCCCTACGAACTACATTCTTAATGGCCTACTCCCAAATCCAAGCAGTGGTCTTGACCAGATAGGAGACGACGAACTCAGATCGACCACCCAACAGCAATAAATGCACCAGCATCCGCCCATCCAGCATTCCTGCCAACAATCTCTTTTCCCAGTTATCGGATTCCATCATCCATTTTGCAGCGTGCTGCAGGTGCGCTGCATAATAGTAACATCTAATATTGGGACTCTCCAGCCCACACTCCTCAAGATCCCTCTGCAACACAGGCAGCGCCATTCTGCTATGTCGACCTGCCCACACCAATGAGATCAGCAAGCTATCCAGACGGCGAAATAGCCGAGCGGACAGTGGAAACAGGGGGTTCTGGACCAGATATAAGCACTGTGGCAAAAACACAATTTTTGCTACAGTGGCCCTGCCCATTACAGAAAAATCAATCTATTCCAGAACGATACCGAATGGTCCAGGCCTGTGATCACTCGCTCTACGTTATGTTTTTCATGTGCAGCCACCGTGTGAGTAGCCCATATGCCCAAATACCTGAAACACTCGACCTCCCACACGAGTCCTACCCTCGGTAAATTATCCTGAGGAACACCACAAAGGGACCCCAAGGGGAACAGGAGGGAATTTTTCCGGTTTAATTTAAGAGCAGAGACATCTCCGAATGCTCCCAGCATCTGCAGCAACAATGGCACTGAAACAAGGGGTTCCCAAAGATATACCCACGCATCATCTGCATATAGGGAAACAACACGAGTAGTCCGCCCCAGCCGGATACCCCATCGTCCCAGCTCCTCCCATAGCCAGAGTGCCAGTGGCTCCACGGCTAGAGCAAAGAGAAGAGGTGAGAGCGGGCATCCCTGTCTAGTGCCCCTGCCAATCTCCCAGGAGTTAGACAGTTCTCCACCTACTCGGATACATGCAGTGGGGGCAGTATACAATATCCTAACCCATGCGCAAAAACCTGGGCTGAACCCCATGCCCTTCAACACCTCTAACAGATAGCCCCACTCAACTGTGTCAAAGGCCTTCTCCAGGTCCAGTGATACTAGCGCCAACTCAGTCTCCTCGCCCTCTGTTTCATGCAGGACATATGCCAAGCAACGCAAATTATAAGTCGTACTGAGACCAGGGATAAACCCTCATTGGTCTTCGTGTACCAAGCTCCAAATCACGCCACGAAGCTGAGTGGCCAATATCTTGCACAGTATCTTTACATCATTATTCAACATGGTAAGCGGGCGATAGGAGGAAGGGTCGCCAAGATCCACTCTAGGCTTGAGCATCAAGCACACAATGCCCTAACGCATAGCTTCTGGCAACATGCCTCGGACCCGGGCCTCCTCAAACACAGCTAGGAGCTTTTCTAGCAAAAGCAGGGAGAAAGTCTGACACAACTCAACCGGAAAACCATCACCCAGAGACCTAGACTTAGCCATCGCAGTGACTGCCTCACTCACCTCCTCCACAAGTTAGAGCAGCCTCCAGCGCAACCCTACTCTCCTGTTCCAAACACGGGAGCCGCATCTGCCGCAGAAACTCTACCATGCCATCCTCCGGGGGTGGCACCCCAGCCCTTGATATCCTCTGCAGGTGCTCCACCAACACCCGAAGGACATCCTTATGTTTGGTAAATATCGCACTGGTAGCATTCCTAATGCACACTATGGCAGGAGCCTCAACCGCCCGCTTCAGAATACACGCCAAAAGTTTGCCAGGTTTATCCCCTTCCCGATGCAGACGCTGCCTATATGCTATAAGTGTAACCCAACGGAGTTTCCCAACAATTGTTTACCTCCTTGTTTAATCAGAGTTCCTCTTTTTAAGCCGTTCTCGTATTTGGTGCCTGCTGCTTCAGAGTCCTCAAAACTTGTGAGTTCCTGCTCCATTTGTCTATGTACCCCACAGGGAGTCCCTATACAGACCCCCGCACTGCAGCTTTCAAGGCCTCTCACTCAATGCCCCTAGATGTCGTCATGTTACAGTTTAAGTCCATATATCCTTTAATGGCCTCTCCCACCTTCTCTCAACAGTCAGGAAGTCCACAGACATACGCCAACTACGTGTCATCCCAGTGATATCCACCCCCCACTGCAGTTGCATCCACACTGGGGCATGATCAGATAAAAACTTACCCAAGTGTGTGATATCTAGGACCTGCGAGCAGCTCAGACCACCCAGAAGACACCAATCCAGCCGACTTTATGTATTATATGTTTTGAAGTGACAAGTGTATTCCCAACCCTCTGGGTGCACCCCCTCCATCTGTCCATCCCATAATCCTACATTAATCATAACTTCCATGAGATTTCACCATCAAAGGTTTAGCTCCCAGCTTTGGTAGGAGACGGTCCATTTCCCCATTCAGTATAAAAATTATAATCCCCAGACCACACAACAGGCACATCCACTCCCTGCCCCAAAATCTCTAGGATACTGGCATAAAAGGAGGGTTCCTCAGTGTTGGGCGCTTAAGTGTTAAGGATAATGATGGGTGCGCCATCTAACATACCCTCTAAGACATATCTTCCCTCAATATCTACTTCACTGTACACGTGGGTGAACGGGACCCTCAGAGCCACCCATATGGTTACGCCCCTTGCATAATAGGGTAAGGAGGACGAGAACATCTGACCCCTTAATTTCTTGGACAGTTTCTGTGCTTCCCCCTCAGTCATATGCATTTCCTGAAGGCAGGCAATATGAACCTTATGTCTCTTCAGGAAGGAGTGCACCCTATTGCGCTTGGTGTATGTCTTGAATCGCCTGACATTCCACATTAATATATTAATCTGTCGACCCATACAGATACTGTACCTCTGTCTCCCCCTCTGGGTCCCCACACTTTACCTCCCTACCATCCGTGGGAAGACAAGGAGAATATACAGGGCCTATCTCGCCAATATACCTGCACTGATTAAACAAATTCAAATGTTGACAAATTGTGCCATCAAAACCCCCTCAAATCCCAACCTCCCACCCCGGATAGACAGTAAAACAAATATAATAAACCATACTGTAGATCCATACTGTGATTGCTGCCAGGACAACAGCCTAAACCCCAACTACCCAAATCTAAAGTCCTACTACAGCCGTGGAGTGATCGTCACCCACCCCGGCACCTGCTTGTAAATGCCTGAATACCACCCCAACTTCACTCACCATTGTTATATGCCCCCCGTGTTCAATACATTCCAGAGTTCAGATGACCGCCCCTCAGACTCTTAAGCTTAGGCTAGCTGCACCCCTCCAGGTGGAGAAAGTGTACTCACGTTGACACAAGCCCCATGAAACAGGGACAACATCAGTTGCGGGATCTTAGAAATATAGTCAGGGCCCTGTGAGCACGTTCCACCATGAACACCCTGGAGAGCCCAGTCGGTCGTAGAACGCCTCTGATCCAACTCTCCACAAAAGTTGTAGCTGCGAATGCCTCTGTGCGCTCTGGGAATCCCAGCAGTCGGATGTTGTTCCGTCGGGACCTGCCCTCTGCGTCCTCCAGCCTCGCATCCAGCCGTCCCACCACGGAATTGGCCTGCACCATCTGTTTCCGCAGGGTCCCCACCTCCGTTTGCAACTCCACAATAGAGCCCTCCGCCACCTTGACCTAATCAGACACCTTCCTGAGGTCCGCCCGGTGGAAACTAACCTCTACTGCAACCGTTTCAATCTTAACCTCCAGGGCCTCCCTGGATCCCTGGATGGCCGCAAGAAGCTCAGCTCGTGACGGCTCCTCAGGATTCGCCTTTGATGCCATTTTTAGCAAAAAACTGACCACTTACCTGGAGCACTTTTTTCCCCATTTCTCTAAAAAAAAAAATTTTTTGATATTTTCTGGCTATTTTCTCGGCCCCTTCCAGGGTAATCCACAAACCCTGTGTACCTTTAGAATGCGGATACAAATTTGGCATGGACACTTTAAGGGGGTGAAAAGGTTATGGAGCCCCAAGAGCAAACTAACCCAAGTAGCCAAAATAGGGCTTAGCAGCTAAGGGGTTAATAATTACGTTAAAATTATAGCTAACATAGATGATTAAATGGGATTATGGTACATGTAGTACATGTACTGTGGATGAGATACATTTGTAGTGTGAAGAAAGCAAGAGTAAGGTTATATCAGGGTCAACCAATAGTGGACATTCTCTCTATAAATAAAAAAAAAGCTACAATGGGATTTGCTGCAAGGCTTGAAGTTCAGATACTTCTATCTGTTGTTTAACTTGAGATTGCCCTTGGTAGTTTGGAAGTGAAGCGAGTGTAATCGTTTAGATTTGTGCTGAGCAGAGGAAATTTGATTTTTGAGTAAAGGAGACTGGTGCATTTAACTTTCTTAAATAAACAGCTTAATTTGCAGGTAATTAATAATATAGTGTGATCAAAGTATGAAGTCTGTGACTAAATAATATAATATATTTAGAAAACATTTACGATATGTTTATTCATTATAACAGTACTGATCATTTTAATTGTTAAAATGTGATTTCCAAAGTCTTTATTATTCAAAGATTTTAAACAGATGAGTCATTAATAATGACCATTGATAGTAATACTGCTGTCCTGCTGCTAATTACACTTTTGTATTTGTTGTCTGTATTGATGTTACTGTGTTATTTGCTGTTGAAATGTCATACTTTTTACAAAAGTATGTGTCATAGATATATTAAAATTCCTTCCTATTGAACCTTAACCAATTCTATCTTTGACATATTGTTGAGTTTATAGGGGGCTATTGAAATATTTTTCAGGTTGATATATTTTCCAACTATTGTACTTTCTATATATAATTTTGGGGAGTGATTGTCCAAAACACAGTCATAAAGCATGTTCACTAATATAAAAAGATGTTTGAAGGGGACAGATTTTCTCATTGAAGGTTATACTACCTATGTATCACTCAGCAGAGAAGTGTCGGCTAAGAAGATATGTTGTCATATAAGTGAAGTATTCACTCTGTATTGAGTACCAAGATAAGGAGCTAATGTATGACAATGTCTTGCAGGCATTGTACATACTTATAATGGGAAAAAGAGGACATAGTGGTATTGTTATACTATCTACATAGTCTTAACTTTGTAGTGAAGTGTTACTGTACAGGCTTTTTCCAAACCCCATTCAAAACCCTGTTTAGTGAAAGAAGGTTGTGTGCAGAGAGCTTACTTACTTATTGAAGATCTTTACACCCATACATGACTGTTTTGACATTAGGGTCTGCTGTAACTGAACTAAATCAAATATATTATACTGTAGTGAATCCTAGCTTGATTTAATGGGAAGCAGGAGTTAGCTTAGCCTTCTGGCTTGCAGACTTGTGTCCTCATCACCCAGTGACTTTTACCCTACTTAGCTTGCTCTGTTAAAGCGCAATTATTTAATTATATCTTTCCAAGATGGCTGCATTGTTTTAGTTAGGAAAATGTTTTAGTTTCGACAATGTTTTAGTTTCATGCTATCAGTGCCACTCTGCTAAGGCGTCACTATCAACGATAGATAATGAAAATGTCACTTACCCAGTGTACATCTGTTCGTGGCATTAGTCGCTGCAGATTCACATGTTTCGCACAGTCCGCTGCCTGGTGTTGGGCTCGGAGTATTACAAGTTGTTTTTCTTCGAAGAAGTCTTTTTTGGTCACGGGACCGAAGGACTCCTCCCTCTTCGGCTCCATTGCGCATGGGCGTCGACTCCATCTTAGATTGTTTTCCCCGCAGAGGGTGAGGATGGAGTTGTTTGCTATAAATAGTGCCCATGCAATGGAGTGAATACGTATGTACATAAAAAGTTTATAATAATTATTTACAAATGTACAAATGTTTAAGATTTAAGATCTACTTCTAAACGGCTACAGGCTTCCCGGGGAGGCGGGAGGGCACATGTGAATCTGTAGCGACTAATGCCACGAACAGATGTACACTGGGTAAGTGACATTTTCAGTTTGATGGCATATGTTGATGCAGATACACATGTTTCGCATAGACTATAAAGCAGTTACCTCCCCTAAAAGCGGTGGTTTAGCCTGTAGGAGTTGAAGTAGTTTGGAATAATGTTCTTAGTACAGCTTGGCCCACTGTAGCTTGTTGTGCATTTAGTACGTCTACACAGTAGTGTTTAGTAAATGTATGAGGCGTAGACCAGGTTGCAGCCTTACATATTTCGCTCATAGGAATGTTTCCTAGAAAGGCCATTGTAGCACCTTTCTTTCTGGTTGAGTGTGCCTTTGGTGTAATAGGCAATTCTCTTTTGGCTTTAAGACAGCATGTTTGAATACATCTGACTATCCATCTAGCAATGCCTTGTTTAGAGATTGGATTTCCTATGTGTGGTTTTTGAAAAGCTATGAACAGTTGTTTTGTTTTCCTGATTAGCTTTGTTCTGTCAATGTAGTACATTAGTGCTCTTTTGATGTCTAATGTATGTAGTGCCCTTTCAGCCACGGAATCTGGTTGTGGGAAGAACACTGGCAATTCTACTGTTTGATTTAAATGGAATGGTGAGATTACTTTTGGTAGAAATGTTGGATTTGTTCTTAGAACTATATTGCATTTCACAGGAATGCATGGGTTCGAAAGGTGGACCCATGAGTTTTGTTAAGACGATGTTAAGGTTCCATGAAGGAACTGGTGGTGTTCTTGGTGGTATAATTCTTTTTAGCCCTTCCATGAATGCTTTAATAACTGGTATTCTAAATAGAGACGATGAATGAGTAGTTTGTAGGTAAGCAGATATTGCTGCAAGGTGTATTTTTATAGATGAAAAAGCGAGATTCGCTTTTTGCAAATGTAGTAAGTATCCCACTATGTCCTTTGTAGAGGCATGCAATGGTTGGATTTGATTGGTATGGCAGTAGCAAACAAATCTTTTCCACTTAGATGCATAGCAGTGTCTAGTGGAAGCTTTTCTAGCTTGTTTTATGACCTCCATGCATTCTTGTGTGAGGTCTAAGTGTCTGAATTCTAGGATTTCAGGAGCCAAATTGCCAGATTCAATGATGCTGGGTTTGGATGCCTGATCTGTTGTTTGTGTTGTGTTAACAGATCTGGTCTGTTGGGTAGTTTGACATGCAGTACTAGTGAAAGGTCTAGTAGAGTTGTATACCAAGGTTGTCTTGCCCATGTGGGTGCTATCAGTATGAGTTTGAGTTGGTTTTGACTCAACTTGTTTACTAGATATGGAAGGAGAGGGAGAGGGGGAAAAGCGTATGCAAATATCCCTGACCAACTCATCCATAGAGCATTGCCTTGTGATTCGCGGTGTGGGTACCTGGATGCGAAGTTTTGGCATTTTGCGTTTTCTTTTGTTGCGAACAAATCTATCTGGGGTGTTCCCCAAATTTGAAAGTACTTGTTCAGAACTTGGGGGTGAATTTCCCATTCATGGACTTGTTGGTGGTCTCGCGAAAGGTTGTCTGCTAGTTGGTTTTGGATCCCTGGAATAAATTGTGCTATTAGGCGAATGTTGTTGTGAATCGCCCACTGCCATATTTTTTGTGTTAGGAGGCACAATTGTGTTGAGTGTGTTCCTCCTTGTTTGTTTAAATAATACATTGTTGTCATGTTGTCTGTTTTGACAAGAATGTATTTGTGTGTTATTATGGGTTGAAAGGCTTTTAACGCTAGAAATACTGCTAACAGTTCTAGGTAATTGATATGAAATTTTGTTTGGTGTACATCCCATTGTCCTTGAATGCTGTGGTGATTGAGGTGTGCTCCCCACCCTGTCATGGAAGCATCTGTTGTTATAACGTATTGAGGCACTGGGTCCTGAAATGTCCGCCCTTTGTTTAAATTGTTGCTGTTCCACCATAGAAGCGAGAGGTATGTTTGGCGGTCTACCAACACCAGATCTTGAAGTTGACCCTGTGCCTGTGACCATTGTGATGCTAGGCACTGTTGTAAGGGTCGCATGTGTAGTCTTGCGTTTGGGACAATGGCTATGCATGATGACATCATGCCTAGAAGTTTTAGCACAAATTTTGCTTGTATCTTTTGGTTTGGAAACATAGCACTTATTACCTTGTGGAATGCTTGCACTCTTTGTGGACTTGGAGTGGCAATTCCCTTTGATGTGTTGATGGTTGCTCCTAGATATTATTGTGTCTGACACGGTTCGAGGTGTGATTTTGTATAGTTGATGGAGAACCCCAGTTTGTGAAGGGTTTGTATGACATATGTGGTGTCGTTTGTGCACTTTTTTTACTGTGTTGGTCTTGATTAGCCAATTGTCCAGGAAAGGAAACACATGTATCTGTTGTCTCCTGATATGTGCTGCTACTACTGCTAGACATTTTGTGAACACTCTTGGTGCAGTTGTTATTCCGAATGGCAACACTTTGAATTGGTAATGTATTCCTTTGAATACGAACCTTAGGTACTTTCTGTGAGAAGGGTGTATCGGTATATGAAAGTACGCATCTTTTAGGTCTAATGTGGTCATGTAATCTTGCTGTTTGAGCAGTGGAATGATGTCTTGTAGTGTGACCATGTGAAAGTGGTCCGATATGATGTAGGTATTTAGTGTCCTGAGATCTAATATTGGTCTTAATGTTTCGTCTTTTTTTGGAATTAGAAAGTACAGGGAGTAAACTCCTGTGTTTTTTTGTTGTACTGGTACTAACTCTATTGCATCCTTTTGCAGTAGTGCTTGAACTTCTAGTCCTAAAAGTTCTAAATGTTGTGGTGACATTTTGCGTGTTTTTGGAGGGATGTTTGGTGGGAATTTGTGGAATTCTATGCAATAGCCATGTTGGATTATTGCTAATACTCAATTGTCTGTTGTAATCTGCTGCCAAGATTGGTAGAATTGGCTTAGTCTTCCCCCCACTGGTGTTGAGTGAAGGGGTTGTGTGACTTGAAAGTCACTGTTTAGGTGGAGGTGTTTTTGGAGTCTGGAATCTTCCCCTACTCCTTGGGAATTGACCCCCTCTATATCCCCTGAAACCTCCCCTTTGGAATGAACTCTGATATGGTGTGGTTCTTGTTTGTTGGCTGGTGGTGTCTGTGGGTTGGCCACGAAACCCCCCTCTAAATGGAGTTTTTCTAAAAGAGCCTCTGCTCTGCGGGGAGTAGAGTGCGCCCATGGCTTTGGCCGTGTCTGTGTCCTTTTTAAGTTTTTCGATGGCTGTGTCCACTTCAGGGCCAAAAAGTTGTTTCTCGTTGAAGGGCATATTAAGGACAGCCTGCTGGATTTCAGGTTTGAAGCCTGAAGTGCGGAGCCAAGCGTGTCTCCTTATGGTGACAGCAGTGTTGACTGTTCTCGCTGCAGTATCGGCTGCGTCCAGTGAAGAGCGGATTTGATTGTTTGAGATCGTTTGTCTCTCTTCAACTATTTGCTGCGCCCTTTTTTGGTATTCCTGGGGAATATGGTCTACGAGAAGTTGCATCTCATCCCAGTGTGCGCGGTCATATCTGGCCAGCAGCGCTTGAGAATTTGCGATGCGCCACTGGTTGGCTGCCTGTGATGCTACTCTTTTTCCTGCCGCATCAAATTTTCTGCTTTCTTTGTCCGGAGGTGGGGCGTCGCCAGATGTATGGGAATTTGCTCTCTTGCGAGCTGCCCCTACTACTACGGAGTCAGGTGGTAACTGCGAAGTAATAAACACTGGGTCTGTGGGTGGTGGTTTGTATTTCTTATCCACCCTTGGGGTGATGGCTCTTGATTTTACGGGCTCTTCAAAAATTTGTTTTGCGTGCCGTAACATCCCTGGTAGCATTGGGAGACACTGATATTGGCTATGTGTAGCCGAGAGGGTGTTAAATAAAAAATCATCCTCTATAGGATCGGAATGCAGTTGGACATTGTGGAATTCTGCAGCCCTAGCCACCAGTTGCGAGTATGAGGTACTGTCCTCTGGCGGTGACGGCTTTGTGGGGTATGAATCGGGATCATTGTCCGGCACTGGGGTGTCATATAGGTCCCAAGCGTCTTGATCCTGATTATCTTGACTTATGGTAGTTTGCGCTGGTGAGTGCATTTGTGGCGGTGTTTGTGCCGGCGATGCCTGTTGTGGTGGAGAGGGCGGAGCCGTGTCTTTTTTAACCACTTTGGCTTGTGGTTGTGCGTCATCCTTGAGAAGTCCGATCCTTCTTTTCCTCATTATTGGGGGAAGGGTTGATATCTTCCCTGTGTCTTGCTGGATGTACAGTCTCTTTTGTGTGTAGTCTGATTCTACACTTTGGAGCTCTTGTCCAAATCTGTGCATCTGGCCACTTATTCCTTGTTCCTCTGTGTAGGATGAAGGTGTGGAACTTTTCGGCGCCGAGAGAGAATCTTTTTTCGGCTTCGGCACGATAGAATTTTTGTGGCTTTCGGCAGTGTGTCTCGGTGCCGATGTTTTTCGGTGCCGGCATCTTGTTTTTGCCTCTCGGAGCCGCTATCTCGGCTCCGAGGTTGCTCCATGGCGGTCCCTCGACCGGAGTCGGGTGTCTTCGCTATGGGCGTGCCCTTTTTCGACGCCTTCGACGGGTCGCCGGTTTTATGGGTCGAGCCATGGCCTGTTGGCAGTGGCGTCCCCTGGGCTTTTGTCTTCTCGATGGTTTTAATTTTCGACGTCTTACTCACTGTTTGTTGCTGTTGTTCGACGTCGGAGTCTCCGGGTTCTGATTCCGGAACCGAGAATGTTTCCTCTTCGTCGTCGAAACGTTGTTTTGTTGGCGTGGACGCCATTTGTAGACGCCTGGCTCTTCGGTCCCGGAGTGTTTTTCTGGACCGGAAGGCTCGACAGGCCTCACAGGTATCCTCCTTGTGCTCGGGGGACAAGCACAAGTTACAGACCAAGTGCTGATCTGTATAAGGATACTTACTGTGACATTTTGGGCAGAAACGAAACGGGGTCCGTTCCATCGGCTTCGATGTCGCACGCGGTCGGGCCGACCAGGCCCCGATGGGGGAATCGAAGCTACCCCAAAGTCTTCCGATGATCGGTGTCGATGTACCTAACTATCCCGATACCGAACGGAACAATACCGACGCTTTCTTCCGAGATTCTGACTAACTTTCCGAACCGAAACACGGAGCGAAAAGGAATACGTCCGAACCCGACAGCGGAAAAAAACAATCTAAGATGGAGTCGACGCCCATGCGCAATGGAGCCGAAGAGGGAGGAGTCCTTCGGTCCCGTGACCAAAAAAGACTTCTTCGAAGAAAAACAACTTGTAATACTCCGAGCCCAACACCAGGCAGCGGACTGTGCGAAACATGTGTATCTGCAGCAACATATGCCATCGAACGATGTAGATATTCACATTAGGTACTTTTCCACTTTGTGCTTTCGAGGGAATTGTTTATGTAATTGCCACCCCAAACATGTCTTGTTATCTATTGTTTGGGAACAGACCTACTTCAGGGTCTGATCAGATCTGAAGAAATGCACCTTACACAGACAGTCAGAGGGACTCCTACCAGATGCCATCAACGCTATCTATGCTGCACGTCGCCTTGATGCTGACCCAGTCTTCGTGTCCCTACAGAGTCTGATCTAGAGACCTCATTCCGAGGTAATGAGGGTTGGAGGGCTCTTCTCATGGACATGGTAATGGCAGATTAGGTTTAACACACCTAGCTCTCTTTAGGTTAAGGGTTAGGTTCATCATGCTAGGGTATTAGGATATATTTAATATCTCATGTAATTTTATGTTATTGCAAGATGGTGGGCTTTGTTGTAATAATGACTCTTGTGTTCACAATTCTGCTTCTTGCACTGTTCATTGTCCGAACCATTGCAGCCCATGCAATTTATCATTGCAGTATTGTTAATAAAAACAGATTGATACTTTACTGCATCTCTTCATTGCCTGTGTTTGATTGAGACATGTTGTTCATGTGAGAAAGGGGTAATATCCGTTTAACCACAACACTCCCTGAGATGTTGCACTCTTGAGTCCATGCGTAAAGGCTGCTACAAATCACCTTTTATTGTTTGGCTTTTTATTGAGGTACTGCTTGTGAGCTGGGAGGGCTGGGACGACAATTGCGACTTGTTGTAGGACTGGCATGGTTGCCTACAAACATAAGTACTGTCATCCTTAAACCAGCAGTCTTGCCAAGAGAACTACTCAAACTAAGACATGGCTCCACCAACGATGCTGTTTAGGTACTAATTTACGGATACCCTGACTATCACTGTCTCACATACAACAGGTACCCTAAGTACCATTATACGGAGACGTCCGTGGTCTTCGGGAGGATCTTCCTCAGATGAACAGGGAGTACCTAATTAGGCTGTAGTTTGTTTGAGCTCGACCAATTAAAAATACTTTTTCCCCACTTGTTCCGTCTCTCTTACCCATTTCACAGTATGGCTAATGCCATAGACGTTCCTGAGAATGCTAGACAAGCATTAACACTAGACCTAGCAGTGCATGGCTTAAGAGTTAAGGGTGGGGATGTCACATTCATAGTAGAAGCTAGTGAACCTTACCAAACAGAAACATTCTACTCTTGGGTCACCTTTCCTGAGGATGACCAAAGATCAGTTACATTCCACACATACAGAATTGCAAACGTACCTCATCCGTACTAAGCATACCAGTATCATAAAATCCCGATTACTTATCAAGAACATCAGAACTGGTTTAATGGCGCCCTACCACACGTATTACAACCCATGAGATTAGGTCCCTTATGTAATGAAGGACCAACGTGGCCTATGTTTGCCACATACACACCTCACCCAGGTATACAAAACATGCAGGTAGCTGATCTGTACAATTTATACATTGAGCTAGTAAACTATATAGACGACTTGTTCAGTTCATAATGCGAACTCTGAACACTAAACTAGAGTGACCAGCACCTGCTGGATACCAATTGGCTACTACTGTGATTAATCCACAAACAGTACATTCTATCATACGTAAAGTGCCCACAGAACAAGAGAAAATCCCACTCTGGATACCCCAGAAAACAAATCAGTTGGAAGCTGTGTATCCCCATACGGGGCCACAGGAAAAACACAGAATTCTCACAATGTGCTTGCCCTTCGGGATGGTTCCCTCAGTGGATGACTGCGCCACACGGGTACAGTATTCGCTGCAATTTACACATGGTGCTCCAACTCTTGCCAATTTACCAGAAGTGTTAAAACAAGCTCAGAATGAGCATGGGGTGCACGGGCCCTCGATTTGGGTAAAAAATGAATGCACAACTTTGATGCAGTCTCCTCAACCACACTGAGTAACATCCAAGGAGAAACAGTAGCACTGGCTATACGTCAGGGGCTCCAAGAGATTCCACATTTGGACCTGGAGAAACAGCTACCCAAAATTATTTCTGACACCTATACTAGAATAGGACGGGATAGTTTGGGAGCCAAGCCAAAAAAGGTAGAAATACAGAGTACCATCCCTAAGGAAGGTACCAAACAAGCACAGAAGGGTTCTAAAAAGCGCTGGGATAAATAAAAGCAATTTAAAGACAAAGTCAGAGAGCAGATTCTCCATACCCAGAGAACTCAGACAGGAGATATACTCTCAGAAACAGAGAAAATATAAAAGCTCCTGACAGATATACTGATTCACATCCCTCTCGTTCCTTTCAGGATGCACCGGATAGACGTAGTGAGAGAGGGGCTGTTCAAATCAGCGTACTGAATACGTGAAACAGAAGAAAGACTCACGCGGACTTCAGACAATAAAGAAGATATGTCTCCACAACAACAGTTTAAAAAGAAAAAGGTGACAGCACTGTCAATGAAAAATGCCAGTACACTTAAGAACACTGCTGAAGAACAAGATGTGGGCAGTGACACTGCTAGACAGCACGGCAGAGGTCACAATATGTCACCAGAGTCTGAAAGATCATCTGGATGCGACAGCAACTAGTGACTTCATTGCAGTTGATACTGAACACTGGCGCGTTCTCCCACCTGACATGGTTTATGATTTAAATATCCAAACTGGGGGAGACAGAGCACACCATTAGTGTGATATTCTGGGATGAACTTAATTGTGATGTCCTGCTGCCGGAGAGGGACTGGCCACCCAAGTATGTTCGTTAGCTCCCACATGGGGAATATGTCATTTTGCTGTCTTTCTCCAATCTTGTTCCAGAAGCGGTAAAACAAGCCTACTCTGTCAACTGGGCTTTAGCGCAGGCACCTGCACTATACTGCAATCATGTAGGCTGGGACAAGGACTCTCCTTGTCATGTAACACCTATTAGTACTACACCCCAGCCTCAGCCACAATATCCTGTTAAACGCAAAGCAAAAGATCCAGTGAGGGAGATCCTCACTCAGTTCGAGTACCAGGGCGTAATTGAGCCCTGTGTCTCTGCAATGAATAACCCATTATTCCCTTGTTGAAAAACCCGACCATTCATACAGAATGGTCGTAGATTACAGACACTTAAACAGTCATACACGCACATACGCAGTACAAAATTCACGTAGCACAGTACTAACAACATGGTGCGTAAAAAATATAAAACAACCTTGGATATCTCCAATGTTTTTTTCTGCCAAAACTTAGCACACGAAAATGGTGACCTGAGAGCATTCTCGTTTGGCTCACAAAAACGTTTCTGCTGTTTGCCCCACGGCTACAAGAACAGCACAGGGCTGTTTTCAGCCCGTGTAACATCAATATTACATGATATTGATCCCGAGGTGTTGTCTTACGTGGATGACATCTATCTCACAGATGATGGCCTCAACATTCATCTTGCCAGGGTCGATCGGATTGTTTTAGGATTCACAGCCCTTGGTTATAAATTTAATTTTAGGAAAACAAAAATAGCCTCTCAGTGTACTATTCCTGGGATACGAGCTATCAAACGCAAGCAAGAGCCTGGCCCCCCATTTTTTTTTTTTTTTTAGAGAACTCCTGCCACCAAATACAATCAAGAAACTACAGTCTTTACTTGATTTCTTTAACTTTGGCAGAACTTACATTCCGGACTATGCACAACCTATCAAGCCACTTTATGACTCAATACGCCCTGATTTTCTTAGCAGACACTGGAAAATAGAACACACACGCGTCCTTATAGAACTTCGACAGGACATGCTAGAAGCAAAATACTTACACACGCGTGACAACAAAACACATTTGGTCATCAGAATAATTGCTGGTGCCCTTGGGTTCACTTATGTCACCTTTAACGAACGAGACACCGTGCCCATAGCATATACATTTCATTTATACTGTAATGCAAAACAATGTATTGCACCCACAGAAAAAATGTGAACTGCAGTTCAGATGGCTGTCATTAAGGAGAGGCCACTTGCCCAAGGAAAACGCATTACTGTTGTTACACCGGTGCCAGCCTTGGAGGTCATCATCAAAGTATTACATCCACGTTGATTCAGTGGGCAACCTTCCCGACTACCACCTAGGTTGATTACGTTTTTCATCCCAAACTTCAGACACAAGAATTTCTCCAATACAAACAGGAGTACCCCACACCTCTAGGTATTTTGCCACTTGACAGATACCATGCTGTCATTTACACTGATTGTTCAGCACAAACAGCTATAGGTACTAAGCATCAATTCTCAACTGCTTGCGCAGCTGCGAGTGGAGTGATGAAGGATGGTGTATTCCAGCTTCATAATACCTGTACGCAGACCCTCAGGGACTGCTCAGCTGGCTGAACTCAAAGCCCTTATCTTAAGGGCTAGAACACACAGAGCCAGGACAACTGACTTTGATTGTCTGTGACTCATACTACTGCGTCCAGTCCTACAATGATTATCTTAATAATCATTGGTGACTGAATGGGCTTAGAGACTCCAAAGGGAACACCATAAAACACAGAACGCTGTGGTGAAGAGTGGCTCATAAGCTACCTTGCGTCCATGTAGTACATACATTGGGCCACCAACGTATAGGAGTACACATTATTGGCAATAATTTTGCTGATGAAGCAGCCCAATCTGTTGCTACGGCTTCTGTGGCTCTAGTGACTCGTTCTCAGATGAGATTGGATAATGAAATTTTGGATGCCGTGAAAGCTTCGGCTGAAGGCAAGCCTCTTTCAAAAGCATACCCTACAAAATACTCTTACGACATCACTGCACAGAATGTTGCCTACACACCACCTTCCTGGGGTTGCAGATCGAGTGATCCCCAATAAAGACCAGGGATTAGATCTAATAAAAACAGCACATGAAGGTGGCACTTCTGCACATGCTGTTATGACGCCACAATAGCACTCTTACAGAAATGCTACCGGTGGCCAGGTCTATACAAGCAGACCAAGCAATGTGTCTTTTGCTGTGACATTTGCCAGCTGATCAAGGGCTCAAACATCAAATGCTCTTCTCAGACATCTCTCTTAGTGTCCAATAGGCCACAACAATGTGGGTACCTGAACCACTGTGGTTCCCTACAACCTGATGGTACATACAAATACATTTTAGTCGCTGTAGGTTCTTGTTCTAGAGTCCTGTGGGCATGGCCACAGCAGTCGGCTGACGTTCAAACTGTTATCAAAAACTTGCTGATCTTTATCGGTTCATATGAAGTTGGAGCATTCCATTCGGAGCAGGGCCCTGCGTTTGCCTCTAAGGCATTCAGGGATACCATGGGGACGATGGGTGTTGACCTCCATTACTCCTCACCACCCCGTCCCGAGGGAAATTCGGTTGTGGAGAGGAGGAATTGTGATCTAAAGAAGTCCTTAACAGCTGGAGTATTAGGTTCTGGCCGCAGCTGGCTTAATTACCTATATCAGGTTCAGAGAGTACTGAATAATCTGCCAAGAAGGTCCTTCGGGGGACACACTCCCTATGAGGTTCTCTTTGGCATACCTATGTATGTCCCAGATCTAGATGGCCCTGGTTTGGTGGCAGCAGATACACCTTTTGACATAAATGAACGTCTCACTGCCTTACAGAAGCTTCAGCTATTTTGTGATGATAAATCATCTAGCAGTGCAGCCACCTCAGTAATAAGGGATTTGCCAACAACTTTTACAGGCTGGATTCCTAAAGTTGGGGATCTGGTTTCATGAGAAGATTGCTGTGAAGAAGGAATTCGGCCCATCCCACAGAGCACCGTGGACTTTCTTTGTGTCCCCACAGAGTCCGATCTAGAGACCTCATTCCAAGGTAACGAGGGTTTTGGGGGTGGGGGGGGGCTCTTCTCATGGACATGGTAAAGGCAGATTAGGTTTAACACACCTATCTCTCTTTGGGTTAGGTTCATCATGCTAGGGTATTAGGACATATTTCATATCTCATGTCATTTTATGTTATTTCAAGATGGTGGGGTCGTATTAATGACTCTCGTGTTCACAATTCTGCTTCTTGCACTGTTCATTATCCTAATCATTGCAGCCCATGCAGTTTATCGAAGATTGCAGTATTGTTAATAAAAACCTATTGATATTTTACTGCATCTCTTTCATTGCCTGTGTTTGATTGAGACATGTTGTTCATGTGAAAAAGGGGTAATCTCCATTTAACCACGACACTCCCTGAGATGTCGCACTCTTGAGTCCATGCGTAAAGGTTGCCACAAATCACCTTTTACTGTTTGGGTTTTTGGTGAGATACTGCTTGTGAGCCGGGAGGGTTGGGACGACAGTTGCAACTTGTTGTAGGACTGGCCTAGTTGCCTACAAACATAAGTACTGTCATCCTTAAACCAGCAGTCTTGCCTAGAGCAAGAGTCAAACTACGACTATACATGGCAATAGACCGGATTCTGACGGGAGACTGATTTTTTTTAGAGTCAAAAATTGCTTTATTTTGGCCGTCTCCCACCTGAAACTGCCTCTACTTCAATAGAAGTCGATGGTAGAAATACAATCTCCCACATTTTTTCATAATCTGCGTCTTTCCTCTTATAAAATGTTGGCATGTATGCATATATGCAGCTCACTCAGAGAAAAGATGCTTGCAAAGGAATGATTTACTTACTAAACTCTAACACAGGTTTCATCCATTACATAGGTACTTTGTAGAGAGTGAATGTTGTCATTAAACTGAAGCTTTCATGCTGTATAAAATTGCACAGGATAGACTCAAGGTTTAATCAATTTGCACAGTTTTTTAATCTGTGTCCTTTTAAAAAGTGTTCTGTTGGTTTCTCACTAATGCCATTTACATCCAGCATTTATCATGGGGCAAGGTCTCAGCAGAGAGACCTGCTGCCATAAAAATGAAGCCCTTTCCCTGAATACAGTTATAAGAAAAAAAAAACACATCAAAATGTACCATACAGTCTCTCTACCCTCTTAAAATCTGATAACAGAAGGTCTAGTGTTTTTTCTGGAGCTTCCTACATAGATCCTTTACCCTTTTCAGAGGTGTCAGTAGAAACGCTGCTGTTTGTAAACTGAATAAAGCATCCTGTTCACTGTGAGAAAAGGTCTCTCCAAAGAGATGAGCTTATTACAACAACTTTCACACCCAGCCTTCACCCTGAAAAGAGGTCTCATCAGACAGGTCACAAAAAAGAAGCATTTACCCTCTATACACTTATAACAAAAGGAGCCTTCTTTCATCAAACTGTAACATCTAGAAAGTGTACCCTTTTAAAATGTGATAATAGAAGACCTTCAGTGAAGCTTTCTCCAGAGATCTTTTACCCTTTTCTACTGTGTCATTAGAGAAACTGTTATTTATAAACTGAGTCAAACATCTTGATCACTCTGAGAAAAGATCTGTAAAGCAAGATTGCTTCAGTACTAAAGCTGATTACACCTATCATGTACCCTGTAGAGAAGTGTGACCAGACAGAAACTGAATGATTCGCTTTTATACACACTATCGTCTTGTATGAGGAGGAGTTACCCTTTAATGAAACTACCATATACAATCGGTACCCTGTTAAACTCTGCCATGGTAGCGTCTAGTGTTTCTCTAAAAATCTGTACACTAACCCTTTACTGTGTTCAGAAGGATCAGTAGAAATCTTCCTATGTGTAAACCCATTAATACATCATATTCACTCAGAGGAGACACCTTTCTAAAGGGTTAAATTACTCACTTAAGACTTTTAAACCCAGCATTTAACCACTACAAACCTATTAGTAGAGAGGGGATGTTATGACAGAAGTGAGACATTTACTCTGCATAGAATTTTATTTTAAAGATTATTTTTAAATGCAACTTAATTGTCCTCATTCTCCACTGTTTACAAATGTAGTAGCAGAGGGGCATGGCCAAGATGGCAGGAATGGTGGACATGTTCTTGTGAGCTCCTAGCCGACATCGCCACAGACATTGATTTCTGGGTGCTGGTGTAGCCTTGAAATATTATCTGTTCAGTTGTTTTACTGTGTTCCTTTTGGTTAATTGTTTGGTCACTCATCAGGTATGGAAACAGTTTGCCCCTCACCTGTTCCTCCACCGCACTTGACTACAGCCTGCATGGGTCCCACTGAGTCCTCCCCACGATCCCAGGACCTCACTGCTTGAGGTGATGCCTAGCACCATATTCACCCAGTTAACATGAGGGCCCACTTGGTCATGACGTGGAAACCTAGGCTGTTGGACTGGATTAAAAGGGGAGTTGTCCTACAATTTGTCCACAGATGCAATCCAGCCACCCTGTTGCTTCAAGAGACATCTGCAGGGTCGCAACTGCCCGTTCCTAGTGCTATGACAGAATATATGATGCAAGGTACTCCTGAGGCTCACGGCAGGGGTGGCCATCCTTCTGCATAAGTCCGTGCCCATGGTGTTCACATAGATAACAAGGGATGCCAAGGGTCGATATTTAGTTACAGAGGGCAATATGGGGGTGACCCCTATAACTTAGTGTGCACGTTCCACCAGCCTTGCACCTCTCCACATTGTTGGACCTTAAGAGACCTGGCCAGCACTTTACCCACCCACCACCCTGGGGTCAGAATAACAGGTGGGGATTTAAATTACGTTAGGGAACCACACGACTAGTACAAATTGACAAACAGACCCCCAAGACAACAGGGGGGCCTGGCAGACTGGATAGGGGGACTGGGGTTGAGTGACTAATGACTCATTTAAACTACTGGCAAATGGGAACATTCCCACACATCCACAGCAAATGGCTTAAGAACTGGCATTGAGGACTTGTTTTTTAAGCGTCAAACCTCCTGCACACCACAGGGTCCCATATTGTATCCCAAGGCATATTGGATCATGCCCTGGTAATAAATTGTTTTGGGCCTCCAATGACCAGAGATTGCCTGGGATGAAGACTCAATGCATGGCTCCTCACTGACAGACAGTTCACTGATCACATACTAGGCGAATTGAAAGCATTCCTTACTCTTAATAAGGGCTCAATGTAGTTGATTAAGTGTTTTGGGAGTCGTGCAAAGCCTCAATGAGAGCGATCTGTGACGTCTGTCAGAATACGACCCTAGAGTTTGGACCACCAGGAGACTGCTGCCACTGCCAGGATCATGGATTCCGACGGGTTAGCGGAGGTCGAAGTCGTGGATGGTAATGGAGGCACTGAGTTCTGCACCACCATGCTGATCACAACTTCCATTTCCGCAAGCCTTTTCAAGGCAGGGTCCCCGCCACGAAAAGGCTGGTCTAAAGGCAGTGCTGCGGGCCACAGAGGCCCTCTTCCCCGCACTTTAAGAATGCACACTATCTGTGATGGAAGACAGTGCGCATTCTGAGGGTGCTGGGGGCACCCTCTGCACGACGGCATTGGCCTTGGCTCCCCAAGGAGCCGAGGCCAATGCGGCACACTATTTTCACTGGGCTGACCAACAGCAACATCCTACCATGGAGGTTTCCGCCAGTCAGCCAGATGAAAACATTGTAATAGGGCCAGGGGTGAGACTTCCAGCTTCGTGGCAGTCTCCTCCGCACGGGTCTGGTGGGCTAACGGTCAGCCCGCCAAACTCGTAATGAGGCCCTTAGACTCCTATTAAACAAATACAGCAGAGAAACAGTGCGGCAAAAACAACTACTGCAATGCCTTTGTTCTTGTTGAGTTAGGAGACTAACAAACCTTCAAGGACATTCATTGGCTTACTTATCACATCAGTTTTGTGATAGTACTTTCCATCACATACGGACGCTGTCTATGCACTACAGTTAAATGCATAATCTAGTACGAAAATTGTATTTTCTTAATGAGTCCAGCTCTTCAGCTTCAAAAACTAAATGATAAGTTATTAAAAGGTATTCATTCTAAAGGTAAGTTCTGTTATAGATAATATTCAGATAACATACTTTGGGCCTGAAACGCCAACGGATGAAAATTAGATGGTAGTAGAAACCAACAATGACATTTCTAATAAAAGACAGTTTTAGAAAACTTTAAAAAGAAAACTGATGCATTTTCCACAAGAACTGCAGACATTCCTGACAAAATCTGTGTTTTTTGTAGGCAAACTTCAGATCACAAACCAAAAAAACAAAAGCTTGTGGAAAAAATAAAACAGAGTGATCTAATACAGTGGTTTAATCTGTCTCTTAACTTGATAGCTGAATATCAATTTGACCTATGCATAAGCCAGATTGTCTGTAAATATTGTACTGACCAACTGGTTGATATTAAAATGCATCGAGAGGTGTTATAATAAATTGGAAGCATTTGCAATTCCTTTTCAGCTTCAAAAACTCAACCGCCTTAAGAGTATTCTCGTACAAACAGACCATCCCTTCCAACAATTGTTAGAAATGTGACCAAAAATAATAAACTACCTCTTTCTGAATTCTTAAAAGGCCTAAAAAGTAAAGCTGTACATTTACCTTTGAATATGAAGGAGAATATTGAAACCGTAGGTGTAGATCGAGAAGAAGATCCACTAGTGGTTCTAGTAAATGGAATGCCTACTAAAAATTTACAAAATGGCAGGAACTTGTAGGCATTGAGGAGGTTAAAAAAGCTTTGCAATATCTTAAGCTATAAAATCTGATTTACAAATATGTTGAAGTACAGGGGCACGTTACCTGTGTCAGAACAAAAAGTTCCACCTAACCTTCTTCTGCTCAGTTTGAAAAAGTTGACTTCGGTAAAGCAGAAGGAATATATAAGTAATACAGCATTTATCCTCTACATTTTACATTCAAGAGACATGGGTGATGCTTTATAAATGAAGCAAGCAAAAGGAGAGCTGGTGAGTGTGTGGGAGATTCCTGCATCATAACACACAGCAAGTAGAATATATTCTGAAGTTCCCCGGTTAAGGCAAAACATTCCACAAATTTTCCTCCTTTTTTTTTTTTTAAAGTGACCTATCAATGCTACCTTTTGTTCTAGGTCATGTTATGAGAACAGGGACACTGTTTAATGATATCATTGCAAGAGATTTTATGGAGAAAGTACATGGTAAAGATGGGGTATTAGATAATATTTTAATGAAAACGAATACTTAACAACGTGCTACCAGTGAATATTTGTTCCATTGTCATGGTGAGCTGAAGTCTATGTTACACAATCTAACTGCTACTACCGGAATTGTCACCTTGAGCTGTGCAGAGACTTCATGACTTTCTCAGGCATGATAATTTTAACATTGCAGGTATTAATTTCAAGACTTCTGGTAAATTGCAATCCATTGATCCTGCATATGTTTGTAGATATTTTAAGCACATATTTGAGCCATGAACATTTATCTGTAACAACCACTGGTTCAAATTGTGGGTGTTTTTCTGGAGAAAAGAATATCAAGCTAGAGGTGCACCACATATGCATGTTATTGTGCATAAAAGATGTACCAACGTTTGGTCAAGATACTGATGAGTCTGTGCTCTCATTCATTGAGTGGTATGTAACTTGTGACATTCCAGAAGAGGCTCAAAACAGAGCTCTTAGGCAACAGGTCTTGTAATTTCAGCCCCATAAATTTGGCAAATATTGTTGACGGAGATACAGAGCAAAAGGGAAATACTACACTAAGTGTTGTTGCGGATTCTCTAAGCCTGAAACTATTATTACAGTCCTGTAACCCTGTCCACATGGTATGCCAACATGGATATTCAGTTTGTAGCAGACAATTCTATTGCTGTTGCTTGATACATCTCTTCATATATAACAAACTCAGGAATGATTGAAATGAAGGCTATATGGGAAGAAATAGCAGCAGAGAAGCCTCCAAGAAAAAAGCTTTACAGCTTCATTTTAAAGATGCTCTCCAACAGAGAGATTGGATCTTATTAAGCCTGTGCCAAGCTCAGTTCTTTTAGCGTATATGGGAAGTCCAAATTAGTAATTTGGGCAACGTTAGGTCTGGCATTAAAACAAAAATGTGTGTGTATACCATTCTGTGAAATTGAGTATCTTGTTCAGTTTGATCCCGAACGTACTGACTTCCTTAAAACTAATATGGTGGACACTTATTACCCTAATCGGAGTATCTATATAGAAAATCTGTGTGAAATACTGCAGTACTAAACATACAGAAATAATATGGTAGAAAATATTGAACAAGGAACATTGAAGGTGACTGGTTGTAATGGATCATCTGTGAGGCATTCAAAATCAAGTCTCAATAATCATTGTGAACAGAGTTGTTTTTTTAAGCAGGATCTTTTGCAACTTTTTAAACCTTGGCATTCAGAGGCTGAACTGCTAGGTGACTATGATTATTATGAAGACGCTTTCAATCCATTCAAAGATACTAATCAATGTGAAGTGCTTTCCACATATCAGAAAATATTAACTGATGAAATTCAACAAGAAGAAACAATTGCTATAGAATTTGCAAAGGACAGTTCACAAGACAGTAAGAGCTGAGGCCCCTATATTCATTTATCACTTGGCCAAAGCAAGCCTATTAATGAAAATGAAGCATCCGTAGCTATGAATGAAGCTATGGGCCAAGTGAGGAAGGAGACTACTGATTTAGAAAATGTGATCTCAACAATCAAGAGCAGCACAAAATTTCAAGCAAATAAAATCTGTAGAGCATGAAATCGTACATGATAAGTCTGAACAACATTCAAACCTACACTTCTCTACGTGTTAGTGATCAGGCAGGTACAGGAAAAGGTTTTCTAATCAACACAGTGACTACATTTGTTATCGGGAAGACTAGTCATGATCTTTCATGTGTTGTGACTGTTGTTACTTCTGGACTAGCTGCTCACAACATTAAAGGAATCACCACGCATAGACTACTTATGTTGCCTGTGGGACATAACAAGCTAGAGTTCTTTCTAGTTATATGATACTGCTTGTCATGACACCAACAGGGTTCTGAGAAAAATTGAAGTTTCTTAATATTGATGAGGTTAGGATAGTATCAAACCTGATGCTAGCTTTCATTGATCTGCGGGTGCAAAAGGTCCTCAGAACTGAGTATGATGTTCTCTTCAGTGGTAAACATGGCTTACTTTTTGGTGACCTTGTACTGTTGATTCCAGTCAAAGGTCAACCAGTTTTTATGAAACTTCTTCTGAAGTAACTAAACTCAACTATGAGATAAGCTACAGATGTGGACTATGGCAATATATTAAAACACACAAGAAAAGGAATTAATAAGAAAGAAACAAAGACAGCTCTTGGTTCTTGCATTGTTTGGGTCTCTGTTCTCACACAATGACTCACCAGTTTCTGTAAAGCAAAACCTTATAAAGAGTCATAAACAGATCATGTGCCTCATGCCAACATTGGACAAGTGCACTCAACTTAACTTAAAAATGCTTCTTTTCAAAAAACGAGACATTGTGAATTATCAGTAAAGATAAAATGGAACATCAAAGCTTAAACTTACCACTCTGTCAATCAGTGGTAAATAAACTGTAATCACTAGAGAAGTTTTTCCACATACTGCTGGTTTAGTTAAGACTCTAAGCCGGTGTAAAAATTGAAGGTAAGTTTACAACAAAATCTGAATGCCAAGGCGGGATTAGTGAATGGCGCAATGGGGAATGTGATTGACTTCATTACATTTGTCAATACAGCAAAGTACAAGTACATTTTGATTAAATATGATCATATTGAAGAGGGTACAAAAATGGCAGCAGCATTGCTCGATTTTTCTTGGTAAAAAAACTCTAAGTGAGAAGAGAACAGTTTCTGCTGTTACTGCCTATGCTGCTACCATTCACAAACCTTAAGGATTAAGTTTGGATGCAGCAATGATAAATATAGGTCACACCGTCTTCAAGGAAGGCATGTCTTATGTTGCTTTATCAAGGGTGAGGTCACTGTCAGACCTGTATCCTTCTTCAGTTTGATGAGAGCAAATTCAATGCTAATGCGTGTGATAGAATAAAAAATTTTGAGAGGGCTTTATGCTCCTCATCTGAGCTTATATCCCATTGTTAAGAAACATCCAAGTTATAGAAGTGAAAAACCACCAAGGTTGCAGATTTTTCAAAATTAAGTGAAGAGTCTACAATGACTTCCAAAAAGGTTAAAAAAAACTAATCAGGTGAATTTAACAGTTTTTCCATTTGCAAAAACATCAGGAGTTTCATGTTACTCCAGTGCAGTATTCAACATTCCATTCCACCTACAACCAGTGGTTGAAAACATTCAACAAAACCAAGAGAACCCATTAAGTCAAGGGTTCACAACTCTGCTCAGTTTAGTACACACTGCAAAACAAGTTTGTTCTTCCTTTATATGTGATATTGTTGACCACTGTAATGGTGGTACAGAGTTTATTCTGAATGTTCAATAAGATGCACAGGAGGTTTTAATTGGTAGGGCTAAATATGTTAGAAAATGCGGGAAATGCAATTATTAACTACTTTAGGGCAAGCTTCTCATGGAACCATGAGTTTGATATTTGTTCCAATGCAGGCAGAACAGACATTCATTCAGAGCAATCTGTGTACCTTACACTACCAGATTGCAAATCAGAAGCTTTTGAAAAACATTTGGTTAAATCTGTGCAGAATACCTCCTGTCTAGACTGCACATCAGACCTAGTATGTATGTTAGTTGAGACACAATTGAAAATATCTTATTCTTATGCTATAAAGATGTCGAGCAGATTTGACTAAAATCAATAATGAGATCACCAACTTTAAAAAGCTGGTCAAATATCAATTTATAGGAAAATATACACTGTTGATTTATTTTTCACCATGGACAGTCAATCAACTCTGGCCACTACACTGTGTATTTTAGAAATGAGCGTGGCTGGACTGTGATGACATCTTACATCAGAGTAAGTGGTTACCTTGGAAACATAAAAATTCCCCTCATATTTCTAAAACCAAGGCTCTAGAGAAAAATAGTATTTATAAATCTCATTAAACATATAATTGGAAAAAAGTGTAAAGGTTCACATTTATTGTCGTTGTGTGGCCTACCAAGGATAAAGACTATATAATGCTTGGATTTCTTTTAACAGTTAAAAAATGAAGTTCTCATAAAAACTAGCTATATGCCGTCTAAATCACAAGTAGCATAATACCATATACAATGTTGTAAACTGTAACAAGGGCATGCGATATACTAATGCAATAAAGTTGTGTTTTATTTTTTGTAAAACATCAATTTGGCAATTTTTTTCCCTTGCAAATTAAAAATGTAATTTTCAATTTCTGTATGTGATGTTAAGAAACTATTCAGTCGTTAGTATTCTGCAAGAGATTTATATGTATATATAAAATCTGAATTATATTCAGTGTAAAGGCAATTTCTGAGAGTAAAAAAAATATTTTAAAGAAAAATGTTTAAATGCAATACCTACATTAAACCACTAAGATATACAGAGTTAAAATAAATAAATATGTCCAAATGTAACAAAAAAGTCCAGTCTTTCTCCACAACCTACTACAAACCATCAACACCTTGATACGAGCTTTCAACAGAGAACCTACCCTTTCTACATACTGTAGTACTCGCATGTATGAACAAAGAACAAGTTACTTACCATCTGTAACGTTTTTTCTGGTGGATAAACTAGCTACCTGTGGATTCCTCACCTTATGAATTCGTCCTTGCGCCAGCATCCGACGGTAAGACTTCTTCCTAGCTGTCCACGTCGACGAGGACGTCATAATGGCACGGCTCCACGTGACTCCGTCTGATGTCACCGTGCCAATAAGAGGTCCTCGTCGGCGTACTGATGTTAGTTTCACCTCATTTTTTTCGGGCCTTTGAGGCGAACAGGTGAGAACCAACCCATCAAAAACCGTAAAGAAAAATACATATACACAAGAACATTTCCCATTAATGCATATAATCACATGAAAAATCAGAATATTATTATAATATTAAATTACATCCATAAATATATAAATACATATATATATATACAAATATAAACCATTTACAAGATAACCGTGAAATCAGGCAGGCAACGGGGAGGCGGGAGGGTCTGTGAGGAATCCACAGGTAGCTAGTGTATCCACCAGAAAAAACATTACTGAAGGTAAGTAACTTGTTCTTCTGATGGATACAACTACCTGTGGATTCCTCACCTTATGAATAGAGTCCCAAAGCCGTACCGCACTCTGTGGTGGGTGCCCACCTGATTACAACAAGAATTCTTGTAATACCGAACGAGCAAAACGACCGTCCCTCCTCACCTCAGAGTCCAAACAATAATGTTTTACGAAGGTATGGAGGGACGCCCAAGTTGCTGCTTTACAAATGTCCACTAATGGAACTCCTCTCGCTAGGGCCGAAGAGGCGGACTTAGCCCTAGTAGAATGGGCCCTGATACCTTCAGGGGGAACTTTCTTCGCTAGAGAGTAACAAACTTTTATACACAGGATGACCCACCTGGAGATTGTTAGTTTCTGGACCGCTCTGCCCTTCCGCTGTCCAACATACCCTACGAACAGCTGATCATCCAGACGAAAGTCTTTTGTTCTCTCCAGGTAAAAACTCAGAGCCCTCTTAGGGTCCAACCGATGGAGCCTCTCTTCATCCTTAGAGGGGTGGGGAGGAGGGTAGAACGAGGGAAGGGTAATAGTCTGACCCAAATGAAAAGGAGTGACAACTTTTGGCAGAAAAGCTTCCCGGGTTTTCAACACCACTTTATCAGGGAAAAACATGGTAAATGGAGGTTTAACAGAAAGGGCTTGAAGCTCCCCGACCCTTCTAGAAGAAGTAATCGCAATCAAGAAAACAGTCTTTAAGACTAAATATCTCAACTGGCATGAATGCATAGGCTTGAAAGGCTAACCCATCAGAAATGTCAGTACCAGATTCAGGTCCCACTGAGGCATGTGAAAGGGCGTGGGAGGAAACCTATTAACTAAACCCTTAATGAACCTATTTACAATCGGAGATTTAAATAAAGAAGGCTGGTCCGGAAGGCAAAGAAAAGCCGACAGAGCCGCCAAATAGCCTTTAACTGTAGCTACCTAACAGCCTTCCTTTGCTAAATCAAGAGCAAACAAAAGAACATCTGAAAGATGGGCCTTTAAGGGATCTTTCGGATTCTCTCCACACCAAACCATAAATTTTGCCCACCTACCAGCATAAATGGATTTAGTGGAGTGTTGCCTGGACGATAGAATAACATCCACTACATCCGGTTGGAAAGAAAAGGAATTCAGGTTGCCCCGTTCAATCTCAAGGCATGAAGGTGCAGGCTCTGGAGGTGGGGGTGTAAAACCTGCCCCTGCGACTGCGAGAGGAGGTCTGCCCTGAATGGGAGACGGAGCAGAGGGCACAGAGAGTTGAAGCAGGTCTGTATACCATACCCTTCTTGACCAGTCCGGTGCCACCAAGATGACTTGGGCCCGGTCTTGACGAACCTTCCTCAGAACCCGAGGAATCAAGGGTATGGGAGGAAACGCGTAAAGCAACTGGCCGCTCCAGGACATCTGAAAGGCATCCCCCAACGCTCCTTGCAACGGATACTGGAGGCTGCAGAACAACGGACAGTGCCCGTTCTCCCAAGTGGCGAACAGATCCACCTGAGGCGTACCCCACATCCCGAAGATGTAGAGGACCAGGTCCGGATGGAGACGCCACTCGTGATCTATTGAGAAGTGACGACTGAGACTGTCCACACGTACATTCAGTGCTCCGGCCAAATGATTCGCTATTAAGCAAATCTGATGGTCCTGAACCCAGGACCAGAGTGGCAGAGCCTCTCTGCAGAGAAGGTACGACCCTACTCCTCCCTGCTTGTTTATATACCACATCGCGGAGGTTGTCTGTCAGGACCTGAACCGTCCAACCGCGAAGGGAATTGAGGAAGGCCTTGAGCGCCAAACGTATCGCCCGCAACTCCAACAGATTGATATCCAACATCTGTTCCGCTGGAGACCAACAACCCTTGATCTCCAGGTCCCCCAGATGAGCTCCCCACCCTAGAGTGGAAGCATCCGATATTACTGTGGCCACAGGAGGTGGCAGTGAAAACGGTCTTCCTTGGGAAAGGTTGCCGTCCACTGTCCACCAATGAAGATCGCCTAGAGCGTCCCTGGAGATCTTTATGGAATCCCCGAGATCTCCTTTGTGCTGGAACCACTGCCTGCGGAGGCACCACTGAAGAGCCCTCATATGCCAGCGGGCGTGAGTGACCAACAGAATGCAAGAAGCAAACAGACCTAGCAGGTGTAAGACCTTGAGGACTGGAACTGCCGCTCCAATTTGAAACATTGGAATCAGCACCTGAATGTCCCAAACCCGCTGAGGCGGGGGGTAGGCCCGAAACAATGTTGTGTTCAGTACTGCCCCTATGAACAGGAGGCGTTGAGAGGGCTCCAGGTGAGATTTGGGTACATTTACTGAAAAACCCAGATCGAACAACAACCGGGTTGTCATTCGCAGGTGAGACAACACAAGCTCCGGAGTCTTGGCTTTGATCAACCAATCGTCCAGGTAGGGAAAAAACGCTACTTCCCTCCTTCTGAGATGTGCTGCAACAACTGCCATCACCTTCGTAAAAACTCGAGGTGCTGAAGTAAGTCCAAACGGAAGGACCGCAAACTGGTAGTGTTGCGTCCCGACCACAAACCGGAGATAGTTCCTGTGCGACTTGATTATTGGAATATGAAAGTACGCATCCTGCAAGTCGACAGATACCATCCAGTCTCCTTCGTTCAACGCCAATAGTACCTTCGCTAGGGTCAGCATTTTGAATTTCTCCTGTTTGAGGAACAAATTCAAAATCCTCAAGTCTAGGCTCGGTCCTTGACGACCGTCCGCTTTGGGAATCAGGAAATATCTTGAATAACACCCCTGACCCCTTTCCTGCACCAACTCTATTGCGCCCTTTGACAACATGGTCATACCCTCCTGTTGCAACAACAGAAGATGGTCTTCTGAACAAAATGAGGGACGGGGGGAAAGGGAGGAGGGGACTCCTGAAAGGGGAGAGCATAACCTTTTTCCACAATTCTTAACACCCACGAGTCCGTTGTAATCGACTCCCACTTGCAGAGAAAAAGACTCAACCTTCCCCCTACAGGAGAAGTATGGACGATAAAGTGGGGAAAACTAGGGTTGCTTCTGCTGTTGTCCACCGGAGGAGGAGGATGAAGATGAAGGCTGCTGGACTGGCCCTATAGCTCTACCCCTACCCCGCCCTCTAAAGGCACGATAGGGCGGATTGGCAGGTTGCCGGGCCAAGTATTGGGACCTCCGAAAGGCAGAACCACGTGTAAACCCCCTGAACCTGCGAAAAGATCTATAAGATGCAGTAGTAGCAGTCTGTAAGCCCAAAGACTTAGCTGTTGCCGGACTGTCCTTAAACCTTTCAAGGGCAGAATCCGCCTTCTCTCCAAACAGCTTTTCCCCATCGAATGGCAGATCTAATAAGGTGGATTGAACGTCCGATGAAAATCCAGGACCTTAACCAGGCATGCCTCCTAGTAGCCACAGATGTTCCCATGGCCCTGGCTACCGAATCAGACGTGTCCAGGCCAGACTGTATAATTTGTTGTGCAGCCGCCTGCGCATCCGTAAAAAAGAGACCCAAAGGACCTTTGTACCTCCTGTGGCAGATCTTTGACCATCTCTTTAGCGGAGTCCATAAGGGCATACACATACCTGCCCAGCATACAGGTAGAATTAGTAGCCTTGAGCGCCATGCTACAGGATGAAAAGATCTTCTTCGAAGACTGCTCCATCCTCTTGGGCTCCCTATCAGTTGGAACTCCAGGGAATGTTCCCGGAGCAGACTTCGCAGAGCAAGACGCCTGGACTACTAAACTTTCAGGAGTCGGATGACTTGACAGGAAAACCGGATATCCTGGTACGCCTCTATGCCTCCTCGCTACCGCCCTGTTCACTGCAGGAGTCGTAACTGGCTTCCTCCACAAATCCAATATAGGCTCAGTTAAAGCCTCATTGAAGGGCAGCAAAGGATCAGCACTGGACGCAGAAGGATGTAACACCTCCGTGAGCAGGTTAGTTTTCACCTCCGTCACAGACAATGGCAAGTCCAGAAACTCTGCTGCCTTCCTGACCACCGTGTGGAAGGATGCAGCCTCTTCTGTAAACACCCCCGTAGACGCAATGTCCCACTCCGGGGAAGTATCCAGCCCGCTTGCAGTGGCCAGGCCTTGGTATTCATCCGAAGGCTCAATCTCACCTTCCTCCAACTGTCTGTACTCTTCCTCCTCCAAAAGTCGTAAAGCCTTCCTACGAGACCGAAGGTGTGTCTCTAAAGCCGGCGTCGATAATGAAGCCATCGACGCCGAAGACTTCGAATCTCTGAAAGGCCCAGGAAGAGATGGGTGACTCTTAGCATCACCCGGCGCCGGCACGGAGTCCAACGATGACCTCCGTGGAGTCGGTTGGCAGGAAGGCGATGGAGCCGGCCTGGAAGGAGACATCGACGCCGAATGGCGCGGCGATGGCGTCGGCTGACGCAATGGTGAACTCACACAAGTAGATATCCTCGGCGCCGATCCGACACTCTCCGCTGGACAAAAAGGCATGAATGGAGCCGCTTTATACGGCGCCGGAGAGCCCAAATCAAATGCCAATGGCCCGTGGGACCCACCGGTGCACCAGCAGGGGCGTTGGGACTGAAAAACGGCATACATTGCATTAAAAAATGCAGCCGGATCCGCCCCTGGAGCCGGGAAAGCAGGATGTTGCTGAGTAGATGACTGCTGTACACCAGGCTCCCTCGACGCCGGTGAAAATTGAGGACCATGATGAGCAACCTCAAATACCGACGGCGCCTGCAATAACTCCGGACTCCTGGGCTGAGACGTCACAGTAGGGTTCATCTCCCATGTCTTTTGGCGTCGAGAAGACTGAGACCTCGACCTCGATCGGCTCCGCTCAGACCGGCGCCGAGAGTCATGACGGCACCGTGAATCACGATGACGCCGCTTCTTATGCTTCTTTGGTGAGGCATGGGAGGAATCCCTCTTATGGCCCTTCTTTGCTTTCGCCAGAAAAAGCTTCGCCTCACGCTCTTTTAGAGCCTTAGGGTTCATACTCTGGCACGACGAGCATCCTTCAACATCATGCTCAGAACTAAGGCACCAAATACAATCCGAATGTGGATCGGTCACTGACATCCGACCCCCACATTCTCTACATGGCTTAAAACCGGACTTCTTTGGAGGCGACATTGTAACCACCAAAAAACTCAACAGTATTCAACGAGCCAGGAAGAAAAAACTTTGGCATTGAAGGCACGGAAAAAAGGAAAACTGACGTCAGTACGCCGACGAAGACCTCTTATTGGCACGGTGAAGGCAGACAGTCACGTGGAGCCATGCCATTATGACTTCCTCGTCGACGTGGACAGCTAGGAAGAAGACTTTCCATCGGATGCTGGCGCAAGGACAAATTCATAAGGTGAGGAATCCACATGTAGTTGTATCCATCAGAAAATGGGTTTAGTATATACTGCATTGCTTTATAACACTAATACATACATTTCTCATCCAAACACTTCTCATCCCGAGACAACAATAACTGATACTATACTGTCACTCTTAAAACAACTGTATTATGCATGTGTGAGCATACGGAAAGGTATTTATAGAGAGATTACTCCCTTCTCATACACTTATCACTTTGGGAGTAGGTGTTACAGAGAACACTTTTTTCTGTACAACCTACTATATATGCCCATTATATTGGAGCCAACCCTACACAGAGAGGCCAGTGTCCACCTGCATCCTTCTATTTACATCCATAATTTAACCGACAGCTTTCAACAGACACAGAAGTTGCTAACTAAACTCTACTACATACAATAATCATGCTGGGCATATAAACTAGTGGAACTGTTACTACCTCCTCAGTTCCTACTACACATGTTAATCTTTGTACTGGAGTATAGTATGCCTCCAGTGACAGTTTCTAATAAAAATGTAACTTTCTCTATACTCTCCACTGCAAATAAGATCATGTTGAAAAGAGGGGACCAAATATAATTGTCTATTTTTCTACACAATACTAAATAGACATATTAGTTAATTCTGAATAGGGTAGTCTTTGCCCGTGACATGTTACATATGCCTGTAAGTCTTTTAAAATTATTCAAGAGAGAACTTTCTCCACAAACAACTACCTATACCCATCACAGAAAGGAGAGGTCCTAGCAGACAAGCCAGATCTTCATCAAGAAGATATTAGGGAAAGCAGGGACTATACATTTGTTAGTAACACAAACAAGCACTGGTAAAGGCAATGTGTCTCGGCAATGCTCATGCTATTAGCCTTATCAATTTGAATGTCTTTTAGCCACATTGTCTAAAAACACCTCAGCTGTTCAGCATGGTTAAAAGTTTTTTAAAAAGTTCTACGATGCGGCCAGCGCAGGCCACGTCACAGCGCTTCTTGTGTGTCAGGAGGGATGAGACAATTAACTCAACATGGGGGTGGGGGGGAAGAGACTCTGCACCAGCTTAACATCCTGTAATCCTGAGCAAATCACTTACTCTTCTCCCTACTTACAAAAATTAATATGTAATTGTGTAATGTAACTGGTGAACCCATCAAGAGCTACAATACTTTTGAATCGTGTTTTTGCTATGGAAAACCGCAAAGCAAATAAATAAATAACTAAAAACAGCAGCAACAAGGGAGGTAGTGGGAGAAGGGTCAAGCAGTTAAGCGGGAGGCGATAGGGAGACTGAAAAGCAACCCGGCAAGTGCACCCACTTGCCAGGCCCAAACCTTCCCTTTTACTACATGTAAATCACCCCTAAAGTTTTCCCAAGGCAGCCCCATGGGCAGGGTGCAGTGTATTTAAAAGGTAGGACATGTACTGGTGTGTTTTACATGTCCTGATAGTGAAATACTGCTAAAGTTGTTTTTCACTATTGAAAGGACTATCTACCCAATAGGTTAACATGGGGAATGACTTGGGGTATCTGAACTCACAATTTAAAAATACATCTTTTGGTGAAGTTGGTTTTTGAATTGTAGGTTTGAAAATACCACTTTTAGAAAGTAGGCATTTTCTTGCTTAACCGTTCTGTGCCTCTGACTGTCTATGGAATACATGTCTGGGTCAGCATGACAGTTGGGCTGTTGGTGCATTCACTCTAGACAGTCACGCAAAGGGAGCTGAGGTGTGCCCTGCATATCCTGATGACCCATCACCAGGCTGACTGGTCTTCCTGAGCTAGAGTGGTGGGAGCAGCTGACACTTGCACCTGAATAAGGATGTGCATGTACCTACACAAAGCAGCCCCCAACCCCCTGGAGTGTGTCTAGGGCCAGGGCAAGAAAGGCAGGGTCTTGATCACTACAAAGACTTCTCTTTGAAGTTTACCTACTTCAAAGTCATAAATTGGTATAAGTACTGGAGCTCTGACACCACATACTTAAAACACCTCTCTGCTAAGGACATTCTGCCATGAAGAAGAGTTGAATGCTATAGGAGGGACTGCCACTCTACCTGTTGCTTTGTTGTGCTGGCCTGCTGCTTGTTGCTTCTGTCCTGGGAGTAAAAGGACTAGCCTTGGCTTTCTACATCCTGCTTTCCAAGAATCTCCAAGGGCTTTAACTGAGCTTGGCTCTTGTTAAGAAGTCTCACAACCATCAAAGACTTCACCTGCCAGCGTCTGGGCTCTCTTGCTGAGAGTCCTGACGTGCCAAGTGTTGTCAAATCCAGTTACTCGGCCCTTGGAAGAGAGCTCTGATGCAACTAAGAAAAAACTAAGCACATCGACTCCACAGCAACTTCAGAATCAACGCCCCTCTACAATTCCAAGCCTCTGCAATACATGCAAAGATACAAACACCTATATTGATATATGTATATATATTCATACATAATGCAAGGCAAATAATTAATAAAAATGCATCACCGTAGAGCCTGTAGGGTGCATCATCTTTCTCCTGCCAGCAAGTCATTGACCCCGGTTCGACCACAACGAGAAAGAGAGCTCTACCCTCACAGGAAATATATCAGGCATTCAATGTCTAAATCCTGATTGAGGTCTCTGAATCTCCCACTGTCGAACTTGGTCTCTTATATACCTTAAACAAACGAAGAAAGAGCTTTTTGGAAAAATACTCCCGCTCCGCAAGAAATATTAACAAATGCTTGCTATTTTAGGTCAGCTTTGAAAGAAGCACGTTGGAACTTGGCCAAAATCCCCAGGTGTCTTTCCCAAAACTAAACTGTCCTCTGCTGTACCATGAATATTATTCTAGTACATCATCCTTATCTTGCTGACTGACTCCTCCACGTTTTGTCCTAGCCCTTTGGTGAGAAAAGAACACGCAGAATAGAAAACACTATGCATAACATTTTTTGTACGGAAAACTACTTGCACCTTTAACGTGGTAGTGAAGCTAAGTATACAAAACGGAGTCTAACTATTGACCACTAATGTGACAGTGGACAGCTAAGCCAAGTGGTGCGACACGAAGTCAGTGGTCAAAACACAAATATCACTACAGGTACCCAAGGAAGCAGTGAAGCAGTGAAGGATTTTATTGTTGGGGATGACAGAGAGCAGTGGTTACAAGTTGGGATTGAGAATGAACAGAACCCAGAGAAAGATTGGGGGACAGGCCTGTGGAAGTATTTCTCAGTAGAGTGGAGGGATACCTTGTTGGCATTAGATCCAGAAGATCAGATGAGGTACCCTGCCATGAAAGAAGCCCTAACCAGGAGGTATGGTCTTACCCCAGAAAGTTACAGGGCAAAGTTTAGGGAGAGTACTACACTTGGTTTTTGAAGTACTGTGGAGTATGCAGATTCCTTTTGCAGAGCACTGGACAGCTGGGTGAAGGGCAGCAAGGTAACAGACTATCAGGGGTTGTACAAACTGATTGCATGGGACACGTCTAGTCCTTTCCAGAGCTGTGTCAGCACTTGATTGACAGCAAACTTACAGACCCCAGGAAACTTGCCAAGGAGGCAGACCGCTGGCTCAGCACCAGGGTCCAAAAGAAGTAGTATGTGGGAGACTCAGCCAATGGTGGGCAGGGTCCCCAGCAGAAGAAGGGGGTTAGATAAAAGAAAGGAGTTCTCAAAAGGGCCACAAACTAGTTCCCAAGGTAAGGAATCCCAACCCCCTGTTAAGAGTTGGTTCCCTTCAGGAAATTCTGCAGGGAAGAGACCCATAACATGTTTCACCAAGAATCAGCAAGGGCATTTCAGGCGGTGTCCCATGCAGATATGCCCCCCACCGGCAGGCAGACACTAGGGGTGGCCAGTGTAGCGCTTAGAGATGAGTTAGCCTCAGCAAGTGGTGGGGAGCCAGCTGAGTTAACCCTAATCTACCAGGATGAGGGTGAGGTGATCTAGAGAACCCCTCATGCCTGACAACACCAAGAAGTACAGGCAGTGGATGACCATCAATGGGAAGTGGGTATAGGCTCTGAGAGACACAGGAGGCAGCATGACAACTGTCTGCTGTCATCTGTTCTCTGAGGAGCAGGTAATCCCTAAAGTGGTTGACTAGTTTGTAGCAGTAGACAACAGTGAGAGCCAATGTTTGGTAGATCATGTTCCCTTTGAATGGTGGGGTATCAGGTTCCTTGAGGATAGCTTTGAGTCGATCCATGCCTGTTGACTGTCTGCTAAGGAATGACCTGGAGCATACCCCTGGAAGGAGCTGGAGCTCAGATCACACTTTGAAATGTTAGGGTTGCCAGAGTGAGTGCATGATCACATGGTCCATGGACATCAGAGAGGGTGATCAGAAGGACCTGAAGCCTGAAACAGTGGCCTATGTGCCTGCCAGTAGGAGGAGGGGCAAGGGTTGCAGGAAAACCTGGAACTTACTGGGGAGGAAGTGGCCTAACTGGGGGACCAACCTGAGCTGACCCATTGGCAGCGGGAAGGAGGCCCCACCAGGGAGGAGTTCTGTGCAGCACAGAAAGAATACCCCACTCTTGAGGGTATTCAGAAACAGGCCAAATCCCAGGGAGCTGGTGATGCCTCTGGATCTCACCTGATCTACCAGGAGAATGATCTCCTGTATAATGAGCCTAAGGTTGCTGAGCATGGGACAGCCCCTGTGCTCGTGGTACCCCAGTGTTTCCTACTGGTTCTTGCTCATGATGTGCCACTGGCACGTCATTTGGGGTTGTTCGAGACCTTTGACCGGCTTGTCACCCAATTCTATTGGCGCCAAATGAGGAAGAACTCAGATGCATTCTGCAGAACCTGTCAAACCTGTCAGGTGAGTGGCAAATCTGGGAAGAGGTACATGGCTCCTCTTCAACAGATTCCTGTCGTGAGCACCCCTGTTGAGCGGGTGGGCACTGACATTGTTGGGCCTCTGGATCCCAAGACGGTCACGGGCAACAGGTTTATCCTGGTCTTTGTGGACCATGCCACCCAAATCTGGAAGCTATCCCTTTGAGGCCAGTGACTGTGCTCACCGTGGCCAGGGCACCCATGGGGATCTTTACCCATGTGGGTTTCCTCCAGGCGGGTTGTATCTGACCAGAGTACCAATTACATGCTGTTGTACATGAAATCCATGTAGAAGGCATGTGGTGTTAACTAAAAGTTCACCACTCCTTACCACCCCCAAAGCAATGGGCTGGATGAGGTTCAACCGTACCCTGAAGGGCATGATTATGGGTCTTTCAGAACCCATGAGGCCTAAGTGGGATTTCCTGTTACCATGCCTGTTTGCCTACATGGAGGTACCACAGAAGCAGTTTCAGCTCTTTTCAGCTTCTGTATGAGCACCCTGTCAGAGGGCCTCTCAGTCTGGTGAAGGAGGGCTGGGAGCAAGCACCTAAGAAGCCACCCTCGGATGTATTCAGTTACCTGCTGGCCTCCAAGAACCAGACAGCCCGCTTCCCAAAACTTGCCCAGGAGAATCTGAAAGCTAGCCAAGAGGACATAAAACACTGGTATGACCAGAATATCACTCTGGTTGAGTTTGCCTGACCAAAAAGTGTGGGTGATGGCCCCTTTAGGGCCTGTGCTCTCAAAGATCGTTGGTCTGGGCCATTTGAGATGAAGGAGAGCAGCAGTAATGTCACCTAACTAGTGGACATGCAGACTCCCGGGAACCCTTTGAGGGTCCTGCACGTGAACACCCTCAAGTCGCACTTTGAGAGGTCTGAGTTGACCATGCTCTTGGTCACGGATGATGGGGTGGAAGAGGAGAGTGAACCTCTCCCCTACCTCCGGTCTTCCAAATAGCAGGATGGGTCAGTGGAGTGTGTGAACCTCTCCCCTACTCTGATCTTAGGACAGCAGAAAGACTGTTGCCAGTTACAGGTGCAGTTCGCCTCCATCTTCAGGTTGACTGATAGAGTGAGGAACAACATCAAAGAGGAAGCCTCTAAAATGCTGGAGTTCGGGATGATTGCGCACTCCAACAGTCCTTAGTCCAGCCCAGTTTTTTTGGTCCCCAAGGTTGCTCCACCCGGTGAAACACCTGAAATGAGGGTCTGTTTTGAATATCGTGGGCTCAGTGCCATCACCAAGAATGACATGCACCCCATTCCCAAGCTGATGAGCTCATTGAGCAGTTGGGAGCT
The DNA here is from genome assembly GCF_031143425.1 of Pleurodeles waltl. Lineage (NCBI taxonomy): Eukaryota > Metazoa > Chordata > Amphibia > Caudata > Salamandridae > Pleurodeles > Pleurodeles waltl. The sequence continues at coordinate 209,116,812 of NC_090439.1, forward strand.
GCTAAGTTCCTCAGCACGTTTGACATAACGTCTGGGTACCTGCAGATTGCCTTGACCAACGGGGCAAAAGAGAGAGGTCGTTGTTCTCAACACCAGAGGGTCATTATCAGTTCCATGTTATGTCCTTCAAGATGAAGAATGCCCCTGCCACATGCCAGAGGTTGTTCAACCAGGTCCTGGCTGGACTGGAGAACTTCAGCGCCACCTACATAGATGACATTGCTGTCTTCGGCTCAAGTGCTAGAGTGCAGGTACTCCCTGTTTAAATGGTATTGGTGATTGGTTTATCGACAATTGGCATATTTGATTTACTAGCAAGTACCTAGTAAAGTGCACTATGTGTGCCCAGGGCCAGTAAGACAAAAACTATTAGTTGGCCTGCAGCACGGATTGTGCCAACCACTTGAGTAGCCCTATAAATATGGCTCAGATCTGCAACAGCAGTGTGTGTGTGCAGTTCTAAGCTGCCATGTCGACCTGGCAAGTGCACCCACTTGCCAGGCCCAAACCTTCCATTTTATTAAAGGTAAGTTACTTCTAAAGTAGACCTAATGCAGCGCCATTGGCAGTGAGCAGTGTGTTTAAAAGATAGGACATGTACTGGTGTGTTTTACATGTCCTGATGGTGAAATATTGCCAAATTCTGTTTTCACTGTTGCAAGACACACAGGGTAACATGGGGATTGCCGTGAAATAGCTTTTAAGTGTAATTTCCCATTGGTTGCAGATAGAGCTATGGAGTATGGGGTCTCTGAACTCACAATTTAAAAATACATCTTTGGTGAAGTTGATTTCGAAATGTAGGTTTAAAAATGCCACTTTTATAAAGTGATACAGAACTACGGTGGTCCAATTGTAAGGACCTATACCTTTAAGAAGTCAAGATAGTCCGCTTATTCTATATTCATTTGTAGCCCCACCCTCTTTGATGCTAGGTGGATCAGATTATATCACTGCAGCACAATGTACAATATTGTCTTAAAAATATATATCAAAACACATACACATAGAAACATAAATGCAGAGATGTGATTATTACATTTTAATCCAATAATATAAGTAAATTATTAATACATTTTTTTAACAGTTACCCCATAACAGAAAATATCAGGGAAAACCAAAGAAGTGCCTAAAGAAAGAAGTGCTTGTGAGTAAAATAACGTAGAGACACAGGAAACCATAGATATAGCATCATTAATACATAAAATCTGTTAGTGACAATTCCTATATAACATAAATATAATCACATCCACACAGGGTAACTGTTTTAATCGTAATTGCCCTTCGGTGGACTAATTAATCAATCCAGGCTTGATAGAAGTGTCCACGTTTCGACCTGGTGAAAAGAAAAGGGGGCAATTGTAGCCTCAACCGTGGGTCTTCCGCATGACTCAAATAGAAGAAACAAGTGGAGCAACCTATTAGGAAAAGACAGAAATGTACAAACCCATTGAAACATTATTATATTATAGAAATATGTGTGTCATTGTGCTGCCTCTTACAAATAAGTACAAGCTCGTCTAGACTGCTTAGTCCTATGGTGAGGGAACTGCAGAACCTATTCATAAAGCAGGGGCCAGCTGGCACTTGAATAGTGGGGATATAATCCCATCCCTATGAATTAAAAAACGAGGGGACACCATTAATCATGGTGCCTAGGCACCATATGAAGTGAACACTAAAAGTACTGGAAAAAAATCATATAGAAAAGAGGAGCTTTTGCTCACCTCAAAGTAAAATGAAACAACCTCGACTCACGTTATAATTAGTTTTTAATAGTTTCCCAAAATTCTTTATTTGCGCAATCCAGTCTGCGCGTTCGAATAATGTCAATAATTTCCCCCATGGGACGTGTAAATTCAAAACTCTAGGAGGTTGAAACAGCAGAATTATCAAAAAATTAATGAATTGTTCTAGCAAGGACAATGTGTACAAACGAGATATAGAAATGGCAAAGCTGCCTAACAGCTCACCTCAGTGGCAGGGGAATTGTGTCTCTGATTACATAAAACACGGCTTACAATGCTCAGCGTCCGGGGCCTAAATGACTTCTCTCAAGTGACGATGTGCAAGTTGACATCAATATGAGAGCAACGTGAAACTGACGTGATGACATCAGCATCCAGGAATGCCTTTAACCATATCCTTGCCGATATTCTATGGAGATAAACTCAAAAAGTAAAGGAATTCCCCTAAACGTCATTCTGCTCGGTATTTAAGCATTATAGGACCAGCGGCCCGGATGGTGTACAAGCCAAATAAAACATTGAAAATTAATCGGAATACAGGACGCATGAAATTGACATTTTGCGTAAGTGGGTTGCGAACCCATAATTCTACCAATGAAAACAATACAGTAAAAAATCTCTACAGTAAAAAGAACGTTATCGCTTTGGTACTGTACTTAGCTATGAAAATGCAAGAAACAAATGCCCTACATAAAAGTGGACATGTGCTAGTTTTGTCACATATGTTCACACGTGAAAGTGTGGCTTACATCTTTGGTAGTACGTGAAGGTGTGGCTTACATCTTTGGCACTAAAAATTGCATTAATAAATAAGTGGTATAATATTAAGAGGACCTCTTGTTGTCTCCGCCACATTATGACTAATCAAAACGCGCTTTCTTCCACTCGGGGCCGGTGAGGAGGAGGCAGTGACGTGGCTACAAGGGCAGGAGCCCTTTAAATTTTGACCAGCGCTCCCGCCTCGCGGGACGCGCTTTCTTCAACCCGGGGGCCGGTGAGGAGGAGGCAGTGATGTGGCTACAAGGGCAGGAGCCCTTTAAATTTTGACCAGCGCTCCCGCCTCGAGGGACGCGCGCGGGCGCTCCCGGGCCAAGGGCGGGCCCGTCCTGTGCCAGTTGGAGACCGGAGGTGGCTGGGCTGGGCCCCCCCTTTTCATCTGTACTGCGGTAGCAGTAGGTTTGTTAGTGTCTGGCGAGTGCTTGGTGGGATCCCCAGCCCCAGGTTCCCTTGTTCTCTTCCTATACCTGGGAGAACCTTGAGGGCGGGGCCATTTTTACCCAACTTCTTTTTTGTTCTCGTTCTTGGGGTCCCCAGGCCTTGGCCTGGACACGCTGTAGTGAAACTATGGGGAAGCGCAAGGCAGACAATGTTCCTGCGCCTCCCTTTGGCGCCAAAAAACACAAGAAACGAGCTGGTCGGAAAATTGACGTCCCTTCTAAGCCCATTAGGAATCAGTTTCAAGCTATTGACTCCTTGTTCGAAGAAGTAGAGGCAATATTGAGGAGTCCATCCATTACCGCTCCTTCTATCCCGGGTAATTCGACTATCAGGAAGATTCCGGATCTATTTATCAAGAAACTCAGGCCACCTCCCTTGTCTGTGGAAGCAGACCTCCATCTCCCTCCTAGTCTTGAGGCTGTAATTTCCACATCGTCAACGAGGCCTACTTCAAATGTTGATGTTGCAGAATGTAATCAACTTAGGGACTCTTTGCATTTGGGCTCCAAGTCTGTAGTTTCTAGTGATATTCTCTGTTCCAATAGATTTCAACTCCTATCCACTTTTAGTGAGAGCCCAGGTAGTTCCCCGCCCTTAATTTCTGTGGAACCTGATACAGAGGAATTGGTCTGGCAGGCTAAATGCAAGATGTCACTGAAACTGAAAACTGTTTCCCAGAAGCTGGACAACCTAAAATCTTTGGTAACGGTTATCCTGGACAACATTTCTGGACTATCTGAGACTAATGCATTGTGTAATTGTAAATTGCTTAGCATGAATGACCACCTTCCTGAGCTGATTGGAGGGCCTAACGTGCTAGCCACTTTAGATACTGGGGACAATTTAGCTTCCCACCCCAAACGTCCAAACCAGGGGGCTAAGTCTATGAGTATGGCTATAAATAAAAAGGGGAGCTGCCTTTCTCTATCCAATGGCAACCCCATCGTCCCCGGTCGCATGTTTATTCCCGCTCCAACAAATAACGATCTACGTCCTTCCTGTATAAATCCCCTGTCTATGGGAGTCATGGTTGGGAAGGGTGCACTGGTGTTCGTAAGTCCACCCAGAGTTTTATGTCCAGGTCAATTCCAAGTCACTCAGGCAACAGTTCCGAAGGGGAGCCACGATCAGAGTAGGAAGGATGCATACATCTATATGACAGGGGTCCCCAGGCTATCTGCTGGGCAGAGAGAGTCTCATGATTCTCTCATTAATAAAGTTGTCTACTGGTTTCGTACCCAGAGGAAATGTCTGTCTGTTATCCGCTCTGACATCCGGGAGGCACGTAGATATGCCCAACCAGACACAGATTTAGACTACATTTCAAACCTCTTTTTTGACACCTCCATGGTTGATAACCTTTTGAACTTCAACCTACGGACTCGTTGTCTGATATCAGGTAGAAATATTGGAATTGGCCTCTGTAAGCATTCGCCGGGGGGGGGGGGGGGGGGGGGAGTTACGAAGGACTAATAGATCTTCCAATACTCATGAGGGGAAGGCCTTGGGTCCACTTAATAGCAATCGATCACTTTTGACTAAGATCTGCTCCCCCCGGTTATCTGACTTGGATTGACTAAACTATGTCTCTCTCTTATTGTCTCCCACTTTGGTTATGCCCCATAGAGACACACGATCTAGGGCTCTGAACTCTACCACATCCCTGAGAGTTAGATCCACACCTGTGCCCTTTGTACTTAATATTTTATCTTGGAATGTGGCTGGAATAAGGAAAAAGTTGGGAGACCCTGGATGGGTTAACTTCATCTCCAAGCAAGACTTATGCCTTTTTCAGGAAACCTGGGCAGAAGAGCTAATATATGTTGAGGGGTTTACAACTTATTTTGTCGCAGCCCAGCCTGCCTCTGGAGGCTTTGGTAGGCCTATGGGTGGGCTTATGATTTTAGTGAACAAGAAATTGCAATGCGACCATTCAGTGTTTTCCCTCAACTCATTAGATCTCATGGGTGTCAGACTTATATTCCACCCTGGTTTCACAGTGATCTTGGTCAACATGTACGCAAGGTTCGTCCCCACCAACATGGAATCAGGGGTACTTGCTCAGCTAGTAGAGTATATGGAATCTTTGCATCCTTCTAACCATCTGGTGATAGGGGGTGATATTAACTGTTCTTTTGTATCCCAGAACCTCGTAGGAGATTTAACAACTGAAGAAGATGACTCCTGGGGTATCCCCCACGCGAAGGATGATTCTCCTAGCACTGGTTCTTGTGCCGCTATACAGATGGCTTCCCTCTGCCTACACCATGGACTCAGGGAATGTAATGGTCGGACCAGATCTGATCTAAATCGTGCCCCCACTTTTAAGCGGGGGTGCTCTTTTAGTACTATTGATTATTTTTTTGTTGACATTAGGCTTTGGTCACATATTCTGGATATGAAGGTTGAAACTCGTTACGACAGTGATCATTACCCTCTATGCCTCACTCTATTCAATAAAGCCTTTGGGAGAACTCAACATCTAGAGATTACTGACGTCCCGATCCCTTCCCTTAATTCCAGGCAAACCCGTATTAGTTGGCCAAAAGTTATATCTAACCCATTTTTGGTCAAACAAATTTACTCCTTTTTTTTACAGTTGTTCTCTGGTCTTGGAAATCAAGAGTCCGATAATCTTCCAATCATGAAAATTCATGTTGAATTGATAAATCTTTTACAGAACGTTTTCTATAAAGAAACCATTGTGAGACATGCTCCAGATGCTATTCGATCTAGGGAATGGTTCAACAATGATTGTGACCTTGCTAGGCTCAATCTTGAATTGGCCCTCCGCAAGCACTCACAGGAGGAGATCAGGACCGCTAGAGTCGGCTATACTAAGGCCCTGAACCTAGCAAAGAAAAACTGGGAATTTGAGATCTGGCAGAAGCTGCTGGAGGCAGTCGAAAATCGAGACGAGGGCTCTTTTTGGAGGCTGTTGACTCACAGGCAAAGAGAGGGTTGTGCTACTCTTAATTTTCATATCCAACCTGAAAGATGGGTGGCTCACTTTTCCGAGATTTATGCGTCATCTGCGCAACAGCATCCTGAGGCCTTTACGGGTGACAAATCCAGACCTCTTATTGAGGGTCCCATGAAGGGCATTGTTTTTACAATGGCTGAAACCACAGTAGCTATTAATTTCTTGAAACCAGCCAAGGCCCCTGGTCCCGACAAGATACCGAGGGACCTGTTCAAGTCTGAACCCGTTATCTGGGCGTGGTACATTAATACCTTATCCAATGCTATTGCAGCAGGTAGCCCCATTCCGGATTCGTGGCTCTGAGCCGAAATTATTCCTATCCATAAAAAAGGAGATGTGGGACTGCCTGCCAATTATCGCCCAATTAGCCTTATTGATAATCTTCAAAAGATGTTTTCTAAGCAAGTCCTAGATAGGCTAACGGACTGGGTCCAAGCTAACCAAGTCCTATCACCCCTCCAGGCTGGGTTTCGATCAAAAATCAGCACTATGGACCAAGTTTTTAGACTCTTTTTGTTACTCTGGAAATATGTTACCCTGGCCAAACAAAGTTTGTATGTTCTTTTTGTTGACCTTAAGTCTGCGTTCGATCTTGTTCCAAGGCAGAAATTGTGGGAAGTTTTAAAGAAAATTGGAGTACCGATGAACTTGGTGCATCTAATTCAAAGATTACACAAGAATACCTATGCTCGCCAGGGGGAACTTACTGATCGTATTAATATTAGGCGGGGAGTACGCCAGGGCTGCGTCCTGGCACCTACTCTCTTCTCGTTGTTTATCAATGAAGTAGTGCAAGTTGTAACTGACTGCCAAAACGATGCCCCTTCCTTGAATAACTCAAAAGTTCCAATTCTCTTATTTGCTGATGACTCTCTCTTTATCTCTAAAACACCTATGGGTCTTCAGGTTCTCCTGGATAGGTTTAGTGTGTTTTGGGCAGATCATGGATTGGAACTTAACTCTAGTAAAACAAAACTTATGATTTTTGGTCCTGGCAGTTCCAAACGATGTAACATCTTGCATAATGGGGTTTCCTTGAGCAAGGTATGCTCCATTGATTATCTAGGGGTGAGAATCAGCAATGATATGAACTGGCAGGCCCAGGTAGGGAAGAGTTCAGCCCTCCTAGCACATAGGTCAGGGGCAATTCTGCGCTTCCAAATGTCTAATATTGAGAAAGTTGTTTCTCCAGCTATTAAAATTTATCTAGCCAAGGCTCAGAGTGCCGCGGTTTATGGTGCTGAGGTCTGGGGTTGCTCTAAATCTAGCAAGCTATCTGTGGGGGAAAATAGCTTTGCAAGATCACTCGTGGCATGTCCTCGTAGCACGCCCCTGGTCCCAGTGTTTATGGACCTAGGGTTCCCTCGCATTTCTGATGTAATAGCTTTAAGGCCTTTAATTTTTTGGGTTCGTATCTGGACTACCCCTGAATTAGTCACCTACAAGGAATCATTGCAAGATTTACTGGACAGACCAAACGTATTTTCTATCCCTTGGTTTAAGCACATTTCAGAATGGTTCCATACCTTGGGACTTAGTTATTTTTGGAGCCAGCCCAATAGTTTAAGCAGGGCCCACAAGGACCATCTGAAATCTGTTTACTGGTCCCATCTTAGGGAGAATCACCTGTCTTGCACCTCACACGGTAGGCTGACGTCTCTTTTCCTTGATTACAAGTGGTTTCCCCACTTCGAACCCTTCCTGGACCTAATTACCGATCAACTAAGCAAAAGTTTGTATGTTCGTTTTAGGTATGGAAGCCTCCCTTTGAAGTCCTTTTCTAGCTCATGGAGCTCCACCCTGTCATCTGATAAATGCCCTTGCTGTAATGGTTCTGTGGAAACTGTAGTGCACTTTATGTTTATTTGTCCTGCCTATGGTATGGCTCGGCGGAAATGGCTTTGTCCCGCCTGTAGGAATATGGGGCAAAGAACGTGTAGAGATGCCCCTAGGTTGATGTTGAGAGATTGTTCCATTCCCCTAACTTGTGCGGTCAGCAAGTTCCTTGCGTCCGCTTGGTACACACGCACATTTTTTTTTAAAAAGAAAAAGGTTTATAGTGATTTGATATTAACTGATCCCTGATTTTACCTTATTTAACTCAAATTGTTTTATTCACTGAATTTTTTTTTACAAATCATTGACGAGGAAGTTTAAAGCAGTCAACAAATGGAACTTCGACTCTTGCTCCTCACTTATAGGATGGGACGCATATGTAGATTTTATTGTAATTTTTCTTGCAGACTCCTCATTTTATAGTATTTTATCTTATTTTTATTATTTATCCTTTAGTCTTCTTGTTACATATTTATTATGCAAAGATCATGATTCCACTGTTGTAAGTTATTGCTTTGATGGTTATTTAGACCGAATAAAGCTTTTGTATGATGACTAATCAAAATGGGGCACGTGTAAAAATGGCACTCAGAGTAAAAATGAAACCAAAGGTTGCGAACCTATGATACTTTTAGAAAGAAATTCGACTACATTCAGTGGAAATCTCATTAGCACTTTAGTTACACACATCGTTAAAAAAACTGCCAAGCGCAAGAGTGATACACAATAGTGATCATGTGCTGAATGCTCCACACTAAAGAAGTGTTACATCCATGTTTGGTACTAGAACTTGCAATAACAAATAAGTGGTATTAGAGTCTTTAGAGGAACCCATTTTTTTTGTTGTTACATAACTTAACTTTGGAGTATGGACCTAGTCAATGTGATGTCTTCACATTGGGTCCGAATCATCCATTTGTCAAACATGCCTCTTTTCTAGATGTCTTGTCATTTCATTTAGACCCAGGGCCACTGTGTTCAAATAATTAATCCACTTCACTCACGCAGATTGAGAACATTGGCAATATCACCGCCACACTGATTGATGTCAATCTTCTCAATCACAAGCCAATGCATATTTTCAGCCAGATGATTCACAGTTGTGAAATGGTCTACCACGGGCGCCTCTGTACCTTGCATCTGATATGGCTACAGTGCTGTAAATTGCGTGCCTTTATCTTCTGTCTAGTTTGTCCCACATATAGCAACCCACAGGGACATTTAATCACATAAATGACATCCGTACTGTGACAATTGTTATGTTTTCACAGTGTATACGTTTGTTCATTGTGCTGAAAGGTCTTAGTCTCTAAAGTTAGTGTGCATGCCCTGCAATTATCACATTTAAAATGTCCAATAATCTGTGATAGATTCCCTAGTGCAAGTACAAAAGGTTTAGGTTGATCCCCTAAAAGGGAGCTAACCATGTAATCCTTAATATTCTTTCCCCTCCTAAAGGAACGTATAGGAAAGTAATTGGTGCCAATTTCGTCTGAAATTAATGTCCAATAGTGATTAATGATCTTCTTTATTTCACTGCTGCGAGTGCAAAATGTTCTAACGCATGTCACCCTACTGTTAGTCGAATCTGTGTGTTTCTTAGGGTCAAGAAAAGGACTTTGAACAGAATCATACCTCTTACGTGCCTTTTTCACCAGACTTCTAGGGTACCCGCTCTTTACCAAACATCTCAGTATGTAGTCCGACTCCTTAAAGTAATCTGGCTTACGTGAACAGTTCCTCTGGAGATGGAGAAACTGTCTGTAGGGTAAATTGTCCCTTTGGTTTCTCTGGTGTTGACTGAAGTATTGTAGGAGGGTATTTCTCTCACTGTTTTTCCTAAAAAGAGTGGTATATAAATGGTCACCCACCACTTTGATCGTGATATCCAAATATATGTTCAAAGTATGGTGTTCCAGACTCATGTATACAAAAGGCCCTCATAGTGGTCCATGTAAAGGATCGTTAGGTCCGGTGCAAAAGTAGCTACCATAGCGACTCATTTGGTCTGTAAATAATAATCTCCTTGAAAGTAAAAGAAGTGCATCATGGCAATCTCAAGAAAATCAACTAAAAAGGTGGTAGGTACCTGTACTGGTAGTGGTCTTTTATTCAAAACTTCCCTAATCACATCCAAGGCGGGTCTTTGTGGGATATTGGTATTCAGAGATGTAATATCCATAGTTATTAGAATCTGTTCATCTAGATTGAACGCCAGATTGTCAATTAGCCTTATGGTTTCCATGGGTTCCCTCAAATAGGCCTTCATAGAGTCAATAGTGGGCTTGAGAAGGAAATCTACATACTTGCACAGTGGTTCTAATATTGAGCCACAGCCCAATACTAAAGGACGACCCTGTGGCTTTTCTGGACCTTTGTGAAGTTTCTGGAGAGTGTAGATAGTGTGAGTTTGACTTGTTAAAGGTATAGGTCCTTCCGATCGGACCACTGTAGTTGTGTATTACTATTCATCCAGGTGCTTCAGGTTAATATTGGGTTACCCCTTTTTTGTAATGGACTTTTAGAAAGTGGGCATTTTCTTTCTTAACTATTCTGTTCCTCTGCCTGTCTGTGCAATACATGTCTGGGTCAGGATGACAGTTGGGCTGTTTGTGCATTCACTCGAGACAGTCACCCAAAGGGAGCTGAGGTGTGCCCTGCTTACCCTAGTGGCCTATCACCAGGCTGATTAGTCTCCCTGAGATACAATGGTGGGAGGAGCGGACAACTGCACATGAATAGGGCTGTATATGTCCTTACACAAAGCAGTTCATTCCCAACCCCCTGGAGTGTGTCTCTGGCCAGGGCAGGAAAGTCAGGGTCTTGCATACTACAAAGTCTTCCCTTTGAAGTCTACCTACTTCAAAGACAGAAATGGATATAAGTACTGGACCTCTGACACCACATTATTAGAACACTTCTGGACTGTGGACGTTCTGCCAGGAAGAAGAGGAGCTGGATGCTGTAGGAAGGACTGCCACTCTGCTTGTTACTTTGTTGTGCTGGCTTGCTGCTTGCTGTACCTGTCCTGGGAGTGAAAGGACTGGACTTGGCTTTCTACATCCTATTTTCCAAGGCTCTCCAAGAGCGTGAACTGAGCTTGCGTCCTGTTAAGAAGTCTCAAGGCCATCAAAGACTTCACCTGCCAGCACATGGGCTCTCTTCCTAAGAGTCCTAAATTGCCAAGTGGTGCCAAATCCAGTTCCTGGGCCCTTGGAAGAGAGCTCTATTGCAACTAAGAAGAAACTAAGCACACCGACTCCAGAGCGACTTCGGATTCAGCCCCGCTGTCAGACTCCGTGCTGCTGCCTGCACTTTTGCCATGGTTCCCGCTGAGTGGAACAACCGTGACCTGCAACACAGGCCCGACACTGCTGCAACACCTCCAAAGTCCAGCCACAGCGCGAGTCTTAATTGCCTTGTCACCGACATCCATGACACTCGGCTCTGATGTAGCACCTGTGGCCCCTTGGTGTGTTTGTGACACTGCAAAGTTAACGACTCACATTTTGACCTGCTAGATCCATTGACACTGCCTTGTAATAAGGAAGCATTGTCACTTCACCTTCCCTGCAACCTTAAGCAGCAGATGACTCATCTCCCCTGCCCAGCAGTAAGGAACCAATGCCTCACCTCCCCGGTAGTAGCAAGGAAAAGGCCCCGCACTGGCTCCAGCGATGTCTCACGTCCCAGACTCCGTGCAATGTCTTTGTTTCCTCACCGTTTTCTAGGGAACGGTACCTGGGGTCGGCACAACTACGCGGCTTTCCCCTCGCAAGTGGCATCAGACTTTTGGAAGCAACTGTCAGGATGCTGTGATAGCCCCAGTTGAAGCCATTGGGTTTCTAAGCACTACTGTAAGATTTAATCTTTGAAAAATTGTATCTTCACTTGTGCATGTTGAAGTTTTGTAGTTTGGCCTTGTTTCACTCAGATAAACATTGGCTCTTTTTCTAAACTCGTGTGGAGCACTAGTGTGGTGTTTTTACTGTGTTACTGTGTGTACAAATACTTCACAGATTGCCTCTTAGATAAGTCTGATTGCTTGAGCCAGCCAAGCTACCTAGGGGGTGAGCAGGGGTTACCTTAGCTGTGTGGCTTTGTTACCCTGACTAGAGCGAGGGTCCCTATTTGGACAAGGTGCAAAAAACTGTTGATTAGAGAGCTAATTTCTAACAAATACTATCAGATTGTGTTCACGTTATGGCAAATTACAAAGCAACAAAAAAAAGTCAGAGGAAAAAAGCAGCAGCGAGGAGGTAGTGGGGTTGATGGTTGAAAAATGAGGTAATGGGGAGACAAGCAAACAAAGACAGGGAATGGCAGGTGAAAGCAACAATGAAGGGGAAATAAAAAGTGGTATCCTCTGAAGCAATGGTTAGGGGAGAAGAATGTTAGAGATAATAACAGTGTAATAACATCGCTTTGCCTTTACTTTCAGCATAGCAAAAATTAGCAATCTTCTGAAGCAATAGTTAGGGGAGAGGTTGTGACATCACTGCCAGAACTGCAGACTTTGGAGCTGGTAAACCAGGTTCGAATCACAGTGCTGGCTCAACATCCTATAAAAGCAGAAGCGACAAGGGAGATGGTCAAGCAGGGAAGCTGGAGGTAATGGGGAGACGAGCAAGCAATGACTGGGAAGGTGGGAGAAAACAACAAAGAAAGGGAAACAAAAAAATTTACACCGGCTGATGAATAAAAGAAAGAAAAATGAAATAAGCCATTTGGGTCGGAGCGCAAGCTATATGGGGTAGGGATGTAGCGGGTGGGAAGCAGGCCAAGGCAACCGGGGATGGAGGACAGAGTGAGTGCAAATATGAGCACTCATGTGGAGTGCTCATACGCAAAAAAGAAGCACCTAAAATGGGAGCAGTGAATACACAAGTGCTTGGTCCATGCTTTTGGGGAGGGCTGCACAGAAAGAGGCATGATGCATGCCCGGATTGGACAAATGGGGATAAATGATATGAGAGCAACAATGGAGTGAGCAAATGGTAAGCCTATGGGTAGGCTGAAGCCCACGGACTGAACACAACACGTCTTTCCGAGACAGTGCATGTGCTGTCTAGCCAAGACATAAAAAAGGAGAAATATATACTGTTTTGGTGCACATGTGTGCGCTTGTACTACACTGTCTCAAGCATTTCTGTCATTTCAGGAGCTAAAATTCCTGTCACTGCAGAGAAGCTTTAACAGAAAATGTACATTGAAATCACAGAAAATTAATGAAATATTCCTTCCTAAATAACATAATACAAAATCTCATAAGAATGACATGCAAGTTCGATCAATATATTTATGACCTCCACCTCCCACTGAAGTCTTGAGGGACCCATTTCTTGAAGGCGTTACAATATAAACAAGGTAGAGAATTACATTTTAGGGTAGCTCTTAAATGAGCCTTTTTTGTTCTTGAAAACGTTTTTATTTTTTGTAGTTCTTAATTTTTTTTTAATTTTTGGAAATGTTTTGTTCTTAAGTGCAGTAAAATAGAAAATCATGGATTTTCAGAACTGTGAAGGAAAACTTAGAGAAAATGCTTACTTTTCGGGAGTACATTTGTGCTCCTGCAACAATTTGTCCCATGCACTACTGCATAATTCAGACAAAAATGACTGTCCCACACACCTGACAGAACATGACTTTGTTGGCTTAGTTAGGCAGGGCTAAATCGCCTCTTGTCTTTTTACCTCAGAAGGTCCTTGTTCTGACTTGTGCTGAAGCAAGCACTGATCTGCATTTCAGGATGCAAAGTGTGCTGGGTGCATAGATTTTTAATGGTGCCACATCCTAGTGGTGCAAAAGCTGTACTTGTGTCTGGTGCCTCTGGAAAACGTCTTCCCACAGAGCTAGCAAGTTACTATTCTTGCAGACACTTGTTTGCACCTTCTGGGATAAGAAAAATAATCATAAAATCCCCAACAAGGGAAGCCCTGATGGGCTTGGATACTGTGGTGCTGGGCTAAGTACAGCAACCTGCTTGTCATAATCAGAAGATGATGACTTTTTCTAAAATAAAAGTAAACAGAAGTAGTTTGAAATGGCCTAAAGATGAAGGTGCTCAAAAGCGCTATCCACACCAAAAGCCAAAGTAGAAATTAGGGGAAAAGTATGGATGCTTTCTTTGCAAGTAATGACAAGGATGTTAACCAAGGATAATCTCTTTGATGTGTGTGGTTTTACTCTTGTTGACCTCCCACAAGTAGCTCACAAGTGTCTAAAAGGATCGCAAAACTTACCAAAAAAAACCCCAAAAAACTGTAGGTTTCTAATATTGTCATGTATAGTTATATTTCTGAGTATTTGAGAGTACCTATAAAACTATTCTTGCTTCTCAATTACTATGAAATACTAGTATAAACTTAATTTATAATATACTCTGTCAAGTGGTCCTGGACAGTGAAATCTGAAGTTCCTCCTCCGCTCACTGCATGCAGAGGATCATGTGATTGGCTCTTGCAGTCCTCTCGCGATATTGTAAAAACTAAGAAAAAGTTATTATAGATTTGTAAATTTGTCACGTATAGTTATTTTATGTCTGTTTCAGCTAATCAGTAGGATCAGACTTCAATCAGCATTACTATTAGATACGTTTTGACGTCACCTTTCCAAATACAGTCTCACAAGCCATCAGTGAAAGTGAAATAGGAAGTTCTGACCACTTGGGATGCACAAACAAATTGTGTACTTGTCTCTTGCAAGCCTCTCGTGAGAGCCATCGATTATAATTAAATTGAACTAAATATAATATAGATAGATCAATGACACCCTTATTCACTAGTCTCACTAATTAATAACCTCTCTACACCGCACTACAAAAATAAATGAATGAGTGTACAATTTCGGGAGCATTCCGTGAGAGGCTCGTGAGCCTCCTACGAGAGCAGAGACACATTCAGGTGAAACTATTTGATTGCTTATCACTAATGGCATGAATTATTAAAGGGAGTGGTCACCTTCCTTTTCTTATTTAGGAGTAGCTGCCTGTTGTGGAAACATCTAAAAAGCCCTTGGAGGATCTACTCTTCGGTGTTTGTTCAGTTTACTGACAAGATGTTTACATCTGACAGTGTTGAACAGAGAGCAGCTGGGCCATCTCAACCTCCTAAGGAGTCGATTGCATGGCAAATATTTGAGGTGGCACCCGGTTGGATAAAGGTGTTTGCCAGACATGTTAAATACATAATGTGCCATAAGGAGTATGGGGACAACAGGCATCCCCAGAATCTAGCTTGTGCAGAGATGCAGAGAAGTGCAGAGCTATATGCCTCATCAGGTGCCTCTGTCTCTTAAACCACAGCAACCAACAATGTATCAGGTTGTGGCAGGGCACGCTAGTAACAACCCAGCATACTTAAATAAGGAACTATCCTGAGGCCTTCACAAGACAATCATCTTCTGTTCAGAAGATAATGCAGGCCCGTGACAAGTTGGCCTAATATCTCAAATGCCCTCCTAGGCATTAGATTTTTTTTGGTCATAGTTTTTCTCCCAGTTTACTATCCCTCATTTTTCTTAAGTATTCTTATTTCTCTTTGCCATTATAAAAAAAAGAAAACAAATAAAATCATAAAAAAAAACAAAAAAAAAACAAGAGACAGGCTTTTTCCCCCGGCACTTATTGTGCTAAAAAGAAAGACAAAAACTGATGCCGTTTGTTTTGTGTCAGGTTGATTAGGACTCTTCCAGCAGTTACTTTTTAGAAGGAAAAAAAGAAAAAAGAGAAAAAGTTATAATACAAATACAGTAGATAATGAGTGTAGGGTCGCTCTGAAAAGAGTCTTTTTATTTTTATGACTAGCAATTTTTAATGTTTTGTTTTAAAAAGGGGGGGTAAGACATAATGATTGTTTAAAATAACGCAAAAATTCGACAAATTGTCCTAAAAAAAAAGCTTGGAAGAAAATGATGCATATAAAGAAGAAAAAAAAATGTGGGGGAGGAGGCCCTATACTCTTGCACAAGCTTATCCTGCACAGCTCTACTGGTCTCAGATGAAAAGATAATCTTACACAAAAAAACAAAAAAACCTTATTTAAATATGCATGGTTATTATCTATTTGACTAGACTGTACCAGAGCTGGTACTGTGTCTCCATGTGCAACAGATGTTGAAGCTCCAGAGAACCTGTCAATTTCTGAGCCATCCCTGCATGAGCAAGTCTGTGTGGATGTAATTAATTTAAATGCCTCTACATACTAGTAGTGCCAATGCTATATCACACCTGCACTGGCCCTTTAAGTTTGTGGATAGAACCCCCAAAACAGCCACCTCCATTTTGTCAGTCCAGCTTTTTCCTTGTGCCCTACTACAGTCCGGTGATCAAGGAATCATAAGAGACCTAGGTAAGGAGCCCAGACTTTGTTTCTCAGCTATTTGCTAAAAAGTGTTTTATACTGCTACCCGTGCCTGTTTACTGTAGGCTCCCTGTGTTTCAGGCAGCTTGGTATTTTTAAACTGCTTTTTATTTTTTTTATTTTTTTATTTTTAGTCGTAACTGCTTGAAATTTCCCTCCTAGTTTGTGGCAAAAGACTGCATAAAACCCACCTCCTCTTTTTTAAGTAAAGATGTTACATACAACTCAGTGGCTAACCAGAGTGTGTTTAGGAGACTTCTTAACCTGTTTCTGTGATTTAAATTGTGTTTAGAAACCATCTGCATCACCTATATTTGCCTTGAAAAAGCTGCATATCTGAGAATGCCACTGAGGCACCTTTTTTTCTACTGGCATGTGCTTTTGGAGGTGTCAATAAATGCCTTTTTGCCCTGAGATAGCAGGTTTGAATACATTTTACAATCCATCTAGCTAATCCTTGTTTCGAAATAGGATTACCTTTATGAGGCTGTTGGAAAGCAACAAAAAGTAATTTCTTTTTTCTAAAGTCTTTCGTTCCATCTATATAATACATTAGAACTCTAGAGATCAAGAGTGTGCAGAGCTCTTTCAGCAGTAGAATCTGGCTGTGGAAAGACGACTTTCAATTCGACTGACTGATTAATATGAAAGGGTGAAACCACGTTTGGTAAAAAAAAAAATGGATTTGTTCTAATTACTACTTTGTGTTTGTGTACTTGGAGGAAAGGTTTGTCTAAAGTAAATGCTTGAATTTCACTTATTCTTCTTAAGGAAGTGATTACTAGAAAGAAAGCAACCTTTCATGTGAGAAACTGAATAGCACAAGAGTGCATGGGTTCAAATAGGGGACCCATAAGTCTTGTGAGCACAATATTAAGATTCCATGCAGGAGCTGGTGGTATTCTAGGTGGAATAATTCATATAAGCCCTTCCATAAATGCTTTTATAACAGGAACCCTAAACAGAGAGGTATGTTTTGTAGGTAGGCTGATATTGCTGTTGAATGAATTTTAATAGACAAGATGTGCTTTTTGAAAATACAGCAAATAACACCCAATATCCTGTACTGATGCTTTAAGTGAATACATTTTTTTTAGGGCGGCAGTAATATACAAAACATTTCCATTTATTTGCGTAGCACTGTCTGGTTGTCTGGTTACGTGCTTGTTTTAGAATGTCCATACATTCTAATGTAAGCTGTAGGTATCCAAATTCTATGACCTCAGGAGCCAAATCGCCAAGTTGAGCACTTTGGGATTGGGATGCCTGATTTGACCCCTGTTCTGAGTTAACAGGTCTGGTCTGTTTGGAAGCTTGTGATGTGGTACTACAGACAGATCCAACAGTGTTGTGTACCAGTGTTGACTTGCCCATATGAGAGCTATGAGTATCATAGTGAGGGAAGTGTGGCGCATTTTGTTGACCAGAAATGGAAGAGTGAGAAAAGCGTTAGCAAATATCCCTGACCAGTTGATCCATAGAGCATTGCCTGTGGATTGAGGGTGTGGGTGTCTGGATGCGAAGTTTTGGCATTTTGAGTTTTCGCTTGTTGCAAAAAGGTCTATGTTTGGAGTTCCTCACATCTGAAAGTAATATTGAATTACTTGGGTTGAATCTCCCATTCGTGTATTTGTTGCTGCATCCTGCTTAGAAGGTCCGCCAGCTGGTTGTGTATCCCAGGGATCTATTCCGCTAGCAGGTGAATGCGATTGTGAATTGCCCATTTCCATATTGTTTGTGGTAGAAGGGACAATTGGGATGAGTGTGTGTGTCCCCCGTTTTTTCAGATAATACATTGTTGTCATGTTGTCTGTTCTTATTAAGACTATTTTGTGTCTGATCTGTGGTTGGAATGCTTTGATGGCAAAGGACACTACTAGTAATTCCAAGTGGTTTATGTGGTAAATTTTCTGGATTAAGTCCCATTCCCCTTGTATTGTGAGATTGTCGAGATGGGCTCCCCAACCTGTCATTGACGCATCTATTGCGATTATGGTCTGTGGCACAGGGTCCTGAAATGGCCACCCTTTTGCTAAGCTGCTGTGATTCTACCATTGCAGCGATTGTAAGTTTTGCGGTCTAACAACACTAGATCCTGTAGCTGACCGTGTGCCGGAGACCATTGTCGCGAGAGACACTGTCTGCTGTGGCCTCATGTATAGACATGCATTCGGCACTATTGCTATGCATGATGCCATCATTCCAAATAGTTTCATGACAAATATTTCTGTGTAAGCTTGATTGACTTGCAATTGGGATATGAGGGAGTGAAAACCTTGTATCGGTTGTGGATTTGGGTAGGCTAATGCTGACTGAGTATTCAGAATTGCTTCTAGATAAAGTTGAATTTGTGCAGGCTGAAGGTGAGACTTCTGGTAATTGATTGTGAACCCTAATTTGTGTAGGGTATCTATTTGTGTATTGTGTGTGTTCTTGGCAGTTTGGAACGGTACTGGATTTTATTAACCAGTCTTATAGATAAGGGAAGACATGTATGTGTTGCCTTCTGAGGTATGCTGCGACTACAGATAGACATTTTGTGAACACTTTTGGTGCTGTTGTTACCCCAAAGGGTAGTACCTTGAATTGATAATGCTTGGCTGCTATTACGAACCTAAGGTATTTGCAGTGAGCTGGGTGTATAGGAATGTGGACGTAAGCATCCTTTACGTCTAACGCTGTCATGTAGTCTTGTTTTTGTAGCGAGAGAATGACATACTGTACAGTGACCATGTGAGAATGCTCTTACAGGATATATAGATTGAGAGGCCTGAGACCGAGAATGGGTCTGAAAGTACCTTCCTTTTTTGGTATAAGGAAGTATAGGGAATATACTCCTGATCCTTGCTGTGAGATGGGAACTGTTTATATTGCGTGAGTAGCAGAGATTGTACCTCTTGTTTTAGTAGAATAGTGTGTTCTTGTGAGAGTCTGGGAGAACGAGGTGGAATGTTTGGTGGAGTAGAGATGAGCTCTAGGCAATAACCATTGTGGATAATTGAGAGTACCCATTGATCTGTACTAATTTTTTGCCAGTGAGATTTAAAATGTTGCAGTCTTCCTCCCACAGGAGATGTATGGTGCTGTGGAATGTTTGGGAAGTCATTGTTTTGTGGATGTAGCAGCACCCTTTGAGCCTGGGAATTTACCTCTGGACGTGAAATTTTGTCCTCTGTAAGAGCCTCTGAATGCCCCCCCCCCTTGTGTAATACTGCCAGCCTCACTTTGAATGGGAGGTGTAAGCCTCTGTAGTTCGCGTTTTAAATCCTCCCCTAAATTGTGGTTTTCGAAAAGAACCCAGAAATGGTATGGTATGAAGAGCTCCCATGGCTTTTGCTGTGTCTGAATCTTTTTAAAGTTTTTGTATAGTTGTGTCCACCTCTGGTCCAAAAAGCTGCTGTTTATTAAATGTCATATTAAGTACCGTCTCCTGTATCTCTGGTTTGAAACCAGAGGACCTCAACCACAGATGTTGCCTAATGGTAACGCTGGAATTAATTCCTCTAGCTGCAGTGTCAGCTGCATCTAGAGCAGACCTATTTTTCTATACCAACCATATGAGAAAAAGGTTGAAAGAGTAGAGAATTTCCAAACCGAAGATCCCGGAGCGAGAGAGAACACATCAGAGCCCGATGGCGAAAGAAAACAATCCAACAAAGGAGTTGATGCCCAGGCACACTATCACCGAGAGAAGGAGTCACTCGATCCCGTGACTCAACAAAAAAAAAAAAAGACTTCTTCGAAGAAAAACAACTTGTAACACTCCAAGCCCAACACTAGATGGTGATATATGCACAGATTGTTTATCTGCAGCTACACATGCCCTCGAACATATATATAAATAGACACACAAAATATATAAACTAAGAACCGTTCCTGAGATATTAATGCCTCACAGTTGCCACAAAACCAAGATTTAACAAATTCTCAAGAGAGAAGCACTTGGCTCAGAAGAAGGTGGTAATGGAGAGTTAAAAAGGGAGCCACAGAAGAATGGCTAGGCAGTGAATCATAGAATGCGAATGTGATGATGTTTTAATTAAAAAAAAAAATTGGTTTTATAAATAATTATGAGGTGTATGGTGCAACATCGAATTGATTCCCAGTTGTAGAGATTGAAATATCCTTCAACATCATCTCCATTGGGTATTCTCGCGAAGAGGATGTATTTGCAGAGACGGACAGGAGGATCAGTATCAGAGAACAAAAGCTGTCTCTATTCACCCTTTTCAAGCACCCCTACCTATGCAAGTGTAATGTGTGGATAAGTTAATCAAGGTACTAACTATGTCCAGGCAGAAGTAGGACAGAATTGGGAGAATTCAACTGCTACTGTGGAATCTGAAGGCACAAGGTTAATCTTGACATTGCTATGAAGTAACAAAGTGTTTTGGTACATATTTCAAGGATGTCTTGGGCATGATTAAAACAAGTCACACCATACAATGACAGGCAATAACATACCATACTATATAATGACAAGTCTTACAATATAAGTGTCAAATTCTCGTGTAGCCATTTTAGAAAGAGCTCCAAGCAAGTTAGTTGGACACATTAGGCAGCTGTGCACTTTAACCTAGATATATTTTATTCGGCTTCACATTATTTTTACAATAACCAGTTTTACAGTCTTGTTTTATTTTCATTTATGTAACTGTTTTTGCTTAATTCAGCACTGTGTTCTCAAACAAGACATTCTTGATCACTCTGGGCTTCATTGAAGGCTACAGTTTGGTACATTGCCCGTGAACGTGGCAGAAGTTTAGTCTCCAACATTCGTAGAAAACACACATCCTTACGACATTTTCTTAGAACATCAGCTGTGTTATTATAAAAACACTTCCTAGTCCCATTACACGTTAAGAGGGAGATTCCAGCCAGGGAACCATGACTGTACGCTGATTGCTGAATGCTTCGCTACAGATGCTAACGCAGACTACAGGCCTTTGCTCAGGTATGAGGGTTAATGTCCTCCCGGGGGAACCTGAAAGGCAGAATTAGTGCTTAACATGCTGTGCTCAGATTATGACTTAGATAAGAAATAGTCCATCAATCCTAGTGACAATATGATAGCGTTATTCTTATGCTTCACTCTTCTCGTCACTATTTTAATACTGTCATGTTGTGTTGTCCTGGTTATTGCAGCTCACGCTTTGCTATTTAAGATGCAGTTGTTTTATTAAACCGGTTATTGAAACATATACTGCTTCTGTCTATCATTTGTATATGAGACTGTATTGTGAATGAGAGAACGGGATGTGACCTGAGTAACCACGACTTCCCTGAGAAGCCTAATATGTCATGCGCTTGGCTGCCCAATCATCCGTGTCTCTTGGCAGAGATGAGCCACTGCTAGTTAGCTGGAGCAAAACCCGGATTTAGAGCGACAGGTGTCACCCACCATGGGTCAAACTCAGTCTCCCACACCATGGACGATCTTGCTGCTCAAAATCCAGTAGTCTCATTAGAATAATGAGAGCCTACGTGACATGGCACCGCCAACGTTTGGTCAGGCTCTAATTTTCGGGTCCTCCGGAGTATCTCTGTCTCATTATACATAATGATTCCTCAATGCCGTATGCGGAGACATCCGTGGTGCTGAGGATTTCCAACACAGCTGTGTAGGTGATCCTACAACAGCTGGAGGTTGTTCAAGCTTGAACTTTAAAAGGAAAACCCCATTTTGGTGTGCCTTCTCTGAACTCATAGTGTTACTATAATGGCGAATCCCCAACAGGTACAAATAGCAGTTAACATGAGACAACCTTTAACAGCACATTTATTAGCAAATAGCCTAAAAGCCCAGGCAGGTCCCGTCATATTTGTGGTGGACGCCCATGCAGCTTACAAAACAGAACTTTTTTTTTTTTACTCTTGGGTCATATTTCCAGCAGTTGATGGGAACACAAATACATTTCACCAATATACACCTGCGAATGCGCCTGGACAATACAGAGCATACACATATTTAGAGATACATCTATCTTATCAAGAACATAATAATTGCCTTGATGGCGCCCTACCCCACACAATATTACCAGTAAGGTTAGGTCCACTAAGTAATGACGGTCCTACCTGGCCTTTATTGGCCACCTATACACCACATCCTGCAGTTGCAAATTTAGCAGTAGCTGAGGTTCGCCGTTATATATTGAATTAATAGCGATATATAGACGACTAGAAAATTTGTGATGCAAACACTAAACACAAACCCAGCACGTGCTACTCCAGCACATCCACATGCTGCAACGCCAGGTATAAATCCTGACAAGGTACATTCTATCATGGGTAAAGTACCCGCCATATGAGAGGAAACTCTGTTTTGGCTAGCACAGAAAATTAACACACTGGAGGCAGTATTTCCTCCTACGGGACCTCAGGATAAACATAGAATATTAACAATGTGCTTGCCTTATGGGATGGTCCCTACAGTAGAAAACTGTAATACTTGGGGCATGGTATTTGCTGCGCTCTATACAACAGCACACAGTACACCGACACTTGCCAATTTACCAGAAGTGTTGAAACAAATTCAAGACGAATACGGGGCTGCCCCGGCCCTAGATTTGGGGATGCAATTGATGGGCAATTTTGCCACTGTATCCTCAATCATTTTAAGTAATCTTAAAGGGGAAGCGGTCGCACTTGCAGTGCGCATGCGGCTTCATGACGTTCCACAGCAGGATCAGGAACGAGAGCTGCATAAAATAATAGCAGAGACCTATTCAAGTATTGGTCGAGATAGCTTAGGGGCCAGACCACAAAAAATACAATTTCAGGGTAAATCGAATAAAGATACTCCCAAGCAGGCACCTGAGGGTAATAAGAAACGCTGGGATAAAAAGCAACAAACTCCTAAGAAAGAGAGGGGAGAATCTCCGCGTATGGAGACCCCACAGAATAGGTATAATCTCAGAAATAGAGATAATATAAAAACGGCTGATATATCAATATACTGATACACGCCAATATTGTTCTTTTCAGGACTCATCGGAAAAAAAGAAATGAGAGAGTTGGGCGATCAGAGCGAAGAAAAGAATACGTGAAACCGAGCCAGGAATCACAACGCTCTTCGGAGGTTTCTGTTAAAAAGGAAGAGAAACCCACCCAACAAAAATAACAATTTAAAAAGAAAAAGGTGGCAGCAGTCGCAGTCTGACATGCAACACAGAAAGAGGGTCCTCTTGAAGAACAAGAATTGGGCTCTAGCCTTGCTAGACAGTGCGGCAGAGGTCACAATAGTTTGCCGGAATCTTCTAGAGCATCTGGAGGTGAAAGCAACTGATGACTTTATACAAGTAGAAACTGCCGACATGCGTGTCTCCACGCCGGATAGGGTGTACAAAGTAACGTTACAGTTAGAAGGAGACATTGAACGCACAATGGATGCAATCTTTTGGAATCACATAGTAAACGTATATGATGTCCTGTTGGCCGAACAAGATTGGCCATCTGACTTTGTCCGTACCTGCCCATATGGAGAAGAAGTCATTAAGCCTTCCTTCTCGCCCCTTGATCCAGAGGAACTCGCTGAATCCTATTCTATTGAATGGGCTTTGACACAAGCACCTGCATTTTACAGAAATCATGTGGGATGGGATAAAGAATCCCCCTACCATGTAGTTCCAATTAAAAGTGAACCTCAGCCACAACCGCAGTATCCTATAAAACATGAAGCAAAAGCAGCAGTGAGAGAAATAGTCACGCAATTAGAGTACCAGGGTGTGATTGAACCCTGTGTCTCGCCAATGAATAACCTATTATTCCCCGTAGCTAAACCAGGCCATTCATACAGAATAGTCTTAGACTACAGACATTCAAACAGTCATACACGTACCTATGCTATCCAAAACTCGCATAGCACAGCACTAATGAACAATATAGTGCATAAAAAATACAAAACACTAGACATTTCCAATGGGTTTTTCTGCCATAATATAGCGCCTGAGAGTAGAGACTTAACAAGTTTCAGCGCACTAGGCTCCCAGAAAAAATTCTGTTGTTTACCTCAGGGGTATAAGAACAGCCCAGGACTGTTCGCAGCTCGTGTCACTGCTATTTTGCACGAGATTAAACCTGAAGCATTGTCCTACGTAGATGATATCTATGTCACGGATGATGAATTACTACAACATTTAGGACGGGTAGCCCGCATTGTTGTAGGGTTTGCCAAATTTGGCTACAAATTGAACTTTTAAAAAACAAAAATAGCCTTCTTCAGCGTCCGGTTTCTAGGATACGAGCTGTCAAGTGAAGGGAAGAGCCTAGCGCCACAATTCTTAGAGAAATGCGCACAGTTACAACCACCGAATACGATTAAAAAAACTCCAATCACTATTGGCTTTCCTAAATTTTGGCAGAACCTACATTCCAGATTATGCTGCACGCATAAAACATTTATATGACCTAATACGTCCCGATTTTTCAAGTAAATTCTGGCCAATTGAACATACACGTATACTTCGAGAGTTGCAGACAGACATGCTTGCAGCACAACATTTACATACGAGGGACAACAAAAAACATTTGGTCTTCAGAGTAATAGCTGGGGCCATCGGTGACGTTTAATGAAGGTGAGACAGTCCCGATTGCATCCAAATTGCACTTATACTCAGCGGCAGAACAACGCTTTGCTCCCACTGAGAAAATCCTTACTGCTGTGCAGATGGCTGTCATTAAAGAACGACCTCTTGCCCAAGGAAAATGCATTATTGTTGTTTCTCCAATCCCAGCCTTAGAGGCTGTTACAAAAGCTAGGGTTCCAAACGCAAAAGCATTACATCCACATTGCATACAACGGGCTACGTCTCTGACGGCCACTGATGTAGACTACATTTTTGACCCAAAGTTACAAACTCAGGAATTTTTACAATATGAAATAGAATATATAGTTCCAGCAAATACTTTGCCTATTGACCAATATCATAGAGTCATGTACACCGATGGCTCTGCACAACCTGAAATTGGAACTAAACATCAATGTTCTGCTGCTTGCGAAGTTGAAAGCGGCTATATGGAGGGCGATACATTTTGTCCTCTACATCCCTTTACACAAACCTTAAGGAATTGTACAGCACAATTTGGTAGAACTAAAAAGCTCTGCTGATGGCACTGGAACACACGGATCCTGCACAGCCTACGCTGATTGTTTGTGATTCATATTATTGTGTCCAGTCCTTTAATGAATACCTGCATTATTGGCGCCAGAATGGGTTGAGAGATTCCAAAGGCAACACCATTAAACACAGACTACTGTGGGGGAAAGAAGCTGACCTAAAAGAGACACTTCCGAATGTCCATGTTGTGCACACACTTGGACACCAGCGCATTGGAATACATGTTGCTGGAAATACACTGGCTAATGAAGCCGCAAAGTCAGCAGTGGCTGTGGCCGCTGTAGCTGCAGTGACTCGTTCGAGTTCAAAATCAGACGCAATCATTTGGGCTCCTGTGTCAGCTACGGCTAATAGTATGCCCTATCCTAAAGGATTTCCTAACATATATCACTATCGTATGGGAGGTATGCTGAACACTGAGGTTAAGATACCAGGCGTAGGTGTATGAGACATTCCCAACAAAGACATAAGAGCACAATTGTAGGAAGTTGGCTCTGTATGTACTATTTCAAAGTAAGAAATAGCATGCACAGAGTCCAAGGGTTCCCCTTAAAGGTAAGATAGTGGCAAAAAGAGAATTTTAATGCTCTATTTTTTGTGGTAGTGTGGTCGAGCAGTAGGCTTATCAGAGGGTAGTGTTAAGCATTTGTTGTACATACACAGGCAATAAATGAGGAACACACACTCAAAGACAATTCCAGGCCAATAGGTTTTTATATAGAAAAACATATTTTCTTAGTTTATTTTAAGAACCACAGGTTCAAGATTTACAAACAATACTTTAAATGAAAGGTATTTCACTCAGGTATCTTAGGAACTTTGAATCAACACAATAGCATGTACAGTTTTGGCAAAAATGGCAATAAGCTATTTTAAAATTGGACACAGTGCAAAATTCAACAGTTCCTGGGGGAAGTAAGTATTGGTTAGTTTTGCAGGTAAGTAAAGCACCTACAGGGTTCAAAGTTGGGTCCAAGGTAGCCCACCGTTGGGGTTCAGGGCAACCTCAAAGTTACCACACCAGCAGCTCAGGGCCGGTCAGGTGCAGAGGTCAAAGTGGTGCCCAAAATGCATAGGATTCAATGGAGAAGGGGGTGCCCCGGTTCCAGTCTGCCAGCAGGTAAGTACCCGCGACTTTGGACGGCAGACCAGGGGGGTTTTGTAGGGCACCGGGGGGGGGACACAAGTCAGCACAAAAAGTACACCCTCAGCGGCACAGGGGCGGCCGGGTGCAGAGTGCGAACAGGCGTCAGGTTTGGAACTGGTTTCAATGGGAGACCCAGGGGTCTCTTCAGCGAAGCAGGCAGGCAAGGAGGGGCTCCTCTGGGTAGCCACCACCTGGGCAAGGGAGAGGGCCACCTGGGGGTCACTTCTGCACTGGAGGTCGGATCCTTCAGGTCCTGGGGGCTGCGGGTGCAGTGTCTTTACCAGGCGTCGGGTTCTTTGAAGCAGGCAGTCGCGGTCAGGGGGAGCCTCTGGATTCCCTCTGCAGGCGTCGCTGTGGGGGCTCAGGAGGGTCAACTCTGGCTACTCACGGGCTCGCAGACGTGTAGTCCTTTAAAAGTTGTTTCTTTGTTGCAAGTTTCAGTCTTTGTGGAACAGGGCCGCTGTCCTCGGGAGTTCTTGGTCCCTTTAGATGCAGGGTAGTCCTCTGAGGACTCGGAGGTCGCTGGACCCTGGGGGACGCGTCGCTGTTGCAGTTTTTCTTGAAGGGGGGAGACAGGCTGGTAGGGCTGGGGCCAAAGCAGTTGGTGTATCCGTCTTCTCTGCAGGGCTTCAGGTCAGCAGTCCTTCTTCGTCTTCAGGTTGCAGGAATCTAGTTTCCTATGTTCTGGGGGGCCCTAAATACTCAATTTAGGGGGGTGTTTAGGTATGGGAGGTTAGTAGCCAATGGTTACTAGCCCTGAGGGTGGCTACACCCTCTTTGCGCCTCCTCCCGGAGAGGAGGGGGGCACATCCCTAATTCTATTGGGGGAATCCTCCATCTGCAAGATGGAGGATTTCTAAAAGTCAGAGTCACCTCAGCTCAGGACACCTTAGGGGTTTGCCCTGACTGGCCAGTGACTCCTTGTTTTTCTCATTATCTCCTCCAGCCTTGCTGCCAAAAGTGGGGACTTGGCCGGAGGGGGTGGGCATCTCCACTAGCTGGGATGCCCTGTGGTGATGTAACAAAGGGGGTGAGCCTTTGAGGCTCACCGCCAGGTGTTACAGTTCCTGCAGGGGGAGGTGAGAAGCACCTCCACCCAGTACAGGCTTTGTTACTAGCCACAGAGTGACAAAGGCACTCTCCCCATGTGGCTAGCAACATGTCTGGTGTGTGGCAGGCTGGGAAAACTAGTCAGCCCACAGTGGAAGTCGGGTATGTTTTCAGGGGGCATCTCTAAGATGCCCTCTGGGTGTATTTTACAATAAAATGTACACTGGCATCAATGTGCATTTATTGTGCTGAGAAGTTTGAAACCAAACTTCCCAGTTCTCAGTGTAGCCATTATGGTGCTGGGGAGTTCGGGTATGACAGACTCCCAGACCATATACTCTTATGGCTACCCTGCACTTACAATATCTAAAGTTTTGCTTAGATACTGTAGGGGCATAGTGCTCATGCACCTATGCCCTCACTTATGGTATAGTGCACCCTGCTTTAGGGCTGTAAGGCCTGCTAGAGGGGTGACTTATCTATGCCATAGGCAGAGTGAGGTTGGCATGGCACCCTGAGGGGAGTGCCATGTTGACTTAGTAATTTTCTCCCCACCAGCACACACAAGCTGGCAAGCAGTGTGCATGTGCTGAGTGAGTGGTCCCCAGGGTGGCATAAGACATGCTGCAGCCCTTAGAGACCTTCCCTGGCATCAGTGGTACCAGTTACAAGGGTCTTACTTGGATGCCAGGGTGTGCCAATTGTGTAGACAAAGGTAAAGGTTAGGGAAAGAACACTGGTGCTGGGGGTTGGTTAGCAGGCCTTAGCACACTTTCAAATCATACCTTGGCATCAGCAAAGGCAAAAAGCCAGGGGGTAACCATGCCAAGGAGGCATTTCCTTACAACAATTGATTAAAGCAGCGTATGAAGGGGTGGCATCTGCCCATGCTGGTGTGGCAGCTACAATTTCGATCTTGCAGGCCCGTTATTGGTGGCCAGGTCTCTACAAAGAGACTAAGCAGTATGTCCTTTGCTGTCACATCTGTCAACAAATCAAAGTTTCCACTGTCAAGCGCCCACCGCAGACACCCCTCTTAATTTCAAACAAACCATTACAGTGTGTGTACTTGGACCACTGTGGTCCCCTAACACCTGATAGTGCATACAAATATTTTTTAGTCGCTGTTGATTCATGCTCCAGATTTGTATGGGTGTGGCCACAATGCTCGGCTGATGCTCGGACTGTTATTAAAGATTTGCGAGTCTTTATCAGTACATATGCAGTTGTGGCTTTCCATTCGGACCAGGGCTCTGCTTTCGCCTCAAGGGCATTCAGGGACTCCATGGCTTCGTTGGGGGTCCAACTCCATACTCGTCTCTATTTCATCCAGAGGGAAATATGGTTGTGGAGCGATTAAACCGCAATTTAAAGTAATCCTTAACAGCCAGAGTCTTAGGTACGGGTCGTAGTTGGCTTTATCACCTGCATGGAATCCAGAGAGCACTAAATAATCTGCCTAGAACAGAGGTCTCCAAACTTTTTAATGCCGCGCCCCCCCAGTTGAAAAATAAAAATCATTGGGCCCCCCCTCAGAATTTTCACAATTATTTTATAAACATGGCAATGATTAAATATGTCTAAACCTATTTTAACATTGCAGTTCAGTACTGTTACCTTTTTAAAACTGCAATAACATGCTTCGTACTTCATATGAGGGCCTGTTCGAAACTCAAATGTATGTTCCGGATATTGATGGTCCTGGTGTGGAGGCAGCAGAAACACCTTTTGACATAAATGAACGTGCCACTGTCTTACAGGAATTGCAACAGTTCCTTGATGATAATTCTTCCAAAAGTGCCGCCTCCACAGGAATTAAGGATGTGCCTTTAAAATCTACTGGCTGGGTTCCCAGAGTTGGGGATCTTGTACATGAAAAAGTTGCAGTGAAAAAGGAATTTGGCCCTTCTTATCGAGCACCAGTCCCTGTACTAGGGATACACAGTACCAGAACTGTTATTCTACCACCGTTGGCGGGTGTCAAAGAAAATCGTTTTGTCTCTATTGACAATGTCAAACTACACCATGTGGCCGATCCTACACAGCCGACCAAGAGGAACATCCAGTAGTTCCCGAATCCCTCTCACTACTGGTGAAGAAGTTCCTCTACAAGTTGTTTACACCAACACGGACACCTCTCCGAGCATGGGGAGGGTGGAAGATAATCTTGCATTAGTTCCATTAACATCAACTAATTTAGAAACATGTGACCAAGACAACTCGACTTCAAGCCAAACGGATGGTGCTGTCTATAGTGTGTCACCACAGGAAACACCAACTCCACCACTGACAATGGCTCTGCCATTTGCACGAACTGCCTCTGGTTATTTTGCTGACTTAAACGATTATTTTTCAGACTCATTCGCCTCTTTGATAGCAGATTTGTCAAGTACACGTAAGCTAACAAAATGGCTTAAAGAAAAGTATTTTATTTTTCCATGGAACTATCTATGGCTCTCTTTGAATGTCCTAGCCTTTCTACTTTGGATTGGTTTTGTCATTACTTTTTCTTGTTAATACATGGTAATTTTTTACCTGAAAGATCGACAGTTGCACAGGTGGAGGAGGTTTTGAAACCACATTTTTCATCACAAAGTTCGAAGAGATTTATCCTTTGTAAACATTTCCGCAGTGCCAATTCCTGATGGGATTGTCTGGGACAAAGTAATGTTTGATATATATGGTCCCACGGAGGTTATTCAAATACCGTATGTGTTCAAATTATCAATGAATGATATAGTAATACCAGGTATTGTTTCTGATGATTGGGATGTGAAAACAGTTGATTCTATGATGACTGAATAGACACATCATACTGTCTTTGAAAACGTAGATGTTTATCAATTTAAAGAAGATTATGGTGATATGTTTTGCTATAATTATTATGGGCACCATTTCATACATAGAGCCAGCAGTCCAAAAACTGTTTTTAATTACACGCAATGGGAACATTGCCCAATAACATACCATACTATATAATGACAAGCCTTACAATATAAGTGTCAAATGACAAACTATAATGTCGTGTAGGCTCTCATTATTCAAATGAGACTACTGGATTTGAGTGGCAGAATCGCCTGCAGTATGTATGTGGTTACTATACCCGCATGTTTGGATGATGCATAGCAAGGGTCCGGCATAATACTTCTAAACCCCCTGTGGAATTTATAAAACTTTTTTGACACCCACTGGTATCTACTGGCCACAATAACCACCCACCAGGACGTGACAGTGAAGCATTAAATGTGCCATTCTGGGCCCATTCATCGAGCTGATCTTCAGTTGCATTTATATACTTTTGCCATTTGTAAAATTTGCAGGAGCAGGAATACTGGGTGCATTCAATTCCTTAATCATTGCTAAGCCTAAACAACTTGTTTGTTGTACAGTTTCATTTAAAAATATAATTTGAACAGGTATCAGGCATGCTCTAAATAAAGCTTCCTTCCCCCTTATTTGTGAATTTCGTGTTCCCCACACACTTTTTATGTCAATCGACTTCAGCCAATATTCATAGCCTTCTACAACCAACACAAAACAAAGGAATACGGATAAATGAATTTCGTATCTGTCATTAATATGTGTACATTTTCCATTAATGGCAATTTATAATAATATGACTCAGCATTTTTAACATTGTGCCCAGAAAAATATGACAATTTTTCTTAATAAGTTTTAGAACTCCCTTGTGGTGGAGTAGGACAATGTTCCCATTGTGTATAATTAAAAATAGTCTTTGAGGTACTTGCTCTGTGAATGAAATGGTGTCCATAATAATTATAGCAAAAGGACACAATGCTCTCAAATATGGTAAAATACTGCAATTCAGTCATCATGGAATCAACTGTTTTCACATCCCAGTCATCAGAAACAACTCCAGGTAGTATTACATCGTTCATTGAAGGTTTAAACACATATGTTATTTGAATGACCTCTGTCGGGCCGTATGTATCAAATGTAACTTTATCCCACACAATCCCATCAGGAATTGGGATAGCGGAAATGTTCACGAAAGACAAGTCTCTGCGGACCTTGTGAGAAAACAAATGGGGTTTTAGAACCTCATCCACCAGTTCAACTGTTGATCTTTCAGGAAGAAAACGACCATGTATTAATAAAAAGAAAAGAATGTTGTGATGGAGCCAATCCAAAAAGAGGAAAGCTAGTACAATCAAGGAAAAGCCACAGATAGTTCCATGGGAAAATAAGGCAATTTTTTGTAAGCCAGTTTATCAACCTATGTGTTTTTGGCAGTTCAGATGTAGACGAGGCAAATGTGAAAGTGCTGTTGACGTCGGCAAAGTATCCAGAAGCAGTTCGTGCAAAGGCTTGGGCCCTATTTGTGGGAGGAGAACTGGTAGGGGTCTTCCGCGGTGGTTCATAGTAAACAACGCCATTCTTCTGTGTTGAAGTTGTGTTAAATTGATCAGTACCTTCTGTATTGTTTGTTGTAACAGATGTTAGTGGAATTAAAGCAAGATCATTTTCCAGCCTCCCCCAGCTCGGAGAGGTGTCAGCGTTGCTCCTCAAAACTTGTAGAGGGACTTCTTGACCAGTAGTGAGACAGATTCAGGAACTACTGTCTGCTCCTCTTGGTCTGATGTGCAGGTTCAGCCACCTGGTGTAACTTGACATGGTTGACAAATACAAAACGATTTTCATTAGCACCAGCCAACGGGGGTAAAATGACAGTGCTGGTACAGTGTATTCCCAAGACTGGGACCAGTGCACTATAAGAAGGACCGAACTCCTTTTTCACAGCAACTTTTTCACGTACTGGATCCCCAACTTTAGGAATCCAGCCAGTAGGTGTTACTGGTACATCCTTAATTCCTATGGAAGCAGCACTGGCAGAAGCGTTGTTGTCACGGAACTATTGTAATTTCTGCAAGACAGTGACACGTTCCTTCATGTCAAAGGGTGTTTCTGCCGCCTCCACGCCAGGGCCATCAAGATCTGGAACATACATTCGAGTTCCGAACCGGCACTCTTATGAAGTACGATCCCCCAGGGACCTTCTAGGCAGATTATTAAGTGCTCTCTGAACTCCATACAGGAGATTAAGCCAACTACGACCCGTACCTAAGACTCTGGCTGTTAAGGACTGCTTTAAATCACGGTTTTGTCGCTCCACAACACTATTTCCCTCAGGATGAAATGGAGACGTGTAATGGAGACGGACGCCTAATGAAGTCATGGCATTTCTATATGCCCTTGAGGAGAAAGCAGGGCCCTAGTCTGAGTGGAAAGCTGCAACTGCATATGTACCGATAAAGACGTGCAAATCTTTAATAACAGTCCGAGTGTCAGCTGAGCATTGAGACCACACCCATAGAAATCTGGAGCATGAGACAACAGCGAATAAAATGTATTTGTATGCACTATCCAGTGTTAGGGGACCACAATGGTCCAAGTACACACATTGGAAAGGTTTGTTGAAAATTAGGAGGGGTGTCTGCGGTGGGTGTTTGATGGTGGAACCTTAATTTGTTGGCAGATGTCACAACAAAGGACATACTGCTTGCCCTGTTTTTATAGACCTGGCCACCAATAACGTGCTTGCAACAACGCCACACCGGCATGGGCAGATGCAACCCCCTTATACGCTGCTTTAATCAACTCAGATATTATGTCTTTGTTGGGAATTACTCGAACCCCCACACCTGGTATCTTTACTTCAGCATCTGGGCATCCTCCCATTTGGTTGGAATATTTAGCAGGAAATGCTTTTGGATAGGGTGTGCCTTCAGCCGTGGCTTTCAGGGCAGCCCAAATGTCATTGTACGGTTTCGTTCCAGAATGGGTTACTGCAGCAACAGCAGCCATAGCTACTGCTGACTTGGCGGTTTCTTCAGCCAGTGTATTTCCAGCAATGCACATTCCAACGCACTGGTGTCCAAGTATAAGCACAACATGGAAGTTTGGTAGCATTTCCTTCAGATCCGCTACTTTCCCCCACAGAAGTCTGTGTTTAATGGAGTTGCCTTTGGAATCTCTGAACCCATTCTGGCGCCAGTAATGCAGGTATTCATTGAAGGACTGGACACAGTAGTACAAATCACAATCAGTGTTAACCGTGCAGGATCCGTGTGTTCCAGTGCCATCTAGCTATGCTGTGCAATCTCCTAGGGTTTGCGTGTATGTATGTTGTGGACAAAATTTGTTATCCTCCATGTAGCCACTTACGACTGCGCAAGCAGTCAAGCATGATTGTTGTGTGTCAATTGCAGGTTGTGCTGAGCCATCGGTATACATGACTAATACTGATCAATAGGCAGCGGATTTGCTGGAAATGGGTATTCTAGTTCATATTGCAAAAATTCCTGAGTTTGTAATTTTGGGTAAAAAAATGTAGTCGACATCAGTGGCTGTCAAAGTCGTTGCTCATTGGATCCAACTTGGATCTTATGCCTTAGCATTTGGCATGCTAGCTTTAGTAACAGCCTCAAGGGCTAGGATTGGAGAGACAACAATAATGTGTTTGCCTTGGGCTAGAGGTCTTTCTTTAATGACTGTCATCTAAACAGCAGAGAGAATTTTCTCAATGGGAGCAAAGCATTCTGCTGCTGAATACAAATGTGATTTGCATGCAATCAGGACTGTCTCACCTTCATTGAAAGTTACATAGGTGAAACCAATGGCACCAGCAATAACTGACGACCCGATTTTTTTTGTTGTCCCTTGTGTGTAGGTGTTGTGCTGCAAGCATGTCTGTTTGCAAAGCTCTAAGAATGTGTGTGTTCTCGACTGTCCAAAATATACTTGAAAAGTCAGGACGTATGAAGTCAAATAAAGGTTTTATGCGTGATGCGTAATCTGGAATGTAAATTCTGCCAAAATTCAAGAAACCAAATAGGAATTGGAGTTTATTTTTAATTGTATTTGAAGGTTGTAACTTTCTGCATTGTTCCAAGAATTGTGGCAGTAGGGTCTTTCCTTCACTTGATAGCTCACATCCCTAAAAGAGGATGCTAGGAAGGCTTTTTTTTTTTTAATTGAATTTGTAATCGCACTCAGCAAATCTCACAACATTGCGGGCTACCCCTCTTAAATGTTGCAGCAATTCATCACCCGTGAGATAAATATCATCTACATAGGACAATGCTTCAGAGTCAATGTCGTGCAATATTAAAGTCACACGAGCCGCGAACAGTCCTGGACTGTTCTTGAACCACTGGGGTAAATTACAGATTTTTTTCTGGGAGCATAGTGCACTGAAACTTGTTAAATCTCTACTCTCTGGCACTATATTTTGGCAGAATAAACCAATGGAAATGTCCAATGTTTTTTATTTTTTACGCACTATGTTGTTCATGAGTGCTGTGCTATGTGAATTCTGTATAGCGCATGTACATGTATGACTATTCAAATGTCTGTAGTCTAAAACTATTCTGTATGAATGGTCCGGTTTAGCTACTGGGAATAAGGGATTATTCATTGGTGAGACACAGGGTTTGATTACACCCTGGTACTCCAGTTGTGTAAGGAATTCCCTCACAGGTGCTTTTGCATCATGTTTTATTGGATATTGGGGTTGAGGTTGGGGTTGATTTTTTAATAGGGATTACATGATAGGGGGAATCTTTATCCCATCCTACGTGGTTGCGATATAACGCGGGTGCCTGCGTCAATGCCCTAGAGATGGCGTAGGATTCTGCGAGCGCCTCAGAAACAAGGGGAGAGAAAGAAGGTTTAGTAACATCTTCCCCATATGGGCAGGTACAGATAAATTCAGGTGTCCAATCCCTTTTGGCCAATACAATATCATATGTTTACAACGTGGTCCCAAAAGATTGCGTCTATTGTGCACTCTATGTCTCCTAACTGTAACGTTATTTTATACACCCTATCAGGTGTGGAGACATGCATGGCTGCAGTTTCTACTTGTAGGAAGTCATCCGTTGCTTTCACCTCCAGATACTCTAGAAGATTCCGGCGAACTATTGTGACAGCTGCTGCGCTGTCTAAAAGCGCTAATGCCCACTTCTTGTTCTTTAATAGAGCCCTCTTCTTGAGTGGCACGTCGAACTGCAACTGCTGACACTTTTTTCTTTTTGAATAGAGGTTTTTGTTGGGGAAGTTTCTCTTCTTTTTGCACAGAAACTTCTGTTGAGCGTTGCGATTCCTGTCTCGGTTTTACACACTCAGTTCTTTACTCTGACCGCCCACCTCTCACTGCATTTTTCTGGTGAGTCCTGAAAGGAACAAGATTGGAGTGTATCATTATATTGATATCGGTCAGGTGTTTTTATATTATCTCTATTTCTGAGATTATATCTTTTTTGTGGGGTCTCTGTATGCGGAAATTCTCCCCTTTCTTTTTTAGGTGTTTGTTGTTTTTTATCCCAGCGTTTCTTAGTACCCTCAGGAGCTTGCTGGGTAGAATCATTAATAGATTTACCTTGAAATT
This sequence comes from Pleurodeles waltl, assembly GCF_031143425.1. NCBI lineage: Eukaryota > Metazoa > Chordata > Amphibia > Caudata > Salamandridae > Pleurodeles > Pleurodeles waltl. Next base: position 209,152,680 of record NC_090439.1, read on the forward strand.
GTGGTTTTGTAGGTCAGGCCCCCAGACTATCTCGACCAATGCTAGAGTAGGTCTCTGTGATAATCTTTGGCAGCTCACGTTCTTGATCCAGAGGAGGAACGTCCTAGAGCCGCATGCGCACCGCTAGTGCAACTGTTTCCCCTTTAAAGTTACTTAATATAATTGAGGATACCATGGTAAAGTTGCCCATTAGTTGCATCCCCAAGTCCAGGGCCCGGGTAGCCCCGTATTCATTTTGAATTTTTTCCAACACGTCTAGTAAGTTGCCAAGTGTCGGTGTACTGTGTGCGGTAGTATAGAGCATGGCAAATACTGTGCCCCAGGTATTACAGTTATCTACAGTGGGAACCATCCCAAATAGCAAGCACATAGTTGGTATTCTGTGTTTATCCTGAGGTCCCGTATGAGAAAAAACTGCTTCCAGCGAGTTTATTTTTTTATGAGCTAACCAAAACAGAATTTCTTCTTGTTTGGCAGGTAACTTCACCATGATCGAATGTACAGTCGTAGGATTTACGCCTGGTGTTACTGCATGTGGTTGCGCTGTTGCAGCACATGCTGGGTTTGTATTCAATGTTTGCATTACAAACTGTAATGATCATCTATATATTGCCGTCAGATCAGCATATAGGCGGCGGACTTCAGCTATCGTTAAGTTCGCTGCAGCAGGGTGAGGTGTATAAGTGGCCAATGAAGGCCAGGTAGGACCATCATTACTTAGAGGACCTAATCTAATGTGTAAAATGGTGTGGGGTAGGGCACCATCAAACCAATTATTATGTTCTTGATAAGATAGGGTTATCTCTAGATATGCATATGCTCTGTATTGTGCAGGTACGTTTGCAGGTGTATAGTGATAAAATGTATTGGTGTTCCCAACAGCTGCTGGAAATGTGACCCAAGAATACAAAAGTTCTGTTCTATAGGCTGGGTGAGCCTCAACAACATCTGTGACTGGACCCCCCTAGGCCATTAGGCCATGTGCCAGTAAATATGCAGTAAGGGGTGGTCGCATATTGACTGCAATAGCTACCTGTTGTGGATTCACCATAATGAATGGTAAGTTTTGTTTAGAGATAAGCACACCAAATGGGGATTATCCTTTTAGAGCTCAAGCTTGAACAACCTACAGTGTTAGTTAGCTACCCCCTACTTAGCTGAGGAGGAAATCCTCAATACCACAAATGTCTCCATATATAGTACTGAGGTGTCTTTGTATGTAGGGAGACAGAGATACTCAGGAGGACCTGAAAATTAGAGCCTGACCAAACGTTGGCAGCGCCATGTCGCATAGGCTCTCATTATTCTAATGGGACTACTGGATTTGAGCGGCAGAATCGCCTGCAGTGTGAGGGACTGAGTCTAACCCACTACAGGTGACACCTGTCGGCCTAATCTGGGTTTTGCTCAGGCTAACTAGCAGTGCCTCATCTCCACCCAAGAGCAGGGATGATTGGGCAGCCGAGCGCATGACACAATTGACTCCTCAGGGAAATCATTGTCACTCAGATCTCATCCGTTTCTCTCAGTTACATTAGTCTCACACATACGACAGTCAGAGGCAGTAGATGTTTCAATAAGGTTTTAATGAAGCAACTGCATCTTAGTTAATAAAGTATGTACTGCAATAACCAGGACAATGAAGCATGACAGGATTAAAATTGTGACAAGGAGAGTGAAGCATAAAATACCGCTACCATGTTGTCACTAGATTCATTAAACTAATTCCTACAGAGGCTATGTTAGAGCACAGCATGTTAACCTCTAGTTCTGCCCTTCATGTTCCCCTGGGAAGAAGACATCCCTCATACCTGAGCAAGAGTCCTGGAGTCTGCATAAGCAGCTGTAGCAAAGCCTTCAGCAATCAGCATACAGTCGTGGTCATCTGGCTGGAATCGGGCAGTGAAGAGTTTTTATAATAAGGATGTGTATGTTTCTATGAATACCAGAGACAAAGTGTTACCACGTTTACCGGCAACCTATCTTACTGCAGCCTTGAGAGAAGCACAGAGTGAAGGAAATGTCTTGTTTAAGGACGCAGTGCTGGCCTAGGCAAAGAACAGATAGATAGAGATAAATAAAACAAGACTGCAAATGTGGCTATTGTTAAAATAATAAAGCTGAATAAAATATATCTAGGTTAAAGTGCACAGCGGCAGGCCTAGTGTGCTAAAATAACGTGCATGGAGCTATAACTAAAATGGCTACACAACAATACCATAACACACCAAACCATACTATATGATGACAGGCCAAACCATACTATACAAAACAATGGCAGGTCATACCATATCATACAATGACAGCCCATACCATACCACAGGCTATATCATACTATACCATACGACAGGCAATATCGTACCCTACTATACAATGACAGGCTATACCATACCATAGTATACAATGGCAAGCAAGCAATATAATAAACTATCACAAGCCAAGCCATACCATACTATACAATGACAGGTCATACCATACAATGACAGGCCATATCATACCATTCTCTACAATGACAGGCCATACCATACTATACAACACAATGTCAAGCCACTCCATACTATAGAATGAAAAGTGATACAATACCATACTATACAATGACAGGCATCATCATACCATAACATACTGTAACATTACAAGCCATAAGATACCATACAATGGCAGGCCATTCTATTCTATAGCGTACAATGCCAGGCCATACCATACTATACTATGCATTGACCAATCACACCATATCATACTATACAGGCACAAGCCATGCCACACCATAATTAACAATGACAGGCAAGCCTTGAAAAATCATAAAAATGGTACTAGACCTGGAGGTCGAGTAACTTGAGTAATCTACTTGACCTAACTGTAATGTACTTGACCTGTAAAGGGGTCTCAAATTGTTTGATACTAGGCAAATAGTTTACCCCCATCTTCCCATCTGGGCTTCTTGGCGCCACCGTCTGGGAAGGCCCTCGACCCGGAGCTGCACACTGAGGAATTTGGGGAATGGAAAGAATGAGAGCAGCATGCTCTCCCCTGACAGAAGGCACATGACTCACATGCCCTCTAAGGGGCCCGTCCTGCCACAGCGTCTTGCGCAGATGCAAGCTCAGTTTGAGTAATTTGCAGCAGTAGGTGAACACTCTCTACTGGGTCCAATGTGTATTCAGCAAAGCTGAATCACAACATGTGGCCACGACTGTCTAGGAAACAGCCCGCACGGGCATGAAAAGAGCTCAATAATAGAGTCAAGGCAGAACAAGGAGGAAACAGACATTGGTTACCCCAGCAATTTCCTAAATAAAGAAATACAGGAAATAAATCAGTACCAAACAGAAACAAATCAGATGATGAAGTATAAAGGAAAAGCACTTATATGGCTGCTGAGCAGCGAAGAAAGAAGAAGTGCTTTTTCTTGACACTGCTTATATATGGGATCCTCTCTATGGCTGTTGGAGTGTTCACTCAAAAAACTCTTGGGAGTTCTAGTTTTCTGTTTATGTGTAAGGTTGCTGAGTAATAAATAAATAAAGGGAAAGAAAGCATAATCTGAGCCTCCTGTCCTGACATAGAATCAACCTTAGCTTCTGGATTTACACAGTAGTACATTAAAAACAAGTGAACTCATCTCAATGAGGCTGCCAAAAAGAAATCACAATGGTATATCGACTAAAAGAAGAATAAACAACTTCCCATCCAGAATTAAATGTGTGTCTCTCAAGGAGGATGATTAACAGTCAGAAAAAAATATTTTCTTCATGGATACTGGTTTGATGACACGACAGGATAAAACTATGAAGCAGCTATGAAACAATTATGCGGCAAGAAATGGCAAATTATAGCACATTCGCTGTGACATGTCACTGCTGGGACTTTTTTTTAGCAAAAATATGCATCAAGCTAAAAACGATGGTAATGCTTCAAACAAGCACTGGGAGATTCAACAGACTGGGCCTCACAAACCTGCAATGAGCTTTTCAAAGTATTTCTTTTTCCTACAGGCATATGGAATACAAAATTAAAAGGTGAAAGTAAAAAAGCAAATGTGCCCCAGTATAAAGATGGTATACATATGCTTCCAAAGAAAAAAAAAAAAAAAAAGCGCTGCAGCAGGTGGCCACAAAATAAGGCGCAATGTGCAGTAAAAATATAACAAAAGTGAAGAACTGGACTACCAGCGCAGTTGCTGAAAGGAACTACTTTTCAAGGAGTTGTGCACCTGTGATCAGGAAAAATACCATCACCTGCAGTGCAAGACATCCAATGGCTTAAGTGGGCAAACCCAGTGACCCATGTGGGATGCTGTGGTGGGCAGAAGCTAAACTTGACTGACAGATGAACAGAACAGTGGATGAAATGACTGTCCCAAACCCATCTATCAAAGTATACATACAAGTGTTATTACGTTTTAATTACATGAGGCTGGCCATACAATTAAAAATGTTTGTAGGTCAAAAAGGTTCCTCAAAGAGAGGAACTATTTTAACTTTGAAACCTTTTTCAGAAAACCACTGAAACTATTAATGATTTTGTCATGCTTGAAAGCACAAACATTTTTTTATCAAGACTGTACACATCTCCAACTCCCATCAGAAAATATTTGTGTAAAACTTTGACAATGCAGCGAACATGAAAATTGTATTTGTTGTTAGCGTGTGATTTCTGGAATTAAGAAGCAGCATTTCTAGCACTGTACCTTAGTTACAATCCAGGGGAGAAAAACAATTACACAATAAATAATAGTAATGGATAAGGGAAAAAATAAACAATGTGAAGGATCAGTGGTGGTGTGGAGGACGAAAAAGCATACATCACACAATCAAATGTATTGCTTTTGCAATTACTAACCAAAGATCAAGTTATTTGTTAAATAAATAAAAAAAACATTACACTTTGACACAATATGTAATGCAAAGTGAGAATGTATTCAGGTTCATTGCTTACCTTCTCAGCATCTTGCTCAAAAAGTCTGAGCTGGAAACATTGGTCTAGTTTCAACTTTCGCATTTGCCACATCTGATGCAGATGCTGTCGAGTGGAGTGCAGCCTGTCCAACATAGCGGAAACCTTGGGCAAGAGGTTCTGTAAGTCAGCATTTCCAGTTCCAGAATTCTTTTTGGGAAAACTTTCACTGCTCTGTATTCGCTGCAATAGCTTCTGACCTTCTAAGTCAAGATCCTCAATAGGAGCTTTAATTACCTTCTTCTTGAGCTGCGAGTGTTCCTCAATCATATTCCGTGCCCCTTCAAGGTCCTGAGGTAACTCCTTCTTTGCAAGGATCTCTTGCAAGTCCTCCAGTCTGGACAACATGTCGGTTGCATTGCTTATAAAGTCCTCAAAGGCTACTCTGATTTCAATCCATTCCTCGTGGTCGTACTCCAAACTTCCTTCAAACTCAGGAGTAAGCTGAGAAGGGTCAACTACTTTGGCAAGGCCTTCTAAAGACACCATGGTGGTCTGCAAACGAGAATGTTAACATTATATGTTAATGTAGTATGTTTCCATGATGAGTGCAAAATGTCAAGTAAAAAAAAATACCACCTTTCCCCTTGAGTGTATGAAATGCTCATTAAGAAACAGTGCATTGCTGCTACTGCCAACTTACTTAAAAGAACAGCTAATTATTTCGCTGTTCAATAACCAAAATGTTCATGCTGAGACTAATTGCCACATTTTTGTACGAATAATGGTGGAAAACTAGTGAAAAACTGAAGTTAAAAAGGACCATTGAAAATGTATGTTTTACAAGTCACCAGCACCTTACAAAATTCCCAGTCACTTGAAAGAAGCACAATTCACGGGAATCAAAATGTGAGAAGCTGCAAAAACAAAACTAGTGGTGATGGTGGGCAAACATTTAGGAAAGTAAAATTATTAATGTGGCTAAATTCAGATGCATCCACATTTGGAGTGTGTGCATTTATATCGTGGGAAAACTATGCTGAAATAGAGTTTAGATCTGCTGAGAACTAGTTTGTTTTGCCCAATCAAGAAGGATGAATTTAAAAACAGGTTTGTTTAATTTTGTAAGAAAAAAAAGGAAAACATTTTTAAAATGATAGATAAAATTCAGGACCCAACCATTACATGGTGGAATAATGCACAGTATGACAATCTAGATGCTGAAAAAACAAGTAAATCGTGTTCAAACTGTTAAACATCAAGTTTAATACCCGTACTTTGAAAAATATTGTTGTCATCGTTTGGGTAATTGTGGAACAATTAAACATCTATTGGACACAATGCAATAATTATCATGCTCTCAATTTTCTATTCAACAGAGAAGAGCCAAAACTAAGTTGTAAGCTTAAAAAAACAACAACAACAAAACTTACCTTGGCATGTACATCAGAGGGTGCTGTCGGTAATTAACGCAATGGCATGAAAAGAAAACCAGAAAACCTATAGGTTGAAAGTAATATTGAAAATGTATACCAAGCAGTAGATAGTAAGCTGGGCACAGTGTTTCAATGGTAGTGGGTTTGGGGGGTGGGTTACTAATAAGTTACTGGACTGAAAACTCGAGATGGCACAAGGGTCCTTAAATCCTCCAGAATTAAAATATAACACATGCACTTTCCTGGGAGAGACCAGCTTTTTCCCAATACTTTTTGTAACCAACAACCAACCAACAAAAGACCAGGACAAATCTGCCAAGTTAATCCAAAAAAGGTGAGATGCAGGTTGGACAAAGATAGAGGTTGTTCACTTGGAGCTTTTCCATAGCAGCAAATCCATTTCAGCTGGGCATCAGGGAGAAGATATTCAGCCTTGTGGAGCCCTCTTTGACTACAGTTTTCAGCCTTGCCCTTCTAGAGGAAACAGAGCTCCAAAATATTGACTAAAATCGAAGGTAGAAATCTTTAGTGGGCAAGGGGCCAAAATTATCTGTCTGACAATGGATCTTCCTGGGGTGAACATTTTCAATTTCTCCCAATCAGAGCTTTACTGGCAAAAGTCAAGGGTTTCACTGAAACATCGACTGATGGCTATCAAATGCAGTGGAATTCATCTCTGAAACAGTCTGCTGCCTTGTCCATTGACTATTTTTGACTTTCATTTCAGAGAAGTTAACAAGTCTGACAGGGACAAACCTGAATTCTGTATCTGACCCATGCACATTTTGCATTTTTGTGAGTGACAAATAGGTCTAATTGAACGAACCACCAGTACTTTCACCAGAAAGTAGGGGAGTAGGACTTGTGGATGGAGCTCCCACTCGTGGACTTGTTGATGCACCCTGCTGAGCAGGTCTGCAAATTCTTTATCCCCTCCCGGGAAGTACTCAGCAAGGAGGTGTATCTGTTGGTGAACTGCCTTATTCAAAATATTTTGTGCCAGTGCTGACAGGTGTGGCAAGTGAGTGACACTACTTCTGCAAATAATACATTTAAATCATGTTTTTCATGAGTACCACTTCACCCCAAATGTTTTGAAAGAAAGCTGTCACTGCTAAGTGGTTGGCAAGAAGCTCTAGGTAGTTCATGTGAAACCTTGTTGCTGAGTTTTCCATAGATCCTCAACTGTCATGGTGTGGAGATGCATCCCCAGCACCCAGAAAGAAAGGTGTCTGTGGTGATAATCACTTGTGGAATTGGGTATGCAAGGGGCCTGCCATACAGCAAATCTTTGCATTTCCTCCACTGCAGGATGAAAGAAGTACTGCCCCTTCCCAGCACTAGATCTTAAAGATTACTTTCTGTTTGTGATTATTGTTTCACAAGACAATCCTGCAATGGGCGCAAGAGCAATCTGACATGGGGAAATATAGCTATTCAAGAAGTCATCATTCCTAAGAGATACCTCACTGTTCAGACTGGAAGAAGATTATTTGGCTGAAAAGAGGTACTATCTCCAGGAAAGTTATCACTCTTTACTGATTGGTTTAAGCCTCACCAGTGACAGAGTTTAGACTTGACACTAGGAAAAGCTGAACTTGTAGGGGCTGGAGGTGTGACTTGGTGGCATTTATTGTAAATCCCAACCTCAGGAGGAAGGAGATGCAGTTTGAGTGTGTGCTAGACACTGCCTGTGCTCTTATCAGCCAGTCGTCTAGATAAGGGATGACATGTATGCCTCCTTTCTTGAGACAGGTTCTACAACTGCTAGGCATTTTGTGAACACCCATGAAGCGGTGGTAACATAGCACCTTAAACTGGTAGTGTTGTCCACTTACCGCGAAGTGGAGGTAGCACTGATGAGCTGGGTATTTAAAAGTAGGCATACTTCAGATCCATAGTAGTCAAGAAGTTGCCATGCTGCAGCACCAGATAACATCTTGACAAGTGGCCATATAAAAATGTTTTGTTAATATACATCTGTTGAGGGCACTGGGATCAACAATTGGTCCTAAAATAGCTGTCCTTTTGGGAGATTAGAACATACACAGAGCAAACCCCCTTTGCCCTGGTGGTGGTAGGGCATCAGCTCTATGGCCCCTTTGACCTACAGCGCGTGTTTCTTCGCTTGGAGAAGCTCAAGGTGCTCTGCACTTAGGATGTGAAAGGGGTGGAAAGTTTGGTCGGGTTGTAAGACATTCTAGGCAATACTCCTGTTCTATATTGTATAGAATCCAGTAATATCTTTCCAATGGCAAAGAAACCATTGTAGTCTTCCCCTAACAGGTGTAGTATGGTCAGTTGGAATGCATTGAAAGTCAATGCTTTGTGGCATGGTGCACGTCTACCTCTGCTTCTGTTTGGAGTTACCCCTGTAAGAACAACGTGTATCCGCTGCCTGCTTGTGGATTAAAGGAAAGGTACTGGCATTGATATGACTGTTACTGTTCTGGGGAGTTGGTCTTTGTTGCACTCCTGTACTGTTGCCTCTGAAAGGTGCCCCTGGAAGGTGGTGTCTTTGGAGCCCCCATATTTTTGGATATGCCAGTATCTTTCTAGATCTTTTTAAGCATTTGGTCTTCTTGTGGACCAAAAAGGCTCTCCCAGTCCAATGGTAGACCATAGAGGTGCTGTTGCTTCTCTGGTTTGAAGCCGGAGATACATAATCACAAAAGCCTCCGTAGGAAGATTGAGGTGTAAACCTCACTAGATAATTATCAGCAGCATCCAGGGCGCACCTTATGGTGGCAATGGAAGAAAAATGTTACTTACCGGTAGACATCTGTTCGTGGCATGTAGTGCTGTAGTTTCACATGATGTGCATTATCCTGCTATCTAGTGTTGGGCTAGGGGTACTGCAACTTGTTTTTCTTCTTGAATGTTTTTCGAGTCACGGGCTCCGTGCTAATGCGCATGGGCAATGAGTTCTTTGTTAGATTGTTTTGCCGCAGGCGGGTGAGAGATATTGTGTAGAGAAGAGTACATCCATGCGAGAATAAGGAAATATATACAACTATACAAGTACAAACTAACAGAAACTGTCACAGGCTTCCGGGGAGGAGGGAGGGCACATGTGAATCTACAGCACTACATGCCATGAACAGATGTCTACTGGTATGTAACATTTCCCATTTGATGGCTGTAGATACCCATGCTGTGCATAGACTGTAAAGCAGTCCTCCCAAATAAATGCGGTGGCTAGCCTGTGGGAGTTGCAGTTGGCTGAAAGTGTTTTTAGGCTAGCCCGTCCTACATTGGCTTGCTGACAAGCCTGAACATCTACGCAGTAATGTTTTGTAAATGTGTGTGGCGTAGACCAATTAGCTGCTTTGCAAATGCCAGCTAAGGGGATATTCCCTAAGAATGCCATTGTGGCACCTTTCGGGGAATGAGCTTTAGGAATAAATGTTAACTGTCTATTTGCTTAAGCGTAACATATTTGTGTACACTTTGCAATCCATCTAGCTATGCTATTTTTTGTAATAGGATTTCCTTTATGAGGTACTGAAAAAGCCACAAAAAGCTGTTCCGTTTTTCTGAACTCTTTAGTTCTGTCAATATAATAATACATGCGAGCTCTTTTAACATCTGTGTGGAGTGCTCTTTCTGCCACAGAGTCTGGTTGTGGAAAGAAAATGGGTAACTCAATAGTTTGATTAAATGTGGAATTGTGACACAACTTTGGGTAGAAACTTAGGGTTTGTAAGCAGAACTAGTTTATCCTTATGTATCTGAAACAATGGCCCCTCTAATATTAAGGCATGTAGCTTACTAACACATCTTAGGGATGTAAAAGCAACTAAGAAAACCACTTTGTAACAAAGAAATTGTATAGGGCATGAGTGAAGAGGCTCAAATGGAGGGCCCATGAGCCTAGTGAGCACAATATTAAGATTCCAGGAAGGCACTTCGGGTAGCTTTGGTGGGATTACTCTTAACTCCTTCCATAAAAACTTTAATGACTGGTATTTTGAATAATGAAGTATGTTGTCTGTTTTGTAAATATGCTGCAATTGTGGCTAGGTGTAGTCGTATTGATGTGCAAGCAAGATTTGCTTTTTGCAGGTGAAGCAAATAACAGAACGTCTTGCACTGATGGTGTTAATGGATCAATGTGTTTAGAGTGAGAGTAATAGACAAAACGTATCCGTTTTGCTGCAAAGCAGGCTCTAGTTGTTGGCCTACGTGCCAGTTTTAAAATAGCCATACACTCTGCAGGTAACTGAAGGTAACCAAACTCTAGGACTTCAGGAGGCATATTTTAAGGTTGGGTTAACTGGAATCTGGGTGCCTTATTTGATGGAGATTTTGTGTGAGAGGATCCAGTCTGTTGGGGAGTTTCTCACGAGGTACTGGGGAGAGAATCAGCTGAGTTGTAAACCACGGCTGGCAAGCCCACGTGGGTGCTACTAGGATAATTTTGAGAGAAGTTTGAGTTTTTTCACAACAAATGGAATGAGTGGGAGAGGTGGAAAAGCGTAAGCAAATATCCCTGACCAGTTGATCCATAGGGTATTGGGGTGTGGGTACCTGTATGCAAAGTTTGGGAATTTTGAGTTTTCTGCTGTGGCAAATAGATCTATTTGAGGTGTTCCCCACTTTTAGAAGTACTTTTGAAGGACTACTGGGTGGAGTTCCCATTCGTGGACTTGTTGATTTGTCCTGCTCAGCAGGTCTGCAAAGACGTTGTTTGTGCCTGGGAGATATTCTGCCATAAGATGAATGTGGTGATGTTGAGCCCACCTCCAGATGGTTTGTGCTAGCTGAGACAACTGGAGAGAATGTGTCCCCCTCTGTTTTTGTAAATAATACATTGCTGTCATGTTGTCTGTGTGGATCAAGACAGATGTGTGCATTTAGTGAGGCATAAAAGCCTTTAGGGTTAGAAAGGCTGCCTGAAGGTCCAAAACCCTGATGTGCATGGTCTGGTGAGTGGGGTCCCAGGATACCTGCACTGCGAGATTGAGATGAGCTCCCCCATCCTGTAAGGGAAGCATCTGAGGTCAGAATTATTTGGGGAACTGGGTCTTGAAAAGTCCGTCCTTTAAGCAGGTCGGTGGGATTCCACCATAGGAGACAGACTGGATGATCTACCAACACTAGATCCTGAAGATGACACTGAGTTTGCAACCATTGGCTAGAGAGACATTGTTGTAGGGGACGCATATGAAGTCTGGCATGAGGTACCATAGCAATGCAGGATGACATCATTCCTAGAAGTCACATCAATGTTTTGACTGTGTACATTTGATCAAGGTGTACTGAAGAGATTATTTATCAAAAACTGTGAACACGTGCTGGATTGGGGTAAGCAAAGCCCAACTGTGTATTGAGTATAGCTCCCAGATACGGTTGAATCTGTAGAGGCTGTATGTTTTTTAAAGTTTATTGTAAGCCCTAATTTCTGGAGAAGGTTTATTGTGATTTGAGTGCGAGTCTGACACTGACTTAAAGTGTTGGCTTTCATCAGCCAATTGTCCAAGTAAGGGAATACATGTATTTGTTGTCTTGTTGGATGTGCTGCAACTCCTGCTAGACACTTGGTGAATACTCAAAGCGGTTCTGACCCCGAAAGGTAGAACTCTGAACTGATGTTGTCCTGCCACTACAAACCTTAGATATTATTGGTGTGCAGGATGAATTGGAATTGAAAGTAGGTGTCTTTCAGATCTAAAGCGGTCATGAAGTTGCCTTTTTGCAGTAACGGAATCACATCCTGAAGTGTGCCCATGTGAAACTTTTCGGAGATAATATATTGATTTAGGGGTCTGAGATCTGAGTGCTCTCCTTTTTGGGAATTAGGAAGTAGGGTGAGTACACTTCTGTTCCTTGGTATTGTATAGGAACTTTTTTATGGCTTGTTTTGACAGTAGGGATTGAACCTCTTTGTTTAAAAGTTCAAGATGGTCTGCTAACATTTGTGTTTGCGAGGTGGAATGTTTGGAGATGCTGATGTCAGCTCTAGACAATAACCATGTTGGATAATGGATAGTACCCATAGGTCTGAGGTTTTGTCAGTCCACTGTTGGTGGCAAAATTGAAGACACTCCCCCCTACTGGAGTGGAATGCGGAGGGGGAATGTGGAGGTAGTCAATGTTTGGTTATGGAGGGTGAAACACAAGTGTTGGTGTTTTTTCCCCTTGCCTTGCAGTGGTTTCCTCTATATGTTCCTCTGAAAAATCCTCTGGAGTAGGTGTATGAGGTTTGATACTGCTGCAAAGTTAAGTGATCATAGGAAATGGTTGGTTTATACCCACCCCTGTATTATGGTATGCAAAAAAAAAACTCTGTTTTGTAAGGCATCCATCACTTTAGCAGTGTCTGTGTCTTTTTAAAAAGAATTCTAGGGTGGAGTCAACCTGGGACCAAAATAGGTACTCTGCATCAAAGGGCAGGTTGATGACAGCCTGTTGGAGTTATGGTTTGAAACCAGAGCATCTTAACCAAGCATGTGTCCTAAGGAGTATACTGGTATTGACTCCTCGTGCAGCTGTATCAGACGCATCTAATGCAAATATATAATTGAATTATTCGCAATTGTCTGCCCTTCAGAGACAATTTGCTGTGCACGTTTAGGATATTCTTTTGGGAGGTGCTGAAGGATGTCTTCTATTTCGTCCCAGTGGGCTCTATCATGTCTAGCAAGTAGTGCCTGGGAGTTAGCAATACGCCAATGACTGCCCATGTGCGCAGCAACCCTTTTTCCCGCTGCATCAAGTTTTTTTTTTTTTTTTTTCCTTGGGAGGAGGAGAATCTCCAGCTGCCTGGCTATTTACTCTTTTCCTGGCAGTGGTGATAACAATGGAATCTGGTGGCACTTGGGTCCGGATGTATATTGGATCAGATGGGGCAGCCTTATATTTTTGTTAATCAACCAGTGGTGTGATTATACGGGAGCAAACAAGTTCTTTGAAAACATCTTGGACATGTCTAAGCATTCCTGGCAAAATAGAGAGGAACTGTATGTCCTTGTGTGTTGAAATGAGTGTATCAAATAAAAACACTTCCTCTATTTGTTCTTTATGTAATTGCACATTGTGATATGCAGCAGTCCTCGCTATTACTTGCTGATAGCCAGTAGTGTCTTTTGGAGGTGAGGGGTGGGCAGGATAGAGATCTGTATCCATAATCTGGTCCGTATCATAAGAGTCCCAGGGGTCAGGGTCTTGTGGAGTATCCTCTAGTTCTTCCCTACCAAATACAGGTGAACCCTGTGGTGTGTAATCCCCACGCACTTGAGCTAGGTGAATGAGGTGGAGGAGAGAGAGGAGGTAGTGATGGAGGAGGAGGCAGCAGCTCTTGTAAAGGAATGACTGGTGCAGTAGTAGAACCTGTTTCCGTATGCGTTTTATTTTTTGGTGGAGGTGAGGTATTGAGAACTTCCTGAAAAGACCAATTCTTCTTTCAATATGTATCTTCTGCTGCTTAGTATCCATAATCTCTAGAATTGGTTAAATCAGAGACACCGAAGCAAAAGAACGAGCAGAGTCGGCTGTTTTTGGCACTGAAATGTTGTGTAGAACCTTGGACCCCGAAGGGGCAGATGATGTACTTTCACTTGTTGCCGAAGTTGATCGCATCAAAATAATAGATGCCAAAGTTTTTGGTTCCGAACTCTTGGACTGTCTTGGTTGGACCGAAGGAATAGAGGCCAATTGTGAGGCCTGAACTTCAGTGTTTCTGAATTTTGGAGCCGAGCCTGAGGACAGGGCAGTCAAATCAAGTTTCCATTGCCTACAGTAGGCCTGAAGGAAGTGGTGGTCTGCTGACCTAGTTTGGGAGTCTTTTAATTGTCTTTATGGAAGGAGGAGGTGCAGGTTTCTTATGCATGATTTGTGCCAAAGTGATGTCCTGGCTCTTGATGTCGGATTGCACGTCGGAATTTGTGTCTTCAACCAAGAATGTCCCTTGTTGCTCCAGCTCCTCTTGTGCATGTTCATCTGCGAAAATATCCGGGGTGCTGTCCTGCATAGAGTGTGCCATTTCCTGCCTGCGAGCTCTACGGTCTCTGTGTGTTTTCTTGGACTGAAACAATCAACACATCGCAGGCGGCCTAGTTTTGTTCTGGAGAAAGGCAGAGGTGAGACACTTGCTGGTGATCCATGTGTGGAAATTTGGCATGGCACCAGGACAAAATCTAAACAGCGTCTGTTCCACTCCAATGGGGTGTCATATTCTTCTGTGCCATGTGGAAATAGGCCTGGGGCTGGGGGCTGCGTGCCCCAAAGGGTTTTAAATTCAAGCAGAGTGAATATATATTATGATTAAGAAAATGCAATCAAAATACAATGCAGTCGATGGAAAGTAAAGACGGAAAGAGAATCTCAAACAGGACCGCATCAATGCACAGTGAGCAGAAACACTTCCGAAACTGATGGTAGAGAAAAAACAATCAAACAAAGAGCTCGATGCCCATGTGCAGTACCACCAAGAAGGAGGAGCCACACGATCCAGTGACTTGAAAAACCTTCTTGAAGAAAAACAAGTTGCAGCACTCCGAGGCCAACACTAGATGTCAGGATAACGCACAGCATGTGTATCTACAGCCACACATACCATCAAACGTTACTTTATCCTCTGATTCAATTTCCTCCCCTCTCTTTCTAAATTGTCCTGGGAGGTGCTACAGCATTCTCTCTATCTCCTCTTATTGGGCCCTGTCATATAACAAGAGTTGACCCACAGAGTTAGTGATGCGCCAGTGCGTAGCAGCACACAAAGAGACCCTTTTGCCTGTGGCATCAAGTCTCTTACTCAAATCTGATGGAGGAGCATCCTCTATGGCTTCAGCAGAGGCCAGTTTACGGGCAGTGTGCACCACCAAGGAGTCTGGCGGGAAGTGACCTCATGTAAATAGGGTCTCAGGTAGAAGGCTTATATTTGTTCTCTACTCTTAATCTGGGGGGTGAATATGAGCATCTCCTGCAGCACTCAGACCTGTGCAGTTTTTCCAGGAAGAAGCCTTAATCCTTGGGAATGGAATGCATGCCCGCTTTATGACAGAGTGCAGCCCTTTAAATGACAGATCTTCTGCTGGCTGAGAATAAAAGTTGTGCCACAGTCCTTATGAGGAGTGTACGAGCTGGGGCTGTCTGTGTCTAAGTAAGACTATGGGGACCCCGGTGGGGAGTATGAGGGGGTGATGGTTATGTCACTCCCAGTGGAGGTTTTGGTGGGGAAGCAGGTGCTTGGTGGCTAGTGGTTGCATCTCTAAACCGCTTAAGTTGTAGTGGAGCATCTGACCGGGTGTTTTTGTGGACTCCTTATCTAAAGTTAATCTCCTTTTCTTTGTCATGGATACCAATGCCTTAGGGTGTTTAGAACACATTTTTCAAGTTTGGGTGAATGGTAATTCAACATTTATATTTTGCTACAATCTTGTGAGGATTGGCTTTTAATATCCCTTGGTATTAACAGTGGAGGGCGGTTTTAAGGTTAGTGGCATTTTGGGTGTGACTGAGTCTTCGAAGTGGGCTTCAGAGCCAGGTTTGGGGCAAGTGCCTTTTTCAGGTCTGAGAGGTGAGCTGGAGCCTACAAGTTTTTTGGCTTTGACTGGTGTGTGTTTGATGAAGCCAGAGGAAGGATGGGGGGGTCTAGGCTTTTGTTGGAGTACCTCTTTGGGTCTGGTGTCCCGCTTCAGTGTCAATGGGAGCCCAAAGCCTGGGGACACCCTAGAGGCAGCAGATACTTTTGTGCTGAGCTGGATGCCATTACTCTGGAGAGGCAGTGCTCTGACTTGGTGTGTACCAGTTTGTGAGCTTTACGCTGTCAAGGTTCGTTCATACTCATGACCCTTGGTGTGGATTTTGTTCTAGGTCCTGTGGTAGAGGGGAAGGGAACAGCTTCTTGTTCGAGATCTTCTGGTTCTGAGCTGTCAGACTGTATCACCTCTGGGCTATTATGCAGGTAGACCCTGAGACTATGTCTTCCTGTTGCTCTTTCTCGGCGTCACCAAAAATATCGGGTGTGGTGTTGATGGACTGGCACTGCACTGTGAAGTGTGCTTTTATTGATCTCTACGCTGCCTAAACCTCTTTATAGAGTGTAACACCAAGAAAAAGGCACAATATGTGTCGCTATGATCAGGGGAGAAGCACAAACTGCAGACAGCATGAGTGACGGTCAAGGAATACTACAAGTCACGATGGGGGCACATCAACCTTTGTAGCTCTCCAAAGCTGATGTTAAGGGAGGAGACAGCCTTATGGGATGTCGACACCCCGACAACCAGGGAAATCGGTGTTGAATGAACCAGTGTTGTTTTGGAATTTCCATTATGGATCAGCAATGAAAATGTTTCTTTCTGTCACGGGGATCGAAGGAGCCTGAAGAGTGAACATCTAGCATGAGGGCCACTTCGGTAAGCATCCAAACCTGATGGCAGAGCAATGGAGTAAGTGTCAATGCCCATTTCTTACTAAGGGAGATGTTACAGGAGACCTTGTGCCTCAAAGACCCTTCTTCAAACAAAAACAACTTGCAACTTCGAGCTCAACACTAGATGGCAGTAGTACACAGAGCCTTTGTATCTACAGCCACACATGCTCCTAACATTTTCCATACTGAGCCTTCTGAGGATCATGAGGACTGTCTGGAATGGCAAAGAGTGCTATAAAAACTCTGTAATAAATACACTTTGAATTTATCAAATAGCCAATATAGGGTACAGTTCAATACTTGAACATCCTCCTTCAGTACATATTTCATCCTGAGAGGACGTCCCCTGGAACATCAATTGGTACCAAAGTACACTTTAAAGCCATTGTCAGAAAGGATCTCATCACCAGGCCTAACAATCAATCTGTTACGGATTGACTCTGCCCAGCCATGAAGGTGCATAGCAGCTGCCAAAAACCCCTGAGTTGCATGTGGGGCGTTGAAGCTGGAAATACTGTTCATTATTTCAATGCAACAATATATTAGATACTTATGCAATGCTGTGGTCTGTGGGTTGGGGCCCTCAATCCCATTTCATAACAATATGTATCATCGTCAACTGCAAGGCCAAGGCTGTAAGCCTACAAGCAAGCTTTAGGATATAGCTAGTACCCCAGGTGTGCAATCAATGGGTCCAGTATTATATGTAGCTCAGTCAGCACTGACAAATCTTTAAATACCTGTGCGCTTTACTGCATTACACAGGGGCATCTCCATGTCAGATGAAGACAATCGGCCTAAGGGAGCCCACAGAGTCAGCAGTCCATTTTTTCATCTTCACATAGTCGCAGAGTCCTGAGGCTAGCTGGTGTTTAATAACAAATGTAGACATTTGTAATGAATTGCTTTGTGTCTGCCATTTTAATAGAAACTTTCGGATACCGCTGACAACATCTCTACTGTGCTTAGTTACCTGCTTGCACAGATCCTCCTCTTACTTCTCTGACTTTGTAAGTGGTCTCGGGTTTACCCTATAGTAAATTTAGGAAATTAATTGTTTATCCCGGGTGCAAGAATAAGATGTGACAGTTCAAGGATTCTTTACAGCTGTCACATCATTTTCAATCTATGGTAAAGGAAAAAAATCTAGTGGGGATCACCCATGTGGCTCCATAGGTTCTTCTAGTGCCATAACTTCCCCAGTTAAGTGAGCATTTTGTTTTCAAGTTGAAGAACAGCCTTCAGTTGTGCTGTAAAGGGCATTAATTGGTTGTCAATAAGGGTAAGGTGGCGAGTACAGTTGGTAATTGCCAGAGTATATGTAATTTTATTAATATTTTATTGTCGTATTCATCAGCAACTGGGATCTCTAAGAGTCACAATTGGTAGGATGTCTACCTGGCTTCAGCAAAGTAATAACTAGGTCTTTTCGCAGGATGCTAGTGCAAATGTGGCGCATATTTCTTATAAAATTTAACTGTTAGCCCTTCACTACCAGTGGCCTTGATGTTGGGCATGCTAAGGATTGTATTTATGATTTTCAGCACTGTGATGGGCTAAGCTGGGTATTCCTGAAGGCCATTTGTGAGCCACGTTCATGCCTCTTTGCAGAAGAAGTCATCAACTTTTGTGATAAAGGTTTCTTTTTCCGATATATAAAGAGTCCTGTAGAACTGTGTAAAAGTTTTCAGTTTAACACCTGAATATGAGCTAGTGCTGGGCCCTGCGGTATGATTTTTAGTTACTCCTGATGCACTTCATAGACTGCGGATCAGCGGAACCAATGATGTACCAAGGCATTCAGCCTTCCCATATCGATGAGCAGTATAATATTTGCCTATAATGTGTATCTCTGTTCACTTCAGCATTGTGTTTGCAAACAGTGTGCATTAGCACAGTACCCAAAGGAGTGCTAGAGCTCTCCTTGCCCCCTGTGTGAGACTCCAAGCTCTGGATTTTCTACACAAATGCAGCCAACCTGGCCTGCATTGATTTAAGGCTGTACAAGGAGATACAAATTGCCCCTAGTGTAAGCCTATTAGGCCTCCAAAACTAATCCACGGCTAGGAAGTGATGCACTGTCTATTTTAAAACAGTCAATAATAGAGAGACTCCTGTGCATTATCTTGTGCGGCGTGTACGTAAAAATACTTGAAGGGATCGCTTAAAATCAACCCTCATTGATAATATGTCTGGTGCTGCTGAAAGTGGTATCACTGAAGAGGTAGCCACCTTTGAATAATTTTTAACCAGTGCGTCAAGACACAAAGGAGTAAATGCATATAGATTTAAGGGACACACGGGACTGGACAACTGTGCCTGTCTTGACCCCTTGAAGTGATCAATCTATGTGATTACTGTATACTGTCTATGGTATAGTTTGGGGTTATATAATTTTGTATATAGATTTCTAACTCATGAGCCTGCAAACCAGGTTAAAAAAAAAAAGCCAGTCACTGATTTACTTTTTAAATTGAGTTAGGACTTAAATAGCCACCTGTAAAAACAAAATTATGTAGCCGCTCAACTGTCATTAGACTTGAGTTGCGATGTCACAAGGCCTGCTGCTTGATCCAGCAGCCAACGTGAAAGGCAGATCAAAGAGCATTATTACATCCACAGTTTAAAAACTGATAACTGTCTTTTCCTGTTTATCTAAAATTAATAGCGGTCAGCAGAAAAGAGATATTTGTGGCTAATTCTCACTATATGGTTCTAGGTAGTGAGTTACAGAATTGTGTTAATCTAACTTATGTTAAAGTTGTTAGACTGACATTAATATCTTTTGTGCAACAAATTAATAACTGCATCTTGGTATGTTCTTTCTTGTACTGTAGACTTTGCATTTATTCTTCATGTCTGCAGCCAGATTATCTCTTTTATATGAAAGAGCAAGTCACCAAGAACTTAAGCTGCTTGTTTGAATGGTGCCACCATAAATAAGAAACCAGTACTACCATCAACTACCACCGCCAACCACAGCCTCCACCATCAACTACCACCACAACCACCACCCACCCCATCGCCCCCCCATCCTTTCATGGGGTGGTGGGTAAGTTGCAAGTGAAACCAGAAGAGCTTCAAGCTGCAAAGCCGTTATTACAGATAAGTAAATAAGTAAACGCAGTGGGAAAACTCTTCTAGATTCACATGCTGAGCGCAGATTATGTAGCAGTAACACCTCCTTTGTGATGAAGGTTTAGATGAGAGAGGGGGAGCTTACATGTCTCAGTATGGATTACATCACAGTAACCTCTTTGTGGAATTCTTTATTGACAATAGTGATTTGCGAAGGTGTGCTTGGAGGTCCTTGTAGCCACCCCATAGATATATTGCATAGAGATGTTGGCGAGAAATGCTAGTGTGGTCCGTTTTCTTGGATGAATTGGCTTATGGTTACAGTGTCTTTTTGGCTCATAAGCAGCACAGTTCTATGTTCTGTATTATCCACTTGTAAAAGTTTCTATGTTCTGTATTATCCAAACCTGTGTGGTCTTCTTAAGGTCATGTGTAGCCTGCTTGTAATACATAACTGCTTTCTCACATCTACAGTATTTAAGGCTCTCTCTGTTGAATTTGAGAGCTTTTGGAAAAAGCTTATATTGTTATGCATTGGTTGATATGTAAACGTGACGCTATCTCAGATAAGAATTTTTGATGTGTTCTTCTGATTACCTTATCCTTGCATATGGTTATGCATAGTTTTTGTACTATGAATGCCTGACATTCACCCATCCTTCTTAATGATGTGACTGCCAATACAACTGCTGTCGTTAGTGTGATATGTTTAAGTAAGGCCTTGTACGTATGTTCAAACAGTGTTTTCATTAGACCTGAGAGCACTAGATTGATGCTTCACTGGGGAGCCGGAACTGAGCCTAAGGGGAAGAGTGTTTTGTTTGTCCTTTCATGTATCTTTAGACTTGTGGGACTGTAAAAACTTGTATAGCATGTAGTTCTCTTAGATAAGCCTCAATAACTCTCAAGCATACCTTAACAAATCACAGCCAGTTTAATCAGTTAGATGAGTGAGGCACCAAACTATGACTGTGTTCTGGATTACGTGTTCTTGAACTTTGCGATCTTGGCCGAATATCTGATACCTAGTTAACTTTAGGGCCCAGCACTTTCTAGTGGATAGTCTATGTCCTACCCAAGTCATCAGCAGTTGTTCCCCTGGGCTTGGATATAATGTTTCCCTCCCTGTGCTGGGAGAGTATCCCTGAACAGAGGTATTTTTACACACTGTTGCTTTGCGTGATGCATCAGGTGTGGGAACCAGGCCTGTAGAAGCCACTTGTGGGCTATTACAAAAAAACATCACAATGGATGCCCTGAACTTTCCCAGGACTGCTGGAATTAATGGTTCTGGGGGTAAGGCGTATACAAATATCCCACACCAGATTATTGACAGGTCATTCCCAGGAGACCAGTTCGGGTAAAGCCTGGATAGGAAGGAATGGCACTTTGCATGTTCTGCTGTTGCAAAAAGATCTGTTAGTGGAAGTCTCCAGTGGTAGAATATTGTATCTGCTATAGATTGCTTTAGCTGCTATAAGTGCCTGTTATCTGTATCTGCTCAACTCATTCTGTGCGCTGTCTATCCCGGGACATGGTTTGCACCCAGGGAAACATTCCTTGCAATGGCCCATCTGTATATGATTTGCACCAGCTTTGAAAGTGGGTGACAGACAGTTTCCACCCACCCGCTTCTTCAAGCAGAACATTGCAGTTGTTTTGTTGTTAGTATTTGTACTGTCTTGTTTTGACTGCCTCGAAAAGTGCTAGATGTATGATGTGCTGGGTCACTTCCTGAGTACACCAAACATCCCTGATCTTGAAGGTGCACAGGTGTACTCACCAGTTTGTGTGTGATGCATCTGTAGTTATGATGTCCTGCAGGAGGGGTATACTCAAAGGTTTCCCTCCAGCATATTCCCTAACTTCCACCATTTGATCTTCCTGCTGATCTTGTCGATCACAACCACTCAATTTTCCCAATTTCCCATTTTGTGACTGGTGGTTGTGCAACTGCTATTGAATGGGTTGCATGTGTAACCTTGTGTTTGAAATCAAGTGAAAGCAGGAGGCCATCGTCCTCAAGAGTTTAATTACTGTTATCACTGCTAGAGACTGAGAAGTTTGATAAAGGCAAGCCTGGTTGTGCATTGCCTGTTCCCTCCTTCAAGCCGGATAGACCATTGCTATACTGTGTTCAAATCAGCTCCCAGAAAGGTTTTCTTTTTACCTGGCGTGGGAGAGAATTTCCCCCAATTTACTGAAAACCCCAGTTTGTGCAAAAGTGTCACTCCCTTCTGCTGATCACACAGACACGGCTGGAACATACTTCTCATCAGCCAGTTGTCTAGGTAGGGATAGGGATTTATGGTCCATCTCCTCATATGTGCTGCCATCACTGCTGGTGTCTTGCTGGAGACTCTGGGTGCAGACTTCATGTTAAAGGGTAACAACTGGTAATGAACACCCTTCATCACAAACCACAGAAATCTACTGTGTGCAGGGTATATCAGGATTTGGAAGTAGGCACCCTTTAAATCTACAGACGCTAGGTAGTCTCTCTTCTCTAGTAGTTGTATTACCTCTTGCAAAATTATTTGGTATCCTTTTGTTTACTTATGAACCTCAGATATAGAATAGGTTGCATAGTCAGAGTCTACGATCTTGTGTTTGCTTCACATCTTTCTGCAACAGTTCCTGCACATGTGCTTGCAGGATTCCCAACTGTTCTCTTCTAGCCCTGGTGTTTTTGATGATCTTGCAGGAGGTTTATGTGCAAATTCTATTTAATACCCATGCCTTATCAGGTTTAGTATCCATTTGTCACTGATACTAGACTCCCACTTGCTTATCCTTCACCTACAGGTGTTGCGAGTGTTGGGGTGGGAAGTCTGTGATTGAGTCATTTGGATGATCTCGAGGCATCTTTTCTAGTTGGCTCCTCCTGGCTTCCTCTGCCTCAGAAAAATAAAGTCTTCGAATATTGTTGCTCTTGCCAATGAGTATGTTACAGAAATGGACTCACTGCAGGTTGCCTTTGAGTTTGTGGGTTACAAGATAACTTTCCTCGCCCACTCCCTTCAGATGTGATTACTCTCTTGGGGGAGAGTTTGCAGCCTTGCAGGACTCCCATAGCTTTGGCAGTCTCATTTGCCTATTGATAGCCCCCTTTGTGTGATCTGCTTCCGGATCAAACAGGTGGTTCCCCGTGAGGAGGTTGTCATTATCTTCACCTTGACGTCTAGTATGGCACCCGAGATGTGAGGCCACACCTGTATTATTAAGACTGTGCCTGTAGCGAGCTGCCTGATCTAACCCTCTTCTGTTTTTTTCTGCAGTTGGGTCATAAGGACCTCCATGTCATCTCACTGATAGCGTATGTACATACTGAATAAAGCAATGGGAGTTGGCTACATACCAATGGAAGGCAGTCGCTCTTTCCAATTTCCTACCAACCACCTCCAATCTCTTGCTCTGTGTGTCTGTTGGGAGACTGATGGATGCTCTTAACATGACTCTCTTCCTTGGCTTGGACATTTAATGAGTCTGGATCAATACTTGGTTGGATGTATTTAGGATCTTATGATGACAGCTGTACGTTTTCTTAAATGATTGTAGATTACTGCCCTAAATGGAGTAAGATTTGCAAAACACGTTTCTTCCTTTCTTGGTTATACTTGGAAGCAGGAGTAGAAAGTGGTTCTTTCAGTAAACATGGTTCCATTTTTTTTTTTTTAAGAGAAAACAGGTATCCTCCTTTTATACCTTTGTCTAAACCCTGTAGGAGTTCGCTGCCCTTTAACAACCCCAAGATATGTACATATATATCGTCTGTAAGGGGCATCCTCAAATGATATATAGCCACCTCTTCCAGGGAAGAACAAGCTTCAACCTCTTGCCACAATGTCTCTTCCTGTCTGTTGAATCATTTTCTCAGTAAGTAGAGGAAACTGCACTGGGCATCATGCATGAGATGAAAATGGTGTAGGAGAAATACCATTTAACATACCCTGGGCACAGAGATTGATTTTATAATCCAAAACCGCATCAAAGAATCTCAGGGACCCAACCTAGATTAACTACTATTCTCTGATCACTCTGATTACATTGAATCCCCCAGCCCCAAAGACAGTCCTCTAGAGCCTTGAACCAGCGTTGATCTCGGCTACCCTAGAGGTATTCTCAATGTACTTCAAGAAATTCTCTGGGAGCTCTCTCAACACTCCTCCGCCCTAAACAGTGAAAACAAAAAGCTTGAAATGGTGGACACATACAATGGCATCAAGGGCTTACAATCGTCATAACCAGGATCTGTCTATACCAACGCCCATTAATGACAGGGAAAAAAAAACACTTTCAGAATCAACCACTACATGATATAATTGGGCAAAGAATATGAATCTAGTAGCTGTGAAGGAATAAAATACCATCTGGATTACATTAAAAGGATATTGCAGATCACATCGGTATTCTAAGACCTTACAGAGGAGGTTCCCTCTATGTTCATGAAACAACTCAGTGACTTGCCAGTGTACATCTGTTTGTGGCATGTTCCACTGCAGATTCACATGCTATGCATTGTCCTGCCATCTAGTGTTGGGCTCGGAGTGTTACAAGTTGTTTTCGAAGAAGTGTTTGAGTCACGGGATCGAGTGACTCCTCTTCGGCTCAATTTCGCATGCGCATCGACTCCATGTTAGATTGTTTTCCCGCAGAGGGTAAGGTAGGGGTGATAGAGTTTAGAGAAAAGAGGTGTCCATGCAAAAGGAATAAAGATATATATACATATGTACAAATTAATTTTTAACTTAAATGGCTACAGGCTCCCAGGAACGCGGGAGGGCGCATGTGAATCTGGAGCGGAACATGCCACGAACAGATGTACACTGGGTAAGTGACATTTTCCGTTCAATGGCATGTAGAGCTGCAGATACACATGCTATGCATAGATTACAAAGCAGGTTTGCCTCCCATAAGCGGTGGTCAGCCTGTTGGAGTTGAAGTTGTTTGAAATAGTGTTCTTAGTACAGTCTGTCCTACTGTGGCCTGTTGTGTTGCTAAGACATCTACACAGTAATGCTTGGGGTGTTGACCAAGTGGCTGCTTTACAGGTTTCTGTCATTGGTATATTTCCTAAAAAAGCCATTGTAGCCCCTTTTTTCCAAGTGGAATGTGCTTTAGTTGTTACTAATAGCTGCTTTTTAGCTTTTACGTAACATGTTTGGATGCATTTTACTATCCATATAGCTAGCCCTTGCTTTTTGATAGGGTTACCAGTATGTGGTTTCTGGAACGCCACAAATAACTGTTTGGTTTTCCTAAATGATTTAGTTCTATCAATGTAATACATTATAGCTCTTTTAATGTCCAATGTATGCAGCGCTCTTTCTGCTACAGAGCCTGGCTGTGGGAAGAAGACTGGGAGTTCCACTGTTTGATATGAAACGGTGATATCACCTTTGGTAGAAATGTTGGGTTTGTTCGAAGTACCACTTTACGTTTGTGTACTTGTATGAACAGTTGTTGAATAGTGAAAGCTTGGATTTCACTAACTCTTCTTAATGAAGTAATTGCAACTAGGAATGCAACTTTCCATGTTAGGTATTGAATCTGACATGAATGCATAGGTTCAAATGGTGGACCCATGAGTCGTGTGAGTACAATATTTAGATTCCACAAAGGCACTGGGGGTGTTCTTGGTGGAATTATGCATTTTAGTCCTTCCGTGAAGGCTTTGATAACAGGGACCCTAAATAGAGAGGTGTGTTGTATATTTTGCAAATACGCTGAAATAGCAGTGAGATGTATTTTGATGAACGAGAAGGCTAAATTTGCTTTTTGCAGATGAAGCAAGTAATCTACAATATGTTGTATTGACGCTGAAAGAGGGGCAATCTGTTTAGATTGACAGTAAAACACAAACCTTTTCCATTTGTTTGCATAACACTGCCTGGTAGTGGGTTTTCTTGCTTGTTTAATTACTTCCATACATTCTGTTGGAAGATGTAGATATCCAAACTCTAAGACTTCAGGAGCCAAATCGCTAGATTGAGTATTTTGGGATCTGGATGCCTGATCAGTTGCTTGTTTTGCGTTAACAGATCTGGTCTGTTGGGGAGTTTGATGTGTGGTACCACTGACAGATCTAACAATGTCGTGTACCAGGGTTGACGTGCCCACGTTGGTGCTATAACTATGAGTTTGAGTTTGTTTTGATGCAGTTTGTTGACTAGAAATGGAATGAGTGGGAGGGGGGAAAAGCTTAAGCAAATATCCTTGACCAGTTGATCCACAGAGCATTGCCTTTGGATAGAGGGTGTGGGAACCTAGATGCGAAGTTTTGGCATTTTGCGTTTTCACTGGTGGCGAATAGGTCTATATCTGGCGTTCCCCAGTGATGAAAGTATGTCTGAAGCACTTGGGGATGAATTTCCCACTCGTGTGTTTGTTGATGATCTCGGCTGAGAACATCTGCCAATTGGTTGTGTATCCCTGGAATGTATTGTGCTACCAGGTGAATGTTGTTGTGTATTGCCCAATGCCAAATCTTTTGTGCTAGAAGGGACAGTTGTGATGAGTGGGTCCCTCCTTGTTTGTTTAGGTAATACATTGTAGTCCTGTTGTCGGTTTTGATAAGAATGTGTGTGTGAATGAGAAGAGGCTGAAAGGCTCTCAGTGCTAGGAATACAGCTAGCAATACTAGGTGATTTATGTGAAGTTGTTTGTGTTTGGTGTCCCTTTGTCCTTGAATGTTGTGATTGTTGAGGTGTGCTCCCCACCCAATCATTGATGCATCTGTAAGTATGGAGTGAGGCACAGGTTCTTGAAATGGCCACCCTTTGTTTAGAATTGTAGAATTCCACCACTGAAGAGATATGCGTGTTTGGCGGTCTATCAACACTAGATCTTGAAGTTGACCCTGTGCCTGCGACCACTGCTTTGCAAGGCACTGTTGTAAAGGCTGCATGTTTAATCTTGCATTTGGGACAATGGCGATGCATGATGCCATCATGCCCAACAGTTTCATTAAAAATTTGACTGTGTACTATTGGTTTGACTGAATTTGTGCTAATACATTGTGGAATGCTTGCACTCTTTGTGGACTTGCAAGTGCTGTTTGCGTATTTAGTGTGGCTCCTAAATACTATTTAGTGTTTCTCCTAAATACTGCTGAATTTGTGTATGTTGCAGGTGGGATTTTTGGTAGTTTATCGAGAACCCTAGAGTGTGTAGGGTTTGTATTACATAATGTGTATGGTTTTGACACTGTGTATGACTGCTAGATTTTATTAGCCAATCATCCAGATATGGAAAGACATGAATGTATTGCCTTCTTACGTAGGCTGCAACTACCGGCAGGCATTTTGCAAATACTCTGGGAGGTGTTGTTATCCCGAAGGGTAACACTTTGAACTGGTAATGTTTTCCCTGTATTACAAACCTGAGGTATTTTCTGTGCGCTGGATGGATGGGTATGTGAAAATACGCATCCTTGAGGTCTAATGTTGCCATGAAATCTTACTGTTGTAGCAGTGGGACTACATCCTGTAGTGTTACCATGTGAAAGTGTTCTGATAGGATGTAAAGATTAAGAGTTCTAAGATCTAATATTGGTCTCAAGGTTCCATCTTTTTGGGGAATAAGGAAGTACAGGGAGTAAACCCCTGTTCCTATATGATTTTGTGGTAGAAGCTCTATGGCTTGTTTGAGGAATAGTGATTGTACTTCTTGCAACATGGAGATGTGTTGGGAGGAGAGTTTGTGTGGGTTTGGAGGTACATCTGGGGGAATTTGTGCCAATTCTATGCAATAACCATTGCGGATAAAAGACAACACCCAGTTGTCTATTGTAATGGGTATCCAATTGTTGTGGAACGCTTGCAGTCTTCCTCCCACAGGTGAGGTGTGATTTGGGAAGAGATGGAGAGAGTCACTGTTTTGACTGTGAGGCTTGTTGTGTTAGCTGATATTTTCCCCTACCTCTGGGGAATTGGCCTTTATAATTTCCTTTAAACCCACCTCGTTGGTATTGAGGCTGGTAAGATTATTTGGATTGTGAGGTGGATGCCTCAGGTGTTTGCTCTCTAAAACTACCCCTGTATTGAGGTTTCCAAAATGTACCTCTGTATTGCGTGGTATACAGAGCACCCATGGCTTTAGCTGTGTCTGAGTCTTTTTTCATCTTTTCAATGGCCGTATCAACCTCAGGGCCAAAAAGCTGTTTTTCATGTATATTAAGGACAGCCTGCTGAATTTCAGGCTTAAACCCTGGCGACCGAAGCCATGCGTGTCTCCGAATAGTAACAGCAGTATTGATTGTCCTAGCTGCTGAGTCTGCTGAATCTAGGGCTGATCTAATTTGGTTGTTAGTAATAGCCTGCCCTTCCTCGACTATTTGCTGTGCCCTTTTTTGTTGGTCTTTGGGGAGATGCTGGATGATATCTTTCATCTCGTCCCAGTGGGTTCTATCATACCTAGCCAATAGCGCTTGGGAGTTGGCTATCCTCCATTGATTGGCTGCTTGCGATGCTACTCTTGCCAGCAGCATCAAATTTCCTGCTCTCCTTGTCTGGTGGTGGTGCATCTGGTGGTGCATCACCAGATGACTGAGAGTTGGCCTTTTTCCTAGCTGCACTTTCAACTACAGAATCAGGAGGCACTATTTGAGTAATGAATGCCGGGTCAGAGGGAGGTGGTTTATATTTTTTCTCCACTCCGGGAGTGATGATCCTGGCTTTGACTGGCTCTTGAAATATTTGATGTGCGTGCTTTAACATGCCTGGAAGCACGGGAAGGGATTGGTAGGTAGTGTTTGTGGAGGAGAATGTATTAAAAAGAAAATCATCCTCAAAGGGCTCGGTGTGCATGGCGACATTGTGGTATGATGGCTCCGTAGCCAGAACTTGAGTGTATCCAGTGCTATCTTCAGGTGGTGATGGTTTGGAAGGATAGAAGTCTGGTCTGTTATCTGAAATGGGATCTGGATTATAGAGATCCCATGGATCCACATTGTCCTGTTGTGAATCTACAGAATGTACAGGGGACTGTGCAGGTGTAGGAGTAGTAGGTGGAGAAACAGGCAGGTGAGGAGAATGAGGAGGAGACTGAGGAGGTGAAAATTGTGGAGGTGGAGATCTTTGCTTAGGCCTTGGCACTTTAGTCGGTGACTGATTAGTGTTCAATTTGTCTTGAAAGGCCAGCTTCCTCTTAGGCTTCAGAGGAGGTGCAGTTATGATCTTGCCAGTGTCTTTATGAATGTAAGTTCTGGCCTGCCTTTCATCAATGTCATCCATCTGTGTGTGTTCCTCCAAAACTTTATGGCTTTCTTTAAGTTGTTTCGGAAGTCCATGCTCCTCTGTGTAACTTGGTCTTTTCGGCTCCGAAGCCGGTTTTCTCATGATCGTAAGGCAGGGAGTGGATGTTGGCCTCGGCTTCGAAAGCAATTTTCAAGGCTTCAACTCGAAGGGTCAGTGTTTGCTTGTTTCGGAGCCAGTGCTTCGGCTCGAGTCCGAAGGCTTCGTGGAGTGGCCTTTCTCAGTGCTGTAGTTGTTGCTTGGTCACCGGAGGTCTTTTTGCGGGTCGAGCCATGGCCTTCTGGCAGTGGCGTTCCAGAGGCCTTATGTTTGAGCTTGGATTGAACAGGGGCAGGCGTACTCACATGCTGTCCTGCCGGGACCGGTCTGTCCTCCTCGGACTCCTGCACATATTCGGACCCTCGGACGGAGACTGCGGTGTGCATGATCTCCTCTTCCTCTACATCGAGACTGTCGGTGCTTTTCGACGCCATTTCCAACCTTCGCGCTCTGTCTCGTAGAGTCTTCTTCGAACGGAAGGCTCTGCAGGCCTCACAAGTATCCTCTCAATGGTCTGGAGAGAGACAGAGATTACAGACGAGATGTTGGTCTATATATGGAAACTTGGCGTGGCACCAAGGACAGAAGCGAAATGGGGTCGGGTCCATGAGGTTTCCACGCGGTCGACCCAACCATGCCTGAGTTGGGCACGGGTGACCCGAAGGGCGAATAAAGAAGTTGGATCCGACGGTACTGAAGTGTCGATGAGAGAGGATACGCGATCGAAACAATACAGACGAATTAGAGAGTTTTTAGAACTTTTCGGACTCGAACTACCGGAGTGAAAAGAAACACGT
Organism: Pleurodeles waltl; assembly: GCF_031143425.1. Lineage (NCBI taxonomy): Eukaryota > Metazoa > Chordata > Amphibia > Caudata > Salamandridae > Pleurodeles > Pleurodeles waltl. The sequence goes on from NC_090439.1 coordinate 209,182,555, forward strand.
CCGTACCCGATGGCGGAAAGGAAACAATCTAACATGGAGTCGATGCCCATGTGCAATGGAGCCGAAGAGGAGGAGTCACTCGATCCCGTTACTCGAAAACACTTCTTCGAAGAAAAACAACTTGGAACACTTCGAGCCCAACACTAGATGGTAGGACTATGCATAGCATGTGTATCTGCAGCTATACATGCCATTGACATATATATATATATATATATATATATATATATGCAAAAAAAAGAGAATAGAGAACTCTGGGTAGTTCCCAAGTTTAGGTGGAGAGCAGCTCTAGTAAGGAGCACCCTGCAACACCAGCGACACTCTAGATTTGCTCACCTCAAATGTCTGTTTATCTAGCAAAGTTTTTAAGCATTGGATCAGCACAGTGCTATCCACACCGAGCTAGATAGTGACAAAGTCTTTTGCCATTTGTACAGCAAAGTCTTTAAGCATAGGTTTGACACAGTGTCAACCTTGCCGAGCTGTAAAATGACAAAAGCCATTTACTATTCCAGGCACAGTATTACAGCTTTGGACTGGTAAAATACCATCCAAGCCAACCTGGAATGAGTAAAAGCAACCCCTGACACGTGTTTCGCTCTCATTAGAGCTCATCAGAGAGGTTTAGCTTTGTCCAGACACAAGGGAGCACCCAGTATAAGTCAAAACAAATCCCTTTCAGGGTTAGAGTGCCGCATAAATTATGCAAAAAAAGAGAATAGAGAACTCTGGGTAGTTCCCAAGTTTAGGTGGAGATATATATATGATATATATCATAACCAAGATTACTTAGATGGTGAAATATATTAACTACTTGTAAAGCCTTCCTTATTTCTGGAGAAAGGAAGGCACGACTCACGTCTCCCACCTCCTATCAGCTCTGGAATATGCCTATGTAGTCCATCCCTATATGTGCACCCTAAAGTGGGTCTCCTTTGTCAGGAGGCACACAGCCCCACATTCTCACCATACTATTGAATATTATTCCTCTCACAGGCCTTCAAGCAATAGAAGGAACCAATGGATTGCATAATTACATGGTCTTGCATCAGCTATTCTACCCACCTCTTCCTGTCGCACTACTATAGCTCAAAACTTGTGAAGTCAAAGGCTGCACACATGCTGCATAAAAACAATGCTTTTCTATCTGCCTACTCCCCAAACGTCTGCTACATCTTTGTAAGAAACTAGTAATGGAAAACAAGGACTTGATCAATGTATGCACATGTACTGTTTATCTCTCTTTATTCATTGATGAAGAAGAGCATACCTTGTAGCTTTGCTGTCCAGAGCACAGCGACTGAAACCTTAACCTGAGCTGGTGTTATATGCTGTCTGCTAATTTGTCAGCATCATAGTTAAAGTTTGTTAACATTCTGTCTATCAAAAATCCATTGAATTGGGGGAAGGTGGAATGAAGGTCTTCAGATACTTAAGTTCTTGACCAGTCCCTTTCCACTCAAACAGGAAATGGAGACGAACGTCCTTAAGAAGGAAGTTGTGGCCATCTTCTTTAATAAGGGTTTGGCATCTCCTGTGACCAACGAGGGTAGGGGGAGTAGGGGTGGGAACGAGTAGTCCACATTAAATGTGGGATTGTGGGTTCATACCCAGAGTCTGGGGTCACTGAGAAGAGGAGTTTATAATATAGTCCGTTCTGGCACTTAATGAAAAGCATTTGTCTATTGAACAGTATACACCTACTACCTTCCCCGCACTTCTGGATGGAATGGTTTTTACACATCCATGTACTGTAGAAGGGAGCCATTTCCATTGGGATGGAGAAAGAATCCCTGCATGGCTCTGGAGAGAAGACACCCCTGCTTCAAGCTTTCCCTTGCAAGTGGTAGTGTTTTTTCCCCCACTTTGGCATAAATAATGTTCATGTTTGCGCACAGAGGCCCTTGGCCCTTTTGTGATATGGAGTGAGAACAAGAGGAGGGCTTTCATTCTCATACTGTGGACTACAACAATGGTTAGACTAGCCACAGTGGAAATAGCATAAATGCTGACCTGCCCAAAACCAGTCAAAGACCCACAATGCTGAAATACATAAAATCTGCCTGCATATTGAATATTAAAATGAGGCAGAAACTTCACATCAGTGTGCCATGACCTCCTGACCAGAAGGCTGCCCCCCTCACCAGTGGAGACCAGGAGAAATCTTGGAGCACCTGAGTTCTGATAATAACCTGAAACTACCACATCCAGGGCCAATAATCTGGGAAAGTTCGACTAATCTGCCAGGAAGGACAGACTGGGCCCTAGTTCAAGGGCAGAGCTGCCAAACACTTGGGAAGGGAGTTGGTGGTTCCTTTGTATGACGAAGACCTGTCTATGAAGGCAAGGGGCTGTGAAAGAGACAAGAAGAGAACTCTGGAGGGGCTGACGGGTGTTGTGGGTGAGAAGTCAATGGATGAAATGAGTTCTGAAACAAAATATCTAGCACTGAGAAGCATCCAGGTGTTGGAGGAAGCCAAGTTCAGTCACAGTTGAAGTACAAGAGGAAACTTACAAGTGCCATAAAGAGGCTGCATAAGCATGATGAATTCACCACTATGGCTCTGAATTAAATTGTTCAGTACTGGGTTGTGACTAGGCCTGAGAAAGAACCCACACTTCAAGAGCACCAGGACTGTAAGCACCAAGGTTCTAATGCAGCCTCCTCTTCACTTGTTCTGATGCAACACAAGAGCACACATTGGCAGTATCAATACATCAGCTGGTTTGGAGGAAGTGACAGTCCAAATTAGGTCCACCCCAACCGATTAGGTAAATTGTTCACACTTAGTGCTTCATACTTTATATCATGACTTTAGTAAATTGGGGACGTGGATGGGGGTCAACTGAAGTCCAAATGTAAGCAGTATGTAATGTTTCTGGCACCTCATGTATGTCTAGTTAAGTATTAAAGGACTAAACTCTCCACCTGTGTACATTTTTTCGTTAAGGAAAGGAAGAACTCTTCCATTAATTGATGTGAACTAGTTAGTGTGCACAACCCGGAGCAAGGAATAAATGTTTAAGGAGGCCTGTGAGATTTGGTGCTTACCATGTACCCTAGTATGGAAAATGTTACTTACCCAGTAAGCATCTGTTTGTGGCATGTAGTGCTGTAGATTCACATGCTTAGCATAATCCCATCATCTAGTGTTGTGCAAGTTGTTTTTCTTCAAAGAAGTCTTTTGAGTCACGAGGTATGGAGACTCCTCCTATTGCAGGTAACGTGTATGGTTATCAGCTCTATTCTAAGACTGTTTCCCCCCAAAGCGGATGAGGATGGATTGTGGAGCAGAGTGTAGTATAGTGAGATGTCCATGCAGAAAAAAGCATGATAACATATAAGATAATCTGTAAAATGTACAGGTGTCCTAGGAGGAGGTTGGGTGCATGTGAATCTACAGAACTACATACCGCGAAGAGATGCTTCCTTGGTAAGAACATTTTCAGTTTGAGGCGTGTGTGGCTGTAGATACACATGCTTAGCATTGACTGTAAAGAGACTTCCCTTAAAAGCAATGGCCAACTTGTGGTGTTACAGCTGTTTGAACTAGTGGACGGAGAACTGCTTGGACACATTAGCTTGTCGACGAGCGAGTGCATCTATGCAGTAATGCTTTGTGAATGTATATGGTGTAGACCATGTAGCTGCCTTGCATATGTCAGCTATTAGTGTATTATCTAGAAGGGCTAATGACACTCTTGTGTTTGCAAGTGGAGCGGGCTCTTTGAGCGTTAAGTTGAGTCATTTTTGCTTTAGCATACCACAATTGTACACATTTAATTATCCAACATGAGGTGTTGAAAAATAAATACTTTTATTACAGAAGTGGTGAACATCGTTAATCCCTACCATAGAGGAATGGGTTGCCAAAATGAAACAAGTAAGGAACCAGGAGCGGCTATATGTGCTGAGATGCAGGGGCATGAAGAGATTCTTAAAAATTTGGGGGGAAGTTTATGGACACACCATAGGATATCAAAAGAAGCTGACAGGGTTGGTGGGGAGAATTGTTTTACACGGACATTGCTGCTGAAATTATGGAATTTCTATGATTCTGCTGCTAGGCGGTGGCACTTTGTAATGCAATACATTATAAAATCTATGTTTTTGCTGCTATGCAGAGGTACTGTGTAATGAAATATGATCTATATGTGTTATATTGTTTGCATATTATCGGCGTAGTATAAATGATATGTCCTGGTGCTAGATCTCAATAAAAAAAAAATAAAAAAAATAAAAGGCAACAAATAGTAGTTGTGTTTTTCTGAATGTCTTGGTTCTATTAATGTAGTGATCTTTTAACACCTAATGTCTGTAGGGCCTATTTCGCAACCTAATCAGGTTAGGAAAAAAAACACTGGTAACAGTAGATTAAGGTGAAATTGAGGCCACACCTTTGGTAGAAATTCAGGATTAGTCCATAGTACCACCATATCTCTAAGTATTTTAAAGAAGGGTTCTTCCAGGGTTAATGCCTGAAGCCTATGGACACGTCTAAGTAATGTGATGGCAATGAGGAATGAAACCTTCCAGTATAAGAACTGGAGGGGACAAGAGTTTAAGGGCTCACAAGGAGGGCTCATTAGTCTTATTAGTATAATACTAAGGTTTGATGTTGGAGCATGTGGCACCTGCAGTGGTATGACTCTTTTTAACCATTCTAAGAAGGTTCTGACAACTGGAATTTAAAAATGGAAGTGTGTTGTCTGTTTTGTAGGTATGTGGCAATCAGGTGCAGCCTTATCGATGCAAAGACTAGCCATAAGGTATATAGATGGAAGAGATAGATAACAGTATCTTGAGCAGTTGCAGCTAATGAGTCAATGTTTTAGAGTTGCAATAGTGAACATTTATTTTCCATTTAGCTGCATAACAGGCACAAGCAGTGGGTCTGCATGCTTCTCTAAGAATGCCCATACATGGCTGAGGGAGGTTTAAACAACTAAATTCTAGGACCTCAGGAGCCAGATGATAAGAGTGAGAGCGCTGGGATGTGGGTGTCTTATTCCTTTGTGATTTTGTGTGAGAAAGTCATGCCTGTCCAGCAGTAACTTCTGGGGAACTACTGAGTTCTAGAAGGGTGGTGAACCATGTGTGAGCCACCAGCTTGAGTGTCAGGGATGTCTGCTGTTGTTTGCGGACAATAAGCAGAAGCAGTGGGAGAGGTGGAAAAGCGAAAGCAAATATCTCTGACCAGCTCATCCATAGTGTGTTGCTCTTGGACAGAAAGTGCGGGAACCTGGAGGCAAAGTTTGAGCATTTTGCATTTTCTGCTGTGGAGTTGGGTGCAGAGTGGGCAGGACTCGCGGATCCAAGGTGGTTTTGAAGTCCTTCTGGGACTTTCTTGTGGACAGTGCTGCTGTCCTTGGGAGTTCTTGGTTCTCTGGTGGGCAGACAGTCTTCTGGAGGTTTGTAGAGGTCGCTGGTCCTGCAGAATGCATCACCTTTTAGTACCAGAGACCTTGAAGCTGCAGACAGGCCGGTAGGGCTGGAGGCAAGTCAGTTGTCGTCTGGAGTCTTCACTGCTGGAGGATCGGCTTAGCAGTCCTCCTTTCCTCTTGTCTTGAGGTCGCCAGGAATCTGGTGAGTAAGGTTCTGTGGTGCCCTCAAGTACTAGATTTAGGGGTGTTACTAAGAGTGCAGTAGCCAATAGCTACTGTCCCTGAGGGTGGCTACACCCCTTCCTGTGCCCACTCCTTTTTGGGAGGGAGGCACATTCCTAACCCTATTTTTCCTGATCCTTCAAACCAAGATGGAGGATTTTTTTAAGGAGGGGGTCACTTCTTGTTTGCTCACTTTTCCTGCAGGACCAACTGCCAAAAGTGGGGCTTGGTCAGGGAGGCAGACATCTCCACTAGCTGTAGTGCCCTGGGGCACTGTAACAAGAGTACTGAGCCTTTGAGGCTCACCACCAAGTATTACAGTTCCTGCAGGGGGGAGGTTTGAAGCACCTCCACCCAGATCAGGCTTTTGTTCCTGACCCAAAAAGCACAAAGATTCTCACCCCATGGTGTCAGAAACTTGTCGTCTAGTGGCAGGCTGTCACAGACTGGTCAGTCTTGCACTAAAAGGTTGAGTAAAATATAGGGGGCATCTCTAAAATGCCCTTTGTGTGCATTTTATGATAAATCCAACACTGCCATCAGTGTGGGTTTATTGATACCAAATTTCTCAGCCTTCAGTGAAGCCATCACAGAGCTGTGGAGATCGTGATGACAAACTCCCAGCTCATGTACTCAATATGGCCACACTGCACTTATAATGTCTAACAATGGACTTAGACACTGTAGGGGAATATTGCTCATGCAGCTATGCCCTCAACTGTCGTATAGTACACCCTGACCTAGGGCTGTAAGGCCTGCTAGAGGTGGGACTTACCTATGCCACAGGCAGTGGTTGGTGGGCATGGCACCATGAAATGGATGCCATGTCGACTTTACCTTTTTCTCCCCACCAGCACACAGAAGCTGCAAAGAAAGTGTCTATGTGCTGGGTGAGGGGTCCCCCAGGCCGGCATAATAAATGCTGCAGTCCTTAGGCACCCTCCCTGGTCACAGAGCCCTTGGTACAACTGGGACCTTTTACAAGGGACTTAGCTGGGTGCCAGGGGTTTGCCAATTGTGTAAACAAAGGTACAGATTTTGGGAAAGAACACTGGTGGTGGGGCCTCGTTAGCAGGTTCCCAGCACACTCTCAAAGTAGGTATCAATACCAGGCAAAAAGTGGGGGTAACCATAGCAACAAGGGCCCTTTCTTACACAACCCCCCACCCATCAAACAAATGAGGATGACTAACCTTTCCCAAGAGAGTCTTCATTGTCTAAGTGGAAGAACCTGGAAAGTCCATCTGCATTGGCATGGGTAGTCCCAGGTCTGTGTTCCACTAAAAAATTCATTCCCTGCAGGTCTGTGATCAGTTTGAACAGTATAGTGAGTACCAAATAAGTACCAAATAAGTACTGTCCCAACTATTTCAGGGACCAAACTACAGCAAAGGCCTCCCTCTCAATGGCACTCCAAGCTGCTCCCTGGCGAGTAGCCTCCTACTAATGAAAGCAACAGGCTGGCAAAGCCATCATCATTGGTTTGGGACAGGACTACTCCTATCCCATGTTCAGAGGCATCTGTCTGCACAACAAACTGCATAGAATAATCTGGAGCTTTGACAACTATTGCTGAGCACACTGCCTCCTTCAGGGTGTCAAAAGCCTTTTGACAGTCAAGAGTCCAGTTTACATTTTTGGGCCTTTTATTTCAGGTCAATTCTGTAAGGGAGGGTGACAATGAATCGATACCCCTTCACAAACCTCCTGTAGTAGCCAGTCAAGTCAAGGAATGCCTTGATTTGAGTCTGGGTTTTGGAGCTTCCCAGTACAGAATTGTCTGGATCTTGGGCTGTAAGTGTTGCACTTGGTCTCCGCCTACAAGGTGGGCCAAGTATACAACTGTGTCCTGCCCTATTTGGCATTTTGATGCTTTAATAGTGAGGCCTGCAGATTGCAAGGCCTGCAAAACCTCCCCCTTTGGAACGTGGCAGGGGTATTCTTTAATCCAAAGGTCATGACACTAAACTGATGATGCTCATCAGGTGTAGAGAATGCTCTCTCTTCTTTTGCTCCAGGTGCCACTCTAATTTGCCCTACCCTGCAGTTAAGTCAAAGGTACTTAAGAATTTGGCTGCATCTAATTTGTCAATCAATTTGTCTGCTCTGGGTATAGGGTGTGCATCAGTCTTGGTGACAGAGTTGAGACATCTATAGCCCACATAGAACCTAATTTCTCTTTTGCCATCCTTGGTATGAGGTTTGGGGACTAAGACCACTGGGCTAGGGAGTGCTCAGTAACCCCTAACTCCAGCATCTTGTGGACTTCCATGCTGATGCTCTCTTTGACTTAGTCAGACTGTCTGTATATTTTTGTTTCGACAGGTAAACTGTTGCTTGTGTCCACATTGTGGGTACACAGGTGAGTCTGTTCAGGGGTCAAAGAGAAGAGAAGAGCCCATCAAACTGTTGTAGGGCCTGCCTGCAGTCGTCCGCTTTCTGTTGGTCAGTGAGGGTGTCTGAATAGATGTAGGAAGCTGGCCTGGTGTGTGGTGGGTATCTAAGGTACTTACACCTTATACCAGGTTCAGGTATCCCTTACTAGTGTAGTGTAGGCAGTGGATAGAAGCCAGGCTCTCTAGAGGTAGCTGTGGATGAGCAGCCAAGGTGAATCTAGGAGACATTCAAAGCTCATGTAATACTACTATAGTCACACAGCACTAACACATTAAAGAAAACACTCAGTGTTACAAAAATAAAGGTAATTTATTTTAGTGACCCAAATACGAAAAACTACTAGAAAGGCAACCCTACAATAGGAGGTAAGTAAAACACTAGATATGTACACTAGTAATCAGCAATAGGCATAGAAAGTTATAGAAAACAGTGCAAACGCAGATAGACAATAGTGACCCTAGGGGAAGCCCAAACCATATACTAAAAAAATGGATGGCGGTACAGGACCCCCCACCTAGGTAAGTTGAATGTGTAGAGGGGAGCTAGGCGTACTAGAAAATCCCAAAGGTAAGTACCAAGGAGTGCCTCCTTGCGACCAGGAGGAATGGAGTAAATTACTAGATTTTCACAAAACCACCCAAAGGGAAGAAAATGCAAACTCCCAGACAAGACTGCAAGAAACAAGTGGTGGATTCCTTAAGAGGAAGACCTGTGGAAGCAGCGGACCATATCCAGAAGTCTCAGAAGAGTCCAGGAGGAGTAGGAGCTACTACCCACCCAGCTGTGGATGCAGGAGTTGGTTGACGATGACGATCAGGAATGCAGCCCTGGAGAAGGTGAAGAGTTCCTGGAGAATGCAATAGAGATCCCACGCCGGATGGATGATTGCATTCAGTCAGTGGTGTGGAAAAGCCACCAATAAGCCTTGGCTAAGGCAAAAGTAGTGGTGAAGCAAAAAGTGGAGCTGCCAGGGACCAGCAAGGTCCAGGAGAACTCAACCCACAAGGGGAGTCTTAAGGGGACCGTCAGCAAGACACAGAGTCCAAAGAAGAAGAGGCATCCCCCACATGAGACCCACTGGATGAGGAACCAGGAGTCACAGAGGAGCACACGCAGCACAACTGGAGAAGGGCCCCATGCCACAGGAGAAGCACGCAGAGGGCTGTGCGTATCAGGAAGGAGTGCTAGAGGCTGGGGCTACACGGAGCCTGAAGATTCCTTGGAGAAGATGCAAACATTTAGCTACAACAGACATGGTGCATGAGGGTACTGCCCTGCATGGGAAGGCAAGGGCTTACCTCTAAAGTTGGACAGCTGGCAGAGAGGACCAAGGGGACTACTCCGGACCACCACCCGTGTTGCAGTTTGTGCCTGCGGATGCAGGGGAGTGCCACACCCAGAGGATGCACAGCCGGGGAAATGTTGCAGAAGCTGGAAGGAGCCGTGGAAACAATGTTGCAAGCAGAGTCTTAATCATGGATACAGATTGTCGGTTCCTGGAGGGTCCAGTCAAGATTCCAGTGGGTAAAAATCTAAAGAGATGTTGAAGAGGAGTCCTGCTGGAATCTTTTAAACCAAATCTGAGGACCCACCCAAGAGAGAGACTGTAAGCAGCCCTGAAAGGAGGATTTGTCACCTAGCCAGGTGACCACCTATTAGATGGGGGCTCTGAAGTCCCCTGCCGGACCTGGCCACTCAGATGCTCCCAGAGGTCCTTCCCAACCTGTGATTCAAGATGGCAGAACCCAGAGACCTTCTGGAGGAGCTCTGGGCACCATCCCTGGAGTGGCGATGGACAAGGCTGGGGTCACTCCCCTTTCTATTGACCAGTTTCGCGCCAGAGCAGGGACTGGCAGTCCTTGAACTGGTGTAGACTGGTTATGCACCGAGGGCACCAAATGCACCTTTCAAAGCATAACAGTGTCTTGGGGAGGCTACCCCTCCCAAGCTATGTACCACCTATTTCCAAAGGGAGAGGGTGTTACCCCCCCTCTCCCAAAGGCAATCCTTTGTTCTGCCTTCCTGGGTTTGAGCTGTTCAAGCAGCAGGAGGGCAGAAACCTGTCTTGAGGGGTGGCAGCAGCTTATAACGCTTGCAGGAGCAAAGCTCGGAGTCCTCTAAGGAGCCCCCCAGAGTGCATGGAATCAAACTTGCAAGACTGGCAACAGCATTGGGGTATAATTCTGACATGTTTGATACCAAACATGCCTTGGTTCGCAGTTACCATTATGTAGCTGGACATAGGTAGTGAGCTATATCCAGTACCCGCATAAAATGGTATGTCCGCACACACAAAGTCTAGAAAAGAGAACTGGAGTTTGTGGGGGCACCTCTGCTAGCTTTAGCATGAGTCCAGAGAACACAAACACACTGACAACAGGCAGAAAATGGGGGTAACCATGCCAAGAAAGAAGGTACTTTCCTGCAATAGACAACTCCATCAACTGACCAATCTTTAGGGTCACATGAGAGTAGGTCAAGGAGAGGTTCACTCTCTGCTTCCTACTCCTCATCAGTAACTATCAGCATGGTTATGTCTGCCCTGTCACTATAGAGTTTTAGGCAGTTAACATGAATCACGCTCTCAGGTGTCCTGCTAGTCCCCCAGTCCACCAATTAGGTTACCTCACTTTTTCTCCAAGTCAGGGTAAGGGCCACTCCATCCGTCTTGAAGTGCCCTTGCAGCCACAGGCTCCAGAACCCATACTTTCTGCCCTGGCTGGAATTCTACCAGTGCAGCCTTTTGGTCATACCAAAGTTCTGGAGCTGTTGGCTGGCCTCGAGGTTTGAGGATGCCTTTTCCATGTATTCAGCCATCCTTGGGCGGAGGCCAAGCACAGAGTCCACCACATCTTGTTTAGGCTCATGGAGAGGTCTCTCCCAGCCTTCCTTAACAAGTGGAAGTGGTCCCCTTACAGGATGGCCAGACAGAAATTCAAAGGGGGGAAACCCTACTCCCTTCTGAAGCACCTCTCTGTAAGCGAAGAGCAGGCATGGTAGGAGGACATCCCATCTCCTTTTGAGTTTTTCAGGGAGGCCCATGAACAAGCCCTTCAATACCTTGTTGAATCTCTCAACAAGTCCATTGGTTTGTGGATGGTATGGTGTGGTGAACTTGTAAGTCACCCCACATTCATTCCAAATGTTTTTCAGGTAAGCTGACAAAGTTTGTACCTCGGTCAGAAACCACCTCCTTAGGAAACCCCGTTCTGGTAAAAAATACCAATCAGGTCCTTGGCTACTGCAGGAGCTGTAGTAGACCTAAGGGGAATTGCTTCAGGGTATCTGTTAGCATGATCTACTACTACCAGTATGTATTGATTCCCTGAGGTTGTGGGTGGTGCAAGTGGACCCAGAATGCCCATACCAACCCTTTCAAAGGGAACCCGCACCACAGGAAGTGGAATGAGGGGGGCCTTTGCGTGGTCACCTGCCTTACCACTGGGGTGGCAGTTGACAAAGGAGCTACAAAACTCCTTCACCTTCTGTGACATATTGGGCCAACAGAAATGGTTGACAAGTTTATTCCATGTTTTTGTTTGTCCTAGATGCCCAGCTAGGGGGATGTCATGGCCAAAGTTAGGATAAACTCTCTGATCTGCTGAGGAACTACCACTCTCCTGATTGCACCAATTTTGGAGTCTCTGGCCTCAGTATAAAGGAGTCCATCCTCCCAGTAGACCCTGTGGGATCCACTGCCACTTCCTTCTTCCTGCTCAGCTGCTTGCTGTCCCAGGCCTTTAAGAGTGGGACAAGTCTTTTGTCCCTGGCACAGCTGTTTCCTTGAGCTTCCCCCTGGGCCCAAGCGCTCTACCTGGTAAGGATCCAGCTCCATGGACTCAGTTCCCTCAGGGAATAAGACATCTTCCTGAGAAGAGAGGTCTTGCTTCTTTTGCTGTTCAGAGGCTGGTCCCCCAGTCCTTTACCTTTTCTCTTGGAAGGTTGGGTCATTATTCCAGGCTCCAACACTTCTTTTTCGCCCTGTGCTCTGCTTTGTGCTCTAGTGTTCACACACACACCAGTTCAGGGATTCCCAGCATGGCTGCATGGTTTTGAGCTCTACCTCAGCCCACGCTGAGGACTCCAAATCATGCAATAGCAAGCATTCTACTGGGATGGCAGAAGTGACCACTACCTCTTTCAGGCCAGTAACCCCTCCCCATTCTAAAGTCACCATAGTCATGTGATGGACTTTAGTTATATTGTGAGCATTGGTGACTAGATAAGTTTGTCCTGGGGAAAGCAGTTTCTCTGCCACCATGGTGAGAATGGCACATGTATCCCTCAGGCCTTCTACTTTTATCCCATTTATTAAGAAGTGTTGTCTGTATTTTTGCATGTTAGGTAGCCAGACAGCAAGTGTGGCTACGTCCATCAAACCCTCTGAGACAAGAGTACCTTCAGAGTGGGCCCTGAATTGCTCTGGGCACACTGTTGATCTCACCTGGAGACTGGCTACACCAGTACTAACTGGATCAGTGCTAGGGGGATTCTTTTTTTGACAGACCAAGTCTCCAGTTTGCTGCCCATGCTGGTTAAAGTTGTGACATCAGGCCTTCTTGGAATCAAAGTGTTTACCCTTGTACCTACCTATGCATGGTGAAAAGGCTCGAGCCCACCCTCCTGAGCAGGTTTTAGAGGCCTTGTGAAGACTCTTTGCTTTTGTCCTTCGATGTCTCACCACCCTTCACTTGGGGAGGCTATGCAACCCCTTTCTGTTGGTCAGCCCCAGTGGAACTCTTAGTCACCCTTGTTTCGACCCAATGGTCTACCTTCTTTCCCAATTCTTGGAAAGAAATTGGACCTAGGTCTACTAGATATTGATGCAACTTGTCATTGAAGCAGTTACTTAAAAGATCTTCTTTCATAAACAAATTATAAAGCCCATCATAGTCATGCACTCCACTGCCAGTTATCCAACCATCTGGTGTTTTCACTGAGTAGTCTACAAAATCAAACCAGGACTGGCTTGAGGTTTTGTGAACCCCCCAGAACCTAATTCTATACTCCTCAGTGGTGAATTCAAACCCCTCAATCAAGGTAGCCTTCATATGGTCAACAGTACCCAAAGGAGGTCTCCCCAGTGAGATCTGTTTAGTTTTCTGGTTGCACAGACTCTCTCAAAAGCTGTGAACCATTTGGTAATATCATCACCTTCTTCATATTTTGAGATAATCCCTTTGGGGATTTTTTAGGATATCAGTATTTTCTCTGACCCTATTTATGTTGCTGCCACCATTAATGGGTGATAAGCCCATTTCTGCTGTCTACCTCTCTAAAGCTAGGAGCTGTTGCTCCAAAGCTAATCTTTTGGCCATCCTTGCTAAAAGGAGGTCCTCTTCATTGAGGCTGCCTTCAATGTTCGCAAAGGAGCTGGACTCCCCCGTGGAAGATCCAGATCCTCTGGGCACTATTTTTGGGGATTGGGATCTTGGGACCCTCATCTCCCTAGCTAGGCGAGGAGGGGGAGTTCATCTTCCTCAGGTCCAACATCTTCCCTATCTGAGGAGAGGTCTTTCTCCTCACCAGGGTGGTCCCTTGTGTACTCTGCCAAGAGCTGCTGGAGCTTGACCTTGGTAGGGTTGGAACCTGTCTAATCTTTTTCAGCTTGCAGAGGGATCTTAACTCTCCCATCCCTATATGGAGGTAAGGGGCGAGGACACGTTCCACAACCATTTCCTCTGAGCTGCTCATTGTGTTACTAAAGTTGGGGCTAACGTTTAGGAACTAAAACCTAGTTCTGGTTACTAACCCCTAACTTAAAAGAACTTTTAAATCTAAAAAAGAAATGCTAAAAGGACTTAACCAAGGCCCTCGCAGGACTTTTAAAAATTTGGAAAAATTTGCAAAATTAAATTCTATTTCTAAAGGCAATTTTGGAATTTAGTAGTGTGATCAAGTATTGGTTGAGTAGTCCAGCAAATGCAAAGTCGTAGACCCCACCGCTGATCTACCAGTGTAGGAAGCTGGCTCTGTATGTACTATACCAAAATGAGATATAGGGTGCAGTGTCCCGGGGTTCCCCAAAGGCTTAACGGAGGCCCAAGTAGATAATACTAATGCTCTTTTTTGTGGTAGTGGGTTTGAGTAGTTAGGCGTATCAGAGGGTAGTGCAAAGCATTTGTTCAACACACACAGACAATAGAAGAAGCACACAATCAATGACTTAACTCCCGACCAACTGTTTTTATATAGCAAAAATATATTTTGTTAATTTATTTCTAGAACCACAGGATTCAAGTTGCGGGTAAGTACTTAACTAAATAAGTATTTCACATATGTATCAATACCACTTTGTTTGGAATCGGTAAGTTGTACAGTTTTTTGAATATGGCAATAATCTGTTTTAAAATTTTCAGAACAGTTCCTGGAGTGAAGAAGAGTTAGTACATTTTGCAGGTAAGTACAACACTTACAGTTCCAGTCTCCGGCCATTAGGAAGCCCACTGGTTGGGGTTCATGTTCACCCCAAACACCCACCACCAGCAACACAGGGCCAGCCGGGTGCAGAGGTCAAAGATGAGGCAAATTTAACATGGGCTTCTATGGAGACTCAGGGCTCTCTGCTTCATATCTGCTGGCAGGTAAGTACCTGTGTCTTAGGAGGGCAGACCTGGGGAGTTTAGAGGAGCACCAGGGGGTCACAAGTATGCACCAAACTCACACCCTTAGCGGCACATGGCCGGCTAGGTGCAAGCTGCAAACAGAACGTCAGGCTCCCAATGGTTTCCTATGAGACATGTCACTTAGATGCTGCAGGCTGGGTCCAGGGGGTCGGTTCCAGAAAAACCACAGGCTGGACAAGTAGGAGGAACACCTGTTTAACGTTGCTGCAGCGGAGGTCGGGTTCTCCAAGGCCTTGGCGGCTGCGGGTGCAGTGTACCTTTTGGTTCCAGATATCTTCGTCCAGAGCTTCCGTGGTCAGGGGGGTCCTCTGGATTCACACTGCAGGCATAGTCAAGGGGGACAGGAGAGGTCAACCCAGGGTGGAAACTTGCTCAGAATTGCCTGGAGATCCTCTCTAGTTGGTTGGGCCACCTGGACACAGGCCGTGGGCTTTGGGTGCAGAGTGGTCAGGATTTGCAGATCCAGGGAGGCTCTGGAGTCCTTAGATGCAGTTTCTTCTTGGACAGGGCCGCTGTCCACAGGAGTTCCTGGTCCTCTGTGATGCAGGCAGTCCTCTGGAAGCTTGGCAGAGGTCGCTGGACCCGCAGGATGCATCACCTTCTTTTGAAAGGCTTTTAAAGCAGGACACAGGCCGGTAGGGTTGAGCCCAAGTCAGTTTTCGTTTTCCTCCTTCTCTGCTGGGTGTTTCAGCATAGCAGTCCTTTCTTCTTGTGAGGTCGCCAGGACTCTGATGCCTTGGGTTTAGATGAGCCCTTAAATCCGGGGATCTGAGGGCAGTAGCCAATTGCTACTGACCCCGAGGCTGGCTACATCCTTCTTGTGTCCATTCCTTTTGGGGAGGGGTACACAAACCTAACCCTATTGGTCCTTGTCCACCAAACTAAGATGGAGGATTCTGCAAGGAGGGGGTCACCTCAGCTCTGGACACCTTATGGGTGGTCCTAGCTGGGGTGGTCACTCCTTCCTGCTTTCCCTAATTTTCCCGCAGGACTTGCCACCAAAAGTGGAGCCTTGTCCGGATGTGGGGTGGGATAGGGGTAGGCAACTCCACTAGCTGAAGTGCCCTGGGGCACTGTAACAAGAGGCCTGAGGCTTTGAAGCTCACCCCCAGGTGTTACAGTTCCTGTGGAGGGGAGGTGTGAAGCACCTCCACCCACTGCAGGCTTGGTTTCTGCCCAGCGAGAGCACAAAGGCTCTCACCCAATCTGTCCAGAAACTCGTCTCTTAGTGGCAGGCTGGCACAGACTAGTCAGTCCTGCACTAAAGGACTGGGTAAAATACAGAGGGCAGAGATGCCCTCTGGGTGCATTGTTCAATAAATCCAACACTGGCATCAGTGTAGGTTTACTGTGCTGAGAAGTTGGATACCATAATTCCCAGTATTCAGTCAAGCCATTATGGAGCTGTTGAGTTCGTAATGACAAACTCCCAGACCATATACTCAATATGACTACACTGCACTTAAAATGTCTAAATATGGACTTAGACGCTGTAGGGGCATAGTGCTCATGCAGCTATGCCCTCACTTGTGGTATAGTGCATCCTTCCTTAGGGCTGCGAGGCTTGCTAGAGGGATGATGTATCTATGCCACAGGCAGTGGGTTGTAGGCGTGGCACCCTGGGAGGGGTGCCATGTCGACTTTGCCTTTTTCTCCACACAAGCTGCAAAGGCAGTGTGTATGTGCTTGCTGAGGGGTCCCCCAGGGTGGCATACTACATGCTGCAGCCCTTGGAGACATTCCCTGTCCAATCCTTTCAGGCACTTATCCCACAGTTCCAGCTATAAATCAACAGCTAACAGTAAGAACAATCATGCACCTCCTAGGAATGATGGCCTTATGTATAGCCATAGGCCCTCATGCTCGACTCAACACGCGTCCACTTGGAGTGCCTAGCACACTATTGTTCTCAAGTACAGGGTCAATGAGAAGATCTAGTGTTGGTTCACCGCCAAATGTCCAACACTCTGTAGTGGTGGAATTCCCACAATCTTCTGAAGGGGTGGCCTTTCCTAGACCCAGTTCCACAGAGAACCATAACAAGGGACGCCTCCCTCACAGGATAGGGAGCACACAAGATCTGATTGTCCAGGGCCACTAGTCAACCAGCCAGAGAGATTTCCCTATCAATCATCTGGAGTTGCTTGCTGTTCATTTAGCGCAAAAAACCTTTCTCCCACATCTCATTGGCAAGGTAGTCCTGATAAAACCAGACAACATGACTGCCATGTTCTACTTGCAGAAGTGAGGGAACACCAGATCCTCACAGCTTTCTCACTTAGCCCTAACAATTCAGAAATGGGATTTCCCCAATACAACATTCACCTGCTGGCACAATATCTCCCAGGCGTGGACAACGACTTTGCGGATCTCCTCAGCAGGAGATGACAGCAAGTCCATGAGTGTATGCTCAGCCCTCAGGTTCTCCACAAATACTTCTAGCGTTGAGGTCACCAGCAAATAAAGTAAAACAACATTTTGCTATATAAAAACAATTGCCTGGAGTTAGTCATCAAGTGTGTGCCTCATTTATTGACTGTGGGTACAACAAATGCTTTGCACTACCCTCTGATAAGCCTAACTACACTACCACAAAAGAGCATTATTATCATCTACTTTAGTCTCTGTTAATCCACTGGGGAACCCCTCGACTCTGTGCACCCTATATCTCATTTTGATATTATATATACAGAGCCAGCCTCCTACAATATCCACTATACAATTGTGCTTCTATAGGGTTTAACAACGAATAGTGTAGTACAAAGTACATCCAAATCATTGGCTCAAGTGTTTTTTATTTATTTTTATAATTCTTTTTTTCATGAAAAACAATAAGCAACACAATTACAGTTTAGGGTATAACAAGCCCATAACCTTTAACAAGCTGTTCACCAGCGATGCAATTGTCATATCTTGCAAATAAACAAATATAGCACACCTATTGTATTGTTCAAGGATGGTTTTGCAGCATTTGTGTTTTGTCTCTCCCTTGCTTGTCATTGTTGCTACAGCTTCTAGAAAATGGCCACTGCATCTCTTTTTTTTTTTTTTAAAAGCAACACTGTTCCCAAAATCAATCCAGCCAGTACTACCACTCAGTGGCCCCTGAATTTTAACTACGTCTTTCAGACCTCTCTGTATCAGATTCAACAGTTGTGGGAATTATAATTTTGTGCAGCATTTAGGCTAATGACGTAGAATCTGTGTCTGTCCCATTGTCCATCCGTACCTATCTCATACATCTTCCTAGTGCCCATTCACTCAAGTCTAGAATCCCCCCCCACCCCCACAGTTGTTGGAACATTGTCAGACATCAACAGATAGCTATCCTCTGTTTCGCCAACAGCAGCCCAAGTGCAGCAAAACAATAATTGATTTTCTTAGCTTTAGGAGAGGGAATATTACCCAAAAGGCAATTTTAAACCGAGAACTCTAATACCGGTCACCCTTCAAGCTCCATACTACTTCTCTCCGTTATGGGTCAACCTTCACATAGGTCCAAGTCATATGTGGGAATCCAACACCCATTATCTCACTTCTGGGACAGAC
This sequence comes from Pleurodeles waltl, assembly GCF_031143425.1. Taxonomy (NCBI): domain Eukaryota; kingdom Metazoa; phylum Chordata; class Amphibia; order Caudata; family Salamandridae; genus Pleurodeles; species Pleurodeles waltl. Next base: position 209,200,734 of record NC_090439.1, read on the forward strand.
AATGTTTGGCTGGATACACTTTGTCTAATATGGTAGGCATAAGGTACGTGTGGTGTAAAATATGAAAATGATGAAGTTTACATTTGGCTTTGTTGGACAACTCTCTTACCAAGGAACACCACTTCTGCTTTCAGGACTGTGCATGTCCTGTCAGTCTTTAGTGTTTCATATAGCTGCCAAAGAAGGGGTTCAGGTGACCTTCATGTCGGGTAGCATTTCTAGGGATATATCGGTGTTCTCTGCAGTCCTGGGGAAGCACACCCATGTGTGTTGGTCAGCTTGGCTAAAACTGACCAGGTCCTTCTTAAAATTTGTCTTGAGCTTCCTGAAATGTGAGACATACAACTCTGGGAAATAAATTGACCAATGTTACCTGCTGCACTACATAGACTGTTTATCCTGCCTGGGTCCTACCATCAAGGGTGTGGATAGGTCTCTGCTCCAGGTACTCCTGCACTGGCTCAAGATTGGCCAATTTCAAAGAGGTGTATGGGCTATTAAATATACAGCCAATATCTTTACATGTTACTACTGCGGTTTTAGAAACGTTACCACTCATTTACAGTTTAATGATGGTATATCCAATCCAAGGGAAACTGTTAATAGAGCGATATTTTCTGTTCTTTGCGTAGTGCAGTGAATAACTGCAAGATTGTGGCAAGGAATTGTATGGGAACAGTATTTAACGGAGCAGTGAAAGCAAAATCTGCATTGGATTATCTGGAAAAGCATCCTTTAGAAATTTACATTTTGGCCTTCAATTAGCTGACTGCCTCTTTTGATGGTATTGCGATTCTATACAAGTCTGAAAAGCACATTTGCGAAAAATAAAATAATTTGTCCAGGAGTAAGAAATACAATGAACAATTACTGAAATACTGCTAAAGTAATCTAGTTTGCTCATCACCAGTGTTAATTAAGGACTCACCACTTTCAGATGGGATAGATTATATTAATGTTGATCAACTACAATCAAACGCCATGGTGGGGGGAGAGAGAGAGAGGCATATGATGACATTTTCAAGTGAAACAAACAGATTCTTGGCAGAAAAAAAAGGTCTTGAAGTTCTAAATAGACCCAGGTTCAAGTTTCTGAACTATTTACTCACAGTCTTTTGTTTACTCATTGCCTACTACAACTTTCATGTAAGATTCATTCAATAAAAACTGCTATCAAATTTGTTCTCTCCACAATAACTCCTACAGACTTGAGACTCCTTAATCTTGTGTGTGCATTGGTGTTGCAGTACACAGTATGTGATGTTACAAAGTTCAGTGAACTTGAGGTAGGACGTCACAATAGTTAAATGCACAAGGTGCTGGCATCTACGTACTGACTGCACTTTCTAAGTACATAAAAAATAACTGGAGAGTTGATTGAGAACTAACCACTCAAGCATTTTAGAAAAGAGTTGAGATGGAGAACATGAAGCATTCTCAAAAGGTGAATGAGTGATCAAAACCACTATGGTAGATAACCAGAAGTTTGATAATTAATGGCAGAAGGGGAGCATAAAGTGCTTGCAGTTATAAGAATATGAAGGTTCTAACGGCAGGATGCATAGTGTAAAGAGCAATTCAGGGAACGAGTAGGAGTCGAGGAGTATAGTGAGCATTTAAAATTGTGAAACATTATGTGCTTAAGAAGTCAAGTCTTTGATCAAGATTGATTGAATTCTTGGGGCGTGGGGAGTGTATGTAATTAATAGTGCAAGGCAGTGGATGGGGGTTTGTAAAGGAGTTCTTGGCCCTACTTTGATTTTGCATCATCAAAAATAGAAGTAAGTTTTCCTGTAGTTTAAATGTTTGGGGTAGATTAACCTTTTCCCAGTATACCCAAGTGGATGCACATCTAGCCCTCTCCAGTGTTAAAGACAACCAATCAGTTTAGTGTGATACATGGTATCCACCAACAGAACTAAAAAGAATGTGTTTTATTTATGGAATTAAATGAATTGAAGACTGTACTGTAAACAGGACTAGCAGTGTCATTACAGCGATGCAGAGCCAACATCACTGGTGAAGGTGACAAGCTGATGGTGAAACACACATGAAAAGGTAGTAGGCTTGGATTAATTGCTGAAAACATTTAATGCCAAATACCTAGGTGCATTCTCTTTAGGTCATGACCAAGACTGAGGTAGGGTGTGGCTTAGGGATTATGAGTTCTTATATGTATTTAATTGTCAAACTTGCTATTTATTTGATGGCTTAGTCTTCAGGAACCTGGTGATATGGTGGACAGCAAACAGCATGTGGGGCTCACAGACCATCATAACAAAAGAAAGCAGGGAAATAAATAGGTAAATTATGCTTTTGGGGTCAGAAGGCTATTTTCAGTAGCTCCCCCAATATGACTTCTGAGTTTGTCTTACGTCGTACTTCCAAATTCCTGGTGCTGTGGACAGGCATAAATACAGCTTTTATAATGGACGAATACTTCAGCAGTAAATGTAATCTATAACCTTTTGTAGCATGTTTGTGAGGTCCTCTTACACAAATACAAAGCAAGCATTATCAGGCTGCATTTCATTTAATCTTTAATATATTCAAAACCTAATAAGCAGTGGAATGCAGACCAATTCGAAACCAGTACAAATGTAATCTAGACATGTCACTGGTGGTGATGGATTGGAGGCAAAAAAAAACAACAAAAAAACAGTAATTACCTCAAACTCAAACTTAGAGCTGCCAAAATTGGTCCTCTGCTTCTGCCAAAAATTATCCGGCTTTATTATGAGTGCAACGTGAATACAACAAGGAAATGATTCTTGTAAAATCTTCAGCAAAGGTTTGATAGAGTCCCACTTTGATCCACGCATATCTACAATCACTGTAAATCCTCGTTTAAAAATGTCTTCACTGGAAAAGAAATAAAAACACAAGAGAGTGCAGGAAGAGTATATAGATTTAAATCACAGACACCATTTTTGAAGATACATAAACACTGACCAAAAGATTATCATTTTAGTGGTAATATTTTGTCACACACCAAGCCTACAATTCATTCAACAGAATAAAAAAAAAAAATGTTATTCTATATTTTATTACATGGCTTAATCAGGATTTCAAGATACAGAGCGAAAGTTAGAAAGCTGACACTAGTACAGTTTTGATTAATACGGACTGCTTATTGTAGTAAGAGGGATGATGAAAATGCATATGTGGAAACTAGTGATATGCGGAGTAAAGAACCACTTTACAGCTAGAGTAGGAATTAACAAGTTACTTACAGTTAGTAATGCCTTATCTGTTAGAGACAATATCTAGTTGCATATTCATTACTTTTGAATTTCCCCAAGGTGTCAAACTGGATCCGGAGATTTTCGTGAGCAGAACCCATGCCCACCGTTAGGTGGCGTTGATCGGCTCAGTGTTCATCGCCATCTGTGCCCGATATGATGTCTTGTTTCCTATATAGGCACCACCCTGGCACACTGACGTCAGTTTCTTCTCACGACTTTCCAAGCCAGAAGTCTAGAGCCATAAAGAAACTGACTACTGGTGCATCAAAACTAAGGCCCCGATAGGGGCGCGCCAGCCCCTAGAAATCAGTTCTCGGAGCGAGGAGGATGGCAGGGTTGGTAACGAATCTGCAACTAGATATTGTCTCTACCAGATAAAGCGTTACCCAAGGAGTTGGGTCTGCAAACCAAGTTAATACTAGAAAGTCCAGCAAGACAGAACGGTTAAAATGCCCCTCTCTACGGACCTGACTGTCCTGAGAGCAGTGATTGGTAAACGTGTGCTGAGATGCCCAGGTTGTCTCATGACAGATAATATGGATTGGAACTCTGTGGGTTAATGCAGTGGCTGTAGCTTTAGCTTGGGTAGAATGAGCATGCAAACCCTCAGGGGGTTGGTTTTTGGCCAGTGCATAGCAGATCTAAGGTCGGCCCATCTTGAGTTTGCTCACGTTTGCACTGCCCGACCTTTCTTTGCACCCACATACCCTACAAAGACTTAGTCATCCATCAGGGGAGAACACCAATGCCCTTTCTGGGTTCAGGCAATGGATTCTCTCCTCTTCCTTAGAAGGATGTGGGGGTGCTTAAAAAGGCATGGTGATGGATTGACCTACATGAAAGGGTGTAGACACTTTTGGCAGAAGGTAGGCCCTAATGCACAACTTTACATGACAATGTCTGCAGCCCACTCACTCTGCGGGCAAATGTAGTGGTCACAGGGAAGGCTGTTTTAAAAGTGAGAAGCCTGACAGGACAATTGTGGAGAGGCTCAAAAGGAGCGCACATCAGAAATGTAAAAGAAAAAAATCAGATCCAATTGGGCCATAATGAATGGGGATGGAGGAATGAGAAATATAAGATCTTTGAGAAACCCATGTACAGTAAGGAACTTTAACTAAGAATACTGATCAGGCAACCTCAATAAAGCGGAACTAGCAAATAACCTTTAAGAGTGCCCATAGTAGAGCCCTGCTAGGTCAGAGAAAGGATTAACAACGGGATCTCAGAGAGAGAGAGGGGCAGAAAGGCGGTCAGACTTGTCTTTGCACCTTGCCACAAATTTCTTCCAATGACAGATGTATACTGCTTTGGTGGAGGGATGCCTGGCTGCCAAGATTACGTTACAGACTTCGGAAGGAAGGTCAACAGCTGTCAACTGCAGCCGCTCAATCTTCAGGCAAGAAGACAGAGAATGGACAGGTTTGGGTGCAGAATCCTTCCCTGCTGCTGCGATAAAAGATCCTCCCGAAAGGGCAGTCTGATCGGAGGATCGACAGACATGCTCAGCAACTCAAGATACCAGACTCTCTGGGCCCAGTCTGGAGCTACAAGCATTACTTGAGATCAGTCATTTTTGATCTTCTTGAGAATTCGGAGTATTAGTAGTATGGGTAGAAAGGCGTACAGTAGGCCCAAATTCCACTCAAGATGAAGTGTCTCAAAGTGATTGCTACTTTGGAAACTACAACGCGCAGAACTGCTGACAATGCATGTTCTCTACGTAGGTGAGCAGATTAACCAAGGCTTTCCCCACTGAAAAAAGAGACCTTGCACCACAACTGGATGGAGACACCATTTATTATCTGCTAGGCATTTTTGGCTGAGTTAGCCTTCTATCGCGTTCGGAGATCCTGCCAGTTGTTGATGCTCCAGGGATATGCCCCCGTCTGTTTCAGCCACATCCAGAGGCACAGAGCCGCTTGATAAAGGGTGTATGACCCCACCCTGCCCTGCTTGTAGTACCACATGGCGGTGGTGTGTCCGTGAACACCTGCCCCATCTTTCCTTTGATAGAGGAAAAAAATGCTTTCAGTGCTAGCTGGATCGCATGGAGCTCCAACAGTCTGATGTGGAGTCCAGATTCCGCCTGAGACCAGATGCCTCTGATCTCCACCTCTCTCAGATGGCTGTGACATCCAAAGAGTGATGCATCTGTCGCTACTGTCGGATCTGGTTGTGTAAAGAACAGGGATCTGTCTATCATGATTCGTTAACCGTTACTGCAGACTTTTCACAGCTCCCTTCAAGATCTGAACTTAGTCAAAGAGATCTCCCTGATGCTGCACCCACTGGAACTTCAGGTCCCACTGCAGAGCCCGCACATGCCATCTGGCATGTGTCACTAGCAAGATGCAGAATGCCATAAGGCCCAGAAGCCTCAGTGTCATTCTCACCGAAATCCAGGTTAGAGGCTGAAACATCACTATCATAGCCTGAATATAATGGGCCAAAAGAAATGCGGTGTTCATGGACCACAATGCAAGGCTGGCAGAAGAACACATCTTCCCAAGTGATTCCCTATCAGCGGGAGCGGAAGTGAATGGGATCTGTGAGGTAGAGGCTTGGACCACCAAGCTCAAGGGTGGGGTGTTGTGTCAAGAAACTTGGGTTGCCTGATGTGGAGAGATGGTGGCGGGCAATCATCCAATTCACAGGAGCGCCTGTGCTGGGTTTGCACCAGGTACCTTGTAGGAAGTCTGAGAGGGCCTCATTAAATGGGAGCAGACATTCTTAGGTGGAAGCTCCTGTTATATATCTGTCAAGAGATTAGTCTTGAAAGCCACTGAAGGCAATTTAAGTTCTAGGACCTCAGCCGCTCTTCTCACCACCACAATTAAGTCACTCCCTCCTCTGTAGCCTGGGGAGAAAGCATGCCAGTACTTGGAGAATTATCCAGATCCAGTTTACTGGTCACAGCCAAGTCTTCATGCCAATCCATAGTTTCACGGGACTGGTATTCCTAAAGGGTCAAGCAAACCCTCCCATTTATTCCCGACACCTAACCCATAATAAAAGGGCTCAGGCTGCAACCCAGGGGGCAAGGAGCCTGCCCCTGTCTGAGATGGCGTAGTCTGACAACCATATGGCTCTGTATCAGAGTCGGTGATCACAATGGGGATGGCACAGTCCGTGGGCATGGATGGCGCTGGGATATCAGCTCTGGGACTGGAGTCGTGGAAGGTCAGGGTGGTACAACTATCACCAGTCTGGATCCGGGTCTGGTTACTTGTGTGCCCCATGGCACAGAGGTTGAAGCCACTGGGTAGGAACCCAAAGGGGCTCCTTCCAACTCCACAGGGCAATAAGTTGCTCCAGCGGTGTTGTGCAGCCCACAAATGAGGCGCATGGCCTCGTAAAACTTAGTTGGGCAGGGGTCGTTATGGCTCCCAGAAACTCGGGGGAGGCACAGAGATGGCCCAGGCGCTGGTTCCGCGGAGAGAAACCTATAATGCCAACGCTCCCTCGTCTCATTGGCTGACAGATGAAAAGAAGTCTAAGAACGCTTCAATCTCTTGGGCTCCTTCTTATGCCTAGACTTACCCGACTGCCAAAAAAGGACTTGGAGTGGGAGGCAATGATGGAGGACTCTGCAACTAATCCTGGGACCTTCCTCATAACTGAGATTTACACTTGTGCGGAGTCGAGCGTTGGGCCACTATCAGCTTTAGGGGCTGCTCTCTCAAAGCCTTCGGATGCATGGCCTGACACACTGAGCAGAACTTCGGGTCATGGTCATGCATCAGGCACCAAAGACATACAAGGTGCCGATCTGTCACGGACATTGCCCGGTGACAGAATCCACAGTGCTTGAAGCTGGTCGTTCTAGATGACATCTTCTATGATTTAGGAGAAGAATACTCACAACAATCAGACAAAAAGTTTTAAAAAATAAAAATAAAAAAATGTCAAAGTGACTGAGGGGGGGTCGCTCTCTTCGGATCAGTGCTTGTTTGCGTGGAAAGAAAGAACTGTAATCCGCGTGCCAGGATGGCGCCTCCATAGGAACCACAAAGTCATATCCAAAGTGAACGATGATTTACATGGAGCTGTTAAACACCACCTAACTGCGCACAGGGGTACTGCTAATGAAAATCTCGAGATCCAATCTGATGCCTGGAGGAAATTCAGAGGTAGGAAATCTGCAGCTACAAGTCTCTATCAGATAGTGGGTTACAAATAGGAGTGCTAATAATCAGGAGGAGGGCATATGTGGGCAAAGGAAAAGCTATTACATTGAAGAGGACACATACATACTTACTACCAAGGGTGAGCGCAAGGAGGAAGAGAGTTTTTGGGTCTGATATTCATCTCTTAAGGTGCAGGGTGGAGGCAGAAGAAGTAAATGAAGTACAAGAGAGAAGGAGAAGGTTATGTCGGCAGGAGAAAAAATGACACAAAAAGGAGATAACCACGGGGAGTCAATAATAGAGCAAACTAACTAGAGATCTTCACGTGAGGCAAGGGAATTACTTACAAAGGAAGAGTTAGAATTGATAAGAAAAAAAGAATAGAGAAAGAGCTAGGTTTGTAAATGAAAAAGGGAGAATGAGTTTCTGATTTAAATCAACAATAAAAAGTGTTGACACAATTACAACACCTCCAATTTTAAATGGCAACAAGCTCAGAGATAATAATTCTGCAAGGTAAGAGTGAGCATTTGTCTTGTGCACCTGTGTAAATCATCTGCAGAAAGCTGAAGTAAGAGCCTGAAAGCCTAGTCTAGGCTGCAGTCAGAAATATGCCTCAATTCAAATCAGGTATAATATTCAAATACCAATCTAAAGCACTTATAGGGAGGAATGCAATTCTCCGAGTTCCATCATTTATTAATAAACAGTATCACTTTATGAAATGTTATTAAATGGTAATGACCACTAAAACATCAAATTTGCTTCTGTGAAGATACAGCTTAATATTCTTTATATCACTGCCAGAACACGATTCATCTAGCATTGGTTCAATATAGTAATATATAAAAACAGTATCAAATTCCCTTTCAACCTTATTAGATTTCCAACTAAACCAGTTTTAATGCATTTGTCATCCAATTCACGGAAAACATTAACACTTCTAATCTCCCATCTACACTATATCCTTCAGAATTGATCAAGAACAGAAAACTGAAGGCATTACAGAAGTACAAAATTAACTTACAGAAATGGGACATTCCCTATAATTCCACTTACAAAAAACACAGACTGACAATTATTGACTCATTTTTAATCTCAGAATTTCTAAGTAACAGCTGGAACAGAATTTCCAGAACATCTTGTCTACACAAACATATAAATAAGAGGGATAAGGGAGTAATCACAAATATTTAGAAAATAATTTTAAGAGGTGAGTTACTCAAATTAACACATATATATGATCTAGACACGAGGTATATCGAAACGTGTTAAGAATGCTGTCAAAAATGCATTTTCCATTTTCTGTAATACTGCTGGAGGTACTTTTAATTTTCATTCGATCTGTGAAGGAAATATCTCTCTCTCTCTCTATATATATATATATATATATATATATATATATATATACACACACATACACGCACACATATACACACACACACATATATATGTTTTTCACTGAAAAAAACTAGTTTACAGGGATATTATAATAAGGTTCACGTCTTCCCAACACAAAGCCATAGCAATTCAGCTGTTGTAATTATACTTCTAGATATACTTATGTTAACAAACTATAACTGGATGCCTAAAGTTACTTTCTGTCACAAATTATAGTTATACTTATATGAAGAAATTATAAGTATAACTACAATTGCTGAATTTCTACAGTTTTGAGTGGGTAAAACATGAACGCAACTATAACATCCCTGTTATTTTCAGTGAATTTCTGTGTTTTTTTAAAATGTAAACCAATATACAAATACCGGATCTAGGAGGCTGCTTCAGTTTGTAGTGTACACCTATGGTTTGGCACCCTATACGGAGTCCAGGCAACCCTTAGTGATAGTGTTTAGGTGTGTAGATAGCAAGAGATCTCAGCGGGTAGCTGTGGTGAGCAGCTAAAGCCTACCTAGGAGGAGTGTAAAGCACTTGTAATACCACAATAGTCAGTCAGTAACGGTATACAAGAATGAACCACACCAGGTGTTGAAAAAATAAAGATTTCTTTATTACAAAACTAAAGACTATACTAACATTGGTATATCGCCACTTGGAGATAGTTACACAAAATATACAGCTAGAAATAGCATAGAAATATATGGGGCCCCATACTATGAAAGTGGTTTAAGGATGGAGGTGCCCAACCAAGGTAAGTGTGTTATGATTCCAGGGGCTGGGGGAGTAAGAAAATACTAGAGGTAAGTAACTGTAATCCCACAGACACCCGAATACAGAGTTCTTATTGATCTGGGCGTCTCATACACTAACACAGGACCGTCGCAGTTGGATTTTTATGGATTCAGGACCCTTCCCACTGGACCTCAAGGAAACCAGTTGGCACAAAAATAAATTGAAGAGTGCCCCCACCTGTGGATACCCAGAAGTCTGGAGTACCTACACCAATGAGCCCAGGTACATAGGGGTAAAGTGAAGTTGGAAACCCTCGGTGTCAATGGAAGCCTCGTTGTCCAGATGCTGTTGCGATCTGTGAACCAGATCGGTGGAACCCCATGGTGGCCTCCTGATGAGAAGACCCTGAAAAGAAGGGAACAGTGTCCAAGCCACTCTGAGATGTCCAGGGGGTAGAGATAGGCAATACCTACCCTCTTGGGAGGTGAGGTTCCTGCAGGACAGTGAATGAAGAAGTCCAGCTGCGGGGTCTAGGAGTATGCAGAAGAGTATGTAAAAATGTGGCCCTTGTTTCTGCTGGGATGTGGACAGCTCTGAGGTTGATGGTTTAAAGCCTCCTCTAAACTGGGGCCTACGATAAGTTCCCTCGAGTAGAAGTAGTGTGAAGGGCACCAATAGCTTTAGCTGTATCAGAGTCTTTTTTCAACTTTTCTATGGAGTTATCTACTTCAGGGCCAAATAGGTGTTTCTGATCAAAATGCAAATTTAACACTGCCCGTTGTATTTCTGGTTTGAACCCTGAAGTTCTTAACCATGCGTGCCTTCTAATAATCACACTGGTATTGATACCCCTTGCTTTGGTGTCTGCTGCATCTTTTGCAGATCTAACTGCTAATTTGATTATTTTAGAGATAGCCTGCCCCTCGGTTACTATCTGCTGTGCCCTTTTCTGGTGTTCTGGTGGAAGGTACCGCAAGAACTCCTCCATCACATCCCACTGAGCTTTGTCATATCTTGCTGATAGTGCTTGCGAATTTGCATTCCTCCAGTGATTAGAAGCTTGAGTTGCTACCCTTTTTCCAGCTGCGTCAAATGTATGACTCTCCTTGTCTGGGGGGGTAGCAACCCCTGTGGATTGGCTATTTGCCTTTTTCCTTGCTGCACTGACTATAGAGTCAAGTGGTAATTGGGCTCTAAAAAAAGTGGATCTGAAGGTGCAGGTTTATTCTTTTTTCTATCCCTGGTCTGATGATTCTAGACTTCACTGGCTGTTTGAAAATGTCCCTTGCATGTTTAAGCATGCCTGGGAGCATAGGTAGACACTGATAATCTTTGTGAGTAGATGTTAATGTATTAAATAAGAAGTCATCCTCAATGGGATATGTATGCAACTGCACGTAGTGATATGGAGCTGCCCTAGCTATCACCTGATTGTATGCAGTTGTATCTTCAGATGGAGATGGCCTAGCAGGGTATAAATCCGGATCATTAGGAGGTATGGGATCTGAATCCTAAAAGTCTCATGGATCTATATCCTGATGAGTATCATCTAAATCATCCCCATGTGTTGAGATAGGGGATTGTGGAGAAAATTGTGTAGGTGAAGGTGGTGGAGTATCGGGTGGTGGAGAAGCAGGATGTAAAGGAGAATGTGATGGTGAAGGCTATTGTAGTGCCTTTGATTTCTCCTTTTGCTTAAACATTTTAGCAGGTGGAGGCCCAGCTTCTACAGTCTCTTGAAAAGTCAATCTTCTCTTTTAATTCTTCCTGTATCCCTATGGTTATGGATTTTGCACTGGTCAGCGTCCATTACATTCAGTATGGGCCTTATTTCAGAAGACTCCTCAGTAGTTGGAGCATATTTTCCACCCACAGGCTTCAGCTCTGAATGTTTGGAAACTGAATGTTTCAGTCAGGCCGAGAATGTTGCCTCAGAAATTTATGGCACTTTTTTCGGCTCCGATGTGGAAGTCTCTGATTTTCGGCTCGATCCTGAAACAGGTATGGCATGCTGTTTGCTCAGCGCCAAGACTTTGGTCTTCAGTTTCAGTGCCAAACCTGAGGGTTGGTCATCCGACTGCATTTTTCGGGTCCGACAATGGCCAGCAAGCAGTGGGAGACCCAAGACCAGTGCTGTAGTCCTTTTGGTTGCTTGTTGTGGATGGGAAGGAGCTGATGTACTCATGTGCTGCACCACTGGGATGGAATGGCTGTCACCATCAGAATCTCAATACGAATCAGAGTCTGTGATGGAAACTGCAGTCTGATGAGCCATCTCTTCTTGAGCGTGTTCTTCTCCGAAGATGTTGGGCCTTTATTCCGGCGACTTGGACGCCATCCCCAACTGACGTGCTCTTCGATCCCTAAGAGTTTTCTTCAAATGGAAGGATCGACACGCTTCACAGCTTTCTTCTCTGTGATCTGGAAAAAAACAGAGATTGCACACCGAGTGCTGATCGGTGTATGGAAACTTGGCGTGACACTAAGGACGGAAGCAAAACGGAGTACATTCCATCAGCCTGACATCGTCGGACAACCATGAGTCAAAGTAGGCCCAAGAAGGGCACGGTCGCCCGAAAAGGGCATTTAATCAACCCTGACGATTACAATTGGATCAAATGCAAGTTAAAAACAAGATTGAGAACTATACTGACATTTTTATAGAAAAGATGAGAGAAGTTCAGATAGTACCGAACCGAGATCTACCAGAGTGAAAGGAAACATGTTCGAGCCCGACGGTAGAATGAAAACAATCTAACAAAGGACTCGATGCCCATGTGCACTATCACCGAGAGGAGGAGTCACTCGATCTTGTGACTCAATCTTTCTTTATTTCGGCTGTAAGCCATAAAAGTAGACAAAACAAAACAAAACATAACATGATTAAGAAACATAGCACTTTAAGATTTTTAAAAATGTGTAGATAATATTGTTTTTAAACATTTTTGTTTTTACAAAATCTCAAGACATATAAAAATATTAGATCGTTAGAATTTGGGTTCAATCAATTAAAATTTATCAGACTAATTAATTATAATCTAAAACCAAATTATTAAAAGCACGTAATTATCAAAGTTTTAGTTCAAAAACCCTCGCCGCTGGAGGACCAATTTTTCATTTATCTCTTTTTTTTAATTTTTTTAAAACCCCTAAATAAAGTTATGGTCACAAATTTATAAAACATGCAAATCATCATTATTCTTTAACTAAAAGTCCAGACCATTAAGGCTATAGCTTCATCCAATTGAAAACTGATATATTAAATGAATATGGTCTAAAACCAATGTGTTGGGATTACACGTCTTGTGACTCAAAAAGATTCTTCAAAGAAAAACAACTTCCAACACGCCAAGCCCAAACCTAGATGGTGGACTTACGCAAAGCATGTGAATCTGCAGCTACACATGCCATTGAACATGTCACTTACCCAGTGTACATCTGTTCGTGGCATGTAGTGCTGCAGATTCACATGCTATGCATAGCTCTTCCGAGATCTAGTGTTGGGCTTGGAGTGTTACCAGTTGTTTTTCTTTGAAGAAGTCTTTTCGGAGTCACAGGATCGAGTGACTCCTCCTCTTCAGTATGCATGGGAATCGACTCCATTGTTAGATTCTTTTCCCGCAAAGGGTGAAGGAAGGAGTGATAGAGTATAGGAATACAAAGCAATGTCCATGTAAATGTATATACATATGTACAAATGTAAAACTTAAACGACTACAGGGTTCCGGGAGGAAGGAGGGTGCATGTGAATCTGCAGCACTAGATGCCGCGAACAGATGTACACTGGGTAAATGACATTTTCCGTTCAATGGCATGTATAGCTGCAGATACACATGCTATACATAGACTAGAAAGCAGTTAGTCTTCCCAAAAAGCGGTGGCTAGCCTGTAGAAGTTGAAGTTGTTTGAAATAATGTCCTTAAGTCAGCTTGGCCTACAGTGGCTTGTTGATGTGAGAAAACAACAGTAGTTTTTTGTAAAAGTATGGGGAGTTGACCATGCGGCTGATTTACATATCTCAACCATTGGTATGTTCCCTAAAAATCCCATTGATGCATCCTTCTTTCTTGTAGAATGTGCTTTAGGAGTGATCAGAAGGTGTATTTTTGCTTTTCTGTAGCATGTGTGTATGTATCTAACAATTCATCTTGCTAAACCTTATTTTGATATAGGATTCCCTTTATGTGGTTCTTGGAAAACAACGAAAAGTTTTTTTGTTTTTTTTAAATCTTTAGTTCCATCAATATAGTACATAAGAGCTCTTTTGAGATCTAGGGTATGAAGAACTCTTTCTGCCACAGAGTCTGGCTGTGGAAAGAAGACTGGCAATTCCACTGTTTGGTTGATGTGAAAAGGAGATAATACTTTTGGTAGACATTTTGGATTTGTTTTAAGAACAACTTTATGTTTGTGTACTTGGAAAAAAGGTTCCTCAAGAGTGAACGCTTTTATCTGACTAACTCTTCTTAAAGAGGTAAGAGCTACAAGGAATGTGACTTTCCATGTTAGAAATTGTATTTGACAAGAGTGCATGGGTTCAAAAGGTGGTCCCATGAGTCTAGTAAGCACTATATTTAAATTCCACGATGGAACAGGTGGTGTTGTAGGTGGAATAACACATTTTAATCCTTCCATGAAAGCTTTAATCACAGGAACTCTGAATAGAGAAGTGTGCTGAATATTCTGCAAGTATGCAGATATTGCAGTTAGGTGTATTGAAGGATGAAAAAGCCAAATTTGATTTCTGCAAATGAATTAAATAGCATACAATATGTTGTATAGATGCTGTAGGTGGATCGATGTTTTTAGATTGGCAACAGAAAACAAATCTTTTCCACTTGTTTGCATAGCATTGTCTAGTAGTAGGTTTACGTGCTTGTTTACTTCCATAAATTCTGGTGGAAGCTTTAGATAACCAAATTCTTTGACCTCAGGAGCCAAATCACTAGATTGAGTGCATTGCGGTTTGGGTGCCTGATTTGACTTTTGTTCTGTGTTAACAGATCTGGTCTGTTTGGGAGTTTGGAATGTGGTACTACAGACAGATCTAGAAGTGTTGTGTACCAATGCTGGCATGCCCATGCTGGTGCTATGAGTATCATGGTGAGTGACGTTTGACGTAGTTTGCTGACCAGAAAGGGAAGGAGTGGGAGAGGGGGAAAGCGTAAGCAAATATCCCTCATCAATTGATCAATAGAGCATTGCCCTTGGATAGGAGATGTGGGTGTCTGGATGCGAAGTTTGGGTATTTTTAGTTTTCGCTTGTTGCGAACAGATCTACGTCTGGTGTTCCCCACTTTCGAATGTACTTTTAAAGTACTTGGGAGTGAATCTCCCATTTTGTGTGTTTGCTGGTGATTTCTGCTTAGGAGCTCTGCCAGCTGATTGTCTATTCCTGGAATATATTGTGCTAGTAAATTAATTTGATTGTGAATTGCTCATTTCCAAATTGTTTGGGCTAGATGGGACGGTTGAGATGAATGTGTCCCGCCCTGTTTGTTGAGGTAATACATGGTGGTCATGTTGTTTGTTCTTATGAGAACATTCTTCTGCTTGAGAAGAGGTTGAAATGATTTTAGGGCAAGAAACACAGCTAATAATTCTAAGTGGTTTATGTGTAGCTGTTTCTGTTTGACATCCCATTGCCCTTGAAAGGTCTGATTGTTGAAGTGAGCTCCCCAACCGATCATTGATGCATCTGTTGTGATTATGATCTGAGGCACAGGGTCTTGAAATGACCGCCCCTTCATTAGACTGCTGTGATTCCACCATTGAAGGGACATATGTGCTTGGCGGTCCATCAACACTAGCTCTTGAAGTTGACCACATGCCGGTGACCATTGTTGTTAGAGGCACTGTTGTAAGGACCTCATGTTTAGTCTTGAATGTGGGACTATAGCTATGCAAGATGCCATCATTCCTAGAATCTTCATAATAAATCTCACAGTGTATTGTTGATTTGGCTGTATGAGTGGTATGAGATTTTGGAAAGCTTGTATCCTCTGTATATTTGGATAAGCTAGGGCTTGTTGAGTATTTAGGATAGCACCTAGGTAAGGTTGTACCTGTGCTGGTTGAAGGTGTGCCTTTTGGTAATTTAGAGTGAACCCTAGGGTGTGCAAAGTTTCTATCACGTAATGTGTGTTGCTGGCATTGTGTAAAATTGTTTGATTTTATTAACACCTTGAACTGGTAGTGTTTTCCTGCTATGACCAACCCGAGGTATTTTTTGTGAGCTGGATGGATGGGTATGTGGAAATAAACATCTTTGAGGTCTAAAGCAGTCATGTAATCTTGCTTTTGTAGTAGTGGAATAACATCTTGCAGAGTTACCATGTGAAAATGTTCTGACAGGATGTATAGATCGAGGGGCCTGAGGTCCAAGATGGGCATGAGGGTGCTGTCTTTTTTGGGGATGAGGAAGTATAGTGAGTATAATTCCGTTCCTTGTTGAGAATGTGGAACCAATTCTATTGCTTGTTTTAATGGTACAGATTGTACCTCCTGTTGTAAAAGAACGGTGTGTTTTGGGGAAAACTTGTGATATTGTGGTGGAATGTTTGGAGGGATGGAGATTAATACAAGGCAATAGCCATTGCGGATAATTGATAATACCCAATTGTCGGATGTGATATTTTGCCAATGAGAGTGGAATTGCTGTAGTCTTCCCCCACAGGAGATTTTTGGAGTGGAAGGGAGGGAAGGAAGTCACTGTTTAGGTTGTGTTGTGGTCTCCTTAGAGGTTTGGAATTTACCTCTGTTCCTGAAATATTGTCCTCTATAGGATCCTCTAAACCCAGCACTTTGATATTAGGCTTAAAACCTCCTCTTAACTGTGTTCTGCGAAAGGAGCCTCTATATGGGGTGGTGTATAAAGCGTCCATTGCTTTTGCAGTATCCGAGTCCTTCCTCAGTTTCTCTAAAGTGGTGTCTACTTCTGGGTCAAAGAGATGCTTCTTCTCGAAAGGCATATTAAGTACTGCTTGCTGAATTTCTGGCTTAAAACCAGAGGAGCGTAGCCATCCATGTCTTAGTCTTCTAATTGTGAAGGCAGGATTTACACTCCTTGCAGCAGTATCAGCAGCATCAAGGGCAGATCTTATTTGATTACTGCTGATAGCTTGTCCCCCTTTCCACCACTTGTTGTGCTCTTTTTTGATGCTCCTTTGGGAGATGCTGAATATGATCTTGCATTTCGTCCCAATGGGCCCTGTCATACCTGGCTAGAAGTACTAAAGAATTGCAATTCTCCACTGATTTGCTGCTTGTGAGGCAACTCTTTTCCCAGCTGCATCAAATTTTCTACTCTGCTTATCAGGAGGCCGTGCGTCTCCTGATGACTGGCTGTTTGCCCTTTTCCTTGCCACACTGACTACTACTGAGTCTGGAGTGACCTGATGAGTGATATAATCTGGGTCAGTAGGGGTAGGCTTATACTTTTTATCAATTCTAGGGGTGATGATCCTAGCTTTGACAGGTTCATTAAAACTTTGGTCTGCAAGTTTAACCATTCCTGGTAACATTGGGAGACACTGGTATCTGGAATGAGTAGAAGACTATGTATTAAATAAAAAGTCTTCTTCTAATGGTTCAGAATTCATGGCTACTCCATGATAAGCTGCTGTCCTAGATATTACTTGGGTGTATGCAGTGGTGTCTTCTGGAGGAGAAGGTTTTGATGGATAAATGTCTGGATCACTGTCCGGGATGGGATCAGGGTCATAGAGGTCCCATGGGTCTGCTGTATGTATCTCCATGTGAGTATAAAGAATGTTTTGGAGAAGGCAGTGGTGGTGGGCTATTCTGAGGTGAGAATGGGAGCTGTGGAGATTGAGGAGGAGAAGTATGGAGAGGTAGTGGCTTCTCCTTTTGTTTTTGCACCTTTGCTGGTGGTTGCACAGACAGCTTTCTTTTGGTTTTTAAAGGAGGTGCAGTGATCATACTTCCTGTCTCCTTATGAATATGGATTCTGGACTGTCTCTCATCCATAACCTGTAATATTGGTTCAATCTCAGTCTCTTCTTCAGAAGTCTTATGAGATTCCATAATTGGCTGTGCAATATGTTTTAATTTTTTAGAAAGTCCTTGTTCCTCTGAATATGAGGATTTTTTCGGCTCCGAGGTGTGTATCTTTTTCGGTCCCGAAAAAGTAGTCGGATGTCTCAGCTCCGAAGATGATTGCCAAATTTTCGACTCCAAGGAATGGGGTCTTTTACTGGAGTCTGAAGTGGTGCTTTTAATGGATTTGCTCAACTCCAAAGTGGACGGGGGAGTGGCCTTTTCTGGCGCCAACCCCGTATGACAGTCGTCAGCTGTCTTTTTTTGGGCCGAACCAAGGCCTTCCGGGATTGGTGTACCCAAGGCCTCTGAATGTTTTTCTGCAGGGGTGATGGGGCACATGTACTCACATGATGGCCAGCTGTGATGGGTCTGTCGTCTTCAGATTCCTGTTTGGAGTCTGTGTCTCGGATGGAGACTGCTGTCTGCGCCTGCTCTTCCTCCATGACGTTGAGATGTTCGCTGCTTTTCTACGCCATTTCGAGCCTTCGGGTCTTCTTTGATCTAAATGATTGACAGGCCTCACAATCTTCCTCCGGATGGTCTGGAGAAAGGCACAAATTACAAACCAAGCATTGTCTGTGTAGGGGTACTTCGCGTGGCACAGAGGGCAGAATCTGAATGGAGTCTGATCCATCAGGCTTTCCACGCGGTAGCCCGAACAGGCCCAAGGTAGGCGCACGCGCCCCAAAGGTTCCGACGGTACTACCGGTTCAATGCTAAATGGGAAACGCGATCAAAACAATACCGACGAATAAGAAGGTCTTCTGAGGTTTTCCTAATCAAAATCTCGGAGCGAGAGGAAACATGTCTGAACCAGACAGCGGAAAGAAAACAATCTTACAACGGAGTCGATGCCCATGCGCACTGAAACAGAGAGAAAGAGTCACTCGATCCCGTGGCTCAGAAAAGACTTCTTCGAAGAAAAACAACTTGTAACACTCCAAGCCCAACACTAGATGTTGGAGGAGCTATGCATAGCATGTGTATCTGCAGCTACACATGCCATCGAACACACACATACATATATATTTATTTTTATATATACAGACACACTTATACATACATATATATATATATATATATACACACACAAAATGAAGTCCCAACAGGGGGCAAGCCCATTTGTCAGGAGGGCCGACCACCGGACAGTTTAACTTACTTTAAAATATTTTTTAACCTCTACTTGGGTGCAATCGAGCCCCCAGGGGAACACTTAAAAAAAAAAATTCCCCCTCCCCTCAGGGGACGGTCCACTCACAAGGGGACCAAACCTCCAAATGCTGGTCCCTGGTGCTTCTTGAGATCGAAGGTTGATTTGTGGCTTATGGAAATTAGTTTTATACTGGCAAATGCCGAAGGAGCTCCCCCAACAATAAAGTTTTGCATAAGCCATGAAAAATTATGCTGTGATATTGGGTATGTGGCAAGGTGAAGTATTAGTATGCCTTTTTGTGCCTGTGGAGAACCTGCAGATTCACTAAAAAGTGAGTTTTTGTTTATTTACTGTTGCATGCATCTCACAGATGCACACACCTAACCAAATGAGTCAGAACAATACTTCAGCTTTCTACGTAGGACAGTATATTAGAAGGAAGGTTTTGACTGCTGCACAGGACTTAACTCTGAGGCAGGAGCAGACACTGAGACAGCAACTACTAAGACAGCATCTGAGGAAGAGGAAAAACAAGCAGAATCTGGATGTGAGTTTTCAGTCGGCGGCGTTCCATCAGATGACCCATCTTTCAGGGATTCTTGGGGACATGATGATGGCAGTTGTGCTATCCCTTCACATGCACAATCTGCGCAAGAGGGCAACGCAGCAGGTTAGACTAATTCAGAGAGCAGGCACATGTGGCGGCAAGCATAGATGGAGTGCTCTTGTGGCGGCCCCCCAATTTAGTTCAGCCCCAAATTCTGCTCTTCACTGGCCACACTATATGTAAATTTGATATGGCCAAATCTTTTGCTAATTGACTACGTCCATCGCCATCTTTTTGGATGTTGAGTTCCCTGGGTAAATTGTGCTGCATACAACTGTGTGCAGACAATTTCTGAAGGAGCATGGGTGCATCCGAGGGCCTTATTCTAGGGCACACCCGTGGACTCCCACTTCACTTGAGGAGTTTGAGATATTTTTGGGCTTTACGCTCAAAATGGGGTTAGGGGACAAACCAACATTGCAGTCTTACAGGGCTACTCGCACAGTTTGGGTAATCCCCATCTTTGCACCATACATGAATGGAGATTGTTTTTTGCTATTGCTGCATACGCATCATTTCAATGACTATTCTGCTGCATTGTCCCAGGACCATCCCGACCATGACAGGTTGTTAAAAAGTCAGCCTGTTGTGGAACATTCGTCTGCCAGGTTTCCAGAGATTTGTACTCCTGGAAAACATATACCCATTGATGAGTTCATGATCCTGTGCAAAGGGTGGCTGCTTGTTCAGGTAGTATATTGCAAGCAAAAGTGCTTGCTATGGCATCAAGCTGTACATGCTGTGTGAGAGCTCTACTGGCTATGTGTACAGCTTGAGAGTGTATACAAGAAAGGACTCCACTGTAAATCCTTTAGGCTGCTCTTCCATGCTAGAAGTCACAGGAAAGATTGTATAAGAGCTTGACTAGACACTCCTTCACAAAGGTTATAAGCTTTATGTGGACAATTTCTATATGGGAATAGATATTTTTAGTAAGCTGTAAAAAGCTGGCAGTGTGGCATGCCATACAGTTCAATGGAGCCGCAAAAGAATAACATAGGAGTTTATTTGTAAGAAGCTCTGGAAATCCGAAAGTACTGTGTTGTATTCCAATGAACTGCTCACAGTCACGTTCTCTCAAAGTGTGATGTGTACGTGCTCTCTACGATTCATGACAAGAGCACTTCCACTTTCATGGTTTAGGGTCAGATGGTCGAAGTTCACAAGCCCACCTGTATACCTGACTACAAGTATATGGGCAGAGTGCATAAGAAGAGCCAGGTTCTTCAGACATACAATGCAAGTTATAAAACTCGCACTTAGTATAAGAAACAGTTAATCCACCTGGTCCAGATGGCAATACAATGCATGTGTTGTTTATCGTCAGACTACCACAGGAAGACTCATATCTTTACTTGACTTTCAGTCGACAGTCATTAAAAGACTTACTGCTACAGAAGCAGCAGCCTCCACTTCATATGCTCTAGAGGATGTGACAGTGATTCAGGATCAACACTTTTCTGATAGCATTCCTGAAACAGGCAAAACGTCTTGATCATGTTATTGTTATAAGGTCTACTTCTAAGCATGGAAAGTGTCAGGAGGGTCATGTTCACTGTCCTCAGTACCCATCTCAGCCAGGGCTGTGTTTTCCTATGTGCTTTATGTTGTACCATGCAAACGTGAAGTATTGGTAAATTAAATGAGGTGGAGCTGACATTAGCTAAACCTTTCAATGGCTGTGCATGGACACCTACCTTCTACAGACAGCTATTTCACTAGGCAAGCAGCCGTAGAATTTTTGTTTCTCTGCTTATGGAAATCATGGACTTCCTTATGGTCTGCTTTACACCTTTATCCACTGTCAGAACTTGGTAGATGTTCTGTTAGCTAATTGACAAAGGCATTTTACTCCCCTCACACAGATAATCAATCAATCAATCAGATAATTTATAAAGCGCGCTATGTACCCGTCAGGGTTTTGAGGCGCTGGGGGAGGGGGGGTTCGGGTGTGCTGCTAGCGTTCGAAGAGCCAAGTCTTTAGGAGTCTCCTGAGGGTGAGGAGGTCCTGGGTCTGGCGATGAGAGGTGGGGAGAGAGTTCCAGGTCTTGGCGGCGAGGAAGGAGAAGGATCTGCCGCCGGAGGTCTTGCGCTGGATTCGGAGGGCGAGGTTGGCAGAGCGGAGTTGACGAGTGTGGATGTAAAAGTTGAGTCTGGTGTTGAGGTAGGTGGGTCCGGTGTTGTGTAGAGCCTTGTGGGCGTGGATGAGGAGTTTGAAGGTGATCCTTTTTTCCACGGGGAGCCAGTGGAGGTCCTTCAGGTGGGGGGGAGATGTGACATCAGCGGGGCATGTCGAGGATCAGGCGGGCGGATGCATTCTGGATGCGCTGGAGTCGTTTGATGTCTTTCGTTGGGATGGTGGATCGAACAAAAGTCACATTGTCACAGAGTACTCTGTGTGACACC
Source organism: Pleurodeles waltl (assembly GCF_031143425.1). Classification (NCBI taxonomy): domain Eukaryota; kingdom Metazoa; phylum Chordata; class Amphibia; order Caudata; family Salamandridae; genus Pleurodeles; species Pleurodeles waltl. Next base: position 209,222,469 of record NC_090439.1, read on the forward strand.
AACGTGATTGCAGATCATGCAGCGGCATGACAATGCATAAGTGTGCTTTTCAAGAGTAATCCATTTACTTCTATGGGACTGTCTAAGGAACCGAGAGGCCCATTTTGCATTGTTGGCTTTGACTAGGAATACTCTCGTATGTGTGACCTCTTTCTCCTCACAATACAAAGGTGTACTGCATAATTTGTTTACATCACCAGAACTGTCGGACCAACCGAGTGGCCTGGTATATATTGTAGACTTGCATGTATTGCTTACAGGATGCCTTATAAAAGGTCCCAAAATTCCTCGGTTTCTATGGAACTTTAGTCAGACGACTTTTGTTCTGATGAAACCTGAACATCGTCTGCACTAGTTTCGATATATAATGAAATGTACATTGTCCTCATAACTAAAGATATGAAAACAATCATACAAGATATTGTTTTCTGTACCCTTTTTTGATTACGTTGATTGATACAAGTTACTAATTGAGTTTTCAACTTTCAAAACAAAAGTAAAAGTGCTGGTGAATAAGTACCACAGGAAATGTGTTTGGCGTATTTCTTTAGTAAACTTAGGAAGTATTCCTCAGCATGTTAACCTTAGTTTTAGAGGTTCAAGGAATAAGGCCTTGGAAGGCATACTCTGACATCCCCAACTTGCATCTATAAACTGGAAAGAGTTGGATTTAGCATAGGGAGTGCGCGAAAGGCACATGAAAGACACATTTTCTTGAACTTCAAGTAGATAGCAATGGAAAGCATTAGTATAGGTTCACACTTGGCAAGTATACAGGATTAGTTAGGACTCTAATGAGGACAGAGACATGAATGGGTAAGAAAAGTGTAGGCTAAACGTGCTTTTTCAGGGATCTTGCATAGGTGAAAGGCAAATAGCAAAGGTAGTAGTACAGATACACATGCCATCACTTTATCTTCACATACGGATTCAAACCTTTTGGCGGGGAACTCACCCTGAGACTGAATTACTTCCTCACTCTGCTAAGCAGATGCTACAATCCATACAGAATGTAGAAGGCAGCCTCCTCCCTCAACATCCCTCAACATCCCAAAACACTCACAACTGACACCTGAAACAGCTTCAGTGACTCCCCATCCATTTAGAACACCTGAAACACACATTCAAATTCTTACATAGCACTGGTCCAGCGTACCTCAATACTGACTCAAATTTTAGAAACCTTGCAGACACCTTTTCTCATCATAGGCAGCACCAGAACAAGGAGAATAAACTTCAACTAACTGGCTCCAAAAGGGCAGAATGATCTGCCTCTACACATGTGCACTGTCTCCAAAATTAATGCATTACGCACAAAGCTGAACACTTGGCTCTTTGACTAAGTTACTTCATGAATCAGCCGTGATTGCTATTGCATCTACAGGATACTCTTGCGGGTGATGGTGCGGTTTACAAAAAAATAAAATCTTTACAATTCAGAGCTCTGCACCCAATGCTCTATGTATGGGTATGATGTTCTCTTAAGGGAAATTAGGCAGAATTCCCCAGTAATATTTACCTATTAAGTTGGAGTTGGATTTACCACAGTGAGTGTGCTAAAGATGCATGTAAGACATGTCTTCCTGAGCTTCATGTGGTTGGCATGGGAGCAATTGGTAAAGGTTCACTAGGCATGTGTTTGATAATGTTCAGAACGAAGGAGGTTACTTGACAGGTAGTAAATTGTAGTCAAACTGATTCCATCCCGTAGCGTATGAATGTGATGGGCCTTTGCATGGCGGTGATTTGAAGTGAATGAAATGATCTGTTACATTGGGCCCATGGCTAGCGGTTTGAAAGTCTTGTGTGTGGTGCTTGAATGGTGTGCTAAGGACCATAAAGCGGTTGGTGCCTTGACATGGCTTTATGGCTCACCTTCAAAGATCTTGGTTTCAAAATTCAAATACTTTAATAAGTATTTGTGCTTTGAAGCTAGCATTTCTGGAGGTGCAATAACCAACCAGTGTAAGTGGTGAATTAACCTTAAAAAAATAGTACCAGATTTATATGTGTGGTGGTAACGATAAGCCATCACAATGGCAATAGAGTGTCCTTACCATGAAGATAATGATCTGACCGTCCAATATATATGCGGACAAAGCATTGGTGTAACCGGGGGGAAGATTGTTCCGTCTGTGGCATGGTTGCACCCCTCCCATGTCCCGACTGAGTGAGGGCCACCTGCCGCTGACCTCTGAGTCTGCCCACCTAATTTAGACTTGCAGACATACAGGTCAGCTGTCACTGCCTGGAAAACCATGGTGGGAAGGGGCAGAGATGACTGTTTAATTCCCGCCATGGTGAAAGGGGTATGCTTATTTTTATTTTTTTATGAAAATCCGGCGTTGGGATTTTGTTTTAAGAAATAACAGAAACAAACTGATGGACGGCTCCCTCATGTTGATGAAACAGTGGGTCAAACGTAAAAAGGCATTAGACAGGAAACATTGTTTTGGTGGCTCCTAATAATAATGATAAAAAAATTAAAAATTAAAATCAAAATTAACTGAACACCATCTTGGCTCTCATTTCTAAATCTGGTGGGTGGAGCAGTCGCAGCATAGCAAAAGTTAAATCCTCCACCAGGGCAACTGAGTCATTTGCAATGTGGGTAACAGTGTATTTTGGGTCCCAGCTCTGACGGCACCAAGGTTAACCTGTGCATTTTTTTTTTTAAACTAGACAATCAAGGAAGCATGCCTTGCGTGGCTCACCAAGTAATTCCACACAGAAGCTCTTGCAAATATTATATTTTGCTAAGACACACATTTTCTTCACTTGTCTGCTATGGAAAGACCTGGAATCTGCAGGGAGCAACAGATTTCCTACGCGTTTCCGCGTGTCTCCCAAGAAGACTGATACCCCAACGGTGTGGGTGGGCCAAGAGAAATTGAACCAAAAATCTCTAAATAGCTATGTTGAAAGATAAGCAATATGGGGTTGGGGCCGTGCTTTGGTGCCACCCATGGAAACCTATGAACCACAGACATGTTTGAAAACTTGACAAGCAAGGGAGCCCGAGGTGGTGTGCCTTACATGGATTCCACAAGTTTTTGTTACCCATAATACTCTGTGAACTTTTAATCCTTCCTGAAATCGCACATTTTCCTCCCATTTCTGTGATGGAAACTTGTGGAACCCACAGAAATCCATACAATTCCTTCCATTCTGCATTAGCCCCTTGTGCCGATAAAATTGCAGCCCCACTTGTGTGGCTGGGCCTAGTGCCTGCTACATGAACAGCTCAAGTCAGGGTCAATAAGAGCGCTCACCAGGGGAGTCCATATGTACCTATCTATACAAGTGAGGTACGATTTTTATTGAGAGACTTAGGGGAATGCTGAGTGGATGGAAGTTTTTGGCTCCCCACAGATTCCAAAACTTCCCATCACTGAAATGTGAGGAGGATGTTCTTTCTTTTAGGCAACGTTTGAGGTTTGTAAGGAATTCTGGGGCTGTGTTCTGGGGAATTCTGGGGTTGTGTTCTGGGGAATTCTGGGGAATGTGGGAAAAAAAAAAAAAAAAACTGGTGAGAGCCATGCAAGTCAGCCCACCCTCAATACTACTAAGCGTCTAGTTTAAAGAAAATGTACAGATTTGCTAGGTTTCCCTCTGCGCTGGCTAAGCTAGGGTTACAATTCTACACTACCCACACTGGAAAAAAGGGGTCAGTTCTCAGTGGAAAATGTGATGCATGCATGTTGCCTTTTGGGTCGTTTCCTGTCACAGGAACTAGGCCTAGCCACACAAGTGATGTACCGTGTTTATCAGGACATTTGGGGGAACGTTGGGTGGAAGTAAGTTTGTGGCACCGCAGAGATTCCAGAACTTTCCATTACAGAAGTGTGAGGAAAATGTGCTTTTTAGTTAAAGGTTGAGGTGTGCAATGGATTCTGGGTAAAAACACTTGGTAAAAGCCATGCAGGTCACCCCACCCTGGACACCCCTAGCTATCTAGTTTTTAAAAATGTACAGGTGTGCTAGATTTCCCTAGGTGCCAGCTGAGCTAGGGTCCAAAAACTACAGTTACCCACATTAGACAAAAACTCTCTTTTCCCTGTCACCAACACTAGACCTACAATGACACTCATTTTACACTATACATATTTCACTATATGAATTGGTTTATACTCAGTACTCAATGAAAAAACCATTGTACGGTGCAGATAAAAAATTGCCTCTGGGTACCTGGAGTCCCTATAAACCCTATCTATGCACACAACTTGAAGGGTCTATGGTATATTGCTTTTGTAAATTGGCCACAGTGACAAAAAGTTACAGGTAAGAATGTCATAAGTGGCTATTTTTTTCTACTCATTTTCAATATTTCTTTATTTCAACAGTTATTTTCTGTGGGAAAACCTTGAGGATCTTAAGATATGACCCCTTGCTAAATTCATAACTTTGTTTACGTTCCGAAATCTGTAGCTTTCCTGAATCACCCATGGGTTTCATACTTGTTACCACTAAAAACCAGAAGTTGTGAGCACAAAAAAATAGTAAAAAGATACCACTTGAAAAAAGCAAAAACTGTGGTACAAAATGAGCTTTTTGATTCAGTTCTGCATGTTCGTGGAAGATGGTAGCTTTAGCACAGCAAACTGTTCGTTAATGTCACTTTTTTAAGTTGCCAGGCCGCATACAGAAGCTGAATTTCTAGCGCACTGCAGAGAAACTGGTGCGTTGAACTGTCACTGAACTACATACGTTAATAAAATCTGCTTAGCTAGAATTTTCTGCAATGTACAGACGAACAGGAGATGAGGGACTAGGATATGTAACAAGTTTGGAGTAAGACAGACTTGATGTACTTTCCCAGGACTCGAACAATAGAAGCACTGACTGGAGAAGAAGATGCAACATTTTCGATACCTGATCAGCCGCATGATGAGGACATCGTACAGTGAACCAATCAACGAATTGGGGATGGGGAAATATTAGAATTCATAGATTTGTAAAATTAATATTGTAGTTTAGAGTCATAACTGATGACTGACTGACCAATTAGGAATTAGGGGGATGGACTGAAAAACTTCAGATCCAAGGGGAGAATTGAGGATACCAGAAGACGCGATTCGAGATTCTGTCATTGGGCTCATGCTCTTGAGAGCCTGATGTGTTGCTGATCGATTGATGACCTGAGGACGAAGACTGACTTTGTTGCTGATCCATTTCGTGGATAGGTAGCTATGACAATGTGACTTATTTACTTTTTGTGCCTTTCTTTGTAGGTACCAACTGCGCTGTTTAATAGTTTTCCTCTTAGCTAGCTGTTTTCCAAATTCATGTTCTAAATGTTTTCGCATGAAGTCCCACATGCTAAATGCTAATCTGGGTTAGGTAAGGACTCTTTGGGTGACTCTGACAGTGACAATGATTGACGGACCGATTGCTGAACTCTGCTAATAATGCTGTTATATTCATCTTTGTTGGCTTATGCTGAAGCATTCGAGCATATGTTTTCTCAAGTTCTGATTATATTATGTTATTGGTGGTCATAAATGAACGAATTCTGAGCTGATTGAATCAAGTTTGAATTAACCTTATGACTTAGTATTGTAACTAATAGGGAAATAAAATTGATAAAAATGTCGAGTTGTGGTTATTCACGAAATGTCGATATATTGTCTCCTATTTAAAGATTCTCTTGGTGGTTATTGATTGATAACATTGATAATTGATGTTAATCGATTAACTGCATAGCTAGGATTCTCCATGCGATCCAAAAGGTTAATCGGCCTATAGAGGTCCCCTTGTAAGTTTCCTTACTAAGGACCAGGCGCGCTAGCACTGTTACAGTTCTTGCAAAACTATGTTTACATACCCATTAGGGGAGGTCATATGAGAAAACCTTTGGGTTAATCACCACAGTACAGAATTGGTGAGGACCAAGTGTAAGGCCTTCAAAGTGGCTGTATGTGGACAATGCCTCACCCAAGCTGTGTGGCTATGGAAAACCCTTGAATCTGAGCTCAATGCCTTTAACAGTGCTGGTTATACATGATCACTGAAAATGCACACCACTCAGGCAGATGGGGCAGCACTCAAAGGTTTCAGACATGTTAAGATTTTAACACACCTGCTCACGTACCTCAAATATATCACACAGGACCACACAGAGGAGTAGTGCAGCCAGAAGGCTTGCATTGATACTGCACTCAGAGGGCCATGGCACATCCATCACAAGACTGCTGTCTCACACAGGGGTGGAAGTACGCAAACAGACATCCATAAAGAATTCACACAATATTACGAGATGCTGTACAGGTCATGGGATCAGGCGATGGAAGGGGATTCCATGTATGCATTCTGATAAAAGTATACATCATCATGCATGCATGTGTAAGATGAATGGCATGCAGTTGCATCATAACAGCTTTCTAGGTCTGGCTTTAGCAAAGGCCTTTTGATTTTACTAAAATTATATGTATAATATACTTACTTGAAAGGACTTTTGGCCACCTGTTTTCACCTATTGGTCTGTTGCTGTCATTCCCAGTTTGATTCCGCCTACTATAGCATTCAGCGAGCACGGGGCAATAGGCCAGCATACTTAAGCCTATAGTTAAAGTCACTTTGAGTGACTACATTTTCCTCTTTCACAAGGTGCGCATCCACATTCAAGGAGTTCCCTTTAGTAACAGTTTTGCCTAATGTTGAATGTAGGACACATCTGAAGTGAGCAGAATGCACATTTCAGCTTTATTAGTTCTTTTCTCCTTCCAGTACTATTGTATGTTCTTTTTGAAGTGGACAGCTGCTATTTCATAGCATTCCTAGTCTCTGTTTCACCAATGTTCTTTAAGAAACGTTGTCTAGGAAAAGCATACATTTTGTGGTATTTAACTTGCAGCAGTTTTATTTAAACGTAGGTGGTGTGTAATTTGTTTTTTAGTATCTAGTTTACTTTATACTAAGGAATCTGTTTCCTTCCATCCATTCTCCTTTCTTTCCTTTTTTCTTTCCTTCCTTTGTTTTTCCTTTCCCTTTTTCGCCTCTTTCTTTTCTTATTTACATTCTTTATCTTGTTTCTTTCCCTTTTTTGCCTTATATCTTTTTCCTTTCTGTTCATTATTTCCTTTAATTATTTTATCAATCTTTCTTAAGCAGTTAATTACACAATTTCTAATGGCTTTGATTTTTTTTTTTACTGTAACATGGTTGGTAAATTTGAATCCCCTTTATGTAAACTTGTCCTTTTCCAATGCTCCAATCCTTGTTTTAGTGTAAATCATTTCTTGGCCTTTCTGTGTAGCCCCAGACTTCAGTGCATTCACAACTTGTCCGGCAACAGAATCACTACGAACTGTAGCAGCATAAAGGTTAATCCAGAAAACAGCCTCAGCCCTTGATCTCAAAGAGTTTAGAAAACTGTCTTTAGATTTAGTGGAGTCTCCTTTGTGAAAACCTTGTTACCATAAATAGCTCAACATTTATGGACAGGGAGCATAAAACTGAATCAAGCATAGTCTCATACTTGATCAATTTGTCCTGTTGACAGGCAAATATGTCTCAACAAAATCTATTCGATTCAATAGAAGTAAATACAATGATAAAAGAAAAGCTAGGAGAAGGAAACCAAAAAGAACCAACTGAGGTTGGACATTGTACTACCCGACATAATCCAAACATAAACAAGAACAAAAAGTATGATGCTGAAAAAACAAAACAAGTTCTTCAGACTCATTAGGTGAAATCCTGGCCATGGCTAGTGCTGAAGGAAAGCCAGGAGGGAGAAGGACCAAGAATGTACTGCACTGTTTGCCAAACATATCCTACTGTAGCAGTCAGCTATTCTGGATTAATTGACACACAAGGTAAGCCACTCTCAGACATGGATGGCATAAGTAGGGCTATAAAGAAAGCCAGGTTTGGAAATAGGAGAAAAGTATACAAACTGTGAAAAAGCCTCCGAGTTCATAAGATGTGAGGCAGATGTACTTCAACAGGACATCAAAAAATTAGTTTCTAATTGTTGCTTCACCTTGTCACAAGGACCCTTGTATTTCTACAAGACTGCTGGATTAGAGGCAGCAGCACCTCTGATTGTAGGCAACTGAGTCAGTCTCACAACAGTTGTAAGCTGTCAGCCCAACCCTTCTGGCTCTTGAGCAGCCTCACCAAAACACAAACAGTAAAGGTGATTTTTGACAGCCTAGTGCATGGACTCTGGATTTCTCTAATCTACGGTAAAATACATGCACTGCAGTGATTAGGATAATGACAAGCAATAAAATCAGGACTCTGCAAATTAACTATGTGAATAGGAACAATCTTAACATTTTGCAAAGGATTTGACTATGCAAATATCTCCCTAAAGTGTATTTCTACTCTGATGAGAGAGCAAAGCGTGCTAACCCTAATCTGCCCAAGCCATGCCCATTAAAGGCACCCTTACCCCTGTTACCTTTGGACAAGGTCAGCTACTAATAACCCAATCAGGTGATGTAGAGACACAAAGACTGAGGTCTGCTGCAAAATGACATGCAGTATGGATGGTGCATGCTCATCCTAGGTGGAGCCCTCTCTAATGACCTTTGTGTCACAGTGTGTTTTTATAAGGCCCTCGTTATTGTTTGTGCACACATCTTGACTTGGATAGGTACCCAAGCATCAGAATGTGTTTGCAAACTTGGATTGGCAGTATCATAACAATGCTCAACATGTTTGCACTCTGATCCAATTTAACGTAAAGCGAGGGGACATGACGACAAATTAGCACTTACATTACAGATAATTAAGCTTTCACGGAATGGCAACTGATTAGGAAATAAAAACATTACTCCTAAAAAGCAATACTGCAAGCGAGGCTAAAATGGAATAAGATCAAAGTAGAAAACGGAGCATGATTATCTAGGCAAAAGAGCACAGGCCTGCAAGACGAAACTAAGCTAAACTCCTGTACCTGAGCAAGCTTAAATGGATCTACAACCCTACCCTACAGCCGAGACATGAGTGAGAAATCCAAAGTCTAAAAAAGCTCTAAACTTAAAAATCTAAAAGCGAGTATGAAAACCATACATATGAGATATAATGTCAATAGTGACAAGCAAAAAAGGCTTGCAGACAGGCCAAATTAAAAGGCAATTTAGTGTCATGTTTTACATTTTGAAAAAATATCAATTGTCATATTAACAATAATCATGGTTGTGCAAAAAGTCTCAGATGTCATCCATGGAGATTGAGACAAATAAGGATTTCTACTTTAGCAGGTGATAAATTAATCAAAGAATTAGCAGTGTGATCCATGGAGCAGAAGAGTGCAGGAACCTCATACGCAGTATGACCTGCAGAGGCTGCACCGTCTATTGTGCCAGATGTCAATGGAGCCAGGCAATCCACAAGTGGAAGCTCATAAGATGCCTTGTGAATCAACCTCAGTCTCAAGGGGCATGTTGGTGAATGAACCCTCATCAAGAAAATTAACAGATCATTGTCCATAGGAGGGACAGCCTGCACGGAAAGACACACTATTGGTGCACATTCAGAAGTATACCAAATGCAGTGGAAAACCAGTTGCACACAAGATAGGATCAGTTTGAATGTCAATGACCAATCTTGCTCCAATTCTTCCAGGAAAGGCGTTCCTAAGTACTGCATCATGCTAACACAACACAACCAGGTTGATGGTAGCTCTATACCTCTGCTTCATAAAATTAAGGCAGCCGCTGTGCAGAATAAATAGTAGCAGCAAAGTACTGCCAATTAAAGCCAAAGTAATTGGGAATCTGCCACAAATACTCAAAAAGAGTGAGTGCATGGCTGAGAGTATGACTCCAAACACAGTCTTGTAAGTGCTGACAAACCCAGAACTGATAGCCTTAAAAAAAAAAAAAGTGCACAATTGGTGTAGTGCTAGAGGAGTTGAAAACTCTGCTCACCAACTCTCCAAAGTGTTAGACCTCGCAATCTGGAGATTTCTGGCTCATGTCAATGTTACTTGTTTTTTTTTTTTTAAACAATAGTGCCTTTAGTCTGCTCAGCTTGTCATAATTTACATTAATAGTGACTATGTGAAGCTACAAGTCTGCCACTCTTATCTCTTGTTTTGGGGACAGGGGAATAAAACATGGCCGGAGCAAGTTACAATTTGAGAAACCGAAATCATGTGCGAAATTCCAGACATCAAACCACAGCATCTCTCTTTCATCAGAACCAAATAACTTCCATTTGAAAGTATTTGAAATAATGGATGAATCAAAGGGATGGGAGTACCTTTCAGATGGAATGCCAAGTTGGCGACCTCCGCATTGCAAAAGACATGCAAGGACACCTGTTTACAAGTCATGGAATGACTAACAGTAGGTTCATGTTTGCTTCCGCTAACAAAGACCTCTGTTTCGCTGTTCAGACATTTGTAATTGAAAGGCAACTCCCATATTTCGTGAATGTGGCCTTCTCCTAGCCGCTCATATCTGCCTACAGCAAAATGTTTCAAGCAGTTTATGAAATGAAAGGTGGAAATGGGCAGATTTATGACTATTAATCAGCCACAACACTGAGGGAGTTTCTGCGACAGTGAAAGGCAATTTTTCTAACTTCTCAATGTGAAGCATGATGTAGCTAGCTTCTTTCTTGGCCATGGTCTGTTGTTGCTTGGATAAATTAAAAGCGGCAAACAAGTTACTACTGGTAATGTTTCCATGGCACACAGCCATTTTTCAAAGCCTGCAATGTCCAAACTAATTGCATGATGGAACACAGCTGACTGCCTGTGTCGTAAAAAGAACGTCACTGTACATCAATAGCAGATGACACAAAATTGTTTAAGGTGTAAATTCTATTGGACAAAGTGGTCATGCTATTATCAACAACAACTAACGCCTTTTCCATATTCTCCTTATCTATCTGCCTTAAACGTGCAGCAGCTTCCATTTGGGAAAGCTTCCAAGGAGCTTCCAGGAGCGTGGCTTCCTGGGTCCTAACAAATCTATTTCCTCAGAAAGGAGACTGAGATGTTGTTTCACAGCTGCAAAGGTTGAGGAACGTAACCATTGTTGACACAGTTTACGCACACTGTATGTAGTGTCAATACCAGAGTGCTCGCCAGAGACATAGCAACGGTTTGCCCAGCATGCCTTGAAACCCCCTGAGGAATGAATAAAACGTACATGACAACAGTTTGTATTTTTTGGCCAGAATAACCACCTACCAGGACTTGAAAGTGATGAATTAAAGGTACCATTCTGAACCCAAGCTGTTAGTTCCTCTTCAGTGACATTTAAAAATGTTTGTCAGTTGTTATATTTAGCTGGTGTGGGGATGCTGGAAGGGTTAATTTCTTTTGTTTTTGCTAACCCCAAAGAGGATGTTTGCTGAACCGTTTAATTTAAAAATATATTAATTTGTAAGGGAATAATGCATGCTCTTAACAAAGCTTCCCTACACCGTATCTGCCAATCTTTTGTTCCCCATACACTCTTCCCACATCGTTAGTGTTTTTCCAATACTCGTAGCCCTCAACAGCAAGGCGGGAAACAAAGGAATCTGAGTAAATCAGTTTTGTATTTTCCTCATTACGGAAGGTGGTAATTTGTAATAATTTGGCTCAGCATTTCTAGTGCCATGCCCAATGAAATATGCAAATTTAGCTATATATGTTTAAGAGCTCCCGACAGGTGGAGTTGGGCAATGTTCCCACTGACTGTAATTGAAAACAGATTTGGGTTTACTAGCTTGGTGCAGAAAGTAATGTTCCCAATGATTATAACAGAACATTTCCCCATAATTCGTTGTGTTCACGTAAACATCTTCACTTTCAAATACAGTGTAGTAATCTAGCTCAGCAAACAAAGTCAGCTGTTTTAACGTTCCAGTCGGACACAACACCAGGTGTAAGTACATCAGTCATTGATATTTTAAACTTAAGGTATTTTAATGACCTCAGTAGGACCGTAGATGTCGAAAGGCACTTTATCCCAAAAAATCCCATCAGAAATCGGAAATGCTGAAATGTTCCCCAAGGGACAAGTCTCGGTTTTAAAACCTCATCCACCGGCTAGACTGAGCATTTAGGAAGGAAATGGCCATTAATCAAGAGAAAGAAAACGACGACAACCAATCCACAGCAGAAAGGCAAGCAATGTCAAAAGTATCCAAAGATAATACTATGGATAAACCCAATAGTTGTTTTTAAGCCATATGTACAGCTTAAGTGTCTTTGACACTTCTTGTTTGTTCCTGTTGTAGACTCAGAAGAATCAGAAGAATCAGAAGAAAAATCATTAATGTTGATGAATTAACCAGAAGTAGTCTGTGCAAACACAGGAGTCGGTGCAGAGCTAGTGAATGGATCCATTTGTTGTGGAGGTTCATAGTAGATGATATCATTAGTCTGGGTTGAATTGGAGTGGTATAGTTCCACATCTTGTATTTGTGTTATCAGTGAAGTGGTGACTGAAATTAGCAACAGCTCATTATCTACCCTCCACATGCTTGAGGAGGCATTTGTACTCTTGCTGTACACATCTGTGGTTGTAGAAATGTGTATACTGTTTGAAGAGTTATAGCCTTTTGGGTAGTGAGAGGGGATCTGGTGCTACCCAAGGAACATCATGGTCTACTGTGCAGAATCGGCCACATGGTGCTAAATGAAGTTATCAATGAAGATGAATCTGATTCCTTTGGAACCCGGCAGCAGTAGTAAGATGATAGTTCTGGTACCTTGAATTCCCAGGACTGGAACTGGTGCTCTGTAGGATGAGCCAAATTCCTTCTTCACAGCAATCTTTTTTCGAACTAGGTCCCCAACTTCAGGAATCCAGCCAGTAGATGTTGGCAAATCCCTCATTCCCAAGGTGGGGACACAAGTGGATAAATTATCACAGAATGGCTGTAGTTCCTGTAAAACACGGACACGTTCATTTTGGTCAAACGGTGCGTCTGCTGCCACCACTCCAGGACCATAAAGATCAGGGACATACACAGGTGCCCCAAACAGCACCTTGTAAGGAGGGCGACCGCCTAAGGACCGTATGGGCAGATTACTTAATGCTCTCTGGACCCCATGTACGTTATGAAGCGAACTACAGCCTGGGCCGGATACTCTCACTGTTAAGGATTGCTTCAAGTCTTGATTCCTGGGGGGGCAGAGCTAGCCAGCGGCAAGATGGCCGGCACTCCGTGAGGCTCTGCTCCAGCAGGGGCCCAGTTTGCTAAATTCTCCGGTCAGGACGGAGCTGGCCGAGCGATGAGAGGGTGGGGGGGGGGGTCGCTTGATGCTGACGGCTTCCCCCCATTGCAGCGGTGGCAGTTACGGTGCGGAGTGAGGGGTCGAGTCGGCCCCTCAAGGTCGTGGCGTGCTCCTGACCGCTACGTTGAGCGAGACTGGCCTGCGTTTTTTCCCCGGGGACCTGGATGGCCCCGGGGCAGTGATCACTGGGGTGCTCTGGGGGGGCCATATCGGCGGTGGTGTCGTGCCGCTGGCCCCCCCTTTCCTCCTCCACGATTGAAGGCCCTCTCTTGCCGTGTCTGGAGAACGCGGCCTTGCCTGGAGGGCCTGGACCGCGTGGCCTGGAGGTGAGATGGTCGGTGTGGCCTGGGGGGCACATTTAAAGACGATCGAACAAGTGGAGGTGGCGGGATCGTGGCCGAGGTGATGGAGGCGAAGGAAAGTCCGGAGTGGTAACTGGTGTAGTGGTGCTCTGGCCTAGTGCCGTTGACACAGAGGCTTATTTGACGCCGGACATTAGCGAGATCCATAGCTCCGCTGACGCTGGATAAAGCTGATTAGCAGGAGCCGGGTGGACTTTGTGAAAGTGGATTGAACATCTGGCCTCCCTTTTTGGACCCCCAGGGGGGTCAGCGGAGTGTGTTTGTCAACGACCCACTGGTTGAGCGATGGGGAAGGCGGAGCAGAGCCAGGCTAAGCTCTCCTTTGAGGTCGGCTGACGCAGGGGGGGGGTGCACCCACATCCCAGTCGGAGGGGCCTGCGACGGATGAAGAGAATTCAGATGGTTCGGTAAAGGCTATGTTTCGGGACCTTAAAACCAGCCTTGCTGGAATAGATGGGAAGGTAGATCACGTGACAGAGCAACTTGACCGTATCAAGACTCGGGTGGATGAGCATGACGCCGCCTTGACCAGCTGGAAGCGCGTACCTCTGGTCTGGAAGACACGCAACGAGGTGAGAGTGAACAATTGCTGCGCATGGAGAGGGTGCTGGAGGTCATTCGGGCAAAGAACGAAGATTTGGAGGCCCGATCGCATCGGAACAACCTCGGGTTAATGGGGCTCCCCGAGACCACGGACATGGGCAGAATGGAGGATTTTGTGGAGGAGATGCTATCTGAACTGTTCCCCGGCCAGCTGTCCCGTTTGCTGGTAGTGGAGAGGGCGCATAGATCGTTATTCGGCTCCTGAACTATCGAGATAGTTTCTGCGACTGGCCAGGGAGCGCCGCCCGGTGATATATAAAAACACTGAATTGAACTTTTTTCCAGACTACACCCCTGGCGTGCAGGCGGCACGCAGGGCGTTTTTGCCGGCAAAGCGCTCGCTGGCCCAAACTGCTGCTAGGTACTCGCTCATATACCCGGCGAAACTAAAGGTGCAACATGGTGGGTCTCTACAGTTTTTTATGGACCCGAAACTGGCGGCGCGATATGCCAAGTCTCTTCCTCGGAAGCCTGAGGCGATGCCGGAGGCTGGGAGTGCCGCGGAACGAGAGTCGCTGAGCGATAATGACTGATCGTCACTGATTATTTTTGTTTTTTCAGCAAAGAAGGCGCTGCTGCAACTAATTGTGTGATGCATTTCTTTTTGTGCCGCTCGTCCTGAAGACACTCCTTTTGTGCTGGGCCCCCGCCTGCCCTCCCTGCCGGATACTAGGCGGGTTGGGCGGCTAGCCCCCGCCCTCTGGATGAGTCCCCATTACTTGCATATTTGGGTATTTGTGGTTTTTGGGGGGAGGGATATGTCTTTGACCCGTTTGGGGGGGTCTGTGTGGGGGGGTGGGGAGGGGGTCTTTGGGGTTGTTGTATTGTGTACTTTTTTGTTCTTCATCTAGTGTTTTGTGGTTTTTGGAGATTGGCCGGGATGGAAGAGTGATGGAACTGCGCTTTATGTAAGCTGAGGAGAACAGATGACACAAATGAGAGTCTCTGATTCGCTGCTTAACATGGAATGTGCGTGGCTTGAATGATAGACGGAAGGTGCGCCTTATGTCGGCATACGTCAAGAGGCAGAATATAGATATATGCATGCAACAGGAGACACACCTGGTGGAGAGTACCTTACATTATTTAAAGGCGGGATGGATTGGGGAATGCCACGGGTCCGTGTATTCGAGCTATGCTAGAGGCGTGGCGATTCTGGTACGCAAGGGATTGCAGTGGCGCACTCGCAGGGTGATTGTTGACCCTTTGGGGCGGTATGTTCTGCTTAGCGGAGTGCTGATGGATAGGCCGTGTCGCCTCGCGTCGGTGTACGGGCCTAATTCGGATGATCCTGAGTTCTTTAGTGAGGTCTGGCGACTGATCGAGTCTTTGGGGGGAGGAACTGTGCTTTGGGGATTCTTGATCCCATTCTGGATAGAGAAAGCTCGGCCCGGACGCAGCATACTTCTGCTGCTTGCGTTTTATCTGCGATTATGGACGGTGCGTCGCTGGTAGATTTGTGGCGGATGAAACACCCTGCGAGACGGGAAGGCACTTGTGTTAACTATGTGCACAATAGCTGGTCGCGTCTTGACCGTTGGATGGGCTCTCGAGATGTGGCTTTATGGACCCGCACGGTCGATAAAATGGCACGCACGTTGTCTGACCACGCCCCGGTGCGCATAGAGTTGGAGATACCCGGCGGGCCTGCTCAGGCCTATATGTGGAGGTTGCCGCCTGGGGCACTCAGAGACGAGTTGTTCTGTGAGGAACTGCGTCGCGCTATCAATCTTTACTTTGAACAAAATGTGGGCACGGTGGGGTCAGCTGGTACGCTGTGGGAAGCCTTTAAGGTGGTAGTTCGTGGGATATGCATTGCAAAGCAGCATGGCGTGCTACGCACGTTACGTCGGGAGCTGGCTGAGTTAGAGGGCCGGATTGCGGATCTGGAGGCTAGACTGGTGTTGGACTGGTCTGGAGCCACATTGGCGGCTTTGAGGGCTGCGGTCTCCGCGTATGAAGAGGCTTCCTTGAGTACATTTCTTGGGGAAATTTGCACGGGCCAGGCGATATGGAGAGGGTGATCGAGCCGGACGCACTTTGGCGAATCTATTCCGTAGGCCGTGGGCTAGTGGCTATGTGACCGAAATGGATGATTCGAGTGGGGAGCGAGTGGCGGGTACGTCTGAGGTTTTGAGGGTCTTTACTACCTTTTTCCAGGATCTTTATTCTGCTCCCTCCGCGGTGCCTATGGAGGTGATTCGGGGATATTTCTCTGATATTAGCCTCCTCTGGTTTGACAGGGTACACAGAGAGTACTTTGATGCTCCTTTTACTATAGAAGAGGTGAAGGCTGCTATTTGGAGCCTCCCTGGAGATAAGGCCCCTGGGCTGGATGGATTGACTTCGGCATTTTATAAAGAGTTTGAAGACATTTTGGCGCCCTATTTGCTGGAGGTTTATGACGAGGCATTGCGGAATGGAGTACTACCGGCCTCTTTGCGTGAGGCGCTTATTGTCACGATTCTCAAGCCTGGGAAGGCTGCAGCTAGCTGCGATTCGTACCGGCCCCTGTCGATGATTAACATTGATAATAAGATATTAGCCAAAATGATTGCGGCGCGACTGCGACCTCTTATGACGAAACTGGTGCTGCCGGATCAGTCGGGGTTCATACCGGGGCGGTCCACTGCACAAAATTTACGTACATTCTTTGCTGTCGCTGGCTCAGTTCCCGTCTAGGATGGGGCTGTGGCGGTGTTCTTGGACGCTACTAAGGCGTTCGACTCATTGCTGTGGCAATATCTGTTTGCGCTCTTGGAGAGAGTGGGGATGAGTAGTCGTTTTGTGAACTGGATACGTTTGCTATATTCACAGCCAGTGGCTCGCTTGAGAGTGAACGGCAGCGTGTCGGAGCCTTTCCAGGTGGCACGTGGAACTAGGCAGGGCTGCCCCCTGTCACCATTGCTTTTTGCGATGGAGTCGCTGGCAGCCTTTATGAGACAGCACCTCAGTGAGTGGGGGCTGCCGTTCCGCCAGAGAACGATTCTGATATCCATGTACGCTGATGATGTGGCGCTGTACGTACGAGATCCCATGCGAAACCTTGATGTGCTGCTGGACGAAATAGTCAGGTTCGGAGACATATCTGGAGTGGCGATAAATTGGTCTAAGTCGGTTGTGCTGCCTCTGACGTCTGGAACGGCGGAGTGTCGGTCCCGCTACCCTATTGTGTGGGCGGACGGTCCTGTTAAATATTTGGGCATCTGGTTGAGTTGTGATGTAGACACGCTCTGGCTTGATAACTATGGTAGGGCCATGGCCTGGCTGGACGATAGAGTTACGCCATGGCGCTCCTTGCCATTGTCCTTGACTGGACGGACTGCGGTGCCTAAGATGCTTGTGCTGCCCAAGTTTTTGTATCCGTTTCTCAACCTTCCGCTGGTGCTTACAGCTATTTATCTGCAGCGCATTCGTTCCGTGCTGATCCGATTGGTATGGGCGGGTGGTCAGCCTCGCATAGCCTGAAAAACACTGGTGCTGCCGTTTGAGCTGGGTGGTCTTGCGGACCCTGATCTGGAGCTCTATTATCTTTGCGCGCAGGCTCTGTTTGCCTATTACTGGATCAACCCGATACGCTATCTGCCACACCTGGCTCCCGAGAGCGAAGCGGTGTGGCCAGATGGGCTCGAGCGAGTGTTGGGCAATCTGGACAGGGCTCGCCCCCGGGGCATTGATACGATGGCCTCCACGGTCCGGGCCTGGTCGGGTTTGCTGAAGCGTTCAGGGATAGATGTGCCGTTTGCACCGTCTATGCAAGTGATGGCGGCCGGAGATGAGGTGATGTTTCAGGACTCGCGGCTGCGGAGCTTCCTACGGGACTTTGACCTGCTAACCCTCGGTGATTGGTTTGTTAATGACAGATTGATGTCCCCGGAGGAGATCCTGGGGGATAGACCGGTCACCGCTCTCCACCGGTTCTACGTGTTGAGGATATGCACTATGCTGCGCGCTCGTTACTCCAGTTTGCCCGTGACCCCAACTTCTTGCCGCGTGTTGGAAGTGTTGTGGAGTGTGCGGACACCTGAGAGGCTGATCACTAAGCTGTATGGCAGTATGCAGGGGCAGGGAGAGGGGACGGGGCTGTCTGTAAGGACGAAATGGGCGGAAGATGTGGGTGAGGACATCGCAGAAGATGTTTGGAGGATGTGCTGTACACATATGAATGAGTTGTCACCGAACTATAGCTTACACCTTATACATTTTAAGTTTTTACATCGTCTGTACTACACACCCAGACGTTTATGTGCTATGGGGCTGCGGACGGACGATACCTGTGTAAGATGCCGGGCCCCTGCTGCCGATTTTATGCACTTGGCGTGGACCTGTCTGGCAGTATGTGCTTATTGGGGAAGGGTCTTTTGTATACTCTCTGAGATGATTGGGCTGGAGATTCCCCCGTCTCCCTTGATGGCGCTGCTGGGGTGGGGGGGTGAATGAGGTGCAGACTACAGTGCGGCACCTGGTTGGCATGTTGTTATTGTTAGCTAAGCGCAGGGTGGCAATCTGTTGGGGCCGGGCCCGGTCTCCCCAGATATCGTATTGGCTGCAAGATGCCGCTTTTTGCCAGGAACAATTAATAAATTACTGGGAGTTGACTCCGGTTGGCTCCAGGCCACGAGACATTTGGGCAGCGCTTCGATCCTATCTTGAATCTGCGTCTGTTTAAAGAACCTGCTGCGGATGGGTATGTTGAGGGATAAGGTTGTACAGAATGGTTGCTGAGAACTGTGCTTGCTCCTCCCGGCCTTCTCTCTCCTTTATTTTTGTAGTTTCTGTTTTCCTTTTTTCGGCCACATCTGTTTGGTCCTGCCCTTGGACTGGACGACCCGCTGGATCCTCCCGGCAGGGGCATACTACTATATGGACATTCGGCAATGTTTTTTTTTTTGGCCTTCCCCTGCCTGATTCATAAGAGCTACTGAGACGTGGGGAACTTGGAGAGTTGAAGATAGATTGAAGTAGCTGACTGATCTATTTCTGTAAGGACCAAGGTGGCATTTTATTTTATGTTGTATGTTGTTGACATAAAACTATAAATAAATAAAATAAAAAAATAAAGAAGTCTTGATTCCTCCTCTCCATGACTGAATTACCATTGGTATGGTATGGGGAAGAGTAATTACGTTCAACACCCATCTTCATGGTGTCCCTGAATGCCCTAGAGCAAAAGCAGGGCCCTGGTCCATATGGAATGCAGCAACTGCATAAGTACAGATAAAGACCGGCAAATCTTAAATAACAGTTCCAGCGTCAGCTGACTGTTGTGGCCATACCCATTGGAATGTAGAACAGGACTCCACAGTGACTAAGATTTACTTGTATACACCATCAGTTTTTAAGGGACCGCAGTGGTCCAGTTACAAACATTGTAGGGGTCTGTTAGACACTAGGCAGGATTTTGGTGGTGGCCTTTTAATGTTGGAGCCTTTTGTCTGTTGGCAAATGTTGCAACAAAGGACATATCGCTTAGTCTGTTTGTATAGACCGGGCCAACAAAAGCGTTTCTGTAGAAGTGAAATCATGGCTGCCACACCTGCATTAGCAGAAGCAACACCCTCTTGGCACTGCTTTGACAAGATCTGTTCTCTGATCTTGGATGGCGATCACACCATCTCCCACCCCTAGGAATTGTTGCAAATGCAACATTCTGAGCACTAACACGGTAGGTATATTTAGCAAGGTATGTTTTTGGTAAAGGCAGGCGGTCAGCTGAGGCTTTCACGGCAGCCAGTATTTCATTATCCAATTTTGTTTAAGAATGAGTCACTTCAGCAACAGAAGCTGCGGCTACTGCAGATTTGGCTACTTCATCAGTGAAAGTGTTTCCTGCAACGTGTATTCTTACACGTTAGAGGCCTAATGTATGCTCTACATGAGCAGCTACCCTCTCCCATAGCGTTCTGTGTTTAATGGTGTGCTCCTTGGAATCTATTAACCCATTCAAACACCAGTGATTAAGTTAATCATTGTAGGACTGGACACAGTGATAGGAATCACACACAATGAGTGTGGGCTGTTCTGGATCCATATGTTCCAGTGCCAAAATTAGAGCCTTAAGCTCTGACAATTGTGCAGTGCAGTCCCCTAGAGTCTGTGTGTAGGTATTCTGAGGCTGGAATTTAACATCCCTCATTGCTCCACTTACAGCTGCATAAGTGTGAGAAGGTAGCCTCTTTCTAGCCTTGTTACCCCCACTTTTGGCCTGTTTGTGAGTGTATGTCAGGATGTTTGTCACTGTTTTCACTGTCTCACTGGGATCCTGATGGCTAGGCCTCAGTGCTCATAGTGAAAACACTATGTTTTCAGTATGGTTGTTATGTGTCACTGGGATCCTGCTAGTCAGGACCCCAGTGCTCATAGGTTTGTGGCCTATATGTATGTGTCACTGGGACCCTGTCACACAGGGCCCCAGTGCTCATAGGTGTGCATGTATATGTTCCCTGTGTGGTGCCTAACTGTCTCACTGAGGCTCTGCTAACCAGAACCTCAGTGGTTATGCTCTCTCATTACTTTCAAATTGTCACTAACAGGCTAGTGACCATTTTTACCAATTTACATTGGCTTACTGGAACACCCTTATAATTCCCTAGTATATGGTACTGAGGTACCCAGGGTATTGGGGTTCCAGGAGATCCCTATGGGCTGCAGCATTTCTTTTGCCACCCATAGGGAGCTCTGACAAATCTTACACAGGCCTGCCACTGCAGCCTGAGTGAAATAACGTCCACGTTATTTCACAGCCATTTTACACTGCACTTAAGTAACTTATAAGTCACCTATATGTCTAACCTTTACCTGGTAAAGGTTAGGTGCAAAGTTACTTAGTGTAAGGACACCCTGGCACTAGCCAAGGTGCCCCCACATTGTTCAGAGCCAATTCACTGAACTTTGTGAGTGCGGGGACACCATTACACGCGTGCACTACATATAGGTCACTACCTATATGTAGCTTCACCATGGTAACTCCGAATATGGCCATGTAACATGTCTATGATCATGGAATTGCCCCCTCTATGCCATCCTGGCATTGTTGGTACAATTCCATGATCCCAGTGGTCTGTAGCACAGACCCTGGTACTGCCAGACTGCCCTTCCTGGGGTTTCACTGCAGCTGCTGCTGCTGCCAACCCCTCAGACAGGCAGCTGCCCTCCTGGGGTCCAGCCAGGCCTGGCCCAGGATGGCAGAACAAAGAACTTCCTCTGAGAGAGGGTGTGACACCCTCTCCCTTTGGAAAATGGTGTGAAGGCAGGGGAGGAGTAGCCTCCCCCAGCCTCTGGAAATGCTTTGTTGGGCACAGAGGTGCCCAATTCTGCATAAGCCAGTCTACACCGGTTCAGGGACCCCTTAGCCCCTGCTCTGGCGCGAAACTGGACAAAGGAAAGGGGAGTGACCACTCCCCTGACCTGCACCTCCCCTGGGAGGTGTCCAGAGCTCCTCCAGTGTGCTCCAGACCTCTGCCATCTTGGAAACAGAGGTGCTGCTGGCACACTGGACTGCTCTGAGTGGCCAGTGCCACCAGGTGACGTCAGAGACTCCTGCTGATAGGCTCCTTCAGGTGTTAGTAGCCTATCCTCTCTCCTAGGTAGCCAAACCCTCTTTTCTGGCTATTTAGGGTCTCTGTCTCTGGGGAAACTCTAGATAACGAATGCATGAGCTCAGCCGAGTTCCTCTGCATCTCCCTCTTCACCTTCTGATAAGGAATCGACCGCTGACCGCGCTGGAAGCCTGCAAACCTGCAACATAGTAGCAAAGACGACTACTGCAACTCTGTAACGCTGATCCTGCAGCCTTCTCGACTGTTTTCCTGCTTGTGCATGCTGTGGGGGTAGCCTGCCTCCTCTCTGCACCAGAAGCTCCGAAGAAATCTCCCGTGGGTCGACGGAATCTTCCCCCTGCAACCGCAGGCACCAAAAAGCTGCATTTCCGGTCCCTTGGGTCTCCTCTCAGCATGACGAGCGAGGTCCCTCGAATCCAGCGACGCTGTCCAAGTGACCCCCACAGTCCAGTGACTCTTCAGCCCAAGTTTGGTGGAGGTAAGTCCTTGCCTCACCTCGCTGGGCTGCATTGCTGGGAACCGCGACTTTGCAAGCTACTCCGGCCCCTGTGCACTTCCGGCGGAAATCCTTCGTGCACAGCCAAGCCTGGGTCCACGGCACTCTAACCTGCATTGCACGACTTTCTAAGTTGGTCTCCGGCGACGTGGGACTCCTTTGTGCAACTTCGGCGAGCACCGTTTCACGCATCCTCGTAGTGCCTGTTTCTGGCACTTCTCCGGGTGCTACCTGCTTCAGTGAGGGCTCTTTGTCTTGCTCGACGCCCCCTCTCTCTGCAGGTCCAATTTGCGACCTCCTGGTCCCTCCTGGGCCCCAGCAGCGTCCAAAAACGCCAAACGCACGATTTGCGTGTAGCAAGGCTTGTTGGCGTCCATCCGGCGGGAAAACACTTCTGCACGACTCTCCAAGGCGTGGGGGATCCATCCTCCAAAGGGGAAGTCTCTAGCCCTTGTCGTTCCTGCAGTATTCACAGTTCTTCAGCCCAGTAAGAGCTTCTTTGCACCAACCGCTGGCATTTCTTGGGCATCTGCCCATCTCCGAGCTGCTTGTGACTTTTGGACTTGGTCCCCTTGTTCCACAGGTACCCTCAGACCGGAATCCATCGTTGTTGCATTGCTGATTTGTGTTTTCCTTGCATTTTCCCTCTAACACGACTATTTTGTCCTTAGGGGAACTTTAGTGCACTTTGCACTCACTTTTCAGGGTCTTGGGGAGGGTTATTTTTCTAACTCTCACTATTTTCTAATAGTCCCAGCGACCCTCTACAAGGTCACATAGGTTTGGGGTCCATTCGTGGTTCACATTCCACTTTTGGAGTATATGGTTTGTGTTGCCCCTATCCCTATGTTTCCCCATTGCATCCTATTGTAACTATACATTGTTTGCACTGTTTTCTAAGACTATACTGCATATTTTTGCTATTGTGTATATATATCTTGTGTATATTTCCTATCCTCTCACTGAGGGTACACTCTAAGATACTTTGGCATATTGTCATAAAAATAAAGAACCTTTATTTTTAGTATAACTGTGTATTGTGTTTTCTTATGATATTGTGCATATGACACTAAGTGGTACTGTAGTAGCTTCACACGTCTCCTAGTTCAGCCTAAGCTGCTCTGCTAAGCTACCATTATCTATCAGCCTAAGCTGCTAGACACCCTATACACTAATAAGGGATAACTGGGCCTGGTGCAAGGTGCAAGTACCCCTTGGTACTCACTACAAGCCAGTCCAGCCTCCTACAACTGGGCCTGGTGCAAGGTGCAAGTACCCCTTGGTACTCACTACAAGCCAGTCCAGCCTCCTACAATAAGCGGCTGAATATTAATGTTTAGTGCCTACAGCTGGTTGTGCCGAGCCATCAGTATAAATGATAGTTTGGTACTGTTCAAGTGGTAACATGTTAGTAGGTGCGGGGCACTCCTCATACTCGACACATTTTTGTGACTCTAATTTTGGGTCAAAAAAAGTAATCAACATCAGTGGCAGTCAGAGGTTGCACATTGAATCAGCATGGATGTAATGTTTTAGCGTTAGGAACGCTTGCTTTGATGACAGCCTCTAGGGCTGGCACTGGGATCATGACAATAATCTGTTTCCCTTGGGCTAGTGGCCTCTACATTATGACAGCCATCTGTACAGCAGTTAGTATCTTTTCTGTGGGTGCAAAACGTTGTTCTGCATTTGAATACAAATGGGATTTGTATGGTATGGGTACTGTGTCACCCTCATTGAAAGTGACATAGGTGAAACCAATGACATCAGCAATTATTCTGATGACCAAATTTGTTTTGTTGTCACATGTGTGTAAGTGTTTTGCTTCTAGCATGTCTTGCTGAAGATCTCTAAGGATGTATGTGTGTTTTGCTGCCCAGTGCTTGTTTGAGAAATCTGGACAAATTTAGTCAAAGTGGTTTTGTGTGTTGTGCATAGTCAGGAATGTATGTTCTGCCAAAGTTAAAGAAGCCAAGTAATGACGATAGTTTAGTTTCTTGATGGTATCTGGAGGCTGAAGTTGAGCGCATTTTTCTAGAAAGTGTGGGGCCAGGCCCTTGCTTTCATCTGATAGCTCATATCCCAGAAAAAGGACACTGAGAAACGCAACTTTTTTAAATAATTGAATATGTAGCCCTGTGCCGCAAATCGAAGCACCATACGATAGACCCTGGCAAGATGAATGTTTAAGTCATCATCCTTGAGATAAATATCATCCAAATAGGACAACGCCTCAGGGTCAATATCATGTAATATTGATATTACATAGGGTGAACACAACCCTGGGCTGTTCTTATAACCTTGAGAAAAACGGCAAAAGTGACATGTAAGCCTAACATGCTAAAGGTGCTAAGATCCTGACTTTCAGGCACTAGGTTTTGGCAGAAAAACCACTGGATATTTCCGAGGTTGTTTTTGTATTTTTTACTCATTATGTTGCCAATTAGTGCTTTGGTGTGTGCATTTTGAATTGCATACATGCATGTATAACTGTTTAAATGTCTATAATCTTGACTATTCTGCATGAGTGGTCTGATTTGGAAACAGGGAATAATGGCTTATTCATTGCAGAGACACAGGGCTCAATTACATCCTGGTACTCAAGTTGTGTGAGGATCTCTCACGGGAGCTTTAGTCTCATGTTTAATTGGATATTGCAGTTGAGGCTGGGGTACAGATCTACTTGGTATTACATGGTGGGGGGGAGGGGGACACTGCGTACAGCACGGGAGCTTGGCCTCATCCCAGTCAGCCACATAGGCTTCCTTTACCGCATCTGGAACTAGGACTGAGAAAGAAGGCAAAATTACATCTTTCCCATGTGGGAGCTTGTGGATAAATTCAGGTGGTCAGTCTTTTTCTACCAACAAGATATCACAATTAAATGACTCCCAAATGATACAATCAATAGTGCGCTCTGTGCCCCACTCAATTTGAATATTTAATTCATAAACCCTGTGGGGTGAGGAGATGAGCCTGTCCGCTGTCTCTATGACGATAAAGTAATTAGTTGCCGACTACTGCCACGCTGTCCAGCAGAGTCGCTGCCCACGTCCTGTTCTTCAGCAATGTTCTTAATATTGCTGGAATATTTAATGGAAATTGCTGCCACCTTTTTCCTTTTTAAATTGGGGCTTTTGCTGGGGAAATTTATCCTCCTTTGGAACATAAGCTTCTGAGGAACGTTGAGAATCCTTCTTCGGCTTCATGTTTTCAGTGAGGTGTTCAGACCGGCCCACTCCCTCACTCCATTTATCTGGCATGTCCTGAAAGGAACAAGAGGGACATGTATCAGTATTTTGAATTTGCTTCAACACTTCAAGTAAATTGGCTTGTTGTGTAAGCTGCAGCAAATACTGTGTCCCAAGTGGCGCAGTCCTCTATTGGGGGAACCATTCCAAATGGCATGCATATTGTGAGAATTCTTTGTTTATCTTGGGGTCCTGTATGGGGAAACACTGCTTCCAGCTGATTCGTTTTTTGTGCTATCCAAAAGGGACTCTTCTCCCATTCCAAGGGTGCGTTGCCCATTACTGAATGGACTGTTTGAGGATTAATTTCTGTAACGGTCAATTGATGGATAGCAGGAGCAGCCCTTACTGAGGCGCTGTTCAGAGTTAGAATTACAAACTGTATTAGCCATCAGTATATTGCTACTAGCTAATATTAAAGTGTGCATACATCAGCTACTTGCATAACCTACACATTAGGGTGTGGTGTGTATGTGGCAAATGTAGACCTTTCCGGTCTATCATTACTTAAAGGATCTAATCTCACAGGTTGAATTACATGTGGAAGGGCGCCACTGAACCAGTTTTGTTGTTCTTGATAAGAGAGTGGTATCTGTAAGTGTTGATAAGCTTGGTACCACTGAGGCACGTTCGTTATTCTAAAGGTGTGAAATCTGTGTGAACTGTCATTTTCTTCAGGAAAAGTGACCCAAGAGTAAAATGTTTGTTTGGTAAGCTTCATGAGCTTCCAGTACAAATGTGACATCCCCGCCATCATCTTTTAAGCCATTGGCTAGAAGAAACTGCATCAGTGCTTGTCTGCAGTTCTCTGGGGTGTTTATGGCATTAGCATGTTACAGAAAGAGTGTCAAAGTTGTGAGCACCAATGGGGGAATAAATCCTTTCCAATGTTCAAGCTTAAATATCCTACAGCCTAGATAGGTACTCCCTATTCAGCTGAGGAGGACTGTACCCAAGACCACGGACATCTCCTTATAATGGTACTTAAGGTACTTTTAGCATGTGTGAGACCGAGATACTCAGGAGGCTCCTAAAGTAGCGCCTAAACAATTGTTGGAGGACCCTTGTATTTCTACAAGACTGCTGGGTAAGGGATGGCAGCACCTGTGATTGTTGGCAACTGAATCCGTCTCACAACATTTAGAAGAGGTCAGCCCAACCCTTCAAGCTCTCTATCAGCACCTCACCAAAACACAAACAGTAAAGGTGATTTTTGGCAGCCTAGCGCATGGACTCTGGAGTTCTATCAGGGAAGTTGCAGTGCAACAAGTCTTTCCCTTTTCTCTTGTTATAAATAAGTCTCCTACAAACAGACAGACAAGAAATAAGATGCTGGATAATTTTCAATATTTTTAAAAAAAAGACTGTAATCTACGGTAAAATACATGTGCTTCAATCATTAGGATAATGGCAAGCAATAAAATCAGGACCATGGAAATGAACAATGTGAATAGGAACAAGCCTAACGTTTTGCAAATTATATGAATGGAACATGTCACTTACCCAGTAGACATTTGTTCGTGGCATCTAGTGCTGCAGTTTCACATGCTTTGCATAAGACTGCCATCTAGTGTTGGGCTCGGAGTGTTACAAGTTGTTTTTCTCCGAAGAAGCTTTTTGGAGTCACAAGATCGAGTGACTCGAAGACCCATACAGTCAGATGTGTCTGAGTGTATGGCCAAGTTTACATCTCTCAGAGGTTGAAATCTGGCGGTGATTTGTGGTTGGTTGTTAGAGCTGGCTGCCTGGCACTAACCCTGAGTGATAAATGTAGGGGTAGTGATTGCAGTAGTGGGAGTGAATCACTGTGTGAGCTTCCTCCACTTGTTTCCTTGCTGCGGTGATCTTCTAGCCTTCGCTGACCTCATCCTATTGAGCTGTGTGGCAGTTTGAGCTGTCTTGAACTGCAAGCTGCTACAAAATGCTAGATTCTATGTGGCTCAAAGTCCTTGACGGTGGTCTGGTCTGGATGTCTGAGTGAATCAAGCTCTGTTTTTTTCCTGGAGCCGCCACACACCTCTCCTGGAGTGGTTGTCTTGCCTGGGGGAGAGAGGGGTATGAGCAGGCTGTGAAAGCGGGCATGAGGAAGAGATGAAGAGAAACGAGTGAGGAAGTGTCACAAGAACATCAGTCCTTCCCTAATGCTTGGGTGCTTGAGTGATGAACCCAGAAGAAGCTGGCTGCCGAAACTCTGGTCTTTTCCTAATACCGCCACACCCCTGCTGAAATATATACACTAATTAAGTGGAAGCTAGACCTGCTTTTTAGAGGGAGTAATGGGACCTCAGCATGTCTCAAGGGAAGTCTATGTACAGAGATATCTTAATGGTACTGAAGAAAGCATTCTCACTTTGCCGAATAACAATCCAGTGCAGTGGGGTGGAATGCACCTTCAAGTATATACTGGGATGGGAAGCTTACATATATAAAATGTTAGGACTTCAGAAGCCAAATCAATATATTGAGTAGCTGTAAGCTGGAGTGGTAAATGTGGCCATCCAGCAACAACTCAAGTTTGTAGTGTGAAGGATATTTCAAGAAACTGAGCACCATACTTGTGCAGCCCATGTTGGAGCAACTAAAATGTAAGTCATTAGGGCTAGCAGCATTGGAAGAGTTTGAAGAGCATATGTAAATAAGCAAAGAGCATTCTCCTGGGAATGATAATATGGGAACCTGATCTGTGAAGAGTGATCATTTTCGAATCTGGCAGTGGTTGTGCTTAGTTTAATGTGACAACACTATTTTCAAAATACCTAGGCGCCTGCATCCAATGCAATGCCTATTATTAATGAAATAGACTAATATGCAGCCGTGCATTGGGATTTAGCTCGATGCATGAAGCCATCATTCCCAACTATATGTTAAACATGTGCTCCTTCCACTTTTGGAAACCAAGTCATTTAGGTATTCTGTGTTGCATCCAGGTAAGTTTGTCATGTTTGGAGTTGCAACTTCTTGACACTAATGGTGAACCCTAACTGAAAGAAACAGCAATAATGTATGTATGTGGGACAGTCCTTGCTTAGCTGTTTTCCCCTTTATCAGCCAATCTTTGAAATAACTGTAAACATGCACAGTTAGCGAAGACGAGCTGTCCCCACCACAGCAAGACAGTTGGTAAATAGTATGCAGATTTATGCTGAAGGGAGAAATTCACAATGCTTAAGACCTAATGCAAAATAGAATAGGAACGTAGGCACCTTTTAAGTCTAGTGCCACTAATAAGTCACTTCGTGTAATGACTCAGCTCGATCCCGAAGCTGTATGTGTCCCTGCAGAGCGGAAGGTCAATGCCGAAGACGTCTTGGCTACCATCGGTGCTGGGCCGGGATGCGGGGCATCTAAAGGACATTTTCAAATCCGACCATGGGTTGAAGGCAGTGGCAGTCCAGCGACCGGTTTCTGGGACTTTTTTAAAGTCTTTGTAGGGAGTAGGGGTTATTCTACTCACAGGTTGTGGGGAGGTAACTGGTTGTCTCTCAATGTTGGACTGTACATCTGAGTCTTTGATGGAGAAGTTCTACTCTTCTTCTGGGCTCCTCCTGCGAGTGTTCTTCCCCAAAGATATCAAGCATGTCATCTTGAGTTTTGGACGCCATTCCCAACCGACGAGCATTTCGGTCCTGGAATGGAGTATGTTTCATTAGCCCTGCATAATCTGACACCATGTGGAGGAGTAGGCCTGAGATGGGGGAGGACGTCCCGCAGGGCAGAGAGCAGGATTCCTGAGCAGAAATTCAGACCAACCACGCAATATAGAGAAAACTTGATCGAAATACATACAGTCGCTGTTAGAAAGACGGAATGAGAATGGTTCGGAGTGGACAGAGGGGAGAAAGACTTGAGCAAGAGGAACACACGTCCAAACCGGACAGTGGAAAAAAAAACAATCTAACAAAGGACGTGATGCCCATGCGCAGTATCACCGAAATGAGGAGTCACTCAATCCGGTGACTTGAAAAGACTCTTCAAACAAAAACAACTTGCAATACTCTGGACCCAACACTAGATGGTGGACATATGCAAAGCATGTGTATGTAAAGCCACACATGCCATTCAACATTATGTTTCCTCAATGGCAATTTCCTCTTATCTGATATTTTTCAGAGTGGTGTTGCAGATGCTCTTCCATCTATATCCACTAGAAACAGTGATACCACTTGATGAGTGCTTATGAATCTGAACACCACCATATGCAGTGCTTCCTGCTAACCTTTTCTCCACTGCATCAGGACTTCAACTTTCTTCATCAGTGGTGGTTCTTCCTTGGGCCTTTGGCAAATAGATCTCTTTCTAGCTGTATCCACAATCATATAATCAAGAGGAACGTTACCCTCTTCTCATGCAGCTTGGAATTTATATTTTGCTCTGAGTAGTCTGCATCATGATATTACCAGGTTGTTAAGTTTTCAATCATGCTCTTTACCATGGTTTTAAAAACTGGTAGGTGCTGAACTGTTCTCTCTGAATTGAACCAATGTTGTAGTAAAGTAGTAATCATCTTCTTGCCCTATAGCCATGGCTACAATGTTTTGTAATGCTCAATATTCATTTCATGCAAGTTTCAACTAAAAGTGATGGGCATTGCTCTAGAAGATGTTCGTTGACTGACTTCACTAAATATTTATTTAATGCATCCTCACACTGTGGGGACAAAAGTACTTGCACAATTCAGATATCCCTCTTCATCCTTGTCTGTCTCATGTGGTAGAACGACTGGATAGTACGGAGATGAGAACTATGGCATTTGTTAAACAAAAGACTTATGTATGGTTCAATTTTTCTAGTACAATTAGCAACATAATAATTGTGTAAATTCAGTAAAAATGATGCCCTTTGGAAAGTAATTCTGCATTTAACTTATGGCCTGAAGGTGACAGACTTTGATGGACTGGTTAACTTAGTCCTGTATCAGTGTCTAAAGAAACCCATCATAGAGGTTCCCACTTTATGGCCTCTGTTATGTCATGCTTCTGTCATGTTGCTTTTATTTAGAAAACTGATGATAAACTACATCTTAACGTTATCGTGTTGAGGCATCCTCCATTGTGTCCTCAAACGCTTCGTTTTAGAGGATGTTTTTGGGGTCAAAGCACTCTATGTTTTGAAGCAGCACCAGAAGAAGGCATGCCTTCAGTCATGGAGTTTCGAGGCTTACCTTTCTTTGGTGTCTTAGGTATTTTTTGGGTCTCAAACTTCTCCTGTTTCAAGGGAGAACTGAGCACCTTTGTTCTAATAGGTCTGGTTTTCTAACATGGCTGAAATTTCTATGGCAGTGTTGTTTTGTTTTAACCTTGATACAGTTTCTCCTTCTGATTCCTCAACATCCAAACATTGTGTTTCTTCCTTCTGGTTTGTTACCCTGAAGGTATAGAGCCCTTGTTAGTGTCAAAGTCTTCATATGCACAAAAAGCAATGCAACCTAAATATTTGTGTATATTATGGTGGATAGTAAGCCCATCTACAATCATCACACTTCCGAAAACTTTATTTACACTTAAAATGCTGACAACTTTTTCCACTTGATCTCAAGGAAAGCACATATATGGTAAATTGGTGTTCTGAGTCAACTTTAAATAAGTTGTATTTAAAACACAGCTAAGATTACCATCTTGGAGATTAAACCGTAGAATATTTCTCACCTCAGTTGCAGCCACAGTGTTAAAATCCTAGCTATCATGAAGCCATTAAGAAGACAGATGCAATTATGACACTACATTACTCAAGAGTATAAACATCCCTTCTCTGATGAGATATTTTAATGACTAGACTGGGGAAATATCTTTGCACTATATTATTTTAAGGGTTGGCAAATTAGTCTGTTGTAGGTAGTGTAAGTCTTCCGTTTCCAGCACAAAAACAATGGTTCCTTATACACCAAGAAAAACAATTGATAACACATCCACATGAAATTTAACCATAAAATGCAAAACGGAGAACGTAATACAACAACACAGTGGTTGTAAATGATTGGAACATGCTCGGTGTTCTCTTAAATGTGATATACATGTATGTTAAAAGTGAACATACTGAATATCAAATATATTAATATATTTAATATAGAATACAAACTACTTTTCAGGGTCTGCTCCTAAGTCTCCGTGTTTCCAATGGTGTGTGCTGTAAATTTAGTGTAATGGCTTCAGTGAATTCACATCCTGGATGCACTGTGTGCACAGTGGAATTATCACAGGACCTTTTTTTGATGGCCTGTAGTAAACTGGCCCCTTGTTGCAGTACCTCCCCCAACACACACTTTTTACCTGATCTGCCACCCTGCTACCACCAGACAAGTTTCTAATCCCATGAGGTAAGAGCCTTTCTGCTCTCGGGAGTCAGAGACAAAGCCTGCTCTGGATGAGGGTGCTTCATACCTCCCACCTGCAGGAACGGCAACACTTGGCGGTGAGCCTCAAAGGCTCCTGCTCTTTGTTATGTTGACACAGGGCACTCCAGTCAGTGGAGATGCCTGGACCAAGCCCCACATTTTGGCAAGGTCAGGTGGGAAAGTTAGAAAACAAGAGAAGGAGTGTCCACCCTAGCCAGGACCACCCCTAGGGTGTCCAGTGCGGAAGTGAACCCCTCTCTTCAGAATGTTCCATCTTGCTTTGGAGGGTGATAGCCAATAGGGTTAGGAATGTGTCCCCCTCCCCAAAGGGAGTGGTCACAAGAAGGATGTATCCATCCTCAGGGTCAGTAGCCATTGGCTACTGCAAGCAACTTGAAAGAAAGTGGAGGCAGAACTATGATAACACCTTTAAAACTCAATATAGGGAGACAATTAGATCATTCCATGGGGAAATTAAATCAGTGCAAGGGGCATTCTATACATCTAGAATCAAGCAGTCCGCAAACTCTCCCAAAGAGATCTTTGCAATCGTCAAATAATTGACCCTGGACCCCTGGGTAGACAATCTAGTGTAGGCCTCCACAGTAATGATCTGGCAGGTTTTTATCAAAAGAAATCACAGACTTCTATTTAACCTTCCCGCCCAACCATTCTCAAAAGATGGATAGTTATTTATACGACAACTCTCACCACTCCAGAACTACACTTCTTTCCAACCTGTAACTGAAGCTTCAGTTACTAAATATTTACACACCATAAAGTCTGGATCTCCCCTAGATCCAGACCCCTCTCATGTTTTAACCTTGGCCTCGAACACAATCTCGCCCACTCTAAAAGATATTATGAGCAAGTCTCTAACGTCTGGTCTTGTG
This sequence comes from Pleurodeles waltl, assembly GCF_031143425.1. Classification (NCBI taxonomy): domain Eukaryota; kingdom Metazoa; phylum Chordata; class Amphibia; order Caudata; family Salamandridae; genus Pleurodeles; species Pleurodeles waltl. The sequence goes on from NC_090439.1 coordinate 209,255,156, forward strand.
CCCCAGCTCTTTAAACATGCAGTTGTTAAGCCCCTATTAAAAAAAACTAAATTCGATCCAACTCTTTCTTGCAATTATAGACCTATTGCTTTCCTCCCTATTGTGTCAAAGATAATTGAAAAACATGTTAATAATCAACTAACATGTTTCCTTGAAGATCACAAACTCCTCCATCCCTCGCAAATGGGTTTCAGACCACAAAATAGTACAGAGTCAGCTCTACTAGCTGTTGTGGAAGATACTCGTAAACTATTGGAGTCAGGCGGCCATGAAGCTATCAATTTATTAGACCTCAGCGCTGCATTTGACACAGTAGATCACAATATACTACTTCAAAGACTCTCGGCATCTGGAATTAAAGGTACCACCCTAAGATGGTTCTCCTTCTTGAAAGAAAGAACCTTCCAAGTTCTTGACTGTACTTTTTTATCCAACACATTCTCCCTTACTTGCGGGGTCCCTCAGGGATCCTCGCTGAGTCCCACTCTTTTTAATGTTTATATGCTCCCCTTAGCTAGAATTGCAGAACCTCGTCGCCTTTCTTTGTTATCACATGCTGACAACACCCAGCTGGTAGTCTCTCTTTCTAACACTAGCAACACTACTCAATCCAATCTATCTTCCTGTCTTTTTTGTGTTGTAATTTTTTATTGTTATTAGTCCGAATCAGCAACATTGTACATAGTACTGTCATACGAGACACAAGTGCTTCGCACATCATAAAGTCCAGCAGAATGGTGCAGGACATTTCAAGCTTAAAAGAAGAGAAAGACACTTTGACATAAAACAATATCCAAAAGTACCAGGGTACAACAGGTACATGTCCACAGCACTAAACCGCAACTGAAGTAAAATAGACTAATGAAATGATCATAGTACAAGACTCCTCCTCTGTCCTTACCCAGACCCCGTTTATGCACGTAGGCATAGGAGGTCCTAGAATGTTGGACATGCCATCACTAGCTGCCTCCCCTCCGAATTTCTCGAAGCTCCACTATCCCTCGTCTAAGGTGAATACGGGAGGGCAGAGAGCATGAGGGCGTCTCATGGGAATGACCAGGTATGGATAGGGAGCAGCACTGTAAGCCCTCCAGTCGGTAGACATGAGCTGGTGGAAGGGAGGAATAGTCCCAACAGCCTGTAGGGATGGAGGGGGAAAGAGGGCGGCAGGAGGGGACATAAAGGGGAATGGACAGAGGAGGAATAGCATATTGCATTTAGTATAGTGGGGAGGAGGATATAGTGCTTATGGGTAAAGGCATGGATTAGGTCTCGGTGTAGCAAGGGGCATATCTGAAGAGAAAAGTGTAAACAGGACAAGAGGTACAGGTAAAGGGGAGTATTTCTACAGGGTATAAGAAATAGTGAAAACAGGTGTGATAGAGAGGGTCAAGAGGGGAAGTGAGAGGAAAGGGAAGGGGAAGTGAGAGGAAAGGGAAGAGCGGGAGCAGGGATGTAGATGATGGTAGTGTAGATGTAGGTGGTAATGGTAGTGACCGAGGGGGGGAAATCATTAGGGAGAATGGAAGGGAGGACACGTTTAGGGAGGGTAAGCGGAAGTAGTATGAGTAGGGGGAGTAACGGAGGAGATGAAGAAGTGGAGGAAGGAGGGGAAAAATGGGAGTAAGGGGGCAGCACGCTCTTGAAGGAATCAAGATGAGAGCAGGTGGGAGTTTATATCTGTGCTAAACTGGAACTGGTGCGAAGCAGAAGTGAGTGGTAGCATGCTGGTGCTTGAGTAAGTGATTCCTGGGTCCGTGTGTCCCCATTTGGTCTTCTCAAATCGCAACACCCACGGTGCATACTCAGCCCACTGGCCCTGCCAGAAAGGGGGTCCACGTTTGTAGGAACATGCCCGTTTTATCTTGTAAGCTGTATAGGAGTCGTTCATGGGAGGCGGCTTGATACACTGCAGTGATCCATTCCCCATGGGAGGGGGCAGTTTCTGCGCACCAGTGTCTGAGGATACAAACTTTGGCTGTGGCCAGTGCTGAGTGTAATAGACAGCGTTGCGGTCAGGAAAGGTCGCATAGGCCTCCGGTATCATGCAGTAGTAAAAGAGAAGGGGTGAGAGAAGTTGGCAAGTGTAGCACTTCTATAAGGGTGCCCCCCACTGATCACCAGAAAGGTTGAATGATTGGGCAGTCATGTAAGATATGTGGCAAATCACAGTGGGCGTGAGGGCATCTCCAGCAGGAGGCATGAGACAGCAGCCCTGCAGTCTGCCAATTTCTGGGGGGGTCCAATACCACTCATGTAATGTCTTGAAAAGATTACATTTCAAACGGGCCTCCCGAGCTCTGCAGTCTCTGGCCTCAATTAATTCTGCCCAGTCCTCCAATTCGTATTCAATCTACAGACGTGCCTGCCACTTATTTTTGAGGGAAATTAGGAGGGGGGAGAGAAAAAAGGTGCCGGTTCATCAACGCCTGCAGACCCGATACAGCTCCCAGTATATTATCCAAAGTCTCCAGATAGTGGAGTATTGGGGATTGGGGGATTCTCCAAGGGAGGTCCCCATGCGTCTCTCCTGAGCTGTATAAAGCGCCACGAATGATGCGCCGGAAGATCGAATTCCTCTTTGAGTTCCGCAAACAACTTCAATCTGCCCCCTATCAGAAGCTGGTCCAACGTTAGGAGACCTTTCGAACGCCACTCCTCCCATAGAATAGTCTTTTCCTCTATCAGGAAACCTCTGTTGCCCCATATTGGTGCCCTGTCATGTATCTGGGGGGTCCACATTCATTAAGAGGTTTACCTGCCGCCATGCATTTTGCATGGCTCCAATCATAGGATTGGTGGTATGGTGTGGTGCCGTTCCTGCATTATAGAGCACGTGGAATCCTGAGGGAGAGCACGAAAGTAGCCGTTCCACCTCACCCCAAAGCGGTGGATCCCTCACTCCTGGAAGTAGAAAGACCAACTGCGAGAGATGTAAAGCCAGGGTATAGTGCTCCACTGAGGGGCGACTCCGTCCCCCAAACTCGCGCCTGGCGAGCAGTGAGACGCATGGACCCCCAGACGAAGGCCCGAATGTGACTATCTCTCTCGAAGAGACAAGGGTATTTGCAAAGGTAGCATTCCCAGGACGTATAGAAATAGCGGTAAAGTCACCATACGTACCGCCTGCACCCTGCCTCACATAGAGAGGCTTAGGTGTGCCCACTTTTCAAAGTCTCGTTTCATACTGACTAGCAGTGGGTCCAGGTTGTCAGCCACCATTTTTTCCAAACCCCTGTTAATGTCAATGCCCAGGTAATGAAGACATGACTGTTTCCATTTGAAGGAGAATCCATGAAATGATGCGCTTACTGTTACTGGGGATAGCGTTAATGCCTCACTCTTATCCTAATTGATCCGGTAGCCCGAAAGAAGTTCAAATTCTGATAGGATAGCTCTTAGAGCAGGAAGGGTTTTGGTCAGATCGGTATGGGTAAGCAAGATGATATCAGCATATAGATAAATGGTGGAACAGCCACCAGGGATTGATATTCCGGAGAGGAGACTGAACCTGCAAATTGTTGCCGCTAAGGGTTAGACGGCTAGCACAAATAATAACAGGCATGGAGGGCAGCCCTGACGAGTCCCCCTGTTGACAGGGAAGGTGCCTGATAGAAACCTGCCACAGTTGACCTGGGCCCTGGGGGAGTCATATAGCAAGCGCACCTTATTAATAAAGCTAGACCCCAGACTGAAGCGTTTCAGTGTTTCAAAGAGGTACGACCACTCTATTCCATCAAAAGCCTTTTTTGGCATCCAATGAGAGGGCAAGGGCTTCCTCACATGAGTTCCGGGTCATCCAGATGGCGTGTGCTAGTGTACGTAAGTGGTTCCTCGAAGAACGGCCGGGTACGAAACCAACTTATGTGTGATGAACTAGGGACGGGAAGACCTTCTTGAGGCGGGATGCCAAGATCTTGACATCTCCATTGAGGAGGGATACGGGACGGTAGCTACCGCAAAGAAGAGGATCCTTACCCAGCTTGGGCAGAACTATGATGGAGGCTTTGTTGGAGAGGCGGTGTAAAGAACTTGTCTGATCAGCCCCACGGAAAGCCTCATACAAGACATCTACGGTGTCCGCCACTGTCTATTTGTAGAATTCCGTTAGATAGCCATCCTCACCGGGCGCTTTATGGTATGGGAGATTAGCTATCGCTTGCTGTATTTCTTCCTTGCTGATGTCACCCTCCAGAAGAGCTCTGCCCTCTGCCGAGAGACAGGGTATGTTCGCCTTGTCAAGAAAGGCGGCCAACCAGTCTGTGTCGTCAGTTATTTCCGGGGTGTAGAGGGTTTGATAAAAAAACAACCAAACTCATCTGCAATTGCCTGAGGAGGTGTAATAAGCGTGCCGCTGGCACCGTGTAAAGCTGGTATGGCTAATGCCACCTCCCGTTGTCGGAGTTGTGCAGCCAGCAGGCGGCACATCTTCTCTCCGTGTTCATAGTGGCGACCTCTCAGCCACTGTATGGCGTATTCCGCACAAGATGTATAAAAGGGAGTTGAGCTCCATTTTGCCTAGTTCTAGGCGACGCCGGGTGGACAGAGAGGGGGCTAGAGTGTATTCACAAGTGGTCTGGGCTATGCAATCTTCCAATTCTTTCTGTTGGTCGCATCTTTGGGCATTGGAGATGGCCGCGTCTCTCATGAGCTGGCCTCTAATCGTTGCCTTTGCCGCCGCCCATAGTAACTGAGGTGAAGAGACCAAACCTTTATTGTCCTGGAGGTATGTGGCGATGTGGGATCTGAGCTGTTCCTTTTCCCTCGGGGTTTGGTATCTGGAGGTTTGGAGACGACAAGGTTTACAACCGGATGAGGCCAGCCCCAGTTCCAGGGCCAAAAGTACCGGGGAAAGATCAGGCAGAGTGTCCGGTAGGATTTCAGACGTTCTAATCATCTGTAATAACCGATGAGTGACCTGGAAGTAATCTAGTCTAGATTGAGTCCCAGGGACAGTGGAAACAAAGATGTAGTCTCAGTCAGATGGATGGGAAAGACACCAGTGGTCTTGCAGGCCATGGTCTGATAAGACATCACCTAGGAGAGCCCGATCGGCATTATTGCCCGCGTCAAGACCACCTGATCTATCCAAAATGGCGTCCTGTACCAGGTTCCAGTCCCCACCCAGGAGGTATTGGGAGGCGCCGATCTCTGTTAGTAGTCGATTAAGAGAGAAGAAAAAAGAGCACTTGGAGCCCGTGGGGGGCATAGATAGTGCCAACACAAACTGTGGAAGAGCCCAGGAAAACCTTGGCGAGGACTTAACTCCCCTCCGGGTCACACCACGTCTTAAGGAGCCTGAACTGCAGTGACCGACGAATGAGTATCGCAACCCCGCATTTCTGCCCTGAGCCCTGTGCTTCACTATGCACGGATGGCACTCTGCTGAAGAGCACTTTGCCTACCCAGTCTCTGTGGAGTTTTTTAGATTCTGATGGGAAGAGGTGTGTTTCCTGCAATAGAGCGATGTCAGTTCTTTTAGATCGGAGATAAGCTAGGACTTTGTCGCTTGATGCAATGCGTCATGCCATGTACGTTCCAAGAGAGGACTGTCAGTGGGGTCACTGATCCAGTCATTGGGCTCAGTTGAGTCTGTGTTGGGGAGAAGCAGGGGAGCTCTTGTGCATTGATACAACTAATGGAGGGGTAGAGTAGGGGCAGCAAAGCTCAAAGCGCTTGCGTACTGGAAGAGAACAGGCGGATGGGGGGGGGGGGACTGTAGGGGGAACCCTCGGTCAAGGAATAGGAGGGGATCAGATAAGCAGAGAAAAAGGAAGGAAGAAAGGGAGGGATATAAAAAGAAAGCTAGAGAGAGATAATGTTCACGTGAGAGGTAGGGAGAAACGTGCAACCGTATATGAGCAGAAGGGGAGAGAGATAGAGGTGAACTAATAAGATGGAAAAGGAGGGATGAGAAGCTAAAAACTACAGTAAGCGAGGCAATACCTCGCCACTGGGAGCGCTGTTAGACTGCCGGTCTGAACCTGTAAGACCAGTGCGCCGGGTGGGCCCCGGGGGAGCTGGGAGGGGGAGGTGTAAGAAGCACCGCCAACAAATAACACCGGATGGTACATATGGGTATGAAAAACAGAGAGCGTGTGACAGGACAGGATGCAGCATGGAGTATTACCGGAGGAGGGCGGGGAAGGGGACTACAACTCGGCTGAGAACCAAGACAGGTGACCACATATCAGTGCCTACCGAAGCAGAGAAAGGGGGGTAGGTACCACTCTATACCATATCCAGGCTGACGTCTCCAGCTTGACATCTCTGGTGTCATTACGGGGATGTCAGCGGTAGGCCCTGTCGAGAATACTAAGGAAGCGGGTTGGGCCCCATAACCGCGGGTGGAGCAGTGCGAGGACAGCACGGCATAGGGAGTGCCTTAAAGGAACAGGGTAAGCTGGGGGGAGATCGGATTAGATGCAGAGACCCCTCTGCGCGCGCCATCTGAGCATCTCTCCAGAACGGCAAGCGAAGTGGGGCGGATGGATGAGGGGGAGGGAGGCAAACCTCAAAGGTGTCCAATGTGGGAAGGGTGTCAGAATTTCCCTTGGGGATAAGTCCTGTGGCGGTCTACAGTGGGTGCGGAACTACAGGGTAGATGGAAAAAGAAGCACAAGGGGTGAGGATACTGCAGAAGGTACTGAGGGTGCTAGTAGGCCAGATCGCATCCGCAGCTAGAGACAGGACGCGAGGTGTGGGTAGGATGAGTTGTGCAGTACAAATAGTGCTAATGACGAGCAAACAAACCTGGATAAATTGCAACTTGAAACAGAGGTGAATAGACGCGGATAAAACTATTAATCATGCTGTCCGTTCGGCGTTCCAGACCATGAAGAGACCCCCCAGGACGATAAAGTGCTCCTAGGGAAGCTGGCAATGAAACAGGCCCATGAATGGGGATGAATAACACTAGCAACAACACAAAAACAGGGGTACAGCGCTGGCCACACCTTTGACCTCCCCAACCGAGGGAAAGTACAATAATAGAAATAGACTAAATGACACTTAGCTGTCCAATTCGGGGTTGCCTGTTGTCGGTTGCATGGTAAAAAGTCCTCGGAGTGTTATCGAGTCCGGCATTACCAATGGTCCTCTAGTGCTGGCTTCAAAGGAGATCAGGTTTGGTCTCTGCCTCGGTCCTGAGTGTGGGCAATCACCGCTTGGAGAGCATGATCCCTGCCCTCCTGCAATTTAAGCGAGTGGTCATAGACTCTGCCCCTCTTCTGCGAGGCAGAACGATGATGCTGGGACACGGAGGGAGAAGTGGAGGAAGAATCTCCAGGTGGGAGGGTGTCAGGATCCGTGTGTGCTGTGGCATAGTCCATAGGATGTCGAGCGAGGCCATCCAGGAAGGAGCCGAGGTCTGTGGGTTCCATTACGTTTTTGGATTTGCCATTGTATGTTATCCACATACGAGCAGGCTCAAAAAGACCAAATTTAACATCAAGGTTTCTGAGTTGCGGTCGGAGGGCTAAGAACGCCTTCTGCTTCTCATTTGTTATCTTGGAAATGTCCGCTGCTACCCTGATCTCGTGACCCTCCAGGGAGTACGGACCTTGAGATCTAGCTGTGGAGATAACCTGGTGAGCCTGGTCTTGACGCAGAAAGCATGCGTTAATGGGACGGGTCTTCCAGAGGTCGCTTTATGTATAGGGCCAATCCTGTGTACTCTTTGGAACTTCAATGGTGGTGAAAAATCCAGGCCAGTGAGTTCGGGTAGAAGGTTTTTGAGAAAGGTTTTGATGTCGGAGCTTTCTTAGTGTTCTGCAAAGCAAAAAAAGCGAACATAGTCTCTGTGGCTCCTGTCCTCCAATTCTATGACTTTTGCTCGTAGAAGCCGTAACTCTTCGTCCTGGTCCGGCAGCGCCGCGATATGATCCTCCGCAGTCGTGAGGCGTTGGTCTGGGTCAGTGACAGTCTCCCAGAAACCGGCTATATCAGCCCGTATGGTTTGAGGCAACGGACAGATCCAATATCTTTAAGTCCATTGCCTCCAGGTGACGCCCCACTGCGGTGATCTCCTGTAGTACGCGGTCCGTTGCCTCTATTGTGTGTGGGTCAGTTGGTGAGGCTGTGGGACAAGGAGGGGCCGCCAGCACAGCCATAACTTGGTTGCGCGATGGCTTTGGAGAATAGTAGTTGACGGGAGTGTTTGCCTGAAGACTTCCAGTTTGGCATTGCCCCAGACGAGGGGTAAGGGTTCCTGGAAAAGGGTTGCCGGATGTATTCATGGCCATGAGACCTCGTTTCCGCCATGAGGGCAATGATGTCTGCGTTGCAACTGTCAGGACCCCTAGAACTATAGCCTCAGTGAGAGTTCAGTAAGGCAAACTAGAACCCAAGAGAGATGTTACTTGCGGTGAAGGGGTCTTGCGGCTGCTAGGGTAGTCCAAACCAAGAGACTGAGCTCTCCTCACTGGCATCCATCAATTGGGGTGGTGGCAGACCCCCCTCAGAGATCTCCTGGGGTCAGCTTGTGCTATCCCTGGACCCAGGTCAAGGTTCCATGCCTGGTCTGGGGTGAGAAGGTAAAGGTCGGGAGGGCGGCGTTGTCGATGATGAGAGGAGTGGACAACTTGAGCCCTGGGGGGTATGCCCTCTTGGAACCCCAGTCACAGCTCCAATGCAGCCAGGCAGTTGGACCACTACCCTCCACAATCCCTCGCCGGAGATACCCGATGATTCTCAGTGGTAAGCTCCCACCTGCCAGGTCCTGTCGGTCCAGCGTCTGCTCCGGCTTGGGGTGCACTGAGCAATCAAGTGCAGTTTCTACCAGCTCTCTTCCCGAGCTCTCATACCTCCTAAGGATCAGGGGTAGATCTGCAACCAGGTGGCCAAGGTCCTTCAAGCTTCGGTAAGCACCAGGACAGCGCCCGCGGTTGATCGCGGTCTCTCTCAGTCATCCACCTCTTCTCAGGGCACCTGTGAAGCCTCCGACCATGCCGCGGTGTGCCACGGTGGTTTGTGGCATCGACCCTCCTGCCTTTCAAAAACAGGGAGGGAGATGATCTCTCGTCCCTCTCGCCAAAAATGTCCAAGTTCCAGGTTTGGGATCAAATCCCAGGACGTCCTGCGCAACCGGGGAGAAACTCTCCCGGACTACCCCTAGGACCCTCCTCCCTCGAGGGAAATTAAGGCCGCGGCTCAGCGCACCGTGTTAGGCCGCATCAGGCTGCGGCATCCCGGTGGCCTGTACGGCTGCCGCCCGTCTGAAGGCCATGGATTTATCTGACCTGCCGCTGTGCATGTGCTCCCAGAGTGGCATGGGGGCTCTGGATGACAGACGGTGGCCCCGGATCCGACCAGGCGCGCGGAGCTCTCTGCTCAGGCGGCCATTCGCATCGGCGGCCAGACCACCCTATCTTTCTGTCTTGCGGACATAGATGACTATCTCTAAACTTAAACTTAATGATGAAAAATGGGAAGTAATGATAGTTGGAAACAAAGCTCTCCGTAAGTACCCGTCCCCGGCTCTGGAAGATTTTGAAAACTTCCCTTCACCCAGGAAAAAATAAAGAGCTTGGGCTTTTGGTTGGGTTCCCGGCTTATGATGGACTGCCAATCTAAAAAGCGGACTGCATCGTCCTTCGGCTTATTAAGAACTCTGAGGAAATTTTTTAAAATTCTGCCTTTTTTTTACCAGATGGCTTATCATCCAGGCTCTGATACTGTCCCGCCTCGACTATGGCAACTCTATTTTTCTTGGCTCTCCAGGCTACGTAATTTAAAGATTTCAGGTTGTGCAAAACGCCGCTGCACGCCTGCTTACGAGTACACCGAGACATGTGTCCACTAAACCAACATTGGCCTCACTTCATTGGCTCCCAATAAAACAACGGATCAATTTTAAGGCTATTTGCATGACACACAAAGCCCTCTATAATAAAGGTCTGCTCTTTTTCAGGCACTGAATCACACCCTATATCCCTCAGAGGGCACTTAGGTCCTCATCTGCCTCGTTGGTCACCATACCCCGTTTAAGGAAAGCAACTTGGGGAGGCAGTTCTTTTTCAGTCAAAGCCCTGTAACTTTGGAACCCTCTCATATTGGATCTCCGACAGAAGCAACTGGAATCTGCCTTTCGTAAGAAGCTGAAGACATTTTTATTCACAGCATAGATTTTCCTGAGTTTGGTGCTTTTACCTTCAGCGCTGGGAAGCCTCCGGGTAGCCATGCTCTCTATAAATTCACTAAGCTAAACTAAACTAAACTTTAATCTCTCTAACACCTCTAAATGTAATATTTAAAGGGCCCCCTGAATCTTGCTCGTCAGATTCCTGGTGACTTAAAGAAGACGATGGATTGAAGCGCCGCACCACCAGTGAAGACTCCAGACGACAACTGACTCGGCCTTAGCCCACCGAGTTGTCTGCAGTTTAAAGACTCCTGCTACAAAAAGACGACTAGTCCTACAGGCCCAGCAACCTCTTCAAACCCTCAGAGGACTGCCTGCCTCCCCTGAGGACCAAGAACTCCCTAGGACAGCGACCCTGTCCACAATAAAAAAAACCTCCAACAAGAATTCCAGTGCCCTCCAGATCGGCAAGTCCTGCCAACTCTGCACACAACCCCCACGGCCCGAGTTCAAGTGGTTGACCAGTCCAGAGAAGGCCCCACAGCAATTCTGACCTTGAATCCACCATGGTTTGGCCCCTCTTGACCAACACAAGGAGGCATTCAGTCTGAATACAGAGGAACCCCCGACCGGATCCAGTGAAGATTTCCGGATGCCAAAAAGTACCCCTGCAACCACAGTCCCCTGGCCTTGGAGAATCCAGCAGATGGTCCACCAACATCCAGTGGCATCCCAACTTACTTGTCCAGCCACTGGTCTCCTTCATTTGACTCCCTGGACCAAGCCTAAAGCCTCTTTGTGAACCTGGAGATTCTCACTGAATTGCATTGGGCGCATGACACTGTTTGGCATCTGGCCACCCCTGTGCTGCTGAGGGTGTATGTCTGGTGCTGAACTGTGCCCCCGTGCTGAACTAAACCTCTGGGGCCTTTGCCCTGAAGCCATGGGTACTTACCTGCAAACTGTTTCTTTCCTTGTGCCCCCAGTTTCCAATGGTTTCCAGTGGGCACCCAACACCAACTTTGACCTCTGTACCCAGCTGGCCCTGTGTTGTCGGTAGTGAACTCTTGGTGTCCCCTTGAACCTTGCCCTGTGGACCCCTTAACCACTGAAGACTGGGACCACAAGTCGAGTACTTATCTGCAAACTGTTCTTCTACTTTCCTCCCCTAGGACTGCATTGCCTTCAATGATTTTTGCACTATCTACTTTTGCTATTGTAAAGTATTGCTTATTTAAACCTATTTTTACTACCGATTTACAATCAAAGTGCAATTGTTACTTGAAAGGTATTCATTCTTGAAACTGTTCTTACGTACAACAAAGATCCTTTTGGTTCTAGAAATAAAGTTGATACATAAACATTGGACTGCAGTTAGTCATTATGAGTGTGCCTCATTTCTTGACTGTGTGTGTACAACAAATGCTTGGCACAACCCTCTAATAAGCCTAAATGCTAGCCCACCTTATCACAAAAGAGAGCATTGATATTATCTACTCGGGTCTCTGTAAAGCCTCTGCCGTTCCACTGGGCTCTGTACACGCTATACCTTACTTTGGCATAGTATATACAGAGCCAGCTTCCTACACGCCATACTAAGTTAATCCTTTTACCTTGTTTCCCTCTCATCATCCCTCCACATTGACAAGGGCATGGCAACTGAGGAGCATTTTCTAGCCTTTCAGGGCTCAACTATTATTCGGGACACCATTTAACTGAACCTGGGGCTAACCAACACCTTCATGTTAGACAAGCCTTTTCCCCATTGTTTACTTAATCTGCTGCCCTTTCCTTCAGGGCCAGTTTTCAGTGACTTTTGACCCTCTTTTCATATTTTCTTGTACTTCTCTCCTTTCCATATAGCTCCTCTGAGTTTGACTATATGTAAGTTATGTATGGTTGTAAGGAAATGCCTCCTTGGCATGGTTACCCCTAACTTTTTGCCTTTGCTGATGCTAAGTTTTGATTGAAAGTGTGCTGGGACCCTGCTAACCAGCCCCCAGCACCAGTGGTCTTTCCCTAAACTGTACCTTTGTCTCCACAATTGGCACAATCCTGGCACTCAGGTAAGTCCCTTGTAACTGGTACCCCTGGTACCAAGGGCCCTGATGCCAGGGAAGGTCTCTAAGGGCTGCAGCATGTCTTATACCACCCTGGGGACCCCTCACTCAGCACATGCACACTGCCTCTCATCTTGTGTGTTCTGGTGGGAGAAAAAGACTACGTCGACATAGCACTCCCCTCAGAGTGCCATGCCAACCTCACACTGCCTGTGGCATAGGTAAGTCACCCCTCTAGCAGGGCTCACAGCCCTAAGGCAGAGTGTACCATACCACAGTTGAGGGCATATGTGCATGAGCAATATGCCCCTACAGTGTCTAAGCAAAACCTTAGACATTGTAAGAGCAGGGTAGCCATAAGAGTATATGATCTGGGAGTTTGTCAAACACGAACTCCACAGTTCCATAATGGCTACACTGAAAACTGGGAAGCTTGGTATCAAACTTCTCAGCACAATAAATGTACACTGATGCCAGTGTGCAATTTATTGTAACATACACCCAGAAGGCATCTTAGAGATGCCCCCTGAATACCAATCCGACTTCTAGTGTAGGCTGACTAGTTTCTGCCAGCCTGCCACACACCAGACATGTTGCTGGCCACATGGGGAGAGTGCCTTTGTCACTCTGTGGCCAGGAACAAAGCCTGTACTGGGTGGAGTTGCTTCTCACCTCCCCCTGCAGGAAGTGTAACACTTGGTGGTGAGCCTCAAAGACTCACTCCTTTTGTTACAGCGCCCCAGGGCATCCCAGCTAGTGGAGATGCCCGCCCCTCCGGCCACTGCCCCCACTTTTGGCGGCAAGGCTGGAGGAGCTAATGAGAAAAACAACGAGGAGTCACCCACCAGTCAGGACAGCCCCTAAGGTGTCCTGAGCTAAGGTGAACCCTGCCTTGAGAAATCCTCCATCTTGTGTTTGGAGGATTCCCCCAATAGGATTAGGGATGTGCCCTCCCTCCCCACAGGGAGAGGCCATTGGCTACTGCCCTCCCAGACCTAAACACACCCCTAAATTCAGTATTTAGGGGCACCCCATAACCTAGGAAACTAGATTCCTGCAACCTGAAGAAACAAGAAGGACTGCTGACCTACAAGCCTGCAGAGAAGACCGATGACAACTGCTTTGGCCCCAGCCCTACCGGCCTGTCTCCAACTTCGAAAACCTGCAACCAGCAACGCATCCAACAGGGACCAGCGACCTCTGAAGCCTCAGAGGACTGCCCTGGACAAAAGGACCAAGAAACTCCTGTGAGCAGCGACCCTGCTCAAAACCAGCTACTTCTTTGCAACAAAGAAGCAACTTCCAAAGACTGTACGTTTCCCGCCAGAAGCGTGAGACTTCACACTCTGCACCCAACGCCCCCAGCTCGAGATTCAGAGAACCAACACCTCAGGGAGGACTCCCCGGCGACTGCGAGCCCGTGAGTAACCAGAGACGACCCCCTGAGCCCCCACAGCGACGCCTGCAGAGAGAATCCAGAGGCTTCCCCTGACTGCGACTGCCTGTAACGAGGGACCCGACGCCTGGAACCAGCACTGCACCCGCAGCCCCCAGGACCTGAAGGAACCGAACCTCAGCACAGGAGTGACCCCCAGGCGACCCCCTGCCTAGCCCAGGTGGTGACTGTCCCGAGAATCCCCCCCTGTGCCTGCCTGCACCGCTAGAGTGACCCCTGGGTCCCTCCATTGTTTTCTATCTGAAACCCGATGCCTGCTTTGCACACTGCACCTGGCCGTCCCTGTGCCGCTGAGGGTGTGTTTTGTGTTCCTACTTGTGTCCCCCCCAGTGCTCTACAAAACCCCCCTGGTCTACCCCCCGAGGACGCAGGTACTTACCTGCTGGCAGACTGGAACCGGAGCACCCCTGTTCTCCATAGGCACCTATGTGTTTTGGGCACCTCTTTGACCTCTGCACCTGATCGGCCCTGAGCTGCTGTGTGGTAACTTTGGGGTTGCCTTGAACCCCCAACGGTGGGCCACCTATGCCCAACAACTGAGACTTGTGTTTTACTTACCTCCTAATCTAATCTTTACTTACCATCCACAGGAACTTTTGATTTTTGCACTGTGTCCACTTTGAAAATAGCTTATTGCCATTTTTACAAAGACTGTATATGATATTGCTTTTATTCAAAGTTCCTAAAGTATCTAAGTGAAGTACCTTGCATTTAAAGTGTTTACTGAAAATCTTGAACCTGTGGGTCCTAAAATAAACTAAGAAAATATATTTTTCTATATAAAAACTATTGGCCTGGAGTTTAGTCTTTGAGTGTGTGTTCCTCATTTATTGCCTGTGTGTGTACAACACATGCTTAACACTACCCTCTGATAAGCCTACTGCTTGACCACACTACCACAAAATAGAGCAGTAGAATTATCTACTTTTGCCACTATCCTATCTCTAAGGGGAACCCTTGGACTCTGTGCACACTATTTCTCACTTTGAAATAGTATATACAGAGCCAACTTCCTACAATGGTATTCATTAGCCCTACATATTACCCTCTCTTTTTCTACTTTTTTTGTTTCCGACAAATTTCAGCTCTATCCTCGGGCTCCACCACCCAGAGTCCAGATGATGATCTCATATCTCTAATGGGAACGAAAAATTGACTGTGGTGCTGACTCTTAAAAATAGTTTTTATCATAATAACGGGTCTTCCTCTCTTAGTATATTTGATACACACTATGATCACTTTATCACAAGTGTGAATCACTTTTAAGACAGCATGTTTTATTTACTGGCACCTACTGTGTTGTTGTAATACATTCCCTGTTTTGCATTTTATGAATAATTTCAATTTGGCTATGGGAGCAATTGATCTTTGATATACTAGGGACAACTATTTTTGTACTAGCTATAATACTCCACATCCTTAGTGATTTATGGGTTTACCTTTGTGTCATTAAAACTAACAATTTACCATTCCCAGCCCCTGAACAAGAGCACTGGTAAGTGGATTGGAGTTGAACAGAGTGTGGAATCACATTTTCCTGGGACCCTTTTGGGCCTGTTGGGCCCTATGACACCAAATGACAACTAGGCCAGTTTCTGTTGAACAACTCATAACCAACATGAACTGTGCTTACTGATATATTTTAATGTTGCTCTGAATGCATTATGTTGCAAGGCTTGCTATTAGAACAGCCACCATGAAATATCATTGCATGCTAGCTGAAGCAATCGCCATTTCTGGAAAGTGCCATCCTGTGTACGTGTTGTTCTCAGTTCTGCAGAAAGATGCATCACACGATATTAGGCATGTAGGTAATATTGTGTAATTTCCCTGTCTATGCTTTAACTTACTATATATGGTGAGTTATGAAGGATTAACGGTAACACCTTTAGCAATGTTGAAGAAATGATCATACATCAATGTCAAGAACCAATGAAATGTTCAAATTTGTTTGTGGTTTGATAGTATAAAACATGTATTACTTCCTTCTTTAGACTGTTCGGGCTTGATTTCCCAGGATGTTCAATCTCCGTGTACATGTAATACATTTCTTTATCTTATCAAGTAGCAGGGTGGTCTTTGGTTTCTGAGCAGAGATGAGCTGAGCTGATTTGGCTTCAACATCTTGGTGAAGAATGCAGTGATCGGACTGACTGTCTCCCCAGCCCAGCTCCTGGCTCTGTGTGGGAGGTGACCGGCACCCATGGGTTTTCCCCGAGCGCTAAAGAGGCCCCTCCTGGACAGGGAGCCGTGGGTGTCGTGAGTATCTGTCACTTCCTTGGTCGCCTCTTGTGCACTTTTCTCTTGCCACTGCTGTGTGGCTTTTGGTGACACAAATAAAAAGAGGGTAATGGTGGAGCACCATACTAGATTTTTAATGGAGTTGGGGATTTTTTTTTAGCCTGCTCTTCTTTCTTCTCATGTTCCTCCTTTGCCTTAGCTGGCACGCGGAAAGTTCTGGCCCCTCTCTGGTGGTTGCTCTGGACTTCCCATTGGTGGCCATTCGCCACTCGTCGGATTTTGTATTATTATTATTCTTTCTGTCCCATTGCAGCATTTCCTTCCCCCTTTTCTTTTAAGTGCATAGTTCCTTTTCTCTTCATAATTAAGTATTTGGTATGGATGTCCTTTGTGGTTAACGGCAGCCGGTGGGGCTGCATGTGGTAGACAGCTGGAGGAGTTGTTTAGGGTCGCAGCTGGAGGAGCTGTGCTGCCAGTACCTCCGACAGGGAGAGGTTGGGGCGCAAGGGACTAGCATCTCCAGCTGGAGGGGAACACTCTGGCCAGATGGGGTGGTAGTTCTCCACCCCAGTATAGGGGGCAAGTGGTGCCAGGTGTTGTTGATTGGTAGTTCTCCACTCGAGCGGGTAGGCGGAGCCTGGCTCCTAGATGAATTTTGTTTTGTCTGTTACATTAAGGTTCTGTGATTATTGGTTGTTTTATAGGGATTTGTGTTTTATTATCCTGCCACCGGTGGATTGTGTGATATTTTGAATGGCGTGTGAGTATGGGTGACTTCTGAATGTGTTACATAACAGTGTGGTGTACTATATTGTTGACGAATTGCCTGCACTTTAGGATATGTACGAGTTGATTATGTATGAATGAGAATGGATGTGGGTGGGTTCCTGGTAGACGAGGTTGACTAAATAAAAAGGGGGATATGGACACAGTAGAAACTGAAGAACAAAATAGGGAAAATATATGCAGCTTCTGAACTGTCTTGGATTGATGCACTGCTGCTGCTTGCCATGAGGAGCACCCCCAATAGAGTTACAAAATTAAGTCCCCATGTGGTGGTGTTTGGGTGCCCCATGCACATACCAGGCCACATGTCCGTTGCGCCACTGGTAGAGACAGATGAACTATTGTTACAGTGTTGCAGAAAAATAACAGCAACATTACGTTATCTCCACCACCAGGTACTACAAGCCTTGCCAGAAGAAGAAACACTACCTGATCATGGACTGCAACCTGGGGACTGGATGTGGGTCAAGGTCCACACCAGGCGCCACTGTTTACAACCAAGGTGAAAGGGATCTCATCCAATTACACCAAGAAGGCCACAAACCAACAGATCTACAACAGCCACCTGCGGTGCCCATGAAAGCTTCACCACCACTGCAGAGGTACAATCTCCTATCACCAACCAACACAAGCCAACACTGACAGTACTGCTCGTGCTGCACCTCCTACAGGAGTAAAGAGGTGCAAGCGGGTCATGTGGTAACTTCATAGGACTGCTGGTGCTGCACACCTCAGGAGGCACAGGGTGCAAGCGTATTCTATTTACATACATCTACAATGTACCACTGTTGGCGTCAAGTGCTACTTAACCTCTGACGTCATACCATGAGGTACCACAGATGGAACAAGAGGAAAGGAAATAGCAGCACAAAGGATTGCACTTGAGATTCTGGGTAACGACCCGAAAACAGCTACAGACCCTGATATCGTTTCATCAAGAAGAAGAATGCCTGGAAGAAAGAAAGAAGAAAGGAAGTGGCCTGCAGTATTGACTACCATATGTACCCCAGTTCCAGGAATAATATTGACAATAATAATAATAGTATATGCAAGTGATATATATGTACCGTTTCTAGATTAGAACAATTATATAAATAAAAGTGAACATGTCAGAGGAAAGGGACAGAAGTCTGATGGAAGCGGTGGGGAGCAAGGGCCAAACATCATGGAGCGGGAGTGAGGAAACTTATGCCGATAACGCACTTGTACAAATGGTTAGATTATATAAAGAAGTTGTGAATGCCTCTGATTGCTATGTATGCACCAACCTGCATACTACTGTTGAGGGGACTACAGATTACATATACATCCCAATTAGCCAATATGTTGCATGCCATGTGGTGAACAATATTTTGGAAAAGAAATTGAAGGGAAGAATAAAAAGCAGAACCAGAGTATGAAAGGAGGTGGAGTTTGGGGCAGCCTTCAGAGAATTTCACACCCCGTAGGGAAGGAAGGAAAGAGGGAACGTAAATTACATAGTGAGAAAAGAGAAGGAGTATGTGGGAAACTGGTCCCTCAAGTGGAAGAACAAGAATTACTGGCAACATTTAAAGAAGAAAGGGAGCAGGGGTGTGTAGAGGAAGAGACATCTGAAGAGTTGGGCACCCCATCCCTTAGAATAAAGGAGAAGGAAAAGGCACCATGGTGCAATCGTTAACGCACGGGCGGCAGCCCAGTGAAAAACATGTTACTTGGTGAAACATGCCAAGCATTTACATACTTGCACCTGATCTCTCCGACATCAGTAACATGTACGAATACCGGTATATTTTACAATATCAGCATAGATGTGGGGGTCAGCGAAGGCTACAAATATTCCAATTTAGACAAAATACGGGACGGCCCCAAGGGGCTGTCAGTGTGCATTTCAGCACCACGGGCATATGTTTTGTGTGTGGAAGTTCTGCATACTTTAAGCTGCCAGTAGGGTGGCAGGGCAGTTGTTACCCAGCATTTGTTGCCAAATTTCATAGATAACAAGTTTGTCCCAAATAATGGAAAGGACCCTCCCAAGAATACACAGGAAGGATAGATAAGGCTATAGCAACATTAGGAGTACTAATACCACCTCTAGGGGTCATGCATTCCGAATATCAACTAGACAAGCTAGCAGGGTTGGAAGAAAAATTGGAGAGCTCCACAGCAGCAGCCCTGGGGGATACTACTGAGGAACTAACGGATCTGAGGGCTGTTGTGACTCAAAACAGAATGGCGTTAGACATCAATCTAGCAAAAGATGGTGGTTTCTATTCGGTACTACATCAAGAATGCTGCGTATATATTCCGGACAACTAAGGTAATATGAAAGGGGCAATAGGAAACATAAGAAAGGAAGAAAAAGGGGCAAAACAAGTGTCAGTTTCGGAGGGAACATGGCGGCCGGCAAACGCGGGCTGCGGAGGACTCCCGGAACCGGCATTGTTTCGGAACGCGGTGCACTGTGCACAGCGTTCCGTTCTCAGAGCTCCTAGCCGTCAAAAGAAGCTGGACTAGAGGTGAAGCTTACCCGTTATTTCTGAGGAAATGCGATGCCAAACTGCTGTCCCGTGGTTTGGATGCACGCCGCTCTGGAACTGCAACGCGATCAGCACAGAGGGATGAGCCACCACTAGTCCGGCATTCACGTGGAGGACACCGAAGCTGCAGGGAGGTAGGGGGTCGCAGGGGAGCTACCCTTGTGCAACTACTGCTTTTTACAAAGGCAATTTGATTTGTAGGAAGAAAGTGCCAAATATCTCTGTTTCCCTCCTCAGGGATGGAATTAAAAATAATTCTACCATGAAAAGCACACTGGAGCTAAATCAATGTAAGAGGAGAGGAGGAGGAGTGGGGAAGAAGGAGGATCTGACCTATTCCCTAAGGAGTGGAAAAGCAGTCCCAATTTAAAGGGGAATTTGGCCTCACAGATAGGGCCCCCTTATCAGAAAAACTGGAAACCTTCTAAAATCTCGGTAGATACGCTGGAGTCTAGAGGCAACGTTAATAGCAGCCTTATAGGGGAGGATTTATTGGACGTAAGATCTACCAAGACTGCTCTTAAGAAATCAAGGATCACCCCGTCCCTTTGGACTTATTTTAAAGTTCTTCCTGGCACTCGGGCGGTGGTGGAGGGGGGAGAGCGGGAAATGGAGGAAGAAGAGCATGAGAACTTTGTCCTAACACCAGATAGCAGGTCAGAGGACATCCAAGTACTCCAGAATGAATCCACCCCTGATAGATTTCAGTTGTTAATAGAGGAGAACTTGGTTCAGAATAATTATGGTGGGGTTCCCAGCCAAGAGGTTGAGACGAGCTCTCTAAAAAGGGCCACCATTAGTCAGGAGAAAGACTTAGGGAAAGGCAAGAGGGAGGGTAGAGATGGTTATCTACAGCAGAAGGAGGTTGCTACTCCCTCAGAGCAGCCTGTCAGAAGGGCCTCTCACACAGTCCATAGCAGGAATGATACGGGACTTAGCAGTCGAGGTCCGGGGTAGCTTTGAAACCTCAAATTCTAAGCAGAAAGAGATAAGAGGGCTTCGTGAAGCTCTCGGGCAGACATTTGATGATCTTGCGATACGTACTGCAGCTCTGGAAGCCAAAGTCAGTGAGTTGAAGAAGGCCACAGAGAATAATGCTGAAGCGATTCAACAAATGA
This sequence comes from Pleurodeles waltl, assembly GCF_031143425.1. Classification (NCBI taxonomy): domain Eukaryota; kingdom Metazoa; phylum Chordata; class Amphibia; order Caudata; family Salamandridae; genus Pleurodeles; species Pleurodeles waltl. The sequence continues at coordinate 209,275,417 of NC_090439.1, forward strand.
AAGCAGGGGAGAATAGGGTATTACTAAAGCTCGAATTAATGGAGAACAATATGAGGAGGAATAATTTGAGGTTTTTGAAAGTTCCTGAAGGTCTGGAAGGCGGAGATCTAAAGAGCTTGGTGGTTCGTCTAATCAAGCAAGGAGTACAGATTGAGGATGAATAAGAAGACCTGGCAAAGGCCATTCAAAGAGTGCACAGAGACCCGTTCAGAAAACCCCCCAATAGAGTTAAACCCAGAAAGATTTTGGTTAACTTTCATACTTATGCCATTAAAGAGCGTATTTTAGCGGCAGCATTGAATAAAAAGTCTTTGACAGCAGAGGGTGTTAATTTTGAGGATAGATCAGATCTATCCAGCGTAACGTTAAATAAACAATGGGAGCTAGTAAAATAATTGATGTTTTGAAGAGAATAGGGACTATGGCACAATTGAAATTCCCTGCCTCCTGGAGGGTGATGGCAAATAAAATGTATACGTTCAGTGATGTTAGAGAGGTAGATGATCTGATTAAGTCAATGGATAAGGATTATCAAATGTTAGGTTAAGGAGCAAGGTAGTTTGTGGATTTTTGGGTTCGGGACCGGGAGGAGCCTCCTAGGGCGGCTTCGCCTAGGAAGAAGATAGGGGGAGTTCTCTCAGGGTTATGGTGGTGGAGATGGGGGATTGTAGGGGGAGCTGGGGGTTGGAAGGGGGCACAGGGTGGGGAGCATGGGGGAAAATAATAATACAAATTTTTGTCCTCAATTATAGGTAGTTGATACTATGGATGATTTCTGTTAACCTCGAGGGTTGGTCGACAGTCGGGAAGTGTGTCAGAAAGGAAAATGAAGGGTAATGAATTAAGGCTCCTATCTTGGAATGTCAACGGCTTAAGAGTAAGAGGTAGGCAGAAGAGGTTAATACAGTATTGTAGAGATACCCAAACTATGGTGATTATTTTGCAAGAAACACATCTATCTGGGGAGGAGTGCACCAAGTTGTTTAAACCATATCGGTTGCTTCAATACATGTTAAGTTCTACTCAGGCCGGGGTTAGTAAAGGGGTGGCTATATTAGTTAAAAATCACCCAGAAATTTCCTTCCAGGCAGGTCCAGTGCATAAAGCAGATAGATGTGTGATAGGAAAATTGAGAGCTTTTAATCAAGTGTTTACAATAGTGGGCTATTATGGCCCAAATTGGGACGATGTTCAGCCATTGCGAGATTTGTTTCAACATTTACTACAATTTACAGACCCGATAATTTGGGCAGGAGATTTCAATATAGTATTAAACTATGATTTAGATAGGTCAAAAGGGAATAGGTAAAAAATGAATGAGAAGATGCGATCTAAGGTGATTAATATGATGTCCCACTTTGGGTTACATGATATTTGGAGGGAGTCGATGGGTTTAAGGCGAGGATACACATATAATAATAAGTACAAACATCAATTTAGGATTGATTATGTGTTGGTGGATGGGAGGCTGAAAGAGAGGGATGAAAAGATTACCCATATGGAAGTGCACCTCTCAGATCATTCTGCAGTGAGTGTGAGCTTTGTGTTCAGAAGGGTAAGTTGCAGAGCAGGTGGACGTTAGATAGAACTCTCCTTTTAGATAAAACTGTTGTGGTAGGTTTGAAAAATGATACAGAATAATTTTTTAGGCTAAATGCTTGTTCTTCTCCACAAGATATAGTTTGGGATGCCTTTAATGCTTTTTTAAGAGGCAGATTGATTAAAGCAGCTTCTTTTAAGAGGAGAAATTATATGAACAAGATTAGCACCCTAGAAGAGCGTATCCAATTAATTGAAAGGGAGATGATAAGCAAAGAGGCTCAGGAGGAAGAGGTTGAAAGACTTGCTAAGGTTCTTCAAGAACCTCGAAATAAACTTGTAATTGATTTAGATAACAGAGTTAAAGAAAGATGTAACAACCTTTTTTGAATATGGAGAAAATTGTGGGAAAGTTTTAGCTTGGCAAATAAAATCAAACCAGACTAGGAACAAGGTGGGGGGAATTCAGCGGAACAAGGTAGGGGAGATTTGCAGAGGAAATAAGGACATAGGAGAGGCTTTGAGACTATTTTCAGAATCTCTGCTTGTAGAGGGCAGATATAACTCCAGGTTTGGTTCAGAATTGGCTGAAAGGTGTAGATCTCATGGCCCTAGGGGTTGAGGATTGAGTAATTCTGAATGAAATAATTAGTCGAGTAAAAGTGGAAGAAGTGATCAGCTCTGGTAAATCGGGGAAGGCACCGGAACCAGATGGTCTACCACTGGAAGTTTATAAGATTCTGGGCCATAGTTTGGCTATGCGATATTATTTGTATGGATGGGGCAGTGCTGCCTCCCTCTTGGAGGGAGGCAACGATTACATTAATATTAAAACCTGGGAAAGACGCTAGAAGGTGTGTCTCATATAGGCCTATTTCGTTATTGAATAGTGATTACAAAATTTTTACAAACATTTTTGCGAAGAGATTAGGTAGGGTCTTAGAGAAACTCTTTCGTGTAGATCAGAAGGGGGTTCATAAAGGGTAGATACCTTCATGAGTTAACTCAAAGTCTGATAGTGGCAATAGATCTAGCAAGTGCATGCAAAGTCCCTTTAGCAGTGGTGATGATTGATGCTGCAAAGGCATTTGACACAGTGAATTGGACTTATTTGATCACTTTGTGAGTTTCTTAATCTGGGGAGTAGGTTCACAATGATCTTGAGATCGATATACCGGAATCCAGTGGCAAGAATTTTCGTTAATGTTGTCTTAATCTGCCCTTTTATGATCGAGAGGGGTACCAGACAAGGATGCCCGTTATCCCCCCTTTTATTTGACTTATATATAGAACCTTTGGCTTGTAAGATTAGGAGTGAGTTGATGATACCCTCTTTTCAGTGTGGGAATTGGGTTAGGAAAGTAGCACTATATGCAGATGATTTAATGGTTTATACGAGTAATTTAAAGCAATCTTTGACAGTTTTGGGAGGATAGCAGGGTACATGGTAAATAAGGATAAAACTGAATTTATGTCTTGGAATATGGCTGCCCATGTGCCCGAGGGGAATGCTAAGGTGAGCAGAGAGTTGAAATACTTGGGCATTGTGATAACACATGAGGTGGGGAGGATCACAGGAAGAAATCTTGAGGAAATTAAGACTGAGTCATGTAAACAAATGAAGGGTTGGGCCAATTTACCTCTGACTATTTTAGGAAGGGTTAATTTGGTTAAAATGATGATCCTACCGAAATTGCTTTTCATTTTTAACGCACTCCCCTTGAGATTTGATAAAGAGAAGTTGAATAAGTTCCAAAGTAAAATTAGTAGTTTTATATTTGGCAGTAGGGGAGTATGTATAGCATGGAAGAAGCTGAGGTGGAAGAGAGAGAAGGGAGGACTTGGACTACCGGACTTACAACTTTATGTGTGTGCAACCTTTTTCAAAAGAGTGCTTTTGGTGGGTCCATGACTTCGGGTTTAGGGCAGATTTTGGAAGCAATGATGAAATCTGAGAGGGTTGAGGAGGGGGCCTTCTTGTACAAATTTGGCAAAATATTTTAAGTAAGGCTTAGCGTATTGGCAGATGCGGCAAAAGTTTGTTATGAGATAAGGAAGCCCATACATCTACCATACAACAGCAAGTATGCCCCATATGGAACTCACCGGGTTTGCCAGAATGGTCCAAAGATGTTAGCTGTTTCCTTGAGAGAGGCTGGGTATCCGCAGTGGGGCCAACTGTGTACGGAGGAGGGTTCGGTCACTATGAAGATTTTGTAAGAGATACAGTAGGAAGGTTTTCCAAATTTAAGTATTTGCAAATAAAGGGTGGGTCAAGGAGAGTCGGGAAGGAGTGGGTAGCTCAAATGCGGTTGAAAGTTTACTTGAGAAAGGTGTTATGAATAAAAAAAAACTATCAAGTTGGTACTGGACACTTTGACACAACTGATGGAGAAGTTACGATGCTGGAGCTTATCTGGAAAAATCATCTTCCAGGAGTTCAGATAACAGAACTATGGCAAGTATCCATTGCAGAGTTGTATTCCACAGTTAAACCAGCATGTCTAAGAAGGAATCACTTGTTTAAAATTCACAGGGTGATCTGGACTCCCGGAAAGCTAACAAGAGTGACGTCCAGAAGCAAAGTCAGCTGCCGTAAATGTGCTTTAAATTCTGCAGACAATTTGCATATGTTTGTGGAATGCTCCCTTCCAAGTCAGTTTTGGAGAGATTGGCGATTCTATAAACACAATATTATCGTCTAATAAGATAACCCCCTCTCTGATTATCTTTGGTTGTATACAGGGTGAGAGGATTAAAAAGGATAATGCCAAGTTGTTGTTCTATATGATACTGCTGGCCAGAAGAGATATGTAGGAAATGGACCAGTCAAACGCCCCCAACGTTTGTGGAATGGAAAGATTCTTTATTGTATAATTTAATGTGTGACACTAGGGGGAAGGGTTGCACCGGGAAGAGGTTGGAGTTTTGGGGTCCATTAATAGATTGGTTTGCAAGGAATACGTTTTTGTCCAATGATTATTCACGATTAAGTCCGAAGAAGCTTGATGTCGGAGTACTAGAAGGGAAATTCAGCTCAATGATACAGACTACCCCCGATTTGATCTGATAGTCCTGAATGGTGAATTAATTGGAAGGATTTGAATCCTGGAGGTTCATTTGTTGGATGTTCAGATTATGGGGTGAATCAATGAGGACAAAAAAAAAAAAAGTGTCAGTTTTGACAGAGGTAGGAGGGTTACTGGGGACGATAGGGACATGGTTCTGTGGATGGGGATCATGGCTGATAGAGGTGCTGGTGATCAGGATAGTGGCACTTACGTATGTGTCCTGATAAAGGTTGGTCTCTCTTTTCTCACAATACTGGTAGAAAATACCTGCACAAGAGCTGCTGCACACCATTCCTAACTAGGAAGTGAAGGAAATGCCAGATGCAGCGACACTGCAGAAATGACACCCCTCCATCATGAAGTTTAGGTTGTCACTGAGTATGAGAGGGGGCGGTACGTGGAATCACATTTTCCTGTGACCCATTTTGGGACTGTTGGGCCTTATGAAACTCAATGACAACCAGGCCTTTTTCTGTTGAACAACTCATAACCAACATGAACTGTGCTTACTGATATATTTCAATTTTGCTCAGAACACATTATGCTGCAAGGTTTGCTATTAGAACAGCCACCATGAAATATCATTGCATGGTAGCTGAAGCAATCTTCATTTCTGGAAAGTACCATCCTGTGTACGTGCTGTTCTCAGTTCTGTAGAAAGATGTATCACACGATATTAGGCACGTAGGACATATTGTGTAATTTCCCTGTCTATGCTTTAATTTACTATTTATGGTGCGTTATGAAGGATTAATAGTAACACCTTTAGCAATGTTGAAGAAATGATCATACATCAATGTCAAGAACTAATGAAATGTACAAATTTGTTTGTGGTTTGATGATATAAAAGATCATGCATCACGTCCTTCTTTAGACTGTTCGGGCTTGATCACCCAGGCTGTTCAGTCTCTTTGTACAAGTAATACATTTCTTTATCTTATCTAAGTAGCAGGGTTTCTGAGCAGAGCTGAGCTGATTTGGCTTCAACAAGAGCATTAGACTTTATCACACAGTATGTGAGCCATATGATGGTGTATAAAATATTTATTGGATTGTTGTGTGCAATATGATTTACAGTTTTATCCCATGATGTTCTGATTATTTCAGTTTGTGTACTGGTTTGGCAGTTAATAAACTAGTCAAATCAAATCAAATCATTAACATTTATAAAGCGCGCTACTCACCCGTGCGGGTCTCAAGGCGCTAGGGGGGAAAGGGGGGGTTATCGCTGCTCGAACAGCCAAGTCTTTAGGAGTCTCCGGAAAGCGGAGTGGTCCTGGGTGGTCCTGAGGCTGGTGGGGAGGGAGTTCCAGGTCTTGGCCGCCAGGAAGGAGAAAGATCTCCCACCCGCCGTGGAGCGGCGGGTGCGAGGGACGGCAGCAAGTGCGAGGCCAGCGGAGCGGAGGGGGCGGGTGGGGACGTAGAAGCTGAGGCGTCTGTTGAGGTATTCCGGTCCCTTGTTGTGGAGGGCTTTGTGTGCGTGGGTGAGAAGACGGAAGGTGATCCTTTTGCTGACTGGGAGCCAATGCAGGTGTCTCAGGTGTGCGGAGATGTGGCTGTTGCGGGGTACGTCGAGGATGAGGCGGGCCGAGGCGTTTTGGATGCGTTGCAGGCGGTTTTGGAGTTTGGCGGTGGTCCCGGCGTAGAGGGTGTTGCCGTAGTCCAGGCGACTCGTGACAAGGGCGTGGGTCACGGTTTTTCTGGTGTCGGCGGGGATCCAGCGGAAGATCTTGCGGAGCATGCGGAGAGTGAGGAAGCAGGCGGAGGACACGGCGTTGACTTGCTTGGTCATGGTGAGAAGAGGGTCCAAGATGAAGCCGAGGTTGCGGGCGTGGTCTGCGGGGGTCGGTGCGGTGCCGAGGGCCGTGGGCCACCAGGAGTCGTCCCAGGCGGACGGGGTGTTGCCGAGGATGAGGACTTCCGTTTTTTCAGAGTTCAGCTTTAGGCGGCTGAGCCTCATCCAATCTGCGACGTCCTTCATACCCTCTTGTAGGTTGGTCTTGGCGCTGGCGGGGTCCTTGGTGAGGGAGAGTATAAGTTGGGTGTCGTCGGCGTAGGAGGTGATGATGATGTCGTGCTTGCGTACGATGTTGGCGAGGGGGCTCATGTAGACATTGAAGAGTGTCGGGCTGAGCGATGAGCCTTGAGGTACGCCGCAGATGATCTTGGTGGGTTCTGAGCGAAACGGAGGGAGGTAAACTCTTTGGGAGCGGTTAGCGAGGAAGGAGGCGATCCAGTCCAGGGCCTGGCCTTGGATCCCGGTGGAGCGTAGGCGGGTCCCGGTGGAGCGTAGGCGGGTGTAAAGCAAGATTCAGCATAATCCTGGTCTGAATAACAAAAGTAAAACTATACCTATTGGGAAGGAGAGATAGTATGCACAAGTCTTTCTTAGTCCATCAGCAGTCAAAATAACAGGAATAAAACAGACACAAATAGTTTGTAACAAAGATAGGCAGTGTGTGCCGGCATAGCCCAGGCAGGTGAATCATCCTTTATTTAACAGTCAGACATTCATGCTTTATGTAGTATTGTTTTCATATTCATTTCTAGTTACCTACCAACTAATGCTGAAAAGCTTAACTTTCATGTCCCTCAATTCTATAAGCAGTGGGACGCTCTTAGGACTTACAAAACAGTGCAGTATGTTTTTGCAAATGTCTATTAATTGAGGGAAACTACGCCCCATATTTCCTACTTGAATCCTCTAATTGATCTGGGTGTCTCCACAAGTCTCGCTGTTCAAGCTCACACATCATATAATATGTCCAGGAACACAAAGCTGCCCTTCATGGATCCCATAGCTCTAGTTATTTTGAGAGACAAAACGCATCATAAATTTAGCAGGGGACAACAAACAGCAACACATTTGGTGACTGATTATGGTGTGTGAGCTACATATATCTACACCTAAGTAAAAGGCACCACAGCAACAATCTCAAGGGGCATCAAAGTTCAAAATCACACCTAGCTAGAGGCCATTCTTTACAGTCAAGCCACAGAGTGCATCGCTTTCCATCATATTGCTACACCTTCCTTGATAGTAGTTTGGTTGGACTTGAAGCAGCCTATTCAGAGTGTGAAGGAAATAGAACAATTCCTTAAGAACTGTGGCACTATAACAAAAAGTGAAATACTGTCATCTACATTTTTTCACTTTACCCTTAATGATCAACAGGACTTTTATACATTTTCTAAATAGACACGCTACCCAGTTTGGTGACAATGAAAGAAAATAGAAACAAACAAACACTCCATTTACCTTGGGACACAAGCTAAATACGACATTAATCTTCTTAAATCTTCTTGTCGTATTCTATCATGGTTGCTGCGAGCTGGAAATGTCAAGACGGGACCTCCCCGTTTATCTCTACCACCTATTAAAAAATAAAATTGTACATTTATGTAACACGTGGATGCAGGATACAGTGAACAATCAAATGATGAATTATAGCAAGTATTTCTATTTGGACTGGTCTTCAATACTACATTTAAGGGCATATAATAAATAGCAAAGATGTGCTCACTAAAGTACTTTCCCGCACAACAGAAGGGAACCAGTTCTCACTAGACACCTGAAATACAATTTTAACATGTTGATGGACACAGGATGCTCTCAAAATCAATTTGAGACTATAAATTACATATCACCACCCTTTGGACTTTTTCCTCAGTGCTTTAAATTAGCAAATAGCTAATAAAGTGGCTGCCTAGACTACAGAATAGTAGTTGGTGCAGTCACAAATACCCAAGGTCATGACTTAGACAAAGACCATGCATGATTCAGACGTGCTGGTTTATTCCTTGTGTGCATTTCGTTTATTATGTAGTGCTGTAAATTCACATGCTTTACATAAGTCTGCCATCTAATGTTGGGTCTGGAGCGTTTCTAATTGTTTTTGTTTTAAGAATATCTTCAAGTCACAGGATCAAGGGACTCCTCCTCTCTGTGATACTGCGCATGGGCATTGAGTCCTTTGTTAGATTGTTTTCCCACAGGCCGGTCAGAAAGTAGTGTAGAGAGAGTAAAGAGAAAGATGTCCATGCAATGTATGTGCAATATTTATATGTTAACGTAACTACAAGAGCTACAGGCATCCAGGGAGGACACATGTGAATGTACAGCACGTACAGATGTTTACTGGGTAAGTAACATTTTTCATTTGATGGCATGAGTGGCTGCTTTCCATAGACTATAAAGTAGTCCCTGCATATAAGCTGTGGCTAGCCTGTAGGAGTTGCAGTTGACTGGAAAAGTGCTCTGAGCACTGCCTGGCCAACATGGACTTGTTGGTATGCCAATACATCTACACAATAGTGTTCAGTAAATGTATGTGGTGTGGACCATGTAGCAGCTTTACATACATCTGCTATGGGGATATTACCTAGAAAACCATATAAGCACCCTTTTTTCTAGTGGAGTGTGCCTTGGGGATAATAGGTAACGGTCTTTTGGTTTTAGCATATCAAGTTTGAATACATTTGTTTATCCATCTGGCTGTACTATTTTGATATTTGGTTACCCTTATGAGGTATTGAAAATGCTACAAAAAGTTGTTATGGTTTCCCAAACCCTTTAGTTCTGTCAATATTATACATGAGAGCCCTTTTAACATCTAGTGTGTGAAGAGCTCTTTCTGCTACTGAGTCTGGTTGCGGAAAGATGACTGATGATTTAGTTAACTAGTTAAAATGGAATTGTGACTTCTTTTGGAAGAAATTTAGGATTTGTTTGAAGAACTACTCTAACCCTGAGAATGATTCTTCTAAAGGTAAAGTCTGGAATTCACTTACACATCTTAAGCAAGTGATAGCTACTAAGAAAGCCACTTTCCGTAAAAGGAACTGTAAAGGGCATGCATCCGTTGGCTCAAAAGGTGGACTTATGAGCCTCGTAAGAACAACGTTAAGGTTCCAGGGAGGTGCTGGCGGTAACCCTGGGTGGAACAAGGCCTTTCATAAAAGCCTTCATAACTGGTATTATTATAAATAGAGGTGTGATGTCTGTTTTAGAGATATGCAGCTATAGATGGTACATAAAGATGAAGTACTAACTACAGATAGTTCACCTTAGAAAAGAAACCAAAGCAATATCTCCCAAAGGTGGAGGGTCTGTAGAGTGGGTTCTGACCAAAAGGTTGTGCAGAAGCAAATAAAGTGTCCTTCCTCCCAGAACTGAAGATCAAGGCAGTCATGCTTCATGAACATATGCACTAATGTCCACATCGCAGCCTGGCAGATATCAAGGACTGCACCCCTCACACAAACTCAGTGGTAGCAGCCTTGGCCCTGGTGGAGTGAGCTTTCAGACCTTCTAGGGGCTGCATCTTGGGCTGTGTGTAATATATATGCATGCAGAGGACTATTCACCTAAACACGATCCCTTTTCTGCACAGCTTGCTCTTTCCTTGTTGCAGAGAACCCCCACAAAAAGTAAAGTTAGTCACCCACTTGAAGGCCACTGGTAATATCTTTAGAAAAGTTTAAAGTCCTTTTCAGATCCAACTGATAAAGCTTCACTACCTCTTTCCTGAGGTGATAAGGAGCAAAGAACGCTGGTGAGTGATTGATTGCTAAACATACTAAAGAGTGGAGCTTTCTGTAATAAATCATCTCAGGACCTCTGCACCAATTTGTCTGGGGAAAAAAGTGTTGTAGGGAGGATGCAAAGAAAGTGCCTGCACTCATGCAATGACCTCACATAACTGCAATGATGAAGACAGTCTTCAAATTCAGGATACACAGAAAGCAGCAATGTTAAGTCTTGATGGTCATACAGATGAGGATTGTCAAGGCTAATTTAAGGTCCCACTGTGGCAGCACAGCCTTTTTGGGAGGGAACATGTGTGTTTAACCTTAAATAAAATGCAACACAAAAGGCAGGTGATTTGAACAAGGACGTCTGGTCCAGCAAACTTAAAAAGACTGAAAGAGCCAACAAGTAACCTTTCACAGTGCCTATTGCAAGGTCTAAGAAAAAGATTTATAGCTTCACCATTAAAGGGTCAGTGCCCTGGGCGCCACATCAGATTACAAACGTCTCCCAGTGAAGATGGATCAAAAACAGTCAACTGTCACCGCTTAGTCTCCACAACTGGATGTTTAAGTTGTGGAGATTAGGGTGGAGGTCTCAGCCCTGATGCTTAGACAGTAATGCCACCCAAAGTGGTACCTTGATCGTGGGAAGATGACCATACGCAGGGTTTCTGGGTACCACACTCTCCTTGCCCAATCTGGGGCCCAAGGCCAACTTGGGTCTAGTACCTGTTGATCGTCTTTAAAACTCTGAGCAGAAGTGAGGTAGTGGCAGGAAGGTATGCAGGGGTCAATTGTTTCATTCGTGCTGCAATGAGCCTCCAGATGTGTGTTTTTGTGGAAACTCCATTGCAGAAAACTGTCAACACTGTGGTTGACAGTGGCAAAATATCTAGCTAGGTTTCCCCTCCACTGGGAAAAGGCACCCTGCACAACCTCAGTATGCAGGCGCTTCTCATGATCTTCTATAAGTCATATGCTCAGTTTATCTGCTCAGGCATTTAAGTACTCTGCCAGGTGATTGGCGATAAGGAAAATTTCGTAACACTTCAGCTACCTCCAGAGAGACAACGCCTCTTGGCGAAGGATCCAGGGTGCCACATGGCCCTGCTTGTTGCAATGAAAATGGTATTTTCTGTGAGAACATGCACTGGCCTCCCTGACAAAATGTGAAAACTACCAAGGCTAGATAAATGGCTCATATCTCCAACAGGGTGATGATGTAAGCCCTCTGCTGAAGACAAAAGGCCTCTGATCTCCACTTCCCTTACGTGACCCATCAAAACCAAATAATGATGTGTCAATCACCAAGTTCAGCTGTGTGTGTGGAAGGGCAAGTGGACTGCATCAGGAAGACTGATCGGCTGGACAGTGTCAGAAAAGCAGTCCCGATGCTCGACCCACAGGTGCCTGACACTAAAAGGCCAAGAGATCTCCCTTCACCCTCACCTGGACAGAGTCAAACATCGGGATCATAGCCTGAATGCCCATGACTCGTTGCAGCAGGTTAGAATCCTTAAACTCCACTGTGTTTGTGATTGCTCCAATGATCAGAAGCATCTGTGATGGAATCAAATCAGAAATTGGCACGTTTAAGGTAAACCACAATGATTTTAGAAGCTCTGCCGTCATCAGGAAGTGATCCATGACTGACTGTGGTGAGCCCACCTTCAGAAGCCAGTCATTGCGGTACAAGAATACAAGAACTCATAACCTTCTTAGAAGATGGGCAGTGGCCACCACCATCACTTTCATGATCACCTAAGGGGTGCTGGAAAGGCCAAAGAAATCAAAATTTAATGAAAATGCTCCTAGCCCACTATGAACTACAGGTAATACAGTGGGAGTGCAGGGCGGACAGGTTTATGCAAACACGTGTCTTACAAGCCCAGACACCACCATTCAGTCTCTAGAGTCCAGGACAGAAAGGGCATTCAAGTTAGACGTGAGTCCACTATCGTTTTTTTAGGACGAGGAAGTATCCGGAATAACAACCACCGCTCTCCACGTCTGGTACCCTCTATATGGCACCCTTGGATAGCAACAGGCATATCTCCTTTAGAAGGATGGACAAATTCTCTTCCAAATTTGTGCTGGTGTGGAAGGGGAGTTTGGTTGGGGTGGGGGGGGAAGGCAGGATTAATCTTCATGAACTACTTGCAAGAGCCATCTATTTGAAGTGATGGATTGCCAATCCAGTAGAAGTGCATTATCCTACTGGTTGGGCATGCCTGATAAGGGGAAACAAAGTCTTTTTTGGTGGTCGTAACAGGGGAACAGGACTTGGAGGACTGGTGCCCCTGATGGGCAGTGCGCTGTCTGCTAGTTCCTCATCCACATCCCTGAAATGACTGGGCTGTCTGCTGCATCACTGACTGGGAAGTCTGTTTCCATCTATATATCAGCCCACTGGAATAGCCGCAAAATTTCCAGAACCAGTTAAGAAATTGTCTTGCAAGTGTCAACAACCCCAAGGAATATGCTGGAGCTCTGCTGTTTCTAAAGTGCTCCAAAGCATGAGTTATAGCTACTTGAGAAAACTAACTATTAACAGGTGAATTTATATGGTTTTGTAAGTTACAAATGTGAGCCTAACTATAACATCAATGTAACCTTTGTTTTTTTCACTGAATTTCTATTTTTTTTTAATAAACATACTCATTTTCATTACTACACGTTAATCCAACCACTGCTGCGCACATCCTTCGGCCATGCACAGCAGTGGTCGGCGACAGACCAACCCCCTATAAAAACCCAACTGTGCATGGCCCTCATCTGTGGGCAACATGGGTTGCCCTCAAGGCCTGGCCTGAAGCCATTTCCTGCGGCCAACCAGTCAACCTTACTGTGCACACTGCCCTTTGGCCGTGCGCATCAGGAGTTGGCCGCAGTCTGTCTCTCTGGGTGTGAGAATAGGTGTAAGAGGGTGTCTATCTGGGGGTGAGGTGGCTGCATCAGTGTCTGCGCAGGTCTGTGAGTGGGTGCAGGAGGGTGTCAGTGGGTCTATGAGTGGCTGCGTGAGGGTCTGAGTGAGGCCGTACGTGGGTCTGAGTGAGTCTGAGTAGGTGTGTGAGTGAGAAAAAGAAATTGAAAGAGAGAAAGCAAGAGAGAGAGTTTTTTAGGCTTTGATGGATGATATATTTAGAATTAACTATTTCTAGAGATGTGATGGTGCACTTGGGTCTCTGGGACGGTTGGAGGGAACGACACCCTGGCGGTAGGGAATATACCTGTCATTCTAGGACACATGATACACACTCACTACTGGACAGGTTTCTGTTGGGTCTTCTCAACAGCTCGCAGGCTCTGGAGGTTACTCATCTGGGTCAGTTTGTGTCAGATCACGCGCCAGTTCGGCTCCAGTTGCAGTGGGGAGAGACAGCCCCACGTTCGGCTCGAGGTTGGCGTATGCCCTCGGATTTGCTGACTGATCAAGGATGTCGGGAATGAGTGGGTGACACCATAAAAAACAGTATCTGGACATAAATTGGAACACGACTGTGTCCCGTGGCTTGGAATGGGAGGCTATGAAGGCAGTCATTTGGGCAGAGTGTATAAGCATGGTTGGTGGGGTGTGCAGACAACTGGAGCAGGATCTTATGGCCCTAGAGGTGAAATTGGGGGAGGTACAGCGGCTGCCTCCTGACTTTAGCACCGCTAAGCGGGAGGAGGTTAGGTTGTACAAGGAGGTGAACACCTGTTGGGACACACTAAGCAGAACAACTCTGAGAGGGTATAGGCAGCATTTGCATCGAGAAGGTGACAAAACAGGCAAACTCCTAGTGTGGATCCTGAAACGGGAGGTGGAGGCTCTGCCAATACTGGGCATAAGGGATACAGAGGGAGTGCTTCTAACGGGCGTGGCGACATTCTACGGGAATTGGCGTCCCACTTTCAAAAGGTATCTAGAGCAGGCACTATGTCATCAGCAGGGGTTGTGGAGCAGTTTCTGCAGCGGTTCCGATTGCCTAGGTTGGGCCCGGAGAGTAGGGATGCCCTTGACCTCCTGATCACTGCAGAGGAGGTGGGAGAGGCAGTGAAGGCTTTGGCAAGATCCAAATCCCCTGGTGGTGACGGTTTTCCTGTGGAGCTGTATCAGGCTTTTTCCTCCATACTTGGAGAGAGACTGTTGGAAGTATTTGAGGAGGTGCGGGGTGTGGTAGGTTACCAGAAACCATGCAACAAGGTATAGTGTGTTTATTGCTCAAGCCATCGGGGGTTGCTGCGGATCCCTCTTTGTATCGGCCGCTAACCATTTTGAACTGTGATGTTAAGCTACTCTGTAAGATCCTAGCCGCTCGACTTAGAGGAGTGACTCGGGGTCTGGTGCATGAAGACCAATGTGGGTTTATGCCGGGTCACAGTACGTCCTTTAATGCGGGTCGCTTGGTGCATGTTCTGCATGAGACTAAGGGAAAGGAATTGGAATTGGCACAGATGTCTCTCGACCTGGAGAAAACATTTGACACAGTGGAGTGGGACTATTTATTGGAGGTGTTGCAGGGCATGGGCTTTGGCTTTTGCGCATGGGTTCAACTATTGTACACTGCCCTGTGCGTCTAGGGGGAGAGACTTCGGCTGTCTGGGAGATTGGCAGGGGTACATGACAGGGGTGCCCGCTCTCGCCTCTCCTGTTTGCCCTGGCAGTGGAGCCCTTGGTGATTTGGCTTCGGGAAGAGATGGTGCAGTGGGGGATCCTGGTGGGTCGGACCGCACACGTCATTTCTATGTATGCTGATGATGCATTGGTCTATGTGCGGGATCCTCACATGTCGGTGCCGGAGTTGTTGCAGAGGATGGCTGGGATTCCAGTCTCAAGATTAATATGAAAAAATCACTTCTGTTCCCTCTTGGGTCTCTTGCTGGAGTTCCTCTGGTCGGGCTCCCTGAAGTGGCTTTGCACTGGGAGGTGGAGTGTTTTCGGTACCTGGTTATTTGGGTCGCTAACTCGGTGGATGTGTACAACACTCACGATACTGAGCTAGGAGAGGCAGGCCTGGAGCACCTGGTTACTTTTTGGAATAAGTTGCCCCTCTCTGTTATGGGTCGGGCCTCAGTAGCAAAGCTGGTGTTTTTATCCTGGTGCCTTTATCTGGTACAGAACGCCTTTTAACCGCTGCCTTCTTGGCTTTTTTGACGCTCAGATAGTCTGTTGATTTCCCTAGAATGGGTGGGCAGGCGAGGCAGGGTAGCGCTGTCTGTGCTGCAGAATGACCTAGATTGGGGCTGGGGGGGGTCCGGCAATCCCCAACATCAGACATTATTATTATGCAGTGCAGCTTCAATGTGCAGAAAAATGGTTGTCAGAGGTTGATAACTGGGAAAAGAGATTGTATGCTGGTGTGTGTGATGGGTGATCTTTGGCGCACATTCTCATGTCCGGAGGCAGATCAGACCCTGCTGCGCCTTATCTAGTCAGGACTACTGCCGGGATTTGGGAACAGGTGGTGAAGCGGGTGCTCCGGCGGGCTCCCTTTGACAGGGAATTAAGGATATAGGATCTGTCTCCGGTTCGGGATATGGCAAGGCCAATGTTGATGGAGGCCTGGCAATTGGGTGGTTGTGAGGTGGTCAGTGATATGTACCCTAATGGTGAATTTCTTTCATTTTCTGAGGCTCAGGATTTGTTTGAGGTGGGCCCTGGCCAGTTTCTGCAATATGCAAAACTTGAGTGTAACCCACAAGATCTGGGATGGTTTCCCGTTGGCCCCCAGGGCCTCCTCGATTTTGAACGGTCTTCTTAATTGGGGGCGAGGAACAATTAAAAGGTCCACAGTCAAATTATAAATTTTTTGCTCTAAGGCTTCGCGAGAGTCCCTGATACCTTGTAGTATCGTGTCCAGTGTTGTCTCCTGGTTTATTGTGCTATCCTGTGAGCTAAGCCTGGAAGGTTGTTCAGGGGGCTTAGTTGCTGAAGTTTCATCCAGATCGTGACCTTCTCGTTTTTTCGGTTTACCCATTTCGCTGTTTCTGTGGATATTTATTTATTTACGAGGACGAGGTATTTTCTTCCGTTAATAGCAAAGCATTAATAAACCAGTGGTTTGATGGGATAAACCCCTCTGGCTCTCCGCTCACCTTCAATAAGGTGTCTGTTTGGGAGGGATTGTAGTGCTGTGAGGGAGGGCTTAGTATTTGTTCCCTTCCTGCTTGCGTTAAGTCGCTGTCGAGGAATGGGGCTTCCAGAAGGGGTATGGCCAGGTCTCCCGACCCCACTCACTCAAGTGGGCGATGATTTTTCAGCCAGAAATTGTTCGTGTTTCTGCCGAGTGCTTCTTTATATTCTGGGGTTCCACTGACTTCCTTTGGTTGTGGTTTTATTCTTGGGTTTAATTAATTTCTGGTAGTGCAGTATATATTTGGCCAGGAGCAGTTTCTTGATTTAGAGTGGTGCGGTCAGTTACAAGGCCCCCTACACCTCGCTATTATGGGACTGCAGGCTGTGGTGTGGAATACGATTTGCTCTGCTACAGCCGGGTGGGCTGTTTTAAGCAGGCTCTTTCATGCGGTCGCGCTTCCCCCCCTCCTCTTACCACGTTTCTTATTCGATCTCTGCCACTGCTCTGGACTCCCCCTTGGGGAGAAGGATCCGGATTGCTGTGGTCCCGAAGCGTTATGCGCCCTCCTCCCGGAGGAGCGATCCGCTGGTCTGGTTCCAAGTCGCGGCCGCCATCTTGTTTTCAAGCGGGCGCGAACTTCAGGCTCCGGTTCCACCTCCACTGCCGCTCGTTATCCTCCAGTAGCGCTCCCGCAAGTGGCGTGAGCCGTTATGGGTAGGTGGCACCGGCCAGAGCTCCGTTCTGGGCTTTGTTGCGGCAGGATTAACTGGGCCCCGTTCACTGCTCCCGGAGCGCCGCGCTTAAGCGTGCGGCTTCATCGGCTGCAGGCAACGCACCCCCCCCCCAACCATTCCTGTTGATGCCAGAACAACTTAGAAAGCAGGTCTGAGGCAGCACGGGCTCCCCGAAGGGCAGATGGCTGGAGCCCGACCTGAAACAAGCAGCGAGATTGCTAAAATAGGAGAAGCGTGAACAACAACAATATTGTCGAAAAAGAAAAGATTGAGAGAACCAAACTGAGTCGAAGTCCGAACCAGACGGCAGAGAGAAAACAATCTAACAAAGGAGTTGATGCCCATGTGCAATATCACCAAAATATGCGGTACTGTGAGCTAGCCAAGATACAACACTTACTGATGGTATATGTGGACATGTGAACATGTCTCTATATTGTGAAGTTTGTGTTGGTATAATACATAGTTTTGCTAGATTTGTAGGAACCATATAATATCACCATCTTTTGTGTGTTTGATTTTTTTGTTCTGACCTGTAGTTAAGAGCTCCACTGTTAGAAAGCCTGACTGTGTGAACATATAGGAATAGCATAGTTTTTGGAACCTATTTGTGTTTTTATACATAAAGCCTACTTTGGAAGGATGCGTGTTGATGTACAGCTCCTGGTAAATGTACTGGCTTGACTGACAGGCCCCTGGATAAAGCCCAAACTCAGATCTTCTGTGTTTTCAGTGCTAAACGTTCTCAAGCTTGTGCCACCTTCATTTAGGTACAGTATTGCGGTCATATGATTAAGAATGCGGTTTATCATTAGAGATGACAGAAGTCCTTAAGAGCCTGATGAACTGCTCTGAGCTCAAATAACTGATGTGATGACGTTTCTTTTTTGTCATGTAATCGTGCACAAATAAGGGGTAATAGATGGGCTCCCTACCCCGACAGTAACTCAGTCATCACTACTGTTTGCACTGGATTTTCCTGCAGATTGTTAGTCTTGCATCACCAGGACAGAGATTGTTTTGCCGTCAAAAGGAAACAGTGAAGTTAAGGTGTGTAATACAAAAAGAGATGGATGTTAGAAGAAAAAAAAGTAAGACACAAAAATCTGGAGGGGAATAGCTGCACAGGCTTAAGATTAAGTTTACAGAGGAGTATAGACAGTAAAGACAGTGTAAAAGGATAATATAACACTTCTCTGGAGCTTTTAAGAATGTTTCTCAGTCAAAACACTATTTCAATGGGCTTAGAAAGCAAAGCAAATGTTACTTACCTGACAAGTACGCAACCTTTTCTTTAAGAATTGGCAAAACGTCCATAGCTTTCATTTCATCATCTCTGCAAAAACCTGAAACATAAATGAAAACTACTGAGTCAACAGTCAACTTACCATTCTTAGGTGTTGCCTAACATCTTTTAGTGGTCTTGTAGGAGAAGGCCTAGTGTGTTCTATACCAAGAACCTACAGTGGACTTTGGCACAACCTGTTGCTCAACACTGATTACCTTTACGGTCACTCTTATTTGCTTATTTATTATTCAAAGACTTTCCTTGTCCATATTGTATTGGTTTCTCTCCTTTATCCCTCCCCTGGAGCATAGTCTCTACCATCCCTTTTGATTAGATATCTTGTAATATTGAACTGCTCACTTTTACAAGCCACTTTTGTATTTCTTACAGCACTCCATGAGAGTGCATATATTTCTTAGCTTTCTCCCTCGTGTGAAGCTTCCATTCCTCAATATTCCATCCCTCCAGCAGCTGTGTCGCTCCTCCATCATCCCACTCAAAACCATTCTTAACTTTCTACATTCCTCCCTGCCTTTTTCATAAGCTGATTTGGCCTCGCCTGCTTTAATCACCTCCTTTTCTCCCTTCCCATTCCCCGCTTCTTCCCCTCCACACACTCCTCTGTTGGTGTCCCACTTCCTGTAGCAACTTTTTTTTTTTTTTTTTTTGGTAGGGGTGGACCCAGCAGCAAATTGCTGCCAGTCTGCTCTGCCTTTCAAAAATCAATTTCTCCTCAGTCAAATTTAGTTGTTTATATTAATTTACTGATCTATCTTGGATGTGGAACTAGAAAACAATGCACTTTTTTTTTTTTTTTAGGTGCAAGCATTTGCGGTGGTGCATGTGCTTGCTTGTGAAATGACGCAGTCTCTGTACCTGCCGTACTTTCACACTTTTTTTTGGTTGAAACCATTGGCAAAACCAATTGGTCCAAATGGCAACACCAATTAGCTTTGCCAATTCTTATGTTTCACTGGTAGCCTACAGAACATCTGGTCTGTTTAGCACAAGTTTGTTTACACTACAGTGTGTTGGCAGTCTCAATGAACTCTATGAGCACAGTTTTTTGGACATTCATTTAAATGAGCAACAACGTCATGAAGTGGGTGTGCTCAAATTCAGAGTTACCATTGAAACTTGAATAGGAGCTGTATGTTTTGCTGCATGTTACATTTCAATGAAGATTATTATTTTGACTGACTACCAACTGTTACTAAAGCTCAGAGGTGAAAGCTCATGACTGACAAATACATCGAAACAGCCTTTACCACACAAGTTAAGTATATTTAGGGTAAGCATATGTATGTATGTGTGTGTGTGTCTATTATATTTCTTACAAATAACTGTAAGGCTAATTTAGGGGTTTATGGGAGGGTAATGGTAAATGGAGGCTAGAGTAATTTTAGGACTTAATAGTGGGTAGTGTTGTATGGCGGTACTGGTAATGTTAGAGTTTAGGGGTGGGTAGTGGTAAACGGCAATAAGGTTAGTTTTAAGGTTTAGGGGTGGGTAATGGTAAAGAAGGGTGGTAGAGATAATTTTAGCAATTAGGGGTGCCAAGGGTAATTTTAGATTTGGAGTGGCAAAAATAATTTTAGGGTTTAGGGCTGGATAGTGGTAATGAGTAGTAGGGGTCCTTTTATATACATCGTATTATATCTTTCCAAACTTTGTGAAAGAAAAAGGTGGCACAGCAATCCATCCAAATGGTGAATAATAATTCTTTTATTTTCGTTTTGTAAGTGCAGGTATGGTTGACGTGTGACAGCAACAGCCTTCCACAGGACCAGAGTCTATTATGTTCAGAGTGTCGTTTAAAGGGATAGCTGTCCCATCTACGAACACCTAATTTAAAAAGACTGGACTGCACATTGTTTACATTTTTGGTTTCTACTTCTTTCTAACGTTTTGCTGTTTATCCTGATCTGCCATCATTCATGTATAGCCACAGTCACATAGTTAAGTTTTTGGAAACCAAACAAATCATGTTGCTGGCAGATTTAAGGTCATAAATTATTCATCCTAAATACTATAATAGAATACATATTTTAAGATTTCACACTACGGTAAAGTGGCCCATCTTTAAAACTTCTACACACTGGATGATATTGTCGACATATTTCGAAGTTCAAAACCCACAACTAATTCTATGGTTGGTTTACAACCTCATGAGTCAACATACTTTTCGGATCCAACATCAATCAAATCATACACATCTAATCATAATGATATTATGTCCCTGTATATTCCACTTCAAACTTTTTTTTCTTTAAAATATTAAAAACATAAAGCTCATATCCCATATATAACCAAAAAAGGCTGACAAAAATAGATGATTAAATCTCAAGACATTCATCAATATTGTACCCTCTATGATTTTCCTTCATTATGATCTTAAAATTACAAATACAAGATCCTCCAAGTTTACCAGGAAAGTTAAAAGTAAAGAGCTGTCTATGAGGGGCAATGATATAAAACAATAAGTGCACCTCATTGGGGCTATAATGTGAGAACATTTTGCATACACTACTTAACTCTTTAGATGCATGATGTAAAATGCTAATGCAACTACCTGAAATGGAGTAAAGTATTCTCGTAAAGTGCAAATCCAAATTAACCAAGTTACGTGTATCACCTCTCAATTTAGTTATATGATTGAGTCTTGATGTGTACTTCCTTTCAAATCGACTACTTCACTCTCTTGGAGTGCACAATCTAACACGCTGATGCTTCTACCAGAGTTGAAATGTGTTGCCTACATTCCACATCTCAATCAAAATAACTACAGCATGTTAAAGTGCTATGACAACAGTGTTTCCTACCAATTGGTACAGCATTTATGGCTCATTGGGACAAGTCAAGAACCGTCACAGTGCAGATTACTACTTTCTCAAACTAGGCTGAAGCGATGAACCCTACATAGCATACCCCACAGGATGTCAACATGTAAGTGATTCCTTAAGAAGATCTTCATCCTTCACCTGTCACATATTAACAATCTAGATTGCTCTTTTACATTAGATATAGAAATTTAAAGCACCAAAATCTTCAAGTGCATATTCTGAAGGTGAATGCCTTGTCAAGCAAATAATTATGTTAAAAAGGATGTCCCACTTTACAATAATGTAATTTCATATAATCTCATTTTATAGGTGGACATGGAGTTCAGCAGTGGACATGGAGTTCAGCATCTATATTCAATCTCCAAGGGATATCTGTTCCCATCAAGACGATCAATTTCGGTTCTAACCTTCTCAAAGTTAATTATAGGTCTCCTCCTCTTGATTTCCTAGGGATATGTTGAACCCCATAGTATATGAGACCCATTTGCTCCCACTTTCCATGTCCCAAATATGCTTTGCCACTGGATAAGTAAAGTCCTTATTATTGATTGCATGTAGGTGTTGTAGAATCCTCAATTTCAACTTGCTTACAATGCTGCCAAAATATTTCTCGCCGCATCCACACTATCACATATACTACATGTGTGGTCTTGCATAATTCGTTCCTTGATACCCTTTCTGGGCACCATGGAGTTCAAACATCAACTTATTGCAACCAAGTTCACAGGATTTACATTTGGGGCATCTCCAGAACCCATTTTGTTTGTCTTTTAGCCAACTGTATGTATTTACTTTCAACTCCGGCATAAAGTAATGTGTCAACAAGTCTTCTAAAGAGACAATCTTTCTATATGTTATTTGTGGTACTTCAGATAATACTGAAATTAAGGGATTCATCCATTACCACAATTTTCATATTTGTTTTAATCAAATTCTTCATTTCAGAATTTGACGTGTTACGATTCAAAATATATATGTTATGTTCTCTTGGTTTTCTTTTTCAAAATCAAGATGTTGTCCCTGTTATTTTCTTGTGCTCTCTTTAGTGCATCACTCAAGACAACTTTCCTTAATCCTTTCAAACTCGACCATGACTTGATTTTCACAATATCCTTGTTTTGAACAAATTAATCAAATTCACCATAGGGCACACTCCATGTAAGGGCTTTTGGGTGTATGATGTTTGTGTGTAATATGCTGTTTCAACTGGTAGGATTTCTATGAATCTTTAAACAGATTTTCTGGCCTCTGATCTGTATTTCAATATCCAAACAGCTGATCATATGCGAGCTGATTTCATAGGTAAATTTAAGAGTCTCATTATTATCATTCAATGATTTGATGAAATCCTCCAATTCTTCTCTGCTACCTCCCAAAATTATAAAAAGGTCTTCAATGTAGTGGACCCAAGGTTTCACTTTTCCCAGTCAACTGAAATGTTGTTATGGCCATACAGTTTCAGCCTGCCATCATCCCATCATTAAGTTTGCATATGTGGGAGCAAATGAAGTACCCATGGCTGTGCCATGGATTTGCAAATAACAGCAACCATCAATCAGCATTTGCAATGCAATCTGTCTTTCATTTGCTAGAATTAGAGCTCTTGGCAATGTAACTGCATAACTAGACTTTTCTTGCCACATACATTGGTTAACCCTGTCTCATAATTTGGTCCTCTCCTGCCACATAATTTGAGTGTACCTGCATATAACTAAAGCACTTAAATTTACATTTTTCCTCTATGAGCACAAAAAAAATGAAAATGTTGCCATTTAGATATAAGCAGCCCTTGGCAACATCACTTATACCTGAAGATCTGATTGTAATGGTAATATTTCACCTCTAAAATGTGAGGATAAGTTTGCATTCACACCAAAGCGTTATTAACGAAAGACAAACATTTTCCCAATTATTGCCACTTTTCTCACAATACTGAGACACTGTTTTCTTTGCAGCAATTGGGATTAATTTGTACTTTATTCGCCTCACTGCTGCTTTTAAATATATAAAAAGCTCCTGCATAATATATCTGATGGAGTTTTGTTCTTTCTCAGCGGGATAAGAATGCCGCATTTTGGATGCCACATTATCAGCAGAGTGAAGGCTGTGACCTTCCAAGCAGGGTTGGGATGGTTCCTTTCACCCTTGAGCGTACACTGCTGTGAGCCTGCTCCACAGTCAAGAGATCCTATTCACCACAAACCTGTCTGCTAATTATTTCTAAATGCAGATTTTATTAAGCCTTAAATTTCAGTAATATGGGGCTGTTTGGGTGGAGACACAAAAGGCAACCTGCTTTGTCTTCTTCCCGCAGGATTGTCTAAGATGTGAAATAACAGCAGAGCCCATTAGGCAGAAACAGATCCCTGAAATAGGACTTTACTGCTTTGGTTTGATGCCACCGACGAGCACGTACTGCTTGGCTCCACTGCACGTACTCCTAGTTGTTTTTTGTTTTAGTTCAGATCGTGACACAAACTGTTAGGAGCCAAGCAACTTCTTAGCAGTGCTTTATTCACACAAATGTCCAGTCTTTCCTGCACTCCAAACTTCAGGTGGAAGTGAGTTTTACCAAAATGTATCTGATTGTTACTTATGTCATTAACAAGGAAAAAGCAACATGACACGCAGGGGAGGCAAGGTTGCCAGGACAAGCAGATGATAAAGCACCTTGGAGGTAAGGGGTTTCATGGGGGGAAATTACACCAGGGACAGCAACATGGAGCACAAGAGGGCGGAAGTTGTGAAGGCAAGAGACAAGAGACCAGCACTCTCCAATACCGCAGATCGAGCTCCTACGGTATGAAACTTCAAAGCGCCATAGAGCGCGAAGGGAAGAGAGAAAATAAAAAAATAGTGCTTGGGCACTGGTATACTCAACCTAAAAAGGAATATGTTGTGTGTTAAACAAAAATCCAACATCTCCATTAGACTGATGGACCTTGACTTCATATAGTATTCAGGGGCTTTCATATCATCAGTGTGTTAGATAGATGTAAAAACTAACATCTCTGGTGGCCATCAGATAGACTACCAGAGGATGCTACTGATCGTATTAAAAAAATATGTGGAGAGTCTCAAATATGATGGTAAATTGAGGACATAAGGGAACAAAAAGATATCAATATATCTTGAGGTATTTTACAAAAGCACCCCCATAGAACTCAGAATGGAGTGACCAGGTAGATTCTAAATACTCCTGTGGACCTTAGGCAAAAAATAAATGCTTGGTGATATGGGAAAGCCTGTCTTAATGTATTTATATTCTTCTTCATACAATAGACCGTCATCTTTCCACAATATTCCGCAGTTGTCTCTGTCTTCAGTTTCTCATAGTGTTGTTACATCTTTAATTGTCTACTGGCTTGTAAAACAGATTTATGGCAGTCCAAAATTACAATATTTCCATGCTTCTCTGAGGTTTTGATTATTATATTTGAATCCTCCTGAAGAACTTTTAATGCAAACCAGTCATCTTCAGCTATATTCGTTCTTTTAAATTTAATTTCTATTTTTGTTGCTTGCTAGTCCATTTAAATCTTCTACCATTAAGCCTTGAAAAAAAATCATTCTTATAGTCAGCTGCCAACTGTGAACAAAGATGATTTGGGTTTACATTTGATGTTCTTTTTTTTATTAGTTGGGATCCCCATAATCTCACAACAGTCCTTATTAGATAGTTCTTTGACTCTATGAAGTACCTTTTCATCATTCGATTGATTTCCCAAACTGAGAAGTGCTTTAAAGCGGTGTTTGTTCTTCTTAGTAATGATCAACTTGTAAGGACTTTCTTGGATTTTGTGTCTGTTTTTCCTCAGTAAAAAATACATCTTTCATTTTAATTTCCAGAAAAACTTATATCCATTCTCGCAGTTGCCAGGTTAATTTGTTTATCCAGGCAGAATGTGAAGCCCTTGTTTAATAAGCTTAGATGTTTAACCTCCACTTTCTTTTAAGTTCATCTTGTGTCTTTCCTCTTCATCATTTTCCTTTTGTATCTTCTCTTTGATCTCCTGGTTTGGTAGATTTAAATTTTCTTTGAAAATCCCCTTACTTGCTGTCTCATACTTATTTGATAGTCTCCTTTCCCGGGAAAAATCCAGTTTGCGGTTTGCAAAAGAAGTACCTTATATCCCCTGAGCTCAGAGCTCACCTCTGAGCTCTCCTCATTGGAGAGGATTGTATCTTTATCTTATGTCTTCGCCATAACATGTCTCCTAAAGAATGAATCAAACCTCTTCCCTAAGGTGTATATTCTTGCCTTTCTTGCTTGTATCTCCGATTCATGCTGTACAGGTTTCTCTTCAATAATCTCTAGAGTGTCTTTTACTTCCTCTATACTTTTGCTTTTCTCTAGTTTTTCTTTTTTTTTTTTTTTTCCTAAGACTGCTGCCAATTTCAATTTAGCATGTATCATTAGAGTTCTGATAAGTTTAAGAAAGCACTCTGTTTTGTCTGATTGCCATTGTTTCAGGAGATTCTCATTTAAGTCAATGCATGTCAGCAACTCTAATATTCTAAGTTCACTAGGAAATTGCTTTTGTTCAATGTATTTAAAAAAAATTGTTTTAAGATTTATCATTTCCCATCATTTATTCATTTCTGCTGAGCATGCTTGTTCCAGTTATTCTATCAATTTCAAAGGTGTTTTTCATCCATTTTGTGTCCAATTAATTGATTTCCCAAATCAAAGTGCTAGACCTTCTATTAGTCATATTTCGAAGTCAACTACTCTGCCTGCACTCAGTCACTTTTAAGGAATGCCGAAATTGAAATGGATAGCTTGGCTCAAACTATATATATCTTCCTTTCATCATGTCTCTAGTGCACTTTAAATAAGATAATCGTTCCACTGGGAAAATGCTCTCCTAACACTAAAACGTAACTTGTATGCCTGCAGTATGATGAGAAGATCTGATTTGGCACAGGGATTTGCCCCGCCCACCACATACACACACATATATACACACACACACACACACACACACACACACTATCTACTAGCAGTCGCCAGTAGTTAGTTATAGTAAGAACTTAAGTTTCCAAAGGGAAAGTATTTTTTTGACTTGGCTATATCTTTGGCACTGTTTGATGAATCTTAATGCAATTTTCCACCACCCAAAAAAAAAAAAAGTGCCCTCTGAGGTCTTCTTTTACATGGATATTTTTGGGGTGATCCGTCAAGCGAGGGCTGAGAAAGGGGGGGGGGGGGTCGTCAAAAAAAGCATATTTGTCATGTTCATTCCCATAGGAATTTTAGACAAACTGCTGAATGGAATTACACCAAATTTGGCAGTAAGGTAGCACTTGGTCCAGAAAGCACCCTTTTTTTGTTATTTGGTGTAAATCCATTCAGTAGTAGATAAAGAAAAAGACATTTGTAAACTGGGCAAAGCCTAAGCACAGATCTCATGGTGAGATCTGAGTGGCTATCAGCACTTCAACCAATAAGGGCTGGCAGCCATCCTGGGACTAATATACATGATAGCACCCTACTGAAATGCATTGTAATGAATGCCAGCTTTTGAGGGTCACAAAAAGAAGAATGTATAAAGGGCGATGATACATTTTAGTTCCAATAAAAATCATGTGTTGATGGTACCATACTAATTTTGGGAATTGTGGTGTGTTCCAAGGTTATTTTACCGTGCTGGGATTTCATGAGTCATGCTTGAGAGAATTGATTTTTCATGATTTTCCCGTATAGGTTATGGATGGTGCTCCAGAAGCTAAAATGAGTGCACATTTTCTGTAAATTAAAACTATCTTTCTAAGCCATATTAGAATAGAGTCTAACATTCTCAGTAAAACGTGTATTTCCAAAAGGAGCAGCCTGTCAGTTGTTTAGGTTGTGTTTTACTACAGCCTCCCAGAGTGTTCTAAAGAACAACCTGAGCGCAGTATTATTTATGACAAAAGTGCGACACAGCTGAAGCCATCTTGATTGAATCAAACGGATAAAACGTAAATTTTTTATTTAAAAACAAACAAAATGAGGGAGTGCATTTTGTCATAGAAATTACGGTTAGTGCTAAACAATTCTGACAAGCAGACTGAAACATGCACTTTCAACACCAGAAGCAGACTGCCAGATAATTCCCTGGTGATCAGCGGCTTTATTACAATGTTCTAATAAGCAACTAGAGTGCTAACATTCTGAATGTATGTCAAAAGTGTGACAACTTGATTGAAGTGAAGTCAAGCATTTTCTACTGGAGATACTGCAGTAAATGAGGAACTTAGGAAGCTTCTTAACAAATAAGTACCCCAAGATGGCCACCAGAGGAAAAAAGAGCCCAAATAAAGCACAAATATCACCCAAATGTAGCCTAAGTATAATCCAATGACCTGTGCAAAACACTTAATTTCTGTGTTTTTTTGCAGTTTTAAGTAGTGCAGACTAGAACAAAGGTATTGGATTGCTTTACAAGAGCATCTGTTACATTATACAAGGGCACGTTCAGTTTGGTTTTAGGCATGGGGAGATTAAGTGATTTGCCCAGATTCACAAGATGTCGAGCTGGTGCAGAAACTTAACCCTGCTTCCCCAGTTGCAAAGTCTGGCTGTAACACCACATCCTCTCCTCTAAGTGAAAAATATAATCAAGTGATCAATTGGATAAAAAAAAAAAAAAACACAAAGGTAGCAAATAATTGTAAGTGCTTTGTCACTATTTGAGAACTCAGAAAATATGACCTCATTTTAGTTTTTTAGAGCACTAACCATAATTTCAAGGGGAATAAGACCTCATTTTTATAATAATTTCTAAAGGAAATTCTTTAGGTATTACAGTTTTGATTACATCAAGATGAAGGTCAGGTGTGCCGTACTTTTGTATAACAAAATATAGAATGTTAGTTCTTAGTTCTTATGTCTAGTTGTTCATTAGAATACTGTGGGGAGGCAGAGGTCGGGAGCACAGACTTGGATAATTGAGGGAAGGGAAAAGGGTGCAGAGTCAACAAGTTGACCACACTGGGCAGGCGGGAGGGGCAGTGGCAGAAGAACGAACCATGGAGGGCAGGGGATTTAGGGGGCAAGGGCAACAAACCAGCCAGGCAGGATAGGCAAGAGAGGCTGTGGCAATAGAACAGACCACTTAGGGCAGAAAGAAGAGTTGGTAGCAGTACAACCATACATGGTAACATAACCGATTCAGGCAGGAGACACCCAATATTTTTAAGCCCCAAAGGACTTTATTTTATTTGTCTCCTGCCTAAAATCTCCTTTTTAATTTAAATCAATGGGAAAAAATTAATTAGCAGGTTTTTTTCTTCTTTTTTTACAAAATCTCCTTCTTACCAAGTTCAAAATGTTGGCATGTATGGTACATTGGATCATGGAGTGCAGGAGGAATGGGTAAAATACATTGTAGGAGGCTGGCTCTGTTTATGGTATACACCTATGGTGTGGCACCCTACACTGAGTCCAGGCAACCCTTACAGATAGTGTTTAGGTGTCCAGATAGCAAAAGCTCTCTGGTGGTATCTGTGGTAAGCAGCTAAGGCTTATCTAGGAGGAATCTAAAGCCATTGCAATACCACAATAGTCAGTCAGTAACTGTTCACAAGAAAGAACCACACAAGGAGTTGCAAAAATAAATAATTTCTGTATTACAACACTAAAGACTATACTAACATCGGTATATCTCCACACAAAATATTCACTTAGTAACAATCAGAAACAGCAATGGAGTCCTGGGGGGAGGGGGGGAAACCAAATACAAAAAAAAAAAAAAGTGGTATAAGAATGGAGATGCCCAACCAAGGTGAGTGTGTTAGGATTCCAGGGTCTGGGGGAGTACGAAAATACCAGAGGTAAGTTACTGTAATCCCAAAGGTGCCTGGATGCAGAATTGTTATCAAACTGGGTGCCCCATAGGATAGCAAAGGACAGTTGTGATTGGAGTTTATAGATTCAGGACCCTCCCAGGTGACCTTAAGGAAAACAGTTGGCACAAAGAATGTTGGAGAGTGCCCCCACCCGTGCATACCCAGAAGACCAGAGTAACTACATCAGGGAGCCCAGGTGCATAGGGGCGAAGTGACGCTGGAAACCCTTGTTGGAGTCAAAGGAATTCTCGGTTGTCCAGCTGCTGTCGTGACCTATGGACTACAGAGGTGGATTACAGATGGGAAGAATCGGAAAAAGAAGGGAAAAGAGTCCATACCAATCAAAGATGTCCAGGCAGTGCAGGAAGGCTATGCCCACCCTCTTGGAGGTTAAGTTCTGGCAGGACAATAAAGGAAGAAGTCCAACTGAAGAGTCCAGGAGGATGCAGCAGATCCTTGGAGTTACCCATGAGCTGTCCCACATCGGTTACCAGAGTGCAGGAGGGTCAATGACCAGCAGGGTCACCAATAAGTCATGGCAAACGTATATTGTAGTTGCAATGTAAGTTGTAGGTTTTTGAGGACCAGTAAGGTCCTAGTGACTCAACCCTTGGAAGAGAGTCAATGGAGACCTTCAGCAGGAGGTAAAGCCAGCTGGAGCCAATGGAGCCCCAAGAGTGATCCACTGGCAGCAGGCACAGGGAATTGCACAGAAGCCTCAACAGCACAACTATCAGGAGTCCCACACTGCAGGAACTGCAGACTGGAAGCTCATCTTGGAGTTGCAGAGTGCTGGAGGCTGTGGCTTCCTGGAGCCTAAAGATCGCCTTGGTGGAAAAGCAAACAATCCTTGGCAAGAACAACAGTCATGGTACACAGGGGTTCCGTTCCAGTGGCTGCAGCAAGGGCCCACAGTCTCCTGAGTGGATCAGAAGACAAGGGGGGCCCGAAGAGGACCACAGAACCACCACCTTTGTTGCAAGAGCCTTTCGATGTCAGTAGTATAGCAGGATCCAGCAGCCAGTCTTCATTGGCTTGGGGTGCCTGCAGATGCAGGGGAGTGACTTTTTCTCTCCAAGGGAGATTCCTTCTTACTTCTTGGATGCAAACAGAGTCCTTGTGACCCTGGAGAATGCACAGCCACAGATGTTGCAGAAATCTTACAGGAGCTGGAGAAACAATGTTGCAGTGGGAGCCCTCCCAACTGGATACAGTCTTGTTTCAGTTCCAAGGCAGACCAACAGCAGTTCCGGAGGCCAGAAGCCGAAGAGTCTTGCAGAGAGTTCCTGGTGTAGAGTCTTGCTTGACGAATCTGAGGACCCCACCCTTAGGGAGCCCTCAAGTAACCCTAAAAGGGGGTTGGTCACTATCTGCAGTGATGCCCTTAGAGTGGGTCAGGGACGTCATCTACCAGGCCTAACCAGTCAGATGCTTCCAGGGGCCCCTGCCTACCTTGTTTCCAAGATGACAGAATAAACCGGCCATCTGGCAGAGCTCTGAGCACCTCCCTAGGGGATGAGCTGGACAGGGGAGTGGGTCACTCCCCTGTCCTTTGTATGGTTTCACACCAGAGTTGAAACAAGGGGTTCCTGACCTGGTACAAACCAAATTATGCATGGAGGACACCATATGTGCCCTTTAAAGCAGTCTGGTGGCTCTTAGAGGCCACTCTACCCCAACCCATAGGCACCTATATTCAAAGGGAAAGGAGGTAACACCTCTCCCTTGCAGGAAATCCTTTGTTCTGCCTCCCCCTTTTTGAGTCAGGTTCACCAGCAGGAGGGCAGAACAGTGTCTGAGGTCACAGCAGTGTGAACTGGCAGCTACACCCCACAAGGCTGTACAGGCAGAACTGGGTGACCTCCTAAGGAACCGCTAGAGCACATGGGATTGGGCAACTAGCCCTGAAATCGGTGTAGTTGCATGATTCCAACATGTTTGATACCAATCACGCCTAGGTTCGGAGAAGCCATTATGTAATCAGACCACTTGTGTTAACCAGTGTCCACTAAATACCTTAAGATGGCTTCCCCACACTTAAAAACACCAGACTCCATTCTTCTGGCTTTGTAAGGGCAGCCTGCTCATGCCCGTTGGCTGAAGGGCCTACCAGAGGGATGACTTACAGTGTCCAAGTGCAATGACTGCGATATAAAGCAAGCCTTATATTTAAAGTGAAAGGTGCCTGCACCATTTCATGCAGGCTGCAATAGCAGGTCTGCAGACAGTTTGCCTGGACTTTCCTGGGTGGCATAAAACATGCTGCAGCCCATGGGAGTCTCTTGGCACACCAATGCCCTGGGTACCCATGTACCATATACTAGGGACTTAAACGTATGCACCAGTATGCCAATTGTGGGTTTAAAGGTTTACCAGCAACCAAATTTAGAGGAGAGAGCATAGACACTGGGGTCCTGGTTATCAGGATCCCCGTGTACTACAGTCAAAACATACTGCCATCAGGAAGAAAGTGAGCTTAACCAGGTCACAAAGATGCTACTTTCTTACAGATATGAATTTGGATAACAGACGGCAGGGGGGGAGATGGGCACGTGCACCAAACTGACCTTATGTGGCAGGTGGCAGGGGTTGCAGCAGCACAATATACCCCACTGGGCAAGCAGGATCGCAGTGCAGCACAACAGACCATGGAAAGTAATAGGCAGGGACAGGGCCACGCACATGGACATCAAAGAGCAGAGGGGAAGAGGCAAGGGCAGAAAGCTGACCATAGTTGAATGACAGAAGGGCCAGTTGCTGTGTAACAGACCATGAAGGAGGGAGGGGGCAGGGGCAAGACAAAGGACCAGACAAGGCAGGAGGGAGAGGATATAAGCCTGCACATGGAAAACAAAGGACGGGGGCAAGGGGGCAGGAGCAGCGAGCTGACCAAGGAGGGCAGTCATGAAGAGCAGGGCTCTGGAAGCACAACACATCTTGGAGGACAAAATTAAGACTATAATGGCACAAACGCAGACAACGGAGGGAAGGTGGGAGGACGTCAGAGGCAGCAAGCTGATAAGACCATGCATCGCAAGTGGGAGGGGTAGTGGCAGCACAACAGCCATGGTGGGCAAGAAGGGACAGGGATGAGGCATGCAAACAAGGGGTACATGGACATTATAGTTAGAAAATAGAATTTAAAAAATGTATTAGTTCAAGAAAATCAAAGGTTACAGGGAAATTATAGTTAGGTTCAGATTTTACATGCACAAAACCATAGAAATTCAGCTGTTAGAGTTATTTCAATTAACTAACTCGTGCCCTTAGGTAACTGTAACTTGCGCCTTTGCCATCTACTGATAATTACCCCAGATATTACATCACTCATGCCATTTTCTATGACATCATTGATAATATCACTTCACTACTGCAGGAAAATTATTGATGAGAAAACTGCATGCCGGGTGCACGAGTTACAGTTACCTTGGGGCAGCAGAATGTCAATGGTTTTGTGCTTATAAAATCTGAACTTAACTAGAATGTCCCTGTAACCTTTAAACCTTTCATTCTTTTAGTGAATATATACACACACATATATTATATATATATATATATATATATATATATATATATATATATATATATATATATATATAAGGACCTGTGAACAAGGAGCTAGCGCTCCAAAACGCGTTAGGATTTCTTTCGTTTAAGTAAAAACACGCTTTTGCATGGAGTCACGGCTCGTTTTTCGTCGTGGGATTCTGATCTTGTGATGTTTGGACAACGTTTGAAGGATTTACGAGGGGCTGCTGCCCTACCAATGTAGAGCATAGGCATCTGCATGGTAAAGACATGAATTGTTACAACATACAACCAGAAATGCAGTGAGGTTAAAGTCACAAGTTTTAACTGCCTCAAGGCAGACTCAGCCTTACAGCCTTCTGAGGTCTGTTACTGATCATCATGAAGTAATATTATCAACTGTTATTTACAGTTTTTAGAAGCAGCTCAAGGGCTACATAAAAAATAAGGCATTGTTTGTACTTCACAAAAAAGCAAAAAGGTGCTGAATTCCTTTTGCCCAGGGCTTACTATTTGGGGTTGAGGAAAATATGTTTGCCCATTTACTGTATATATACACACACACCACACAAGGATTGCCTGCTGCTAGGACAGGTTGTGCATCTTATGTACAAGATATTAAAAACTATAGTCATGATTCATCAACAAACATGCACTCACACAAATATGTGGTAAAGGTCGACAATATAATACCACATTTAGATGTCAAAGTGCAGTGCTACCTGTATGGTAAAAGCTTGCGTAGTACTCAGTCGAGGCTCGCTGCGCTCACAAGGGGCGAGTGCAGCGCGCAGGAGTGGGGGCTGGTGGGGGTAAAATGTAATATATTTTTTTATTTTATTTTTTAAACATACCTGCTCTGCTGCTGTGCCGCTCCTCTTTCTCCTGCTGCTGCAGGCACAGGCTCCCAGCCTGCCCTGTGGCCAATCCAGACGCTGCTGAGAACAGCATCAGGATTGGCTGGGAGCCTGTGTCTGCTCTCTCCAGCCAGGCATCACAGTGCTGGGCTGAAGAGAGCACACTGCGCATGTGTGTTTGGCCGGCCCGAGACAGCCGGCCAAACACACATGTGCTCTGAGGGGAGTACACAGTGAACTCCCCTCACTGCTCATCACCTCCAATGCCCTGCCACTTTACCAACGAAAGGATATTAAAGACAGTTTATTAACCTTTTGTAGTGAAAGGTTAGGCAGCTTCTGCTGCTGGCGGGGAGGGGGCAATGCTCCTCCACCCTAACGGAGGAGCCAACGCTGGTGGTACACACACACACACATACACACACACACACACACACACACACACACACACACACACACACACACACACACACACACACACACACACACACACACACACACACACACACACACACACACACACACACACACAACTGTGAAGCTAGATGAGAAGACAACCCTGAAAGTTAAGCAGCAGTGGTAAAATGTCCTACAAGGTCCACAAACTAATAGTGAATGGAACCTTACATTGCCATGTGAAGATGATACTGAGTAATGTGACATTCAAATGAATATACTTTAATTTCTACATCATACAATTTTTCCCCAAGTTTTATCCATTTTTGTTTTAGTAAAGAACTCAAAAACAAAACAGTAGGATACATACATTATATCTACAAGAGAAATGCAGCAATCATCAAAGCAGATGTACCAAATAAAATGCCCAGAGAACGATAAGCACAGTGTTCTAAATGTAAATGTGACAACATACAGAGGAAAAAGACCAAACGCCTACCTAAAAATTGCTAAAAGTGTAAACATTACATAGGTCCGAAGGGCTGCAAATGATAGGCCAAACTGAAAATAACAGGTAAAAAGAAAAAAAGAGGACCCGTCATGTGGACCAAGCTCATGTACTAGACATGACAAGTATATATACACAGTTATGTATGAAGCCGTACCCGAATGAAAAAAATCTAGCGATTTTCAAATTTTCTGTGATAACATTTATGCAATTGGGTAGCAATCTTGGGTAGCAATCTTATCCCAGTAAGGAGTTAGCCACTTACAGCCAAAGACATTTATTTTGGGTCCCAATGTTATGTTTTGCAGGACCAGCAGATGTCTGGATGCAAAAGTTTTAATTTGAATATGTTATCCAGGGTCCAGAAGAGAAAGTGTGATTCAAATAGTTTGGTTTGAGCCAACAAAGACATAATTGTGTTCTGTATAAGATGAGTGAAAAAAATCACCCACATATCTGATGATGGGGGTGGTCTGTGTTATGAAAGTACATAGATCATTTGGTCTGAATAGAAAGGAGAGAAGTGGTTGTGTGAGTATGCAGTGTAGATTAAATTTTAGAGGCACTATGTCCCCAAAAAAAAAAAAAAAAAAATTGGCTGAGAAATCTAATCAGTATGGGTAAATGAAGAGGGCCTAATGTGGAAATCTTTGCTTTAAATTTCAAGAAATTATCAGAATCCAGATTGGAGAGGGTTAATTTATTTTGTAGGGACACAAAAAAAATTGGGACAGTACCTGAACAGAGGTAAGCAATCTGATTTATTGTTTCATAGGGACATAAAACTGGGATTGAAGAAGTCACCAGCAAGGTGTTTCTCTACCAATGCTAAGACTTTTCTCTAGTCTATTCAAGTTTTCTTATTAGTCCACAGAAACTATGAGGTAATTTTATTTCTAGTAGAGAAAAATGAGGAAGACTTTCAGGAAGCATGCAAGACAAAAAAATTACTAATGGAGTAATTATTTTCAATAATTCCAACTGCCCCACCACAGAAGATGTTGAGGAGACCACGCTATTAAAGGATCTCTAATTGTATCTATTATTTTGCTTCACTATGTGATACAGAGTCAAAGTTATAGTCCCAGTTAACCCCCTTCCCCGCCATGGACGTAATGGTTACATTCGTGGCTGCGCCGCTCAGGCGCCATGGACGTAACCATTACGTCCAGGTACCAGCCCTCAGGGGAAGCGCTAGTGCTCCCCCCAAGAGCCACCTCTCCACCCCCAAGGGCAGGGCTGGAAGGGGAATCGCTTTCACGTGCTGACCTTATCAGACGTCACCTCCCATCGTGCTGCAGAAGAGAAATGCTTAGCATCTCTCTTACACTCTGCAGTAGGGGGCTGGCAGAGGCATGAAAGGAAAGGCCTTTCCTTTCCTTTCATGTCACTGCAAGCATTTCCGCTGTCGGATCACAATTTTTTTTTTTTTTGCTCCAACTTCACGCAAGAGTAGCGATCCCTTAGGCAAGGGTGGCTCCCCTTGTGGAGGGGGGGATGGGGGGGTGAACTTATTTTAGGCCATTTCTGCTCCCCTTGGAGGCAGATCAGCCGATTTCTATTAGGCCGATCTGCCCCCGGGGGGTGGGGGGGGGGGCAGAAACCACTTAGGCACCACAGATTGGTGTGTGTGTATGTGTTTTGTTTGGGAGGCAGCCCCCTGGGCAAGGATTGCTCCCCATGGGGGCACATTACTGTCGGCCATATCTGTCCCCCCTTGGGGGCAGATCAGCGTAATTTTGGAAGGTCCATCTGACCCCAAGGGCGACAGAAAGCCCACCAAAAACCTAGGAAGATATATAAAAAATAATATATATTATTATTATTTATATTTTTTTTAAATAAGAGGGTGGGGGTATGGCCATACCCCCACCCCAAATAAATGGGGCCAAAGTTGTTCGGCCCACCAGTGGGCAGATAGGGCAATTACCTCGGATCCACACCCCGGGGGGAGCAAAAAGTCTATTAGATGCCAGGTAATAAAAAAAATAGTGAGTTGGTGAGCCTGGTTGTGCCCCTACCCCAACTGAAGGGGGTAACAGTCTTTCAGCTCTCCCCCCACACACTAAAACATCTTATCCCACGGCAAGCAAGAGGACATTTGATTATTTTGGGTTTTGGTTTTACATTTGGGCCATGAGAGCTTGGCTAACTCTCAAAATCGCCCCACTTGGAATGGCCAGGGGTGCACTTTTTGGACGCTGCCATGTAGAAAAATCCACAAGACCTAGACACATCTGGTTGATTCCAGGGTGGTATGCTTCACATGCACCCTGCACCATTTTCTTACCAACAATGCCCTGCAAACCTCCAATTTTGCTGGAAATCGCATATTTTTCCCATATTTCTGTGATGGAACCTTCCGCAATCTGCAGGAATACACAAAATTCCTACCACCCAGCATTGTCTCAGCTATACCAATAAAAATTCTGCTGCACTTGTCAATCTAAAATATTTTTTTTTCTAACTGCCCTTTTGGATCCGCTTTGGTTCCCCCTCAATTTCAACATGTTTTTCACTCTTCAATGTCACAGGCACTTGGCCCACCTACACAAGTGAGGTATCATTTTTACTGGGAGACTGAGGGGAACGTTGGGAGCTAGGAAATGTGTCCCGGTGCGGTGATCCCAGACAGAAATGTGGGAAAATTTTGATTTTTTTAAAGCTAAATTTGAGGTTTGCTGAGGATTCTGGGTAAGAAAACATTGGGGAATCTACGCAAGTCACACCTCCCTGGACTCCCTCGGGTGTCTAGTTTTCAGAAATGTCTGCGTTTGGTTGGTTTCCCTAGATGGCTGCTGAGCCCACGACAAAAAATGCAGGTGCCCCCACCCCGCAAAAACAGCTAGCTCTGTATTTGATAATTCTGATGTGTCCATATAGTTTTTTGGGGCATTTCCTGTCGCGGGCGCTAGGCCTACCCACACAAGTAAGGTACCATTTTTATCAGGAGACTTGGGGGAACGCTGGGTGGAAGAAAATTTGTGGCTCCTCTCAGATTCCAGAACGGTCACCAAAATGTGAGGAAAAAGTGTGTTTTGTGGCCAAATTTTGAGGTTGGCAAAAGATTATAGGTAACTCAACCTGATGAGAGCCCCACAAGTCACCTCATCTTGGATTCCCATATGTGTCTAGTTTTCAAAAATGTGCAGATTTGCTAGCTTTCCCTAGGTGCCGGCTGAGCTAGAGGCCAAAATCTACAGCTAGGCACTTTGCAAAAAACATGTCAGATTTCAATGTAAAAATGTGATGTGTCCATGATCATTTCCTGTTGCAAGCATTAGGTCTACCCACGCAAGTGAGGTACCATTTTTATCAGGAGACTTGGGGGAAACACAGAATAGCAGAACGAGTGTTATTGCCCCTTGTCTTTCTCTGCATTTTTTCCTTCCAAATGTAAGACAGTGTGTAAAAAAGACATCTAATTGAGAAATGCCCTGTAATTCACATGCTTTTATGGGCACCCCGGAATTCAGAGATGTGCAAATAACCACTGCTTCTCAACACCTTATCTTGTGCCCATTTTGGAAATACAAAGGTTTTCTTGATACCTATTTTTCACTCTTTATATTCCAGCAAATGAATTGCTGTATACCCAGTATAGAATGAAAACCCATTGCAAGGTGCAGCTCATTTATTGGCTCTGAGTATCTAGGGTTCTTGATGAACCTACAAGCCCTATATATCCCCGCAACCAGAAGAGTTCAGCAGACATAACGGTATATTGCTTTAAAAAATTTGACATCGCTGGAAAAAGTTGCAGAGTAAAACATGGAGAAAAATGGCTGTATTTTTCACCTTACTTTCAAATTTTTTTCTTTGTTTCAGCTGTTATTTTCTGTAGGAAACCCTTGTAGGATCTACACAAATTACCCCATGCTGAATTCAGCATTTTCATGTTTCCATTTTAGAAATGTTTAGCTTTCGGGAATCCAGCAATGGTTTCACACCCATTTCTGTCACTAACTGGAAGGAGGCTGAAAGCACAAAAAATAGAAAAAATGGGTATGTTCCAGTAAAATGACAAAATTGTGTTGAAAAATTGGGTTTTCTGATTCAAGTCTGCCTGTTCCTGAAAGCTGGGAAGATGGTGATTTTAGCACCGCAAACCCTTTGTTGATGCCATTTTCAGGGGAAAAAACTACAAGCCTTCTTCTGCAGCCCCTTTTTCCAATTTTTTTTTTTTGTTTTTTTTTTTAAACAAAGTTTTCGCTGTATTTTGACTAATTTCTTGGTCTCCTTCAGGGGAACCCACAAAGTCTGGGTACCTCTAGAATCCCTAGGATGTTGGAAAAGAAAAAAAAAAAAAAAAAAGGACGCAAATTTGGCCCGGGTACCTTATGTGGACAAAAAGTTAAGAGGGCCTAAGCGCGAACTGCCCAAACAGCCAAAAAAAGGCTTCGCACCTGAGGAGGGAAAAGGCCTGGCAGCAAAGGGGTTAAACCAGATTCCCAAATATTTATGTAGTTTAACTGCCATAGTGAGTATTATGTTACTTGTAAGCATCGGTTTGTGGCATGTAGTGCTTTAGATTCTCATTCTCTGCATACTACTGCCATCTAGTGTTTGTTCCGGAGTGGTGCAACTTGTTTTTCTTCAAAGAAGTGTTCTGATTCACAAGATCAAGTGATTCCTCCTCCTCTTGATAATATTGCGTATGAGCATTGACTCCTTTATTCTATTGTTTTCCTACAGCCTGGTGAGAAAGGAGTGCAAGAAAGTAAAGTATAGGGAATAAGCTGTCCATGCAACGTATAACTACATATGTACAAAATATATACAAGGGTAAAGTAATTGCAACTGTCACAGGCGTTGAGGGAGAGTGCATGTGAATCTACAGCACTACATGCCACGAGCATACGCTTACAGGGAAATAACACAATCCATTCAATGGCATGTGTGGCTGTACATACACATGCTCTGCATTAACTGTAAAGCAGTCCCTCCATACAGTGGTGGCTAGCCTGTAGAAGTTGCAGTTGATTGGAAAAGTGTACAAAGCACTACCTGACCTGCATTAGCTTCTTGACGTGCTAGAACATCCACACAGTAGTGTTTTGTGAATGTGTGTGGTGGAGACCAAGTAGCTGCCTTACAGATGTCAGCTTTGAGAATGTTACCAATGAAAGCCATAGTAGCCCCTTTCTTTCTAGTAGAGTGAGCCCTGGGAGAAACTGGTAAAGGTCTCCTGGCTTTAAAATAGCAAGTCTGTATGCATTTGACTATCCATCCGGAATTGGATTTTGGGTTGCCTTTGAGGGGTGGAGAAAAAGCTACAATGAGTTTGGTTTTCCTAAAGTGTATAGTTCTGTCAATATAGTGTGAGTGCTCTTTTAACACCTATTAGTTCAATGGACTAGTTAAGGTGAAACTGAGAAACCACTTAAGGAAGAAATTTGGGATTAGTGTGAATAACTACTTTATTTTTCTGAATCTAGAAAAAAGGCTCTTCCAAGGTTAGTGCCTGGAGCTCACTAACATGACTAACTGGAGTGATGGCGACTAAAAGACACTTTCCACGAAAGGAATTGAAGTGGACATGAGTGGAGTGCACTGTCATGCACTGTCAGGTAGTGAAAGTGAACACCCCAACCTGTCCTTGACTTTTCTGTGGTCATTGTGACTTGAAGCACAGGGTCTAGAAAAGGCTGCCCTTTCAAAAGGATGGTTGTGTTTTACCATTGTAGAGAATGGTGAGTTTGGTGGTTCTAGCAACACTATGCGGGTCATTTCGACCCTGGCGGTCGGTGGCCGCCAGGGCCACCGACCACGGGAGCACCGCCGACAGGCTGGCGGTG
This sequence comes from Pleurodeles waltl, assembly GCF_031143425.1. Taxonomy (NCBI): domain Eukaryota; kingdom Metazoa; phylum Chordata; class Amphibia; order Caudata; family Salamandridae; genus Pleurodeles; species Pleurodeles waltl. Next base: position 209,315,403 of record NC_090439.1, read on the forward strand.
CTCCTACGAGCATTCTGACCGCGGCGGTTTAGCCGCGGTCAGACGCGGAAAGCCAGCGGTCTCCCGCTGACTTTCCGCCGCTCGTAGGAATCCTCCATGGCTGCGGAGCGCGCTCCGCAGCCATGGAGGATTCCGACTCCCCCTCCCGCCATCCAGTTCCTGGCGGTTCTCCCGCCGGGAACCGGATGGCGGGAGGGGGAGTCACGGGGCCCCTGGGGGCCCCTGCCGTGCCCATGCCTATGGCATGGGCACGGCAGGGGCCCCCGTAAGAGGGCCCCTAAAAGTATTTCAGTGTCTGCAAAGCAGACACTGAAATACGCGACGGGTGCAACTGCACCCGTCGCACCTTCCCACTCCGCCGGCTCTATTACGAGCCGGCGTCATCGTGGGAAGGGAGTTTTCCCCTGGGCTGGCGGGCGGTCTTGCGAAGACCGCCCGCCAGCCCAGGGGAAAACTCGGAATACCCTCCGCGGTCTTTCGACCGCGGAGCGGTATTTCGGAGGGGGGAAGTCTGGCGGGCGGTCTCCGCCGCCCGTCAGACTCGGAATTAGGCCCTATATCTTTCAGGTGACCCTGTGACTGAGACCACTGACGAGACGGACATTGCTGCAGGGCACGCATGTGAAGTCTGGCATGGGGAACTATGGTGATGCAAGAAGCCATCAAGCCCAACAGACGCATAATGGTCCTGAATGGGTAGGAATGGTTTTCCTGAAACTGAGGTAGAGAGGTCTGGAAATTCTGGACACGAGCTGGGTTGGGATACGACAACCCTAACTCTGTATTTAGAATGGTCCCTAAGTAAGGTTGAACCAACAAGGGCTGAAGGTGAGATGTGGGAATGTTGAGAGTGCAGCCCAAATTGCGAAGAAGATCCCCTGTCAAGTGTGGTCTTGGCACTGGCATAAAGAGCTGTCTCTGATAAGCCAGTCATCGAGGTAGGGAAAGATGTGAACATTCTGTCATCTCATATGTGCTGCAACTACTGCCAAGCACTTTGTGAATACTCTGGGAGTGGTAACAGGGGTGTGGAATTTATTAAAATATCTACTTGTCCAGGGGACAGGTTGCTTCTCAAATCTACTTGTCCTGTAAAAAGATCTACTTGTCCCTTTGGTGCCATGTAGTGTGGCGACAAATTATGGCAGCAATTAATAGCCTCTCTGATTATGCCAGGGCTACTACCATAGTAGGGCTTGAATACTTGGAGTTTCAATCCCTACTGTAGCAATTTCCTTATTTTGCCACCTTTCTGCAGATCTGCATACTGGGGCTGGAGGAAGCAGTAAGCAATAGTTCCAGGGCTGGAATGCCTTTGAGTCTGCAAACCTACTAACCTGCATGTTTTAAAGATTTTTACCAGCTTCTCTCTAATATTTTCCCATAATAAGAAAGGTTGGACATTTACTCCTGACAATGGCAGAATTAGAACTTCTTCCAGGGTTGGGAAGAAAGTGGCTGGAGGGAAAATGAACTTGCAAATGCTCAATAGATTTTCACATGAGCAAATCTACACATCGTATTTATCCACGCTAAAATACAGTTCACAAATATTTTATAGGGGTCCGACATATACCATGGGTGCACTTTTATGACTTTCTTTAAGAATTTGGGGCCACAAGTAGGTAGGTTCAGATTTGTGACCTGCACATTGCGAGTCGCAAATCCGAATGTAGGATGGTGTCCTTGACACCATCTGTGATTCGCAAGGGCTTCGCAAATGCCCACATCATGAATAATCATGAGGTGGGTCGCAATTTGCGACCCCCTCACGAATGGTGGCCTGCTGGAGACAGCAGACCACCATGTCTGTGACTGCTTTTCAATAAAGCAGTTTTTTTTGTAATGCAGCCCGTTTTCCTTAAAGGAAAACGAGATGCATAACAAAAACGAAAAATGAAACGTTTTTGTTTCATTTTTTCAGAGCAGGCAGTGGTCCACAGGACCACTGCTTGCTCTGAAAAAATTTTTACAGTGACATTCACAATGGGAAAGGGGTCCCATGGGGATCCCTTCCCTTTTGCGAAAGTGTTAGCACCCATTTGAAATGGGTGCAAACTGCGATTGGTTTGCGCCCGCTTTTGCGGTCACAAAACAATCCTACATTGCACTGCGAGTTGCAATTAGGAAGGGAACACCCCTTACTAATTGCGAGGCGCAAACCCGGTTTGTGATTCGGTAACCAGGTTACTGAATCGCAAAACTGGGTTTGTGCATCGCAATGTGCTTTTTGCACGTCGCAAACAGCGAAAGTCACTGTTTGCGACATGCAAAAAGCTACCTACATGTGGGACTTGGTCCCTAATTAGGTCTGGTGTTAACAAAGACATTTTGTTTTTATTAAACTTCTATTTCTCTCTCTTTCGGCTGGCTTTACTCTGAGTGATCGCATTCTGCTCTTCCACAAGGAGCATATTGCCACACAAAGTAGTTTTGTTCAGTGTCAGGAACTACAGTGGCAATCAGTGACGTAACGAAACTGGAGGGTGCCCCTTTGCAAAGAACATGGAGGAGCCCCCTCTCCAGACTCACTCAGGGCAGGTGCTGTGTTATGCCGCTGGTGGCAACGTGTGCTTTAAGAGTTCAAAAACTTTTTGGGGGGGTTTTGCCAATGTTTGTTACAATGTTGAGGGCCTGGTAGCTCCCACAACAATAAAGTGTTACAAAAGCCATGTCAAAACAAGACACGCATTGATGAAACTAAAAGACTTATAAAAATATGTCAGATCAGTTGGCTTTGTCAGTGTTTGTTTATTTTTATGGTTCCCATAATCGTGTTGAAAATGGTTACACTGATTTTCCATTAGAAATATTTTTGGGAAATACTAGCATGCATCAACACATTTTACTAAATGACACTTCATTTGCATATAATCAGAGAGCATTCTGGGAGCATTATACTTAGCCTCTTAACCTAAACTTTTCAAACATGTGTGTACATGTTTTTTTATTTTGTACTGGAATCAACGTCAGTAGTGAAGTGTGACCTTAAAACATTTATTTACAGCACGCACCCTAATAATGAAGGCTTTCAAATAATGAACCATAAATACAAGTTCGAACAGCATTATCTTTTGGAAACACATTACCTCAACTGCAGAGAGTTCAACTCTCTGTAAACAGGCAGCCAAAGGGTTTGTGCTGCAGGGGGTTGGGCCTACTTGTCCCAAGTACAAAGTAAACATAAAAACTTGTTGCTCTTGACCCCAAACAAGATGTCCCGGGCGTCGGGCGATAGGAATTCCACATCCCTGGGTAATGACTCCAAAGGGAAGGACCTTGTACTGGTAATGTTTGCCTGAAATCGGGAATCTTAAATATTTTCTATGTGCAGTGTGAATTGTGATGTGTAAAAAGGAGTCCTTTTGATCTAGAACAGTCAAAAAAATCACCTTGCTGTAGAAGCTGGATGATATCCTAAAGGGTGACCATGTAAAATTGTTCTGAAATAATTTATTTGTTTAGAGGTCTGAGGTCCAGTATGAGTCTGAGACAGACGTCCTTTTTGGGAATCAGGAAGTATAGGTGGTATACCCCTGAACCTTGATGTTGTGGCTGGATAGGCACCATGGCTCCTTTGAGAAGACGGGCCTGGACCTCTTGTTAAAAAAAGTTAAGTGTTCTTGAGTTAGCCTGTGAGTGCCAGGAGGAATAATGGATGGAGTGGTGATGAGGTCCAGACAATCATGTGGGATAATGGCAAGGGCCCATTGGTCCGTGGGATTGGTGTCCCAGGTTGAGTAGAAATGTTGTGAGTCTTCCCCCAACAGGTGATGAATGATCGGGGGAAGATGGAGGTAGTCACTGCTTGGCAGTGGAGGAGGACCCAGGTGTAAAAACCTCTGGTGTAGGTGGGCGAAGGCTGTCTTGGGTGTGAGGCAGACACTTCTGACATGGATAACTTATATGACCCCCTATACCCAGGGCAGCAAGGAACGCCTTTGTGTTGTGGTCTGAAGGGAACCCATGGCTTTGGCAGTGTTTTTTTTTTTTTTTGGGGCGTGGTGTCTATCTGTGGCCCAACAGGTGCTCTACCAATGGGCATGTTGAGGACTGCCTGCTGGATCTCAGGTTTGAAACCTGAGCAAAGCAGCCAAGCATGTTGTCTTAAAAGGACGCTGGTGTTTATGCCGTGCGCCACTGTGGCGGTGGCCTCAAGGGCGTACTTGATGGAATTGTTAGAGATAGTCTGGTCCTCTGTAAAGCGGGTCAGAGGGGCAGCTTTGTACTTTCTGTCCAAATGTGGCGTGATTACCTGGGAGCGTACAGGATCCTTAAAAGAGGTCTTCATGCCGAAGCATGCCAGTGAGCATGGGGAAGGACTGTGTTTCTCTGCGAGTGGTGGCAAGAGTGTCAAGCAGAAAATCTAGCTCAATTGGATCTTTTTGCAGCTCCACGTTGTGAAATATGGCTTCTCTGGCAACTACCTGTTGGTAATAAGTAGTGTCCTCTAGTGGAGAGGGGTGCAAGGGGTAGATGTCAGGGTCATTGGGAAGAATGGGATCAGGGTCATAGGCATCTCAAGGGTCACTATCATTCTGAAGACCCCCTAGACCCTCAGTGTACGATTGTGGGGCAACCTGAGGAGTTTAAAACCCCTGAATGGGTGACGTGGGGGATTCTGAAGGGGAAAGGGGTGGAGTTGAAGATGGAGGTGGAGGAGGCGTGGTATGAAGAGGCGGCAGTGGAGTGGAAGGCCTGCATGGAGGGCTAGAAGCCTTGTCCTTGGTTCTTTTCTTAAAAGTGACAGGAAGGTCCAAGCCTCTTGAAAGGAAAGTTTCCTTTTAGGGAGCAAACGAGAGGAAGGGGTGGCGATGATCAGACCCGTGCCCTTTTGGATCTGGAACCTGCACTGATGAGCGTTCATTTACGCCATTATAAGCTCGAATGGAGATGGCCTTTTCAAAGACAGGCCTGAGTCTCATGATTCAGAGGTTTTCATTCATCTTCGAGGCTGCTGGCACTGAAGTTTTTGGTTTTGAAAGAATGGTCTGCACCGAAGTTGAGGCTTGCAGCTGTCAGCTCGGTCCTGAGGTCCGGTTCAATAAAGAAATTATCTCTTGGTCCAAAGCTGTGGAGGTCAAAGCTGACGACACAGCTTTGGTCTTGGCAGCCATCTTCGGCACCAAGCAAAAAGGCAGGGCATCTAAGCAGATTTACAGTGCCGACCATGGCCATATGGTAGTGGTGGACCAGTGACCTCAAGGATGGGCTGAAAAGTATTTTTGAAAAATCTATGTGCAACAGCAGGAGCTACAGTACTCATGTGCTCGGCAGAGGTTACCTTGTGGCTTTCGATGTTGAATTTGACGCCCAACTCTAGGTTATCCTGTATGCAAAGTGCTTCCCCATCCTGCCCAGTTTCCTCCTGGGCATGCTCCTCTCTGAAGATGTCCAAGGTGTCATCCGGTGCCTCTGGATCATTTACAGCCGATGTGCGTGTCGATCCGAAAAGGTCTTTTTGGAGTGGAAAAACTTGCGGGTGTCAGTCAGCCTTGCGATGGTCCAGTGAGAGAGACAGAGGTTGCACACAAGGTGTTGGTTGGTGTGAGGGAATTTGGTGTGACACAGAGGACAGAATCAGAATGGAGTCATTCCTGATGAAAGAGACACATGGAAGGTAGGTCCAAAGGACAGTCTCTCTGTGCCAGAACCGATGAAAAGGCGAGAGCGCTAAGATGGAAGAAGCACTAATGATAACAATACCATCAGAATGAAAGAGAAAAGATGGGAAATAAACTGAACCAAGGAGTTGAAAGATGGAGCTGAGGCACACATGTTTGAACCCGATGGCAGAGAGAAAACAATCTAACACAGGAGTCTATGCCCATGTGCAATATCATAAGGAGGAAGAGTCACTCGATCTTGTGACTCAGAACACTTCTTCAAAGAAAAACAACTTGCACCACTCCAGACCCAACACTAGATGGCAGGAGTATGCCCAGCATGTGTACCTACAGCCACACAAGCCAACACACACCTATATTACAGACACAAGAAGGGTGACAGTGCATGTTGAGGGGCAGAACTTGAGTTTTATCTCTATTCAATGAGCAGCCTGAAAATTTAGATAAGGTCTGGATGACATAGCTGTAACAGGGTTTTCTGTAAAAAAAATAACATATCAGCATTAGATGCAGTTTTAAGAAATATTATTAAACAGAAAAAAGTTAATCTCAGGAGAATCAGCTAACATATAGAGCGACAGATCAGAAACAAGAAGAATCGGCAAAGCCAATAGGTCTTGCTTTCTATATGCTGATGGGTACACAGACATTCAGAGACGTTGTTTGCCTGCATTAGCACATTAAAAGAAGCTTTCTTTGTGTTGCCAGCGCTTGGGTTTTCATAACAATGTATGAGATAGCATTTACCACTCTTGCAAGGCTGGGTGACTAGTACACAATTACAGACTCATGGAGGTAGGCATGAAAGAACTCCTCACTGAGTATGTCACCCTCAGTTGAGTCACTGGGGCATATGGAGAAGTACATCCTGACCGTAAGATCCTACTATTTGAGTTAACTCTTTCCAAATCTTAGAATTAACTTACAACTGCTTTGTGAGAGTAGCCAGGAATGGTGACCAGGCCATCGCCTGCACAACACTGCAGTTTGAGAACATTATGTTGTTTGTTTTGCTTTTATAATTATTAAGATCTCACTTGCCTTGCATGCACACAGCTCACTAGCTGGGGCTGGGGCAGGAAGCTGGGTCGTGTCTCAGACAACCCCTCTTGGTAGGTGCTACTAGAGAACACACCGACCAGAGCCAGGGGGAAATCAGGAGCAATCAGCTAAAGTCATTAGCAGTGGGACTGAGGCTGTTACACTTCTCGCAGATCTCACTGCTTGACAAAATGTGCCAACAATTAACCTCATTATTGTGTATGGTTGATCATTTTCTAAACAAATTAATACAAAGTGTTTTAGTGAAGATCTGCATTATAAAGGTAACAGTACCCTACTATGAGCGAGTAATTTTGTAGTAGGGCTACGTTAAGGTGCAACACCTTCAATCAGACATGATTTTATGGCCAAGAGCTCATTGCATGCTGGAAATTAGGAGCCTACAAAATTTGAGAGCCCTAATCAGGAAGTGTTGACATGTATGATCTCAAACCCAGATCGAACCTTGGGCGCTCTTAACTTTTTACCTTTGTTAGATCAGTCTAATATAACATCGTACATTTACATTACAGGCTCTCTACAGAGCCTCTACCTCAGATTCTCTTTCTCGTGTTCATGAACCCTGTAGGTCTCAGGACCATTTTTATTGGTTTATCTTAATTTTCCATGCGGAACGTATGGTAGAATAACATGTCTCTTAGCCAGCACTTACCAGAGGACACTTCATAATCACATTCAGCCTTTTTAGGACATCAGCTCTGATTTTCGCTGGCCAGATACTATTTCCATCACCTAAAGTTATCTTGCAACACTAAAACCTCTGAGAGATTTTTATAAATAGAAAACAGCCAATATGTCTATTGGACAGGTTTGGATATAGCAGTGCTTTGTAGCAAAACTCCTGCGAGGAGATATCGCTTGCCAGGAATTATTTTTAGCCCTTGGTGAAATCATTTATTTCAGACAGACCTGCAAATAGCTGACCATACAAAAAGCTTGTACGCAAGACAGACAAGCACAGCAGGAATATCCAAAATACACCTGACACTATTATGAGTCACATGTGCTGTGAAACCATTAAAAGGAGCACAACTTATTTTGATGAATATTTGAAGATGTCTAACTATGGGTATAAAGAAAAGGAGAAGAAAATGCAGAGTGGGCTGGTCCGTCACTAATATTCCCCTGTTTTAAAAGTATCAGCTACTTTTGATTTTTTACAACAAATTTAGGAAGGCCAGCAAAAAATGCAAAATGGATACTTTGTGTAACCAATTAAAAAATGTAAATTGCACTGCAAGAGTGGTTACCCAGACTTTTCAGCGCACGGTATCATTCAATCATTTTTTCAAATAGTATCGCCAAAATCATTAAAAAGGTTAACATTTACATAGTGCACAGCATAAAGTGAGGTGGCAGATAAACTGAACTGGACTACTGAAAGTTAACCATTTATCGATCATCGCACATGGTACTCGCAACACTGCAGTAATGCCACAGTATGCTCTGGGGAATGCTCCCTTATTTCTTCTCATGAGACCAAGTCATAAACCTCACAAAATAAACACTGATACAATTTCAGGATTGTTTTCTTACAAAAAAAATATTTACTGCCTTTATACGTTTCAATTTTGCAATAAAAAAAAAAAAATCAAATTTCACAACACATCGCATAATTTCATCAATTTACTAAAGACCTGTGTCCAACTATTTTTCACTCCACAGCAAAACACTGGGGTTTTGCTACGTATTTTTGTAGTATCTTCTTTTTACTTTACTCGGGACACAACGATAGAAGGCTGGAAAACAACATTAACAATATCGAGAGGGTCGCTTACCCTGCCGAGGAAGCCCAGCAGGAGCTCGACGTGACTCATGATGCATTTAAACAGCACCTGTTAGACACGGCCCACCAGAGCGGGTTCCATGCTCAGGGGCAGGTATACAAACTGGAAGATCAGGCTGGCAAGCACGTGCCCAAGTGGCAGCGCGGTCACTATACTGGTGTTAACGCGTCCCTCTATGATAATTTATTACATATCAGGACTCGTTTTAGGCCAATGAATCTTTTGACCAAGTTGAGAGACACCTTAGGACGAGATAGCTAATCAATATGTCAATCAATACGTCAATGTCATCAATATTTATTACAACAATGCATTTCACTTTAGTCAAAGACATTAATCAACCCAAGACACAACCATGACCTTGGAGTCATGAATAACCACACCAGTTTAGTAGAATTTTATGAGATTTATTCCCTATTGATTACAATTCTAAAAGCAGGTGTGTCAAACTCAAAAGCAAAGCACTCAATAACATTGTCATGATTTGGCAACTCGAATAAGACTTAACCAAAGCGAGAAACGCAATTATTAGAACATAACACAGCGTCAACATAGATCAACTTTAGCAGAGTGTCATTAACGCGTCAGTTCAACAAAGCTGTATTGCGCTGATGACACTTTGATGACCAGTATCTGTTAATTAAAGATACCATCTACACATAAGACTTGAGACTTCTTGCAATTGTGTACTTCAACATCATACTACCAGGGGCAACTATCCCTGCCATACTGTTTGGACTATACTTCCTGTGTGCTGTGGCCATTATTGTTCAATTTTGTCTTTGGGTACTGTGATACCCATTCTTGGTGCCTACAGGGTAGTAAGGCACTGGGCCAGGTTGCACCAGACTCATCTATGATCTTGTCACTTGTCTGCAATTACTGTTTTACTGCCTAGATTGTGCGGCGCCTTTCACCCTTACTACCCTACTGTGCTTTGCCCAAGGTCTTTTTCTGTCTGAATAGGGTGTGCCGCACTCTAGCAATATTTACTGCTTTACTGTATTATGTACTTACCTTTTGTGTAAAAGTATACTATTGAGCTAGGCCTCACGACATGGCATCTTTTGATGATAACCGGGACACTCTAGCTGCAGAACTTTTCTCTATGAAATCACCAGTACCACGTACTGCAGATCACACACCCACTAAAGAAGGACTGAGACAAAAATTCATCAAACTAGAGAGACTTAGAAAACAAGAGCTAGCCCGTTGGTGGGATATCACCACCCTTAAACGTTACTTGGAACTCAAACAAGTCCCTAGGGGACTGCGGGTGATAATATTCCCATCCTTCGAAGATCTTGACCCCGACTTACTGGGGGAATGGGAACATCTTATTTCCTCTACTTCTTTCAGCATGATTAACATACTTATTAAACATGCTGATAGAAAACGCATTAAACTGCTCCAGGATATCTCATCCCTGGAAGAAGAGATCAAGAACCTTAACCTCACTGAAGCCACTGACAAAAACTACACGATCATGAGAGAGATTCTTACTGGGTATCAACTATACATCAAAGATAAGAAAATGCGCAAACTTATCAGGGACGACTACGACTACAAGAATGGTAGAATCTACACTTTTGCACGCAGGTTTGACCAGATCAATAGGGAGACTAGCATCAGACCCACCAAGGCTACTACTCCCGTTGGCTCAATCGCAGGCAGTTTATCTGATATCTCCAATCTTTCCAGTGACTGCTCAGACTTAACTGGTGATGGGTCCTCCACCAACACACACCAACAAAATACAACCCAGCAGCCAAATTCTTTTTTAGAGGAACTTGGCCGTTACAGAAAGGGTCTACGGCAGAATTACAACAGGTCAGGCCCAAATACAAACCCACCCGCAGGGGGGGCAGGAAACACCACAGCAAACACCAGGGAGGGCATGACTACTCGCTCGACCACAAAAATCCAAAGGACCTGAGTGGTCCCCCCTTGGTACAAAACGTCACCACCTCAGAGGATAATGTACAGGTTATGAATCTTTCCAACTTGAAACTATCTATACATGAAATAAATGTCTTAAAAAAAGGTCTAGGCTTTTGTCCTACTTCTAAACCGGATTACACTAACATACACATCGATCTTTTCAAGTTTGTACGTAATCTCAAACTGAAAAAGTTTTTCCAGAACAAACCAGACATTGACCGGACTTCCCGCACCTCACCACCCATGTGTAACCAATCCATCAAAGACCTACAGGACATTCAAACAATTCTATCCCTTGACAATACTTTGTCTTCACCACCCAACTTTGACGAACTACTCATTCAACTTGACATCACACCCAATTTAGACATCAACAGTGGGCTCAAACCCAGTTCCTCGTTTATACCCACCTTGCCACCAGACAATCACATTGATGTTTTTTACAAAGCTGTCAGCACGGAGTTACACAACCTAGAGGACAAGAACAACACCTGTACCCACAGACCTTACAGAAATCTTAATCCCAATGAACTCCGAGCGCTTCACAAACTTTCTACCTGCCCAGACATAATCATCAGGGAGGCTGACAAAGGGGGTAACGTTGTCATTATGAATAGAACCGACTACATTGCAGAAATCAATAGACAACTCAATGACGCACAGGCCTATTCTGCGTTGCAGTCCAACCCCCTTCTCGACATCACCAGCCGCATCGAGAAGAAGTTAACATCTTGGAAGAATCTCTGTCTCCTTACAGACTCAGAATATAAATTTTTGTACACTGAAACACCTAGGGCTCCTTGTATCTACATTCTACCCAAAGTCCACAAACCAGGTGGCTTTCCACCCGGGAGACCCATCATCTCGGGTATTGGATCCCCCACGGAACACATTTCTGAGTACATTGACTTCTTCTTACAACCCTTGGTACATAACCTACCCTCGTACATACAGGACACTAGGGACTTGCTGTGCCAACTCGAAGATATTGAATGGACGGAAGAATGTTTGTTTGTCTGTCTTGACGTTAGTTCTCTCTACACCTCCATTCCCTTGGAGAAGGGTCTAGAAATGCTCCAACTGACGCTTAGTGCCCGTGACGCCACTTTGTACGAACATACACTGATGCTTCTGGACCTCACTCGACTAGTGCTTGAGAATAATGTTTTCCTACATGATGGCAGATGGTTCCGTCAATGTCAGGGTGTAGCCATGGGAGCTAAATTTTCTCCATCCTACGCCAATCTTTACATGGGCCAATTTGAGAAAAAACATCTATGGTCCAACTGTCCTACACACATTACCGAACATATCCTTTACTGGGGGAGATACATTGATGATATTCTTACTATCTGGACTGGCAACATCCCTGACCTCAACCAACTTATAGAACACCTCAACACTAACGAGTTTAACCTAGTGTTCACTCACAAAGTGGACGCTACTCAAATTGAGTTCTTGGACTTACTGCTGTATATCACCAATAATAAGATCATGTCTAGACTTTACAGGAAACCCTCGGCGTGTAACTCCATATTACATGCGCAGAGTGCTCATCCTCTCACGCAGATCAGGGCCATTCCGTACGGTGAAATGGTCAGAATCAGACGCAACTGTACTGACACGGATGTTTTCAAACAGGAACTTAAGAGTCTGACTGAACGCTTCAAAGCCAGAGGATATAATAATAACAAACTCATCTCGGCTGCCAGTAAGCGCATTTCAAACATGAACCAACACACCTTACTACTTAAAAGCCACAAACTACCTGGCAAAAAAGGGTCTCCCAACAGACGACCGGTCTCTTTCATTACTCAGTACAGCCCTGTGAGCAAAACAGTACTACGCATTCTCAAGAAGCATTGGCACTTGTTAATGTTGGATTCTTGTCTCAAGAATTCAGTGGGCGTGTCACCCACTATGGTACACACTAGAGGCCGCACGCTCAGGAATATGTTATGTCCCAGTTTTCTCTGCCCCTCCCCCTCAACTCGTCCACAGGGTTGGATTCCAGAAAAACCCAATGGTTTCTACAAATGTGGCTGCTGCATATCCTGTCGACTGGCCCTTAACAAAACTGTATCATTTGCTTACAATACCGGGACCACGCACCACATCAAGACCTTCATGAATTGTAACACCAAATACACGGTGTACTGCCTGATATGTGTTTGTGGCCTAATTTACATTGGTAGCTCCATACGCCCACTTAAGGAACGCATACAGGAACATGTCAGAGCCATCAGAAACATCAACACCAACTATCCCCTTGCTGTACATTTCAACTCCCTGCACGGGGAGAAAGATCTGTTAAACATTAGATTCCATGGTATTACGCATATCCCTAACTCACCAAGATGGGGTGATAGAACAAGGGATCTACGCAGATGCGAGGCTAAGTGGATCCTGAAACTCCGCTCAGTTGAGCTAGGCCTGAACACGGACCGTGAATTACATTACTTTCTTACATGAGCTTCACTGTGTATTATTATCATGTGTTAACCATGTCGTTCTTGATTATGTGGTTCACCATCTACTCTATGGTTGTTTGTGACCACCCGTCGCTTTCGAGTACCTTAGTCCGCCATCTTGACGATTTCTTTTTGCTCCTTTACTGCCTGACCAAATGGATATGTGTTAACAGAATCTCACGGGTCACTCTGCATTTTTTAGCATGTTTCCATAATGACGCCTTATTGCGTGTATTCCATTATTTATTCCATACGTATATGTAACTTTTGTCAATATGCCTCGTGGCCTTGGTCTGTATATCCCTCGCCACTATCTACACGTTGTACTTTACACTTTATTATGTATTTCTTTTTGTACCTAAGTGTTACATATTTACTATGATGCCATCTACCCTTTCATTCATATCATCACCCTTGCTCTCTATCGCCTCCACTCACTCTACTTTACTATAATTCACATTACACACCTGGCATACGTAACTTAATGGTGCTCTTTAATTTGCACCTTAATAGGTGTTGTTCTCTCTCTCTCTCAACTTACAATCCCAACTTTATTCTTCCAATCACCTTCGTTTACCTTGTATTTCTTTGTCCCCTATGGGTTTCTTTTTCCAACCTACTCTCTCACTCCTGGTCTCTTCCCTTATCCTCTATTCTGTCTCTTTTACTACTTGACGCATCTCACTTATGACGTCCGCATTACCTTCTGTTTACCACCTTGTGTGGACAACTATCGTTCGCGACAACTTTTACATTTAGGTCCTAAGACCTTCTTTCCCCACACCTAATATGGCCGCCCTACCGTTCCACCACCTTTCTCCATTCTCGGCGCCACTCCTTGACTGCTCTCGTTTTAAGCCGAGAGCTCAGACCCGTACCTGACCGTTACTCTCAACACCAACTTGTTGCCGCGCGTCTTGACGACCTTTCCAGGTAGGCCCTCGGTTGTTTTTTTTTTTTTTTTTTTTTTTTTTTCCCCTTTGGCTTTCCACTTACCTTCTCAGAGAGCGTTTATCTCTTCACCACGATAAGCTAGTCCCATAGCTGTTACCATTTTCTTAGCTTCATATCCACATAGACTAGATTTCTTAACGTTCTAAGTGCACATGTTCAACTACTTGACTTTTCCTTCTACCAACGTGCCTTTCATTCATTACCCACGACGTGTTTAGTTATTTTCACCGCGCTTTGCTTGCTGCATCATTTTCTCTCACGTCTCGCCTCACCGTGCCGCCTTTATTTATTTTTTAATTTACTTTCTCCGTGTTTAAGCACAGCCCTCTGCTTACGGGCTTCTTTTCACCTTCATTTCTCCTCATTTAACACTATTAGGCGTACCATTAACTATGACTTATCCATTAGCTCTTTCTTACTCGGTTCCGACAATGGGTTTCTGGTCGTTACACCCAGCAGACCGTAACACCGGTTATTCGCTAGGTATACATGAACGCGTTTCACTTTTCCTGCACTTGTTCTATTTCTACTTTACGTTCTCCGCATTCACGTTAATCGGCTGTTAACCAAGCATGATTTATGGCTCTCCACCAACACGTTCTTGTCTTGCTGCAGCAGTATATCGTAATTTTTTGACATGCCGCCTCGTTGTTCTAATTCACTGCTCCCAACATACAGCGCAGCCCTTTACACACGGGTTTTTCTCTACAGATCTTTTTTCCATCTGTTACACCTAGATGCGCTCGCTTTGCGGACCACTTTCATTTTCTATACATATTTATTCAAACAGACCAGGTTGTTTCCTCAGCCCTTTTTACTACAGTTAGTTGATTTCGACTACGTGTTACCGATTGGCTTACATGTTTAAGCTTCACCTTTGTTGTTTTAATTCACGATCTGCATCACTGTATCCTTACTCACGATCATTTGGCTCATTATTCCCCCCCTTTTTTATCTTTCCCCTCCTATTTATTACCTACCAGGTTCCGGTCACAGGCTTATCAGGGCCTGCCCACCTTGCATTCAAATACTTTTCCTAACCACTTACTCATTTTCATCATTGACAATTCTACTACAAGAAGGTATGTATTGCTTGTCCCTTTCTCTTTTTTTTTTTTATTTTTTTTTTTTTTACTCTATCATTGGCTCTTTGATCACTCCTTTCTCTCCACACAGATCCTTTTGACTTTCCTCAGCCCATACAACTGTATAGGGTTCTCCCTCATAACTTACCTGCGCAACGTACCCTCCTGGCCGGACGGCCCCGGTACGTGCCATGTCCTCTGCTCCTTTCTCTGCCCACATGGGCTTCATTCATCTTACTACCTTTCTCTTTTTCCCCCTTTTTTTGATATGACCTTCCAAACCCCTGTATTGTGTTTTCAACCTTTTCCTGTCTGCTCTCATTGTCTCTGTCCTTCCGTATGGTTCCATTCTTTCACTCTCTCAAACCTGTCTCACTTCCAATATATTCGGTTTCTTTCTCACTTCCAAACACTAGCACTTTCTATCTTATTACAAAATCCTCTCTTTTAGCTCGAAAAATATTGTTTCTAGATTACGTCACACTCGGTCATTATTCACTTTTTTTCACATACCTTGCACTTCGTGTCCCTTTTATAAACTTGATTTGCCATGTTTTCTTTAACCTTCACGCACTTACCTGTCAAGATCCACTGATCTCACGTTTGACACACTGGTCACTGGTATCCATTCGTTCGAGTCCTTTCTACACATTCTCCTTTTAGTTTATATACCTCTATATAACTAAAACTGTTGTTTTGATTATTACTTTGCAGCCTTGATAAAGTCACTGTCGTGACGAAACACGTGTTAAGGCTGTATTGCGCTGATGACACTTTGATGACCAGTATCTGTTAATTAAAGATACCATCTACACATAAGACTTGAGACTTCTTGCAATTGTGTACTTCAACATCATACTACCAGGGGCAACTATCCCTGCCATACTGTTTGGACTATACTTCCTGTGTGCTGTGGCCATTATTGTTCAAAAAAGCATAGATTCAGTTGTTTGTCTATTTGGTCAGTTTTAGTGAACCCCTGTCCTAACCACTGATTAGCATTGGCATGTTGGGCTTCATGCTAAATAATTTAGAACACCAATTTGGAAAACATCTAGCTATGGTCTCTGTCAAAAGTAAGCAGTTGGTACCTAGAAAGGAAAAGCAAACAGACAAATCACAATTTCATTGTCACAGTTACCCTCCAAGGTTTAGGTCAGCTCTCAGGTTCAGTCTTTGTCTTCAGGACATCAGTCGATTCACCATCAATCAAAGCTCAGCTCTGGGGTAAAAAGGGGCACTTCCCTCATAAGGAGGTAAAGTGTAAATGGGCAATCTAAGAAAAGGATGGTTTAAGTAAAACCAATAGGTCACCAAACAGAGTGACCAAAGTTTCTGGATCAAATCAGCAGCATCTCCCTAACCAACCTAAATGGCTCCCCGTGTCATGGGTTTTTAATCCCTTTTTCGTTGTACATTCCCCTAAAACTTAATTGGTCAAATGTTATACCCCAGTATCTTTAGCCAATTAGAAAACAGGTTAGGTAATTAATCTTCACCCTACATTAGTTCACAGATATTTTATTGGTCCATATGATTGACGTCTTCAGAGGTAGCACGTCCGGTATGATTTCATCCTTCTGTAATTCTTTGCACATCTTTTGGTCAGTAGCTCCATTGCCTGTACCGGTTTGAGCGACCTTGTACATTATACTAATCTACACTGTTGCTTGTAGAAATGTAATACCTGAAATGCAATATGAATTTGATGAGACCGGATCTACTATAGTTATATTCAGCTTCTAGTTTGAAGAAAACAAGAGGTCATGTCCTTTTGCGAGTCAGCACACTGCACGTTTAGAAAAACACATTTAATATGAGAGCCAGGCAGCTAGGCTTCGGCTCATGCTAACTTAAGGCCTACAAGATTTATTTAGCAAACTTTAATAACATAATCATTAATAATTAGTATAAAACCATTCTTTAATACAAAAAATTCAAAAGCATTAGTCATTTTCGTTAGTCCCTGTATACATTGGCGGCCACTCCCCGTGGTCACATTTCAAGTGCACGTTTTAGCAAAACATACTATCACGGTTTCTATATGGCATTATTATACATTAGTTCATAAACATTTCATGTTAATATAGATTATATAAACTACACTCTCTCAGTCCCTCCTCTGATGACGTTTTTCATCACACAAACCTTTCACTTTAAATTATTCATATTCACTTTGCGCATAATGCGCATTTCAACATCTTGCCCTTTTTGTGTGAACTTTCCCAAATTTCATTAAACATTTTCTCCCTTTCATTCTCTTTGTTCCTTTTATTTAGTTTTGTCCAATTTCTTCTAATTCTTTCATTAATTTTACATGCTCTCCATAAACCCAATAAACAAATTAAGATAATTAGTAGACCCCCTAATATTTTTGCAAGCACCCCGTTCCAAATATTACTAAACCAGCTCCCTACTCTGGCAATTCCTTTTCCAACTTTCTCCCAAACTCCAGGCTCCTTCAAATCCTTTAAATCTGTACTATCTCTAGTTAGGTTAGTAAGCATACCTCTAATCTTTTTACTATTATCCGGAATAAATGAGCAACAATGCGCTCGTTAAGCATCTTACAGACTCCGCCACTCTTTGCTAAAAGAATGTCTAAAGCAACCCGATTTTGAAGAGTCATAGCTCTTTCCGCAGCAAGTTCAGTATCCATCAGGAGTATAGCCCCTGTGAAGTTTGTCAGCATGTTTTCCACAATAGTAGACAACTTTCGAATCTTTATGGAGTTTAAGATAACCCCTACTGAAGGAATTATGGCTCCAAATATGTCACCAACGACAGCAGCCGCCGTCTCTCGTTTTTGTCTAGCATGTTGTAATTCAGACATTTTAGGTATTTGCTTTAAGTCATCAATCTGGTATCTCTTTGGGAAAACTATCCCCAAATAACATGTCCCATACCATCCCTTAGGGAGACAGTAATAAGCATTAAGTCCACAGATATAATAGATACCAGGGATCGCTGGATCCTGTGCATTTAACATGAATGTCCACTTACTCTGAAACAAAAACACATGCCTGCATTCACTCGTTCTCACAAATATAGTGTCATGATCAGATTTCGGACCATATATACAAAGCCTACCTACGTGTAATGCATCTATAGCTAATTTGCCTTGCGTCTTTATTGCGGTGTAAGCATAATCATTTGCATATGTGCGTTTTTCTAATCCCTTTTCTAATCTTTCTTTCAGTGCTTTGCGTCTGTCATCAGTGTGATCTAAAAAGCTTTTCTCTACAGGTGTTAATAAGCAGGTCAGATTGTTGCGGTGCGCATAAGCTGTGCCGAATGTAAGTGTCAGCTCAAAGAAACCCCTAACTAATTTTATACTATGCTCCTTAGCTAACTTGTTCAAAAACTCAATCACAGGCACAAAAGAAAATACTACATCTAGATTTGAATAAAAATATTGCACATGTTCCTGGTCATAGAACCTTGTTAGTAGCAGACTACAGCTTATCCCGTAGGTTAATGGCAGACTATGATAGGTGACCCCCTTTGTACTGATGAAGGAATCTTTGTGCACACATAACAGTTCCTCGCATCCATTGTATCAACATACTCATTCAGTAGGCGATAGAAGACATTAGTAGAAAGTTGCCCCTTTGAATTAGTTCCCTAATGCAAATATTTTGCTCAAACTTTTCCCACAGTGTTAATGTAGCACTCTCAGGTTTTGAAGCATTGTTAGTCACTTTCTTATCCAACCATGGCATTCCCACAATCACACCTACAATTATTATTGCACACACAATACCCAATATAACAAACACTTAACCAACCACACACTTTACCCTTTTTGCTACTACCTCTAGTGTAAGCCATGATCTGTAAAGAATCAGATAGCAGAACAATTCAAAACAATCGACCTGAGGACAATTTAAAAGCTCTTTTTTTTCTCTAATGCAAAGTCTCTCTGTGTGTATTTACAGCGTTTCCCTCACCCCAGGACCCCTTTTGCCAAATCAGGCTAGCAGCTTGTCATAATCGGTTTTTCAGAGTCAATTCAGGTTTAAAATGTCACTTCCGGCAATTTATAAGTCTCTTATCTCAGCTTTCAGCTTTCAATTTTCAATCTCAAATTTTAACACAGTCTCTTTTTCTGTTTGAATTCAGGTACCGTAGTATTGGCCTGGTACTTCTCGATCAAAACAGAACACTAAGAATTATTGTTGCCACTCAGATGTTGTTGCATATACCCATTCAGGACCTGCGTACCTTCTGTTTGCAACTCTCTTTCTTTTCAATCTGCGTTCACTTTGCAGCTCTCCTTCACTTAGATCCTCTTTTCTGGTTGTATCGATTTCTTCCTCTATTGTTTCACCTGGAACAACCTTTTCCCTTGCAGTTTGTTTCTTTGGGCAGTTATCACCTTCATGCGTTTTCTTCCTGCTTGGCCTTTCAGGACGCTGAACAGCACCCTCCTCTTGTGCTATGGTGTTTTCTCTTGACGGAACTGCAATTGGCTCAGGGGGTGTCTGTGTGTTTTGATCTCCTGCTTTCACCCCCTCGTCTTCTGGGTCTGTAACGGGTTCAAGCTCTAACCTGTATCCGTCTACTTCTGGGAGAACCTCTCCTTGTTGCGGTTCTCCTGCTGCCTCTACTGAGATAGACTCACCGTCACCTTTCTCGAACTGGTTCACTGTTTGAGGGACTAGGCCGTCCTCAGTGGGCTCTCCTACATTCTCAGTTTCCCTTTGAATACTCTCCGGCCCTGAGACTTACCCCTCTGGAGCTGTTGTTTCGGGCACTTCAAGTTCCTCATCAGTTGGACAGGTCACCTTCTTTGTGTGACTGGCATGTAACCAGTTTGGAACTCCTGCACATTTCACAGCAGTGGTTGTTGTCAGTATTACTTGATATGGCCCCTTCCAGCACGGCTCCAAATACGACTTCCTTACATGCTTCTTGACAACCACCCAGTCACCGGCTTGCAAGGTGTGACCTGGATCACTGATCGGTGGCAATGTGTTAGCCTCCACCTGGTGGGAAAAAGAGTGGACCACATCAGCCAGACCCTTGCAGTAGTCCAACACCATATCATCCGTGATATTCACAAGAGCATTTGCAGGTACTGCGGGCAACCTCATAGCTCTGCCCATGAGTATTTCATGGGGAGACAGTCCTGTCTTCTTGTCAGGTGTGTTTCTCATTGACATCAACACTAAGGGCCATGCATCTGGCCACTTCATATTGGTAGCTGCACACATTTTTGCCATTCTCGACTTCAAGGTACCAGTC
Source organism: Pleurodeles waltl (assembly GCF_031143425.1). Classification (NCBI taxonomy): domain Eukaryota; kingdom Metazoa; phylum Chordata; class Amphibia; order Caudata; family Salamandridae; genus Pleurodeles; species Pleurodeles waltl. Next base: position 209,335,577 of record NC_090439.1, read on the forward strand.
ATCTGTTCCACTAGTCCTGATGCTTCGGGGCGGTAGCTACAATGCAGCTTTTGTTCAATGTCTAATGCAGCACACAAGAGCTTTATCACCTCATTGTCGAAGTGTTTGCCCCTATCTGATTCTAAAGAGACCGGAAATCCGAACCTTGGTATTAATTCTCTGAGCTACAGATTTGCAACTGTGAGACTGTCATTTCCACGTGTAGGATAAGCTTCAATCCAATGACTGAAAACACACACAATCACCAACACGTACCTCAAGCCTCCACATACAGGCATCTCAATGAAATCCATCTGCATCTTGCTAAACGGACCTCCAGCTCTCCCTATGTGGCTCAAAGTCACCACAGTTCCTTTTCCTGCATTCATCTGTTGACAGATGATGCACCTGTGACAGGTAACCTCTGCGGCTTTTCGGAATTTTGGATTGAACCAGTCAATTTTGAACAATCTGATCATTGCGTCTCTTCCAAGATGTGCCTGACCATGATAAAGCTTTGAAAACTGTGACAAAAAACTGTTTGGCAAAACCAGCTTCCCCTCCTCGGAGACCCACAAGTCGTCAGCTCTCTGTACACATTGCATTCTCTGCCAGCAGCATTTTTCTTCTCTGCTAGCACGGCCCTGCAGTGATTTTAACTCATCTAATGTATCAACTACTCTTAACGCAAAGTTCAAACATGTCTCATTTTCAGTAACAATTCCCACTGATCCTTGAAAGATATACAGTTCAATGCGCAAAACCTTGCGACTTGATCTGCATAGCCGTTTCCCATTGACACAAAGTCCTGTGACTTAACATGAGCATTGCATTTCACCACGGCAATTTCGAGAGGTAATTGAATCGCATGCAACAAATCCTTAATCTGTTTGCCATTTTTCACTGGTGAACCAGAAGAGGTCATGAAACCCCTTTGTGACCACAATTGGCCAAAATCATGTACAATGCCAAACCCGTATCTGCTGTCAGTATAGATCGTGACTTTCAGATTTTCAGCTGCGTGGCATGCCTTAGTAAGAGCAATTAGTTCTGCCACTTGTGCGGAATACACTCTTTCGAGCCAAGAGGCTTCTACAATACCGGTGATTGTACACACAGCATAACCGGCTCTCAGTATTCCGACTGAGTCTCTCAAACATGATCCATCAACAAACACAATGCAGTCATTTTTTTTAACTGCATATCTTTAATGTCAGGTCTGGGTTTGGTGCATAGTTCTGTTACCTCAAGACAGTCATGCTTCACTTCCTCCGAATTACTAATTTCAGTATTTTCAACAGGGAGTAGAGTAGCCGGGTTCAATACAGTACATCGTTTCAAGGAGACATTAGCGGCCCCAGAATAATTGTCTCATATCGGATAAGTCGGGCATTTGTCATGTGCCGAGTCTTAGTTTGGGTCAACAGAATCTCAACTGAATGCGGAACCATTACTGTTAAGGGATGTCCCATCACTATGCCTTCACACTGTGTGAGGTTCTGACCAAATGCTGCAACTGCGCGCAAACAACCCGGTAAGGCTGCTGCGACTGGGTCCAAAGTAGCTGAAAAATATGCTACAGAGCGGTTTGCACCTCCATGGACCTGTGTTAAGAGACAAAGAACAAGCATCACGTTCATGACAAAACAGTAGAAAAGGTTTTGTGTAATCAGGCATACCTAAGGCTGGTGCCCTACACATGCACTCTCTCAATTCCATGAATGACTCAAGCTCTTCCTCGGACACAACTATGGTATACGGTTCATCCTTAGTTTCCTTGCCTGTCAGCTTCATCAATGGCTTAGAGATAATCGAAAAGTTGGGAATCCACTGACAACAGTATCCCACCATTCCCAAAAACATCCTGACATCTCTCTTTGTTGTTGGGGGGTTCATCTGCAGTATGGCTGTCACCCTCTCCTTTGATATTCTCCTGGACCCTTTCTCAATCAAGTGCCCTAAGTATTTCACCTCTTTCTGACAGTACTGCAGCTTCTTTGGTGACACTTTATGTCCGTTCTTTCCCAAATGGTTCATTAAGGCAATTGTATCATACCTACAGTCATCTTTTGTTCTTGACGCAATCAGCAAATCATCAATGTACTGCACTAGAGTCGAACTGAAAGGCAGTTCGAATAACTCTAAGTCCTTCTTCAATATCTGATTGAAGATGGACGGTGACTCAGAAAACCCTTGAGGAATTCTGCACCAACTGTACACCTTGTTCAGGAATTTGAAACAGAATAAAAATTGGTTGTCCTCATGAAGAGGCACCGAAAAGAACACTTGTGACAGGTCCACCACTGTGAACCACTCTGCATCACACGGAACCTGGAACATGATTACTGCTGGGTTCGGAACTATGGGGCAACATTTTACCACAATCTCGTTTATTTTTATCAAATCCTGTACAATTCGGACTTTCCCACAAGCCTTTTTCAAGCCCATTATTGGTGAATTACACCCTGCTTTACAAAGTCCGTGATTATCTGCAACACCTGAATAAGAACATCTTGTGCCATGTGGTACTGCGGCACCTGGGAAAACACTGCATTTGGCTTCACTTTTACTTTAACCAGTTCTACTCCTTTTATCAGTCCCACTTCCTTTCCTGTCAGATCCCACACCTTTTCTGTCACTGTTCCTTGCAATTCAGCTGGCAAGTCAGTTACTGTAAGCATCGGGAATAGGGTTATCAAAGGGTAATCTTCTAGGTCACCCACCGTGTTCTACCACCTGGGTCGTTAATCCCTAGCGTCCTGCATGTTCGCTCAACACCCAAGGGACGTAGCTATCAGTGATGCAACCGGTGCCCAGATGTAGAAATAGGCTCAGCTACAAGAGCCCCTTGGGCCCTGAGAGGGAACCTACATGCCCAGGCTGGAGTTCCTAAGGTGAACGAGCATTAAAGAGGACTTTAAATTTTATTGTCCTCTTGTCACATTCTATCAATGTCAATCTAGCCTTCTAACCAAATTGCACTTACTCTTTTGTGGATCAAATCTGTTTAATGGGTTTTAACATATAAAAGTACAAAAGCACAATATCATAGTCGCCAACATTTCGACCACCAAGTTACTAACGTCCCAGTCTGGCACGAGGGAAGCCATCCACAGGATCACTGTTCTATCGCCAGGAGGGATCTCCCCCTTTCATCTGCCTCCTGTCATCCAGAAGAACAAAGTAGCCAAGCACAAAAGTCTGATGAGCTCAGAGCTCCGTACATAATAGAACAGAACATATAAATAACTAACAATACAAGAACTGTGCATCCCCCCCCCATACAGCTGTGCCCCTCTCCTCCCCCAGTGCTCTCCCCCCTCCCCCAGCAACATTGTCCCAGGCCCTCCCGACCCCACCAGGCCAGATGTCCTCTAAGAAGCTTGTGTCAGCCCCAAGACCCTCAAATAAGCCAGACATGTCAGCTCAGTAAACTCTGTCGATAAGATCTGAAGAAACGGCTTCCATAACGTACCTATGTCACCCACTCTCTGCTGAGAAACCAGGGTAAGCTTCTCCATTGCAAGAATGAACCACAGCTTATGGAGCCAAGACACATACGTCGGTACCCTGTCCGTCCCCCATAAAGCTAGTATTGACTGCAATGCTGCATTGAGGGCCAGTGCCATCTGTCGCCCCTTCAGCGATCGGAGAAGAAAGGTGAGGGGGTTGGGTAGACCTAGCAGTATATACGATGGAAATCTAGGAAGCTCAGTCTGAAATACTTTGTCAATATCGTCTAAGATGCTCGCCCAATATCGCTTAAGTTTGGGACAATGCCAAAGCAGGTGCATCAGCGTGCCTAAATTACCACAACCCCTCCAACAAAGGCTGGACTTGGTGGAATCCCATGAATGTATCCTTGCTGGGGTGTAATACTAATAGGAAGCCACCTTATACGCCATCTCCGTCCCCGCTACATTATAGGCCGTATGGTGTGTTCTATAACATAGATTGTCCCAGTCCTCCTCAGAGATCTCCCTCTTCAACTCGCTCTCAGATCTCAACTGCCCTTTAGACTTAGTCGGGCGCTCCACCACCTGCAAGAATCTATAAAGTTCTGAAAGCACTCGCTTATCATCCTTCTTCGTCAACAGCCACTTCTCGAACGGTGTGAGCGGCCTATCCATCAGTGCTCTGTTCGCCGGCAAAAGAGCCCAATGCCGCACCTGGTAATACATGAGCCTATCTGCCTCTGTCAAACCATATGTCTCCCACATCTGATCAAAGGAGACCACCCCCTGCTCATCGAACAGGCTCCCCACCCTCTTACAGCCCCCATCGTACCATCAGCGCAGACTTTCCACTCACAGACCGGGCTCGAAATCAGGGTTCGCACCTATCGGGGTCATAGGGGACAGGAATGACATAAGCCCCGATCGACATGCCACTGCGTCCCATACAAGTAACGTTGCTCCTGTAATCAGGGAGGAGTACAATCCCCGTGCCCTGTGCCGGCGTCTGAGCCAAGGCTCCTTCCAAATGTGAGACCCCGCCACCGACTGATCCATGAAACACCAATGTTTCTCAGTAAGTGGACGATTCCACTCTAAAAGAAGACGCAACTGCGCCGCCTGAAAATATCGTAGGAGGCAGGGAACAGCCAATCCCCCCTCACCCCTAGAGCGGTACAAAAGCCTTCTAGGAAGCCATGCCGGCTGCCCATCCCAGATATATTTGAGGACTGCAGACTGAAGGGTCGCTATCGTCCGAGACGGAGGAGTCAGAGGAAGCGCCTGGAATATAGCGCGAACAAGAGGGGAGAGAGAGGGCCCCCCTGTCGAGTCCCCCGTCCAATCGGGAACAGTAAAAACAACGTACCATTAACCCGGACGGCAGCCCTAGGGGAACGATGGATACATCGAACCCACTTCCTAAAGGCCGGACCCAATCCATAGCGCTCCAACACCCTAAAGAGGTAAGGCCAATGAACCCTATCAAACGCCTTCTCCACGTCAATAGAGAGGAGAAGCGCCTCCCTACCAGATCTGTTGGTTTTATCTATCAAATGGAGAAGCCGCTTCGTATTATCACTGCACTGACGATGAGGTATAAAGCCCGCCTGATCCGGATCTATATGACCCGGCCTATAGGGATTAAGGTGGTGGGCCAATATTCCAGTAAATAACTTGGGGTCTATATTCAGAAGTGAGATCGGCCTGTACAAAGCACACTCCTCCGGGTCCTTCCAAGGCTTATGTATCACCACAATGGTAGATTCTGACAATACTGGGCCTATACGAGGGCTCCAGACACCTGAAAGGAGTTAAAGAGCCGTACCAGAAGTGGTGCTAACTCTGCGCAGAAAGTCTTATAAAAGAGCGCCGTAAAGCCATCGGGACCGGGGGACTTCCCAACCTTTAACTGTGAAATTCCTGAGATAACCTCCTCCACCCTGATAGGCTGATCCAAGGGACGCTTCCCTCTCGGCAAGCGGGTAATTGCTATCCCCGCAAGGAATGCGGCCGGATTCGCGTCATCCTGATCGTCTGCCGCGTATAACACTCGATAATACTCAGCGAACGCCTCTGCGATTTGATCATCTGTTCGAGCCTCCCCATCGAAGGAGAACGGACCATTTTTATTGCTGATGCCAAGCGCTGTGCTCTTAACTGATGCGCCAGGAGCTTCCCACACCTATTACTCCCAATGTAGTATTTATGCTTAAGCCGCACTATCGCGTATTCCACCCTGTCCCAATCCAGCCGTCTCAACTGCTGCCGCATTTTCTCCAGCTCCCACAATATTCTAGGTGCACCAGTGGACTTATGGGAGCGCTCCAATGCTGCCACCTTTTGCTCTAGCAACGCCCTCTGCTCTCTCCTTGCCCTATTATCTCTAGCCGATAGCGACATTACGTCCCCTCGCACCACTACCTTCAGGGTCTCCCACAAAGTCTCCAAACGGGTGCTCCCATCATCATTGAGACTAAGATGGTCCCTAATCACGCGCCTTAGCGACTTCTCCGTTTCCCTGTTCTGCAGGATCGCATCCCTAAAGCGCCAGCTCGGATTGCCCAACGGGCCCACATCCACAGCCACCTCTACAGTGATAGGAGCATGATCTGTTAGGGTCCGAGGTTCTATTGTGGTCTCCCTAACTCGAGAGGTGAACTCCCGGGAGGCCAGAAAGAAGTCAATACGTGCGTACATCTTGGTAGCCGCTGAATAAAAGGAATAGTCCCTAAGCGTAGGATGTGCTCTCCTCCATACATCCTCCAGTCCACATTCAGCCAGCCACTGTCGCCCTGCCGCCGTCAACGCTCCAGTCTGTCCAAAGAGCCCAGATAGTTCTAGCTCATTGTCCATTACCAGGTTAAAATCACCTCCCACTAAAACAGCACTATCCGGTGTCGTAAGCACCGGGGAAACAGCCTGTCTCAGGAAGGGTTCTTGCTGCGCATTAGGAGCATACAAAGAAGCAATGGTAAAGCAGAAAGCCCCCACCCGTATTCTAAGAGCCAAAAGTCGACCCTGCACTTCATGTATCTTTGCTACCACTTCCCCAGAGAAGGCCCTCAAGAGCAATATCGCCACCCCAGCATGTTTCGTGGAGGTCGAGGACCAGAACTGCACTTTGAGCACTTGCGATATGTGTCCTTGGTCTGTAAATGTGTCTCCTGTAATAGGCAAATGTGACTACCAGACTTCTCAAGAGCAGACAGGATCGCCAGTCTCTTAGCCGGACTATTAAGTCCGCGAACATTCAAGCTTATACACTTAATAGACATGCATCCCAAAACCAGGTTCGCTCGGTGGGGGGACCCACCGGGGGAGCCAACGCCTAGAACAGCTCCAAGGCCGCTCTGAACTACAGGGCCAGTCAGCCAAGACAACTTGTAAGCAAGTTCCAGGGGAAGCACGCCAACATACAACCATAACACACAACAGGTGCTCACAACAGATAAGTCCTCTGCCTCTTTGCCGATGAGTGTTAAAGTCTCAGCAGGGGCCGCAGAACCACTCAAGTTCGTCGTGCAGAGTCCAACGACTCCACCGCCCGGATCCCTCTCAAGTGGTCATAAGACCAGAGGCTGAGGGATATCTGTCCCTATCCAATCCCTAAATGTAAAAAGATGCCTGATGTTATCAATGCCTTATAGGCTGCACAAAGATTGGCTGGAGAGGGTACATTAACCGTGAAATATTCTTGTTTGTGTCACACAAATACTTGCTTAGATTCTCATCCTTCAGCCATCACACGTTGAATACTAATTCCCTGCTGGGGCCATGGTCCATGCAGAGAACAAAGAATTCCACTGAAGAGGGATAAGAAAGCCACCTCGCTGAGATCTACTCTCCCAGGGCTCCACTAAGCTCTATAGCAGGGATGAATAACTATTCCAATTATGAAAAGTAATGATGGGGAGCAGATTAGTCCGTAAATTGCCTTTCGTCTAGGTGCCATTTCAGCCATACATCCACCAATCCCATAGAGGTCTCCCATTTTGACAGGGTTGCCACCATGGTGGTGGAGGTGGGGCTGCACACACAGAGAATTGGACTAATGACTGCATTGAAATCACCCCCACCAGAGTCATTCTCAGTGAAGTACCCACAATGAGATAAGAGGCATCAGCCAGTGCACTATTGGCGAGGTTCATTTGAACATATACACTATTGGTGGACCAGGTCAACCCCTCTAGATTTCCTGTTATTTTAAGGTCATCAACCCAAAACATGTTTACCACCAACAGGAAGATGGTAAGTAAAATGATGGCTACCCCCAGGAGCCTCTAGTGAATCCAGCATGGCACAAGGGTGTATTCTAGCCTTCTGAAGAAACTGCACTGCATATCTAAAGAGTCTCCTGTAGTAGGATTTCAGGACTATATTTCTTAACAAATAGCATAATAGCCCCACTTTTAATTTTGCTCTGAAGACCATTAATGCTTCATATCATATTATGATAAAACTTTGGTGCGGAACCCCCTAGGCATTCATAATTGTTGAGTGCATGTAGAATAACCATACACCTTTAAGACATTATCTAAAATATCTAACCTACCAAACACTATAACTAAACCCAAACTCCCCTAGTCACAGCAACTCATACTTCCTATCTAGAACCATCTGTCACCCTAAAAACTATCTATCCTAAACTGTATAGGGAAGCAGTGCCTAAGGCAGCCTCACCAGACCTGCTGAATAAGAAGGAGAACAAAAAGCCCCAATCGATAGTTAAACTTTGTTGCACATGTTTTATTCAGCCTTTGTAACAAAGTCAATAGAATTGCATTGGTCCCGACACAACAAGGCTACGTCAGCTCCTACGTCACCAATTTTGGTCTTGTGGTGTTGCCTTGAGGAATGTATGGCACTAGAATTAAATCTGTAAACGGAGAGGCTCATGTTTATGGGTCTTGAGTCCCTGAAGCCTACAATGCCAAATTGTCTTGGGAGTTCCAGCTCAGGAGCGAGAATACTGGTCAACATAACCATTTTCCCTGTCTAAGGATTGACTTGGGTGCACAGGTTGTGGACAGGTCAACCTGGTCCTTAGGCGCATGAGAACAGAGATGGGGGAGCGAGGGAGGGTGGGGGGAATAGGGTAAGAGCACTTGTGGATTAGGACCAAGACTAAAGTGTCAGGTGACTTTGGTGCCACTTCTCTTGCCCCAGCTTCTACCTTGGATTTCCTCCAACTGCGGATCACTGAGAGTTCCAAAAGTCTTTAGTAGTGGATCCAAAGCGTTGCCTTCCTTTCTCGGAGTCAATGTAGTTCACTGCCGATGTCAGGGGGAGGGGTGTAACCACCAGCCTCTTTCAGTCTAATGCCGCCACCAACCTCACTTTCAACATTCCCACTTTACTGCAGCCATCCAATGTCCATCCATGCATGACCAGGTCATAAGACGCAAGCTCAGTGAAGCAAGTCCCACCTAGTGTTGTCCATCAACTTTAAAGGGTGGGGGTCCCATTCATTTTATACATTTATTTTGATTAAAAAAAGAAAAATTGATCACATACTGTTTGTTATCATCTGTAGATGAAATGTGCAAATATAATGCCCCACTGGGCTAACCTCTTACAAGCTTGCTAACTAAAAAGAAATATGGATAACACAACAATTCTTTTCCACTGGGAATGATGTTTGCACATTTTATCTACAGATCATTCGAAACAGTATGTGATTAAATTGATATTTTTGAATATATGGCATATTTCCATAAATATAGAAGTTTGCTGCTGTATTTGCCATAAAATATATCTGTGCAGTGTTTACATCATCGTCTATTGTGGTTTTGATGTTGCTCACACTAGAAGAAAGACACCACCGATATCCACTGTTTGTCACATAATATTTATAATGTGTATTGCAAAATGGCACCCATCAGTGAGCAAGGCTTGAGGAGACCCAAAACGTGGCTTGTCCGTTGTCAACAATATCAGTAATCCCACTTTTATCACTGGCACCCAGTCACAGACACACCATGAGCCAATGGCCATAACGGCTATAAAAGGTTAAACACACTAGATCAAACTACAATAAACCTATCAGACTAATAAAAAAATAAAAAATAAACTCCTATTCATTGAATTAAAAAAAAAAAAACAACACCTGAACAGATGTACCATAATACAATGTATCACCCTCTGGCACATGCAAAATCATTAAGACAACAACAGTGTCAGATACACATTATAAATAACTGTTATAAATCAAAAGAGGGTGCGGTAGTGAGTACTTGGCGCTCCAAATTCATACCCTTTCTTGAACTAAACTCAAGTATAATATCATGGTGCACAAAACTCAGGTGTTCACCCTCCTAATTCACCTAAACAATAACCCAATTGGGATATTTAACAATACATCAAAGAGTAATGGCACACATGAATTATTAACACGTTAATAAGTTGATAACACAATTTCTTAAAGAAGTGACTTCCTTATATCTGTCAAATTTAATACCAATTTCTTATGTACATTAATAGTAAATCCAATTATCCCATACATATGAACCTCAAAACCAAATTACTTGTACGTTGTCACATAGTCACATGAATAAATATACATTTATAATCAATCCAAATTGTCCCATATAAATGAACCTCAAAACCAAATTGCTTATACGTTGTCGTAAATCCAATTGTCCCATACATATGAACCTCAAAACCAAATTATTTATATATACATTTATACTAAATCCAATTGTCCCATACAAATGAACCTCAAAACCAAATTACTTATACGTTGTCAACACGTGTTTCATCCGGGGGAATACCCCTAGGATTTCCCTCAGGACCTTCTTGTCATTGAAGTTCATCAACAATCCCTAAAACAACATTATCAAAAATTACATAAAATTACAAAGGAATATTGAATATGAATATCCCATATTGTATCCATTACCACTTCGATGAAATTATGTGACTATCGAATGACCAGGTGAGAACCATGCATTTTCCCAAAAACAAAAACAAATATTATTCCTACGCGTGACCTTACGTAACGGATGTGTATACCGGGATCATTATACTTATTTCTATTATCACTAAAGTTACAACCAATACATACAACCATATTGTGAGTCAAAGCTGAAATATATTAAAGATTGTGTATCTTATTCCTAATTATCAGAAGGAGAACCACTTGTGCTACCTTACAATCCCTTTATTATTGGTTATTTATATAATTTTTCACTTACTCATATTAGTCATTCAATGTTCGTATTTCTCGTAATATTAAAGATGAAATCTAGTTTGAGAAAAACAAGTCAATACATGACTCCCTATTTATTTATTCTAAATAGTTCGCAGAATATCCATTGCATTCTTAGTATTCAATTTTAAATATTCTTGAGGCTTACCGTTTAAAGTACCCCAAACTTAATGTTTCAATCGTCTTTCCACGTTTTCTCTTGTGAGTCAAATCTATTGTAAAATGAATCTATTGTAAAATAAACAGCCCCTAATTAATAACTGGCCCTAAAATGGTCCGTAATACATGGCTATATTCGAGCATCTCCTTACCTTAAGTACAATTTCCAACCATTCGCGAGTACGCCTCCTCAGTAAACAAACCGAGAAACTGTCCAACCCGCCATTTAACCGCGTCCTCGATTTAGCCGAAATAAACAACGGACTACATATTTGGATCACTCTGAGACGCTCTATCTACACTCGTCGATTCTTTACTTACAATAGATAACGGACTTCGGAGAATCCAACCGTCTTTCTATATTTATAAGAACTGTCATTCATAAGAAATGCTCCATTGTAAATTATTAGACACCCACTACGGACTAGATTAGCTCCCCAAATATTCAAAAGTAAACAAAAATAATAATACAAATAAACATAAATATAGATAAAAATAAAGACTACAATTCACTATTTTTACTTAGTTCTTATAAAGCCATATAGGTATCTATTCAACCCAATATTAAATAATAAACTGAAACCACAGCATTGCACTATTAAGAAACCAAGCTCATAGGTTACTGTATATATCATATATGCATTCAGTCATATATCTACCACTAACTCTAATGACCATACAAAATTCATTAAAAATTAAATATAAATAGTTCAAATTAGAATATAATTAACAGACTCTCTAGATCTAAATATTCACTTCCATTACACAGAACGCGACCTGAGATGATGCTTTTATTGCCTACCTTATACTATATCTTATTATTTGTCACCCAAAAAATATTCCATCTCATGATCTGTATTTAAACCCATTTCTACAGCTCCTAATTTCATAATCCACAACGATTCCCGCCTTCTTAGAGCCAATTCTCTATTCCCTCCGCGTGGGTTGTTACCACAATGGTCAAAACCAAAAAACTTAAAATCTTTATGTGTCCCTTGTGCTTCACATACCATCATGTGAGATGCTATCGGATAGCGTTCATCTAACTGTCGTATCGCTCTCCAATGTTCTGAAATTCTCGTCCTAAGTGGACGTATCGTGCTGCCCACGTATATTTTCTTACATTTACAAATGAGCATATATACCACAAATCTTGTACCACAGTCTATATGTGATTTTATGGATATTTTGCATCCTCTTCTGTCAAAAAAATCTTTTTTGGCTTGATATGCCCATTTACACATTGCACATGAGCCACATTTAAAGAAGCCCATATTTCTTGCACTCAGCCAATCTGCCTTTGTCTCATCTGGTAAGTAGCTCGGACTCAACATACTGTTGAGGGTATTCCCTCTTCTGAACGCAACCTCAGGTTTTCTCCCTATATATTTCTTAAGTGACTCGTCTTGCATCAATATTGACCAGTATCTTTTCATTATTCTTAATAATTTCTGAGAATTATCTGTGTAGTCTAGCACAATTCTCAATCTCTGAGCGCTGTCATTTTTGATCTCTTTATTTTTCTGGGTCATGAGTAATGTCTGTGTACGTGAAGTTTTAAGAGCTTTATTACGAGATTTACATAAATTATTCTCCGAATATCCTCTATTTCTAAATCTATATTCCATATCCTTAATAACATCAAAAAAGTCAGAATCTATACTACAGTTTCTTCTTGCTCTAATCATTTCTCCTAACGGTATAGCCTCTATTTGATGCTTGGGATGTGAGCTTACCGCATGTAATATCGTGTTACACGCAGTAATTTTCCGAAATAATCTACTCTCTAATTTATTGTTTTCTACAAAAAGTTCTACATCTAAAAATTCTATCTTAGACTCACTGTATTTATATGTAAATTTGATATTTACATCATTATCATTAAGGTGATTACAGAATCTTTCTAAATCCACTATATCCCCTGTCCATATCATAAGACAATCATCAATATATCGTCCCCAATAGAGAATATATGAATGCCATATCGCTACTTTTGGGCCCCATACCCAATTCTCCTCAAACCATCCCATGAACAAGTTAGCATAAGATGGTGAAAATTTCGAACCCATTGCCACACCTTGTATTTGTCTAAACCAATTTCGTTTCACCAGAAAATAATTATTATTAAGTATGAGATCAATCATTTTCAATAACATTTGTGTGTGTTCCAATAAGCTCGCAGATCTCCTATTCAAAATATATTCCATCGCTTTTATGCCCCATTCATGTTGTATACTGGTATAGAGTGAAACCACATCTAAAGTTACCAGAATCATACCTGGTTCCCATTGAAAATCTGACAACATACTTAATACATGTTTAGTGTGATTAATGTGTGATGGTAAATTTTTTACAAATGGTTGTAGAAAAATATCTACATATTCTGACAATCTCTCAGTGGGGCCTCCTATGCCCGATACAATAGGTCTTCCTGGTGGGAATTTAGATTGTTTGTGTATTTTTGGTAACGTGTATAGGCATGGGTATCTGGGACGAAATATTTGTAAATATAAGAATTCTTCCTCATTCAATAAATTCTTATCCCTCCAAACCATTAACATTCGATTGATTTTCCCTGTTAGAGTTGACATCGGATTATATGACAATTTTTCATAACATGCAATCTCATTTAATTGTGTGCTCATTTCCGATTCATAGTCTTTCCGATTCATTACAACTGTATTGCCCCCCTTATCCGCTTTTTTAATAACCAAATCATTATCACATTTCAAAATCTTCAATGCGGTGCACTCTCCTGGTGTCAGATTCGACTTCCTCCATTGTTGTTTCTTTTTCTCTTCCTTGTCCAAATCATTCCATACCAGTCCAAAAAAAATGTCTATATTGCTATCACTTGTTGACTTCGGTGTCCAAGTTGATTTCCGTTTCAATCCACTTGTGATATGTATATCTGAAGAGATACTTAAATCTCGTAATATTGAAGATGTTGTTACTGGGTCCTCCTCACAATCCGTGATTGTCATCAACATTACAGTGTCATGTATATCTTGGATAGACAGTTTACTATGCGCCCTAATGCCTTTTGGGGCTAATTCTGTGTCTGTGATACGAGTATCAAAATATCGTTTGAGTTTTAATTTTCTCATAAATTTAAACAGATCAATTTTAGATTGACAAATATTCCCCTTAGATGTTGGACAAAAGTTAAGTCCCTTATTCAACAGTGATACCATGTCCGAAGACAGTTGTTTCTCAGATAAGTTTACAACATTATTTACTAATTCTACTTCCATGTCTATATCTTTTTGTCCCGGGATCTTGTTTTCATGCCCACATATGTGTCGCTTTTTACTTCCTCTTTTCCCTCTGCGTGTCCTCCTACCCAATTTCTCTTCTGGTTTATCTCCCAATTGCCTTGTTTTATCCTCTTGAGTTCCTGTAAAAAACTCACCGCCTGTGCATCTGAACCCATATGTAAGTCTCTACTATCCACTTCGCTATTGTCTGTCACTAGACTACTTCTAGATGTTGAGGCTGAGTCTGTCAAGTTATTAGAATCTGCTATAAGAACAGTATTCTTGACCAAATGGTCATATTTTCGCGAGAACGTAAACACTCTACCGTTTAAGTAGTCTGACTCATCTCTCTTAAGTTTCCTAGCTTTTCTTTGCTTAATCTCTTCCTGAAAGTTCCTAATTACATCATTTAAAATAACATAATTTTTCTCTGTTGCCTCCTTAAGGTTCAGTTCACTAATCTCTGTTTCCAACTTCTCTATATCTACTTGTAGTTTTTTCACTTTTCTTTCATCATTTTCTATTAGAATATCCATTAGCCTCATGGAGTTAGATTTAAGTTCTTCTTCCCATTGCACCAATAAATCTGCATCTAAATCATCATATGTGGGGAAGATATGTGACCTTAATCCCCTGGGAATCCTATCTAGTCTTTTATACTGTTTGAGTGTAGTTGTGTCCCACCATCTGGACATTTCACTTTTTTTCAACCTTTCCAACTTGATAAATTTATCCTTAAGACCTTCCTTACTCCTTCGGTTCCCACCATTTATAGCTTGTTTTACCGTACATCCCTTATCTAAGCTTTTGAAAAGTTCCTCAGCTTCTTTGATTCTATCATCCATTATGTTAGAAATAACTCAGTTAATAATTCCTCTGAAAAATGGTGCTGCCTACTCACAATAAAACTGTTATAAATCAAAAGAGGGTGCGGTAGTGAGTACTTGGCGCTCCAAATTCATACCCTTTCTTGAACTAAACTCAAGTATAATATCATGGTGCACAAAACTCAGGTGTTCACCCTCCTAATTCACCTAAACAATAACCCAATTGGGATATTTAACAATACATCAAAGAGTAATGGCACACATGAATTATTAACACGTTAATAAGTTGATAACACAATTTCTTAAAGAAGTGACTTCCTTATATCTGTCAAATTTAATACCAATTTCTTATGTACATTAATAGTAAATCCAATTATCCCATCTTATGCTAACTTGTTCATGGGATGGTTTGAGGAGAATTGGGTATGGGGCCCAAAAGCAGCGATATGGCATTCATATATTCTCTATTGGGGACGATATATTGATGATTGTCTTATGATATGGACAGGGGATATAGTGGATTTAGAAAGATTCTGTAATCACCTTAATGATAATGATGTAAATATCAAATTTACATATAAATACAGTGAGTCTAAGATAGAATTTTTAGATGTAGAACTTTTTGTAGAAAACAATAAATTAGAGAGTAGATTATTTCGGAAAATTACTGCGTGTAACACGATATTACATGCGGTAAGCTCACATCCCAAGCATTAAATAGAGGCTATACCGTTAGGAGAAATGATTAGAGCAAGAAGAAACTGTAGTATAGATTCTGACTTTTTTGATGTTATTAAGGATATGGAATATAGATTTAGAAATAGAGGATATTCGGAGAATAATTTATGTAAATCTCGTAATAAAGCTCTTAAAACTTCACGTACACAGACATTACTCATGACCCAGAAAAATAAAGAGATCAAAAATGACAGCGCTCAGAGATTGAGAATTGTGCTAGACTACACAGATAATTCTCAGAAATTATTAAGAATAATGAAAAGATACTGGTCAATATTGATGCAAGACGAGTCACTTAAGAAATATATAGGGAGAAAACCTGAGGTTGCGTTCAGAAGAGGGAATACCCTCAACAGTATGTTGAGTCCGAGCTACTTACCAGATGAGACAAAGGCAGATTGGCTGAGTGCAAGAAATATGGGCTTCTTTAAATGTGGCTCATGTGCAATGTGTAAATGGGCATATCAAGCCAAAAAAGATTTTTTTGACAGAAGAGGATGCAAAATATCCATAAAATCACATATAGACTGTGGTACAAGATTTGTGGTATATATGCTCATTTGTAAATGTAAGAAAATATACGTGGGCAGCACGATACGTCCACTTAGGACGAGAATTTCAGAACATTGGAGAGCGATACGACAGTTAGATGAACGCTATCCGATAGCATCTCACATGATGGTATGTGAAGCACAAGGGACACATAAAGATTTTAAGTTTTTTGGTTTTGACCATTGTGGTAACAACCCACGCGGAGGGAATAGAGAATTGGCTCTAAGAAGGCGGGAATCGTTGTGGATTATGAAATTAGGAGCTGTAGAAATGGGTTTAAATACAGATCATGAGATGGAATATTTTTTGGGTGACAAATAATAAGATATAGTATAAGGTAGGCAATAAAAGCATCATCTCAGGTCGCGTTCTGTGTAATGGAAGTGAATATTTAGATCTAGAGAGTCTGTTAATTATATTCTAATTTGAACTATTTATATTTAATTTTTAATGAATTTTGTATGGTCATTAGAGTTAGTGGTAGATATATGACTGAATGCATATATGATATATACAGTAACCTATGAGCTTGGTTTCTTAATAGTGCAATGCTGTGGTTTCAGTTTATTATTTAATATTGGGTTGAATAGATACCTATATGGCTTTATAAGAACTAAGTAAAAATAGTGAATTGTAGTCTTTATTTTTATCTATATTTATGTTTATTTGTATTATTATTTTTGTTTACTTTTGAATATTTGGGGAGCTAATCTAGTCCGTAGTGGGTGTCTAATAATTTACAATGGAGCATTTCTTATGAATGACAGTTCTTATAAATATAGAAAGACGGTTGGATTCTCCGAAGTCCGTTATCTATTGTAAGTAAAGAATCGACGAGTGTAGATAGAGCGTCTCAGAGTGATCCAAATATGTAGTCCGTTGTTTATTTCGGCTAAATCGAGGACGCGGTTAAATGGCAGGTTGGACAGTTTCTCGGTTTGTTTACTGAGGAGGCGTACTCGCGAATGGTTGGAAATTGTACTTAAGGTAAGGAGATGCTCGAATATAGCCATGTATTACGGACCATTTTAGGGCCAGTTATTAATTAGGGGCTGTTTATTTTACAATAGATTCATTTTACAATAGATTTGACTCACAAGAGAAAACGTGGAAAGACGATTGAAACATTAAGTTTGGGGTACTTTAAACGGTAAGCCTCAAGAATATTTAAAATTGAATACTAAGAATGCAATGGATATTCTGCGAACTATTTAGAATAAATAAATAGGGAGTCATGTATTGACTTGTTTTTCTCAAACTAGATTTCATCTTTAATATTACGAGAAATACGAACATTGAATGACTAATATGAGTAAGTGAAAAATTATATAAATAACCAATAATAAAGGGATTGTAAGGTAGCACAAGTGGTTCTCCTTCTGATAATTAGGAATAAGATACACAATCTTTAATATATTTCAGCTTTGACTCACAATATGGTCGTATGTATTGGTTGTAACTTTAGTGATAATAGAAATAAGTATAATGATCCCGGTATACACATCCGTTACGTAAGGTCACGCGTAGGAATAATATTTGTTTTTGTTTTTGGGAAAATGCATGGTTCTCACCTGGTCATTCGATAGTCACATAATTTCATCGAAGTGGTAATGGATACAATATGGGATATTCATATTCAATATTCCTTTGTAATTTTATGTAATTTTTGATAATATTGTTTTAGGGATTGTTGATGAACTTCAATGACAAGAAGGTCCTGAGGAAATCCTAGGGGTATTCCCCCGGATGAAACACGTGTTGACAACGTATAAGTAATTTGGTTTTGAGGTTCATTTGTATGGGACAATTGGATTTAGTATAAATGTATATATAAATAATTTGGTTTTGAGGTTCATATGTATGGGACAATTGGATTTACGACAACGTATAAGCAATTTGGTTTTGAGGTTCATTTATATGGGACAATTTGGATTGATTATAAATGTATATTTATTCATGTGACTATGTGACAACGTACAAGTAATTTGGTTTTGAGGTTCATATGTATGAGATAATTGGATTTACTATTAATGTACATAAGAAATTGGTATTAAATTTGACAGATATAAGGAAGTCACTTCTTTAAGAAATTGTGTTATCAACTTATTAACGTGTTAATAATTCATGTGTGCCATTACTCTTTGATGCACATTATAAATAACTATACCTATACATCAAAAATGTAGACTTTCGATTACTATTCTTTAACAAGAAAACCATCATGTTATAAAGCATATATATCAAATACAAATGTATTCAGTATCGAGAGGACATAGAGAAAATTGCAGTTTCTATCATGTGACTTGGTCATGCACTGCAGTGCAGATACTGGTCCTCGGCAGCATGAATCCTGACAACTATAAGATCAGAAACTTTAGCACCAAAACAAATGCTGCTGGGAATAATTAAGAGGGTCATCACAGATGCATAACACCACCATCCGGGCGCGTTGCACAATTTCCAAGAGGAGACTGACATATTGGTTATCACTAACAGCCCCCATGGTGCAAGATGTTAACGGGCAATAGATAAATGCACTTTAGTAGAGAATTCAGTATGTTTAACAAGAGATTGACCCTACAAGCATACCAAAATATGGTACCCATGGATGAAATACTTTGGCTCCAACTCATAGGTTTGTGGTATTGTCTGACCTACTGTGACCTACAAACAATGCTTCCTTAGGTATATATGTGAAGTGTGATGCATGTACAATGAAGTGATAAAAAAAGCTCCATTATACGTTGTTGTACTGTTTTACTGACTGAAAATGAATAAGAAGTTATTTTTAAAAAAACAAATCCACAATGTGGCATATTTTGGTAAATACCAATCCCACTATTGTGTTGATGTGCCAACGAAAAATAGTCTGGCTGGAGCTAATGGAGGAAAAAAAATGATAGGCATACTCCAATCAAGAATAATCAGATATAGAATACAGCTCCCTACATTAAATTAACTAGCCCCTTGAATCTCCTCAAGGAATCTCCACTCCAAAATCAGATGAAATTATTCTGAACTTTTTCTACCCTTGAGCTGAGGGGGAGAGTCGCTAGTACCAGTCGCACAACTACCATTCGTTGATGCACCCGTCACACCATCCAGTAAGGTTTCAGCGGAGTCCCCATACAAGCAATTTTATTTTAGGTCTTCCCCTTGCAGTTTGGCTAGAAAGTCAAGCTCAACTTTAATACACAATAGGCCCAGCTCCTTTTTAACAACTAACAGGGCCCTTTCCCCAAAAAGTGCCCAAGCATCAACTTAATTAAGTGACTCTCACTACAAAATAATTGCTTCTGTCAGATCACAGTCTTCAATATCCAAGTTTTAATTTCGAAAATTAATAGTCTCTCTTTCCCTCTACCAAATCCATGATATTTTGTGGGGAGCTCATACATATAAAACATCAGTGCATGGTTTACTTTACCTTATGGACACAACAGGGACTGGATTCTCTTTTCCATATCATCCTGCAACACATTTTCTAGAAGGGAAACTGGATCCTCCAACCCATTCAGTGGTGCCCCTCCCTACTATTTTAATACCTTTTTTAGATTTATAAAAAAAAAAAAAATCAAAAAAAAAAAAAATCACAAAAAGCAGCAGTCAATGATATGCAAGGTGAACGACGATACACACATGATGCAATATGACACTGTGGCAGGCAAGGCCATGGGCCAAATAAGTGCAATCCCCAACCTGGGGAAATCACGCACAGCTTGCTAGCACCCTCCTCCCGGCAGTGCACATGCTAACTTAGCACTCCGTGCTCTCCATACATCCCCATGCATCACCACACTCATTCGGTGATGCTGTCACTGTCTCCCAACACCTTGTCAAGGTTCGGGTCCAGTAAGGTACTGCACATATATCTCTTCAATCATTTAAATCATCTACCACTGTCTCATCGCATCTACTGAGCCATGTGAGTCTCCTCCATTAAGGCCCACTCCATCATATCCCTGTGCCACTGTTCAATTTCAGGCGCCTTCTGTCGCATCCATGTGATAGCTACCCTGCGTCTGTCTAAGACTAACACCAATTGTAGAAAATTGTAAGGTATTTTCTTGCCCATCAGGTGCTTAATGTTGCCCAACAGACACACTGCGGTGTACATGTCATGTTTAGATGTGTGACCCTGTTTATGTCAGCAACTACCTGAGGAAAGAAGTCCAATACCAGCCTGCACTGTCAGGCCACATGCAGGAAATAGGCATGACCTGCTCTGCAGCTGGGATAACTATTGGCTCAGGTTGGGGATATTTAATTTAAGTCCCTGGGTGTAAGATACGTTGTATGAAGAAAATTATAGTTTATCATTTGAAAACTGGCATTACATGAAACAGAATGAGTGAGTTCGTTGACAAATGTCCACTCCCTAGTTCCTAAGGCAGCATCAAGATCAACGATTCATGCAATACGGGCCAGCGGAGGGGTCCCCTCCACATAAGCACGCGTAGTTTTGTACAACAGTGTAATAAAATGACGACCAGAGCCACAGGATAAGAAAATTCCCAGGGATGGTGTAGGTTCTGGCATTGCTGGATAGCATGGATAGGATGCCCTGGCAATTTCAGCCTGGCGGCATTGTGCAACAAAAATGACCAGGCTTGAGACAGAATTTTTGGCAAGCCTCCTCAAAGGAGATAGTCTCCGGAGGGCATAAAATTCCCCAAATAGGTACACCCTCTATCCTGCATTACTCTGAAGGACATGATGTCCTCGACATCATCATCAGCCAGATTGGTTTCAATGCCCCAACTGTAAGTTCACTATGGAATGGAGCACACCTCAGGAATACCGGGGCAAATCGTTGCCAAATTATTGTTGTCTGCCAGATTATGTATGAGAAATCTGCAGGCAGCCCCACACCCTCCATCAGCAATTCAAGCAAGTGTTCCACTGCAATGCTACTGGACAATAGATTTTTTTCCCCAATTATCACCTGGGTCCAGCCAGCGGGCCGCAAACTGAAGATGAGTAGCGTAGTGATACAAATCCAGTCACAGGACTTCCTGCCTCTACCCCAGTCTTCATACTGTTTGGTCTTTGTCGCCAAGGCCACTCTACTGAGAGAGCCAGCCCACAGAAGCGAGATGAAAATGAAATCGAACTGCTTGAATACCTGTGATGGGAGAGGGCAAAGGAGTTCTGCAGCACATACAAACAATGCGCAGGAGAACGGTTTTAGCTACAGCCATCCTCTCCATCAGGGAGAGTGGCAGTGTATTCCTGAAGGACACAAATGACCTCATTGCATCTAAAACCCTATCTATATTTACCTGTTGGTGTAATCTTCAAGTGTGCGCTATCTGAAACCCAAGGTACCTGAACTGCGTCGTCTTCCAGCGCAGTCCCAGCACCAGTAGGGAAGCAGGGTGGAACAACAGGGATTTGTCATGGTTAAGCCAGAGACCTGAAAATGTCCTAAAGTCGTCAAACATCCGCAGCAGTTACGGAACACAGCATCTTTGGGGGGGAGGGGGTGTGAACAAGGCATCATCAGCACAGAGCAAAATGGCATGTGGCGTGCCTCCAATCAGTATGCCACAGTCATGTGTAACCAGATAGCCAATGGCTCTATGGCGAGGGCAAATAAAAGTGGCAACAATGGGCAGCCTTGCCGTGTTCTGTGGCCCAGCCTCAAAGGCTCCGAGCAACATCACTCACACAAACACTTGCAGTCTGTTTCGTATAAAGCAGCTGGATCCAGCCACAGAACCGTGGGCTGAAGCCCATAAGTTGCAGCACAACGAGCAGGTAGCCCCAGTCCACCATATCGAAGGCTTTCCCTAGATGGACTGCGACAAAGACAAGATCCTCATCACAGTGTTCAACCTCATGCAAGGCATGGGTCAACCCCCAGAGGTTCATGCTGGTGCTGTGACCCGAAATTAAGCTGCACTGGTCTACCCCTCCCTAATAATTAACAAGGACCTCCAACTTTGGCAGCTAACTTCATCATTATATCCTCTACAATCCCGTTGGAATTACTCCAATGATCCAAATGAGAATTTGGTCTCCAACTTGAAGAATTCCAGAGCACCAATGGGAGCATCCATCTTACCAAGGCCATGCTCCATAGAACCATCTTTATTTAAATCGTTTTTCTCAGACAAGGCTTCGTGGAGTACATTAATTGAGCTGAGTAGAGTAGCCACATGGAAGCACCGCCCCTTTCTTCATGCATTCTATAATGGTTTATGAAATTTGCTTCATTTGTTTTGGTAAAGGTGCATAATATGGATCTAAATTTTCTTTACGATACGAAAGACTGCAGATTCCAGATGTCCATCTATAAAGCCATTATGTAATGATATATATGACACTATGGGAAACAGGCCTAATTGAGAGTACTATGTTCTACATATGCGATTCTCATGACCGCTGATTGAACATCTTAAGAACCATGTGCTTTTAAGCCTACATTTTTGCAACAATTGCGTGCTCATGCTGCTATTACTACCCTGAAGGATATAGCTGTATGCCAAGCGACTTAAAATAGGTTGGCGTGAAACTATTCGTAGATACCCAAGTGCTCTGTTCCCGGACTCCTTAGAACCCAAATGGGGATCAAAGTCATCCCGTTAGGGTATGTGCCATGCTTAATATTCTCCAAACCAACCACTGTCTGTGAAATGGTCTTCTTGTGAGCCAGAGGACTCTGTCTATTTCCTGATAGAAATTATGCTTGACATAGTGTTTCACGACCACCTTCAAGATTACTCAACACTGCCACATAGTGCCTGAAGCAATGCCTCAGATGCACCAAGAGAAATACAGGATAAACCAATGAAGTACCTAACCCCACCCCCTAACAGTAAAAACGAAATGCTGCAGAATGGCACTGGTCAAACGAACTGAAAATAGGGGACTTTTCTTGACAGCACCAGTCTGCACACAATTAATAGTCAGGAACAAACAGCCCCTATAAAAGTGGGCCAACTCTTGGCTTACGGTTCAGTCTCTAGACTTCCCCAACAGGTGTGGTTGTGTGTGAACAGTGAACATCCAACTCACATAACGCTACTTACGTTCATCAAATTTGGCAAGGCTTGGAGAGTGCTTTCTGTACTACAAAATATTTAGGGAATGTCCATGACCAATTTGGATCAACTGAGACAGATGGGTGTGAAACATGGACAAACCTCAAATGCAAAATATATCTTGTATTACTAACTATTAGGTGACGGCTATAATTTAAGTCATGACACTTACTGGTGGATCTCAAATATGCAAATTTGTTGCATGCCTACTTGAGTAGATAGCAAGATCGAACAAGAATAAACTAGAGATCAGGTTTGCAGACCTAGTGTGTGTGTCAGTAAAAAAGATGAATAGGCAAAATTTGGAGGTTGTTAAGTGCCCATCAGATTGGCCTAGGAAAGACAGCTATTTAAATTGACTATCCTAAAAGCACTCATTTTCCACAAAGGAAAGGCGAGAAACATTAAACATCATAAAAAAATGCCTGCAACATCAATAGGTCCCTCTAGTAGAAAATGTACAAGAAGCCCTTTCACAACTTCATATATAATGGGTAACCATAATTTAATTAAAGGACTTATGGCTTTGAATATGGCACACTTACTCCCCAATATGTATCCAATCATAACAAAAAGCATCTACATATTAGGGTCATGAAACAGTCCTGAGATACTAGATCATAGACACCACACAAGCATTAAGAAAGTGTATTAGGCGTAACAGAACTATAAACAACACCAACCTACAACAAATAGGCATTGGTGTATTTGAAGAATAAGCTTCTCCTTTTTATTTGTGTCCGTCAATGACCTAAATGATAAATAACTTAACAAACATTAGATGGAATATACAAACTGATAGTAAAGAAGTATCTGATAGTTAAAGTCCCTACCTTAGTTTTGGGTAAATTTCACAACGCTAAAATTCGCTAAAAATATTCACCCAAAAAATAAAAGCAACACAGGTAATAACATGAAACGTGAAAACATGTACAACAAATCTGAATGACAACGACATAGAAAACACCATGATGACATGCTAAAGAAGCGATCAACAAATATATTGCAGAAAATGATCAATCAAGCCTGGATGGGAATACACATATTAAGTAAGCCTGGATGTTTCTTATCTTCTTTTCAGTTTTAAACATTGTCTTATATTGCTGGAATTCCTCAACTTGATTTCAGACCGATGTAAGCCAGAAATTAAAAAGATGAAGCAGAACGTAGGGCTGGGCAGTAAACAGGATAAAGTTACTTAACCCCTTCGCTGCCAGGCCTTTTCCCCCTCCTGTGCCGAGCCTTTTTTTGGCTATTTAGAGCAGTTTGCGCTTAGGCCCTCATAACTTTTTGTTCACATAAGCTACCCACGCCAAATTTGCGTCCTTTTTTTCCAACATCCTAGGGATTCTAGAGGTACCCAGACTTTGTGGGTTCCCCAGAAGGAGGCCAAGAAATTAGCCAACAAACTGTGAAAATTTCGTTTTTTTCAAAAAAATTGGAAAAATGGGCTGCAGAAGAAGGCTTGTGGTTTTGTCCCTGAAAAGGGCATCAACAAAGGGTTTGCGGTGATAAAATCACCAGCTTCCCAGCTTTCAGGAACAGGCAGACTTGAATCAGAAAACCCAATTTTTCAACACAATTTTGGCATTTTACTGGGACATACCCCATTTTTACGATTTTTTGTGCTTTCAGCCTCCTTCCAGTCAGTGACAGAAATGGGCATGAAACCAACGCTGGATCCCAGAAACCGCAACATTTCTGAAAAGTAGACAAAATTCTGAATTCAGCAAGGGGTAATTTGTGTAGATCCTACAAGGGTTTCCTACAGAAAATAACAACTGAAAAAGAAAAATATTGAAATTGAGGTGAAAAAAACATCAATTTTTCTCTAAGTTTTACTCTGTAACTTTTTCCTGCAATGTCAGATTTTCGAAAGCAATATACCGTTACGTCTGCTGGACTCTTCTCGTTGCGGGGATATATAGGGCTTGTAGGTTCATCAAGAACTCTAGGTACCCAGAGCCAATAAATGACCTGCACCCTGCAGTGGGTTTTCATTCTATGCCGGGTATACAGCAATTCATTTGCTGAAATATAAAGAGTAAAAAATAGCTATCAAGAAAACCTTTGTATTTCCAAAATGGGCACAAGATAAGGTGTTGCGAAGCAGTGGTTATTTGCACATCTCTGAATTCCGGGGTGCCCATACTAGCATGTGAATTACAGGGCATTTCTCAAATAGATGTCTTTTTTACACACTGTCTTACATTTGGAAGGGAAAAATGTAGAGAAAGACAAGGGGCAATAACACTTGTTTTGCTATTCTATGTTCCCCCAAGTCTCCCGATAAAAATGATACCTCACTTGTGTGGGTAGGCCTAGCGCCCGCGACAGGATATGCCCCAAAACACAACGTGGACACATCACAGAAAACAGAGCTGTTTTTAGCAAAGTGACTACCTGTAGATTTTGGCCTCTAGCTCAGCCGCCACCTAGGGAAACCTACCAAACCTGTGCATTTCTGAAAACTAGAGACCTAGGGGAATCCAAGATGGGGTGACTTGTGTGGCTCGGACCAGGTTCTGTTACCCAGAATCCTTTGCAAACCTCAAAATTTGGCTAAAAAAACACACGTTCCTCACATTTCTGTGGCAGAAAGTTCTGGAATCTGAGAGCAGCCACAAATTTCCTTCCACCCAGCGTTCCCCCACGTCTCCCGATAAAAATGATACCTCACTTGTGTGGGTAGGCCTAGCGCCCGCGACAGGAAACGCCCCAAAGCGCAACGTGGACACAGCCAAATTTTTGAAGGAAAACAGAGGTGTTTTTTTGCAAAGTGCCTACCTGTAGATTTTGGCCTGTAGCTCAGCCGCCACCTAGGGAAACCTACCAAACCTGTTTATTTCTGAAAACTAGAGACCTAGGGGAATCCAAAATGGGGTGACTTGTGTGGCTCGGACCAGGTTCTGTTACCCAGAATCCTTTGCAAACCTCAAAATTTGGCTAAAAAACACCTGTTCCTCACATTTCTGTGGCAGAAAGTTCTAGAATCCGAGAGGAGCCACAAATTTCCTTCCACCCAGCGTTCCCCCACGTCTCCCGATAAAAATGATACCTCACTTGTGTGGGTAGGCCTAGCGCCCGCGACAGGAAACGGCCCAAAACACAACGTGGACACATCAAATTTTTTCATAGAAAACAGTGCCTACCTGTGGATTTTGGCCTCTAGCTCAGCCGGCACCTGGGGAAACCTAGCAAACCAGCGCATTTTTGAAAACTAGAGACCTAGGGGAATCCAAGATGGGGTGATTTGCGGGGCTCTCACCAGGTTCTGTTACCCAGAATCCTTTGCAAACATCAAAATTTGGCCAAAAAACACTTTTTCCTCTCATTTCGGTGACAGAAAGTTCTGGAATCTGAGAGGAGCCACAAATTTCCTTACACCCAGCGTTGCCCTAAGTCTCTCCATAAAAATGGTACCTCACTTGTGTGGGTAGGCCTAGCGCCCACGAAAGGAAATGGCCCAAAACACAACGTGGACACAACATATTTTTTCACAGAAAACAGAGGTGTTTTTTTTAAAAGTGCCTACCTGTGGATTTTGACCTCTAGCTCAGCCGGCCCCGGGGGGGGGAAATGCCCTAAAATAAATTTGACCCACCCACCCCCCCAAACCCTCCCTGCCCAGGAGCGACCCTTGCCTATGGGGTCGCTCCCCCTGCGTGACATTGGCGCCAAAAAACAAATCCCCGGTGCCTAGTGGTTTCTGCCCCCTTGGGGGCAGAGTGACCTAAAATCGACCAATCTGCCCCCAAGGGTGGCAGAAATGCTCTAAATACAGTTTGCTCCCCAGGGGAGCGACCCTTGCCTGATGGGTCGCTCCCCATCTCTGGAAAAAAAAAAAACACACAAAAAAAAATTGCCCTGGCAACAAGAGGTTTCTGCCCCCCCCGGTGGCAGATCGGCCTAATAATAGGCCGATCTGCCCCCAGGGGGGGCAGAAATGGCCTAAAATAAATGTGCCCCCCCAACCCCCACCCCACCCCCGGGAGCGACCGTTGCCTACGGGGTCGCTCCCCCTGCGTGACATTGGCACCAAAAAACAAATCCCTGGTGCCTAGTGGTTTCTGCCCCCTTGGGGGCAGATTGACCTAAAATCAACCAATGTGCCGCCAAGGGAGGCAGAAATGCTCTAAATACAGTTTGCCCCCCAGGGGAGCGACCCTAGTCTGATTGGTCGCTCCCCATCTCTAAAAAAACAAAGAAACAAAAAACAAAAAAAACAACAAAAAACAATTTGCCCTGCCAACAAGAGGCTTCTGCCCCCACTGGGGGCAGATCGGCCTAATAATAGGCCGATCTGCCCCTAGGGGGGCCAGAAATGGCCTAAAATAAATTTGCCCCCCCAACCCGCACCCCCCCTGCCCCCCCCCGGAGTGACTTGTCTACGGGGTCGCTCCCCCTGCATGACATTGGCGCCAAAAAACAAATCCCCGGTGCCTAGTGGTTTCTGCCTCCTTGGGGGCAGATTGACCTAAAATTGCCCAATCTGCCCCCAAGGGGGGCAGAAATGGTCTAAACACAGTTTGCCCCCCAGGGGAGCAACCCTTGTCTGATGGGTCGCTCCCCATCTCTAAAAAAACAAACAACAACAAAAAACACAACAACAAAAAATTTGCCCTGGCGCCTACAGGTTTCTGCCCCCGATCTGCCCCCAGGGGGGGCATAGATGGCCTAAAATAAGTTTGCCCCCCCTACCCCCCCCCCCGGGAGCGACCCTTGCCTACAAGGTCGCTCCCCTTGCGTGACAGCGCAAAAAAAAGATCCCTGGTGCCTAGTGGTTTCTGCCCCCCTTGGGGGCAGATCAGCTGAATCAAAATAGGCTGATCTACCCCCCAGGGGGGCAGAAATGGCCTAAAATAATCCCCCCCCTAGGGAGCGACCCTTGCCTAAGGGGTCGCTCCCCTTGCGTGAAATTCACGTGGAAAAAAAACTCACTGGTGTCTAATGGTTTCTGCCCCCCTTGGGGGCAGATTGGCCTCATCAAAATAGGCCAATCTGCCCCCGGGGGGGGGGCTGAAAAGGCCTTCCTAAAAAAATTCCCCCCTGGGAGCGACCCTTGCCCAAGGGGTCGCTCCCTTTTGACAGTTTCATTGAAAAACAAAAAATCCCTGGTGTCTAGTGGGGTTTCAAACGCCAGATTGCAAGCAATCCGGCTTTTGAAACCCTGTGAGAGACTTCAAAGGGAAGGAAATACATTTCCTTCCCTTTGAAGCCTCTCGGGGCCTCCCCCATGGGATTGAAAGAGAAATGCAAAGCATTTCTCTTTCAATCGCGCTGGAAGCTCTGCTTCCAATGCGATGGGGGAGACCCTGTGACTAATCAGCTCGCGCGCTGACGTCACAGGGGGGGGTTGGGGGTGGGAGGGGAAGGGCTTCCCCTTCCATCCCTGACTTGGGAGGGTGGGGGGGAACCCCACAGAGGGAGCGCTAGCGCTCCCTCTGGGCTCTGTGCACAGGACGTAATGGTTACATCCTGGGCACAGCAGCACTGTGCCTCAGGACGTAACCATTACGTCCTGGGCACAGAAGGGGTTAAATGGAAATTGAACCACACCAACATAAGAGTGTGTGAAAACAGAAGGGGTAGAAGAGTACGTCAAAAAGGTCATCCATACATGTGCTACATTCATCTTGGCCTTTTCCGTAAACAAAATTAAAAACCAACACAAAAGGCATGTGTATCAAGGACACTCACCTAGCCAACGGAAAACGTTGACATGAATGAGCCCTGTTGGCACAAAATAAAGTAATTTCCACAACAACGACAGCACTACAATTAGTTACTCAGTAAACACATAAGTGTTGGAGGGGCGTAACTTGCGCCCAAGAACGACGGCAGCCTAGACTGTTTGATCTGTGCTCCATCCACCCTCTGCTCAATCGGACCATTTGAACGAAAACATGGCATAAACACCCATCGACTACATGCGACAGTCCGGAGGCAAGACTGAAGGTTGTTTTCAGCGGGCTGAGTGATCGCAGTGGACTATCATCACCTGGGGCCTCCGCCATCTCCACGACCCAAAGTGGTGTCCGCCATATTTGTGAGCTTGCCTCTATGGCCTGCAGCAATGGACCGAGCAACCTACTTCCCCCACTGCTTAGTGCTACCACATCTGATGAGCTACAAGCACCCTCAGCCCCGACAGTGTCGCTGACCCGCAACACAGCCACAACCACATACCCAGGGCCACAGATTCCAGGCTCCTCCACCCAGATAAGTAGCGAGTTGACGCTTTTGTAGCTAGCTGGGATCACATTACATCCCCGCGCCTACCAGCTTCTTTTTGCTGCTTCTGGACGCACCATCACGGTGCACTCTGCATCGGCCCAAAGCCCTCTCAGCGCTTTTGCCTGGACCATGCCAACCTTGTGGATCACTTACACAGATCTTCAAAGCGGCACAAAGGGGAAAAATAAACTTTTTTGCCTGACCTTTTACTCTTAACTCATATTTCCTGGAATGTGACCTTCAATACAACCAAACATCAGTGCCATACACAGTGGTTTACTTTAAAATAGCCCATACTACTATTGATCACCTTTGAAACCAGTGCTCATTTATCTCCTCTACTGAGAGTCTATGGCCAGTACCATATAGGAACCCTGGTGAAGTGATACACAAACTGGTCATCCCCTTCTAACAATCACTCAGGGATAACAGACTATTGTCCATCCTTTGAGGTGCTCACCCAAACAAATGATCTAACATGAGGAAAGAAGACATCTGCCTATCTCCTGGCACCTTTCCTAGCCTATAAATCTGGACATGTAATCCCAACAAGCTTAATAAATGAATGTATGCTGTTCATTACAAACAGATTTGCAATCACTTGGTCAGACATGCTCTTAAACGTTCCAATATCTGGCCAAAACGCGTATGACTACCTTCTGCTTCCCTCTGCGCCCAATAAGTGCGTCTGTGCTATACACAACGTAACAAGACAAATCCTACTAATTTTACCAATCCCATAAACTCATGGTGCATCACAAAGGAAGAGAACCAAAAGACCCTATGGAACAGAAGGATCTCTCACAGCGACCCAAATCAGACTCTCCAATCCATGACTTCCCAGTCAAACTAAAAGAGGATATGTCAGCCAACATAGAAATAATCATACAGCATTTGGGTGCCCTTCACAACTTAACCCACTAGACCAAGCCCAGCATCGATGCCATGAGACAAGAGATCCAGGCCCTACATACCGACATGAAGGATCTCTCTAGCAGACTCATGAAAGTCCAGAATTAGCTTCTTGGACAATTCCAATACCTCAACAGCAAACGGGTGGACCACTCATACCACTCATACCACTCAATGAAGACGATGGCGAGAGAACTCTCTGGACTCGAAGATTGCAATCAAAGAGGGAATCTTCGTATTTTTGGTCTATCAGAGAACAATGAAAAAGATGCCAAGCCTTGAGTTGAATTCATAGAATCCTGGTTACCACTCACCCTGCGCCTCAAATTCGGCAAAAAATCTGAAATCGAACGAGCGATCAGGATTCCCTCGGACAAACAACTCAACCTCTCACCTGGTCAATCCACCCACCCACCCAAAAGCAATTATCGTCCATCCATTGCACTATCGCCACACTGAGGTTATCCTCATTCGAATGAGGAAAACCCAACTTGTCTAATGGAACGGTGCGTGCATTACAATTGCCCAGAACTACGTCAAAGAAACAGTGTCAACAAGAAAGGGCTTCCTGGGATTATGACCAAGTCTAAGAGAACGCAACACCTCCTTTGCAGGCCAAGTAAAGGTTTGCATGCTCTTCAAGGGGAAAACAATGATCTTCTGGTCTCCTGCCAACCTTCAAGTGTTTCTGTACACAGCTACCCAAACAGAGATGGCCACATGAACCCATTCTTCTCCGTCCCATGAGTAGAACACTACTGTGGTCCCACCCGAGGAGTCCTCTGCACTCCTATACCTGTTTAGAAACAGATACCTCTATCAATTAGACTAATGCATATGTTGATTAGTTATGTTTGAACATCATGACATCCCAGTTCCTATGGTCGTTTTCACGAAGGCATCATCTTGTTTGCCCCCTGGACCTCCCCTTATGTTTCATGCCATTGTGCTTTTCTTCCTCCTTGTTGGCTCTTACCCCAGCTTCTATTTAGAATTAAGCACAGTCTTCCTATCTCACACTCACTTACACACACACACACACACGTCCACATTAAAGATAAACCTTGACATATGTTAACTCCTTTGTATGCAATCAAGTTTTGTGACGACCCACATCACACATAAACTTATTGTTCCCACCAATACCTCTGCATCGATCTATCTCAGTGAGTCTGTTTAAGCACACGTTACAAATGGAACACACAAAGAGACGCTCCTCCGACTAATATGACAAACCTATTGATAAGATGAAGCTCTAACGCCATTGTTTAGGCTTGGCATTTTTGTGTCCAACCTCTCCCCATACTTAGTAAGGGTGGGGAAAGGCTGCTTGCCTGCCTTTCAAAGGGTTGGTGGTGAGTGCGAAAGAACATTGAGTTATGTGTTAGTTTTGTTTTTCTCTCTCTCTCTCTCTCTCTCATATCCCCGTGCCATCCCATCCCCACATATACCCCATGGGTCAGGGGCTCGTAACAATCTTGGCAAGATGCTTTTCCAAGTCCACACTCACACTCCACTTCCAACCAAGCCTCCATCCACTTTCCATCCCATGTTGGCATTATAAACCACATATATCAGTGACTGACACTTGTCCTCAACATTGCCACCTGCTTTAACAACGCAAACAAACTAACCCCTCCAGACAGTCCACACCAAAACCCCACAGCCATCCCACAGTGGACCTCACGCACTCATCCCTCTGCGGGCTGAAGTCGACTCTCTGTCACCCACTCGTCTCCTCCAACATCTTTTGGATGACATCAGAATCCTTTAGTTAAACACAAAAAGCCTATCTCACCCAGTAAGACAAAAGAAAATCGCTGAATACTGCAACAAATTGAAAGGAGACATTATTCTCCTACAAGAGACCGATATTGCGTCCATCAATGATGCAGGATTTTACTGTCACTGGATCGTCAACACCCTAATTTCCCCGCCATAAATAAAAAATAAAATAAAAATAAAAAAGTCATAACTGTATTCGCAAAAAAAAAAAAAAAAAATAGATATCTGTCCTCTAACATCACCATGATCACCAGGGACAATGGCTAATCACAAGAATACACAAAGAGTAACCGAAAGTTTGCCATAGTGAATATTTGTGCCCCTAATGACAATTCAGTTACCTTCTTGCAGGACTTAGACAAGTGCCTCTCAGAAATCCTCAACCACAATAGCAACATCTTAGGGGGAGACTTTAACCTTCCAATGGATGGGGGTCATAGATGGGATCTCCACCCATAATTTCCATGGCAGCAGGGCTCAAAAACAGATGAATCTCTACTGTAAGAACAAAAACCTAATAGACATCTGGAGGCTGTTCAACCCCAGAGGTAGTAACTACACATTCTACTCACCCACACACCATACCCTCATGCAAATCAATTACATACTAACATAAATCGCTAGTCCCAGCGGCAAAAATACCCAGGATTTAACTCATACTAGTCAGTGACCATGCATGTATATCCCTTGATCTCTCCATTGCAGACTACTACCCACCCCCAAAGGTTAGGCGCCTAAATGATGCACTCCTGGAAGACAACCTTTTCTAATCTAAAATTAGGGAAGAAATACAATACTTTTTGCAAGAAAACTAAGCCGGTGATACCCCAGATACGATGAGGTGGGACATCTGGAAAGTCTCCATTAGGGGCACCTTAATTAATCGAGCTGCTTTAAGCTGCCTGAACAAATGCCTCAAATCCATTGAATCTGAGTTCAGGACACTATCTGAGTCCATCAGACACTCCGCAGGCTTACAAGGCATCCCTAAACTGCATAAACTGCAATGCGAATACAATCAGATACTAAATACTAGGGCACAGAAATGGGTTCACATTAATGTAGAAGTTGACTCTGTATATACTATCTCAAAGTTAAAGATAGTGTGCACAGAGTCCAAAGGTTCCCCTTAGAGGCTGATAGTGTCAAAATTAGTTAATACTAATGCTCTATTTTGTGGTAGTGGGGTCGAGCAGTAGGCTTATCAGAGGGTAGTGTTAAGCATTTTTTGTACACACACAGGCACTAAATGAGGAACACACACTCAAACACAAATTCCAGGCCAATAGTGTAGGAGGCTGGACTGGCTTGTAGTGAGTACCAAGGGGTACTTACACCTTGCACCAGGCCCAGTTATCCCTTATTAGTGTATAGGGTGTCTAGCAGCATAGGCTGATAGATAATGGTAGCTTAGTTGAGCAGCTTAGGCTGAACTAGGAGACGAGTGAAGCTCCTACAGTACCACTAGTGTCATATGCACAATATCATAAGAAAACACAATACACAGATATACTAAAAATAAAGGTACTTTATTTTTATGACAATATGTCAAAGTATCTCAATGAGTACCCTCAGTATGAGGATAGCAAATATACTCAAGATATATGTACACAATACCAAAATATGCAGTAATAGTATAAGAAAACAGTGCAAACAATGTATAGTTACAATAGGATGCAATGAGGACACATAGGGATAGGGGCAACACAAACCATATACTCCAAAAGTGGAATGCGAATCACGAATGGACCCCAAACCTATGTGACCTTGTAGAGGGTCTCTGAGACTATTAGAAAATAGTAAGGGTTAGAAAAATAGCCCACCCCAGGACCCTGAAAAGTGAGTGCAAAGTGCACTAAAGTTCCCCAAAGGACATAGAAGTCGTGATAGGGGAATTCTGCAGGAAAGACACAAATCAGCAATGCAACAACGATGGATTTCCAGTCGAGGGGACCTGTTGAACAAGGGGACCAAGTCCAAAAGTCACAAGCAAGTCGGAGATGGGCAGATGCCCAGGAAATGCCAGCTGTGGGTGCAAAGAAGCTGCTACTGGACAGTAGAAGCTGAAGATTCTGCAGGAACGACAAGGGCTAGGAACTTCCCCTTTGGAGGACGGATCCCCCACGCCGTGGAGAGTCGTGCAGAAGTGTTTTCCTGAAGAAAGACCGCCAACAAGCCTTGCTAGCTGCAAATCGTGCGGTTAGGGTTTTTGGATGCTGCTGTGGCCCAGGAGGGACCAGGATGTCGCCAATTGCGTCTGGGGACAGAGGGGGCGTCGAGCAAGACAAGGAGCCCTCTCAGAAGCAGGCAGCACCCGCATAAGTGCCGGAACAGGCACTACGAAGTGGAGAGAAACGGTGCTCACACGAAGTCGCACAAAGGAGTCCCACGTCGCCGGAGGACAACTTAGGAGGTCGTGCAATGCAGGTTAGAGTGCCGTGGACCCAGGCTGGACTGTGCACAAAGGATTTCCGCCGGAAGTGCACGGAGGCCGGAGTAGCTGCAAAAGTTGCGGTTCCCAGCAATGCAGTCTGGCGTGGGGAGGCAAGGACTTACCTCCACCAAACTTGGACTGAAGAGTCACTGGACTGTGGGAGTCACTTGGACAGAGTTGCTGGATTCAAGGGACCTCGCTCGTCGTGCTGAGAGGAGACCCAGGGTACCGGTGATGCAGTTCTTTGGTGCCTGCGGTTGCAGGGGGACGATTCCGTCGACCCACGGGAGATTTCTTCGGAGCTTCTAGTGCAGAGAGGAGGCAGACTACCCCCACAGCATGAACCACCAGGAAAACAGTCGAGAAGGCGGCAGGATCAGCGTTACAGAGTTGCAGTAGTCGTCTTTGCTACTTTGTTGCAGTTTTGCAGGCTTCCAGCGCGGTCAGCAGTCGATTCCTTGGCAGAAGGTGAAGAGAGAGATGCAGAGGAACTCGGATGAGCTCTTGCATTCGTTATCTAAGGAAATCCCCAAAGCAGAGACCCTAAATAGCCAGAAAAGAGGGTTTGGCTACTTAGGAGAGAAGATAGGCTCCTTCAGGTGTTGCTAGCCTATCAGAAGGAGTCTCTGACGTCACCTGTTGGCCCTGGCCACTCAGAGCAGTCCAGTGTGCCAGCAGCACCTCTGTTTCCAAGATGGCAGAGGTCTGGAGCACACTGGAGGAGCTCTGGGCACCTCCCAGGGGAGGTGCAGGTCAGGGGAGTGGTCACTCCCCTTTCCTTTGTCCAGTTTTGCGCCAGAGCAGGGCTGAGGGGTCCCTGAACCGGTGTAGACTGGCTTATGCAGAAATGGGCACCATCTGTGCCCATGAAAGCATTTCCAGAGGCTGGGGGAGGCTACTCCTCCCCAGCCCTAACACCATTTTCCAAAGGGAGAGGGTGTAACACCCTCTCTCTGAGGAAGTCCTTTGTTCTGCCTTCCTGGGCCAAGCCTGGCTGGACCCCAGGAGGGCAGAAACCTGTCTGAGGGGTTGGCAGCAGCAGCAGCTGCAGTGAAACCCCGGGAAAGGCAGTTTGGCAGTACCCAGGTCTGAGCTACAGACCTGTGGGATCATGGGATTGTGCCAACTATGCCAGGATGGCATAGAGGGGGCAATTCCATGATCATAGACATGTTACATGGCCATATTCGGAGTTACCATTGTGAAGCTACATATAGGTAGTGACCTATATGTAGTGCACGCGTGTAATGGTGTCCCCGCACTCACAAAGTCCGGGGAATTGGCCCTGAACAATGTGGGGGCACCTTGGCTAGTGCCAGGGTGCCCACACACTAAGTAACTTAGCACCCAACCTTTACCAGGTAAAGGTTAGACATATAGGTGACTTATAAGTTACTTAAGTGCAGTGTAAAATGGCTGTGAAATAACGTGGACGTTATTTCGCTCAGGCTGCAGTGGCAGGCCTGTGTAAGAATGGTCAGAGCTCCCTATGGGTGGCAAAAGAAATGCTGCAGCCCATAGGGATCTCGTGGAACCCCAATACCCTGGGTACCTCAGTACCATATACTAGGGAATTATAAGGGTGTTCCAGTATGCCAATGTAAGTTGGTAAAATTGGTCACTAGCCTGTTAGTGACAATTTGAAAGAAATGAGAGAGCATAACCACTGAGGTTCTGATTAGCAGAGCCTCAGTGAGACAGTTAGTCATAACACAGGTAACACATTCAGGCACACTTATGAGCACTGGGGCCCTGGCTGGCAGGGTCCCAGTGACACATACAACTAAAACAACATATATACAGTGAAAAATGGGGGTAACATGCCAGGCAAGATGGTACTTTCCTACAAATAGTTTTTATATAGAAAAATATATTGTCTTCATTTATTTTTAGAACCACAAGTTCAAGATTTGAAGTAAATACATAAAATGCAAGGTACTTCTCACAGGTAAGTAGGGAACTGATTTAAAACACTAGTACACACAGTTTGGGTAAAAATGGCAATAAGCTATTTTAAAAGTGAACACAGTGCAAAAATCAACAGTTCCTGGGGGAGGTAATTTTGGTTACGTTTTTCAGGTAAGTAAAGCACTTACACACAGTCAGTCTCCTGGGGATCGGCAGCCCACCGTTGGGGGTTCAGGGCAACCCCAAAGTTACCGCACCAGCAACACATGGCTGGTCAGGTGCAGAGATCAAAGGAGGGCCCAAAACACATAGGCACCTATGGAGAACAGGGGTGCTCTGGTTTCGCAAGTACCTGCATCCTCAGGAAGCAGACCAGGGGGGTTTTTGTAGAGCACTGGGGGGGGGGGAGGGGGGGGAAGGGGGACGACACAACCAGGCACACAAAACACACCCTCAGCAGCACAGGGGCAGCCGGGTGCAGTGTGCAAAGTAGGCATCGGGTTTGTTATTGAAAGCAATGGAAGGACCCGGGGGTCACGTCGGCGGTACAGGCAGGGCAAAGGGGGGCTTCTCGGGCCAGCCACCGACTGGGCTAGGAAGAGGGTCGCCTGCTGGTCACTCCTGCACTGGAAGGTGGTTCCTCTCGGTCCTGGGAGCTGCGGGTGCAGTGCTTGGTCCAGGCGTCGGGTTCTTTGTTACCAGGCAGTCGCGGTCAGGGGGAGCCTTTGGATCCTCTCTGCAGACGTCGCTGTGGGGGTGCGGGGTCGACTCTGGTTACTCACGTCATCGCCCTGGAGTCCTCTCTGTGGTCTTAGTTCTCTGGAGCTCAAGCCGGGGGCGTCGGGTGCAGAGTGAGAAGTCTCACGCTTCCGGCAGGAAGAGAGAGTTCTTTGGAAGTTGTTAGAAAGTTGCAAAGTTGTTGCTGTTTTTGAACAGTGCCGCTGTTCTCGGGAGTTTCTTGGTCCTTTGGGTTCAGGGCAGTCCTCCGAGGTCGCTGGTCCCTGCCGGATGCGTCACTGTGCAGGTTCTTTGAGTCTGGAGACAGACCGGTAGGGCTGGGGCCAAGTCAGTGGGTGTCTCCGTCGTCTCTGCTGGGTTTTCAGGTCAGCAGTCCTCCTTTCTTCAGGTTGCAGGAATCTGATTTCCTGGGTTAGGGGTCGCCTATAAATACTAAATTTAGGGGTGTAGTTAAGTCTGGAGGCAGTAGCCAATGGCTACTGTCTTGGAGGGTGGCTACACCCTCTTTGTGCCTCTTCCCTGAGGGCAGGGGAGCACATCCCTATTCCTATTGGGGGAATCCTCCAATCTCAAGATAGAGAATTTCTAAAGGCAGGAGTCACCTCAGCTCAGGGGACCTTAGGGGCTGTACTGGGTGGTTGGTGGCTCCTCCTTGTTTTCCTCATTATCTCCTCCAGCCTCGCCGCCAAAAAGTGGGGGCAGTGGCCGGAGGCGCAGGCATCTCCACTAGCTGGGATGCCCTGGAGTGCTGTAACAAAAGGCATGAGCCTTTGAGACAGTTCCTTCAGGGGGATGTGAGAAGCACCTCCACCCAGTACAGGCTTTGTTCCTGGCCACAGAGTGACAAAGGCACTCACCCCATGTGGCCGGAAACTTGTCTGGTTGTGGCAGGCTGGCAGAAACTGGTCAGCCTAGCACTAGGAGTCGGACTGGTATTCAGGGGGCATCTCTAAGTTGCCCTCAGGGTGTATTTTACAATAAATCCCACACTGGGATCAGTGTGCATTTATTGTGCTGAGAAGTTTGATACAAAACTTCCCAGATTTCAGTGTAGCCATTATGGAACTGTGGAGTTTGTGTTTGACAAACTCCCAGACCATATACTCTTTATGGCTACCCTGCACTTACAATGTCTAAGGTTTGGCTTAGACACTGTAGGGGCATAGTGCTCATGCACTTATGCCCTCACCTGTGGTATAGTGCACACTGCCTTAGGGCCGTAAGGCCTGCTAGAGGGGTGACTTACCTATGCCACAGGCACTGAGAGGTGCACATGGCGCTCTGAGGGGAGTGCCATGTCAACTTAGTCATTTTCTCCCCACCAGCACACACAAGCTGTCAGGCAGTGTACATGTGCTGAGTGAGGGGTCCCCAGGGTGACATAAGACACGCTGCAGCCCTTAGAGACATTCCCTGGCCACAGGGCCCTTGGTACCACGGGGACCATTTACAAGGGACTTATCTGTGTGCCAGGGCTGTGCCAATTGTGGGAACAAAGGTACAGTTCAGGGAAAGAACACTGGTGCTGGGGCCTGGTTAGCACGGTTCCATCACACTTTCAATCATAACTGGCATCAATACAAGGCAAAAACTCAGGGGGTAACCATGCCAAGGAAGGCATTTCCTTACACATTGTTAACGCGGATAAGGCAACCACTAGAAATATAGCCGGGAAAACCATCGCCAATTACTTTAAGTACACCAAAAAGAATACCACTGCCATCAAAACCAAATCTGGCTGCAGTCCCCAGCACTCAGGTGATTCTAGATCTCTTTCACAACTTCTACTCTGAACTGCATACCCAAACACTGCAAACAACCCAAATGATTGTATCTCATACCTGAACTCTTGCTCGCTCCCATCACCCTCAACAGTAGATAGGGACCAGCTTAACACCCCCATCGCCCCTAAAGAAGTTCACCCGGCCATTACATCCCTTACTTCAGGTAGGGCTCCTGGCCCTGATGGGTTCACAGTTGCCTTCTATAAACCCTTCTTCTCCATCCTATCAGACCCTTTACTAGCCCTGTTACAGTCATAACCTCCACAGGTTGAATCTCGGGATCGGCTTCTGAGGCTACAACAGTCATTACTCCGAAAGAAAGGACGTACTGGAAACCAAAAGTTACAGGCCTACATCGTTGTTCAATATTGACTGTATGATATACACAAAGTTTCTGCAAAAAGACTAGAGAATGTGGTCCTAAAACTGACTGCCCTAACCCAAACTGGCTTCTTAAAAGGGAGACTTGCCACCGATAACATTTGTGTAACATTTGTGTATTCTGCCACGCCCTTGAAAAGGCCTCCTCAACATCATCATCCACCATGGCGATGGTGGATACCTTCTGCAAGGTATCATCGACCTTCCTACACAAGACACGTTGTAAATTCCAGCTAGGGAATAACTTCCTACAACTGGTGATGGCTCTCTATTCATCACCAGTGGCCAAAGTCAGGATTAACAGCCACCTCTCCAACCCTTTCCTTCTAGCCCAAGGCACTAGACAGGGATGCCCTCAATCCTCTCTCCTATTCGTCACTGAGCCCTTTCTAGATTCCTTAAAATTAAATAAAGGCATCAAAGGCATTTAATTCCAACCCAGCAGACAACTTGTGGCTGCTTATGTGGACGACGTACTTATCTTCACTGAGGAGGCTGATAAAGCTAGCCCACACATTATTTCAGAAATGAACTATTACTCAAAATTATCAGGCTTCACCCTTAACCATTCCAAAACAAAAAACTCTTCCTCATGAATATACACTGCAATGCCGCGGTCCTATGAGACTTCGGTCTATAGTGGCAACCTGATGCACTCAAATATTTAGGCGTATGGTTCAGCAGAGACCTCCACACATCTTTCCCAATCAACGAAAATAAGCCACTCTACAAAATCAGGGATCTCTTATCCTGGTGGTCCCCTAAGCATCTTTCTTGATGGACTAAAATGGACATTACAAAAATGAAGATAGCATCCCTAAATCAAACTTCTCTTGAGTATGCTTCCTGTAAACCTATCTCCCTCCTTCTTTAAAGCAGAAGACAAGACCATCTCAAACTTCATATGGAAAGAGTAGAGAGCCAGGATCGCTGGTCCCACCCTAATGCTGAACAAAGACAGGGGGGTTCTGAATTTACCTGACTTCCACAGATATCATCAGGCATTTCTGGCCTCCAAGGGTAGTTGGTGGCTAAATACGACCACAGACACCCCTCCTATGTGGCTCCAAATTGAATCTAAACTACTCTTTACCATTCCATTAACATCCATACAGACTATCTAATCTCCAAATCTAGATTTGGCTCACTCCTACCCCATCATAATGAACACAGTATCAGCCATCCTATGCATCA
The DNA here is from genome assembly GCF_031143425.1 of Pleurodeles waltl. Taxonomy (NCBI): domain Eukaryota; kingdom Metazoa; phylum Chordata; class Amphibia; order Caudata; family Salamandridae; genus Pleurodeles; species Pleurodeles waltl. Next base: position 209,376,170 of record NC_090439.1, read on the forward strand.
GCAAAGCTCTGCCCAAAAACATATCTGACTCCACCATGGCTTCCCTATGGCATATTCATAAAATTAAACTAGAAGGCAGTATTCTTTTTTTGGAAACATTGGGCAGTAAAAGTTCTCAATTCCATTGGAGAGTTAGGAACAATCACAAACCCTATCCCCTTCTCAGAACTAAGTTTGCATCATGAATCACCACTGGTTAAATATTACAACTTCTTAAAATTGAAAAAAGCCCCTAGGGGCTTCCAAAACCACATGATCCACACCTCCCTGACTTCTTAAAGAAACTCAAAAGAATTGGCCATGTTGCAGCTCATCTACAAATTCTTAAAACCTCAAAGACTACACAGTCTCAAAAAGCTAAAAGAAAATGGTTAATACACATCCCTGAAGACCTTCTTCTACACTTCTCTGACTCTACATGGCACTGAGCCAGGCACTCTACCTTCCTAGCTAAAATTAACCTGGCAATCGCACAATCAAGACCTTGATTGATACATAACTCAAAATGGTCTCCAGATTAACTTCACAAAATGGAGATACAGCAATCTGAGGAATATTCTGGATCAACGGAACACACGTTCTTCACAGATAAATTGGTTCAACCACTATGGTCTAAGATGCAACATCTCATGCAGGACATTTTCTAAATTCACCTCACCCAATCTCTACCAACTTCATGACCTGAGCTTGCAGCACACTACCCTGACATCACTCTGCTCCCAAACGACCTACTTCTACTGAATTTAATGTTAGCACTAGGCACAAAAAGATTTTAAGAGTGGAAATCCACTAGAGAAATCTCTTTCAAAACATGGTGGAACATTTTATGCTCTACCAGGAGCTCCGGCAACACCATCTACAAAATAAATACACAACAGTAATCACTCACACAATATATAGAACACACTTGATCTCTATCTTCAAAAAGTGGACCCCGACCACAAAATCCAGGAAGTGTGTCACACCGTCACATCTCATTTTGCAGTCCCACTTCCACCCCCCTCTAACCCTTGTCCACACTTATTATAGGAGATTTTCCCATATACCCGTAATCTCCTCCCCCTGCTCTTTCCTATACCTACATGCGTTTTTGATCTCAACCAAACTACTGCACAATCAGGTATCCTACTCGCTCCTCTACCAGGATACCCTTCATCTCAACCTCCTTGGCCTATTTATTTGACTCCACACTACATTATTCATGGTACTCCAAGTTATTTACCAGCATACTATTTTACTTTATCTAGATTATGCATCTGCATTTGATTGGGCTGCTCCCATACAAGATTGTATATTATTCTATATCTCTTACTGCAGGGTACACACCTCTTATTTTGAATTTTAAATCTATTCTTTTGAAATAAAAAAGTGTTTGAACTAAAAACAAAGGAGTGTTGACAGAGCTCACTCCTTTCAAGGGATTTTTTGAACCCGCACCCCTTGGAGTTCCAATTCATGAAATAAATTAACTTAAATTGTATATTTAAGAAGCATCCGCTGTGTTACCCTGTAAAGTTTCAGGAGTCAAATCCTGATGAAGGCAGTGGTTACCCAAAACACCCGTAGAATAAGTGTTCTAGCTTTGTGTCAAGAATTTTCAACTTTATTAAGGACACGGAAGCGAGGATTATGCGTCTCTTTCCTTTACTGCAAAAACACAACAGCCAATGAAATCAAAGAAAACGATATAGTTCACATGAACCAAAAAATCCATTCCTCGTGATGACCCACCAAGGAAGGGTGCGTTGAATATCTCTGGCATGCTCTCAAAATAAATTGTGACTGATGCCTACTAACTGGGGCTTTGCGATTATTAGACCAGAGAGGTTATCTTCATGCCATTCTACTACTCACAATACTTGTTAAGAAACACTACAATTATAAGGAGTCGGTCTGTAAACAAGTTCGTAAAAAGTACACCAGGAAGATCTATCTACTTTGCGATTCGACTTCGAGGTTCGGCGAAGGGCGAGTTTAGAAACTACTGCCTCAATTCTAGTGTGACAAGCATGGTAGACGTCCTCAACAATATGTTATACTGGACATCTGCAACAATGTGTCAGTCGGGAATCACAAATTACACGGGCGATGGAAACGGCCCTCTCCATTTATGCACTGAAAAAAAACACATCAACTGCAGTGCCCGAAGATAAATCAGTGTACCCAAAACGAACACTGGATGAATAAATGTGCAAGGCGGAATTATAACTACCGTCACAAAAAACCGCTTCTTGTCATTGCGACGCCATTCCTAGGGTGCGCTTTACGTTTTCGGCACCTGAAGATAGCACTGCCACCCCACCAACCGATGGTAGGTGGGAGATAGACCCATTGCATGGGACTGGGGTCCGCATTCGTGAGGGACCGAGGCCATTACCATGGCCACATTAAACAAAAGGCGACCTGTACGCAAGCACACCCAGCGCCATCAAAAAAAGTAAACGTCGCCTCGCAGACCTCTGGAACCCGATGGGTCCTCTGCAAAGTCCAGACAGCAACATTGAGGGTGAGACGAGAAAAAAAAAAAACACATCTGGGTAACAGACGGGAATACTAATCGCTCAATGTGTGCCAACTGCCCCTCCCCCTAAGCAGCACAACCTGCAATTCAATTTAGGGTGTAGTGCGGGTTTCTATCTCACGAGATAACCATGGTTGCACTGCATCTTCCATCTGTGGGCGACTATACAGATTACGGGCGTACTGTTCTCACCTGATCGGTGAAAGGCAGCTACATCAGCGGACTCCTTTACTGTCTCTTCAAGGGGCTCCCCTGCGCTACTAGCGCCACTCATGGCTACGACTGACCCTCAGCCTCACTAGATTCATTCGCCGGGATTCCCAGGCTGGAGCGGGACGAAGAGAGGGGGTGAGAATATTGCGGCGCTTCAGAGGCTCCGTCTCTTCTCCATCTTGTTTTCAGGGGCCGGAGGAGGAGGCGGAGGCAGGGACCGTTTCCGGCGAGGATTGTCGTCACGGCCTAGTTGAAGCTCGGCTCGCCAATACTGGAAACGGGTGCTTAGACCTCCACTACCAGTCGTTTTGTCAATCTGTTAACGTACAGAGATAAAAATAGAGCAAGGCCATAAAACTACTTTTTGAGCTAAGCCTTGGAGCACTAATTCAAGTCAGCACTACCCGTATTCATCTCATTTCCGCCTGCCCCCGGTGAAGTGCTGACAAGAATTCTCTTGAGACTCTATTCCTGTTTAATGCCAGGACATACAACGTGCAAGTGTTTAAAAACAATAGGTGTACTAATTAGCAGAGTCTATTAGCAATGACGTCATGTGGCGTGACATCACAGGAACTGACCATTCAGTGCCTGGCTAGGGTGACCACATGACATCGAGGCAAATTCTGGCCAGGATTGTAAAAAAAATCAGGGCAAAGGGTCAAAATTCAGGACAAAAACTCAACAACAGTTTTACAGACACGTCCAAGAGGGGCCATACCCCATTATGTTATCAGTGCTTTTATTTACTCTTTTTTTGCATATCGCTATTTATTCACTGTGGTCTTTTTGTTATTGCCTCCTGGTATGCCACATTGAGGTGTCATATTACATCATTGTTCAGTAGTAAATTAGTGCCCTGCAGCATTGTGTCAAGGCCATCACCTCTACCCTACCCACTCTTTCTTGGAGTGAAAGGAACAGCAACACTTTGATTATGTTTCTAAACATTTTAAAACCCATGGCAAACAATTTGAGAAACATTAAGGTAAGTAACCTTATGCTAGTTTAAACAAGTTAAATAAAAGCACCTCGCTCACCTCAACCTCCAATGGACTTTCAACCTAAAAAAAATTAATTAGGCAGAGCAGAGATGGTGTGGTCGACAGTCTCACACCTAAAGTCAGGATGTGAGGTACTCACAACTTGTCTGTAGTCTCACAGAACTAGAGTGCACGACTGGGACGCTACACTTATCTCAGAGCTGGAAGCCCGGACTACCAATCAAAGATAATAAAAGAGGAGGATGAAATCGAGATCAGACAGGAGCTCCATAGCAACTGACTGAAAGGGTTGTTGCTAAGAACTGGATAAATAGGTAAGACAAGAACTAGGTGGGACAATTTCTAAAATCAGACAAGATTGGCCCACCAAGAGTATTTGTAGGTATTGCGTACCTGAGGAGTTGTCTCTGCAGACAGGAGAGAAACAGAAGAGGCACTTCCAAGTAGTTGAAAAAGGAGCACCAACCTACCCTGGCAAACTCTTTCTGCCTATGTCTTAAAATGGTTTTGCAATTGATCTAAAGCCAAACCAGTGATCTGGCTTATTCCTAAGTGTCAAAGTACAGATAGAATCTTCAAAATATTTGGGATGTAAATTGCACAAACAAAATATAAGAACATGAGAAAGATTTAAAAATGTAATTAGTGTTTCTTTAACATATGGTACTGTTTTTTCCTTTATTTACTATTAGACCTCAGATTGAACTGGGAACCAGTTACTTTTCGATACATAGGGATTAATACCTACCATTTCCCCTCTGATTTGCAGGATGGAGATCTTGGCAGATCGTCACGGTCCTTCTGAGCCCAGTTTTCTCTTTGGTCTTCTCTTCTGCTTCCTGTAGTGGGCCATGTAGCACTAGTGAAGATGGTTTGTTACTCCAATTATTGTATTATTTTGCAAACCTTCCACTGCTCATCCCTCATTCCTTCTTCAGACAGGTCCACTATAATGCTACCTGTGACTGCAGGTGTAATAGGCCTTCCGGACTTGGAACACTATTATTTAGCTGCACAGGTCCAACATGTAGCTCACTGGCTGTCTGCCCGCCCCCTGCATGAGATGCAGTTCATCCGTAAAGACTTTAAGGAGGGCTTACTGCACTACTCATTGTTTCCCACTGACCATTCTATGGAACACCATCCGGGGTTACCCTGCATAGCTTTCTCTTGCCTTGCTAGAACCTGTAACTTACTGACACAAATAAATCCTGTGCTCCTGCACTACCTTTGCTAGGCCTTCCCATTTGCAAACAATGGTTGTGCTCAGAGCAACTCCGTCAGTGGCATGCTGCAGTAATCTTAAAATTAGGGGATTTGTTTCTGGACGGTGAGCTACTAGATTTCCAAACCCTTGTGGCAGATTACCATCTTCACCTGGTTCAACTCCTTACTTACAAACACCTTTATCAATCATTAAATGCCATATTTCATGTCTGCCACCTAGCACTAACCCTACATGAGGTGTGCCAGAAGCTGTACACCATAAGGACTGGTGGCAAACTGATAAGATGGGTGTACAGACCTTTCCTGCAACATGGAGACCACTCCAGGGCTTCTTTTCATACTACATGGGAGATTGATGTGGCCAAACCTCTACAAGATATGAACTGGGCTAAAATACTGAACTTTCCCCCACAAAGTATCGCACGGCTGCCACTTTAAGTATATTTATAGAGCTTCCCTGGGAATGCATTCCACCCTTTGCTTGCCATTGGCTTTGTGATTTGTAACACACATTTTGTTGCTTTCAATTTGTTGGCTTTATTTGTTTAAGGTTGTCCAGCTTGTATTTGTCTTTTCCCTTGCCCAAATCTTATTTACAGGATCCTTCCGAGTGCTCCCTTGCTGTAAACAGGCCTGTAAATCTTGTTCTTATCTCATCACATTTGCTGTGCACTCAAAGAACAATGGAAAATGTCAGGCTCTGTCTTCGTGGGAGCTTGGTGTTTACTTTTCTTTCTCTGACTTCAAAGTGAGAGGATTTATGTGACAATCTTTCTGGATAGTGGGGAAAGGAAAGTGTTTTTTTCTAACAAACAACAACATTTAAATTAATTGTGCAAGGATTTCAGACTATATGAGAATTAGGAACACAAATGAAGTACATTTTTGTTATTTTTGAACTGTGCTGGAAACAAATATCTTAATATGATTAAAATAACTCATTACACTAGGTGATGCAATTTCCACACATCGTCTGTGCACTGTATAATTTTATTAGAAAAACTGCATGTCTGTGCAAATGTAATGGTCATTTAAATAAAAAATGTGTTGTCTGTAATGGCAGTGCCCTACCACACCATGCATACTCCACACCACTGCACCACTCCACTTTACACCACTCCATGCCACTGCACTCTAGGACACTGCGCTCTACTCCACTCTGAACCACTACACTCTGTGCCACTGAACTCTATGTCACTTCATGCTACACCTCTCTACTCTGTACCACTCTACTCTATGCCAATGCACTTTACGCCTCTCTACACCACTGCGCTCTGCGCGCTACACCACTCCAGTCTAGGCCACGGCAATCTACTGTGCACAACTCCACTCTATGCCACTCTGCAACACAGCACTGGACACCACTGCACTCTATGCCAATACACTCTATGCTAATACACGTTGCTCTGTAACACTCAACTCTGTGCTCCTGCACTCTACATCAGTACCCTGCACAACACTCAAATCTACTCTGCACCACTACACTCTATTCCACGCACTCGACACCATTTTACTCTATGCCATTACATTCTATACCACTCTACACAACTGCACTCTAACCTGCATCTCTCCACTTCACTCTACTGTGAAACGATCTACTTTGTGCCACAGCACTCTGTGCCACTGCACTGTACCTTGCACCTCTCCGCTCTGCTTTTGTACTGTACTCTGAAACAATCTACTCTACACCACTGCGCTCTACCCCACTCTGTCCTACTGCACTCTAAACCACTGCACTCTACACCAGTGCACTCTAAACAACTGCACTATGTCCCACTGCATTCTACTCTGCACTACTGTACTCTACACCACTGCTCTCTATGCCACTCTACTCCACAATGCAACACTGCACTCTCAGTCACTATACTCTACACCGCTCTACTTTGTACTACTGCATTCTGCACATGTACACTCTCCACTACTGCACTCTATGCCACTCCACAATACTCCATTCTACACCACTGCATTCTACAGCACTGTACTCTACTCTGCACCGATCCACTCTACTCTGCACCACTCTGTGCCACTCGAGTCTCCTTTGAACTCTACACCACTGCACTATACACCACTCTACTCTACTGCATTCTCTGCCACTCTATTGTATGCCACTCTACTCTACTGCACTCTATGCCACTCTACTCTGCCCCACGCCACTCTGTGCTACTGCACTCTAAACCACTGCGCTCTATGCCAATGCACTCTAAACAACTGCACTGTATGCCACTACACTCTACCCTGCACCACTGTACTCTACGCCACTGCTCTCTATACCACTCTACTCCACTATGCAACACTACACTTTCCACCACTGTACTCTACACCACTCTACACTGTACTATTTCATTCTATGCCAATACACTCTATGCCTCTGCATCACTCCACTCTATGCCACTGCTCTCTACAGCACTATACTCTACTCTGCACTGCATCACTCTACACTACTGTACTCTACACACTCTACACCACTATACTCTATGCCACTCGAGTCTACTCTGCAGTCTATACCACTGCACTATACACCACTCTACACTACTGCACATGCTGCCACTCTATTGTACACCACTCTATTGTACACCAGTCTACGCCACTGTACTCTATGCCACTATACTGTGCACCACTGCGCTCTACTATACACCACTGTAAACTGTGCATCTGCATTCTATGAAACTGCATTGTATGACAATGAATTCTATGCTGCTGCATTCAATGCCACTTAGCTCTACACTACTGTATTCTGCAACACTCTATGCCAATGCACTCTACACTTGTCAACTCTACTGCATACCCACCCATTATATGCCACTCTCCACAACTCCACAGTATGCCACTTGTAGACACGACACTGCCACTGCCACTCCACTCTTCAATACTCTACTCCACTCTTCACGATTCCACTCTGCGACACTCCGCAAAACTCTCCTCTATGCCACTAACAGCAGCCACTCTGACTATATACTACCTAATGTATGACCTCCATATAATCTCACTTAAGAAAATGATGAGCATCTACTTAACTAGAGCCCTTCACACATCCTTCCTCACATAGGGTGCTAACTCTACTTTCAGCTTTGATCACAGTGCACTGAATACTCTTGGATATATCACAGTACTTTTCTCTTTCCTCATCGTACCTAAGTTACTACATGCTAGCGTTCCATAGCCGCACTCAAAATTGAGCTAATCATTATGTATACTTTACAGCCTTGAAAAAGCCCCAGGCAAACCTACCATATGGGGTGAAACACATGTCAGCTTTCTGCTCACATATCTACGATCTCCTGTTCAAAACTACTATAAAACTTCCTTAAACCTACAATCCGGACTCCACTGATATATATTACTATATGCCTGCAAGTTTGGAATCTTATATGTGGATGTATTGTGGATTTCACATTTTTCCTCAATCTCAAGACTTAAACTGGGGCAAACTGGTCGATACCCCATGTGATAACCCACAATCAACTTAAAACGGGCATTTTAAAGGATGAGAGAGTTGGACCATAGGAACCCAGTTTCTTAATTCACTACAAGCAGGGGCTGTTTTTTTCTTTAAGGCATACTCTTCAGCTAATAGTTTTAATACAAAAGATCCACCGATAGTAGAGTAGCCCTTCCTAAGGCCAAGTTGCATCTTTGCAGAATTTTCTCTTTTTCAGCCTACTCCTGCAAACCTTTTAGCAGGTGTTTTGTGTAAGTTTTGCTCGGGATGTTGTTAGAAATGGGGTCTCTGGTTGGCAGCCAGTTTACACCTTGTCCAAGTAGGGTAATTCTAGTCAGGGTAAGGAAGTCCCACCCCTAAGATAATCCCTGCTCACCCCACTTAGTAGCTTGGCACTAGCAGTCAAGCCTATCTCAGAGACAATGTGTTAAGTATTTGTATTCACTCACAGTAGTACAGTGAAAACACTACAAATGGACATCACACCAGTTTAGAAATATACCCAATCTTTATCTAAGTAAAAAAAAGTCCAAAACAACAAAAATCCAACATACACAAGTAAAGATATGAATTTTCAAAAATTAAATCCCAATAAAGCGCTTAGAAACACAATAGTTCCAACTTGTGCTTATCACGGCATTGTGTCGGAGTCATTCCAAACAGTCCGATGCCACTCGTGAGGAAGTGTGGTGCCGGTCACGGAGTCGCACGGACCCCAGGTACAGTACCTTAGAAATGAGGCAGAGTCGAAGACGTAGCACAGAGTTGGGGAGGTGAGGTGTCACTGGAGCCAGTGTGGCTTCGGTTCCGTGCTGCTACGCAGGAGTTGAGGCATCAGTTCCTTATGGAGAGAAGGCATTGGTTCCTTATGGAGGCAGCAGAGGTGAGTCAGCGTCAGCGGCAAGGCGTCGGTTCCTGATGATCCAGCGGATTCGATGAGTCCAGCGGGTCAAGACGTGATGAGGCAACTTCACAGGGTTGTGGTCACACCATGGGGCAACAGGTGGCGCAGCGGAGTCAGGTGTCATGGATGTTGGTGACACAGCACTCAGGACTCACATTGTTGCGGGACTTCAGAGGTGCTGCAGCGGCGTCGGTCCTGCGGTGTCAGTCGCAGTTGTTGCACTTCAGTGGGAACCACGGTTTCGGGTGTAGGCAGTGGCGCGAGTCAGGCAGAGCCACCGGTTATGGAGTCTTCCACAAGGTAACTAAAACCCACACCCTCGCCTTGCAATGCTAATTACCCCACATATCACATTAGTTATGACATCTTTTATGACATTGTTGATGATATCACTACAACATTTGCAACAGGCAAGAGAGGCTTGATTTATATGCCTTCTGCCTAAAATATCCACTTTTTCAATGTAAATAAATGGGGAAAATCAATTCCCCAGATTTTAGTTTGTCAAAATCTCCCTCTTACCAAGTTCAAAGTGTTGGAAAGTATGGTACATTGGATCATGGAGGGCAGGAGGAATGGGGTAGGGACATGAAGTCAGATAACAGAGGGCAGGAGGGAGATGGGAAGGGGTACCAAACTGATCTTACAGAGCAAGCATCGGAGGTTGCAGCAGCGCAACACACCATACAGGGTAAACGTGATGGCAGTGCAGCACAACGTGCCATGGAAAGCAATAGTAAGAGGACAGGGTCATGCACATGGACAACAGAGAGCAGAGGGGAAAGAGGCAAGGGCAACAAGCTGACCATACTGGACAGACAGGAGGGAATGTTGCAGCATAATGGTCCATGAAAGACAGGAAGGAGGGGGCAGTGGCAGCATATCGGACCATGTAGGGCAGGAGGGAGAGGGCTGGTGCATGGACTCAGACAACAAATGGTAGGGAGGATGTTAATGTGGTAGCAAGCTAACTGTTCACGGCAGGCAGGAAGTGCAGAGGCACAACAACGGCCACACAGGCCTGTAATGACATCCGGCAAGGAGGAGGTGGGCAGGAGGAGCAAGCTTGGGTGGGGCAGCACAGTGCCAGGCCAGGCCCTGCATCCAACCCCCCCTACCCCACGTGCATTGCGATTGACATCTTAATGTTTAAAAAAAACTAGAATGTCACTGAAAAAGTGCAAAAGTTACAGGGACTTTATAGTTAGGAAATAGAAAGTAAAGAAAACAGAAATTCACTTAAAAAAAACAAAGATTACAGGGACAATATAGTTACGTTCAAATTTTACACACACAAAACCACAGCTGTTTTAGTTATAGTTATTTCAAGTAACTATAACTCATGCCCTAAAGTAACTATAACTAACGCCCTCGCCTGAGGACTTTCTGTGCGAGGGGTGAGAAATCCATCCTGTACAGATCAGGACGAAGCAACAGAAAATAATTATGTAATTTTAAATGAAGTGATAATGAAATTTCAAGATGAGATCAAATATAGAAAAGCAAGAAAAGTGAAGAGGTGAGTTAGACTATCAAAATGGGAGAGTATTCACCTTTTCAAGGAAATATGATCATTTAGTAAGAAATACTGTAGTAACATCAGAATCTACAAGTTCTTTAGAGTCAGTAACAACTTCTAGGAGCAGTGCGGAAACTAGTGCAAGTGATACAGAAGGGGCGGATATGCAATCATAGAGATCAGACATATTAGGAGGTGCTTTTTTACAGGAGTTGAAAAGGATAAAACAGGGCAATTGGGAACAGAGTCAAAAGAGAAGTCGAGGAGGAGTGCAAGAAGAGGGAAAAGAGGCAAAGGTAGGCGAATCGTACCTAGGCATGAAAACGAGATCACAGGACAAGAAAACATAGATTACTTGTCAAAATAAATAAATAATGTGGTGAACTTATCTAACAAAAAACTCTCATCTGATATGTTGCAACTTTTGAACAAAGGATTGGGTTTTTGCCCAACCTCTAGAGGTGATATTTGAAAGTCCAAGATAGATCTTTATAAATATGTCAGAAAGTTAAAATTGAAAAAATACTTTGATACCCAATTGACCGCAGCAAGAACAACACCGCAAAATATACTGACTCTCAGTGAGATAACAATACAAGATGTATACGACACCACAATGTTAATGTCGATTACAGACTATGAAGAATACCCAACAACTACATCTATGGTATTGCATGATTTAAATGTTTCATCGGATGTTCATGTTACAAGTGGACTCAAACAAAGATCTACTTGGATACCCAGACAAGTATTGGACAATAATATTGATGTATTTTTTAAACTGGTGTGGTGAGATTTGGATCAAGAAGAGACTAAGACGAGGAATATCATGAAGTATAACTTAAGTTATCATGAACATCTAGCACTAAAAATATTAAAATCTGATGAAAATCTAATCATAAAGAGAGCAGATAAAGGAGGAAATATAGTAGTGATGAACCGTGATGATTATGAAAAAGAGATTTACACACAGTTACATGATACTGAATGTTATGAAAGATTATCTCATAATCCAATGATGTGGTTAACAGGCGAGGTAAATAGATTACTTAAAAACTGGCGGGATAAGAATTTATTGGATGAATACTTATATCTATTGGTGAATCGTCCAAAATATCCCTGTCTATATACATTGCCAAAAATACACAAACAATGCGAATTTCCACCAGGAAGACCGATAGTCTCAGGTATAGGAGGTCCGACGGAGAGATTATCTGAATTCGTGGACATATTTTTACAACCCTTTGTATATAATCTTCCTTCGTATTTCAAAGATACAAAACATATACTGAGTTTATTATCGGATATTCAGTGGGAGTCGGGTATGATCATGGTTACTTTGGATGTAGTGGCATTATACACTAGTATTCAACATGAATGTGGCATTCAAGCCATTGAACACATGCTTAATAGAAGATCAGTGAGTCTAATGGAACATACACATATGATAATAGAGATGATAGATCTCAATTTAAATAATAACTATTTCCTCTTTAAGAAGGATTGGTACAAACAGAAACAAGGGGTAGCAATGGGGTCTAGATTTTCTCCCTCATATGCAAACCTCTTCATGGGATGGTTTGAGGAGAAATGGTTGCGGGGCCCAGAAGCAGCAGAGTGGCAGTCAGATATTCTGTACTGGGGACGGTACATTGACGATTGTTTCATGCTATGGACAGGTGAAGAAGAGAAATTAATAAGATTTTGTGAATATCTCAATAATAATGAGGTTAACATCAAATTCACATATAAATACAGTGTGACCTGTATAGATTTTCTAGATGTAGAACTGTTTGTGGCAAATGATAAGATAGAGAGCAGACTGTACCGAAAACTAACATCCTGTAATACTTTATTACATGCGAAGAGTGCACATCCAAAACATCAAATAGAAGCAATACCTTTTGGAGAGATGGTGAGAGCAAGACGCAATTGTAGTAGGAATTGTGATTTTCAAGAGTGTATCAAGGATATGGGACGGAGATTCATTGTGAGAGGCTATTCGGAGGATGTAGTAATTAAATCTCAACGCAAAGCCTCCAAAATATCTCGATCAAAGACATTGTTGCATCATAGCCTCATAGATGAAGGGAGTAAGGATACTGATACCCACAAAGTCAGGATAATTTTGGATTACACAGACAATTCACATAAACTATTGAGGATTATGAAAAGACATTGGGCCATACTTACACAAGACCGAACTCTCAATAAATACATTGGTAGCAAGCCGGAGGTTGCATATAGGAGGGGTAACACACTCAATAACATTCTTAGCCCTAGTTATTTGTCAAACACAATTAAACCTAGTTGGCTTAATTTACATAATTTAGGTTTCTATAAATGTGGTTGTTATGCCATGTGCAAATGGGCGTGGCATGCAAAGAAGGTCTTTCGGGGCACTGATGAGAAGGAATATAGTATTAGATCACATATAGATTGTAACACCAAATTTGTAGTGTACATGTTGTCCTGTAAGTGCGGAAAGATTTATGTGGGCAACAGTATTCGTCCCCTGAAAGTAAGAATTTCAGAACACTGGAGATCAATTAGAAAGGAAGACAAACGATATCCAATTGCCTCCCATATGAAGATATGTGAAAAACAAGGTACTCATAAAGAATTCAAATTCTTTGGTTTTGATTTATGTGAACAAAATCCCAGAGGTGGGAACAGGGAATTGACTTTACGGAGAAGGGAATCAATCTGGATAATGCGATTAGGGGCAGTGGAACAAGGCCTAAATTTGGATTATGAAATGGAATATTTCCTAGGTGACAGATAGGTAGGAATTTACCATAATGATGTTACGAATATGACTTAGGTAGGATTCTATAGGTAATTTGTGACTAGCATCATGACTTACAATTTTTGAAGAAATGAAAAAATGTAGTAATATAATTTTAATTTGAAATTACTGATTTAGAATCTAAGGCTGAAAATGATTAAGGGAGTAGATTGCATATTAGGGATTTTCATTACACTTTAGCGCTGGTGCTAATACTAATTAGGTCAGCACTATTTTGCTAACACTATTAATTCATGTACCTAGAATGAGAACATGATTTATGGGATTAATACTGGAGACTTCAGTCAACAACTAATGATCATGGGCTAAAATAATGCAAATTAATGATCACAATTATTTGGGGCACATTTATTAAGAATGTCTTCACTTAAATCTCACGGCTTCCACGTGAAAAGCATGCAAAATGAAACCGATTGGATGAGGACTCTCTATATATAATTTCAATATTTTGCTTTGGTTTGTTTTACTTACTGCTATACTTGTGTTGATAGTGATTTTAGCATGTGCTGCTACATTTTGAATTCAGATCCGGACGTAGCGTGTATGCTGAACTTCATTGGTGACCACATATGCCAGGAGGGGCTGCCATTAACTGATTTGCAGGAGCACGGTGGGAGAAATCTGCTCCACACTCCGATCTGGCTTGTGCTTGTGTGCCTACTGAACTGTGTGATCCCGTATGTCAGGAGCGGCTGCCTTTAAGTGCTGAACATCTGCGGCAGGAGAAACCCTTCTCTGCATTGATTGGGCCGTTGCCCATGTGCCTATGACTTAGTGACCCCTTATGCCGGGAGGAGGGGTGCTGTTGTCCCACGCATCCACAGAACGACCGCCGATGGCAGATCGTTCTCCCTCCTTGTCGCCAAGACGTGGAACACTCTCCCCACCCACCTGCGACAGACACAGGACCTACTTACCTTCAGGAGACACCTCAAGACTTGCCTGTTCAAGCAGTAGCAGCTTCCCCCCCACGCCTTGAAACCCTCACGGGTGAGTAGTGTGCTTTACAAATGCTTTGATTTATTGATTGTGTGGATTCAAAGCTTGTGGTGGAAGAACCCGCCTCTGCATCGATCGGGCCATTGACCATGTGTTGAAATGGCTTAGCTACCCTTTATGCCAGGAAGGGCTACTGTGACCATCCCCGGAAGGGTACAGTGATCAGAGTGTAAAGCCACAGTGGTGACCCCATATGCCAGGAGGGCCTGCCAGACATGCTGAAGGTCCAGGTCATCACCCGGGACTGGGAAACAGTTGAGACCAAGGTGGACTCAAACTTAACTGGTGGATTGTCCCACCAGAAGCTATCAGGGCAAGGAAACCACCCCCCCCACTGTCTGCCGGGGCAAGGAAAGACTTACCGCATGACCACTGGAACTGGAGCACCTCGTCTGTCTGGATTCTTCAGGTGGAGCAGCTCGCGGAACATCACCGGTACCTGGCAGGTGCTGCCGCATATGACCACGAGTAGCCCAAATCAGCCGATCCAGAAATGGACCGCACTGCACCACTGCAAGGTAGTTGGACCCCAGAGTGGGTAAGCTTCGGCCTTCGGGCCCCGAGAGACATATCACCATTGGTACTGCTAATCCCCAGACTCTAAAAACTGAACTTACTTCCAGAGTCCGAGAGAGGAACTCTTTAGTATGGTCTTTTAGTTTGCATTCCCTGGATGCAGAAAATGGGGAATAACAGTAAACACGTTGCATTAGAGGTGGGAGGACAGGGTGTGGCTTGACAACTGCTAAAGCCCCGACCTCAAGGGAATTATGTTATGCGTGAATGTCGTTTACCTTTGCATATGTAGAGCTAAAATCAAAATACTTCTTTTTATACAAAAAACAAGTATTTGACTTGACATTGATTTATTGTTGCGCTGCTCGCAAGTCACTGATCTGTATCAGAGCTTCCCCTGAAGGAGCCTTGACTGCCCGAGGTACGGTAACCAACTGAGAGTCAGTTGCAGAAGAGAGTGTTTGACCCAGTTGAGCAAAGTCCACCAGGGTAGGCTCCAGGCCTTCAGGTGTAAAAGGCCTCAACCACCTCGGTTGGGCCTAGTAATTCCTGAATGCCCTGTGGAACCCTGAACGCATTGCTGACAATAGGTGCCAAGTGGTGGGATGCCTAACATATAGGAGCCTAAAGATACGGAGGTGGCATTGGCCATTTCCAGTTTGCAGCAGTGCAATAAGTCAAGTGCATAGATTAGATGAGGGATTTATGTAGGGACAGAAGGAGGAGGATTCCCTGAAGTAGGGACAGAGAGGTCCTTGCTATTTTTAGATACTGGGTGAAAGGGAGGAGGCTGTAGCTGACTCATAGACAAGTTAGGACCCAGGAAGGTAGCTCTGTGGACTCAGGCTCTAGGACCCCCTTAGCACAGATGTATCACAGCGACACATCAAGTGTGTCCCCTAATGCAGTTTCCAGAGTTTCAAGACACTCACCACGTTTAGTTTCTAGAATGCCTCAAGTGTGTACACCACCTCAAATTTCTGAGGTATAGCTGTCACCACTTCCAGGAATAGATCCCTTGGTTGAGTTGAGTCTTACAGAGACCCTCAGGTTGCAGTTTGTACTTCAGAAAGCTAGGGCTGAGGAAGATAAGAAACCCAGAGAGTTCAAGAGGGAGACGCTAAGACTAGCTCACTGGGAGCAAGAGGAGAAGAGGCGGGAGAGACAGGAGGAATGGGCCTGAAAGGAGAAATTGAAAGAGAGGAAGGAAGGAGAAACAGAGAGAAAAGGAGGAGAAACAGGAAGAAAAGGAAATAAAGTTGGAAAGGGAAAGGATAGCCCTTAAAAGCGAGAAACTTAAAGTGGCAGCAATGATAACTTCAACTGGAATAAGTGACTCTACTTCCCGTTCAGGCTAGGTTGTGGCCAATGTTCCGAAAGATCTTGTGCATGTGTATGTGGAAGATCAGGACAAGGACATTTTGTAATCATTTGTGAGCTTTGAGGTTGCTTGTAAGGCACAGTCCTTAAATGAGGTGTCTAAGACAGCTGCCATGATGAGGCGCATGCCATTGGAAGGGACAGCCATCATTGGGAGGATGCCTGCGGCAGACCAAATAGTCTTTTAGCAAATTAAGGAAGCTCTCATTAGGAGGTCTTGGATGAAGCCAGTTTAATAACTGCAAAGATTCTGTGACTGCAAGAGAATAGATGGTGTTCCATTTGAGACTTGGATTCATGGTGTATTGCGTGATTGGTATGAGTGCATAAGAGGGATGGAGACCAAGGATTTTCAGTCCCTTAACCAGCTGATTATGACAGAGTGACTCAAGGAGGAGTGCTTTACCCCGCTTAGGCAATACCTTTGTGATCTGACAGAGAAGAATCTAACAAAACGTGCATTGTTAGCTGATAAGTGTTTAGCTAACAGGGTTCACAAAGGGCTTGAGCAGCATGGTTTGAAGCCAAAAGGGAAGAAGAACTCTCCACAGACTGGTTCTAAACTGGAGTGTAAGGGGCCGAGTAATTCTCATGGGACTCAAGGAGGGCCCAGAAAACATGAGAATGGTAATGGTGTGTCTAGGAAGAAGCATCATGAGCAGGAAAGGCAAGAATGCCCTTCTAAGTCCAAGGTGGTGACTTGTTTTAAGCGCTACAAGGTGGAACATTGCAAGATAGGCTGTCCAGGGAAGGGGCTTGACACAGCCACACCCCTGATTGCAAGCATATTACATGTGGTTGAAGGTAATTGTGAGGGACCGGTTGCACTCAACCTAGTTGCTATGGACATTTGAGAGAGAAGCCCAGATGCTCTGAAGCACATCCATCTTAACACACTGGGATTTGTGCAGGAAATTAGTATCAGTGGAAGGACGGTACCTGCCGTGAGAGATACTGGAGCCTTCTGCATTATGGTTGAGAGGAAGTACCTTAAACCTGAGGAGATACTTCCTGGAACCAAGGATGCAGGATTGGTAGTTAATGGAAAGGGTATGGAGTATCTACTTGCCAGAGTTGAGATTGAGCTCAATGGCAAGGTGGCTATGACTGATGTTGGGGTAATGGAAAACCAAGGAGCTGGATAACTCTTGGGCAGTGATTTGATTGCCCCTGGCTTGGTGCCCAATCAGAAGCCTTCATGGCGTGGACAATGTTTGCTGTGTTGATCAGAGCACAGGCTGCCTCAGAGTCTCAGGTTGAGGCTGGGATCATCTCTGATTTTCAGGGACCAGGACAAAGTACTTTGCAGGAAAGGGCACACTCTGATAAGGCAGTGGAGACCATCACTTCTACTCCAAGGGGAGAGGAGGATGAGACTTCTGAAGATGATGATGTCATGGAGTCTGGGTCACTTCCAGAGCTGCAAAAGTTGTTAGCTCCTGGAGGACCTACCTTGAAACAATTCCGCAAGACATGGGAAGAGTGCCCTATGCTTGAGTGACTTCGGAAGGAAGCTCAGGAACAGGTCAGCAAAGGAGTGTCCGGAAAAAACTATTTTGGCTGGGTGGATGGTCTATTTTATAGTTTACAGTATAGTAAATCCTGAGCCAGGTACTAGCAGGAGGCTATTGGTTCCATTAGCGTGCAGGAACTTCCTGTTGTCACTAACCCACAATGTTCCCTTCTCAGGACACTTAGGGCCATATTTATACTTTTTGACGCAAAACTGCGCTAATGCAGTTTTGCGTCAAAAAAATTAGCGCCGGCTAACGCCATTCTGAAGCACCATGCGGGCGCCGTATTTAATCAATGATGTTAGCCGGCGTTGGCCGCCGGCGCTGCCTGGTGTGCGTGTAAAAAAACGACGTACACCAGGCAGCGCCGGCGTAGGGGGATATGGGGCTTGGGCGTCAAGAAATGGGGCAAGTCAGGTTGAGGCAATTTTTTCGCCTCAACCCGATTTGCGCCATTTTTTCCGACTCCCAACCCCCATAGAAATGACTCCTGTCTTAGCAAAGACAGGAGTCATGCCCCCTTGCCCAATGGCCATGCCAAGGGGACTTATGTCCCCTGGGCATGGTCACTGGGCATAGTGGCATGTAGGGGGGCACAAATCAGGCCCCCCTATGCCACAAAAAAAAATGAAAAAAATCACTTACCTGAACTTACCTTAATGTCCCTGGGATAGGTCCCTCCAGCCTTGGGTGTCCTCCTGGGGTGGGCAAGGGTGACAGGGGGTGTCCCTGGGGGCATGGGAGGGCACCTCTGGGCTCCTTCAGAGCCCACAGGTCCCTTAACGCCTGCCTTTTGCAGGCGCTAAAAAACGGCAAAAAAGCGGCCGTACATCATTTTTTTTGACCCGCCCACTCCCGGGCGTGAATTTTGCCTGGGAGTATAAATCCGACGCACATGCCTCGGAGTCGATTTTTTAGACTTGAACGCCTTCCTTGCATCTCATTAACGCAAAGTAGGTGTCCACGCTAAAAAATGACGCAAACTCCATGGACTTTGGCGCTAGACGCGTCTAACGCCAAAGTATAAATATGGAGTTAGTTTTGCGTCGAAATTGCGTAAAAAAAAACGACGCAATTCCGGCGCAAACGGAGTATAAATATGCCCCCATGACACTTAGGGGCATATTTATAAGTGACTTGTGCAGCCAGAGTGTCAATTTTTTTTACAGCCTCTCAACCATATCTATAAGACCACGCAAAGCCACTTTGTATGGCTCTGCTTGGCCTTATGGATATGGAGTAGAACAAAGCAACGCAAGTCAGTTCATTGCCTGACTTTGCGCCAGGGAGGCATTCCATGAGTGTTGCTCTGGGGTTTCCCATGCATCATTCATGGATTTTGATGCTGCCTCAGATTTACTTAATCAGGAAAATCTAGGGCAGCATCAAAACCTTACACCTCTCCAGAGCAGGCGTGACAAGGAGAAATATTTTAATTTCTCCTTGTTTCTTCCTCTTTCCATATGTGCTGCATTCTGCATCACACGTAGATAGAGGAAAACACCTCTTGAGTTTGTTTTTGTGCAGTGTGGTGCCCCTTCCTGGACAAAAACAATCTTGCATGCAATGCAGACTCCCTTGCACCATGGTGTAATGGTGTCTACATTTGCGCTATGTAGGCAATTGTGCACCAGCACAGGGGGAAAGAACAGGAATGAACTGTATTTTATAAATATGGTGCATTCCTGCCCTTTCACATTGGCGTAGGGCAGTGCAACAAGAAGACTTGTGGCACTGCCCTATGCTAATTCCCCATAAATAAGGGCTCTAGGGATTAGAAAAACCCAGGATAGGCTAGACCCTCTGTTCTACTGGCCAGGGATGCACAGAGACACAGAGCGGTTCTGTAGAACCTGTCCAGCTTGTCAGCTGAGTGGTAAGACAGGAGGGAAGACCAAGGTACCGTTAGTGCCTCTACCAGTTGTAGGTGTTCCATCTGAGCAGGTGGGAATAGGCATAGTTGGGCCATTCAACCCCACCTCACAGCCAGGTAACAAATATATCTTAGTTGTGGTGGATCATGTCACCAGGTACCCTGATGCTGTACCTCTGAAGAACGTGACTGCAAACGTGGTAGCAATAGCTCTTCTTGGGATTTTTTCTAGGGTCAGATTCTCAAGAACAGTAATTTACGACCAGGTAAATAACTTCATCTCTTCTTCCATTAGAAAGATGTGGGAGCAAGCTGGTGTGACATGCCACTTCTCCACGGCATACCACACCCACATCAATGGTTTGATGGAGCAGTTTAGCAAAACACTGATGGGAACTGAAGTACTGGGTTTTTCAGAACCCAGTGGTGCCAGGGAACACACCCTGACTTCGAGTCCTTCCTGTTTCAGACTACAGAAACACAGAGTCTTCTTGGTGAAGTCAAAGATCTTGTTTATTGGCTGCAGCCAGTAACAGGTATCCTAGAAGTACAACACGGTGTATATTCTCAGGAGACTGCCCTTCTTGCAAAGCTAACCTTCTCTTTTATACAAAATATTATGCTTTGGGCAAACATTCCTTATTTTACAGTTGACCATTCACATATTTTCACTACAAAGAAATAGCAGGGTTATGATGACAAGCCCATATTTCAGTTTGTCCAGCCCTCAATCAATTACCCGGCAAGGCTCAGTACTTTCATCAGATATCAACGGACCCCCAATATAAACAGGCACCTCCTCCTTGTAAAGCAAGTCATAAAGAAAGAAACAGGGACAGGTGCGTGTAAGATTAGGCATGGTTTGTGTGTGATGAAAGGTTTTATGATGTGTTGTGCCTTGATACTAATCTCATTCGGCCACTGGGAAAGAAACTGTCCGAACAGGTTTGGCTTCAGGCAGTGGAGTCAGCTTGCCCAGGTCACAGAGGAGTCAGCAAAGATGTACGTGTCCTTCAAACTCGTTTTCAGCATTAGACATTGGCCTATGTGAAGGCAATCACAAAATGGCTGTCGTTTAAATGGAACACGAGGGTTCAGGACGGAAACTCTGATATTCGGGTGATTTTGTTACCCGAATATGAATACAATGCTTGTGCATACTATTCTAATCATTCTCGGTCTGCTGATACCAAAATCGTTGTGATACGACGATGTTTATAACACGGGTCCAGAATTTTCAGTACCACAGACCCTCCTTTTGCCCTTACATAGGCAATAACCTATACTCACCCTAATCTGAGTCCAGGTCTATATTCATAAAGTCGTTGAGATGTTGCTGTAGCATCATCCTATTACTTAGCTCGTCTTTTGATACAGGTTTCCTTACACACGATGTAGCACAGGGGCCACATATTGCAGGAGCACACTGTACACACAGACAGGACAGGAAAAGAATGGCTAAGATCATCCCAATGACTACCAGAGTCTTCCATCCCCAGGCGGATATCAGCTCCCAGAACCACCCCATCAATGACCAATCTCCTTTATCCACGTGAATAGATTCGGAGATCTTATGCAGTTTGGAAATGGCCTGGTAGACTGTCGGAGCGTTATCTGGGATGAAAACACAGCAACTTGATTGGATCACTTTACATACCCCACCTCGGTCTGCAAGTATGACGTCTAATGCGACCCTGTTCTGAAGAGTCATAAGGCGATCCGACTGGAGCTCAGCAGTCAAATTACCAAGGGCACCGGCGGTTTCAACTACCGTGGATTCAACCACCTTTGTCAATTGCCTTATGTTCCTGCTGTTAACCATAGGACCCCAAAACGGCAGAAAACCCTTTAAGAAATCTCCAAATTCTTGTCCTGTAGTGTCTTCTTTACTTATGACACCTCTAACTATCCTTGTTTTATGCTAATCTGCCGCGGCCGTGTAGGTGGGAGGTAACAGGAACGAAACAAAACATGTGCCTGAGAAGTCAGGGGGCAACCATGTATAGGCTCTATTATGGCAGATGAAATAGGTACCCTTAGCTGCTAAGAACGAAGGAGAAGTCTGAGACGCAAAAACATATGTTTCAGTGCAGATACTTTTCCCTAACTGAGCTCTGGGATTCTTGCCATTACCTTGCAGACATAGGTGACCCTGATGGGGTACAATCCAAATCGGGGAGGGTCTCTTTGCTCGCTGGTTCCCACTCAGAGTAACTCCATATCCTGTTATGTTCCACCCAATATATGCTAGTGTCTCATCTCTCGGGATAGTCTCATAGGAAATATCTTCCCTAATCATATCTACTATACCCTTAGCTAGAGCACTATTCTTAGGATTATCTTTCACAGAACGTAGGGGGTTGGCTTCATACGCGTATATGAACACCGTTCTATATGCCCACACAGAACCATTATGGCTGAAAGGCAGGACCAGATAAGGGATACCTTTATCAGTAGTATGAGGCATAAGACCACACACCCAACAGTTAGTTGTGTTCACTACTAATTGGTGTTGGTGTAGAAGCTGAATGAATGAATTGTTGACAAATTCTAATCTTCTGGCAGACTCGTGTTCAGGCAGGGGGTGAAAAGAATGCGAGGAAACAGTAGAAGGAGGTATGGGCTGTGTAATGGGTGCAAATGTCACTTGAAAAGAGAATAAAACATATCCTATTAAAAACGTCATTACACTAAGCAACATGAAAATACATAATATCAAAAATCGTTTCTTTGTCATTATTATATACATTCTGGCTTTAAAGTCCATCTGTCTGGCAGGTCTCTCATTCTTGAAAAACTCCATCCTCTCTAATTGCTGCTCGTGGTGGTAGGGTGTTCTATGCTAGGGAATGCTTCTGTCAGTCCAGGGCAACTCCCTTAGACCGACCAGAACTGTCGACCTAACGTCTTCAGCTGCACTCCAAAGACTTGGGCAACCACGACCCTACAGCTGAACCCGGATGGCGGTTCGAAAAGAAAAAAACAAAAATAAGAAAGTTTCTCAGATGAGAGAGCTGCACTTTAAAAAAAAATAGCAAAGGAACGGGAAAAAATTATTTGTCCTTAGTTCTTGGTCTCAAATTATAACGGCTTTTTCCAGGTTCTGTCTGGTTCTGGAACAAGAGTTCAGGCTCTGTAGTGTTCAATCGAATTGACGGTGGCACAGCTTCTTGCAAATTATTGTCACTTTCTCGTTCAGAAATTTTTCCTTTTACACGTGCATCGCTAAATGGCAAAAAACGAGGCACAGTCTCAGTCTCAGAGTCAGCGATCCCCTCCTGGACCCACCGGTCGTACGGTAGAGGAAAAGGGACCCTCTTGCAGTGTACGCCGTGGATCCAGTTCTTTTTCCCTTCCACTCGAACAGCTGATCTTGTTGAGAGAAGGACGAGGTAGGGGCCGGTCCAACGGGGCTGGTCATTCTTTGTCCGCTGGAAGTTCTTGACCAGCACCCATGATCCAGGATCGATAAGATGTCCTGGAGCTTCAGAGACCTGAGGCAGAGTATCGTGAACCTGTTGGTGTAGAACACGCAATTTAGCCGTCAATTCATACAAATAATCAAGCAGTACAGGGTGTTCGATCTCACTGAATTTTGTTGGTCTTGGCACTCCCCATATGTTGGCCGGGCGGCCGAACACAATTTCATAGGGACTAAGTCCCACTCGCGAATGCACAGTCATTCTTGTTGATAGGAGTGCTAGAGGCAGAGCGTCAGGCCATTTAAAACCAGAGCTCGCTTGTATCTTTGCCAACTTCAGTTTTAGCGTGCCATTATAGCACTCTACTAGTCCAGCTGATTGGGGGTGATTTGCAGCGTGGAATTTTTGCTGGATACCTAGCCCCTCACATACTTTTTTCATCACTCGACCCACAAATTCACTCCCATTATCACTCCAGACCATTCTCGGCATTCCAAACCTAGGGAAGAATTCTTTGGCAAGGGCTTTAGCTGTGGATAAGGCAGTGTTGTCTTTTAAGGGATATGCTTCTACCCATCTTGAAAAAGCACAAACAACAACGAGTACGTATTTCAGATTGTTGCACCTTTCCATGTGGATGAAATCTAGCTACAAAACCTCGAAGGGATACGTTGGAGGCGCAAAATGACCAGCTGGAGTTGGGGTTCCCCTACCAGGATTGTATTTCAGACACACCTTGCAATTCTTGACCACATTCTCTGCACATTTAGGAATTCCAGCATTTTGCCATACTGGAGCCAACAACTTACAAATCCCTTTCACACTGATATGGGCCATTCCATGAGCCATTGTCACCACTGCAAGCACATACGCATCGGATAACAACCATCGCTGATGTTCTGACAAGTCAACCCAACAACCATTTTCATCCAATTTACCCGTACTTTCTTTCCACACACTCAACTCTTTCTCTGAAGCTTCAGCTTGAAGAGACTTCACACCCTCTATCGTATCTTCACATATTCCAACGTCACCAACCCATCTTGCGGGGCCTGCAACATACATACGATTCATCACATCTTTTGCTGTTTCTTTTGCGATTTCGTCAGCAAATGCATTGCCACGACCGACATCATCAGTAACCTTCTTGTGTGCACTGCATTTCACAATCGCAATTTGTAATGGCAAGGTCAGTGACTCAAGAAGCTCATTCACCAACTGACCATGCTGAATTTTAGCTCCATGCGAAGTCAGGAACCCACGTTCTTTCCACAATCGTCCAAAACTATGGGCCACACCAAACGCATACTGGCTGTCGGTATATATGGTCACTTTCATTCCTTTCGATAACACACACTCTCTCGTAAGTGCAATCAGCTCTGCTGCTTGAGCTGAATTATGTGGTATACGTGCAGCTTCAACAATCGTATGCAAAGTTGTGACAGCATATGCTGCAGTCGTATCACCATTCGGAAGCTTGAAGCATGAACCATCCACCCATAAGGTACCATCACACTTTACAAGAGGAGTATCTTTAAGATCTACTCTCCCTTTCATTTCTTCTTCTGTCCTAAGAAAACAATCATGTTGTTCAACATCATCTGTCTCTACTGAAATCGGCAATAAGGTGGCTGAATTCAACGTATTGCACCTCTTTATGTGCACATGACTCGCTAACAGTGTCAACTCGTAACCTGACAATCGAGCACTAGTTAAATGCTGTGTCTTGGTCCTGTTTAACAACGTGTCCACTGCATGTGGAACCATCACAATCAACATATTATTCATCACTAACCCAGCAGACTGTCGAATAGAAACAGCTGCGGCCGCTGTGGCTCTCAAGCAACTCAGCAATGCTTTAGCTACCGGATCCAAAGTTGATGAAAAATATGCGCATGGGCGCTGCTTGTCTCCAAAAGACTGTGTCAGCACTGACAATGCACAACCCTCTTTCTCATGGACATACAGTGTAAAAGGCTTACTGTAGTCGGGGGTACCCAACACAGGAGCCGAACACAATGAGTTACGCAATTCGGAAAAACTTTTCTGACAATCTTCAGACCACGGAACGGGGTTCGGTGTATCTTTATAGGTCAATGCTACCAAAGGTTTGGCCAGCAAAGAAAAATTCGGTATCCATTGTCTGCAGTATGATGTAATGCCCAAGAAAGCACGTACTTCTCTCTGTGTCCTTGGCACACTCAATTTTGCAATTGCCTGAATTCTTTCTGAGGTCAGTTTACTTCCCTCCTTCGATAAGAGATGACCTAAGTAGGTCACTTCTTGTCGACAATATTGCAGTTTTGAAAGGGACACTTTGTGATGTAAATCAGATAAATGACGCAACAACGACAAGGTGGCTTCTTTACAAATCTCTTCAGTATCTGTAGCGACTAGCACATCATCGACGTACTGAATAAGGGTAGTGCCGTCAGGTAAAACAAGCGCATCAAGCTGTGTTTTTAAAGCCTGACTATATATTGATGGACTTTCACAGTAGCCTTGTGGAGCGTGTTTGAAACGGAAACTTCGGCCTCCTAAACTGAAGCCAAAAATATCCCTGCTCTCCTCGGCAATCGGGATGCTGAAGAAAGCATTCTTTAAGTCGATCACCGAGAACCAGGTGGCGGAAGCTGGAATCATAGTCAATAGGGCAGTGATATTAGGAACAACTGGAAACTGTGGCACAACTATTTTATTTACCTCTCTAAGATCAATCACGAGCCTGTAAACAGGTGGCTTAGAGGGGTCAGTACGTTTCAAAACAGGCAAAACAGGACTATTACAAACGTTGCCTCTTGTCTCTTCAATTACATCTTTTTCAATTAAATCATAAATTATCGCTAGCAAAGCCTTTTCACCTTCACTAGAGATCTTATATTGTTGAACGCGTGGTAATTTAACATTGGCTTTCAATGTCACAACATAAGGCGGTATTTCCAACAGACCCACGTCATTAGGACCAGTAGCCCAAATGGTATCAGGAAGAAACGACAATTCGGTCGGAAGTTTATCCTTCGACAAATACATTGGAGAGACCAATTTCCTACCTAGTGTAAGTTGTACTCCCGAAGGAGAACAATATAATGTTGCATACAATCTTTTCAACAAATCCAATCCTAACAAGTTTTCACCACAACCTGTCGTCAGAATAAGGGGTGCTTCCAATTCACAAGGTCCAACAGAAAGGGACATAGGACTAGAAATCAGGTTCCTAACCGGGGCGCCAGAAAAACCTACTGAAACATTCATCTCGCCAGACAAAGGTGCGCCAGGGAGTTTTGAGTGCATAATAGAACTCTTTGTAGCACCAGTATCCAACAGAAAAGGATCCGACACACCTGATGTAATCACCTTAACATAAGGTCCATTCTGATCCACTGGAACTAAAAAAACTCCCTCTCTTCGTCTATGGCTGTCCTAGCAATTATTACCTTCCAAGTTCTCATCTTCTGCATAGTAGTCGTCAGCATAGTACTGAGCCGTCCTACCAGACGCGTTATGTTGCTGGTCAAAACTATTCATTGTGTTTTGAGACGGAAAGGAACGCGTGTTCTGGGGAAAACTTCCACGTCCTCTACCTCTAGGAGCTTGTTGAACACCTCGACCTCTTGCGCCAGAAGCACCATTCGTACGCTGTAACAAAATAGGACAACTATACTTGAAATGACCCTCTTCTTTACAATATGAACACTGATTGGGACCTACAGGAACACGTGGTTGAGAAAACTCAAACCTTTGCGAGTTTCTCTGGAACTGTTGAGGTTGCTGATAGTTACTCTGACCACCACGTGGCGGATACGCCTGTTGTAAAAGAACCTTTGTCTTTAATTCTTTAGTTTTCTTGTCTGCTCTATCCTTCTCATCTTTATCCCTATTTTCGTAGTACTGTGCAGTAGCAAATATTTGTGCTGAAGAGGAAACGGCCCAAGAACTCTCTGAATCCTTCAATTTCTTACACAGCTCGGCAAGCAAATTGTGCACAAATTTGTCGACGAACAACCGTTGACCACCTTCTGTACTCATATCTTGACCACTGTGGTCGATAAACGTTTCCTCAAACCTGGTGAAGAAATCAGACACTGTTTCATCTTTCTTCTGCTTACACGCAGACAATTTATCCCAATTCACACGCATCGCAGGCATTAAAGTCTTCCTGTAAGTAATGATCCTAGCAGGCAGTTCTGCTACCAAAGGCTCAGGCTTGGCACCACCAACTTGTCTATCATTTGCAGCACTAATATTAGCCCATGAGTCACCTAACTCTTGCGCATGATCTGTATGGCGAATCAATCCCCACAAAGGCTGTGGAACAACATTCCCAAATAACATGTCTATGTCGGCTAAATTCATAATGCATGAGTCTGCAGTCTGTGATAATTCCTTATAATACCCTGCAGGGTTTTTACGGGGATCAGGCAAAGTCTGCTTAAGGGCTAAAACTTCAGCTCGCTTCCACGGAACATGTACCCAAACACGCTGAAAATGAGCTGGGACAGCATCAATTTGATTAGCAACATCAGCCGCAACGGCGTCCTTCCATACCGGAGGGACTTCTCTCATTGGGTACTGTTGCACCTTTTTTTTAACAGAGGAGTCATGTTCGAACAATGACTGAGAAGGATCCTTATTCCTAAAGGACAACAACGTCGCAACTGCTTTCTCAACATCGGAACCCACAATCGTGCCCTTTTCAAACTCAAACCGTACACGGCACAAATCAGGCGGATTTGTTTCCAAATCATTATCCTCCAATTCCTCACAAAGGAAAGCACACATTTTCTCAAAAACGTATCTTTGTTTCGGTGCTCCCCATTGACGGAAGACATCCATAACAGACTCTACATCGTATCTTAAAGGGTAAACAACCCATTTACGCGCCATACGGTCCAACATTTCTCTCCCTTGAGAATTAGGCAGTTGACTACGCGACTGTTTACGCTCCGAATCTGGGGTCACACCAGATGACCCAAAGAGAGGAAATATAAGGCTGGCAACAGTATCTGTCATTCTCTGTCGGACAGAAGGAGAAGCTGATGAAAGAACAGGAGGAAAAACAGAGGGAGGCAAGGCAGACGCAGAAGCAGACGCAGAGGCAGTATCAGGAAGAACACCAGAAGAGGCAGTCGATGTAGTACATAAAGTCGCAGGAGGTACAGATGGAGCAGGTAGCGAAGTCGGCGGCCCTTGAAGGGGCTGCGCCATATTAGTAGGAGCCAACTGAAGAGGAGCTGGCTTCTGTGGAAGAACCTGAGGCACAATAACCGGAGGTTGCACAGCTAAAGGTTGCGGGGGTGCTGTAGCGTTCTGCGCATAAGGGGGTGGCGAACTCAACAAGTGTGACATTAAAGGATCTTTCTCAAGTTCTTTTGCTGCATCTTGCTGAAGAAGCGGAAAAACTGGATAACATTTATCAGTCACCAATTTACGTTGCCTGTGCAACTGCTCATTCATCTGTTCTTCTTCATCATCTTTAAACTGCATGGCAGCTTGCATTATCAAGATACCCTCTTCCCTCTTATTTCTCTTTGCTAATTTAATTTCCTTCTGTTTGGCTTCCTTACGCCATAGGCGGAAAGAGTCAAACATCGCCAGCCGGGCTTTCTTCTTGAAAAGTTTAACCTCCAGATTATTCAGAATCTCTGTGTCAAAACTACCATATTGGGGCCATTTCAAAACACCATCTTTCCTGGTGTATCGGATCCATACTTCATTATATGTGAGGGGGCCTATGCCATGTTTCACATATAGTTCATAGGTTGGAGTTCCAATCGGAGGAACCGGACACGAGTCCTCCAATCGGGAATCCCTATTATAACCAAGACAAAACAAATTTCCATGTCTGCTAAGACCAGGCATCTTCGCTCTCTAGTCTAGCGTCAAACTTCAAAGGATTATCGAATACGATAGCCTCGTGAATACACGAATCCCTCGGCTTTGGTACTTGCAAGTTCCAAATCAAAGATCCCAAGGGGATACCAAACTAAGAACCAAACTAAGGACTGGGAGACGCTCCACTTATACTTAACTGAGGTATCGATGACGTCACCAGAAGACTCGTTTATCGTTTCGCTCTACCAAATCATCAAGAGTCCAAAACAGGGCGATAGTCAGGGCAGCAGTCCTTCGTAGCTGTCGGGAAGCGGGGAACCTCGCAGCAAAGACTTTCGGACCACGTCGACATACAGGGGTCGATGAAGTGGCGGCCTCCCTCCAGAATTTTCACACGAAGCTCCTCACGAACCTCTGGCTTGGACTGGTACCGCTGAAATCGCCCCACGTTGGGTGCCAACTGAAGTACTGGGTTTTTCAGAACCCAGTGGTGCCAGGGAACACACCCTAAGACTTCGAGTCCTTCCTGTTTCAGACTACAGAAACACAGAGTCTTCTTGGTGAAGTCAAAGATCTTGTTTATTGGCTGCAGCCAGTAACAGGTATCCTAGAAGTACAACACGGTGTATATTCTCAGGAGACTGCCCTTCTTGCAAATCTAACCTTCTCTTTTATACAAAATATTATACTTTGGGCAAACATTCCTTATTTTACAGTTGACCATTCACATATTTTCACTACAAAGAAATAGCAGGGTTATGATGACAAGCCCATATTTCAGTTTGTCCAGCCCTCAATCAATTACCCGGCAAGGCTCCGTACTTTCATCAGATATCAACGGACCCCCAATATAAACAGGCACCTCCTCCTTGTAAAGCAAGTCATAAAGAAAGAAACTGGGACAGGTGCGTGTAAGATTAGGCATGGTTTGTGTGTGATGAAAGGTTTTATGATGTGTTGTGCCTTGATACTAATCTCATTCGGCCACTGGGAAAGAAACTGTCCGAACAGGTTTGGCTTCAGGCAGTGGAGTCAGCTTGCCCAGGTCAAAGAGGAGTCAGCAAAGATGTACGTGTCCTTCAAACTCGTTTTCAGCATTAGACATTGGCCTATGTGAAGGCAATCACAAAATGGCTGTCGTTTAAATGGAACACGAGGGTTCAGGACGGAAACTCTGATATTCGGGTGATTTTGTTACCCGAATATGAATACAATGCTTGTGCATACTATTCTAATCATTCTCGGTCTGCTGATACCAAAATCGTTGTGATACGACGATGTTTATAACACGGGTCCAGAATTTTCAGTACCACAGACCCTCCTTTTGCCCTTACATAGGCAATAACCTATACTCACGCTAATCTGAGTCCAGGTCTATATTCGTAAAGTCGTTGAGATGTTGCTGTAGCATCATCCTATTACTTAGCTCGTCTTTTGATACAGGTTTCCTTACACACGATGTAGCACAGGGGCCACATATTGCAGGAGCACACTGTACACACAGACAGGACAGGAAAAGAATGGCTAAGATCATCCCAATGACTACCAGAGTCTTCCATCCCCAAGCAGATATCAGCTCCCAGAACCACCCCATCAATGACCAATCTCCTTTATCCACGTGAATAGATTCGGAGATCTTATGCAGTTTGGAAATTGCCTGGTAGACTGTCGGAGCGTTATCTGGGATGAAAACACAGCAACTTGATTGGATCACTTTACATACCCCACCTCGGTCTGCAAGTATGACGTCTAATGCGACCCTGTTCTGAAGAGTCATAAGGCGATCCGACTGGAGCTCAGCAGTCAAATTACCAAGGGCACCGGCGGTTTCAACTACCGTGGATTCAACCACCTTTGTCAATTGCCTTATGTTCCTGCTGTTAACCATAGGACCCCAAAACGGCAGAAAACCCTTTAAGAAATCTCCAAATTCTTGTCCTGTAGTGTCTTCTTTACTTATGACACCTCTAACTATCCTTGTTTTATGGTAATCTGCTGCGGCCGTGTAGGTGGGAGGTAACAGGAACGAAACAAAACATGTGCCTGAGAAGTCAGGGGGCAACCATGTATAGGCTCTATTATGGCAGATGAAATAGGTACCCTTAGCTGCTAAGAACGAAGGAGAAGTCTGAGACGCAAAAACATATGTTTCAGTGCAGATACTTTTCCCTAACTGAGCTCTGGGATTCTTGCCATTACCTTGCAGACATAGGTGACCCTGATGGGGTACAATCCAAATCGGGGAGGGTCTCTTTGCTCGCTGGTTCCCACTCAGAGTAACTCCATATCCTGTTATGTTCCACCCAATATATGCTAGTGTCTCATCTCTCGGGATAGTCTTATAGGAAATATCTTCCCTAATCATATCTACTATACCCTTAGCTAGAGCACTATTCTTAGGATTATCTTTCACAGAACGTAGGGGGTTGGCTTCATACGCGTATATGAACACCGTTCTATATGCCCACACAGAACCATTATGGCTGAAAGGCAGGACCAGATAAGGGATACCTTTATCAGTAGTATGAGGCATAAGACCACACACCCAACAGTTAGTTGTGTTCACTACTAATTGGTGTTGGTGTAGAAGCTGAATGAATGAATTGTTGACAAATTCTAATCTTCTGGCAGACTCGTGTTCAGGCAGGGGGTGAAAAGAATGCGAGGAAACAGTAGAAGGAGGTATGGGCTGTGTAATGGGTGCAAATGTCACTTGAAAAGAGAATAAAACATATCCTATTAAAAACGTCATTACACTAAGCAACATGAAAATACATAATATCAAAAATCGTTTCTTTGTCATTATTATATACATTCTGGCTTTAAAGTCCATCTGTCTGGCAGGTCTCTCATTCTTGAAAAACTCCATCCTCTCTAATTGCTGCTCGTGGTGGTAGGGTGTTCTATGCTAGGGAATGCTTCTGTCAGTCCAGGGCAACTCCCTTAGACCGACCAGAACTGTTGACCTAACGTCTTCAGCTGCACTCCAAAGACTTGGGCAACCACGACCCTACAGCTGAACCCGGATGGCGGTTCGAAAAGAAAAAAACAAAAATAAGAAAGTTTCTCAGATGAGAGAGCCGCACTTTAAAAAAAAATAGCAAAGGAACGGGAAAAAATTATTTGTCCTTAGTTCTTGGTCTCAAATTATAACGGCTTTTTCCAGGTACTGTCTGGTTCTGGAACAAGAGTTCAGGCTCTGTAGTGTTCAATCGAATTGACGGTGGCACAGCTTCTTGCAAATTATTGTCACTTTCTCGTTCAGAAATGTTTCCTTTTACACGTGCATCCCTAAATGGCAAAAAACGAGGCACAGTCTCAGTCTCAGAGTCAGCGATCCCCTCCTGGATCCACCGGTCGTACGGTAGAGGAAAAGGGACCCTCTTGCAGTGTACGCCGTGGATCCAGTTCTTTTTCCCTTCCACTCGAACAGCTGATCTTGTTGAGAGAAGGACGAGGTAGGGGCCGGTCCAACGGGGCTGGTCATTCTTTGTCCGCTGGAAGTTCTTGACCAGCACCCATGATCCAGGATCGATAAGATGTCCTGGAGCTTCAGAGACCTGAGGCAGAGTATCGTGAACCTGTTGGTGTAGAACACGCAATTTAGCCGTCAATTCATACAAATAATCAAGCAGTACAGGGTGTTCGATCTCACTGAATTTTGTTGGTCTTGGCACTCTCCATATGTTGGCCGGGCGGCCGAACACAATTTCATAGGGACTAAGTCCCACTCACGAATGCACAGTCATTCTTGTTGATAGGAGTGCTAGAGGCAGAGCGTCAGGCCATTTAAGACCAGAGCTCGCTTGTATCTTTGCCAACTTCAGTTTTAGCGTGCCATTATAGCACTCTACTAGTCCAGCTGATTGGGGGTGATTTGCAACGTGGAATTTTTGCTGGATACCTAGCCCCTCACATACTTTTTTCATCACTCGACCCACAAATTCACTCTCATTATCACTCCAGACCATTCTCGGCATTCCAAACCTAGGGAAGAATTCTTTGGCAAGGGCTTTAGCTGTGGATAAGGCAGTGTTGTCTTTTAAGGGATATGCTTCTACCCATCTTGAACAACGAGTACGTATTTCAGATTGTTGCACCTTTCCATGTGGATGAAATCTAGCTGCAAAACCTCGAAGGGATACGTTGGAGGCGCAAAATGACCAGCTGGAGTTGGGGTTCCCCTACCAGGATTGTATTTCAGACACACCATGCAATTCTTGACCACATTCTCTGCACATTTAGGAATTCCAGCATTTTGCCATACTGGAGCCAACAACTTACAAATCCCTTTCACACTGATATGGGCCATTCCATGAGCCATTGTCACCACTGCAAGCACATACGCATCGGGTAACAACCATCGCTGATGTTCTGACAAGTCAACCCAACAACCATTTTCATCCAATTTACCCGTACTTTCTTTCCACACACTCAACTCTTTCTCTGAAGCTTCAGCTTGAAGAGACTTCACACCCTCTATCGTATCTTCACATATTCCAACGTCACCAACCCATCTTGCGGGGCCTGCAACATACATTCGATTCATCACATCTTTTGCTGTTTCTTTTGCGATTTCGTCAGCAAATGCATTGCCACGACCGACATCATCAGTAACCTTCTTGTGTGCACTGCATTTCACAATCGCAATTTGTAATGGCAAGGTCAGTGACTCAAGAAGCTCATTCACCAACTGACCATGCTGAATTTTAGCTCCATGCGAAGTCAGGAACCCACGTTCTTTCCACAATCGTCCAAAACTATGGGCCACACCAAACGCATACTGGCTGTCGGTATATATGGTCACTTTCATTCCTTTCGATAACACACACGCTCTCGTAAGTGCAATCAGCTCTGCTGCTTGAGCTGAATTATGTGGTATACGTGCAGCTTCAACAATCGTATGCAAAGTTGTGACAGCATATGCTGCAGTCGTATCACCATTCGGAAGCTTGAAGCATGAACCATCCACCCATAAGGTACCATCACACTTTACAAGAGGAGTATCTTTAAGATCTACTCTCCCTTTCGTTTCTTCTTCTGTCCTAAGAAAACAATCATGTTGTTCAACATCATCTGTCTCTACTGAAATCGGCAATAACGTGGCTGAATTCAACGTATTGCACCTCTTTATGTGCACATGACTCGCTAACAGTCTGAATTCAACGTATTGCACCTCTTTATGTGCACATGACTCGCTAACAGTGTCAACTCGTAACCTGACAATCGAGCACTAGTTAAATGCTGTGTCTTGGTCCTGTTTAACAACGTGTCCACTGCATGTGGAACCATCACAATCAACATATTATTCATCACTAACCCAGCAGACTGTCGAATAGAAACAGCTGCGGCCGCTGTGGCTCTCAAGCAACTCAGCAATGCTTTAGCTACCGGATCCAAAGTTGATGAAAAATATGCGCATGGGCGCTGCTTGTCTCCAAAAGACTGTGTCAGCACTGACAATGCACAACCCTCTTTCTCATGGACATACAGTGTAAAGGGCTTACTGTAGTCGGGGGTACCCAACACAGGAGCCGAACACAATGAGTTACGCAATTCGGAAAAACTTTTCTGACAATCTTCAGACCACAGAACGGGGTTCGGTGTATCTTTATAGGTCAATGCTACCAAAGGTTTGGCCAGCAAAGAAAAATTCGGTATCCATTGTCTGCAGTATGATGTAATGCCCAAGAAAGCACGTACTTCTCTCTGTGTCCTTGGCACACTCAATTTTGCAATTGCCTGAATTCTTTCTGAGGTCAGTTTCCTTCCCTCCTTCGATAAGAGATGACCTAAGTAGGTCACTTCTTGTCGACAATATTGCAGTTTTGAAAGGGACACTTTGTGATGTAAATCAGATAAATGACGCAACAACGACAAGGTGGCTTCTTTACAAATCTCTTCAGTATCTGTAGCGACTAGCAAATCATCGACGTACTGAATAAGGGTAGCACCGTCAGGTAAAACAAGCGCATCAAGCTGTGTTTTTAAAGCCTGACTATATATTGATGGACTTTCACAGTAGCCTTGTGGAGCGCGTTTGAAACGGAAACTTCGGCCTCCTAAACTGAAGCCAAAAATATCCCTGCTCTCCTCGGCAATCGGGATGCTGAAGAAAGCATTCTTTAAGTCGATCACCGAGAACCAGGTGGCGGAAGCTGGAATCATAGTCAATAGGGCAGTGATATTAGGAACAACTGGAAACTGTTGCACAACTATTTTATTTACCTCTCTAAGATCAATCACGAGCCTGTAAACAGGTGGCTTAGAGGGGTCAGTACGTTTCAAAACAGGCAAAACAGGACTATTACAAACGTTGCCTCTTGTCTCTTCAATTACATCTTTTTCAATTAAATCATAAATGATCGCTAGCAACGCCTTTTCACCTTCACTAGAGATCTTGTATTGTTGAATGCGTGGTAATTTAACATTGGCTTTCAATGTCACAACATAAGGCGGTATTTCCAACAGACCCACGTCATTAGGACCAGTAGCCCAAATGGTATCAGGAAGAAACGACAATTCGGTCGGAAGTTTATCCTTCGACAAATACATTGGAGAGACCAATTTCCTACCTGGTGTAAGTTGTACTCCCGAAGGAGAACAATATAATGTTGCATACAATCTTTTCAACAAATCCAATCCTAACAAGTTTTCACCACAACCTGTCGTCAGAATAAGGGGTGCTTCCAATTCACAAGGTCCAACAGAAAGGGACATAGGACTAGAAATCGGGTTCCTAACCGGGGCGCCAGAAAAACCTACTGAAACATTCATCTCGCCAGACAAAGGTGCGCCAGGGAGTTTTGAGTGCATAATAGAACTCTTTGTAGCACCAGTATCCAACAGAAAAGGCTCTGACACACCTGATGTAATCACCTTAACATAAGGTCCATTCTGATCCACTGGAACTAAAAAAACTCCCTCTCTTCGTCTATGGCTGTCCTAGCAATTATTACCTTCCAAGTTCTCATCTTCTGCATAGTAGTCGTCAGCATAGTACTGAGCCGTCCTACCAGACGCGTTATGTTGCTGGTCAAAACTATTCATTGTGTTTTGAGACGGAAAGGAACGCGTGTTCTGGGGAAAACTTCCACGTCCTCTACCTCTAGGAGCTTGTTGAACACCTCGACCTCTTGCGCCAGAAGCACCATTCGTACGCTGTAACAAAATAGGACAACTATACTTGAAATGACCCTCTTCTTTACAATATGAACACTGATTGGGACCTACAGGAACACGTGGTTGAGAAAACTCAAACCTTTGCGAGTTTCTCTGGAACTGTTGAGGTTACTGATAGTTACTCTGACCACCACGTGGCGGATACGCCTGTTGTAAAAGAACCTTTGTCTTTAATTCTTTAGTTTTCTTGTCTGCTCTATCCTTCTCATCTTTATCCCTATTTTCGTAGTACTGTGCAGTAGCGAATATTTGTGCTGAAGAGGAAACGGCCCAAGAACTCTCTGAATCCTTCAATTTCTTACATAGCTCGGCAAGCAAATTGTGCACAAATTTGTCGACGAACAACCGTTGACCACCTTCTGTACTCATATCTTGACCACTGTGGTCGATAAACGTTTCCTCAAACCTGGTGAAGAAATCAGACACTGTTTCATCTTTCTTCTGCTTACACGCAGACAATTTATCCCAATTCACACGCATCGCAGGCATTAAAGTCTTCATGTAAGTAATGATCCTAGCAGGCAGTTCTGCTACCAAAGGCTCAGGCTTGGCACCACCAACTTGTCTATCATTTGCAGCACTAATATTAGCCCATGAGTCACCTAACTCTTGCGCATGATCTGTATGGCGAATCAATCCCCACAAAGGCTGTGGAACAACATTCCCAAATAACATGTCTATGTCGGCTAAATTCATAATGCATGAGTCTGCAGTCTGTGATAATTCCTTATAATACCCTGCAGGGTTTTTACGGGGATCAGGCAAAGTCTGCTTAAGGGCTAAAACTTCAGCTCGCTTCCACGGAACATGTACCCAAACACGCTGAAAATGAGCAGGGACAGCATCAATTTGATTAGCAACATCAGCCGCAACGGCGTCCTTCCATACCGGAGGGACTTCTCTCATTGGGTACTGTCGCACCTTTTTTTTAACAGAGGAGTCATGTTCGAACAATGACTGAGAAGGATCCTTATTCCTAAAGGACAACAACGTCGCAACTGCTTTCTCAACATCGGAACCCACAATCGTGCCCTTTTCAAACTCAAACCGTACACGGCACAAATCAGGCGGATTTGTTTCCAAATCATTATCCTCCAATTCCTCACAAAGGAAAGCACACATTTTCTCAAAAACGTATCTTTGTTTCGGTGCTCCCCATTGACGGAAGACATCCATAACAGACTCTACATTGTATCTTAAAGGGTAAACAACCCATTTACGCGCCATACGGTCCAACATTTCTCTCCCTTGAGAATTAGGCAGTTGACTACGCAACTGTTTACGCTCCGAATCTGGGGTCACACCAGATGACCCAAAGAGAGGAAATATAAGGCTGGCAACAGTATCTGTCATTCTCTGTCGGACAGAAGGAGAAGTTGATGAAAGAACAGGAGGAAAAACAGAGGGAGGCAAGGCAGACGCAGAAGCAGACGCAGAGGCAGTATCAGGAAGAACACCAGAAGAGGCAGTCGATGTAGTACATAAAGTCGCAGGAGGTACAGATGGAGCAGGTAGCGAAGTCGGTGGCCCTTGAAGGGGCTGCGCCATAGTAGTAGGAGCCAACTGAAGAGGAGCTGGCGGCTGTGGAAGAACCTGAGGCACAATAACCGGAGGTTGCACAGCTAAAGGTTGCGGGGGTGCAGTAGCGTTCTGCGCATAAGGGGGTGGCGAACTCAACAAGTGTGACATTAAAGGATCTTTCTCAAGTTCTTTTGCTGCATCTTGCTGAAGAAGCGGAAAAACTGGATAACATTTATCAGTCACCAATTTACGTTGCCTGTGCAACTGCTCATTCATCTGTTCTTCTTCATCATCTTTAAACTGCATGGCAGCTTGCATTATCGAGATACCCTCTTCCCTCTTATTTCTCTTTGCTAATTTAATTTCCTTCTGTTTGGCTTCCTTACGCCATAGGCGGAAAGAGTCAAACATCGCCGGCCGGGCTTTCTTCTTGAAAAGTTTAACCTCCAGATTATTCAGAATCTCTGTGTCAAAACTACCATATTGGGGCCATTTCAAAACACCATCTTTCCTGGTGTATCGGATCCATACTTCATTATATGTGAGGGGGCCTATGCCATGTTTCACATATAGTTCATAGGTTGGAGTTCCAATCGGAGGAACCGGACACGAGTCCTCCAATCGGGAATCCCTATTATAACCAAGACAAAACAAATTTCCATGTCTGCTAAGACCAGGCATCTTCGCTCTCTAGTCTAGCGTCAAACTTCAAAGGATTATCGAATACGATAGCCTCGTGAATACACGAATCCCTCGGCTTTGGTACTTGCAAGTTCCAAATCAAAGATCCCAAGGGGATACCAAACTAAGAACCAAACTAAGGACTGGGAGACGCTCCACTTATACTTAACTGAGGTATCGATGACGTCACCAGAAGACTCGTTTATCGTTTCGCTCTACCAAATCATCAAGGGTCCAAAACAGGGCGATAGTCAGGGCAGCAGTCCTTCGTAGCCGTCGGGAAGCGGGGAACCTCGCAGCAAAGACTTTCGGACCACGTCGACATACAGGGGTCGATGAAGTGGCGGCCTCCCTCCAGAATTTTCACACGAAGCTCCTCACGAACCTCTGGCTTGGACTGGTACCGCTGAAATCGCCCCACGTTGGGCGCCAACTGAAGTACTGGGTTTTTCAGAACCCAGTGGTGCCAGGGAACACACCCTAAGACTTCGAGTCCTTCCTGTTTCAGACTACAGAAACACAGAGTCTTCTTGGTGAAGTCAAAGATCTTGTTTATTGGCTGCAGCCAGTAACAGGTATCCTAGAAGTACAACACGGTGTATATTCTCAGGAGACTGCCCTTCTTGCAAATCTAACCTTCTCTTTTATACAAAATATTATGCTTTGGGCAAACATTCCTTATTTTACAGTTGACCATTCACATATTTTCACTACAAAGAAATAGCAGGGTTATGATGACAAGCCCATATTTCAGTTTGTCCAGCCCTCAATCAATTACCCGGCAAGGCTCAGTACTTTCATCAGATATCAACGGACCCCAAATATAAACAGGCACCTCCTCCTTGTAAAGCAAGTCATAAAGAAAGAAACAGGGACAGGTGCGTGTAAGATTAGGCATGGTTTGTGTGTGATGAAAGGTTTTATGATGTGTTGTGCCTTGATACTAATCTCATTCGGCCACTGGGAAAGAAACTGTCCGAACAGGTTTGGCTTCAGGCAGTGGAGTCAGCTTGCCCAGGTCACAGAGGAGTCAGCAAAGATGTACGTGTCCTTCAAACTCGTTTTCAGCATTAGACATTGGCCCATGTGAGGGCAATCACAAAATGGCTGTCGTTTAAATGGAACACGAGGGTTCAGGACGGAAACTCTGATATTCAGGTGATTTTGTTACCCGAATATGAATACAATGCTTGTGCATACTATTCTAATCATTCTCGGTCTGCTGATACCAAAATCGTTGTGATACGATGATGTTTATAACACGGGTCCAGAATTTTCAGTACCACAGAATGCTACCAGGGAACCTCAGGAAGAAGTGTGATCTTCTCCTGCCATGACTTCTATTTGCCTACCAAGAGATTCTGCAGAAGGGAGTGGGGTTCAGCCCCTTTGAACTTCTGAATGGATGCCCGGTGAGGGGTCCATTTGCCTCACTTAGAGAAGGATCTGAAGGAACCTCGGAAACCCAACAGAAGGATGTGGTAAGCTATGTGATTGGTCTTAGGAAGTTGATGGTGCAATATATGAGTCAGGAAAGGGAAACTCATCAGGCTAACCAAAGGCTGATGAAGGAATGGCACAACAAGAAAGCTACGCTGAATGAATATCAAGAAGGTCAGGAGGTGTTGTGCTGAAGCCCATTTGTCACAGGGCTTTGGAGGACAAATGGTGTGGGCCATACAAGGTAGTTCAGAAAGTGTTTGAGGTAAACTACTCGGTGGACACAGGTGCCACAAGGAAATCCAAGACAGTATTCCCTATGAACAGGCTGAAGCCTTACTCCACGAAGACTACACAATGAATGTCATGGCTATTTCAGAGGAAATAGAGGAAGACAGTGATCCTCCTTCTGACTTGCTGCATAGTGATATAAAGGATGGTACTGTGAAAGGGTGGTACTGTGAAAGGGTGTGCAGTTAGCCCCTGGGTTAATGCTTGCATGACATAGACACAGGTAAGAGTCTGCCAGTGAAGGGCAGGATGTACAGAATGTCTGACCTGGCTCAGGAATGCATTAAGGTGGAGTTGCCAAAAAGCTGGAACTAGGGGTCAATGAGAGCTCTTGTAGTCCTTGATTTAGTCCTATAGTTCTAGTGACAAAGCAAGGGTCTTGTGACTTGGGGTTCTATGTGGACTACTTAGCCCTCAAAGAGATAACCAAAACCACTGCCCATCCAATCCCCTCAGCACATGAGTCTGTGGATCGGTTAGGTGCTGCTAAATACTTGAGCACCTTTGATCTGACAAGTTGTTATTGGCAGATCGAATTAACACCAAGTGCAAAGGAGAAGACTGCATTCTCTACGCCAGAGGAGCTGTCTCAGTTCAAGGTGATGCCTTTTGGGTTGTAAAATACTCCTGCCACTTTTCAGCAGCTTTTGAACTATGTTTTTGCAGGGTTGGAAGAGTTCTGTGTGGCATATCTCGACAGTGCAGTGTTCAGCAACTCATGGGAAAACCACCTGAAGCACCTGGAGCAGGTGTTGACTAGGATACAGGAGGCGAAAATGACTATCAAGGCAACTAATTGTCAGGTGGGGCAGTCCTCTGTAGTCTACCTTGGGCATGAGGTGGGGAATAGGAAGATTTGCATATTGGATGCCAAAATTCAATCTGTGACTGAAGTGAGGGCCTTTTTATGTCTCACTGGGTATTATAGGAACTTTGTGGCAAACTATGGAAGTATAGTTGACACATTTAGTACTTTGATCTTTAGGAAGTAGCCCAGGAAGGTAATATGGACTGCAGTGTGTGAAAAGGCATTTGAGGAACTGAAGATGACACTATGCACTGCACCAGTACTAAAAGTGCCTGACTACACTCAGGATTTCTTTGTAAAGATGGATGCCTCTGACAAGGGAGTTGGGGCGATGTTAGCTCAACTTAATGATAAGTTTAGAAAGTGCCTGGTAGCCTTTATTAGTAGGAGAGTACTACCAAAGGAGAAGAACCAGGTGGCTATTGAGAAAGTGTATGGGCCTTGCATAAGTTCCATCCTTATTTGTTTGATACTAAATTTGTGATGTAGACCATAAGACACTGAAATGGTTAATGACTATGAAGGGAAAGAATCCCAAGTTGTTGAGATGGTCTGTTTTATTGCAAGGGTTAGACTTTGTTGTGAAGCACAAACGTGGTTTGAATCAAAGGAATGCTTACAGACTTCCCCACCGGTTTTACTGATCTGACTACCCAACCTCTCTAGGTTAGGAGTTAGTTCAGGGTTTTCTGATCTGAGAGGGGCACCTGTTGGGAAGAGAAAGTCCTTTGCATGGTGTAAGACGTGTGTATCCCTGCTCAGAGTGCCCAACTGTATTGTTGTCTGCATCCATTATGCTGATTGTTTGTCATAGGCGAACAAGGATCATGTATGTGCGCCCAAAGTGCTACCTTCATAGTGATGGAAGGCTACAACCTTCACCAGGAGTTAAACAACAAAAGCACAAAGGTGGCAGCATACTGTAGCATCAGTAGTAGCGAACAGGTCCTTTTTACCCTGTGTCACTGGAGTGATGCCTAGAGGCTCACTCACCTTCTTAATAGTTCCACTGTGTTTAACTCACCCCTGGCCTAGATCAGGTTGATGTGGAAGTGCGTGCGTTATAAAAACATGTGCCAAGTGCATGTGTGCTCCAAGCAAAACACTACTCTTTGTGTGAAGCGTGATACAGTGTGCATATGGTAAATGTATGTGTGCTGGCAGAGAGTGCTTTTAAATAACACACTCTGGGGCAGTACAGAGAGACTTCAGTACTGAACAGCGTGCGCAGACTGAGTATGAACTCAGGTCACTTCCATGAAACTTGGTGTGGGTTATTCAGTTTCAGAGCCCTCCTTCAACAGGAAGGAGAGGAGAGATGTCCATTTTCAAAGAAGCAGAACTCCAACGTTACTTTAAAGGTCCAGACCCTAAATCACATTTTGGTGTCTGGAAAATAACTATAATAAGGGGAGTTTGAGGCTGTGCGACGTTACCGCGAACCAGATTCTGGCATCTCTCAGTGATGACAGCTTCAACAACGATGCTGAACCTCTGCATCGCAGACTCACACCTCGTTGAAATCTATGCATCGCCTCAACTGTGCATCGCATCTCTGACACCAGTCTTCTCATCGCAAGCCCCATTTACGGAATCCTTGACATCAACCCAACAGGACCTCACACCAGAGCCTTGCTGCATCTTGGAACCAATGAATCACCTCAGCAGAGTGACACATCTTCGATGCGCTACATGCAACGCTCCACAGCCAGAATTTAAGGTACTTTGTTCTGCGGGCCTAACTGAGTCCCTGTAGCCGGCCCACGCTCCATCGTGGTCGGCCTGAACTTCTGACTTTGTCCCGGTCCCGGTCCCGCGAGACCAGATATCCGCAATAGCGCTTTGTGGTTTTTGGTGCTATCTTTCCTTAAAACTTTAAAATTCAATATCTCTGTTTCTACTGATTGAATTGTTTGTGTTTTGGTCTTGTTTTATTTATTAACCCCATTGGTGTGGAGGATGGCTCCAAGCCACCAGAGGGATATCCTTTTTTTATTTTTCGGGAGCTGGGGAGGTGCTTCCTCAGTAGCCTGAAGCATTGTTTTTTCAATGTAATGACGATAGGCGAGCACAGAGTGCTGCTGTAGTTTACGATGAAATGAAAATTGAAATGACCCGATTGACTCATTTAATTTTCATTGCATCAGTGCGGGAGCTGTCATTGGCAAGCAGAGCATCTCCACTTTCCAATGGTGCCATTCATCAGTGGATCCCTGCATGGGGATCATCATCACAGGAGGGTGATCCAAGCAGAGATCCATCAACTAGACACCAGGGAGAGGGGGAACGACCTCCTTGGGCAAGGGCTTGAGTACCCTCTTACTGTTTTTTTATGCAGTCTTTCTGCCCCCACCGGAGGCAGATGGGGCAAATACCACCATGTCCCCCCAGGAGGAAGAACCAGAAAGCCCACTAGACACCAAGGATCACTTTTTATATATATATAAAAATATGCATATATGTAGGGGTGGGGGCTGCCCAGCATGGGTATGTCAATGCCCTCACCCCCATAAAAATAGGGAAACCGTCTTTCTGCCCCCCCCCACTGGTGGGGCAGAAACCCCACTAGGCACCATGGATTACTTTTCATTATATGTTTGTGGGGGGGGGGGGGTCTGCCCAGCATGGGCATGTTCTTGCCACCACCCCCATAAAAATGGGGAAACAATCTTACTGTCCCCTCAGGGCAGTTGGG
The DNA here is from genome assembly GCF_031143425.1 of Pleurodeles waltl. NCBI lineage: Eukaryota > Metazoa > Chordata > Amphibia > Caudata > Salamandridae > Pleurodeles > Pleurodeles waltl. The sequence goes on from NC_090439.1 coordinate 209,419,960, forward strand.
GGCAATTACCCTGGTATGTACCCCAGGGGGGAAGAAACCCCTCTAGACACCAGGGATTACTTTTGTTTATTATTATAGGGCTGCGGGCTGCCCTGCATGGGCATGGTCATGCCCCCACCCCAATAAAAATGGGGAAACAGTCTTTTTGCACCCCCAGGGGGCAGAAGGAAGGGGGCAATTACCTCCATCTGTGTTCCTGGGTGAAGCAGAAAGCCCACTAGACACCAGGGATTACTCTGGGTTTTTTGTTTTGTTTAGAATTGTAGGAGTATGGGCTGCCCAGGATGAGCACGGCCATGCCCCCACCCCCACACCCATAAAAATATGGAAACAGTCTTTCTGTCCCCTGGGGAGCAGAAAGCCCACTGTGTTTTGTTTTAAATATAGGTGTGGGGCTATGCCCCGAACCCAAGTAAATGGGGCAGCAGTCATTCTGCTCCCTTTAGGGCAGATGGGGTAATTACTCCTGATCCGTGATTTCAGACAAAGTTTGAGGTTTGCATGGCATTGTGGGTAAAAGAACCTCATTGGATCCACACAAGTGACCCCATCCGGGATTTACCTAAGTGTCTTTTTTTCAAAAATGGTCAGGTTTGCTATGTATCTCTATGTTTCGGCTGAGCTTGGGTCCAAAATCCACACCTAGGCACACTGCAAAAACAAATGTCAGTTTTGAGTGGAAAATTGTGATGTATCCATGTTGCGTTTTGGGGCGTTTCCTATTGTGGACGTTAGACCTACCCACACAAGCAAGGTACCATTTTAATCAGGAGACTTAGGGAAATGCTTGGTGGAAGGAAGTTTGTGGCTTTCCAATGATTCCAGAACTTTCCATCACAGAAATGTGAGGAATATGTGTTTTTTCGTTAAAGTTTGAGGTTTGAAAAGGATTCTGGGTAAAACATCCTGGTGAGAGCCACGCAAGCCACCCAATCCTGGATTTCTGTAGGTACCCAGTTTTAAAAAATGTACAAGTTTGCTAGGTTTCTATGGGTTTCAGTTGAGGAATTGCTCAAAATCCACAGGTAGGCACATTTTGCCAAAAAAGTGTCAGTTTTCAGTGGAAAAATTTGGTGTGTCCAAGTTGTGTTTTGGGGCCTTTCTTGCTGCGGGTACTAGCCCTACCCACACAAGTGTGGTACCGTTTTTATTGGGAGACATAGGGGAACAAAGAATAGTAGAACAACTGTTATTACCAATTGTATTTCTCAGCTTTTGTGCCTTCCAAACGTAAGGCAGTGTGTACAAAAGAAGACATTTTGAGAAATGCTCTGTATTTCTCATGCTAATATGGGTTAAAATTCGAAGATGTGCAAATAACCACTGCTTCTAAATTTGGTATCTTGTGCCCATCTAACAAATATATAGGTTTCTGTGATACCTTTTTTTCACTCTTTATATTTTACCATATGAATTGCTCTATACCCGTGCACCATAGTGGAAGAGTGCCTCAATTGCAGGAAATGAAAAAGTGGCTCACCGCCACTTTGTAAATATGGAGCAAGGCACTGCGCCACTGGGACATTGGAAAACGTGGCGTTCCAGTGGCGCAGTTCTCTTGTAAATGAGGCCCTAAGTATCTTTTTGAGAAAAACCTGAAGGATCTACACAAATGGCCTCTTTCTGAATTCAGGATGTTGTTAAGTTTTGAGAAATGTATAGCTTTCCATGATCCACCATAGGTTTCACACCTATTTCCACTACAAACTGGAAGGAGGTTGAAAGCACAAACAATAGGAAAAATGGATCATCTCCCAGTAAAATGTCATAACTGTGTTACAAATGTGGTTTTCTGAATCAAGTCTGCCTCTTCCTGAAAGCTGGGAACATTTTAGAACCACAAACCTTTTTCTTGATGCCATTTGCAGGAAAAAAACAGACACTTTCTTCTGCAGCACTTTTTTCCTATTTTTCCAAAAAAACAACATGGATAGCTATGGAGACCTAAGCACAAACTATCCCAAATAGCCAAATATTAGCACATGGGTATGGGGTGGTGGTGGTTGGGGGGGGGGGGTAACAGTGAAAGGGTTAAACGCTGCTCTATTCTTTTTGTGTGGTGTTTTCACTACTTTACTGTTTGAGGTGTTGCACAAATACTTTACACATTACCTCTAAATTAAGTCTGACTCCTCCGTGTTAAGCTACCAGGGGGTGATCACAGGTTAATTTGGGGTTTGCTTTTGTCTTATACTGACAAGGATTGAAGTTGTTGCTTGATTGGGGCTAACACCCAGTCAACCAACAACCCAGTTTCTGACACTGGTGGCAGTGGTGGGTGGGATTGGACTTGTGTTTGTGCAGTACCACACAATAATTTTACATGACACTACCACCCCACATAAATATTTTAAGGCCAATTCAAATCAATTTTCCTTGATCGGCCTTTTTGAGTTTAAAATATATACTCTGACTGTTGTGGCTGAAACTAAACCTGCAAGAATGGAAATTGAGATGGACAGCATATAGGTCTACACTGTGGCCCAGCTTAGGGATTTCTGCAAGGTGTTTGGACTTCCTGGCAAGTGCACCACCAGGAAGGTGGAATTGTAAAGGCGGAGAGGGCTTGGGCAGAGGCACAATCCACACTGGTTGAAGCCATAGGAGAGGATGATGAGATGGAAGGGCCCGTGGAGGACCCTCCTGAGGAGCCAGCTGCAGTGGAAGGGGATGAGTTTACCTCTGAAATGGAGCTTCCTGCCACAGCACGTAGCAGTGTCTATTCCCATGGCCTCCCCAAAGGGGACTGACAGAGAGGTAGAAAGAGAGGGAAATTCAAGCTGCATTGGGCCAAATTAAAGATGGAGGTCAAGGAGAAAACGTCAGAAAAAGCCTGAGAGAAAACGCAAATCTTGTAGGCTTATGAAAAGTATTTAAAGTAGTTGGACATCATAGCCAGACAGGAAGATTTCAGCAGTAATGGTGGCAATATACCCACAGTGTCTGAACAAGACAAAAGAGTTTGCATTCCCAATTATCTGGTGCCCAGTTATGTGGTGGGAGACAGTACAGAAAAATATTCTTTTTGCCTATGAGCTAGCCCTGATGGTTTGCAAGGTCCCAGAAAAGCAATGGGGTGGTTTGTGGAAACGCATGCGTACAGTTTGGCAGACACACTTCTCACTTTAGAGGCGGGGGACCAAACCATGTACCCTCCCATGAAGGCCATTCTGACTGCTAAATGTGTGCTGACCCCTGTAAGGTACTGCCAAAGGTTCAGGGACAGCCAGAAACTCCCCAACTCATCCTGGTGGTGGGGTAGATTTTGTTGACTACTCCAGCAAGGCACTGAAAGGTTGGGTGCGGGGTAACAAAGAAGATGATTATGTTGGGCTGAACAACCTTATCTTGAGCAAGCACATGCTCAGTACCTGTTTTCCAGAGCTGCACAGCACCTAGTTGACAGTAAGCTGACTGGCCTCAGGAAGCATGCTGTGGAGAGGGATGGTAGTTCAGGTTCCCCCTGGCACAGTGAGAGGGAGGTTAAAATGACCCAGATATGACCCAGAGTAAGAGGAAAGGAAGGGGATCACAGGCATACCAGCATCTGGAGGCACAATAGACCCCATACAACAAATAAGCCCCAGAACACAGGGGCCATCGGTAATGGAAGGCAAAGCAATGCCAAAAAAAATAATATTAATCCCCTCATGAGCACAGAAGATGTGCCACGTACCAGCAGTGATAAAAGAGGGTCAACAGAAGTGATTGTGATAGTTCAGACACAGCTCTCTAGACAACAAAAGAAAAAACTGCAGAAATCACTGAAAAACTGCAGAAGAAAAAATAAGTATGTATAAAAAGACAGTGATCACATTGCCAGCCTCAAAAACCCCAGTGAATGAGTTAGAGACTGGAAACTATAGTAGCACAAAGGGCCTGTGGAATTATCAATTTTTTCAATTAAAACAAAGACCCCCAAAACAGCAGTCACAAGCCAGAAATTCAATATGTTTGTTTGAAAACAAACAAATCGGTCCAATCTTGCAGTCAGATTCAAGTCTAAAAAACAGAAAGTTCAACCCAGACAATACTTCACATAGCATAAAACCCTCAGGATAGAACGTAAGCACAGGTTGTGAATTCCAGCACCAAAGACTCTTCCATTCGTTAAGTAAGCTTGCACCCCATTGCGCGGAACATCGTTTTATAAGGGACTGTTAGGTTTACAATGGTGCATGTAGACAAAACCAGGCCTGTGGGAATTCAAATGGCTATGCATTTGAGCAATCAGAATACAGTAGCAGAACCACACCAAGGGGTCAGAAACCAACAAATGGTATCCATTGCGGAACACCACAACAGTCAAGCAGTAGATATTCAACAATCAGCTACAACGGAGGAGTCTGCTTTACTCAACCGAAAGGGCATGCAACGGTTAAGCACTACCGGACAGGATTAGACAATACAGACCATTCAGCACTCTGGAAAACATCAGACACAGGCACATGAACATATAAGTACACCTCCACCTGTTTAATTGATCTTTAATCCAGTATTTGAGATGAAAGGGCCATGTGATATATATTAAACCGTTCCAATATCTTACTCCTTTTAAATAGTATACCCTCACTCTCCTATCTTACATTGGTGCATTTAACATCTGTGCAATTCAAGAATTATCCTTTGATTACCAAAAAGAAGTCTACACTGACTGGGCAGATATAGCTTATGTCCAAAAAATCCTTGCAGAAAAAGAACAGTTCAAGAAGTGGGGTATACTCATAAACAACTCAGCAGTGGAACAATATCCCCTTATCCTATCATTGGGATCATATCTTCTAGTGCAATGAAAATGTTCAAACAGCATCTTGAGAGGTAGCAGGCCAATACCTCCCTAGCCTTGAGAAAAAAAAACACAGTTGACAAGGTGTCTAGGAGAAAGACGCTGCATGGTAGAAACAACAGTACATACCCGCTGGGAGCAACCTGATTGAGCCTGTTTACTAGCAGCCCTTCAAACAAAGGGACTGCTGAAGTCCTAGTGCTGTGGTGACAAAGGTGCTGGCCTCAAGAGACGCGATTAGGATTATAAATTGGAACGTGGCAGGCCTTAACTCTCTAATGTCAAAAAGATTCTATTGAATGCTTACAAACTGGCGACATTTTATGCCTGCAGCGAATATTGTTGACAATGCCTAGTTCCATTGCTAGTTTCCAGGAATTTCGCAAAGCTGCTCATAAGAAAAATCTATTTGGAAGACTCTTTGGCCGTCTCATTGTGTGTGTGAAACTAGACTTGCAGGTACAAATAAAGGAATAGAGTAATGACCTACATGACATGCAGATTCTTTTCATACACAGTATTTTAATAACTAGAACATCTACCTCAATTACAGTGGTTAACCTGTACATCAATCCACACAGGGAGGTGAAAGTAGCAAACGCCAAGAAGATCACTGACTTGATACAAGCAATTTGAGTTGAGCTCTGTGGACCACTCAGGTCCTGTGGAGGGCAAATCAAAGCCTACTTTCAAAAACATCTCAATGTTGGAAGATATCTTCTTAAGTAAGGACCTTTTAAGCAGATGCGTAAGCTATCAAGTCCATTATAGGACCGAAAGTGACCATCATCCAGTATCCATTGTGGCCAATGTGAGTGCAACCATGCACAGGAGATTATAAACCAGTAGGTCAAACACACACTCTCCTTTAATGCTGGCCAATAAATAAAGAGAATCAAATGGGGCCCTGCATCCGTGGCCAGATGCTCACAAAGGAAACACGTCTGTGCTTTCCAGACCATGGGAATTGAGAAGCATTGGGCAGAAATAATGACTAAGCCATATGAAGCATTAATCCCACAGCCATCACAATCTGCAAAGAGTGGTTACAAGAGGAAGGCTACCCTCACATCTGGCTTGACAACAAAGAACTCAACGAGAGCAAAAGGAAGTGCCACCAAGCAGCGCTCTTATATAGCAGAGAGAGAGCCTACAAATTAAAAGTATGTTGAAAGACACAAGGAAATCCCATAAAAAATATCCTGGAAGTTAAAACAAAAACAAATTGAGGAGGGATGGAAATGCATATACTCCCTGTTAGCGCCCAGTAAGACCAGGGAATTCTGGTGATAAGTCAATAGCCTGACAAGTAGAAATCATAAGGAGAACGCCATTCCGGCAAATTAATGGGTGGCCCACATAACAAGACTTCATGTCCACCCCTATAAAACCAGGAATACTGACAAAAAGGCACTTGAGAGTAACCTAGAAGATCTGGAGGAGTCCAGAATGGTAGTCTCAGAAAAGGAGGCATTAAGCATTCGGAAGGGCATTCGGAAGAATGGAGCACCTGGACGAAATGGCCTACCGGGTAACATCTTTAAAGATGAGTGGGAATTTTGGACACCTTATATGCAAAGCCTGTTTAACGCTTGCATCTCAACATCAGTTATCACGGATTCATTGAAAGGCTCCATCTTGCATCCCATATACAAAAAGGGAGACAAAGGACCTCATTACAACCCTGGCGGTCGGTGTTAAAGCGGCGGTAAGACCGCCAACAGGCCGGCGGTAAAAAAAATTGAATCACGACCGTGGCGGAAACCGCCAACATAGACAGCCACTTTAACACTCCGACCGCCATGGTGGTAGAAACAAACAGCGCGGCGGTCACCGCCAACAGACAGGCGGAAGACATTGTACCGCCCACCCTATCACAACCCGGCAATCCGCCACCTTTTCTCGGGCGGAACCAACGCGAACAAAAACCTGGCGGAAACAGCACTTGGAAGGGAAAACACTCACCTCTCCACACCCCATGAGGAACCAGGACACCATGGAGCCAGAACTCCAGATACTCCCTGCGATGGACTTCCTGCTCCTCTATCAGGAGCACCAAAGACGGCGGCGACAACCATGGTGAGTACTGCACCTATAACACAGGGGAGGGGGGAGGAGGGAGGGAAAAGAGAGTGACACGCACACGCAACACCCCCACCCCCACCCCCACCCTCACCCACAACTCCATACTCACAAATACATGCAGCAACATTACATATAGGGCCAGATGTAGGAAAGCTTTAGCGACTCGCAAACAGCGAAAAACGCAGTTTGCGAGTCGCTAAAGCCCATCTGGTATGTAGAAATGCATTTTGCGAGTCGGAACCGACTCGCAAAATGCATTTCTGAGTCGCAAATAGGAAGGGGTGTTCCCTTCCTATTTGCGAGTCGCACTGGTATGCAATTCCATTCGCGGTCGCAAATGGACTCGCAGCCGGCTACAAGGGATACAAATGGATCCCGGCTACAAGCACGGCGGATGACGTATCGGCCGAGGCCGATACGTCATTTCTGCGTCTTCCCGTTGCCAGGGAGACGCGGCCCGCGAGCGGCAGGCAGGACGGCGTTGCCCGGGAAACGACGTCGGTTTCCCGGGCTGGAGGGACAGAAGAAGGAGACGCGCTGGAACGGGAGAGGCAGGAGAGGAACGCGGAGAGAGCGAGGAGAGAGAAGATCGAGGAGGAACAGAGGACCAGGACAGAAGCAGACGAGGAGCTGGAGGAGAGAGAGAGAGGAGAAGAGCCCCAGGACCTGGAAACAGGAGACCAGGAGGAGGAACACCACCAAGCCAGCCACGAAGGGTCGTGGCTAAACAAGGTACGGTCCTTTTGGACAAGAAGAAGGGAAATTGGGGAGAAGGGACTGGGGAGGGGTCAAAGAGGAAGGGTGGAAAGGGAGGTAGAAGGGCACTATAATCAACTCACCAGTGTCACTTATTCCTACACTAAGAGTAGATGTGTGCACACTATTCCCTGAACCACTCCTCACTGGCACCAACCCCCTCCTTTTGTGTGTACCGCCTCCCAGTCCAGAGATAATAGGAAAGGAAGATCCCCAATTAAAACCCAATACTTACCTTAGCGTTTTCCTTCTGTTTTTCGGCACCACCCTGGATTCCGATGAGCGAGCAAGACAGCTGGGTCACCTGTAAAAGCAGAAGCAAGAACATACAATTACGAACCTGGGGAAAAGATACGAAGGAAGAACAAAGCGACTAAGAAAGACGAGAACACCTGTGCTTTCGTTGAACACACCCTACTTTCCGTATAATTAAAAAAATAAACCACTTACCACTAACTAAACAAAGCCTCAAAGCCTCATGCTGTTCGACCTGCGACAGTGGTGTCAGAAGTGGGATCTTAACCTGTGTAGCCTCCTCGCAGTAATCGAACAGTATAACCATGAGTGACCAACCCTCATTGGAGGATATGATAAATCAATTGGCCCAGGGCCAACGACATCTCCAACTGGTGTGGGAGGCCCACCAGCGAGAGGCCAAAGAGGACAGGGAAGCATTACAGTCGGCTTTGAAAAGTCAGGCGACCATCCTTGCGAATAATCAACTGGTCCATGAGACGGCCATGAAAAAATTGACTGAGACCATTGCCAGTAGTAAAGTGCATCCCAATGTCCCAAGTTCCGTGTTACAGAAATATCAAGACGGAGAAGACCCCGAAGCCTTTTTTACTAATTTTGAGAGGGTGGCATCATCCGCACAATGGCCTGAGGATAGATGGGGTCAGTATGTCGCCCCCTTACTTACAGGGATCTTACAAGCAGCATATCAGGCAGCAAACCCGGGTGGAACCACGCCATACCAAGAGATAAAGACTAGTATCTTAGAACGTGTGGGACATGACACGGAATACTATAGGGTTAAATTTAGAAAAATCAAATGGGGACCGAACGAAGATCCCCGAACCTTTTATTATCGGGTAAAGGATTTGGCCTTAAAATGGTTGGGTTCTTCCGGAAATAGTAGGGAGGAAGTAATCCAAACTATTGTCCTTGAACAATATTTAGAGTCCCTGCCTACCACCACAAAGCACTGGATCCGTCAACATCCAAAAGTGACTACTGACATGGCAATTGATCTAGCATGTGCTTATCATCGCTCCACTGATGTGAGAAATATGTCCACCCGACCCAGCCTAAAACCAGGACCTTCCACTCCTAAAATTACGCCAAGAACCTTTTCAGAGGAACCAGTACCTCACCGATTTCCTAACCCTCCACTGGTAGCCGGACCCCAATGTTACAGCTGTGGGGAATGGGGCCACATTGCCCGAATGTGCCCCAGAAAACAGGATAGTAGTGAGCCAATGGAAATCAGAGTTACTAGGCGACGGGTACTGTGTACCGGAAGAGGTAACCAGAAGTTTAAACAGCTTCTGAAAATCAATGGGAAAACAATATGGGCCCTTATTGACTCAGGGTGTAGCCAGTCGGTGGTGAGACAAGACATGGTCTCCATAGTAGACGAAAGAACAAAACAATGGGTGAATATATGTTGTATACACGGTGATAAGGAACAATACCCTTTATATGATGTCACAGTAGAATGGGGAAACCACCGGGATGTTCTACCGATGGGTATAATGTCCAATCTGATTGAGGAGTGTATCATTGGAAGTGATTATGAACATTTCCAAGAAATACTGGATTATGTTCGACAACCCAAACTGACACAGGATTGGTGGAGAGACGCTCCTTTTTCCGATAGCAGCATAGAAAGCCCCACAATTCGGAGGAAGTTATCACGCAGAGAGAAACGAATAGAAAAATTGAATTACCTAGGAAAGGAGAGAACAGGATCGAACACAGGCATTATTGCAGAAACTCATGAAGTCCCTGTCAGTTTTCCCCAACAGCAAAGATTAGATCCTTCTATCGCCCACGCTTGGAAGTCGGCCAGAGAAGAAGAAACCGAAGAGGTGGGTCCCTACTTCCTCATTAAGAAAAACCTCTTATATCGGATAACCACTACCGGTACAGGAGAACATAAACAACAATTAGTGGTACCCGATCATTATAGAAATCAGGTCCTCACGATGGCACATTGTCAACCCGGGGGAGGTCATTATGGGAGGGAAAAAACAGAAGAATATCTTCTTAGACGGTTCTATTGGCCGGGAGTGTTTGCTCACATACGTAAATATTGTTCCCAATGTCCCAGATGCCAACTCACGGAACCCGGCAGACCTAAGAAAGCACCTCTGATGCCCCTACCCATTATAGACATCCCCTTCAGTAGGATAGGAATGGACCTGATTGGACCTGTAGTACCATCCACAAAGGGTCACACGTATATCCTAGTCATGGTTGACTATGCCACACGATACCCCGAGGCCGTCCCCTTAAAAAGTATGACAACTAAGATAGTGGCCCAGGCAATGATAAACATTTTTTCCCGAGTCGGGTTCCCGCATGAAATACTCACTGACCAGGGGACTCCTTTTATGTCCACTCTTATGAAGCAAGTATGTAAAACTCTAGGTATTTCCCAAATCCGTACCTCGGTATATCATCCACAGACAGATGGACTAGTGGAACGATATAACCGAACAATAAAAACCTTATTGAGAAAAGTGATGGAAGAGTCAGGGAGAGACTGGGATCAAAAATTACCCTTAGTATTATACGCGATTCGAACACATGAACAGTCCTCTACAGGTCACAGCCCATTCGAGCTGGTGTTCGGAAGACATCCGAGATCTCTTCTTGACATGGCCATCGAAACCTGGGAGGAAGAGGCAGAAGAAGGGGGAAGGCCCCTTCTAGAGTATGCACACAATTTAAGGTCACAGCTGCAAAATCTATGGGACACTGTCAAAGTGAATATGGAACAAGCTCAAAACAGTCAAAAACTATATTATGACCGAGGGAGCAAGTTACGAGTTTTACAACCCGGAGATCAGGTATTAATTATGCGTCCAACCTCAGAACAAAAACTAATCGCCAAATGGCAGGGCCCCTATAAGATAATAAGAGCAGTATCTCCGGTTACCTACCTGGTTGAATTATCGAACAGTCCCCAGAAATCACAGATTTATCACATAAATCTCCTAAAAAAATGGGAAGAACCAGACCCCTCGAACACTGCCAGCATGTTGGCAGGATTCCTATGTCCAAATAATAAGTCAAGTATTGAGTTCTGTCCAACCGAACACAGCAACGGGGAAGATCTACCCCCAGTAAATGAAACCTTAACAAAAGCAGAAAAGGAACAGGTATACCGCTTACTAGAACACTTCCGGGATTTTTTTCAGCATTACCAGGTAAAACCACCTTGATAACCCATAAAATAAGAACCATACCCGGGAAAATTGTGAGGCTACGGCCGTATCGTATTCCTGAGGCGAGGAAGCAGATTATGGAAGCTGAAATACAGAAAATGTTAGAACAAGGGGTGATTGAACCGTCAAATAGTACCTGGTGTTCCCCGGTTGTTTTAGTGCCAAAACCCGATGGTACTATTAGATTCTGTATTGATTTCAGGAAGCTTAACGAAAACTCCATGTTTGACACATATCCAATACCCAGAGTTGATGACGTATTAGAGAAATTAGGAAAAGCCAAATATATGACTACCTTAGATTTGACAAAAGGGTATTGGCAGATTCCCTTAGCCACAGAGGATAAAGAGAAAACAGCGTTCGCCACCCAGTCCGGTCTTTATCAGTTCACTGTGCTACCCTTTGGTCTCCATGGAGCACCAGCCACCTTCCAGAGGTTAATGGATAAACTCTTAAATCCCTTCCAGTCTTTTGCAGCAGCCTACCTAGATGATGTAGTGATTTTCAGTGAAACCTGGAATGATCATCTAAAACATTTACACCAAGTTTTCCACACTCTTGTCACCGCTGGGTTAGCTGCCAATCCTAAAAGGTGCATCATAGGAACACCTGACATATCATACTTGGGCTACAAAATTAGTCAAGGGAACCTAAAACCTCAAACAAAGAAAGTTGAGGCCATACTAAATGCACCTAAACCGACAACAAAGAAAGAGTTACGATCCTTCTTAGGGTTAGTGGGTTATTATAGAAGGTTCATACCTGATTATTCGACCTTGGCTGCCCCTCTCACGGACCTTCTGTCTAAATCCCATCCTAATAGACCAGCACCCTTTTCGGATCAACAGAAAACCAGCTTTGAACAACTAAAATCCTTCCTAACCAAAGACCCGATACTCCGATGCCCGGATTTCTCGAAACCCTTCCATCTCTATACTGATGCCTCAGATGTGGGTTTAGGGGGGGTATTGGCCCAACCCGACGGGGAAGGTAGGGATCATCCAGTAGTATACGTCAGTAGGAAGCTGTTTCCCCGAGAACAACATTATCCGACCATTGAAAAGGAATGTCTGACCATAAAATGGGCTGTGGATTCATTACAATATTACCTGCTAGGCCGACCCTTCATACTTTTTACGGATCATGCTCCCCTCACGTGGTTGTCTGCCCATAAGGATACCAATTCTCGAATTTTACGATGGTTCCTCGAACTGCAACCATTTTCCTTTCAGGTCCGTCACATCCCAGGTCTCCAACAGGCCCCAGCTGACTATTTATCTCGCTTCTCAGACGCTGCTACGGTCCTCGAGCAGGACCTGTCATGGGGAGAGGTATGTAGCCGGGCGATCCCGGCTACAAGCATGGCGGATGACGTATCGGCCGAGGCCGATACGTCATTTCTGCGTCTTCCCGTTGCCAGGGAGACGCGGCCCGCGAGCGGCAGGCAGGACGGCGTTGCCCGGGAAACGACGTCGGTTTCCCGGGCTGGAGGGACAGAAGAAGGAGACGCGCTGGAACGGGAGAGGCAGGAGAGGAACGCGGAGAGAGCGAGGAGAGAGAAGATCGAGGAGGAACAGAGGACCAGGACAGAAGCAGACGAGGAGCTGGAGGAGAGAGAGAGAGGAGAAGAGCCCCAGGACCTGGAAACAGGAGACCAGGAGGAGGAACACCACCAAGCCAGCCACGACCCTGGAGGGTCGTGGCTAAACAAGGTACGGTCCTTTTGGACAAGAAGAAGGGAAATTGGGGAGAAGGGACTGGGGAGGGGTCAAAGAGGAAGGGTGGAAAGGGAGGTAGAAGGGCACTATAATCAACTCACCAGTGTCACTTATTCCTACACTAAGAGTAGATGTGTGCACACTATTCCCTGAACCACTCCTCACTGGCACCAACCCCCTCCTTTTGTGTGTACCGCCTCCCAGTCCAGAGATAATAGGAAAGGAAGATCCCCAATTAAAACCCAATACTTACCTTAGCGTTTTCCTTCTGTTTTTCGGCACCACCCTGGATTCCGATGAGCGAGCAAGACAGCTGGGTCACCTGTAAAAGCAGAAGCAAGAACATACAATTACGAACCTGGGGAAAAGATACGAAGGAAGAACAAAGCGACTAAGAAAGACGAGAACACCTGTGCTTTCGTTGAACACACCCTACTTTCCGTATAATTAAAAAAATAAACCACTTACCACTAACTAAACAAAGCCTCAAAGCCTCATGCTGTTCGACCTGCGACAGTGGTGTCAGAAGTGGGATCTTAACCTGTGTAGCCTCCTCGCAGTAATCGAACAGTATAACCATGAGTGACCAACCCTCATTGGAGGATATGATAAATCAATTGGCCCAGGGCCAACGACATCTCCAACTGGTGTGGGAGGCCCACCAGCGAGAGGCCAAAGAGGACAGGGAAGCATTACAGTCGGCTTTGAAAAGTCAGACGACCATCCTTGCGAATAATCAACTGGTCCATGAGACGGCCATGAAAAAATTGACTGAGACCATTGCCAGTAGTAAAGTGCATCCCAATGTCCCAAGTTCCGTGTTACAGAAATATCAAGACGGAGAAGACCCCGAAGCCTTTTTTACTAATTTTGAGAGGGTGGCATCATCCGCACAATGGCCTGAGGATAGATGGGGTCAGTAGATGTGTGCACACTATTCCCTGAACCACTCCTCACTGGCACCAACCCCCTCCTTTTGTGTGTACCGCCTCCCAGTCCAGAGATAATAGGAAAGGAAGATCCCCAATTAAAACCCAATACTTACCTTAGCGTTTTCCTTCTGTTTTTCGGCACCACCCTGGATTCCGATGAGCGAGCAAGACAGCTGGGTCACCTGTAAAAGCAGAAGCAAGAACATACAATTACGAACCTGGGGAAAAGATACGAAGGAAGAACAAAGCGACTAAGAAAGACGAGAACACCTGTGCTTTCGTTAAACACACTCTACTTTCCGTATAATTAAAAAAATAAACCACTTACCACTAACTAAACAAAGCCTCAGTGGTCTTCATACTGTTCGACCTGCGACAGACCCCTTCCCCTTTGTGTCTGGCCTAAAAAATAATTTTTCAGAGCAGGCAGTGGTCCAATGGACCACTACCTGCCCTGAAAAATACAGAAACAAAAGGTTTCGGTTTATTTTTCAAAGTGCAGCTCGTTTTCCTTTAAGGAAAACGGGTTGCACTTTGAAAAAAAAAACTGCTTTATTTAAAAGCAGTCACGGACATGGAGGTCTGCTGTTCCCAGCAGGCCTCCATGTCCGTGAGTGCCCTGAATCACTATGGGGTCGCAAATTGCGACCCACCTCATTAATATTAATGAGGTGGGTCTTTGCGACCCCATAGCGACTCGCAGAAGGTGTCTGAGACACCTTTCTGCATCCCAAATTGTGCCTTGCAATTTGCGAGTCGCAGGGACTCGCAAATTGCAAGTCGCAATTTGGGACATTGCTACTTCTGGCCCATAATCCCCCCACCCCCCATCAATAACGCAAGGACAAAAGGAATTGATTTGAACGAATGTAATCAAGAAAAATCAGATAGTGCAATTTCAAAATTCAGTATATACAAATATTTACACCAACTACACAAGTCCGGATATTACTCAAACATCGTCCGTTGATCAGAGTCCCAAAATGCATGGGCGAGGCCCACACATGAAACCAGACTTCAAACGGAGAGAACACTGCAGGGGCATCAGATCGAAATGAAACAGGCACCTCAGGGGGAGGGGCAGGGGGATGGGGGGGCACCTCATCCTGATGAATGCACGATGTCACTGCTCCACCAGGGGGCTCCATGCCCACTGCTGTATCCTGGGGAGTGCAAAGCCACAGTCTCTCAAGTCTCTGCAGTGGGTGGTTTGCCCACTGCTTTATCCTGGGGAGTGCAAAGCCACAGTCTCTCAAGTCTCTCGGTGCAGGTGGCGGTCTTCTCTGTCGTACAGGTTGGCGTCGGCGTGGACAGAAGGTGTGACACTGGTCCAATTGTTGGTGCCACCATGCCCTCTCCTGACCTGACCTTTATTTTCTGGCCCTTCCCCACCTTGGATGGTAGCGCAGCTGTCTTGCCACCATCCCCTTTCGTTTTCCCTGAGCCCTTGGTGGCAGGTTTTTTCTGCTTCTCCCTCCGGGATGTGGGCAACTTTTTAACTTTTGCAGGTGGCGGAATGTCTTTGCCCTCGCTCCGTGGCACACTGGCAGCCCTGTTGGTTGGCGCACTCCAATAACCCGCAGTTGCTGGCACCACTGTGCCTGGTGGCTGAGGTGCTGGGTTGGGACCTGGAAAGCCTGGCCCTAGGGGACGGACGGAGGGGGGGATGTGTAGGGAAGAGGTCAATATTAGCCAGGAAAAGTTTTTTAGACACACTGGGACGGGTAGATGGAGGGGGTTTGGGAGTGGAGGAAGAGGTAGTGGTTGTAGGAGGTGTACCTTTGCTGAATTTGGGTGAAGGTGCATGGGCTGGAGGCTGTTGTGAAGTGGCTGGCTGTTGGGTGGGTGTGTGCCTGCATTTGTGTACTTTGGGAGGAGGGCTCACAGACACACTGGGAAAGGACACAGGGGACGTGTGAATGGTAGTGGGGGTGGTGAGTGCACGTGAGTGGTCTGTGGTGATGGGCGTGCTGGTGATGGAGGTAGTGGCTGAAGATGTAGTGCATGCAGGTGTGAATGGAGATGAGACTGGGAGGGAGGAGGAGGACATGGAGGAGGGGGACACAGTGGAGGCAGTGGATGTTGGTATGTCTGCATGGGTATGATGCTTGTGTGAGTGCCTGTGGGATGTGTGGTGCTTATGCTTTCCTGAGCCACCCTTGTGTGTTGAGGTGTGTGCATGCGTGTCTGATGGTGTGCTTGGGATAGGCTGAGGTACAGGGGATTGGGTCTGGGTGGAGGAAGTTGGAGGGGGGAGGCTGGACACAGGGACAATGGCTGCCATCAGTGCTGAGGCTAGATCCTGAAATGCTCTCTGTTGGGCTGCCTGGCCAGAATGAATGCCCTCCAGGTATGCATTTGTTTGTTGCAAATGCCTCCCGACACCCTGGATGGCATTCACAATGTAGATTGCCCAACAGTGAGGGATCTCAGGAGGTCAATAGCCTCCTCACTGAGGGCTGCAGGGCTGACTGGGGCAGGGCCTGAGGTGCTTGGGGCGAAGGAGATGCCCACCCTCCTGGGTGAGCGGCCACGGGACACACGCTGAGGGGCTGCTGGGAGGTCGGTGCTGTTAGGGGTGGTGGCGGCTGCACCTGTTGATGCAGGGGGCACAGAGGGGCCCGCTACCGCAAGGGAGCTCCCATCAGAGGAGGAGTCGCTGTCGCTGCTGTCGCCTCCTGCCCCCGCCGTGGAGCTCCCCTCGCCCTCTGACCCACTGGTGGCTTCTGACTCCGTTGTCTCACCCTCCAAGGCCAAGTGGGATGCAGCTCCCACCTGCTCCGGTGCCACTGCTCCTCCGCCTGATGATGCTATTGCATACAAGAACAGGGAGACCACAAAAAGGGGAGGGAGGGAAGACAGAAGAAAGAAATGTTCAGTGCATGCAATACCACTACCGTTGTCGGACACTACAGACACAGCAGCCCTCTGCACTACGCCATGCACTTATAGTTCCTAGATTATTCACAGGGCCATGGGGTACAAGGCCTATTCCCGATTGCTGCACACATGGAAGTCACAGGAGCCTGACTAGGTGTAGATGGCTCTTACCACTGGTGGGGTTGGGGTGCCACATAACCTGCCTCACAAAGGGACCTTGCCTACAAAGCTCACCCTGGCCTAGGGTAACCCACTGCCCACATCCCCCACCCAGACACCTCGTAATGCGCGCAGAGTCAGATGGATGTGACTGTACTCACCCCCTTGTGGCTGCTGTGATGCCCTCAAGTGCCTATCCAACTCCGGATTTGCCACCGCCAGGATCCGGAACATCAGGGGGGTCATGGTGCGACGGACACCCCTCCCACGTTGGAGGTCATCCCCAGCTGGGCCTCCGCCATCTTCTTGCTCCAGTGGAGAATGTCCTCCCATCTTTTCCGACAGTGGGTGCTCCGTCTGTGGTGGACCCACAGGGTCCGGACGTCCTTGGCGATGGCACGCCAAATATCCTTCTTCTGGGGGGCGCTGACCTACAGGAATAGCACAGGGGGCAAGGAAAAACTTTAACCGTCCGGACCGTCACTGTCATTGGCCCACGTTCCCACCTTTGCCCTGATGCACATACACTCATGGTCCGCTCATGCAGGGCTCAGTACCCCCCCATGTATCTTCCATCCACACCACTCCAAACAGGCATTGCCCATGCAGCATGCTCACAGTGTACTCACCTGTTTGTCTGGAGGACTGTAGAGTAGCGTGTACTGGGGCAGGACCCCATCCACTAACTTCTCCAACTCCTCCGAAGTGAAGGCAGGGGCCCTTTCCCCAGAAACATGAGCCATCGTCGCTTCCAGACTGAGGTCACAGCAGCACTTGCAGTGTAGGTCCTCTCCTGTTGAAGGTCAGGTATCAAGTGAGTGTACAGATAGAAAATGGCGGTCACGACCGTGGCGGTGTGTACCGTCACCGCCGGCATACATCATCATTGGCTCCTCGGACCCATAGGGTCCAATGTTAACCAATGCAGGATTGCGCCACGGTCTTCGACCGCCTACCGCAACGGTGTAGAACGCCAGCGCAGTTACCTCATATCCCCTTGTCCCACCTTACAGGTCAGGCAGCCGCCATTTCAGGGAGCCACATGGCATTAATAATAATTGTGTCACACCTATCTAGGCCTTGCATACACAGAGTAACAGGCACATTTGCGATTTGACAGTTTGTGATACCTCAGTGTTGGCTGACTCGCTGCTCGCTGTTCTCCTCCATAGGGCACGTCCGCTGGGGCAGGTAATGATATGGCGGCATCCTCCAGTGTACAGACCGCTGGTGGACCTGTCGACAATGGAAGAGAGACACGTAATAGTCACCTACAGACTTGATCGTGCAACAATCCATGAACTGTGTGCCCAGTTGGAGCCAGACCTGATGTCAGCTATCCGCCTTCCCACAGGAATAGACCCTCAAGTGCAGGTTCTGTCATACTCCATTTCCTGGCAAGTGGGTCTTTCCAGACCACAGTGGCCATTGCATCAGGGATGTCCCAGCCAATGTTCTCTAACGTGTTGTCCAGAGTGTTGTCTGCCCTGCTGAAACACATGCGCAGCTACATCGTTTTCCCTCAGGTGGAGGATTTACCTACAGTGAAAGGTGGCTTCTATGCCCTAGGACATATCTCCAACATCATAGGTGCCATTGATGGGACACATGTGGCCTTGGTACCCCCCGCAGGAGTGAACAGGTGTACAGAAACCAGAAGAGCTACCATTCTATGAACGTGCAGATGGTGTGTTTGGCAGACCAGTACATCTCCCATGTGAATGCCAAATTTCCTGGCTCAGTGCATGGCGCTTACATTCTGAGGAATAGCAGCATCCCTTATGTGATGGGGCAACTCCAGAGGCACTGTGTGTGGCTAATAGGTGAGGACAAGGACCCTATACTCTGTGAATAGTTGTCTGGGTCTGGGGATGTCCCTACGGGTTAGTGTGTGTCTAACGGTAGTCCCTCGACATTTGCAGGTGACTCTGGGTACCCCAACCTGTCATGGCTACTGACCCCAGTGAGGAATCCCAGGACAAGGGGAGAGGAACGCTACAATGAGGCACATGGGTGAACTAGGAGGATTATAGAAAGAACCTTCAGCCTCCGGAAGGCCAGGTTCTGGTGCCTCCATATGACAGATGGCTCTCTCTACTACTCACCAAAGAAGGTGTGCCAGATAATCGTGGCCTGCTGTATGCTGCACAACCTGGCTTTGCGACGACAGGTGCCTTTTCTGCAGGAGGATGGTCCAGATGGAGGTCTTGTGGCAGCTGTGGAGCCTGTGGACAGTGAAGAAGAGGATGCAGAAGAAGAGGATATCGACAACAGAAACAACATTATCCAGCAATACTTCCAGTGAGACACAGGTAAGAAGATATCACTTCCTCACACATCTCATACAATTGTTTGACCTATCATAAGTCTGTCGCTTTTACCCAGTGTATGGACCCTGACTTGTCACTTTGCCGTTCCATTTAACAGATGTGGGTCCCACTGTGTGCCCTCTGCTATATTACCTCATGGACTAGAGCTGTGTTACATCGGTATGTTGACAATAAAATTGACATTGCTATATTCCATAGTTATTGTAAATACACATTGCTGAAAGCACAGACTGACTCCAGATTGTTTTGTGATTGAAGGGTGTTTATTTATGTGCAAATAAGTGGAGGGGGTTGTAAAATGGGAAGGGGTGATGGTGGAGGAATGTCCATGGCAGAGTCCAGTCTATTTGTTTCACAGGTGCAATGTCCAAAGGGGCATAGGAAGTGGAGCTAGGGCAGTTGATGGATGGACAGGGTGACAAAGTGGGACAGAAGGATGACATTCAGGGGGGTCTCATTTCATGGAGAGGGTCTTGGCATTGTTCTCTGTCTTGTTCCTGGATCTCAGGGACCGTTTGCGGGGTGGTTCTCCATCTGCAGGGGGTGAGGTGCTGGTGTCGTGGTCCTGTGGCGGTGCCTCCTGTCCACTAGCGCCGGCAGAGGTGGTGGGCTGTTCATCATCCAGGCTAGTGTCAGGGGCCCATTGGTGTGCCACAGTGTCCCTCCTGGTGTTGGAAAGGTCCTTCAGCACCCCTAAAATGGTGACCAGGGTGGTGTTGATGGACATGAGTTCCTCCCTGATCCCCAGATAGTGTTCCTCCTACAGCCACTGGGTCTCCTGAAAGTTGGCCAGTACCGTTGCCATCGTCTCCTGGGAATGATGGTACGCTCCCATGATGTTGGCAAGGGCCTTGTGGAGAATGGGTTCCCTGGGCCTGTCCTCCCCCTGTCGCACAGCTGTACTCCCAGTTCCCCTGTTTTCCTGTGCTTCTGTCCCCTGAACCATGTGCCCACTGCCACTGCCCCCAGGTCCCTGATTTTCTTGGGGTGGTGGGTTTGCCTGGGTTCCCTGTAGTGGTGGACACACTGCTGCTTGACGTTTCCTGGGGACAGAGGGATGGGCCCGCTGGGTGGGTGCTGTGCTGGTGTTTCCTGAGGGGGGAGGCTCTGTGGTGGCATGTGCCAGTGTCAGGGGAACCGACTGTCCCGAGGTCCCAGATGGGCCGGGCTGGTCATCTTGATCCAGTTGGACAGAGCTGCTGTCATCACTGTGGGCCTCTTCTGTCGGGGGAGTGGACATGTCTGGAACCTCCTGCCCGGTGACGTTGGGTCTGGGTCCTGCAGGGGTGTAAAGTCATGATTATTGCATCTGTGTGTGCCATCGTGTGCAATTGGTGAGTGACACTGTACTCCAGTGCTTGCATTCTTGTCTAGGACCTTGTGTGATGATTGGTTTGGGGTCTGTGTGGGTATCTGTAGTGGACATGCTTTGGTGATGGGTGTCCGTGCTTTGGTGTTGCATGCAGGGCTTGGTGTTGGGATGGGTGGGTTGTGATAGTGGGACATTTGTGAGGTGTTGGAGTGATGGGGGTGAGGGTGGGGGTATGTGATAGCATGCAGGTAGGGTGGAGGATGTAATAGTTAAGAGTTGACTTACCAGAGTCCATTCCTCCTCCTACTCCTGCGAGGCCCTCAGGATGCAGTATAGCCAAGACTTGCTCCTCCCATGTTGTTAGTTGTGGGGGAGGAGGTGGGGGTCCGCTGCCTGTCCTCTGTACTGCAATCTAGTGTCTTGAGACCACGGAACGCACCTTCCCCCGTAGGTCGTTCCACCTCTTCCTGATATCATCCCTAGTTCTTGGATGCTGTCTCACTGCGCTGACCCTGTCGACGATTCTGCGCCATAGCTCCATCTTCCTAGCAATGGAGGTGTGCTCCACCTGTGATCCGAATAGCTGTGGCTCTACCCGGACGATTTCCTCCACCTTGACCCTGAGCTCCTCCTCAGAGAACCTGGGGTGTCGTTGAGGTGCCATGATGTGGTGGGTGATGTGTGAGGTGGTGTCGGTTGTGATATGTGAGGGGATGTGTTGGTGTGTGTTGTCTGAGGTGCGTTAATGGTGTGTGAGTGATGGTGTGGTGTGCCTGTGGATGCTAGTGTTGTTTCTGGTGGTGTCTCTCTCTGGCCTTCTTTCTCAATTTTGGCTGTAAGGGTTTGTGGGTGATGTAGGTGTGTGTTTTATATTGGATTGGGTGTGTGGGAGTGGTGTGTGTATGTGTATCAGGTGTGTGTGTATTTCGAATTGTCCAATAGGGGGTCATTACGACCTTGGAGGGCGGCTACCGCCGCCCGCCAAGCGGTAACCGCCGTGCGGCCGCCAATGCGGCCGCACTCCCGCGGCCCCCATCACGACATCCCCGCTGGGCCGGCGGGCGCAAACCAAGTTTGCGTCCGCCGGCCCAGCGGGGATGAGGCCGCAACATAGGAGCCGGCTCCTAATGGAGCCGGCGGTGTTTCGGCCGTGCGACGGGTGCAGTAGCACCCATCGCGCTTTTCACTGTCTGCTATGCAGACAGTGAAAAGCTGGCCGGGGCCCTGTTAGGGGGCCCCAGGACACCCCTTACCGCCAGCCTCTTCCTGGCGGTGAAAACCGCCAGAAACAGGCTGGCGGTAGGGGTGTCATAATCCCCAGGGCAGCGCTGCTTGCAGCGCTGCCCTAGCGGATTATCACCGCCGGGGCTAAAACGGCGGGAAACCGCCGGCCCCGGCGGTGTGACCGCGGCGATACTGCCGCGGTCGTAATAAGGGCCTCAGTACCGCCAAAAGGCTGGCGGTACGGACGCTACGTCGTAATGACCCCCATAATGTACTTTTGAGGGAATTGTTTATGTAATTGTCGCTTCAAGAATGCCTTCTTATCTATTGTTTTGGAACATACCTGCGTCAGGTGTCCTACATGATCTGTATAAATACATCTTACACAGACAAGGTTATCAGAGGGATTCCTACCAGATGCCATCAACGCTATCTATGCTACATGTCGCCTTGATGCAAACCCAGTCTTCATGTCCCCACGGAGTCTGATCTAGAGACCTTAATCCAATGTAACAAGGGTTAGGGGGCTCTTCTCATGGACATGGTACTGGTAGATTAGGTTTAACATACCTAGCTCTCTTTAGGTTAGAGATTAGGATCTTCATGCTAGGGTATTAGGACCTATTTTACATCTCATGTCATTGCAAGATGGTGGGGGGTCTTTCTATTCACGACTCTCATTTTTACAATTCTGTTTCCTCCATTGTTCATTATCCTAACATTGCAGCCCATGCATTTTACAGTAGACTGCAGTCTTGTTAATAAAACCTATTGAAAACTTTACTGCATCTCCTTCATTGCCTGTGTGTAACTGAGACTTGTTGCTCATGTGAGAAAGGGTCATCTGTGTTTAACCACAACTCCCCTGGGATGTTGCACTCTTGAATCCATACGTAAAGGGTGCCACAAATCACCTTTTACTATTTGGGTTTTGGTTAGGTACTGCTTGTGAGCCAGGAGGGTTGGGCCGATAGTTGCAACTTTTTTTAGGATTGGCCTAGTCGTCTACAAACAAAAGTGCTGTCATCACTAAACCAACAGTCGTGCCTACAGCAAGAGTCCAACTATGACATGGCACCACCAACAATGGTGTTTAGGCACTAATTTATAGATGCCCTGAGTATCCCTGTCTCACACACACAGGGTACCCTAAGTACCATTAAACTGAGGTGTCTGTGGTCTTTGGGAAGATCCTCCTCAGCTGAACAGGGAGCACCTAATTAGGCAGTAGGCTATTCAAGCTCGAACTCTTCCTGAGAATGGCAGATATACATTAACACCTCACCTAATAGCACATGGCTTGTCAGATGAGGGCAGGGATGTTACATTCATTGTAGAAGCTAATTAAGCTTACCAAACAGAAACATTCTATTCCTGAGTTACCTCTCCTGAGGAAGATAACACTACATTCACATTCCACACATACAGTATTGCAAACCTACCACAGCAGTACCAAGCATACCAGTATCTTGAAATACCAATTAATTATCAAGAACATCAGAACTGGTTTAATGGCACCCTACCACAAGTAATACAACATGTAAGATTAGGTCCTTTAGGAAATGACGGACCACTATGGCCAATGTTTGCCACATATACAACTCACCACGGTGTACAAAATATGCAGGCAGCTGATCTGTCCAACCTTTACAATGAGCTAGTAACACAATATATACAATTTGTTCAGTTTTTAATGCGAACTTTGAACACAACACCAACACGTCTAGCACCACCAGCACCTGCTGGATATCAGTGCAAAAAAAAAGGGAGCACACTGCCTCACACTTCAGCAAAAAGTTGGCCCCAATACATCTTGGTAAATGCAGTCAGATTCGTTTCACATTAACAAAAGTAATCAAAGTCTTTCACCTTAGTAGGTGCAGCAAGTGCTGTGTATCTCTGGACACGTGTTTCTGGGTTTCGCCCGTCATCAGCAGAGAGCAGCATATTTTGTGGGGTTGCTTGAAATGCCACCAAACGTCTTCTCAGGTTTATGTACCACTCTGGTGCGCAGGTGCCTCACCAAGGCTCGTCAGCCCGTTAGCTCAAGGGAGCCGTCATTCCACACAGTGCAAAAAAAAGGGAGCACACTGCCTCACACTTCAGCAAAAAGTTGGCCCCAATACATCTTGGTAAATGCAGTCAGATTCGTTTCACATTAACAAAAGTAATCAAAGTCTTTCACCTTAGTAGGTGCAGCAAGTGCTGTGTATCTCTGGACACGTGTTTCTGGGTTTCGCCCGTCATCAGCAGAGAGCAGCATATTTTGTGGGGTTGCTTGAAATGCCACCAAACGTCTTCTCAGGTTTATGTACCACTCTGGTGCGCAGGTGCCTCACCAAGGCTCGTCAGCCCGTTAGCTCAAGGGAGCCGTCATTCGACACAGTGCAAAAAAAAGGGAGCACACTGCCTCACACTTCAGCAAAAAGTTGGCCCCAATACATCTTGGTAAATGCAGTCAGATTCGTTTCACATTAACAAAAGTAATCAAAGTCTTTCACCTTAGTAGGTGCAGCAAGTGCTGTGTATCTCTGGACACGTGTTTCTGGGTTTCGCCCGTCATCAGCAGAGAGCAGCATATTTTGTGGGGTTGCTTGAAATGCCACCAAACGTCTTCTCAGGTTTATGTACCACTCTGGTGCGCAGGTGCCTCACCAAGGCTCGTCAGCCCGTTAGCTCAAGGGAGCCGTCATTCGACACAGTGCAAAAAAAAGGGAGCACACTGCCTCACACTTCAGCAAAAAGTTGGCCCCAATACATCTTGGTAAATGCAGTCAGATTCGTTTCACATTAACAAAAGTAATCAAAGTCTTTCACCTTAGTAGGTGCAGCAAGTGCTGTGTATCTCTGGACACGTGTTTCTGGGTTTCGCCCGTCATCAGCAGAGAGCAGCATATTTTGTGGGGTTGCTTGAAATGCCACCAAACATCTTCTCAGGTTTATGTACCACTCTGGTGCGCAGGTGCCTCACCAAGGCTCGTCAGCCCGTTAGCTCAAGGGAGCCGTCATTCGACACAGTGCAAAAAAAAGGGAGCACACTGCCTCACACTTCAGCAAAAAGTTGGCCCCAATACATCTTGGTAAATGCAGTCAGATTCGTTTCACATTAACAAAAGTAATCAAAGTCTTTCACCTTAGTAGGTGCAGCAAGTGCTGTGTATCTCTGGACACGTGTTTCTGGGTTTCGCCCGTCATCAGCAGAGAGCAGCATATTTTGTGGGGTTGCTTGAAATGCCACCAAACGTCTTCTCAGGTTTATGTACCACTCTGGTGCGCAGGTGCCTCACCAAGGCTCGTCAGCCCGTTAGCTCAAGGGAGCCGTCATTCGACACAGTGCAAAAAAAAGGGAGCACACTGCCTCACACTTCAGCAAAAAGTTGGCCCCAATACATCTTGGTAAATGCAGTCAGATTCGTTTCACATTAACAAAAGTAATCAAAGTCTTTCACCTTAGTAGGTGCAGCAAGTGCTGTGTATCTCTGGACACGTGTTTCTGGGTTTCGCCCGTCATCAGCAGAGAGCAGCATATTTTGTGGGGTTGCTTGAAATGCCACCAAACGTCTTCTCAGGTTTATGTACCACTCTGGTGCGCAGGTGCCTCACCAAGGCTCGTCAGCCCGTTAGCTCAAGGGAGCCGTCATTCGACACAGTGCAAAAAAAAGGGGAGCACACTGCCTCACACTTCAGCAAAAAGTTGGCCCCAATACATCTTGGTAAATGCAGTCAGATTCGTTTCACATTAACAAAAGTAATCAAAGTCTTTCACCTTAGTAGGTGCAGCAAGTGCTGTGTATCTCTGGACACGTGTTTCTGGGTTTCGCCCGTCATCAGCAGAGAGCAGCATATTTTGTGGGGTTGCTTGAAATGCCACCAAACGTCTTCTCAGGTTTATGTACCACTCTGGTGCGCAGGTGCCTCACCAAGGCTCGTCAGCCCGTTAGCTCAAGGGAGCCGTCATTCGACACAGTGCAAAAAAAAGGGAGCACACTGCCTCACACTTCAGCAAAAAGTTGGCCCCAATACATCTTGGTAAATGCAGTCAGATTCGTTTCACATTAACAAAAGTAATCAAAGTCTTTCACCTTAGTAGGTGCAGCAAGTGCTGTGTATCTCTGGACACGTGTTTCTGGGTTTCGCCCGTCATCAGCAGAGAGCAGCATATTTTGTGGGGTTGCTTGAAATGCCACCAAACGTCTTCTCAGGTTTATGTACCACTCTGGTGCGCAGGTGCCTCACCAAGGCTCGTCAGCCCGTTAGCTCAAGGGAGCCGTCATTCGACACAGTGCAAAAAAAAGGGAGCACACTGCCTCACACTTCAGCAAAAAGTTGGCCCCAATACATCTTGGTAAATGCAGTCAGATTCGTTTCACATTAACAAAAGTAATCAAAGTCTTTCACCTTAGTAGGTGCAGCAAGTGCTGTGTATCTCTGGACACATGTTTCTGGGTTTCGCCCGTCATCAGCAGAGAGCAGCATATTTTGTGGGGTTGCTTGAAATGCCACCAAACGTCTTCTCAGGTTTATGTACCACTCTGGTGCGCAGGTGCCTCACCAAGGCTCGTCAGCCCGTTAGCTTAAGGGAGCCGTCATTCGACACAGTGCAAAAAAAAGGGAGCACACTGCCTCACACTTCAGCAAAAAGTTGGCCCCAATACATCTTGGTAAATGCAGTCAGATTCGTTTCACATTAACAAAAGTAATCAAAGTCTTTCACCTTAGTAGGTGCAGCAAGTGCTGTGTATCTCTGGACACGTGTTTCTGGGTTTCGCCCGTCATCAGCAGAGAGCAGCATATTTTGTGGGGTTGCTTGAAATGCCACCAAACGTCTTCTCAGGTTTATGTACCACTCTGGTGCGCAGGTGCCTCACCAAGGCTCGTCAGCCCGTTAGCTCAAGGGAGCCGTCATTCGACACAGTGCAAAAAAAAGGGAGCACACTGCCTCACACTTCAGCAAAAAGTTGGCCCCAATACATCTTGGTAAATGCAGTCAGATTCGTTTCACATTAACAAAAGTAATCAAAGTCTTTCACCTTAGTAGGTGCAGCAAGTGCTGTGTATCTCTGGACACGTGTTTCTGGGTTTCGCCCGTCATCAGCAGAGAGCAGCATATTTTGTAGGGTTGCTTGAAATGCCACCAAACGTCTTCTCAGGTTTATGTACCACTCTGGTGCGCAGGTGCCTCACCAAGGCTCGTCAGCCCGTTAGCTCAAGGGAGCCGTCATTCGACACAGTGCAAAAAAAAGGGAGCACACTGCCTCACACTTCAGCAAAAAGTTGGCCCCAATACATCTTGGTAAATGCAGTCAGATTCGTTTCACATTAACAAAAGTAATCAAAGTCTTTCACCTTAGTAGGTGCAGCAAGTGCTGTGTATCTCTGGACACGTGTTTCTGGGTTTCGCCCGTCATCAGCAGAGAGCAGCATATTTTGTGGGGTTGCTTGAAATGCCACCAAACGTCTTCTCAGGTTTATGTACCACTCTGGTGCGCAGGTGCCTCACCAAGGCTCGTCAGCCCGTTAGCTCAAGGGAGCCGTCATTCGACACAGTGCAAAAAAAAGGGAGCACACTGCCTCACACTTCAGCAAAAAGTTGGCCCCAATACATCTTGGTAAATGCAGTCAGATTCGTTTCACATTAACAAAAGTAATCAAAGTCTTTCACCTTAGTAGGTGCAGCAAGTGCTGTGTATCTCTGGACACGTGTTTCTGGGTTTCGCCCGTCATCAGCAGAGAGCAGCATATTTTGTGGGGTTGCTTGAAATGCCACCAAACGTCTTCTCAGGTTTATGTACCACTCTGGTGCGCAGGTGCCTCACCAAGGCTCGTCAGCCCGTTAGCTCAAGGGAGCCGTCATTCGACACAGTGCAAAAAAAAGGGAGCACACTGCCTCACACTTCAGCAAAAAGTTGGCCCCAATACATCTTGGTAAATGCAGTCAGATTCGTTTCACATTAACAAAAGTAATCAAAGTCTTTCACCTTAGTAGGTGCAGCAAGTGCTGTGTATCTCTGGACACATGTTTCTGGGTTTCGCCCGTCATCAGCAGAGAGCAGCATATTTTGTGGGGTTGCTTGAAATGCCACCAAACGTCTTCTCAGGTTTATGTACCACTCTGGTGCGCAGGTGCCTCACCAAGGCTCGTCAGCCCGTTAGCTTAAGGGAGCCGTCATTCGACACAGTGCAAAAAAAAGGGAGCACACTGCCTCACACTTCAGCAAAAAGTTGGCCCCAATACATCTTGGTAAATGCAGTCAGATTCGTTTCACATTAACAAAAGTAATCAAAGTCTTTCACCTTAGTAGGTGCAGCAAGTGCTGTGTATCTCTGGACACGTGTTTCTGGGTTTCGCCCGTCATCAGCAGAGAGCAGCATATTTTGTGGGGTTGCTTGAAATGCCACCAAACGTCTTCTCAGGTTTATGTACCACTCTGGTGCGCAGGTGCCTCACCAAGGCTCGTCAGCCCGTTAGCTCAAGGGAGCCGTCATTCGACACAGTGCAAAAAAAAGGGAGCACACTGCCTCACACTTCAGCAAAAAGTTGGCCCCAATACATCTTGGTAAATGCAGTCAGATTCGTTTCACATTAACAAAAGTAATCAAAGTCTTTCACCTTAGTAGGTGCAGCAAGTGCTGTGTATCTCTGGACACGTGTTTCTGGGTTTCGCCCGTCATCAGCAGAGAGCAGCATATTTTGTAGGGTTGCTTGAAATGCCACCAAACGTCTTCTCAGGTTTATGTACCACTCTGGTGCGCAGGTGCCTCACCAAGGCTCGTCAGCCCGTTAGCTCAAGGGAGCCGTCATTCGACACAGTGCAAAAAAAAGGGAGCACACTGCCTCACACTTCAGCAAAAAGTTGGCCCCAATACATCTTGGTAAATGCAGTCAGATTCGTTTCACATTAACAAAAGTAATCAAAGTCTTTCACCTTAGTAGGTGCAGCAAGTGCTGTGTATCTCTGGACACGTGTTTCTGGGTTTCGCCCGTCATCAGCAGAGAGCAGCATATTTTGTGGGGTTGCTTGAAATGCCACCAAACGTCTTCTCAGGTTTATGTACCACTCTGGTGCGCAGGAAACACGTGTCCAGAGATACACAGCACTTGCTGCACCTACTTAGGTGAAAGACTTTTGATTACTTTTTCAACACAAAACAAAGTGACTGCATTTACCATGATGCATTGGGGCTAACGTTTTGCTGGAGTGTGAGGCAGTGTGCTCCCTTTTTTCTTTTTGTCCAATGACTGCTCCCTTGAGCTAACGAGCTGACGAGCTCTGGTGAGGCACCTGTGCGCCAGTGAGTGGTACATAAACCTGAGAAGACTTTTGGCGGCATTTCAAGCAACCCCACAGACTTTGGCTGCTCTCTGCTGATGACGGGCTAAACCTAGAAACACGTGTCCAGAGATACACAGCACTTGCTGCACCTACTTAGGTGAAAGACTTTTGATTACTTTTTCAACACAAAACAAAGTGACTGCATTTACCATGATGCATTGGGGCTAACGTTTTGCTGGAGTGTGAGGCAGTGTGCTCCCTTTTTTCTTTTTGTCCAATGACTGCTCCCTTGAGCTAACGAGCTGACGAGCTCTGGTGAGGCACCTGTGCGCCAGTGAGTGGTACATAAACCTGAGAAGACTTTTGGCGGCATTTCAAGCAACCCCACAGACTTTGGCTGCTCTCTGCTGATGACGGGCTAAACCTAGAAACACGTGTCCAGAGATACACAGCACTTGCTGCACCTACTTAGGTGAAAGACTTTTGATTACTTTTTCAACACAAAACAAAGTGACTGCATTTACCATGATGCATTGGGGCTAACGTTTTGCTGGAGTGTGAGGCAGTGTGCTCCCTTTTTTCTTTTTGTCCAATGACTGCTCCCTTGAGCTAACGAGCTGACGAGCTCTGGTGAGGCACCTGTGCGCCAGTGAGTGGTACATAAACCTGAGAAGACTTTTGGCGGCATTTCAAGCAACCCCACAGACTTTGGCTGCTCTCTGCTGATGACGGGCTAAACCTAGAAACACGTGTCCAGAGATACACAGCACTTGCTGCACCTACTTAGGTGAAAGACTTTTGATTACTTTTTCAACACAAAACAAAGTGACTGCATTTACCATGATGCATTGGGGCTAACGTTTTGCTGGAGTGTGAGGCAGTGTGCTCCCTTTTTTCTTTTTGTCCAATGACTGCTCCCTTGAGCTAACGAGCTGACGAGCTCTGGTGAGGCACCTGTGCGCCAGTGAGTGGTACATAAACCTGAGAAGACTTTTGGCGGCATTTCAAGCAACCCCACAGACTTTGGCTGCTCTCTGCTGATGACGGGCTAAACCTAGAAACACGTGTCCAGAGATACACAGCACTTGCTGCACCTACTTAGGTGAAAGACTTTTGATTACTTTTTCAACACAAAACAAAGTGACTGCATTTACCATGATGCATTGGGGCTAACGTTTTGCTGGAGTGTGAGGCAGTGTGCTCCCTTTTTTCTTTTTGTCCAATGACTGCTCCCTTGAGCTAACGAGCTGACGAGCTCTGGTGAGGCACCTGTGCGCCAGTGAGTGGTACATAAACCTGAGAAGACTTTTGGCGGCATTTCAAGCAACCCCACAGACTTTGGCTGCTCTCTGCTGATGACGGGCTAAACCTAGAAACACGTGTCCAGAGATACACAGCACTTGCTGCACCTACTTAGGTGAAAGACTTTTGATTACTTTTTCAACACAAAACAAAGTGACTGCATTTACCATGATGCATTTGGGCTAACGTTTTGCTGGAGTGTGAGGCAGTGTGCTCCCTTTTTTCTTTTTTTACCTGCTGGATATCAATTGGCCACTACTGGGAATAATCCACAAACAGTGCATTCTCTCATCGGAAAGGTGCCCACGGAATGAGAGAAAATCTAGTTCTGGATAACCTAGAAAACTAATCAGCTGGGAGCTGTGTTTCCCCATATGGGGCCACATGAAAAACATAGAATTCCCACAATGTGCTTGCCATTTGGAATGGTTCCCTCAGTGTATGACTGTGCCACATGGGGTACAGTCTTCGCTGCAATATACAGTACCACACATGGTTCCCCAACACTTGCCAATTTACCAGAAGTGTTAAAACAAATTCAGAACGAACCCGGGGCTGCTCCAGCCCTAGATTTGGGGATGAAACTGATGCATAACTTTGACGCAGTCTCTTCAATAATATTCAGTAACATTGAAGGGGAAGAGGTAGCATTGGCTATACTCCGACATCTCCTAGAGATTCCACACTTGGAACAGGAGAAACAACTACTGAAAATAATTTTCAATACCTATACTAGAATAGGATAGGATAGTTTGGGAGCCAAGCCAAATCAATCAATCAATCAATCACTGCATTTGTAAAGCGCGCTACATACCCGCGAGGGTCTCAAGGCGCTGGGGAGGGGGGGTACTACTGGTCGAAGAGCCAAGTCTGGAGGAGTCTTCTGAAGGCCAGCAGGTCCTGGGTCTGTCGTAGGATGGTGGGGAGAGTGTTCCAGGTCTTGGCGGCGAGGTAAGAGAAGGATCTGCCGCCGGCGGTGGTTTTTCAGATGCAGGGGACCGTGGCGAGGGCGAGGTTGGCTGAGTGGAGGCTTCGGGCAGGGGTGTGAAAGCTGAGTCGGTTGTTGAGGTAGGTGGGTCCGGTGTTGTGCAGTACTTTGTGTGCGTGGATCAGGAGCTTGAAGGTGATCCTTTTGTTGACGGGGAGCCAGTGCAGGCCTCTCAGGTGGAGTGTGATGTGGCTGCGGCGGGGGACATCGAGGATGAGTCGGCCGAGGCGTTCTGGATGCGTTGGAGTCGTCTCAGGAGCTTGTTTGTAGTTCCTGAGTAAAGGGCGTTCCCGTAGTCAAGTCTGTTGGTGATGAGGGCCTGGGTAACGTTTTTTCTCGTGTCGAGGGGGGATCCATTTGAAGATCCTGCGGAGCATACGGAGGGTGTTGAAGCAGGACGCGGAGACGGCATTGACTTGCCTGGTCATGGAGAGAGTGGAGTCGAGGATGACCCCCAGGTTGCGTGCGTGGTCCGTGGGTTCCGGGGCTGTGCCTAGTGACGTGGGCCACCAAGAGTCATCCCAGGCTGATGGGGTGGGTCCGAGAATGAGGACCTCCGTCTTGTCTGAGTTCAGCTTCAGTCTGCTGTCCTTCATCCAGTCGGCTGCGGCCTTCATTCCTTGGTGGAGGTTAGCTTTGGCGGTGTGGGGATCTTCGGTGAAGGATATGATAAGCTGGGTGTCGTCGGCGTAGGAGATGATGTTGAGGTTGTGTTGTCGTGCGACGTGGGCGAGGGGGGCCATGTAGATATTGAACAGTGTCGGGCTGAGGGAGGATCCCTGTGGGACGCCGCAGATGATCTCGGTGGTTTTGGAGCGGAAGGGTGGGAGGCGGACGCTCTGGGTTCTGCCGGAGAGGAATGATGTGGTCCAGGCCAGGGCCTTCTCTTGGATACCGGCGTCATGGAGGCGTGCTGATAGGGTGCGGTGGCAGACCGTGTCAAAGGCTGCTGATAGGTCCAGGAGGATGAGGGCAGCTGTTTCTCCTTTGTCCGTCAGGGTCCGGATGTCGTCAGTGGCGGCGATGAGGGCGGTCTCGGTGCTGTGGTTACTGCAAAAAACGGATTGGGAAGGGTCCAGGATGTTGTTAACTTCGAGGTAGCGGGTCAGCTGTTTGTTGACAATCTTCTCGCTCACTTTTGCCGGGAAAGGGAGCAGGGAGATGGGCCGGAAGTTCTTGAGGTCCTTGGGGTCCGCCTTGGGCTTCTTCAGAAGGGCGGTGATCTCGGCGTGCTTCCAGCTTTCTGGGAAGGTTGCTGTCTCCAAGGAGCAGTTGATTGTTTTTCGCAGGTGGGGCGCGATGGCTGCGCTGGCTTTGTTGAAGACGTGGTGAGGACAGGGGTCCAATGGGGATCCGAAGTGGATGGAGTTCATGGTTTTGATGGTGTCTTCGTTGCTGACGCTGGACCAGACGGTCAGGCGACTGGTGCGAGTGGTAGTCGCAGGGGTGGTGGACTCGATGGTGGGTGCAGGGGTTGGGGTTGAAGCTGTTGTGGATGTCGGTGATCTTGCAGTGGAAGAAGGTGGCCAGGGAGTCGCACAGGTCTTGAGATGGCGGGATGTCGTTGCTGATGGAGCTGGGGTTGGAGAGTTCT
Organism: Pleurodeles waltl; assembly: GCF_031143425.1. Taxonomy (NCBI): domain Eukaryota; kingdom Metazoa; phylum Chordata; class Amphibia; order Caudata; family Salamandridae; genus Pleurodeles; species Pleurodeles waltl. The sequence goes on from NC_090439.1 coordinate 209,452,755, forward strand.
TTCACGATGCTGAAGAGCTCTTTGGTGTTGTGTGCGTTGTTGTCTATTGCGGTCCTTAAAGGCGGTCTTCTTGGCGGTCCTGATGAGTTGGTGGTGTCTGCGGGTGGCGCTCTTGAGGGCTGTGTGGTTGTCTGGTGTTCGGTCGTGGAGCCATTTCTTCTCCAGCTTCCGACAGGTGTGCTTGGTGATCCGGAGGTCCTCAGTGAACCAGGCGGCTTTCTTGTTGGTGTGGTTGGTTGTAGAGGTCTTGAGAGGGGCGAGGGTGTTGGCGCAGTCGTTGATCCACTGTGTGAGGTTGGTCGCAGCGGTGTCTGGGTCGGTGGGGTCGGTGGGTGGTCTCAGGGCGTGGGCGGTAGTCAGTTGGTCCTCGGTGACCTTGCCCCAGCAGCTGTGTGGTAGCTGTTGGGTGCGGTGGTGTGTGGTGGGTTTTCTGAAGGTGAAGTGGACGCATCTGTGGTCGGTCCAGTGTGGTTCGGTGGTGTGGTTGAAGGAGACGTGGGGGCTTGCGGAGAAGATGGGGCCGAGCGTGTGTCCAGCGGCGTGCATGGGTGTCGTTACGAGCTGTTTGAGTCCCAGGTTGGCGAGGTTGTCGATCAGGGCGGTGGAGTTGGCTTTGTTCTCGAGGTGGAAGGTCAGGTCCCCAAGGAGGATGTAGTCCGTGGAAGCGAGGGCGTGAGTGCTGATGAGGTCGGCGATGGTGTCACTGAACTGTGGGTGGGGTCCGGGAGGTCTGTAGATGAGAGTTCCTCTGAGGGTGGTGTTGGGGTCGGTGTGGATCTGGAAGTGCATGTGCTCGGCGGTGGTGAGGGTGTCATCGGTGTTCGTTGAGATTTTGATGGAGTCTTTGTGGATGATGGCGATTCCTCCTCCCACTCCGTTGGTGCGGTCTCTGCGGGAGATCTTGTAGCCCTGTGGGATGGCTATGGCGATGTCTGATACTGAGGTGGCGTTCAGCCAGGTCTCTGCCAGGAAGGTGACGTCGGGGCGGTGGAGTCTAGGAGGTCCCAAAGTTCGATGGCGTGCTTGCGAGCGGAGCGGGTGTTGAGGAGGATGCAGCGGAGGTAGTTGGGTTCTCTGGCTGGTGGTGTGGAGGGTTGGATGCTGGTGAATCTGCAGTTCCGGCAGGTGAAAGGCCCCTGGGTGCGTTTCGGGGTGGCCCGATAGCAGGGGTGGTCTCATCTGGTGTTGAGTGCGTGGAGGCTGCTTGCGTCAGTGCAGTCTGGCGTTGCAGGGGTGCGGGTTCCAGGGGTTCTGGTGCTGGGTGCAGTCCAGGCGCGGACGGGCGCAGATCGGCTTGCCTTAGGCGCCCCAGCAGCGCGCCCGCTGCACGCCCGCTTCGCGGCCTCCATATGAGGGCAGAGGGAGGGAGGAGCAGCTGGGAGGTGGGAGCGGGGTGGCCAATGGAAGTGAAGGGGGCGGGGCAGCAGGGGCTCAGCGGCGAGGGAAAAACCCAGGGAAAACCCAGGGAAAAAAATGGCGGGAAAAGACGGCGGGAGAGGGACAACAGAGCACAGGGGTACAGAAAGCAAAACACAGGGCCACAGAATGAAAAAACGAAGTGGCACAGAAGCCAAGCGCAGGGGTACAGAAAAAAAAGGAGCGAGTAGTCAGGCGGCAAAAGCCACAACGGAGGTTCAACCCACAGGGGGCTGCGTGGCAGATGGGCGGAGCGACCTGCCTGGTGACAGGATCAAAGGTCGCTCTCTAACACCGCTTCGCGGCCTCCATATGAGGGCAAAGGGAGGGAGAAGCAGCTGGTAGGTGGGAGCGGGGCGGCCGATGGGAGTGAAGGGGGCGGGGCAGCAGGGGCTCAGCGGCGAGGGAAAAACCCAGGGAAAAAACAGCGGGAAAAGACGGCGGGAGAGGGACAACAGAGCACAGGGGTACAGAAAGCAAAATACAGGGGCACAGACTGAAAAAACGAAGTGGCACAGAAGCCAAGCGCAGGGGTACAGAAAAAAAGGGAGCGAGTAGTCAGGCGGCAAAAGGGGCAACGGAGGTTCAACCCACAGGGGGCTGCTTGGCAGATGGGGGGAGTGACCTGCCTGGTGACAGGGTCAAAGGTCGCTCAAAAAAGCCTGAAATTCACAATACCACCCCTAAGGAACGTACCAAACAAGCACAAGAGGGTTCTAAAAAGCGCTAGGATAAACAAAAGCAAATTAAAGACAAACAAAGTCAGAGAGCAGACTCTCCACACCCAGAGAACTCCAAAAGCAGATATAATCTCAGAAATATAGAAAATATAAAAGCTCCTGACAGATATACTGATTCACGTCCCTCTTGTTCCTTTCAGGACGTATCGGATAGATGTAGCGAGAGATTGGGCTGGTCAGAGCAATGTCCTGACTACGTTAAACAGAAGAAAGACTCACTGCGGTCTTCAGAAAAAAAGAAGACAAGTCTCCACAACAAAAGCCACAGTTTAAAAAGAAAAAGGTGGCAGCACTTTCAATTAAAAATGCCAGTAAACTTGAGAACATTCCTGAAGAACAAGACGTGGGCAGTGACACGGGACATGTGGATGCGACAGCAACTAGTGACTTTATTGCAGTTGAGACTGGGGGCAGGCGTGTTCTCCCACCTGACAGGGTTTATGATTTAAATATCCAAATTGAGGGAGACATAGGGGGTCATTCCGACCCTGGCAGTCCAAGACCGCCAGGGCCGGGGACCACGGAAGCACCGCCAACAGGCTGGCGGTGCTTCCCAGCCCATTCTGACTGCGGTGGTAAAGCCGCGGTCAGAAAAGGGAATCCGGCGGTTTCCTGCCGGATTTCCCCTGCATGGGCTGAATCTCCATGGCGGCGCTGCAAGCAGCGCCGCCATGGAGATTCCGACCCCCTTCCCGCCACCCTGTTTCTGGCGGTTTTTACCGCCAGGAACATGATGGCGGGAACGGGTGTCGTGGGGCCCCTGGGGGCCCCTGCACTGCCCATGCCACTGGCATGGGCAGTGCAGGGGCCCCCTAACAGGGCCCCATAAAGATTTTCACTGTCTGCATTGCAGACAGTGAAAATCGCGACGGGTGCAACTGCACCCGTCGCACCCCTGCAACTCCGCTGGCTCCATTCGGAGCCGGCTTCATTGTTGCAGGGCCTTTCCCGCTGGGCCGGCGGGCGCTCCTTTGGCGGGCGCCCGCCGGCCCAGCGGGAAAGCTAGATCGGCCGCCGTGGTCTTTCGGCGGCCTGATTTTGGCGGGCGGCGCCCGCCGCCCACCAAAGTCAGAATGAGGGCCATAGAGTGCACAATTAGTGTAATATTCTGGGATGAACTAAGTTGTGATATCCTATTGGCAGAAAGAGACTGACCACCTGAGCACATCCGTAAGCTCATACATGGGGAAAATGTAATTTTGCCTTCTTTCTCTGATCTTGTTCCAGAAGCTCTATAACAAGCCTACGCTGTTGAATGGGCTTTAGCGCAGGCACCTGCGCTAAACTGCAACCATGTAGGTTGGGATAAGGATTCTCCTTACCATGTAGTAATGATTAGGTCTACACCCTAGCCTCAGTCACAATATCCTGTCAAACACGAAGCCAAAGCTCTGGTGATGGAGATCCTCACTCAGCTCGAGTACCAGGGAGTAACTGAGCCCTGTGTCTCTGCAATGAATAACCTGTTATTCCCCGTTGCAAAACCAGACCATTCATATAGAATAGTCTTAGATAACAGACATTTAAACAGTCACGCATGTTTTTTCTGCCAAAACCTAGCACATGAAAGTCGGGACCTGAGTGCATTCTCATTTGGCTCATGAAAATGCTTTTGCCATTTGCCCCAAGGCTACAAGAACAGCCCAGGACTGTTCTCAGCCTGTGTAACATCAATATTGCATGATATTGATCCCAAGACTTTGTGCTGCGTGGATGACATCTATCTCACAGATGACGACCTCAACATTCTTCTTGCCAGAGTTGATCGGATCGTTCTAGGATTCATAGGCCTTGGTTAAAAAATTAATTATAGGAAAACTAAAATATAATTTCTAAGTGTATTGTTCCTGGGATATGAGCTATCAAATGAGGGCAAGAGCCTGACCCGCACTTTTTAGAGAAGTATGCTCAACTCCAGCCACCAAATACTATCAAGAAACTACAGTCTTTACTGGGTTTCTTTAACTTTGGCAAAGCATACATTCCTGATTATGCACAACGCATTAAGCTACTTTATGATTTAATATGCCCTGATTTTTCTAGCAGACACTAAACAGTAGAACACAAATGCATCCTTAGGGGATTGCAACAGGACATGCTAAAAGCAAAACACTTACACCAGTGATAAAAACAAATTTGGTCATCAGAATAATTGCTGGTGCCACTGGGTTCACTTATGTCACCTTTAACGAAGGTGACATGCTGCCCATAGCATATAAGTCACATTTATATTCCAATGCAGAACAACACTTTGCACCCACAGAAACAATCTAACTGCAGTATAGATGGCTGTCATCAAGGAGAGGCCACTTGCCCAAGTGAAACGCATTATTGTTTACTCTAGTGCCAGCCTTAGAGTCACAAAAGCAAGCGTTCCTAACGCTAAAGCATTGCATCCACGCTGAATTCAATGGGTAACCTGCCTGACTGCCACCAATGTTGATTACATCTTTGATCCAAAGCTTCAAACACCAGAATTTCTCCAATACGAACAGGAGTACCCGCACCTCTAGACATCTTGCTGATTGACAGATACCATACTGTCATTTATACTGATGGTTCAGCACAACCAGCTGTAGGTACTAAACATCAGTACTCAGCCGATTGCGCAGCTGTGAGCGGAGTGATGAAGGGTGGTATATTCCACTCTCACAATACCTACACGCAGACCTTAGGGGACTGCACAACTCAGCTGACTGAACTTAAAGCCCTTTTCCTAGTGCTAGAACATGCAGATCTAGGACAACTCAGATTGATTGTCTGTGATTCAAACTACTTTGTCCAGTCCTACAATGATTATCTTAATCATTGGTGACTGAACGGGTTCAGAGACTCAAAGGGGAACACCATAAAATACACAACTCTGTGGGGGAGGGTAGCTGATCTTAAGGATAAGCTACCTAATGCTCATGTAGTCCATACATTGGGCCATCAACGTGTAGGTGTACATGTTATTGGCAACACTTTGGCTGATGAAGCGGACAAATCCACAGTAGCTATGGATTCTGTTGCTGCAGTGACTCGTTCCCAGATGAGACTGGATAATGAAATACTGGCTGCAGTGGAAGCTTCGGCTGAAGGCAAACCTTTCCCAAAAGCATACCCTACAAAATATTCATATAACATCAGTGCACAGACTGTTGCCTATGTAACACTTCCTGGGGTGGGAGACTGAATAATCCCCAATTTAGACCAGGGATTAGATCTAATCAAAGCAGTACATGAGGGTGTCGCCTCTGCACATGCTGGTGTTGCAGCCACAATAACATTCTTAGAGAAACGCTTCTGGTGGCTGGGTCTATACAAACAGACCAAGCAATATGTTCTTTGTTGTGACATTTGCCAGCAGATAAAGGGTTAAAACATAAAACCCTCACTGTAGACATCCCTCTTAGTGTCCAACAGACCACTACAATATGTGTACCTGGACCACTGTGGTCCCCTTCAGTCTGATGGTGCATACAAATACATCTTAGTCGCTGTAGATTCTTGTTCTAGATTCCTGTGGGTATAGCCATATCAGCCGGCTGATGTTGGAACTGTTATAAAAGACTTGCTGATCTTTATCGGTACATATGTGGTTGAAGCATTCCATTCAGACCAGGGCCCTGCCTTTGCCTGTAAGGCATACAGGGACACTATGAGAACGATGGGGGTTGAACTCCATTAGTCCTCACCCTACGATCCCGAGGGAAATTTGATTGTGGAGAAGACAAATTGAGAAATAAAACAGTCTTTAACAGCTAGATTATTAGGTTCTGGCCGCAGTTGGCTTCATCACCTATATGGGGTTCAGAGAGCACTGAATAATCTGCCAAGACGGTTCTTGGGACGACTCACTCCTTATGAGGTTCTCTTTGGGATACCTATGCATGTCCCAGATTTAGATGGCCCTGGTGTAGTGGCAGCAGATACACCTTTTGACATAAATGAACATCTCACTGTCTTAAAGGAGCTTCAGCAATTTTGTGATGATAATTCATCCACCAGTGCTGCCACTTTAGGAATAAGGGATTTACCAACAATCTCTACTAGCTGGATTCCTAAAGTTGGGGATCTAGATCGTGAGAAGGTTGCCGTGAAGAAGGAATTTGGCCCATCCTACAGAGCACCGGTCCAAGTCCTGGGAATACAATGTACCAGAACTATCATCCTGCCACCAATGCCTGGTTCCAAAGCCAACAGACTCATCTCCATTGACAACATCAAACTACACCATGTGACCGATCCTGCGTAGAAGAACCAGAGGTCCCTTGGGTAGTTCCCAGTCCCCTCTCACTACCCAACAGGATATACCTCTTCAAAGAAGAAACAAGAACACTTCTGACTACAACAGCATGTACAAAGATGCTGCAAATGCCTCCTCGAGCATGGAGAGGGCAGAAAAAAAGTTTTTGCTGATTCCTGTTACCACTTCACCGACAACAACTGTCCAAGATGTGGCTGTCTTCTACTCCAACTCAACACAAACAGACGACATCTTCTACTGTGAACCTACATGCGAAGTGGATTCATCCATCAGTAATGCACTGACACCTGTGTTTGCAGAGACTGCTTCTGCTTATTTCATCGATTTTGATGACTTTTCTCCATCTTCACCAGCACCTGCAACTAAAACTGTTTCAAAGGCAAGTGAGCTGTACATAAGGCTTAAAATAACTATTTAATTTATCCATGGAATTATCTGTGTATATTTCTGACATTGCTTTCTATTATGGATTGGTTTTGTGACTGTTTTCTTTCTCATTATAAATGGTCATCACCTTCCTGAACGCTCTTCTGTCAAGCCAGTGGATGAAGTTCTAACTCCATATCTTTCCTCACATAAGGTCTGAGGAGACTTGTCCCGGCAAACATTTCGGCAGTACCAATTCCTGATGGGATTGTTTGGGACAAAGTTCCATTTGATATTTACAGGCCTACTGAAGTTATTCAAATTCCATATGTTTTCGAAATTTCAATGACTGATGTATTTACACCTGGTGTTGCTTCTGATGAGTGGGATGTTCAAACAGTAGATTCCATGCTTGCTGAATTGCAGGATTATACTGTATTTGAAAGTGATGATGTGTACACTAACACAAAGAATTAAGGGGAGATGTTCTGTTATAATAATTGGGGACATTACTACCTGCACCCAGCAACTAGACACAGATCAGTATTTAATTACACACAGTGGGAACAATGTTCAACTCCACCAGTGGGGAGCCCAAAGCATTATTCAGATAAATGTGCATATTTTTCTGGGCATGACATGAAGAATGCGGAATCATACTATTTCAAGTTCCCACCTTCTAAAATTAGGAACATTTTTGCTTACAATCATAAGATTGATCTATTCAGTTTCCTTTGTTTTTCGACTTGCAGTTGAAGGATACGAATGCTGGAAGAACACTATTGATGTAAAGAGTGCATGAGGGATACAAGTTTGGCAAATTCAGGGTAGGAAAACTTTATTTAGAGTGTGCCTTATTCTTGTTCAAATTATCTTTTTAAATGACACAATTCAACAGACATCTTGTCTAGGGTTAACAAAAGTAAAGGAGACGAATACGCCCAGTATCCCCACAATCGCTAAATTCAACAATTGTCAGTCCTTTCTGGACATCACAGAGGAAGAATTAGATGCAAAGGTTCAGGCTGGTACCTATAATTCTTCACTTTCCAGTTCTGGGGGTGGTTATTGTGGCCAATAGACACAAATGGGTGTCAGGCGTGTTTTGTGAATTACTCATGGAGTTTCAAGATTAGCCGGCCGGACCCTTGCTTTGTCTCGGGTCAACACTCGGGTATAGTTACTACATACATTGTGGGTAACCTGTGCCAACAATGGTTACAGAGTAACGCCTTAGCAGCAGTTAGAGAACATCTTACTACGCTATCTAAAGACATAGGGCCTGATTCTAACTTTGGAGGACGGTGTTAAACCGTCCCAAAAGTGGCGGATCTACCACCTACCGTATTACGAGTCCATTATATCCTATGGAACTCGTAATACGGTAGGTGGTATATCCGCCACTTTTGGGACGGTTTAACACCGTCCTCCAAAGTTAGAATCAGGCCCATAGACTTGCAAGACTTCTTGTTAGGTCCCAGAAAGCCTCACTCTAAAAGATTTATCTATGCCATATACCTTAAGATCTGAAAACTTTGTCAAATGGAAGCAGCTGCGTGTTTAAAGCAGATAGATATGGGCAATTTGTAAAAGACTTTAGCTGTTTTCGATAATGGCATGAACATTCTGTCCAATAGAATATACTCCATTAATAAGATAGGGGGTCATTCCAACCTTGGCGGTCGGTGTTAAACCAGCGGCCAAACCGCAAACAGGCTGGCGGGTAAAAAAATTGAATTCCGACCCTGGCGGAAACCGCCAACAGAGACCGCCACATTACCACACCGCCCGCCACGGCGGCACAAAAAAACAGCGCAGCGGTCACCGCCAACAGACAGGCGGGAGTCAATGTACCGCCCACCTTATCACAACACACCAATCCGCCACCTTTTCCGGGGCGGTAGCCCCGCCGATAAAAACATGGTGGAAACAGCCATTTCAAACGGAAAACGCTCACCTCCATACACCCCACGAGGAATCTGGACAGCATGGAACCCGAACTCGACATCCTCCCAACGATTATCTTCCTGCTCTTCTACCAGGAGCACGAACGCCGGCGCAGAAGACAACGGTGAGTACTGCACCTACGACACAGGGGAGGGGGGAGGAGAAAATATTACGGGGACACACATACGCGACAAACCCACCCCCACCCTCACCCACTACAACACACACATCAATGCACAGTAATACATCACAGTTACCCCCCAAACCCCCCGGAAGAATGCAAAGACAAAAGGAAATGATTCTAAACATTGGAATATATTGTATTACTGGCTGAATTATATATATATATATATATATATATATATATATATCTACACATCAAAAACACTTATATACATATATGTACAAGTCCGAGCATTGTAGCAGGCATTGTCCGTGGACCACTGGGCCCAAATCACATGGGCAAAGCCCACACAGGATACCTGACTCCAACGGAGAGAACACTGCAGGGGCATCAGATAGGAAAACTACAGGCACCTCAGGGGGAAGGGAAGGGGGGGCACCTCAGCCAGATGAGTGCACGACGCCAGATCCACAAGGGGCCTCCATGGCCACTGTTCAATCCTGGGGAGTGCAAAGCCACAGTCACTCAAGTCTCTACAGTGGGTGGTTTGCCCCACTGTGCCATCCTGGGGAGTGCAAAGCCACAGTCTCTCAAGTCTCTACAGTGGGTGGCTTGCCCACTGTGCCATCCTGGGGAGTGCAAAGCCACAGTCTCTCAAGTGGATGCATGTCTCCACTGGTTCTGGAGGGGGACTGGTGCCCAGAGTGCTCGTGCAGCCCTGCCCGACACAGATGCGGGCCTGCCCCTGCCGCTAATGGGCCAGCGGTGCTTGAGACGGCGGTGCCCAGTTCAGCGGTGCTTGAGATGAAGGGCCCAGTTCAGCGGTGCTTGAGATGAAGGGCTCAGTGCAGCGGTGCTTGAGACGGCGGTGCCCAGTTCAGCGGTGCTTGAGACGGCGGTGCCTAGTTCAGCGGTGCTTGAGATGAAGGGCCCAGTGCAGCGGTGCTTGAGACGGCGGTGCCCAGTTCAGCGGTGCTTGAGATGAGGGGCCCAGTGCAGCGGTGCTTGAGACGGCGGTGCCCAGTTCAGCGGTGCTTGAGACGGCGGTGCCCAGTTCAGCGGTGCTTGAGACGGCGGTGCCCAGTTCAGCGGTGCTTGAGATGAAGGGCCCAGTTCAGCGGTGCTTGAGATGAAGGGCCCAGTGCAGCGGTGCTTGAGACGGCGGTGCCCTGTTCAGCGGTGCTTGAGACGGCGGTGCCCAGTTCAGCGGTGCTTGAGACGGCGGTGCCCAGTTCAGCGGTGCTTGAGATGAGGGGCCCACTGCAGCTGTGTTTGAGACGGCGGTGCCCAGTTCAGCGGTGCTTGAGATGAAGGGCCCAGTGCAGCGGTGCTTGAGACGGCGGTGCCCAGTTCAGCAGTGCTTGAGATGAAGGGCCCAGTGCAGCGGTGCTTGAGACAGCGGTGCCCTGTTCAGCGGTGCTTGAGATGGTGGTGCCCTGTTCAGCGGTGCTTGAGACGGCGGTGCCCAGTTCAGCTGTGCTTTGCCATGGCGGTCTCTGGACTGTTCAGCGGTGCTTTGCCATGGCGGTTCTGGACTGTTCAGCAGTGCTTTGCCATGGCGGTTCTGGACTGTTCAGCGGTGCTTTGCCATGGCGGTTCTGGACTGTTCAGCGGTGCTTTGCCATGGCGGTCTCTGGACTATTCAGCGGTGCCTTGCCATGGCGGTTCTGGACTGTTCAGCGGTGCTTTGCCATGGCGGTTCTGGACTGTTCAGCGGTGCTTTGCCATGGCAGTCTCTGGACTGTTCAGCAGTGCTTGCCATGGCGGTGCTTGCCCAGTTCAGCGGTGCTTGAGACGGCGGTGCCCAGTTCAGCGGTGCTTGGGATGAAGGGCCCAGTTCAGCGGATCAGGCCATGGCGTGCAGGTCATTTGCCACCTGTCCTGTGGCTGGCGGGGCCTTCCTGCCCATCTGTCGGGTGGCTGGCGGGGCCTTCCTGGTCTGCAGTACCGGGCCTGTTGGTGTCCTCCTGCCCACCTGGGATGGGGCTGGCGGGGCCCTCCTGGCCATCTGGGCTGATGGCGCTCTCCTTGGGCGTGCTGCCGTGGCGTGCAGGTCATTTGCCACCTGTCCTGTGGCTGGCGGGGCCTTCCTGCCCATCTGTCGGGTGGCTGGCGGGGCCTTCCTGGTCTGCAGTACCGGGCCTGTTGGTGTCCTCCTGCCCACCTGGGATGGGGCTGGCGGGGCCCTCCTGGCCATCTGGGCTGATGGCGCTCTCCTCGGGCGTGCTGCCCTTCCCAGCCTTCCCTGTTCGCCTGTGGCCCTTCCCCACCTTAGGCGGTGTGCCACCTGTCTCCACACTTCGTGCCGGAGCCATGGTAGGGATTTTAGTGCCTGGTGTTTTCACCCTCTCGCGCCTGCCGCTGACTATCTTCGGGTGTTTCTCCGGGGGTGGGCTGCCCATGCCTTGGCTCCGTACTGAACTGGCTGCCCTTGAGGGTGGGGGACTCCACAGTCCATGGCAGACTGTCATCACAGGGCCCAGTTTTGTGGTGGCTGAGGTTCTGACTGGAGTCCTATGAGATGGACGGGGTGGGGGTGTTGTAGGAAAGAGGTTAAGTTTGGACAGGAATAGCAATTTAGGACCAGTGGGACGGGTAGGTGTAGTGGGTATGGGAGTGGAGGAAGAGGTTGTGGTTGTAGGAGTCTTAAGTCTGGTGTCTTTGGGTGCAGGTGCTTGGGCTGGAGGCTGTCGTGAGGTGGATGGCTGTTGGGTGGGTGGCTGCCTGCGTTTGTGTATCTTGGAAGAGGGGGTGACAGACACACTGGGAGAGGACACAGGGGATGTGTAAATGGTAGTGGGGGTGGTGACTGCACGTGTGCGGGGGGTTCTGGTGTGTGTGCTGGTGATGGACGTAGTGGCTGAAGATGTTGTGCATGCAGGTGTGAGTGGAGACGTGACAGGGAGGGAGGAGGGAGACGAGGAGGAGGGGGACACAGTGGAGGCAGTTGGTGTTGGTATGTCTGTATGTGGATGTTGCTTGTGTGAATGCCTGTGTGATGTGTGGTGCTTATGTCTGCCTGAGCTTCCCTTGGGTGTTGAGGTGTGTGCAGGCTGGTCTGATGGTGTGTCTGGGATAGGCAGAGGTACAGGTGATAGGGTATGGGTGGAGGAAGTTGGAGGGGGGAGGCTAGAGACAGGGATAATTGCTGCCATCAGTGCTGAGGCCAGAGTGTTGAACGATCGCTGAAGGGCAGCCTGACCAGAATGAATGCCCTCCAGGTATGCATTACTCTGGTGCACCTCTCTTTTGACACCCTGGATGGCATTCAAAATGGTAGACTGCCCAACAGTGAGCGTCCTCAGGAGGTCAATGATCTCCTCACTGAGGGCAGCAGGGGTGACTGGGGCAGGGCCTGAGGTGCCTGGGGCGAAGGAGATGCCCACCTTCCTGGGTGAGCGGGCACAGGGCAAACGCTGAGGGGCTGCTGGGAGGGCGGTGCTGGTGCGCTGGGTGGCGGCTGTACCTGTTGTTGCGGGGGGCACGGATGTTGCTGCCACCACCAGGGAGCTCCCTTCAGAGGACGAGTCTGTGTCACTTATGTCTGCCCGAGTCCCGGCTGTGGAGCTCCCCTCGCCCTCCGTCCCACTGGTGTATTCGGAATCCGTTGCATGGCCCTCCGGGGCCATGTGGGATGCAGCTCCCTCATGCTCCGATGCCACTTCTCCTCTGCCTGATGATGCTAATGCACACGTGACAGGAAGACCACAAAAAAGGGGGGGGGGAGAAAATAAAGACATGTTGAGTGCATGCATTGGCGACACCGTTAGCGGACAGGACAGACACAGAAGCCCCCTGCACTACGCCGCGCACTTGGGGTCCACTACTCAATCCGTGGGACATGGCCTACAAGCCTATGGACGACATCTGCACACATAGATGACACAGGTCCATGAATAGCTGTACTTGGCACCCTACAGAGGTGGGGGGCGGGGCACAGGGCCACGCCTTACGGAGGGGCCTAGCCTACAGAAATCGCCCTGGCCTAGGGATACCCACAGCCCTCCTCCCCCACCCAGACACCTCCACTGCGCGCAAAGTCAACAGAATGAGAGTGTACTCACCCCCTTGTGTCTGCTGTGATGTCCTCATGCGCCCATCCAAATCGGGGTAGGTCACCGCCAGGATCCGGGACATCAGGGGGGTCAAAGTCCGACTGGCACCCCTCCCACGTTGGGAGGCCATCCCCAGCTGAGCCTCCGCCGTCTTCCTGCTCCAGGGTCGGATGTCCTCCCATCTCTTTCGGCAGTGGGTGCCCCGTCTGTGGTGGACCTCCAGGGCCCGAACGTCCTTGGCGATGGCACGCCAAATGTCGATCTTCTGGTGGGCGCTGACCTATGTGAAATGTACAGGGGGAGAAAAAGAGTCATCACCTTCTGCACCCTCAATGTGAGTGGCCCCCCATCCCTACCCTTGCCATGTGGCACATCCTGTCATCCATCGTTTGATGCATGCCTCATTCGCTCCCCTCCCCACCATCTTTCATCCACCCGACTCAACACATCCATTGCCCCCAAAGCATGGTCCCAGTGTACTTACCTGTTGGTCTGGAGGACCGCAGAGTAGCGCATACTGGGGGAGGACCCCATCCACGAGTTTCTCCAATTCCTGAGCAGTGAAGGCAGGGGCCCTTTTCCCAGTCACATGAGCCATTGTCTCTTCCAGACCGAGGTCACAGCAGCACTTGCAGTGTAGGTCCTCTCCTGTCGATGATCAGGTATCGAGTGATTAAGCAGATAGAAAATGGCGGTCACGCCCGCGGCGGTGCGTACCGCGGCGGTGCGTACTGCGACCGCCGGCGCACATCGTCATTGGCTCCTGAGACCCATAGGGTTCAATGTTAACCAATGCTGTTTTGCGCTGCGGTCTTCGACCGCCTACCGCCATGGTGTGCCATTCCAGCGCATTTACCTCACATCCCATTGTCACACTTCACAGGTCAGGCAGCCGCCATTTAAAGGGCCCACATGGCTTACTTTTAACTGCGTCACACATACCTAGGCCTTGCATCAACACTCATACAAACCATTCAATGCATTGGGAATCGTGTTATGTGCAAGCTGTGGTTACGTACCTATGGGTTGATTTACTCTGTGCTCGCTGTTGTCTTTCATAGGCACCGTCCGCTGGGACATGCAAGGAGATGGAGGAATCTTCCCGTGTACAGACCGCTGGTAGACCTGTCGACAATGGAGGAAAGACGTCATACTGACATACAGGCTTGACCGAACCACTATTCATGAACTGTGTGCCCAGCTGGAGCCAGACCTGATGTCACCCATCCGCCAACCCACAGGGATCCCACCTCTAGTGCAGGTGCTGTCAGTACTCCATTTCTTTGCAAGTGGGTCATTTCAAACAACAGTGGCCATATCATCAGGGATGTCTCAGCCTATGTTTTCCAAGGTGTTGTCCAGAGTGTTGTCTGCCCTTCTGAAACACATGCGGAGCTACATTGTTTTCCCTGAGGAGGGGGATTTGCCTACAGTGAAAGGTGATTTCTATGCCCTTGGACATATCCCCAACATCATAAGTGCCATTGATGGGACCCATGTGGCTTTAGTACCCCCCAGCAGGAGTGAACAAGTGTACAGAAACAGAAAGAGTTATCATTCGATGAATGTACAGATGGTGTGTTTGGCAGACCAGTACATCTCCCATGTTAATGCCAAGTTCCCTGGCTCAGTGCATGACGCGTACATCATGCGGAATAGCAGCATACCTTACGTGATGGGTCAACTCCAGAGGCACCGTGTGTGGCTAATTGGTGACTCTGGTTACCCCAACCTGTCATGGCTACTGACCCCAGTGAGGAATCCCAGGACAAGGGCAGAGGAACGGTACAATGAGGCCCATGGGAGAACTAGGAGGGTGATCGAGCGGACCTTCGGCCTCCCGAAGGCCAGGTTCAGGTGCCTCCATATGACAGGTGGATCCCTATTGTACTCACCAAGGAAGGTGTGCCAGATCATCGTGGCCTGCTGTATGCTTCACAACCTGGCTTTGCGACGCCAGGTGCCTTTTCTGCAGGAGGATGGTCCAGATGGCAGCAGCTGTGGAGCCTATGGAGAGTGAAGACGAGGAAGCCGAAGAGGACGACATAGACAACAGGAACACAGTAATACAGCAGTATTTTCAATGACACACAGGTAAGATTCCAACCCGGCATATTACATATACTTAACCCCTACTACCTCTCTACTGTCTGTCCTTTTCCCCCAGTGTATGGTAACTGAGTTGTGACTTTCCCTTCCAATTTCAGAGATGTGGGCCATACTGCGTGACATCTGCTTTGTTTCCCCATGGACTACAGCTGTGTGACAGTGGTATGTTGGCATCACAATGTAAATATGCATTTTGGGACGGTAATGTCTAATACATTAGTACAATATCACAGCCAGACTCCTGATTGTTTTGTGCAATAACTGTGTTTATTTCAGTGCTCTATATTGGTGGGTGATTGCAAATCGGTGAGGGGTGATGGTGGAGGATTGTCCATGGCAGAGTCCAGACTATTAGTATCACAGGTGCATTGTCCAAATGCCTGTGGGCAGTGGAGCATGGGCAGTATAAGAATGGACAGGGTGTCAATGTGGGACAGTGGGATGACATTCAGGGAGGTATCTTTCCTGGCGGGGGTCTTGGCATCTTACTCTGTCTTCTTCCTGGATCTCAGGGCCCGCTTGCGGGGTGGTTCTCCTTCAGCAGGGGGTGGGGTGCTGGTGGCCTGTTGGTCCTGTGGCGGGGCCTCCTGTCCACTAGCGCCGGCAGAGGTGGTAGGCAGTTCTTGGTCCATGCTAGTGTCAGGGGCCCTTTGTCCTGCCACAGTGTCCCACAATGTGGTGACTACCTGATTCAGAGCCCCTACAATGGTGGCCAGGGCGGAACTGATGTTTCGTAGTTCCTCCCTGAACCCCAAATACTGTTCCTCCTGCAGAAGCTGGATCTCCTGAAACCTGGCCAGGACCGTCGCCATCGTCTCCTGGGAGTGGTGGTAGGCTCCCATGATGGAGGAGAGGGCCTCGTGGAGAGTGGGTTCCCTGGGCCTGTGCCCCCCCTGCCGCACAGCAGCCCTCCCAGTTCCCCTGTTTCCCTGGGCCTCTGTCCCCTGGACCGTGTGCCCACTACCACTGCCCCCAGGTCCCTGTTGTTGTTGGGGTGGTGGGTTAACCTGGGTGCCCTGTAGTGGTGGACACACCGCTGATTGACGTGTCCTGGGGACAGAGGGATGGGCCCGCTGGGTGGGTACTGTGCTGGTGTTCCCAGAGGGGGGAAGGTCTGCTATGGGCTGTGGCTGTGTGAGGGGAACCGACTGTCCCGAGGTCCCCGATGGGCCGGGCTGGTCATCTAGATCCAGGTCGACAGAGGTGCTGTCCTCACTGTGGGCCTCTTCTGGGGGTGGAGTGGACATTTGTGGACCCTCCTGCGCGGTGACGTGGCGTTCGGGTCCTGCAGGGGTATAAAAGTATGGTTATTGCATTTGTGTGTGCCATAGCGTGTAATGGGTGGGTGCCCTTGTACCCCAGTGCTGGCATTCCCGTGTAGGGGCTTTTGTGACGGTGATTTGGTGGGGGATGGGTATGTGCAGTGGGCATGCTTTGTTGATGGGTGTCCATGCTTTGTGGTCGCATGCAGGGATTGGTGTTGGGATGGGTGGGCTGTGATGGTGAGACATTTGCAAGGAGCAGGATGTGATGGGGGTGAGGGTGAGGGTGGGGGTATGAGTTGGTATGCTGGTGGGATAGGGGGGATGAAGTAGTGATGATTTGACTTACCAGAGTCCATTCCTCCAGATACTCCTGCGAGGCCCTCAGGATGCAGGATCGCCAAGACTTGCTCCTCCCATGTTGTAAATTCTGGGGGAGGGGGTGGGGGTCCGCCGCCAGTCCGCTGCACCGCGATGTTGTGCCTGGATACCATTGAACGCACCTTCCCCCGTAGGTCGTTCCACCGCTTCCTGATGTTGTCCCTATTTCTTGGGTGCTGTCCCACAGCGTTGACCCTATCGACTATTCTGCTCCATAGCTCCATCTTCCTGGCAATGGTGGTGTGCTGCACCTGTGTCCCGAAGAGCTGGGGCTCTACCCGTACAATTTCCTCCACCATGACCCTGAGTTCATCCTCAGAGAACCTGGGGTGTCTTTGCGGTGCCATGGGGTGGTGTGGATGACGTGTGGGGTGGATTGTGTGGTGATGTGTATTGGTGTGTTGTGTGAAGTGCGTGGAAATATTGCTGGGTGAAAGTAAAATGCACGTCTGGGTGCTCAGTTCTCTTTTTCTCAGTGCGTGGTCCCGATTCTGTAGCAGTGGGGATTTGTGGGTGATGTGGGTGTGTGTTTTATATTGTATTCGGTGTGTGGGAGTGGTGTGTGTATGTGTATCAGGTGTGTGTATTTGTAATTGTCCAATGTGGCTGTGTTTTATAATTGTGTGTGTATATTGAGCGCGGCGGTGTGTACCGCCAATGGAATACCGCGGTTGAAAGACCGCCGCGTGGATTCGTGTGTCGTGATAGTGTGGTCGTATTTCTGTTGGCGTGACGGTGGAGGTTTGGTCATCGCCAGTTTCTCGCTGGCCTTTGGTGTGGCGGACTTTTGTGGATGTCTGTATTTTGGCAGTTTGCCTGTTGTGGGTCAGAATGACCGTGGCGGTTTACCACGGCCGCGGCGGTATGTTGGCGGTCTTCTGACTGCGGAAAGCGGCTTTTACCGCCAAGGTTGGAATGACCACCATAGTGTCATCTGCAATAGACATCATTCAGAATGACATGCCCCTTTTACACCGTGGACAAAGTCAACTGGTATCCAACATACAGTTAGGTTGGACACTACAGATTCTGAAAAATGGCCGCATTCCATCAAAATATATTAAGAGTAGTGACTTGTTTGCTGCCTTTAATGTATCCAGGGAACAATAGACAATGGCTAAAAGGGAAGTGAGTTTCACCATGCTTCATATAGAAAAGATAGAAAAGTTGCCTTTCACGGTTGCAGAAAGTCCATCAACAGTATGGCTCGTACATGGCATTATTAATCTGCTTATTTCCACCTTTTGTTTTTCGAAATGCTTGAAACATCTTGCTGTGGGCAGATAAGAGAGGCTAGGTGATAGCTATATTAAAGAAGAGTGGGAGTTGCCCATTGAATATAAATGTATGAATGGCGAAACAGAAGTCTTTCTCAGCGAAAGTAAATTTGAGACTCCTGTTAGTCATTCAGTGATCTGCAAACAGGTGTCCTTTCACGGCCTTTGCAATGCAGGGGTCGTAAACTTGGCCTGTTTTCTTAAGGGTACTCCTGTCCCTTTGATTTTTCCAGCATTTCATTTAATTTCGAATGGAAGTTATGTGGTCCTGAACAAACAAAGCTGTTGCGGGATGAGACCAGGAATTGCCTACGCAATTTCAGTCTCTAAGATTGTAACTTGTTGCTGCATGTTTTATTTCCCCCGCACACAGGAGATACAGTAGCAGAAATGTGGCCTCACATTGATTCTACTAATGTAAATTATGACAAGCTGAGCAGACTAAAGGCGCTACTGTTCCAGAAGCAAGTTAACATGGGCTAGAGAGACATATGCTCTCCAGATAGCAAGATCATCAGCCGAGACACAATCCCTATTAAATATCAACTTCCCCAAGCACTTTGGAGAGCTGGTATCCAGAATATTCAATGCTTTGAGTACTACAGAGCTTGTGTACTTCGGGTCTGGATTTGTGTCCATCTTCCAGACTGCCTTTGGAGTCATTCCTTCAGCCATCCATTCACTCTTTTCAAGTGTGTTTGGTGGCTTTCCTGTGACTTTGGCATTGATCAGCAGGGTCCTGCTGCTGCTGTTCCTGATACGCAGTGGTTGTGCCTTTCCAGCTAAGCGGAGTGATGGAGCTACTACCCCCAGCCCAATTGTGCCGTGATCGCATGGTACAGTATGTTGGTGCTCCATTCCTGGAAGAATTGGAGCATGATTGGTCACTGGCATTCTGACCAGTCTTATGGTGTGTGCAACCAGTTTTTCATTGCTCCTGGTGCCTCTTCAAACATCTACCTTGGGTGTGCCTTGCTTTTCCACTAGTGCCTCCTGTGGACCAAGAACTGCTGATGTTCCTGATGAGGGTTCATTCACTGTCGTGCCCAATGAGACTGAGGCTGATTCGCAAGGCCACTTACGAGCTGCTCTTGGTGGACTATCTGGCTCCTTTAGGGACTTTTGATGGTGCTGTCCTCCAGGTGATCCTGCGCCTGAGGCCGCTGCGCATTACTGCTTCATGGATCCGTCCGCCGATCCTGTAATCAATTTGACATCTGACGATGTGGTCCTTTTCCTGGATGCCCTTCCTTTCAATGGCTTCGAATACATTCTTCAAGATCATTACTACTGTTAGATGAATTGGCCATTGGCTTATTCTAAAGTTTCAAAGTTTTGCCAACATTGCCTTAAACTTTGGTCTGCTGTACTTGTCATTGTCAACATTTAGTTTCTTTGTAAGTTTTAGCTATCTATTTTTAACAAGTTTTTTAAATTAGATTTTAATTGTATTCTACTGTGGTCTTAGCTTGTTTTATTCCAGAGCATTTTAGCTTGAGTTCATGCACCTTCTCTGGCATCATCATTATGGCGTCATACTTGTTGCGGCAATGAGGAGAGTGTAGTGGAGCCTATCTAGTTTCAATGGGACTCAGGAGTTTAGCATAGCCTTGTGGCGTGCAGGTCTGTGCCCCTGTCACCTAGTGACTTTTAACCTACTTAGGCTGCTCTGTTTTAGCACATTTATTTAATTATTTCTTCCAAGATGGCTGCTATGTTTATAGTTAGGAAGATGTTTTGATTTCACATGATCAGTGCCTCTCTGTGAAGGCGTCACTATCAACGTCAACGACTCATGATATTCGTAGGTATTCACATCATATCCCTTTCGCACTTACATGTGACAGGAACACAATGTACTGTTTGAGAGAATTGTTTATGTAATTGCCGCCCCAAGCATGCCTTCTTATCTATTGTTTGGGAACATACCTGTGTCAGGGGTCCTACAAGATCTGTATAAGTACATCTCACGTAGACAAGGTTATCAGAGGGAATCCTACCAGATGCCATCCACAAAATCTTTGCTACACGTTGCCTTGATGCAGACCCAGCCTTCGTGTCCCCACTGAGTCCGATCTAGAGACCTCATTCCAAGGTAACGAGGGTTGGAGGGCTCTTCTCATGGACATAGTACTGGCAGATTAGGTTTAACATACCTAGCTCCCTTTCGGGTAGAGATTAGAGTCTCCATTCTAGGGTATTAGGGGTCTTTATATTCACAACTCTAATTTTTACAATTCTGTTTCTTGCATTGTTCATTATCCTCATCATTGCAGACCATGCATTTTACAGTAGATTGCAGTCTTGTTAATAAAACCTATTGAAAACTTTATTGCATCTCCTTCATTGCCTGTGTGCAACTGATGCTTGTTGCTTATGTGAGAAAAGGATAATCTGTGTTTAACCACGACTCCCCTGGGATTTCACACTCTTGAGTCCAATGCTAAAGGCTGCCAGAAATCACCTTTCACTATTGGGTTTTGGTGAGGTACTGCTTGTGAGTTGGGAGGGTTCGGCCAGCAGTTGCGACTTGTTGTAGGATTGGCCTAGTCGCCTACAAACAAAACTGCTGTCATCCCTAAGTCAGCGGTTTTGCCTAGAGCAAGAATCCAACTACAACACTACTTTAATTTATGCATGTACATATTGCTCCCCTGCATATTCACCAAGGTTGATCTCTTCTGGGTTTTATACTTGTATATGGCTAACCTTTTAAGTGTATTATGTGCAACCATTTTATCCCGCAGTTCTTGTAGTAGTATTTCTGGACCCGTGTTATTTTTGTATACTTGCATCTTATACTTTTAAATCTATTTTAATGATTTTAAGTAATTATACAGTAAAGATTAATATATATGTGTATATATATATATATATATATATATATATATATATATATATATAGAGAGAGAGAGAGAGAGATAGATATAGATATAACCAGCTCTGCTCTGGGTATGATGGGTGAACAGGCCCCCCTGAGATGCTGATGTTGCCATCAAACCACAGGACACAGACCGCCAGGGACGCCACTCATTTCCCATTGGGACACATGCAGGTAAGTCACTCCATCGATATACAGCAATACCCCAATCCCCCTTTTCACTCCAGCATCTGTAATCACACGCACCATGCCTTAAGATAGGGGCGTCAAGATTTCCACACTCCTATTGCCTGTATAGGAATGTATCTTGTACTCCCTCCTGTACTTCTATTATATCCATGAAAATACACTTGAAAAACAATGTCTAGCAAAAGGAACGTAGGTTGAACAATTGAAATTGTTATAAGGTCACAGGCGCATGGGGGTGGCAAAGGAACAAAACAGCATGAATAAAGGATGAATTATCAAGGTTCATTGGGAAGGTGTATGATGGTGTTTGCGAGGCAAGTCTCCATAGGAAAAAAGAGGCACAGTGCACTAACCTAAGGCAGAGAAAACAAAGTATGCTGTACAGAAACAAATATAGACAAAAGGGCAATCCAGGAAATACCCTTGAGTTGCAGTATTCAGTTGAGATGGGACAGGTAGTCTTGTAGTGCTAGGGGACTCCATTGGGGTCAAAGGTACAGGAGGAAACCCCATAAGTGGGGCAATCCGGAGCAGGCGTGAGGGAGAACCTTCTCCCCAGAAGAAATCTGTAAACCAGAGAAAGCAGAGGAAGGCTGAGGAAAGCTTAAATCAGCCACGTTGGAAGATGGCAGCATATCACGAGATCACAGCCTCCGGTGAGCTCACAGACGATAGGTCATTCGTAGAAACAGAGGGAGAACACCAGTGGATAACCAGGAAGTAACTATCACTCTCCCTCGAGCCCGCCGCCCAAAATGCAGTGCACACGTGGCCCACCATTGCCACACATTATCAGGCACCCCGCAGGCGAAACACAAGAACCAGACACACACATGCGAACCACATGAAGAGGAGCGGTGGGTGTGCCTGGGAGACCCACATAGTGCACGGCAACAAGGAAGGTGAGAGTTAGAGCAACCAATGGTATTTCCTGATGCTATGTTCAGGCCTACACACCATGCACGCATCACAGTCTACAATAGTACCTCCACCCAAAGGCCGACTGACAGGATGGGCTTGGAAAGCTTGCAGGCTTAAAGAGACGTACAAGCCAAGGTGAATGTACTTGGCCAGAAGGCTCCCAAGTATGTTCCTTAGGAGGATAACCCTTCTACTCAACCAGGTAAAACAGTTTCCCCCGGTGCCTATGTGAGTCAACAATATGGTTCACCACATATTCCCCATGGCTACCCACAGGCAAAGCAGGAAGAAAGGGAAGGGGGAGTGAGGACGGGATAAAGAGTTCAAGGAGGGAGGTATGGATTACCAGATGGACCTGATACTCAACCAGTAATTCAAGCTTCATGGCTACAGGATTTATTATCCTTATTATTGTAAAAGGACACACATAGCATGGTTGCAGTTTCTGTGGCCCACCTAAGCATAGATTATTTGAAGCAAACCAGAACTTATCTCCTGGTGCATGACACGGGCGGGACATTGATGTATGTCTGCCTGCTTTTTCATCTTTTCTTTAGCTTTCTTTAGGGTGTTTTTCCAGATGTCTTGTGGAGACCCACAAATAGAATCAACCGCTGGACCCTGTATTCTGGTTGAAAAGGTATTGTTCATGGACAGTAAAATGGGGACATGCCCAAAGCAAACTGGGAGTTGTTGTTATACACAAACTCGGCCAGGAGCAGATCTTTAACCCAAACTACTTGTCACTGTTGCCAAAAGGCAACATAGGTATAGTTCCATGGACTGGTTGGTGCGTTCCATTTGTCCATCGGTCTGTGGATGATAGGACGATGACAAATGGGGATCCATGTGCAGAGCTGTGCAGGCCTCATGCCAAAACCTGGACACAAATTGGGGCCCATGGTCCGAAAGGATAATCATGGGTATGCCATGGGTTCGAATAACATGCTGAGGGCAATTTATGAAAGGAAACAAAATGGGCCATTTTGGCAAACAGATTGACTACTACAAAAATAGTTGTTTGCCCTGTATCTCCAGGGAGATCTGTAATAAAATCCTTATTGATGGCATTCCATGAATAGGAGGACATCTCAAGTGGCTGTAACAATCCTGCTGGAGGAACATGGGAGGACTTCTTGACTGTACATACAGGACAAGTCATTACATAGGTCTACACATCTCGCGTCAGAGAATCCCACCAAAACCATTAGGTACATAACCCTCTGGTCTTATTCACCCCTGGGTGACTTGTTAGGGATGAAGAATGACACCATTGTAAAACCTGGGATGGTCTCTGGGTATATACAGTTTCTCACTGTAATAGAGAAGCCCCTCTTTGAACACACACAAAGGATTGAATGACCTATTCTTGTATTCTGTTTTACAAAATGACTCCTTCAGTTCAGCAAGAAACTCCTCTTTAGTGCAACAACCAATCCCTCTATCCCTAGACTCATAGGAACTGCCTCCGAGGCTACTTTCCTCTTAGGTGAAGAGACAAAGATACAGGGTAAGGCATTGTCTTTAGGTTGCTTAACCGCTGGTTGGTAGGTTATAATGAAATCCATTAAAAAAATAAACCCAAGACATCAGCCGTTATGTTAGAGCTCGAGCAGAGCAAAACAAATGTAGATTCTTGTGGTCAGAGTGTATGGTGCTAGGGTGTCGGGCCCCCACAAATAATGCTGCCACTCCTGAAAGGCAGGTATGATGTCTGGTAATTCCCTTTCAGCAATAGTGTAGTTCTGCTCTGCTGGTAGTAGTGTCTTTGAAAAGAAGGTTATGACCTGTGGCCCCATGATGTGATTACAACACTGCGAAGTCGCTGCATCGCGTCTTGTCCTGCTGGATTCATTGACCACACACTTCGGCCAGATCGTAAGGAACGAATGTCCCCCACCGATGGGCAACCTAATGGGTCCTTCAGATAGTGGAACGAGGTTACATCCTTCCTTTCCTTCATACCTTAGCCCTCATCCCACCCCACCTTCCTCTTTCACTCAAGACCACCCCCTAGCCATCCTAGAGCACGAGGTGGCAGCGCTTGTACAGAAGGAGCAGTAGCTATAGTGAAGGAATTTGAAAGCCAAGGATGCTATTTCCTTGTGCCCAAGAAACCGTGATCTTTGTCTGAACCTGGACCTCAGAGAGTTGAACGTCTTCCTCAAAAAGCAGAAGTTTAAGATGCTTATCCTAGCCCAAGTGTAGTTGGCGTTGGAGGCTGGAGACTGGATGCTGTCACTCAACTTCCAGGGAGCATATTCCTACATCCCAATACTGTGTTCACATCAGAGGTATTTGCTTTTCGTAGTAACTGCTACGTAAATCTAGTTTGCAGTACTCCCCTTTTGTTAAACATCAGCACCTCTAGTCTTCACCAAGTAGATGGCAGTGGTTGCAACCCATCTCAGATGGTCGAGCATCCCAATTTGTCCATATCTGGCTTGCTGACTGATCAAAGCATGATTGTCAGTAGTAGTGGTGTGTTATTTGCAGTCAACAGTGTCCCTCCTGTTTGACCTGAGCTTTTCCATCAGTTAGCCCATATCTCACCTAAGGTCGTCCCAGCTATCCCTGTTTGTAGGGTCTGTGCTGAACGCCACACTTCTCCACGCCTTTTCCCCCACCTCAAAGAATTGCCTGCTTAAAGGAATTGGCCCAGTCCTCCAACAGACAAATTCCAGTCCTGATGGGCCTACAATTCCCAATTCTGCTTGCTTCCTGCATTCCCTTCATGAGCATGCAGGTTGGCACACAAGTGTCCTCCAGTAGTGCCTCCACGTGCAGTGGCTATAGTACAGGAAGGAGTACCTTTTGCACCTTGTGGTGCTCTTCCATAGTGCTGCGGCTAAAGTGTTTTGGTGGGGAAAAGGGCAAACCCAAGTTGTGGGATGGCCTTCTCTCCCCCCTCCAGCCGTTTCTACAAAAGTTACTGATGCTTCCACCTCAAGGTGGAAGGATCAGCTGACCAATCTGGAGATCTGAGGCCTCTGGTTCTCTGAAGAACAGGTTCATCACAACCTGTTGGAAAGGAGTGTGATTTGGTTAGTGCTCACAGCTTTACTCCTTCCATCCAAGGTCGGCCTTTCCAGATCTTGACAGGCAACACAACAGTGATGTGGTACATGAACTATCAAGGGTGGGTAGAGTCTCACCTCTTCTGTGTGGAAGTTTTGAGGCTATCATCTTGGGTACACTGGCAAGGGATCTGGCTCACCGCCAATCACTTAAGGAGCTCTCAGTGTCCTTCTTTCTGTGTGTCACACCTGTTTAAAATCAACTAATTCTGGATGATTGAGCAGCTTCATTGTATGGTGTGCAAACAAGAACATAGACACTTTGCAGGGCCTTTTCAGGGTGGAGCGTCCTCTGTTAAAAAATAAAATAAAAAACCTGCTATGCCTTGGCCAATAAGGAACCTCCATAAGGAATCCGGGCTCATTCTACGATGGCTGAAGTCACCACTATTGAGCTTGCAGCTAGAGTTTTAATTGCAGCAATAGGCAAAGCAGCTACTTTTTTTTTTTTAACATGTTTTTATTGATTTTTCAAAACGAAAGCCATACATTTTCTGGCATACAAAGTCATTGATAGCAATTTGTCATTGGTTACAGTCTGTCGTCTGGCTCTCCCATATTGAGGTCAATATATATAACAAACTTCTAAGAACTTGTGTGCACTTCCCGGTCCGCTAACTCTACCCATCACTACCGAGGTTGCCGCCACGTAGGGCGAAGCGTTCAGTTGCAATGTGGTTCTATTTCCACTGGTGACAGGGACCCTCGTGTCCACACGGGTGAGGATGGGGGGCAGAGGAAACAGGGGGGGGGACAAGGTGGAGGGATATGACACAATAGATCTTAGCGCTGGTGTCTATTGGTTGAGTATGCAGGCCTTTTGGTGCTGTGGCATGCATGCATGGGGGGGGCTGCTAAGCTATCAGTGTTGGCGAGGCATTGATGATGGATATGTATGTGTCCCCAAGTGTAGTATTGCCTTTCTGCCGGGGGCAGGGCCCGCGGCCTTCCAGGTGGATGCAGCTGTATGTGATTCAGGGGGGTCTTTCATAATTTTTGGCTTCTAGCCTAGACACTAAGACGCCCCAGGCCTCGCAGCCCGCCTGTCGCAGTCCCCTACGAGCTAAATATGTTAATACCTGATGCTCAGCTAGAGCCCAACGTAGCGTGAGAGCAAGCCAGACTTTTAAATCAGGCGCGTTGCGAGCCTTCCAGTTCATTGCTATCAATCTTTTGTACATTACATACGCTAGATCTACAAACCTGTGCAAGTGTTTATTTCTTTTCGTCCTTGTCCTTAATCTGAGTAGACAGGATTTGGGATTCGTGTCCAGGTTGAGCCCCGTGATTTCCGCTAAGGCTGTGACCACCCCTTCCCATTCCCCCCGTAACCGCGGGCACTCCCAGACCATGTGATAGAACTGTGCTGCTGGTGTTTTACATCTGGGACAGGCTGGGTCCGACCCGGGGAACATGCGTTTAATCCTGGCCGGCACCAGGTATGTCTGATGTAGATAATTGAACTGTGTATATCGGAATCTGGGGTTTCTTGAGACCTCACGTGTGTGGCACAGAGCTTTTGGCCAATCTGTCCCTGAGATCGGAATGGGCAATACGATGTTCCACCTCTCCCTAGCTTTCTGCAGGTTATCTTCCGGGGGTCTGTTCAGAAGTTTATAAAGGTTTGAGACTGCTTTTCCTTGGGGGTCCCAGTTCAGCATGTGGTGCAGGGTGACTGAGATATCAGGCTCTACGTCGCCAGATGCCACGTTTTCCTGATTGCATGGCATATCGCGTGATATGCCAAGAATTGCCCCGCATTGATCTCTGTAAGGGCCTGTATAGCTTCGAAGGTCATTAATTTCCCTTCCTCGAAGCAGTCTCCTACTGCACTTATACCCGCGTCTAACCAAGTTGTAGGTGAATATGAGCCGGCTTCCACCCACCCGGGGAGCCGATCCAGCGGGAGGAGTGGTGAGTAGGGTAATTTTTTAACTCCCTTTTGGATATACTTCTTCCAATATGTGTGTGCCACTATCATCAACGGGTTTGTGCATGTGCTTTTAGTCTGCTTATCCAACAACCAAACTAGTATGGGAGCGCCTTGGAGTCGGGATTGCAACCATATAGTTTCTGCCGAGCTAGGTCTATGGAGCCAATTTAAGATCCACTGCAGCTGTGCGGCCGCAGAATAGAGCTCAAAGTTTGGGGCGCCCAGTCCACCCATTGCTACCGGATGATGCAGCGTGGTAAGTGCCACCCGCCTTCTGCCCTCGCCCCACACCAGTTGTAGCAGGATGGAGTTCAAGCTGACGAAAAAAACTTTTAGGGATAATGATTGGTAGGGCCGCAAAATAATACAACAGTCTAGGTAATATCAGCATGTTTGCTATGGCTACTTTACCCAGTGGTGAGAGTGGTGATTTATTCCAGAAGCGTATTGAACTCTTAACAGAGGACACCGCTTTCCCCAGATTTCCATCCCTTAGATCTTCCGCCCTGTGGTATACGTTGATCCCTAGGTATTTAAATGTGTCGAAGCATCATTTTAGGTGGCCTGGTGGGGCACTTTCTTGCCTCGCAGGAGGCCATCTGGTTAGTGGGAATATGCAGGATTTCCCCCAATTAACTATTAGACCAGATACCCTTCCGAACTCAGGCAAAGCAGCTACTTAATGAGTCTCTGCACACATTCGCCAAGCCCTTCTGTCTTAATTCTGAGTTGCTTAGAGACTATCATTTTGCCCAGTCCGCCTTGCAGGATTTCCTGGTGTAACCTATCATCATCCCTCCTCCAGGTTGTAATGGCTATGGGACCTATTGTACGAGTGAGGAATCTACAGGTAGAAGCGTTCAACAGAAGGTAAAGTTGTCTGTGGTAGTGATCTTTCTGATTAGTACTCCATCTCCCTGCAGATAGCTTACCTGTAGAATAATCTCAGTAGTGAGAATGCATCTGGAAACTTCATGAGGTCTCGTGGCTCGGGGGGACTTTTTCGAGGAGGAGCGGCTTGTGGCGCTCCGGGCCCGGCACTGGATGGAGGGATGTGCGCGGCGTGTGGGTCTGCGGCGTCTCATGCCACGAACAGATGTACACTGGGTAAGTGACATTTTCCATATATGTGGATATATATATATATTTGTTCGATGGCAATCGATTCCGACATCTAGTGTTGGGCCTGGAGTGTTACAAGTTGTTTTTCTTCTGGGAAGTCTTTTAGAGTCACGGGGTTGAGTGACTCCTCCTGTTGGTTCCACTGCGCATGGTTATCGACTCCTTTGTTAGATTGTTTTCTCTCCGCCGTCGGGTTTGGACGTGTTTCCTCTCGCACCGAGAATTCGATTTGGAAAACTTTAGAAAACCTTTCCTTTTGTCGGTATTGTATCGATTGCGTCCTTCATCTAGCATCGAACCAGTAGTACTGTCGGAAAACCACTTTGTTCGCCCTTCGGGGCACGCGCTCCCAACTCGGGTCTAATCGGGCCGACTAAGTGGAGAGCCTGATGGATCAGACTCCATTCCGATTCTGTCCTTGGTGCCACACTAAATACCCATACACAGACCAGCATTTGGTTTGCAACCTCTGCCTTTCTCCAGACCATCTGGAGGAAAACTGCGAGGCCTGTCGATCGTTCCAATCGAAAAATAATCTTATAGACCAAAGAGCAAGAAGGCTGGAAATGACGTCGAAGAGCAGTGAACATCTCGACGTCACCAAAGAGGAACAGTCGCAAACAGCAGTCTCTATCCGAGACACAGAGTCTGAGCAGGAGTCCGAAAACGACAGACCCATCACAGCCGGCCAGCATGTGAGTATGTCTGCCCCTTCACCCCCACACAAGAAACATCAGAAGGCCTTGGGTGCACCACTGCCAGAAGGCCATGGTTTGGCCCGTAAAAAGACTGTCGGTGACCGACCTTTGGGTTTGGCACCGAAAAAGGCCACACTTCCGTCTACTTCGGAGTCGACAAAAAATATCAAGGACTCCATTTTGGACTCCAGAATAAAACAACAATTTTCGGAATAGAAAATTAGAAAAACAGTTTCGGGGCCGAGACCTTCCACAACATTTTCGATACCGAAAAAACATCAAACTTCGGAACCAAAAAAGACAGATTATACATAGGAAAAAGGACTTTCCAAAAAACTTTGAGAAAGCCATAAAACCTCTGAGGAGGAGTCGGATATTGACCCATTCTGCAAATTATGGATGAGGGGCAATCTATGATACACATCCATAAAGAGACAGGGAGAATTATTACAGCACCTCCTCTAAAGACAAAGAGAAAGCTGGCATTCAGTCTTCTTCTCCTCATTCTCCGCACCTACCTACCTCTCCTCACACCAGCCCTCCTCCAAAGCATTCTCCAACACATTCTTTTGGTTCTCAAGAAGGCATTGTTGATCCAGGGGACTTTTATGATCCTGATCCCATCCCAGATAACGACCCAGACACCTACCCATCTAAACAATCTCCACCTGAAGATACTACAGTATACAATCAGGTCATAGCTAGGGCTGCAGCCTATCATGGGATAACAATGCACACAGAACAATTAGAATAAGAGTTTTTGTTTAACACATTATCCTCAACACATTCTAGGTACCAGTGCCTCCCAATGCTACCAGGCATGGTAAAGCACACAGACCAAATGTTTAATGAGCCTGTGAAAGCAAGGATAATCACACCTAGAATAGAGAAGAATTATAAGCCTGCACCCTCTGACCCTGATTACATCACACATCAGGTGCCTCCCGATTCAGCAGTGGTTAGTGCTGCACGAAAGAGGGCAAATAGCCAGTCATCAGGAGATGCACCCCCTCCTGATAAGGAGAGCAGGAAATTTGACGCTTCAGGAAAGAGAGTTGCGTCCCAAGCAGCAATCAATGGAAGATAGCTAATTCCCAGGCACTACTAGCCCATTATGATAGAGCCCATTGGGATGAGATGCAGGATATCATACAGCATCTCCCAAAAGAGCACCAAAAGAGGGCACAACAGGTAGTAGAAGAAGGGCAAGCTATCAGTAACAACCAGATAAGGTCTGTCCTTGATGCAGCTGATACAGCTACAAGGAGCGTGAATACAACAATTACCATTCTAAGACATGCATGGCTGCGCTCCTCTGGTTTTAAACCAGAAATCCAACAGGCTGTGTTAAATATGCCTTTTGACAAGAAACATCTTTCTGGGCCAGAGGTGGACACTACAATAGAAAAATTGCTTAAAGACTCCGATACAGCCAAGGCAATGGGTGCTCTCTATACCACACCATATAGGGGGGTCATTTTGTAAGTCTCAGTTTCGAGTAGGTTTTGGACCACAATCCTCTGAGGCATCAACTTCACAAGCAAAATCAACTTATCAAACCAAGTACCAGCGAGGTGGGTTTAGAGGGACATATAGAGGAAAATACCCTAGGAATAGAGATAAATGCCAAACCTCTAAACAACCAGCAACACAACCAAAACAGTGACCTTCCCCACTCCCTTCCACTCTACACATCTCCTGTGGGGGGAAGACTACAACAGTTCCACACACATTGTCAAAATATCACCACAGACAACTGGGTGTTATCAATTATCCGCGATGGCTATTGCCTAGAATTGATAAACACTCCTCCAACTATTCCACCAAGGTATGACAAATTAACCCCAGAACATACACTTCTGTTACAACAAGAGGTTCAATCTCTACTACTCAAACAAGCAATAGAATTAGTTCCACAGTATCAACTAGGAACAGGAGTTTATTCACTATACTTTCTAATTCCCCAAAAAGATGGCACCCTCAGGCCAATATTAGACCTCAGGCCCCTAAATTTGTACATCCTATCAGAACATTTTCACATGGTAACTCTGCAAGATGTTTTCCCACTGCTACAAAAACAAGACTTTATGACAGCCCTAGACCTCAAAGATGCGTATTTCCACATACCCATCCATCCAGCTCACAGAAAATACCTCAGGTTTGTTATACAAGGAAAACACTACCAATTCAAAGTGTTACCTTTTGGCATAACAACAGCTCCAAGGTTGTTCACAAAGTGCTTAGCAGTAGTAGCAGCTTACCTAAGAAGACAACATATGCATATCTTTCCATATCTAGACGATTGGCTAATAAAATCAAGCAATCGTACACAATGCCAAAATCATACGTTACGTGATAGAAACTCTGCACACACTAGGTTTTTCTATAAACTAACATAAGTCACACCTTCAACCAGCACAAGTACAACCATATTTAGGTGCTATCCTAAATACTCAACTAGCTCTAGTGTAGCCAGATACACAAAGGATACAAGCTTTTCAAAATCTAATTCCACTTATACAACCAAATCAACAATGTACGATTTGTCATGAAAATCCTGGGAATGATGGCATCTTGCATTGCAATAGTCCCACATGTAAGATTAAACATGAGGCCCTTACAACAGTGCCTTGCACAACAATGGTCACAGGCACACAGTCAACTTCAAGATCTAGTGTTGGTAGACCACCAGACACATATGCCCCTTCGGTGGTGAATCGCAGCAACTTAATCAAGGAGCAGTCATTTCAAGACCCTGTGCCTCAGACCATAATTACAACAGATGCATCAATGATTGGTTGGGGAGCTCACCTAAACAATCACAATATTCAAGGGCAATAGGATGTCAAACAGAAACAGCTACACATAAACCATTTAGGGCAGGGGGCGGGCGAGAGGAGATGCAATTGTGGCTTTTTTTAACCAGAAAAACTACAATGAGGTGGGGGGCATTGGTGGCCGGTGGGCTGCATTTGGAAACATAGGAGAAAAATGCCTTTGAGGTCTCGGAGGACACTCTGTATCACATTGTGCCCCACGGGTGACAGTGAGGTCAGTTCTTTTTTCCGGCTCCTAATGTTAGGATCCTGGAGCAGAGTGCTCCTATTTTTTGGCTTTTTGTCAAAAAAGTTTCTTCAAAAACTCAATTATTCGACTTCAGTCAACATCTTTCAGTACATACTGTACAGAAGGTTACTTTTTTGACAGAAAAATGTATCTTTTTCTGTTAGGCCATGCCTGCACTGTTTCTGAAGTGTCCTTGTGGGAAAAAGAAGGCTTAGACAGATCCTCATTCTGTCTGTGTTGCCTGTCTTCCTGAGACTCATCTGCCTAAAAAAGGCCACCATTGTCAGAGGCTGTGGAGGAGAACTTTAAATGACATTAAAAAAAATCAATCTCATTAGGCTGCCGGAGGGCGGAAAAACAGCTTCAAGTGGCCTTGGAGGGTCCCCATCTACCTCCAAGAAGCCCTCCTCTCACCCTAAGAAGGCACCCAGAGGAAGATCCCCAGAGAGACAGAAAAAAACAGAAATCCTGGTCGAAATTGAGAGGAAGGACATCAAGGTCAGGGCAGATACTGGTCTGTTTGTTGTTGACGTTAAGAATACAGCCTAAAAGGTGCCTCTCGAAGTCAAGCCAATCCTCGCCGGTAAGACCTCCGTCGGCATCATAGCAACATCATCACCCGAGGTTAAGACATCCATCACCGTCAAGGCATCGCTCGTCTATGTCAAGACATGCATTGCTGGCAAAGTCCTTGTCAAGCAAGAGACGCCAAGAGACTGCGTGACGTCAAGGCACCCTTCTGCATCAAAGTTACTATCAACATCAGAATAGGCTAGCCTTTTTAAGTCAAGGCACACGCTGCTGATATGATCAACATCAACATCAAGACCTGTAGCCTCACAGCCGCATATTTCACGTTGACCATTGTCGACGCCAAAACAACCTTCGATGTCAAACTCAGAGAAGAGCCATTCACCATCACACAGCTCACAGTCACAGTCGCCGGCTCAAACAATACCCTCATATCCAGGAAGTCATTCTGTGTCAACTGATGTTTATATTTTGTCAGTGTATCCACTGAATATCGCATCTCATGCACAGTCTGCACCACATGAGACCCCATTGAACATCTCTCCACAATGGTTGGACAGTCTCAACAAACAGCAGATACAACAGAGTCTGGGATCAGACTATTGACAGACATACTCTCCTTCAAGACCTACTCCACGATCACCATTGCGGAAGCCAACAATGCCACCTGTGTCTTCTCTGGCTTCTACTTCTCCCCAGGAGAGTAATATTCCTGCAACTAGATCACTAAGGAGATCCTCGACACCTCTAAGGCATATGTTGAGGTCGAGCACAAGGAGCCAATCCACTTCAAGGTACCACTGGTTGCACTGATCCCGGTCGTGACATCAACAACGTAGGTCTCCCACCTGCTCTACATGTTCTACGTCTTCAGTGAGAGAGTATTTGCATACACTGGCAGACCCTCCACCGGCAAGAGTATCTCCAGTAGATGACCTAACAACTTTTAATTACGTGTTGATTCAAGGCGCATCCAAGCTAAACGTAGACATTCCTGCTCCTCCAACATCAGTCATCTTTGAGAACTTGCACCATCGTTCAGCTTCAAAACCACTGCTTCCTCTGGTCCCAGGCCTTCCCCAGCCAGCTATGTACCTTTCACTCACCCCAGAAGCTCTGTGAGCGGCTTCTTTGCCGATCCTTCAAAAGTAAAAGGCACCTGATCAGGATCCATTATTTTTTAAGTCTGACCTACTACCAGACTCGATTATTATAGCTGCAGCAAAAAAGACACTCTGGCTGCCTCATCTTCTGTGCCCCTAGATAAGGACAGCAAGCAGATGGATGCTTTTGGAAAGATGTGTGGTACGTCTCCTTCTGTCACGAAGGTGGCTAGCGCATCTACCTTGTTGGGGAGATACAACAGATTTCTCTGGACTCTTTCTCACTCACAGAAGGATTGCCTAAGGAAGAAAGGCAAGGCTTCCAGGAGAACCTACAAAAAAGGGGGTCTGGCCTCCAACCAGGCTATCACTGTGGTGGCCGATGCCTCTGATCTGGCTGGTTATGGGTACTCTCATTGAATCCACGCCAAAATGTCCTCCTGGCTTTGCCTTATAAGCCTCAAACCAGAGGCACAGCAGTGGATTCTAAACCTGCTGTTCACTGGAAGCTCACTCTTTGGATCTCACCAGATGACAGAATGGCCAAAATGAAAGCAGAGCTTCATGCACTCAAAGCCTCCTCCCTAGAAAAGTGCAGAGATTTCCATCAGAGATACAGGCCATATGACCAACCTTTTCAACAGAGGGTTCACACCCCTCATTGGGCTCTGCAACAACACCAGTAATCCTGGTCTCTATCACCCTTGCAGACCGGCTATAGGTAGAGGAGTTAACTGTCAGCCACCAGCTTCCTCCAAGATTTCAGCCAAACAATGAGCCCTTGCTTCCCCCTTTTCTGCTGCCCACTCCAGTGGGGGTGGAGGGGGTGGAGTCTCCCCAAACATCTCAACAAGTGACCCTCCATCACAACTGACCACTGGATCTTGAAAATTGTACAAAATGGTTACTCACTGTGATTTAAGTCTCCTCCGCCCGCCGTACCACCTACAAGAACATCATGTCCTCAGTGAGCCCTCCTTCAGGACAAAGTCGCCAGTCTGCTGCAAAAAGAGGCCATAGAAGAGGCCCCATGCTCCCAAAGGGGGCTAGGAATATACTCTCAGTATTTACTAGTGAGGAAAAAAGGCCCAAACTAAGACTTCAGACCCATTCTGGACTTACAACTACTAAATAAGTTCATACGCAAAGAGAAATTCAGAATGCTGTCCCTTCACCAGTTTTACCCCAACTCCATCTGGGGCACTAGATATGTTCCATCGATCTCCTGGATGCGTATTTCCACATTCTGGTCACACCAGAACACCGGAAGTTTCTGCGCTTCACAGTGGCATCCCAACATTACCAGTACAAAGTACTACTGTTTGGCCTAAAATATGCACCTCGAACATTCTCAGAGTTTATGGCCGTAGAAGCAGCATCTTTGCAGAGGAAAATAATGTTCTTTTCTACATACTTAGATGATTGGCTGATAAAAAGCTCCTCAGAGTCCCAAACGGAACGTCATTTCCAAATATCCGTCAACACATTACAAAGCTTAAGTCTCCAGATCACGCTTGTAAAATCCATACACACGCCAACACAAAGGCTCCACTACCTTGGCATAAGGGCTACACGTGTGTGTCCTTTGGAGGAGAGATTATCCTCAATAAAACTGATGTGTCACAATCTCCAGCACACTCTGTATCCATTACTTAGGCAGGTTGCATCCCTTCTGGGATCAATGGCCTGTTAACTTTTCATCGTCCCTCATGCCAGGCTGCACATGAGACCTCTACAACAAAATCTGAAGGATCAGTGAAGTCAGTTTTCAGGCCACTGACTCTTTTGCGGGAGGCAAAGCAATCACTAACATGGTGTTCTCAGCATCACAATCTACTGGTAGCGGTCCACTTCCACCAGGACCCTCCCACATAGACTTTCCTCATGGATACCTCTCTCCAGGGGCGGGGTGCTCACATGGGCCCTCTACAAATGCAAGGCATGTGGCTGGATAAGGAGCAGCATTATCACTTAAACATGCTGGAGCTGTGAGTGGTCTATCTAGCCCTCAAGTCTTTCTACCCATTCATTCAGACCAACTCTCTCCTGGTCCAGTCAGACAACGCATCCAAAATACATTACTTAAAGAAACAAGGGGGAACTCAATCTCGTCCCCTGTCTCTGGAAGTGCAGGCCATCTGGGAGTGGCTAATAGACAGGGGGTCTGACTATTTTCGCAATTCACCTACCTTGGAGTCGAGAACAGTCAGACGGACTCTCTCAGCCGCAGATTTGCTGAAGCGCACAACTTGATTCCTCACAACGACCTCGTAGAAGACATGTCTTGAGAAAGGGATATCCACAAATCAACCTGTTTGCAGACGGCAACAACAAAAAATGCTGAGACTTCTCATCCAGGTTTCCCCGACCAGGGACAAGAGGGAATGCTTTTTTAATTAATTAGTCCAGGAAATTTCTTTTCTAATTTTCCCCGATCCCACTGATCCTGGCAGTGATCAGCAAACTGAATAGATCCAGGACCAGTATGATCCTCATAGCTCCAAAATGTCCCCTCCAATGGTACTTTCCAGATCTCCTTCACCTTTCTGAAAGACCACACAGGAGGCTTCCATGCAGACAAGATCTCCTGTTTAAGCTTGGAGGGCAGATGTTCCATTGCAACCTTCCCTCTCTGAGCTTGACAACATGGCTCATGAATTTCTCCAGTGTGGACATCTAGGCCTCTCACAGGAATGTACTGACATTCTTAAGGAGTCCAAAAGACCCTCTACCAGACGCTCTTGCAAGTTCACGTGGAAATTCTCTATGTGGTGTATCCAGAATGATCATTGTCCAAATCTGGGGCAGGAGGATGTCATCTTGCCTTATCTCCACCACATAGCAAGGTCTTGTCTGCAATTGCCCTCGATTAAGGTTCTTCTCACTGCTATCACTGTTTATAGAAATTCTTCCACTCGGGTGTCTTTCTTACAAATGCCTTTTTAAGAAGGGTTGAAGGTTTCTCCTCCTGTACATTCACCCTCTTCTCCATGGGAACTTAGGGCCATAAGTACCAACACTTTTTCCCATAGACACAGAATGGGTAAAAACCTTTACTACATCTGGCCCTTAATGTGGCCCTCTCAAAGCTCATGGGCCCGCCTCTCAAACAAGGCATCTTTGCAACACCTTACAAGGAAAACTGCTTTTAAGTTGCAATTACTTCAGCACGTGGAGTCAGTGAGATCCACACTCTGTGTGCTAAAGAACCTGGCACTGGGTTTCATGCTAACAGGGTGATCATGAGAACCCGTCTGAGCTTACTTCCTAAGGTGATTTCTGATTTTCATGTTAACCAGACTATTTCTCCTCCCACCTTCTTTCCTAACCCTTCCATGCCAGCAGAGAGTGTTGCACTCATTAGATCTCAAACAAGTCCTAAAATGTCATTTAGAAAAGACCAAAGACATCAGACCATCTATTTGTCAATTATGGTCCAATGAGAACAGGCATAGCATCCTCCAAGCAGACCATCTCTAGATGGATAGTCTCATGTATAGAACTTTCCTACCAGCTATCCAACAAACACTTACCTGCTAGACCTAAGGCCCACTCTGAGGAGTAAGGCGGCAACATCTGCTTTACTGAGAAATGTACCCATTTCTGAAATATGCAAGGCTGCTACATGGAGATCGGTACTTACTATCACCAGACATTACTGTTTAGACTCCGACTCTCAGGCAGATACTCAAGTAGCCTCTTTAAGAAATCTTTTCAGATAATTGTAACAGCTGCTTTTTATGTTCATAGATTTGTCTGCAGATGTGTGGTGTGGACTTGCCACTCTATTCAGTGCTTATGACTATTGATGAGGATCCCCTGGAAGAGAAGGCAAATTTGCTTACCTGTAAACCTGCAATCCTAGAGGAATCCTGATCAAAGTCCGAAGCAACCCTCCCTCCTCCACGGACAAATCTGTCATACAGCAGAGTATACATCCTTTGCAATGTTTTCTTCATGTCACCGTAGAAAAGATCTGACCTAGCTGTCACCTGTTTTTGCATGGATGGATGCAGGGGGTCCTCTGAGGCCTTGAAGGCACGTTCCAGTTTTCTCTGTTGTGTTTTTGGATGCGGCCTGTTGGCTGCCGGTGCCTTTCACTTCATTTTTCTGGTTACATAAGGCCTGTAGTTGCGCCTTTTCTCTCTTGTTTTTCTGCTTTACGGAAGTGTTAATGTGGGGTGATGATGTAGATGAAA
The DNA here is from genome assembly GCF_031143425.1 of Pleurodeles waltl. Classification (NCBI taxonomy): domain Eukaryota; kingdom Metazoa; phylum Chordata; class Amphibia; order Caudata; family Salamandridae; genus Pleurodeles; species Pleurodeles waltl. The sequence goes on from NC_090439.1 coordinate 209,490,401, forward strand.
ACTGTGTGTGTGTATATGCGTGTATATTTATTTATTTATATATATATATATATATATATATATATATATATATATATGTATAAAAAATGTACTACATACATTAATAAAGGTGTGTGTGTGTGTATATATATGTCATAACAATAAAATGCACACACACTCTTTAAACCTGTCTGACTAAGTATTTTTTACCCATGATTCTAATTATGTATTGTATGTGCATATGTGTGTGTATTCATGTGTGTGTGTGTGTATATATATACATATTTATATGTGTATGTATGTGTTTCTGTGCTTGGCATGTTCGTGGATCATTGCATGGCTCCTGGTTTTGGGTTGTTATACTAGATATCTATGAATTCCTGCTCTCATCTCATCACACTTATCTACTCATCACTCTTATGTCATGTCTCTATCAAACTATCCTCCATTCTCACTCTGACTCATCCCAAATCCCTTCTACCATTTTCATCTCCTAAATATCTCTGCCTAAGCTCTTCCCTCCACCTCCACATCTAACTCACCAAACCTCACTCTACCTCTGTGACCTCCCACACAACCCTACTAAATTCTCCTGCATTCATCTCACCCTGCTACCATGCTCTCCCTAACCCTTCCACATACTCTTCCCCCTCCGCCCCCTTTATTCATCCCAAGCCTTTGGGTTGAGTAAATGAAGGATATACTCCCAATTAACACTTCTGGATTTCTTTCCTCCTCCACCCCTCCATTACTCCAGTCAATCTAACTAACAAACTCTCATATCCACGGCTCAAATTAACTCATTATAATACTAAAACTGTACTCATTATTAAACGATACTAATCCATCACTAATTCTTGTTGGGTTCCGGAGTAGCGTGCTACTCATCGAAAAAGCGCTTTGACACCTCGTCAGGGGTAGTAAGCGCTATATAAATACGATTACAATACAATACAATACAATATGCTTAAGGCCATATTTATTGCTCTCTGTGATAGTACCTATCTACAGCATATAGAGAGGCATCCACCTCTGGGTGTACTTTTAACTGATCAAAAGCAGACTGTGCCTCTGGTATCCATAGAAAAGAGATCCCCTTCATAAGTAACTTAGTGAGTGGAGAAATGACATCAGAGTAACACATTATAAAACGCCTGTAAAAGTTAGCAAAACCTAACCAGAACTGCACGTCTTTTACACTGGTAGGAACTGGCCAATTCAATATAGCCTCAATTTTCCCTTTATCCATTTGCAGGTGATATCACACAACCCAGAAAATCAACTTGGGAAATGTAGATCATGCATTTTGTATTCTAGCAAAGAGGTTGTGATCACACAATTTCAGTAGGACTTTCATTAAGTGAGATTCATGATTATTGATGGGACATGAGAAAATCAAGAAATCATCAACAGAGATGATTACAAAGATGTCAATTAATTCTCAAAGCACTTAAAAAGAATTGGAAAACCACATGGGCATTACACAGGCCAAATGGCATCACACATTACTCATAAAGTTCATACTTAGCACGGAAAGCCATCTTTCACTCATTACCTTCATGGATCCAACAAGGTGATAGGCCCTGTAAAGGTCTAGCTTGGTAAAGACAGTAGCCAGACATAAATGATCAAGAAGCACAGGAATCAATGGCAGCAGGTATTTGTTCTTTGTGGTCATCTTCTGAGAGCCCTGTAATTGCTGCAGACACAGAGATCCTCACTCTTTTTTGGCATAAAGAAAAGAGGAGATGAGACAGGAGAGGATGAATGTCTGATAAACCCAGAGGACAGCATTTCATCCAGATATTCTTTCAAGTGATGTCTTTACAGTTCCGATAGGGGGTATATACTGCTCCATGGGCGCATCACTTCTGGTGCCAGGTTGATTCTGCAGTCAAAACTGAGATGTGGGGCAATTTAGTAGCCTTAGCTGTATCAAATACATTACAGAATAATCTGTATGGTTTTGGTACTAGGGGAGTCTCTAATGTGCTACTAACAGCACATGTGAGAGGAGAAGCCAAATTCATGGCTTCCCAATAGCAATTAGGTAAACAATGTTTCAAATCCAAAGTCACTGTTCCAGCAACCCAATAGATCCTGGTGATGTGTAATTGTAACCATGGCACCCCTAATATATAGCCCCAAAGGTATGAGTATCAATAAGCTAAAAACAGATGTTTTCAGAGTGACCATTGTCACAAATTTGGGTGATGGGTTCATATAATACATAATTAGACCAGACAACAGTTCCAACCCATCCACAGCCCGAACAGGCTCTGGTTCCTTTTTCTGCAGGCATGGGATACTGTAGGAAAGTACCATCTTACCTGGCATGTTACCCCCATTTTTACATGTATGTCAGTTTGTTTTTGCCTGTCTCACTGGGATCCTGCTAGCTAGAACTCCAGTGCTCATAGTTTGTGGCCTGAATGTGTATACCTGTGTAGTGCCTAACTGTGTCACTGAGGCTCTGCTAATCAGAACCTCAGTGCTCATGCTCTCTCTGCCTTTAAATGTGTCACTATAGGCTAGTGACCACTTTTGCCAATTTCATTTGGCATACTGGAACACCCTTATAATTCCCTAGTATATGGTACATAGGCACCCAGGGTATTGGGGTTCCAGGAGATCCCTATGGGCTGCAGCATTTATTTTGCCACCTATAGGGAGCTCAGACAAACCTTTACACTAGACTGCCATTGCAGCCTGAGTGAAATAACGCACACGTTATTTCACAGCCATTTTTACTGCACTTAAGTAACTTATAAGTGACCTATATGTCTAACCTTCACTTGCTGAAGGTTAAGTGCAAAGTTACTAAGTGTGAGGGCACCCGTGCACTAGCAAAGGTGCCCCCACATAGTTCAGGGCCATTTCCCCAGACTTTGTGAGTGCGGGGACACCATTACACGTGTGCTCTACATATTTGTCAATACCTATATGTAGCTTCACAATGGTAACTCCGAACATGGCCATGCAACATGTCTAAGATCATGGAATTGTCCCCCAATTCAAATCTGGTACTGGGGAGTCAATTCCATGCATCCTGGGGGCTCCACTATGGACCCCCAGTACTGCCAAACCAGCTCTCTGGGGTTTTCTCTGCAGCTACAGCTGCTGCCACCCCACAGACAGGGTTCTGCCCTCCTGGGGTCTAGGCAGCCCAGTCTCAAGAAGACAGAACAAAGAATTTCCTCTGAGAGAGGGACCTTCTCCCTTTGGAAATAGGTGTTAAAGGCTAGGGAGGGGTAGCCAGTCTACACCGGTTTAGGGAACCCCCAGTCCCTGCTCTTGCGCGAAACTGGACAAAGGACAGGGGAGTGACCACTCTCCTGTCCATCACCACCCCAGGGGTGGTGCCCAGAGCTCCTCCAGTGTGTCTCAAACCTCTGCCATCTTGTTTCCAGAGGTGTGAGGGCACTCAGGGGGCCTCTGAGTGGCCAGTGCCAGCAGGTGACATCAGAGACCCCTCCTGATAGGTGCATACCTGACAAGGTGGCCAATCCTCCTCTGAGGGCTATTTAGGGTCTCTTCAGTGGGCTTTTCCTCAGATAACGACATGCAAGAATTCATCAGGGTTCCTCTGCACTTCTCTCTTTGACTTCTGCCAAGGATTGACTGCTGACTGCTCCAAGACGCCTGCAAAACTGCAACAAAGTGGCCAGAAGACTACCAGTGACATTGTAACGCCTAATCCTACCAGCTTTCTTGACTGTTTCCTGGTGGTGCATGCTCTGGGGGCTGCCTGCCTTCACCCTGCACTGGAAGCCACAAAGAAATCTCCCGTGGGTTGATGGAATCTTCCCCCTGCTTCAGCAGGCACCAAACTTCAGCGTCACTGGTACTCTTGGTCCCCTCTCATCTTGACGAGCGTGGCCCCTGGAACACAGGTGGTGGACCCAGGTGACCCAGACTGTCCAGTGGTCCAACTGTCCGAATTTGGAGGAGGTAAGTCCTTGCCTCCCCTCCCCTCCCCAGACAGTAATCCTGTGCACTGCATGTTCTGCAGGTACAAGGGCTTTTCTGCACATTTCCAAGAAATTCTGCATGCACAGCCGAGCCTAGGTCCCCAGCACTCCGTCCTGCAATGCTCAGCTCCCTGAGTTGATCTCGGGTATCATGGGACCTACTTTTGCAGTGTTGAGATGACCGCCATGTTCTGTCTTCTTGAACCCATCTTCAAGGACTTCTGTGGATGCTTCCTGTCTGTGCATGGGCTCTCTACTTTGCTGAGGCCCCCCTCTGTCTCCTCTCCCAAGTAGTAACATCCTGGCCCTTCCTGGGCCAGGGCAGCACCCTTTTTCTTCAACTGCAACTCTTGCAGCTAGCAAGGCTTGTTTGCAGTATTTTTCCAAGGAAACAACTCTGCATCCTCCAGCACACCATGGGACATCTTCTGCACCGAGAAGAACTTCCTACCTCCTTTCGTTGTTGCAGAATCTTCAGCTTCTTCCAACAGGAGGCAGCCATTTTGCACCTTCATGTGGGGTTTAGTGGGCTCCTGCCCCCCCGGACACTTTAGCGACTCTTGGACTTGGTCCCCTTCCTTTGCAGGTCTTCAGGTCCAGGAATCCATCTTCAGTGCTTTGCAGTCAGTTGTGGCCTTTGCAAAATCCTTTATCATGACTTTAGTGTGTTTCTGCAGAAATAGTAGTACTTTACTCCTACTTTCCAGGGTCTTGGGGTGGGGTATTCTTTACACCCTTAGTGTTTTCTTACATTCCCAGCAACCCTCTACACACTACACTAGCCTAGGGGTCCATTCGTGGTTCGCATTCCACTTTCTTAGTATATGGTTTGTGTTGCCCCTAAGTCTATTGCATCCTATTGTATTCTTCAGTGTTTGCACTACGTTCTGATTGTTTTACTTACCTGATTTGGTTTGTTGTGTATATTTTGTGTATGTTTCTTACCTCCCAAAGGAGTATACCCTCTGAGATATTTTGGCACATTGTCACTAAAATAAAGTACCTTTATTTTTAGTAACACTGAGTATTGTCTTTCTTATGGTATAGTACCTATATGATATAAGTGTTATTGCATGAGCTTTGCATGTCACCTAGTTCAGCCTTGGCTGCTCTGCTATAGCTACCTCTATCAGCCTAAGCTGCTAGAACACTACTACACTCTACTAATAAGGGATAACTGGACCTGGCATAAGATGTAAGTACCTTTGGTACCCACTACAAGCCAGGCCAGCCTCCTACAGCTACCCAGATCATTAGCTAACTTACTGTCTAGGAAATTCCCTGTAGCTCCTGAATCCAATAAGATAGGGAGGCTTTCCCATCTAGTACTGTTTATCACCATGGTAATGGTTATGATGAAGTGCCTTGGCACTCAAGCAGATGTAGTCACAGGACTGCAAAAAGATGTTTCTGCAATTATCTCCCAACCCTTTAAGTAATCTGGATCACTCAACCCTGCTCCTTCGTAAACCACTACTGCGAGTAAACTTCAACATACCAATTCGCCAGCTCCGCTCCACGATCTCGCAATCGCTACAGTCCCCCGCATCCAACACACCACCTCCGGCAGCAGATCGTTCTCCCTCTTCGCCGCCAAGACCTGGAACTCCCTCCCCACCAACCTACGCAAGACCCAGGACCTCCTAACCTTCAAAAAGCACCTAAAAATATGGCTTTTCGAGCAGTAACCGTCCCCTTCCCCTCCACCCCACAGCGCCTTCAGACCCTACCGGGTGAGTAGTGCGCTAAGAAATTATTTGATTGATTGATGTTACCTTCAAACTACAGGACACAGTCTACCAGGGATGACACTCACTTCCCACGGGAAAACACAGCAATGCGTTAAGTCCCTTCATGCATGTAGAACAATATCCCCAATGTCCCTTTTCCCTCCAGCATCTGTAATCACTCACCATGCCTTATAGGATAGCCCCTGCTGCATGGATGGACCCGTCACAAAAGACCCGCTTGGCCACTGCATCCCTCATCTTGGGACCGGTGCAACGCCTGTGGAACTACTGCTGTGGGACGTTTCTCCAGAGCAGATCCTTGCACATCTTGTTGATGGCAGACTCATTGATGATTCTGAACCTCTGCATTGCAGCCTCACTGCTTGTTGGAATCAAGGCATTGCCTTGACTGCACATTGCATTCCAACACTGGCCTTCACATCACAATCCCCGTCGATGGGATCCTTGATGGAGATGCTACAGGACCTCACAACACATCTTTAGCCGCATATCCAAACCGACACATCGCCTCAGCTGTGAGACAGATCTTTGATGTGGATCCACGCAATGCTCCGCAGCCATGATTGAAGGTGCATTTTTCAGCGGGCCTAACTGTGTCCCTGTAGCAGGCCGGCGCCCCATCACGGTGGGCCTGAACCTGTGACTTTGTCCCAGTCCGGCGCGGCCAGCTATCCCCAATAGCGCTTTGTGTTTTTGGTGCTATTTTTACTTAAAACTTTACAATTAAATATCTTCAGTTCTACTGATTGGATACTTGTTGTTTGTTTTGGTCTTGTTTTATTTAATAAAAATACTCTATTAGTCTAACTCTGGTGTGGGATCTTTTCGTGTGGTGTTTTCACTATTTTACTGTTTCATTTGTTGCACAAATACTTAACACATTGCCTCTAAGTTAAGCCTGAATGCTTTGTGCCAAGCTATCAGGGGGTGAAGACAGGTTAATTTGTGGTTTGCTTGTGTCTTATCCTGACAAGGATTGTGGCTATTGCTTGACCAGGACTCACACCCCATTCAACCAACAACCCAATTTCTTACAAGAACATTCTGGTGTGGGTGGACCTGTAGTCTTTTTACGGTAGTTCTTGGCAAGAACAGCACACGTGATCGCAGTTGATGAGGCCCAGTCGAGGCTGTGATTGTTTGTCAGACCTGGCCTGTGGAATGTTGCAACTGACGAACATCACCATCAACCTGTGCATGGCTACAACTGAACAGTGGTTTGATAGGCCTATGCATGGCTGCCACTGCCTGGAGTGATCAGCCTGTGTGGTGGCCGCAAATGTCCATTTTACACACCCATGCAGGGATACATTTCCTGAAGTACTGATCAGCTAGGAGAGGCTGCAATTGCAAGTTTTGTCTCGTCCTATTAGGCTCCATCCTGAGACCGCTGTTACCACCCCATGTGCAGAGACACCCACTATGGGATTTCTGCCTCCACTTCTGCCAAGCGCACTAATGAGTGAGGGCCAATCAGGTGAAGCAGGAAACCCAGAAAACTCTGCTGGCTGGTGCGTAACCTCTCTGGTTGAGAGAGTGCAGGTGTGCCTGAGTGCTGGGCGACTGAACAGAAACATCAGGAACTGATCTACTGAGAGTGGTAGAATTTTGACTAGGAACTGAGCACACCTATTTGGGATTGACTCCACCTGAAGTTTATTTTCCGTAATAAATTTTACCCCATGGGAACAGAGCCAATGAGACCTTGGGGAGAGAGTCTGGATCAGGGGATGGTAGGGGAATAGTGAGTACAAATGTAGCACTAACTGTCTAGCACCCGTGGACAGTAAATTACATTCTTTTGATGTCGTTTTTACTATTTTGTTATGCCATGTAGTAAAGTGCGTTCTTTTTTTGGCCAGCTTTGGGCTGGGTACTCTGTTATTGTGCTGTTGTGTGATTGTGTTGCTCTGAGCTTGAACACCACTACCCACCCTCCCTGAGAAGCATGAGATTGCTCACCTTTGCTAACACGGAGTGTGATGTGTGGAAGAGGTTGTACTTGGCCCAGTTTGCAGAGCCATAGTACGATGGACCCTGGGACATCCTAGGCAAAAGGCCTCAACCACCACGGTTGAGGCCCATGGGCCCCTGCTTGTCCTGTGGCACCCTAAACTGGGTTGGACAGTAGTACTTGGTTATTCAGTTTACCTGCAGCAGTATTTTGGTCCCAGGTCACCAACAGTAGTGAAGAGCGAATGTAGAAGAACCTTAAAGATACTGTAGAGACCTTGGCTCCTCCTGCACGCCACAGCATACTTTAGTGTGTTTGCCCAAAAATCTAACTGAAATGCTAGTGAAACTTTAATGAAACTCTGAGGAGCAAATCAGCCTTTGTGCAAGTTATGGCACATTTATCTAGTTTGTTGTAGTTTTATGCATGTGCAAGGGATCATAGACAAATTACAACTTAGCATGATAAAACCTCCTGATATATTCAATAACGTGTGTGGCATATTAAAATAGGATTTCAGTGCACAAACGTCAGCGTCTGTTTGGGGGTCGGAGGAGGCGGAAAGAACACCTGTGGGCAGGAGCCCTTTAAATTACTCTCAGCGCTCCCGCTTCACGGGAAGCGCGCCGTCAGCGTCTGTTTGGGGGCCGGAGGAGGCGGAAAGAACACCTGTGGGCAGGAGCCCTTTAAATTACTCTCAGCGCTCCCGCTTCGCGGGAAGCGTGCCTTCAGCGTCTGTTTGGGGGCCGGAGGAGGCAGAAAGAACACCTGTGGGCAGCAGCCCTTTAAATTACTCTCAGCGCTCCCGCTTCGCGGGAAGCGCGCCGTCAGCGTCTGTTTGGGGGCCGGAGGAGGCAGAAAGAACACCTGTGGGCAGGAGCCCTTTAAATTACTCTCAGCACTCCCGCTTCGCGTGACGCACGCGGGCGGCGCCCAGGCGAAGCCCGGGCCAAGGGCGGGCCCGTCCTTCGCCCGTCATCGACCGGAAGAGGCTGGGCTGGGCCCCCCCCCCTAACGTCTACTCCTTCCGCCAGTGGTAACTTCATCTGGGTGCTGTGTCAGGTACTGTGTGAGCCCATTATTAAATATGGGGAAAAGAAAGATTAATGTTCAAAAGGGGGAAGGCGGGCCCAGCTCCCTTCAGTCCTCCATTACTAGTTATTTATCTTCTGTGATGGGGGCCATCGAATCTGAACTTGAACATGTAGAAGAAAGGATTGGGGCTGCCAAAGTACTGTACAACACCCACCTTTGGAACCTATCGTCCACATTTCCACCTTTCCAAGAACTGGTCCTTCATCACCGATCTTGCCTCTGAATACCAGACAGTTGGGCGATGATATACTTCCCACTACCGACCGAATCAATTCTTCTCCCCTATTAGTTATTCCTCCTCTTGAAAGCTCTTGTTCTCAGGCCGATTCTCCTCCCTTGAAGAAGAGGAGAGCCGGGAAAAAGCCCAAAAATACAAAAAAGGCCTTGGGCTCCAAAAAGAAACTACCTACCCTCCCGGCCCAAAGTGACCAACCCCCAATCTCCCTGGTTTCCTCCCCTGAATGCCCTCTGAGTAAGGATGCTCCTGAAGACCGTTCTAGTATTATTGACTTGACACTCAAATCCTTTTGCGCAACTCTAGAGGCAAAAATGACCACTTTGATCACTAGGAAGCTTGATTGCTTTTGTAATGACGGGACCAGGTTTTTATCTAGTTTTTTAAAACCAGGTCCATTAAGTACGGGAATACATCATAGCCCTGAACCAGCCTATCAATCCACTCCTCCCTCTACTTTGGTACCCCAAGGAGTAAGTAATCCTTCGCTTGATCCACAAGCCGTCTCTGGTCAAGGAACTCTCGTTGACAACCCTGCATTAGGGCCGACAAGGGAAGTCTATTCCTCTAGGTTGCAAGATAAAGGTCCAAATAAACTTACTAACCATGCAGACTTTTTACATTTACCACCTGACTGCAATCCGTACGTTTTGGTTCTCTCAAACGTTCCTCCTCTGGAGTGCTCCAAACAAGAAGATACCCACTCCCTAATTAGAAAAGCTGGTCACTGGTTGAATTCCAATTTCAAACCTAATTTTTTTCATAACGATAAGATTCTTATGGCCCGAAGAGTGAGGAGGGTAGGATATTCAAAGGAATTGGAGGAGGGAGACTATGGCCCTCATTCGGACCTTGGCGGGCGGCGGAGGCCGCCCGCCAAAGTCCCGCCGTCAAAATACCGTACCGCGGTCATTTTGACTTTTCCCCTGGGCTGACGGGCGGCCGCCGAAAGGCCGCCCGCCAGCCCAGGGGAAAACGACCTTCCCACCATGAAGCCGGCTTGTAATCGAGCCGGCGGAGTGGGAAGGTGCGACGGGTGCTACTGCACCCGTCGCGTATTTCACTGTCTGCTATGCAGACAGTGACATACTAGCGGGGCCCTCTTACGGGGGCCCCTGCAGTGCCCATGCCATTGGAATGGGCACTGCAGGGGCCCCCAGGGGCCCCGCGACACCCCCTACCGCCATCCTGTTCCTGGCGGGCGAACCGCCAGGAACAGGATGGCGGTAGGGGGTGTCAGAATCCCCCATGGCGGCGCAGCGAGCTGCGCCGCCATGGGGGATTCAAATGGGCAACGGAAAACCGGCGGGAGACCGCTGGTTTTCCATTTCTGACCGCGGCCAAAGCACCGCGGTCAGAATGCCCAAGGGAGCACCGCCGGCCTGTCGGCGGTACTCCCGCCCCCGTTGGCCCTGGCGGTGCAACACCGCCAGGGTCATAATGAGGGCCTATGTTGTTTTAAATTTTGCTAATCCTCGTTCAGTAGACTATTTTTTGACCAATTTGGACCACTGTAATATGTCAAATAACAGGATTCAAATACATCCCCTGTGTCATTTTTACGACCCTGTGCTCCTACCAAATCGCATTGTCATTAATTCAAGTATTCACAGACCAGACCCAGAAAGGTTTCATTTACAGGTTAATGTACCCTCTAGCAATCGGTTCTCGACTCTTAGTCACCTTGACGAGAACGATTGACTGACGGTGATCCAGCCCTGTTCTTCTAACATGGAGAGACCGAAGGCTGGGAACGTCCACGTTGAATGTACCTGGGACACAGGAAAGCCTGTAATGGATCTGCAAGTTCCTATAAATACCAAAGTTCTAATGTCATGTCCTGTGTCTAGACCATTAACCCTGCTTAGCTGGAACATAGCAGGGCTGTGATCCAAAATTGACAATTCGGACTGGAAGAGCTTTATTTCCTCTTACGATATAATTTGCCTACAGGAGACTTGGTCCAAAGATACGTTCCTTCTGAACTGTTTCACCTCTCTGTGTCAGCCGGCATTAACCTCCCAAATGGGGAGAGCTAGCGGCGGCCTTTTAGTTCTTGTTTCTGTACATCTTCCGCTTTTAAATGTGTCCTTAATCTGGTCTTCCCTTTATTTTATGGTTGTCTTAGTCTCTATTAGTGGACAAAAGGATATCCTAATTTTAAATTTTTACAATAACATTCCTCGGGGCCTTCTTATGGGTCATTTGGAAGAGGTAACGGACCTCATAGATTCTTCACATGTTTTGCAGAATAGTGATCTAATTATTCTATGGGTGGGCGATTTTAATACTCCTCTGTGTAGCAAAGAACACATGGACTTGTGTGCCTTTCCTGCTGAGGGCAGAGAGTCAGTAATTCATTTTAATCATACTATTGAAGGAGATGCCTTAAACCTTTTTACTTGTAAATTTGATCTGGTTCATGTCACTGAGAAATTGGCCCCCAACGCCTGTAATATACCAACCTTTACAGGGAATTTGAGGGGGAGTATTATCGACTTCATACTTATCGGCTCCTCTGATTTTTACGTAATTCAAAAATTTAAGATTACGCCTCATTGTGCGAGCGATCATAACCCCCTTAGCATTATATTGGACCTAAAAATTATCCAGGCATCCAAGAATAAAAGCTTGTGCGCTGCTACTGTTTATAATCCAAATTGTGGCATACGTTTAAAATGGGACAAAATAGATCCAAAAATTTTTAACCAGTAAATTGTAAGAAGTAGGTCTGACTCGATTCATATGTGTTTGTCCCAGCAGTTAGATCCTGACCGCATAGTGCGTGAATTTGAATCTTTAAGCACTGACATTTCACGCGCCCTGGCGGTGGACAGGCCCGCGAAGGGGCCGGTGGCCCACAGATGGTTCGATCCTGCGTGCTCATCCGCCCATAAAAAACTCAAAGACGCTCTTAAAGCAGTTCCTCTCTCCCGTCAACTAGTTAAATTAGCTAGAGCCGATTATAAGGCTGCCCTTGATAAACGGAAATCAGAAATTAGGTCTAGGGCCTGGGGCGAACTTTTGGCTGCATCTGAGCAGAAGGATACTTCTAAATTCTGGAAAGTGATAAATCACTCTTACTTTTCTGACAACAACTCTTTGGCCAATGACTGTCTTATCGCTGAGGACGTCTGGGTAACTCATTTTAGGAAAGTCTTCTGTTCAGGAACTTATGAGAATCCGCATGTAACAGTTAATCCTTCTGCACATTTTATTTTAGACTCTAATACTAAGGCCCCAAATATTATTTTTGATCTCCACGAGGTCAAAAGTGCTATTGACAGATCAAGGCAGGGAAAGGCTCCTGGCCCCGATGGGGTTCCCGCTGATCTTTTTAAATCAGAAATGGATCTTTGGGGTCCGTTAGTTACAAATGTGTTGAATAGTGTGGTAAACAGTAACGTGCCCCTCTCATGGAAATCGGCTATTATTGTCCCCATCTTCAAAAAAGGAAACAGACAAGATCCTTCTTGTTACAGACCAATTTCTCTTATCGATTCGACTGCAAAGATTTTAGGTAGCGTGATCTTGTCCCGTTTAGAAGATTGGGTGACCGAGGCCCAGATTTTGTCTCCTATTCAATTTGGTTTTAGACCCGGTGTAGGCACAGTTGAGCAAGTCTTAAACTTGCAGCTGATACTCAGTAAATATGTGATAGTAAAAAAAGAGTCTATTCATATGGCTTTCATTGATCTAACCAGTGCCTTTGATATGGTTAATAGGTCAAAGTTATGGCAAATTTTGGAAGTCTAAGGCTGTGATCTGGCTCTTTTGGAGCTATACACACAGACTTAACGATTTCTGTTCAGGCCGGCTCACATGGGCAGAGAACCTCCCCCATCCCGTCAACTAGGGGTGTAAGGCAGGGATGTATCTTAGCCCCTTTTCTTTTTCTGATATACATAAATGGGCTCTATGATTCACTGGTAAAACATGCAAAGGACGTACCGAAGATGGGCCAGAGACTACTTCCAGTTTTATTATATGCTGATGATGCAGTTTTAATTGCTCGTACTGCAAATAGTTTACAGGGACTACTGGACGCATTTTATAATTTTATGTTGAACCTTGATCTGAAAGTAAATTACCCCAAGACTTTCGTTATGACTTGTGGCCCACGTAACACAAAGTCTAAACAATTTACTATGGGAGGGCATACTCTTAATAAGGTCAAAGAATTTTGTTATCTAGGCATGTACATGATTTCTTCTTTGTCCTGGAAGACACACATTAATTTTAAGCTCCAACAGTTGATAAGGAATAATGAAGCGATCTTTCGCTTTTCAAATAAACTAGGTCATAGACCCCCTGCACAGATGAAAACTCTTTACAATTCTAAGTGCACTGCATCAGTCCTTTATGGGGCAGGCGTCTGGGGCTATAATAAAATACCGTCTCTCCAGAGTGATGAAAATAAATTCCTGCGCAGATTACTGTTGGTCCCAAAATGCATCGCAAACATAATCTGCCATGAAGAACTTGGTCAGCGCTTTTTGGAGGATAGGGTCTTTATGGCTCCCCTACTGCTCTGGATTAGATGTTGGTCAAACCCTATGGCAAGATTGATCCAAGACTGTATTTCTGATTGTCTACAATTGGAAAATTCAAATAGGATTCCCTGGCTTATGTTTCTGTGAAACTCTTTTGAGAACCTAGGGCTTAGATACATGTTTGATGAACCCCATTTGTTAACTACAAATTCTAGGTCTGTCTTGAAGTCTACTTACTCCGAGCATATATCAGAGCTGAGATTTTATAGTTCCCTGAAATTGAAATCTTTTGATTCCTACTCTCGGATTGTGACTGTTCCATGCCTTGAACCCTATTTGACTTGGTTTTCAAGTTTTAGAATAATTTCTCTTTTAACACTTTTTAGACTTAATCTAATTCATTTTAAGGTCGCTTTCCCCGAACCATGTTTTTGGAAAAAGGATTTACCACTTTGTCCCTGTGACTCCAAATCAACTCAGAGTACCTTGCACTTTTTTCTTTTTTGCCCTTTATATGCTGCTCCTAGAGAGGCTTTTATTTTACCCACTTTACGTCTTCTTAGACCCATTCACTATAAGGAAGCTCTATTATATCTTCAGAGATTGCCAGATATCCAAATTTGTCACCATGTATTAGACTTTGTTACAGCTTCTTTAAGTATTAGGAAAAGGCCCACTCTATTTTAATTTTTTTTTTTAAATGTACGTATAGTTTATCATTTTAAGCTAATATTTGTACTTTTCTGATTTTGTGATTTTAATCATGTCTAGTATATTTATTTGTCTATGTCAAGGGGTTTCAGATTGGATGCCCATGAGGTGTTTTTAGTAATGGTTTTTAAGTTTTATTTTGTTTTATATTATTTATAGATCGGTAAATGTGTTTTGGTTTGCACTTTTATGGCAATTGCCAAATAAAGTTATTTGACTGACTGACTGACTGATATCAAATTACCTCTTGTGTCAGTTGGAAAATCAATATCTTATCATCTGGTGCAATGCTGCAAATGAACGCTGTGAGGATTGAAAAGTCAGAGACACGTCAAGGGAGTAACCAGAAAATTAAAATACCCGCCACTTTGAGCCAAAGTTATTTTAGCACCAAACAAATGAAACAAGTCATCACAACCCTCCCCAGAAGAGCTCTGTTGTCTCTGTCATCCAAGCATCTATCCATTTATCTTTTCATTCTTAAATCCACCTCCTATCTACCATGTCACCTTTGCATTCTGTCATCCATTCATTCTTTCGTCTATCATTCAGTCGTTCACCATTCTGTCTGTCTGCCTATTCATAGTCAAATCTGTCCATCTAGCTCCAAACCTATCCATTAAACATATCCCTCCATCCTTCCACCCTTTCACCTATCCCTCTCCCCATCTACGCTTTCACTCACCCACGCATCCATCTCTTTCATTTATCCATCCATTCTTTCACTTGTCATCCATCCACCCTCTCTTTCATTCATCCATCCATTTTTCAATCATTCCGTACATCCATCCTTTCACTCATTCATCCATCCATCTACCCTTTCACTCATCCATCCATCCACTCTTTCACTCATGCTCCCATTGTAGAAGGCTGGCCTGGTGTTAAGCGGACACCTATGGTGTTGGCACCTAATAGGAGGTCCAGGCAACCCTTATTAGTTAGTGTTACAGTGTCTAGGAAGCCTGCGGTCTCTAGTGGTAGCTGTGGTGAACAGCCAAGATTTATCACGAGTGTGAAGTACTTGCAATACTACAGTAGTCCCACAGTAACTTACTACACATGAAAGGAATTACACAGTGTTGCAAAAATAAAGATACTTCATTACAGGAACACTGAACTAGATTACCATAGGCAATCCCCCTTTCTGGAGGTAAGTACACACAAAATATACATAGGTAAGTACTAGGAACTAGCATAAAAACATTAGAAATAGCAAGAAATAGCAAGGGCCCTCTAGGGGGGCCAACCCATATACTAAAATAGTGGATTGCGAGAATAGGAGTAGTTAGCCAAGGGCTGGGAGAGTATGGAACCCCAAGAGGTGAGTATCTAGAAGACCCCTGGGAACCAGGGGAGCAGAGTTAAGTTACCTGGTTGTCTCATAGGCTAACATGGGGACTTGGAATTGGAATAATGCAAGAACAGGACCAGGCCGGTGGAACCTGACGGTGGAATCTAGATGAAGAGTACCTGTAAAAGAAGATGACAGAGTCCAGGCCATGCAGGAGTGTCCAGGTGGGGCAGGAAGCAATCCCCACCCTTCTGTGGGTGAAGATATGGGTTGACAGTGGTGGATGAGTCCAGCTGCGGAGTCCAGAGGAGTCCCTGAAGTCACCTAGAAGCTGTCCCTCAACGGTTGCCGGATTGCACACAGGTCACTGGTCAGGAGAACCACCAACAAGCACAAGCAAATGCAACTGGAGCTGTTGGAGATATGAAGAGCAGAAGAGGATCAGCAAGGTCTTAGGGACTCAACCGTTAGAGGGGAGTCCAGGCTGACCCTAAGAAGACAGGAGAGCCAGTAGAAGCAGTCAGAGCCCCCACGAGCAACCCACTGGCAGCAGGCACATTAAGTCACAGTGAGGCCCAGGCAGCACACCTTAAGAGGAGTCCCATGGTGTTGGAGCAGCAGAGAGGTGACTGTCCTTGCAGAGGTAGAGTGCTGGGGGCCGGGGCTACTTGTAGTCTGAAGATCCCTTGGAGTAGGAGTCAACAAGCCTTGGTTGCTGGAACAGTTGTGGTGCACATGGATTCTGTCTTGGAGGAAGAGGCAAGGGCTCACCATCTCCCAAGTTTAACAAAAGTCAGCGAGGACCCAGGGTACCCCTCAGAACTACCACCTGTGTTGGAGAATCTTTGAAGGTCCAGAGGACAGCAGAGCTCAGCAGCTGGATGTCCTTGCCTTAGGTTTCTTCACTTCAAGGGAGATTCTTTCTTGCTTCTTTGGTGCAGCTGAAGTCTTGCTGACCCCAGAGGATGCACAGCCATGGAAATGTTTCAAGTTGCTGACAGGAGCCACAGAAACAATGTTGCAAGAAGAGGTGGTCTTGGTGTTGCAGTCTTGTTTGGTTCCTGTCAAGTCATCAGCAGTTCCGATGTCCAGGAGCAGAAGAGGTTCTTGCAGAGGAGTCCTGGTGGATTCTTGCATGCCAAATCTGGGGACTCACCCGCAAGGGAGTCCCTAAATAGCCCTAAGAGGGGCTTGGCTACTTTTCAAGGTGACCACCTAACAGAGGGGGTCACTGACGTCACCTGCCTAACCTGACCAGTCAGATGCTCCCAGGGGCCTCCCCCATCTTAATTTCAAGATGGCAGAATCAAGAGGCCACCTAGAGGAGCGCTGAGCATCACCCCTGGGGTGGGGATGGACAGGGGAGAGGTCACTCCTCTTACCTTTGTGCAGTTTAACACCAGAGTAGGGACTGAGGGTCCCTGGGCTGAAAACCAGATTATGCAAGGAGGGCACCAAATGTACCCTTCGCTTGGTTACTTTGCAAGGTTACCACCTATCTGTGGGGGTCACTGATGTCATCTACCTACCTGACCAGTCTGATGCTCCCAGAGCCCATCTTGATGTCAAGATGGTAGAATCTAGTGGCCACCTGGAGGAGCTCTGGGCACCACCCTGGCGTGGTGATGGACAGGTGAGTGGTCACTCCCCTTTCCTTTATGCGGTTTCTTGCCAGAGCAGGAACCGAGGGTCCTTGTACTGGAGCAACCCAGATTATGCAAGGAGGGCACCAAATATGCCCTTCAAAGCAAGCTAGTGGCATGGGGAAGGCTACCCTTCTCCAGCCTTGAAACTCCTTTTCCAAGGGAGAGGCGGTTCCACAACTCTCCCACAGGAATTCATTTGTTCTGCCTTCCCCTGCTTGAACTTGGCAAGCAGCAGTAGGGCAGAATGCTGTCTGAGAAGCTGCTGGAGCCTGGGCTGCTCACAGACCCTGGAAGACTGGCAGGAGCAATACTGGGGAGTCCTCTAAGGAGTCCCCAGAGTGCATGGTATCATGGCACCAATACTGGCATCAGTATTGGGGTATGATTCCAACATGTTTGATAGATACCAAACATGCCTAGGTTTGGAGTTACCGTTATGTAGCTGGACCATAAGTAGTGACCTATGGCCAGTACATAGCTAAAATGGCTTCCCCGCACTTGCGCAGTCTAGGGAATTGGAGCTGGAATTCGTAGGGGCACCTCTGCACAAAGGGACTTGCAACCTGCCTTTTGGCTAGAAGGGTCTAACATAGGGGTGACTTACAGTTACCTGGTGTAGTGACCAGCAGTGAAAGGGTGCATGTAACTTTTCACACAGGCTGCAAATGGCAGGCCTTCAGACATGGGCTTTTATTGGTGGCATAATACATGCTGCAGCCCATGGGGGACCCCTGGCATACCAATGCCCTGGGTACCTAAGTACCATAAACTAGAGACTTACAGGGGCACACCATTATGCCATTTGTAGAATGTAAAGGGTACCAAGACAACCAGATGTAGCGGAGAGAGCACAATCACTGGGGCCCTGGTTAGCAGGATTCCAGTGAAAAAAAGTCTAAGCACACTGACAACAGGCAAAAAGTGGGGGTAACCATGCCAAATAGAGGGACTTTCCTACACCCATACACCCTTTCACTCACATATCTATCCATACTTGCACTGACTCACACACCCACCCACCCTTTCACGTTATTTTAAAGGGTTTTGCTGCAGACAGAAGAGGCCCATCAAGAACTCCAGCACTGATGTAGCTGCTTAACCAGGGGATTCATGATGCCCCTGACATATCATATAGTCCAGTGGTTCCCAACCTGTGGTCCGGGGACCCCTGGGGGTCCGCGAAGCCTCCTCAGGGGGTCCGCGACTGCTTAGAAAATTAAATGATATTAACAGATTAGGCCCACAGCTTTCATTAAAGACTTAGGGGGTCATATTCAATCAATCAATCAATCAATCAATCAATCAATCATGGTATTTATAAAGCGCGCTATGTACCCGTCAGGGTTTCGAGGCGCTGAGGGGGGGGGAGCGCTGCTGGATTAGCGGTCGAAAAGCCAGGTCTTGAGGAGCCTTCTGAATGTGAGGAGGTCCTGGGTCTGGCGAAGAGATGTGGGGAGAGAGTTCCAGGTCTTGGCGGCGAGGAAGGAGAAGGATCTGCCGCCGGATGTCTTGCGCTGGATTCGGGGTACGATGGCGAGGGCGAGGTTGGCGGATCGGAGTTGACGTGTTGGAGTGTAGAAGTTGAGTCTGGTGTTGAGGTAGGAGGGTCCGGTGTTGTGAAGTGCCTTGTGAGCGTGGGTCAGGAGTTTGAAGGTTATCCTCTTGTCTACCGGGAGCCAGTGGAGTTCCTTTAGGTGAGGGGAGATGTGACTTCGGCGAGGTATGTTGAGGATCAGTCGGGCGGAGGCATTTTGGATACGTTGGAGGCGTTTGATGTCTTTGGTTGGTATGCCTGTGTAGAGTGCGTTGCCGTAGTCAAGTCTGCTGCTGACGAGGGCCTGGGTCACCGTCTTTCTGGTTTCTGTTGGAATCCACTTGAAGATTCTGCGGAGCATTCGAAGGGTGTTGAAACAGGAGGAGGAGACGGCGCTGACCTGTTTGGACATGGTGAGGTCGGAGTCCAGGATGAAGCCGAGGTTTCTTGCGTGGCTGGCAGGGGTGGGTGGGAGTCCGAGGACGGAGGGCCACCATGAGTCGTTCCAGGCCGAGGGGGTGCGTCCGAGGATGAGGACTTCCGTCTTGTCGGAGTTGAGTTTCAGGCGACTGTTGTTCATCCAATCGGCGATGGATTTTAGTCCCTCGTGGAGGTTTGTTTTGGCGGTGAGCGGGTCTTTGGTCAGGGAGAGGACGAGCTGGGTATCGTCGGCGTAGGAGATGATGCTGAGGTGGTGTTGGCGGGCCAGTTGAGCGAGGGGGGCCATGTAGACGTTGAACAACGTGGGACTGAGGAGGATCCTTGGGGGACGCCGCAGATGAGGTTGGTGGCTTTGGAGCGGAAAGGGGAGAGACGGACTCTCTGCGTTCTGTCGGAGAGGAAGGATGAGATCCAGTGGAGGGCTTTATCTTGGATGCCGGCATCTTGGAGGCGGGTCAGTAGGGTGCGGTGGCAGACGGTGTCAAAAGCGGCTGATAGGTCGAGGAGGATGAGGGCTGAGGTTTCGCCGTTGTCCATTTGATGTCTGATGTCATCTGTGGCGGCGAGGAGGGCAGTCTCAGTGCTGTGTTTTCGTCTGAATCCGGATTGTGAGGGGTCCAGGATGGAATTGTCTTCGAGGAAGTGGGTGAGCTCCGAGAACGCCAGGGCTAAAATGACGGAAGCACCGCCAACAGGCTGGCCTATTACGACCGCGGCGGTAGCGCCGCGGTCGCACCGCCGGGGCCGGCGGTTTCCCGCCGTTTTAGCCCCGGCGGTGATAATCCGCCAGGGCAGCGCTGCCCTGGGGATTATGACCCCCCTACCGCCAGCCTGTTTCTGGCGGTTTGCACCGCCAGGAAGAGGCTGGCGGTAAGGGGTGTCCTGGGGCCCCTGGGGGCCCCTGCACTGCCCATGCCACTGGCATGGGCAGTGCAGGGGCCCCCTAACAGGGCCCCGGCCAGCTTTTCACTGTCTGCATAGCAGACAGTGAAAAGCGCGATGGGTGCAACTGCACCCGTCGCACGGCTGCAACACCGCCGGCTCTATTAGGAGCCGGCTCCTATGTTGCGGCCTCATTCCCGCTGGGCCAGCGGGAATGTCATAATGGGGGCCGCTTGAGTGCGGCCGCATTGTCGGGCGCACGGGCACCCGCCAAGGTCGTAATGAACCCCTTAGGGGGTTATTACAACTTTGGAGGAGGTGTTAATGTCACGGTAAAGTGATGGATATACCACCAGCCGTATTACGAGTCCATTATTTCCTATGGAACTCGTAATACAGCTGGTGGTATATCCGTCACTTTACCGTCACTTTTGGGACGGATTAACACCTCCTCCAAAGTTGTAATAACCCCCATAGTCTATTTTCTCACTCCTTATTTTCACAGCCATTTAGAGAAATAGAAATCCTGCAATTACTTAAAGAACAGAAAGTGCCAATTAAATTAACACCAATTAAATCCATCAAATTAATATAGCAGCGTACAAAAACACCACGGGGGTCATTACAACCCTGGCGGACAGTGTTAAAGGTGCGGTAATACCGCAAACAGGCCGGCGGACAAAAAAAGGGAATCATGACCCTGGCGGAACCCGCCAACAAAGACAGCCACTTTAAGACACCGCCCGCCACGGCGGTACAGACAAGCAGCTCGGCGGTTACCGCCAACAGACAGGCGGGAGACAATGTACCGCCCACACTATTACAACCTGCCAATCCGCCACCTTTTCCGGGCCGATGCACCGCGGATAAAAACACGGCGGAAACAGCTTTTGCAATGGGAAAACGCTCACCTGAGCACATCCCACGAGGAACGAGTACACCATGGAGCCCGAACTCCAAATACTCCCTGCGCTTGTTTTTCTGCTCCTTTACGACCAACAGCTACGTAGGCGCAGAAGATACCGGTGAGTACTGCACCTACGACACGGGGGAGGGGGCAGGCAAAAGTTAGGGGGACACCCACCAAACAACCCCACCCCCACCCTCGCATTATACAACATACACACCAATGCATTATCAAAAATCACAGTAACAACCCATAATCCCCCCGGAAGAATGAAAACACAAAGCCAAATTCGGGCAAACATTGTAATGTGCTAATATACATGTCATAAAAAAATATACAGATATATATATCTCAAATCACTCTTATTTACACATACAATCCGAGAAGTAGTGCAGATATGTACACAACAATGTCCGTGCACCAACAGTACAAAAATGCATGGGCGAGGCCCACAATAGATACCTGACCAAAATCGGAGAGAACACTGCGGGGGCATCAGATGGAAATAAAACAGGCACCTCAGGGGGAAGGGAAGGTGGGGCACCTCAGCCAGATGAATGCGAAGCCAGATCCACGACGGGGCTCCATGCCCATTGATGTATCCTGGGGAGTGCAAAGCCACAGTCTCTCAAGTCTCTACAGTGGGTGGCTTGCCCACTGTACCATCCTGGGAAGTGCAAAGCCACAGTCTCTCAAGTCTCACAAGTGGGTGGCTTGCCCACTGTTACATCCTGGGGAGTGCAAAGCCACAGTCTCTCAAGTACATGCAGGTCTCCACTGGTTCTGGAGGGGGAATGGTGCCCAGACTGGATGAGTCTCCACGTGGAAGTACCTGTCCTGTCACTGTCCCAGCTGCACATGGGATAAGGATGCCTGATGTGGTGGCCTTTTCATTCCTACACGGTGCATGCCCTGTTCAGCTGTGCTTTGCCATGGCGGTCTTTGCCCTGTTCAGCGGTGCTTTGCCATGGCGGTCTTTGCCCTGTTCAGCGGTGCTTTGCCATAGCGGTCTTTGCCCTGTTCAGCGGTGCTTTGCCATGGCGGTCTTTGCCCTGTTCAGCGGTGCTTTGACATGGCGGTTCTGGACTGTTCAGCGGTGCTTTGACATGGCGGTCTTTGCCCTGTTCAGCGGTGCTTTGACATGGCGGTCTTTGCCCTGTTCAGCGGTGCTTTGCCATGGCAGTCTTTGCCCTGTTCAGCGGTGCTTTGCCATGGCGGTTCAGAACTGTTTAGCGGTGCTTTGCCATGGCGGTTCTGATACGGACATTGGTGTGTGGCATGACGATCTCCACACTGGACCTTGGTGTGTGGCATGACGATCTCCACACTGGACATTGGTGTGTGGCATGACGATCTCTACACTGGGCATTGGTGTGTGGCATGACGATCTCTACACTGGGCATTGGTGTGTGGCATGACGATCTCCACACTGGACATTGGTGTGTGGCATGACGATCTCCACACTGGACATTGGTGTGTGGCATGACGATCTCCACACTGGGCATTGGTGTGTGGCATGACGATCTCTACACTTGGCATTGGTGTGTGGCATGACGATCTCTACACTGGGCATTGGTGTGCGGCATGACGATCTCCACACTGGACATTGGTGTGTGGCATGACGATCTCTACACTGGGCATTGCTGTGTGGCATGACGTTCCATCATTGCCCAGCGGGGCTGTGGCATCCTGGCCCCTCCTGGGCTGTGACTCCGGCGGTGGTCTCTGGACCAGTGACAATACTTGTGCCCTCCTGGGCTGTGACTCCGGCGGTGGTCTCCTGACCAGTGACGATACTTGTGCCCTCCTGGGCTGTGACTCCGGCGGTGGTTTTTGGACCAGTGACGATACTTGTGCCCTCCTGGGCTGTGACTCTGGCGGTGGTTTCTGGACCAGTGACGATACTTGTGCCCTCCTGGGCTGTGACTCCGGCTGTAGTTTCTGGACCAGTGACGATACTTGTGCCCTCCTGGGCTGTGACTCCGGCGGTGGTTTCTGGACCAGTGACGATACTTGTGCCCTCCTGGGCTGTGACTCTGGCGGTGGTTTCTGGACCAGTAACGATACTTGGGCCCTCCTGGGCTGTGACTCTGGCGGTGGTTTCTGGACCAGTGACGATACTTGTGCCCTCCTGGGCTGTGACTCCGGCGGTGGTCTCCTGACCAGTGACGACAGTGCTGGTGGTTGTGTCTGGACCGCCGGACATGATGGCTCACTTCTCCGCCGTGACACTCACAACAGGCTGGGCAGACTTCCTCTGGACCTTCCCCACCTTTGTTGGAGTTATAGATGACTCACCAATCCCCTTCGATCCCATGTCACTTGTTGTCCCACCAGGGGTCTTAAGACGGTCCCGTCGTCCATTCTCCATTTTAAGAGCTCCGGGTCCTACTACCTGCCCTGGTGGACGGTGCACTCCAAAAACCTGGAACACGCACCACTGGTACTGGAGGCTTTTTGGCTGAGGCGCTACGACGGGACTGATGAATTGGAGGGGGGGGTGGGGGCAAAAAGGTCAATTTGACAGAGGGACAGTTTCTGACGAACACTGGGATGGGTAGCTGGAGGGGGTCTGGGAGTGGAGGAAGAGGAGGTGGTTGTAGGAGGTGTCACTTTAGCTGTTTTGGGTGCAGGTGCAGGTACTGGAGGCTGTTGTGAGGTGGATGGATGTTGGGTGAGTGATTGCCGGCGTTTGTGTACTTTGGGAGGGGGCGTCACAGACACACTGGGAGAGGACACAGGGGACGTGTAAATGGCAGTGGAGGTGGTGAGTGCAGGTGAGCGGCTTGTGGTGCTGGGTGTCCTGGTGCGAGTCCTAGTGCCTGTAGATGGGGTGCATGCAGGTGTGTGTGTAGACGAGACTGGGAGGGAGGAGGGAGAAGAGGAGGAGGGGGACACAGTGAAGGCAGTGGATGTTGCTGTGTCTGTATGTGGGTGAGGCTTGCGTGAGTGCCTGTGGTGTGTGTGGTGCCTATGTTTGCCTGACCTACCTGTGTGTGTTGACTTGTGTGCATGCTGGTCTGTAGGTGTGCTTGGGATGGGCTGGGGTACAGGAGATTGGGTCTGGGTGGAGGAAGTTGGAGGGGGGAGGCTAGACACAGGGACAATGGCTGCCATCTGTGCTGAGGCCAGAGATTGCAGGGTTCGCTGAAGGACATCCTGACCAGAATGAATGCCCTCCAGGAATGCATTACCCTGTTGCAACTCCCTTTCTACACCCTGGATGGCATTCACAACGGTAGACTGCCCAACAGTGAGTGACCTGAGGAGGTCCATGGCCTCCTCACTGAGGGCAGCAGGGGTGACTGGGGCAGGGCCTGAGGTGCCTGGGGCGAAGGTGATCCCCACCCTCCTGGGTGAGCGGGCACTGGGCGAACGCTGAGGGGCTGCTGGGAGGGTGGTGCTGGTAGGGGGGGTGGCGGCTGTACCTGTAGAAGTGGGGCGCACAGATGGTGCCACCACCACAGGGGAGCTCCCATCGGCGGACGAGTCCGTGTCGCTGGTTGGTGATCCGGTGGCCGACGTGAAGCTCCCCTCACCCTCCGTCCCACTGGTGCATTCAGAGTCTGTGGTGTGGCCCTCCATGGCCATGTGGGATGCAGCTCCCTCGTGCTCCGGTGCCACTGTACCTCCGCCTGATGATGCTGATGTACAAAAGGACAGGGAGAGCAGGAAAAGGGGGGGAGACAGAAGAAAGAGAGTTTTAGTGCATGGCATTCCGCTACCATTGGCGGACAAGACAGACGCAGCAGCCCCCTGCATTACGCCTTGCTCCTGACCTCTGCACATGCAATTTCTGGGACATGGCCTACATGGCAATGGTGGAAATCTGCGCACATGGATGCCACAGGGGCAACTATACCTCAACTTGGCACTCTGCTGAGGTGGGGTTGAGTGCCACATGGCCTACATTACGGAGGGGCCTTGCCTACCTAACTCGCCCTGGCCTAGGTACACCCTCAGGCCTCCTCCCCCACCCAGACCCCTCTAATGCGCGCAAAGTCCGCAGAATGAGGTTGTACTCACCCCCTTGTGTCTGCTGTGATGTCCTCAAGCGCCCATCCAATTCCGGGTAGGCCACCGCCAGGATCCGGAACATCAGGGGGGTCATGGTGCGACGGGCACCCCTCCCACGTTGGGAGGCCATCCCCAGCTGAGCCTCCGCCGTCTTCTTGCTGCAGCAGCGAATATCCTCCCATCTCTTATGGCAGTGGGTGCCCCGTCTCTGGTGTGCCCCCAGGGTCCGGACTTCCTTGGCGATGGCACGCCAAATGTCCCTCTTCTGGTGGGCGCTGACCTACATGACATGCACAAGGAAAGAGGAACAGTCATTACCAACTGCACCGTCAATGTGAGTGCCCCCTCCCTACTCTGGCCATGTGGCCCATTCATTCCCATGCATTAATGTTCTATGAACTCTGCCCCCTTCCCTCTTCCACCGAGCCCTCTCCACCCAGGCCTAGCCCATTCAACGTGCTCCCTGTGTACTAACCTGTTGGTCTGGAGGACCGTAGAGTAGCGTGTACTGGGGGAGGATCCCATCCACAAGTTTCTCCAACTCCTGTGCAGTGAAGGCAGGGGCCCTTTCCCCAGACGCAGCAGCCATCGTCGCTTCCAGACCGAGGTCACAGCAGCACTAGCAGTGTAGGTCCTCTCCTGTCGAAGGTCAGGTATCTAGTGATTGAAGAGATAGAAAATGGCGGTGACGTCCGCGGAGGTGACGTCCGCTGCGGGGCGCATCATCACTGCCAGCGCACCTGTTCATTGGCTCCTGGGACCCATAGGGTCCAATGTTAACCAATGCAGCATTGCGCCGCGGTCTACGACCGCCTACCGCGACGGTGTGCAACTCCAGCGCAGTTACCCCACAATCCCATTGTCCCAGTTTAGAGGTCAGGCAGCCGCCATTTCAGGGGCCCACATGGCTTCATTTACTACTGCGTCACACATAGCTAGGCTTATACTCAACACACATACAGGAAGGGTTTTGTGTTTGGTGCCGTGTTCTGCGTGACTATGGGTACATACCTGTAGGAAAAGTGACTGTTTCTTCGCTGTTGTCCTTCTTAGGCACCGTCAGCTGGGACATATGAGAAGATGGCGGAATCCTCCGGTGTACCGACCGCTGGTGGACCTGTTGACAATGGAAGAGAGACATTTAATCGTCACCTACAGGTTTGACCGTGCCACAATCCAGGAACTATGTAGCCAGTTGGAGCCAGACCTGATGTCACCAATCCGCCATCCGACTGGAATCCCCCTGACGTGCAGGTGCTATCTATCAGTGTACAGGAACAGGAAGAATTATCATTCGAAGAATGTCCAGATGGTCTGTTTGGCAGACCAGTACATCTCGCAGGTAAATGCAATGTTCCCTGGCTCAGTGCATGACGCCTACATCCTGCGGAATAGCAGCATCCCTGATATGATGGGTCAACTCCAGAGGCACCGTGTATGGCTATTGGGGGACTCTGGTTACCCTAACCTTTCCTGGCTATTGACCCCAGTGAGGAATCCCAGGACCAGGGCAGAGGAACGGTACAATGATGCCCATGGGCGGACTAGGAGGGTTATCGAACGCACCTTCGGCCTCCTTAAGGCCAGGTTCAGGTGCCTCCATATGACAGGTGGATCCCTATTCTACTCACCGAAGAAGGTGTGCGACATCATCATCACCTGCTCCATGCTCCATAATTTGGCATTGCGACGCCAGGTGCCTTTTCTGCAGGAGGATGATCCAGATAACGGTGTTGTAGCAGCTGTGGAGCCTGTGGAGCATGTGGACAGTGATGAGGATGAAGCTGAGGAAGAAGAAAACGAAAACAGGGAGTCAGTCATACAGCAATATTTCCAGTGAAACACAGGTGAGTACATTTTCAGGTTTCACATTACATTAACTTTCACACGTCTACCTCTATCCTGTACCGACATTTCACTCACTATTTGTTGACTGAGTTGTCCCCTTCCATTTCAGTTTCACAAATGTGGTAAGCTATGTGTCAACTGCTTGCATCCTTGAAGGGCTTGTGATGTGTGACATTGGTATGTTAGCCTTCCAATGGGTAACCCATTATGACACTGTAATTGATAATACAAAATTACAAATCATAGACTGACTCCAGTTTTTTTAGTGCTTCAAGGGTGTTTATTTAAGTGCTAAAAAATGAAGGGGGGTTATAAAATGGTGATGGGTGATGGTGGAGGAATGTCCATGGCAGAGTCCAGTCTATTAATCTCAGAGGTACATTGCACATCTGCCCATTGGAAGTGGAGCTGGGGCAGTTCTGATTTGGACAGGGTAACAAGGTGGGACAGTGGGGGGACAATCAGGGTGGTCTTATTTCCTGGCGGGGGTCTTGCCATCTTTCTCTGTCCTGTTCCTGGATCTCAGGGCCCGCTTGCGTGGTGGTTGTCCGTCTGCAAGGGATGGGGTGCTGGTGTGGTGGTCCTGTGGCGGGGCGTCCTGTCCACTAGCGCCGGCGGAGGTGGTGGGCAGTTCATCGTCGTGGCTAGTGTCAGGGGCCCCTTGGAGTGCCACGGTGTCCCTCAAGGTCTTTTGAATGTCCGTCAGCACCCCAACGATGGTGCCCAGGGCAGAGCCGATGGTCCTGAGCTCCTCCCTGAACCCCAAATACTGCTCCTACTGCAGACGCAGGGTCTCCTGCAACTTGTCCAGGACCGTGGCCATCGTCTCCTGCGAGTGGTGGTATGCTCCCATGATGGAGGAGAGGGCCTTGTGGAGAGTTGGTTCCCTTGGCCTGTCCTCCCTCTGTCGCACAGCAGCCCTCCCAGTTCCCCTATGTTCCTGTGCCTCCGTCCCCTGGACCGTGTGCCCACTACCACTGCCCCCAGTTCCCTGTTGTTGTTGGGGTGGTGGGTTACCCTGGGTGCCCTGTAGTGGTGGACACACCGCTGATTGACCTGTCCTGGGTAGGGAGGTTTGGGCCCGCTCTGTGGGTGCTGTGCTGGTGTTACCAGAGGGTGGCAGCTCGGTGTTGGGCTGTGGCTGGGCAAGGGGAACCAACTGTCCTGAGGCCCACGATGGTCCGGGCTGGTCATCAGGATCCAGTAGGGCAGAGCTGCTGTCGTCACTGTGGGCCTCTTCTGGGGGTGGAGTGGTGTTGTCTGGACCCTCTGGTGTGGTGACGTCCCTTCGGGTTCCTGCAGGGGTATAAGAACATGATTATTGCATGTGTGTGTGTGTCATGGTGTGCAATGGGTGGGTGTTTGTGTACCCCAGTGCTAGCATTCCTGTGTGGGGGCTTGTGTGGTGATGGTTGGGGGGTGTTCTGGGTATGTGCAGTGGGCATGCTTTAGTGAGGGGTGCCCATGCTTAGTTGTGTCATGCAGGGCTTGGTGTTGGGATGGGTGGTTGGTGTCATGGGTACATTACTGAGGATTTGGGGTGATAGGGGAGGGTGTGAGGGTGGGGGTGTGTGATGGCATGCAGGTAGGGTGGGGGATGTGATAGTTAAGATTTGACTTACCAGTGTCCGTTGCTCCACCGACTCCTCCGAGGCCCTCAGGGTGCAAGATGGTCAGGACTTGCTCCTCCCATGTTGTTAGTTGTGGGGGAGGAGGTGGGGGTCTGCCGCCAGTCCGCTGCACTGCGATGTTGTGCCTGGAGACTGTGGAACGCACCTTCCCCCGTAGGTCGTTCCACCTCTTCCTGATGTCCTCCCTATTTCTTGGGTGCTGTCCCACTGCGTTGACCCTGTCGACTATTCTTCGCCATAGCTCCATCTTCCTGGCTATTGATGTGTGCTGTACCTGTGAGCCAAATAGGTGTGGCTCTACCCGTACGATTTCCTCCACCATGACCCTGTGCTCCTCCTCGGAGAAGCGGGGGTGTCTTTGGCGTGACATGGGGTGCTGTGTGTGAGGTGTGGGGTGGTGTATGTGGTGATGAGTGTGGTGAGTGTAGTGGTATGTGGTGTTTAGTGTGTGGATGTAGTGTGGGTGATGGTGTTGTGTGCCTCTGTGTGATGGGGTTGTCAATAGCTGTGCTGTCTCTCTGGCCTTCTCTCAGAATTTCTGGTTGTAGGGGTTTGTGGGTGATGTGGGTGTGTGTTTTATATTGTGTTGGGTGTGTGGGAGTGTTGTTTGTATGTGTATCAGGTGTGTAGTTTGAATTGTCCAATGTGGCGGTGTTTTGGAGATGTGTGAGTATTTTGAGCGCGGCGGTGTGTACCACCAATGGAATACCGCGGTTGAAAGACTGCCGCGTGGATTCGTGGGTCGTAATAGCATGGGCGTGTTTCTGTTGGCATGGAGGTGGAGGATGTGTTTCCGCCAGTTTATCGCTGAACTTTGGTGTGGCAGTATTGTGTGTGTGTCTGAATTTCGGCGGATTCCGTGATGTGTGTCATAATAGCTGTGGCGGTCTACCGCGCAGCGACGGTGTATTGGCGGTCTTCTGCACGGCGGTAAGCGCCTTATACCGCCAATATTGTAATGAGGGCCCACATCTTTTCTTTTCCAGGGTGTTGTTGCTCTTACTGAGTGTTTTGTAATAGATATATAGCACATGATTTCAGTTTGTTTGTGGCACTGTTGCTGCTTGAGGCGCTGCAGAGGCCTTTATTTTCTTGAGGACTGTTAATGTACAAAACTGTTACATTGTTTTATTTATTTAGTGTGAGGCGGATGCTAGCTTTTGTAATGTTAATATTCTTAATAAACTGTATTTTAATGCGGGAATTATTGCTTATTGCCATTTTTTTAGATCTGGGGTTACAAATCAAGCATTAAATTCATGCTGTTTTTTTGGTTTATGAAAACTATGGGGCATATTTATAAGAACAGTGGTGCAGTACAGTGCAGCAAACAACCTTGCTGCACTGTCCTGCGCCAAGGGGAAAGGACAGAAATGCACCGTATGTATGATATACGGTGCATTTCTGTCCTTTCTGCCTGCGCTGGCGCTGTTTTGGCTGCCTAGAGCTGACGCAGGCACCCTTTCACCAGGCCCGATTCTAGAGGAAGGACCAGGTGGGCCTGGCCCTCCCAAGATAGCCCCAAGGCCCATTCACAAAACAGAAAGCCATGTTCTGTTCTTTTCACAATGGCCAGCAGACTTGAAAGCAACGTGTAATTGTGCAACTTTCCTTTATAACCCAAATACATTTGACTACTTTAAGTGCCTGAGGAAACGGTGAGGTCACGGGGATTGCTACTTTTACTGTGCAAGTATAAACAGAAGGGGAACTCGAGACACCCCTGTGGAGTCCAGCTGGACTCATTCTAGTGTTTCTGCCAGCCACTCTGCTGAGGGCTGGTCTTGCTTGTATAGCCTACACCCACCCAACACAGGCGTCACCAGTCAGGTGACCCTGCCAATAAAAGGGGCCGGGCGCACGTGCCTGTGGCCAGTTTATTACCACCCTACCACCGTGTCTGCGTCCCTTCCTTTACTAGCATGAGGGCCTAGGGCCCCACATTACAATGGCGACGAGGGTGGGATCTGCAATCACATGTGGTTGCAGACACGAACTTTGATGGTGCACATGGGGGAGAAGAATGCCTCTGCTTAAGGCACCCCTATGCATCCTGTCAGCAAGACCGGCGCAGGAAAAGCAGACGGTGGAGGAAGGAGGCCTTCGCAGCCCCAGCACCACCGGTGTGAAAGGAGGGGGTGAGTGCTGCCGATCGGAGTGTCCACAGCACTGCCAGAAAGGCTGCGGGGGCCGAAAACAATTAATGCGCTACGAGGCGCGCAGTGCTGCTTCCCCCCCCTGCCCACGTGGAAAAATGCCCGGAGCACCCGCCCCCCAAGAGTCAAATGCAGCATGGCCCGCAGAGTAGGAGAAGGCTGCTGGGTCCGCGCAATATGTGAAATAATGGCGCTGTCGCGCGCCGCGAAGAAGGAGAGTGAAAGTGCCAGAATATGGCCGGGGCCGTTCGCCCCAGGAAAAGAAGGCAGTCCACAGCGTGTCATGCAGCTGCGGCCGCGTGTGATGTACATGGTGCGATCAGGCACCAAGAATAAAAAAAACAATGACCGGCACAGGTTGTTTTTTCCTTTTTTTTTTTCTTTTAAAGTGGCGCTGTCGCGCGCCGTGCGCCATGAGGAGAAGTTGGAAAAGGGTGGCTGGGGCTGGTCGCCCCTTTTCATTTAAGAATGGTGCACTCGCGCACCGAAGAAAATGCCCAGAGGCTGCCCCCCCACTTGTCCCGGCAGGAATTGAGGTGCAGACACGCACCGAAACAAAGTTGAAACAAAATGGTGCATCCACGCACCAAAGCAACAGGTGCCCAGGGCCGCCCCCACCTCCCAACAAACCAGTAAAGAAGTGAGGTGCTCACACGCACCTATGGAAAAAAAAAAAAACTGTGCCCGGAGCCCCCACCCCCACTTCACTAACGTTTGTGCCATCTAAGTGCCTCTTCAAACGCGGCTGGTCAGTCTTAAAAAAAAAAAAAATGAACAGGACAGAAGAAAAACACGGAGAGAAAAGGGAGAAAATAAATAAAAGTACCCTTACCTGCAGCCCCCTCCAGCATGACGGAGTCCTCCCGGCAGCATGCCCTCCTCACCGGCATCTGTTGAAATAAACGAGGCAGGTAACTGGAAAGACTGTCTTGAAGCTAGAAAAAAAAAGTGCACTACTGGCATCCAGTGGCCAGAGTTGGTATTGCACCCTATTTCTGTTTTAAAGGGAAAACAAGCTTGGATGAAGGAAAGTTTACAGCAGCACCTTCAGAAAGTGATTGCTACACACCAAGAGTGCGCCCGTGGACAGAAACGGCGCAGAAGATGGAAACAGCGAGGAAGAAGAAAGCGACGCGGGCGACGCTGAAAAAGGGAAGAAGAAGACTGCAGCTGTCCCAGCCAAGCTGCAACGGTGAGAAACGGACGCAAGTGCCACGTGAGGTACGAAGAGAGCGCGCATGGTCTGCGCAGCCCCTGGCGGCCGTCTGCCACCACCGACGAAAGAACGCCACATGCCCCAGCAGTGATGGACATCACCGCAGGACAAGAAAGGGACATGCCAGGCGTTGCCACAGGACGCCCAGAAAAAAAAAGAGACTAACACGTGTGCAGCGAGCACAGAGAGCTGCGCCCGAGAATGTGACGACATGGGTAAAGGCCGTGAAGATGGAGAGAGTACCCGAGAGCGTGATGTAACGCACAGGACAAGAGGCCATGTCAGCTGGCCGCGCAGCGACGGAAGATGGCCACTGTTGGCCCCTCAGTGAGCAGGTCATCTGGACTGACCGACCCTGCCAGAGCAGATGGCAGGAGTGAGCGACGTAACAGCGCAGCCTCGAGGCGCAAAAATGGCGTCCTCGAGTGAAGAGAAGGAGGAAGAGAGCGGGGACCCTCCAGCCAGAGAGATGTCCACCAAGAGGATACGGGAACGGACCAGATCGGGAGAGGTCTGCCTGAAGAGCAGATCATGTCCTACCCGCAGGACTCAGCCTGTGAGAGGCTGCGACCGAGCAAGATGCACCAGAAGAGGTGCAGTGATAGGTCCATGTGAAGCAGCATGCGATCTGTGGCACGCCGCCACATCGAGGACGACCAAGGAAGATGCACCAGCGAAGGTGCAGTGATAGGTCCATGTGCCGCAACATGTGACCTGTGGCACGACGCCACACCAGGGAGAAGAGAGTGTGGCACAATGCCAACAAGAAATGAGAAGAGGAGTGTGACAGACCGGTCACACCACAGATCAACTCCATCGCAGGTGTGAAAGTGGAAGGAAGCAGAATGACACAACTGAGGACTCGTGCGAGCAGATGAGGAGGCACCCATCAGTACAAGACAGTCACTGGGGTGAGCAGATGTCACTGAAGACAGCGATGCGGGTGGTCCCCCACGCTTCCCAGTACAACCGTCCTGTCACCTGTCACCGGCTGCTTGGCTGTGATGGCATCCCTGACGCCGACTGCACAGGCCACACAAGACCCGCCGTGGCCACTACGTCCATCAAGTGGTCCTTCCGCTGACAAAGCCGCCGCCACCTGTTTTGATCTGCAAAACGATGAAAAACATCATCATCATGATGAGGTGCAACGCCCAATCATCGAAGGAGGAGCACAGCACCACCTGAGTGGAGACAGTCAGCAACAAGAACCGATGCTGACAAGGCATGTCTGGCAACGTAGAAACTTATCATCTGGACACTTGCCATGAGCTCTGTGAACCAGACGCCTGCCGGTGAGAGCAGACCAGATCATTTGGACCATCCACCCTTGGGGTTGCACAAGACTAGGACGTGGCCCTGTTGGGAGTTCAGAGAGACTCCTTTGGCGTGGCCGACGTTGGCCCGCACAGCCCACGCAGTCCCGCCGCAATCCAGGGACAAGGGCCTCCAACAAATTCCTGTGAGAGCGGAATATCGCTGAGAGAGAATGCATCTGAGACAGCTCCACGTCAGGCATCCGGAAGCACGGAGGTCTCATATCGAGAGACTGGTCACCTGAAGACTTTGCACCGTGGCCAGAGCACCTGAATCCGGATGGCTCGAGCAAGCGGACCCTGCATCAACAACCTTTGTGGTTCCATGCGAGACTAGGATGTGGTCCTGTAGGCTGTTCCTCTGAGACGTCTTTGCTGGGCCTGAGATAGGCAAGCACAGTCCACACAGTCCTGTGGAAGCCCGCAAAAGGGCCTCGAGGAGACTCCTGCTTGATGGAGGTCTGGCACGAGAGGGAAGACTGCCGCTGCTCTGCCGCTGGACTTCCAGGCGCCCCAGGCCGTCACGTCATCTGCAGTCTTAGGAGGTAGACAATCTCCAGAGTCAGAATGCCGTCCAGAACTGTGTACAGTGGACTCCCCACTGCTCCAGATGCACCTGCATCAGAAACTGTAAATAGACTTTGACCACATGAGCCCAGGCAGGACCGGGTCGACAATATCCCGCGAACTGTGAGGTCGTGGACAAGCAGCTGAAGTATCTGGACTTCATCCACACAGTGTTCGTGCCCAGCTGTACCTGGTTAAATTATGGACTCGTGTGGAGGTGTCCGGGTGCTCCCAGCTGCACCATGTCCACTGCAATTCCTACAGTCTGCCTTTTCGAGGCCGAGAGACTGATTGTGGTGCTTTGTTATTGTTTCTTTTACAGGTTGGACTTTTGTTTGGTTCCTCAATAAAGTTTGGGAGGGATGTAGAGTCCAGCTGGACTCATTCTAGTGTTTCTGCCAGCCACTCTGCTGAGGGCTGGTCTTGCTTGTATAGCCTACACCCACCCAACACAGGCGTCACCAGTCAGGGGACCCTGCCAATAAAAGGGGCCAGGCGCACGTGCCTGTGGCCAGTTTATTACCACCCTACCACTGTGTCTGCGTCCCTTCCTTTACTAGCATGAGGGCCTAGGGCCCCACATTACAACCCCTACTAAAACAAGACCACAAATAAACCTAACACAGTCATTGAACGATTAAAACAGTTTTTGGCAGAAGCAGTGTGACGGATTTTGCCATTGCAAGGAAAGTATGTAAAATTGAGCATACAATCAGGATATGTATCCTAGTAGTGGTGTGTTATATTTTTTTTCCGCTGTGACGTTATTCCTGAGTTATGGCCAGAGCAACTGGAATTACGTGACTGGGGAAAACCAAATTATGTGACAGGAATTATTAAATTATGTGTCAGACAAAGCAATATTTATCGACATTATGTGGCTCATTTTGTGATAGAATTACTTCATTTATTTTAAAAAATTTACAATTTAGTGCTGCTCTGGAAAAGTTTACAACATGTTACTATCACTTCAACATTAAAATACAGCAATAGGAGAATGAAATGTAACCAATCAACTTTAAGGGCCTTCCACAACGCGGCAACACATGTTGCTGCATTTTTAGTAACTTTCCTTCTGTTTGAGCTCGAAGCAACATTTTGTTTTGTTAAATTCTGCAAAATATGCAGAAGATGATGGATTAAGTGACAAATATGGCAAATCCATAACTATGTTGAATACACTGCAGCCAGAGAATCGCATAATTCCAGTGGTCCTGCTAATGCACTATGTTAAACAAAAAACACTAATAGCAAAGTTTTGACTCTTCTTTAGTGAAAAGACTTGTCTAGATTCACTAATATAACACAGATGCAGAATGGGAAGGAACAGTGCATGTGTCTATTAAACAAAGAAAAGCCATGGTGACAATTCCATAGCAGCACTGCATTGTGTGCTATCACTGTCACGCCTCCTCTCAACCTCATGAGTAGTTCGCAGAAGGCATAACTTGCTAATATAATTAGAAGAAACGTAAAGGAGAGAAACTCCACTTTGGGGCACTGGTGACTGTGCATTTATTCTCTCCCATCCAATTTTCCGGTTTTGCCACATGAATGGAGCCACTGTA
The DNA here is from genome assembly GCF_031143425.1 of Pleurodeles waltl. Classification (NCBI taxonomy): domain Eukaryota; kingdom Metazoa; phylum Chordata; class Amphibia; order Caudata; family Salamandridae; genus Pleurodeles; species Pleurodeles waltl. The sequence goes on from NC_090439.1 coordinate 209,525,610, forward strand.
ATTATGTGATTCTGCAGTTTCATTGTTTTATCCATAACTATATATTTGTCACATTTGACATATAATCCATCATTAAGACGTCTTAAACTAATCAAAAATTACTAAAAACGCCGTGACATCTTGGTGCACAGTGGAAGGCCCTTTAGAAAGTTTTTACTGGTTACCTATCACTTGCTTATTGGTGTAGTTGCATTTTAAACTGGTACTAATGAGATTAAGCTTTGTTACAGACAGTGTTAACAAGTGTAAAGAATGATAAAACAATAAAGTAATACTACCCTGCTCTACGCTGCATAATTTAGTCAACCATGATGCGTAATTTGGTCCTCCCCCATTGCACAATTTCAAATGCCTTGATTATAGTATGGATGTTACTCTTCAGGTCCTACACTGATAAACTATAATACTGGGCTAAAGCACTTGCTGTGGAGATCTTCCTGTAATCTTTGTCTTCACAAGGTCAAAGTTTGCTACTCAGCCTTCCATTTCTGAAAAAAAGAGTAAGACAGTGTAGAAAATCTGCCTTTTCTGCATAGTCACCTCAAATTTTGTTTTGCCTTTTTCTGGAAACTATTTGGCTGTTTTTTTATCTCTGTTCTCTTTACCCCTGCTAAACAGGTGTAAAGTGCCTGTACCCCCCTTTAACATGACTACATTGGCACATCCCTAATTGACACATGTAACTTGCCTATAAGCTCCTACTATACGGTCTAGAAAATTCACCTAGGGCTGGAAGTTAAATGTCACTTGTGGAGTGCAGCATCTAAGGTGCAATCCACAGAGTGTGCCTGCAAAACATGGATTCAAGCCTACCACTGCAACCTGATTCCTGCAGTGTTAAACCTGCAATGTAACCTGTTAAAATAACCAATTTTTTACAAGCAAAGACCTCCCTTTTAAAATATGTAAAAGTCACCCCTATGTAGGCCTTGTAGCCACCAAGGGACGGTGCATTGTATTTTGAAGTGGGACACATAAAAAGTTAATGTCATTATCTCCCTACAGTGAAACAGCTATTTTCACTGTGGTAGACCTGACAGAAAACAAGGTACTGCTATGTTGTGCCTGAGATCAGGAAGGAAAATAATTAAAACACTATTTTAATAGCTATTAAAAATCCAATTTAACTGTAAAGTTGGAAATGTAATATGTATTAGGGAAAGGTGACTTTTAGAAAGCTACATTTACCTTGTCTGAGGATACTGGAGTCTAATTCGCACTATCCCTTGAGCAGCTGCCCAGTCTGTACTCAACCTTTAATAAGGTGTGACATTCCTTGCAGGAGCAACTCAATAGACCACTTTGAGAGCTCTGAGCTTAGCTGGACATTAGGGAGCTCCTTCTATGAGCGCACAGTGTCAAGTCCACAATTAAATGCCTGTCTGAGGCACTCAAACATGTTGAGCCTTTGAAAGGGTTCAAACTGGATCATATCTTAACTCTTGTGAGTCCTCTGTCTGGTTGCTGAAAACTGTTCTTTGTCTTACCAGACTTCTGTCTCACTTTTTCTCGTGGGTCCAGGGCCTGCTTCAAACTGGATTTTAGTGTTAGGTATGGGAGGATACTAGTGATTTCATTAACACACTATTCTTCTCACCCTCAGCTACCAGTACCCATGCCTGTTTGTAGTAAGGAAAACAGGAACTGCTGAAAAAAGAATATAGACCATCCACTTCCACTCACTAGCTAGTGACAGTCATAAATTTGGCACCCCAATGCACCCTTCTCAGAACATTTTCTGGAACTGTAGAAGATCAGAAGAGGGCTGGACCTGCTGTCTGTGACTGCAGAGAAGCCCTGAACAACTAGAGCTGCTATCTCTTGGTTCCAGTACAAAGAAGTGGACTCCAAGGGTCATCTATGTGGCAATAGGAACAGAACAAATTGTATGAGGCCTATTTCCTGAAATGCCCAGCTGACCAGTGGCAACAGGAACTGGGCTGAACTTGGCAGTTGGTCTCAGCTGAGCATGCTGAGAGTCTCTAGGTGCCTTCCCCTTGAGGCCCATGCAGCCTTAGAAGTGTACTCCTGTGGTTTTTGTGGGCACCAGAGCAGTATAAGTTTAGAAAATGTTGAAATCTTTTCCTCCAGTGCTCTAGAGCTTCAGTGGGACCTCCCAAGGTACGTTTCCGACCACATGATTCAATTTCATCTTCATCCCCCACAGGCATCTTTGCACCTTGTAAAAAACAACAAGCTCCCATTCTGAGTTGGGACTTAAAAAACTTTCAGCTAGAATTCTCAAATGCATTAGAGCATCAACAGGGGCCAACCTGCTTCCAGTATCCAGAATTCAGTTCCATGGCAGCAGCTAGTTTTCAGCAATGCACACATGGAGAGACTTTTTCTTTTAAAAAAGTGACATAGGGGGTCATTACAACATTGGCGGTATAAGGCGCTTACCGCCGTGCAGAAGACCGCCAATACACCGCGGCGGTAGACCGCCACAGCTATTATGACACACATCACGGAATCCGCCGAAATTCAAACACCCACACAATCCCGCCACACCAAAGGTCAGCGATAAACATGCAGAAACAAATCCTCCACCTCCACGCCAACAGAAACACGCCCATGCCATTACGACCCACGAATCCACGCGGCGGTCTTTCAACCACGGTATTCCATTGGCAGTACACACCGCCGCGCTCAAAATACACACACATTTACAATACACCGCCACATTGGACAATTACAAATACACACACCTGATACACATACACACACCACACCCACACATCCAATACAATATAAAACACACACCCACATCACCCACAAACCCCTACAACCTGAAACTCTGAGAGTAGGCGAGAGAGAGAGCACAGAATAGACAACCCCATCACACAGAGGCACACAACACCATCACCCACACAACATCCAAGCACAAAACACCACATACCACTACACTCACCACACTCATCACCCACACCACCCCATGGCACGCCAAAGACACCCCCGCTTCTCCGAGGAGGAGCTCAGGGTCATGGTGGAGGAAATAATCCGGGTAGAGCCACAGCTATTTGGCTCACAGGTACAGCACACATCAATAGCCAGGAAGATGGAGCTATGGCAAAGAATAGTGGACAGGGTCAACGCAGTGGGACAGCACCCAAGAAATAGGGAGGACATCAGGAAGAGGTGGAACAACCTACGGGGGAAGGTGCGTTCCACGGTCTCCAGGCACCACATCGCGGTACAGCGGACTGGCGGCGGACCCCCACCTCCTCCCCCACAACTAACAACATGGGAGGAGCAAGTCTTGACCATCTTGCATCCTCAGGGCCTCGGAGGAGTCGTTGGAAGAACGGACACTGGTAAGTCAAATCTTAAGTATCACATCCCCCACTCTACCTGCATGCTATCACACCCCCCCACCCTCACACCCTCCCCTATCACCCAAACTCCTCACTAATGTACTAATAACACAAACTACACATCCCAACCCCAAGACCTGCATGACAAAACTAAGCATGGACACCCATCACTAATGCATGCCCACTGCACATACCCAGAACACCCCCCAACCATCAGCACACAAGCCCCCACACAGGAATGCCTGCACTGGGGTTCACGCACACCCACCCATTGCACAACATGAAACACACACATGAAATAATCATGTTCTTATGCCCCTGCAGGAACCCGAAGGAACGACACCACACCAGAGGGTCCAGACAACACCACTCCACCCCCAGAAGAGGCCCACAGTGACGATAGCAGGTCTGCCCTACTGGATCTTGATGACCAGCCCGGACCATCGTGGGCCTCAGGACAGTCGGTTCCCCTTGCCCAGCCACAGCCCAACACCGAAATTCCACCCTTTGGTAACACCAGCACAGCACCCACCCAGCGGGCCCAAACCTCCCTACCCAGGACAGGTCAATCAGCGGTGTGTCCACCACTACAGGGCACCCAGGGTAACCCACCACCCCAACAACAACAGGGACCTGGGGGCAGTGGTAGTGGGCACACGGTCCAGGGGACGGAGGCACAGGAACATAGGGGAACTGGGAGGGCTGCTGTGCGACAGAGGGAGGACAGGCCAAGGGAACCAACTCTCCACAAGGCCCTCTCCTCCATCATGGGAGCATACCACCACTCACAGGAGACGATGGCCACGGTCCTGGACAAGTTGCAGGAGACCCTGCGTCTGCAGGAGGAGCAGTATTTGGGGTTCAGGGAGGAGCTCAGGACCATCGGCTCCGCCCTGGGCACCATCGTAGGGGTGCTGACGGACATTCAAAAGACCTTGAGGGACACTGTGGCACTCCAAGGGGCCCCTGCCACTAGCCACGACGATGAACTGCCCACCACCTCCGCCGGCGCTAGTGGACAGGACACCCCGCCACAGGACCACCACACCAGCACCCCATCCCCTGCAGACAGACAACCACCACGCAAGCGGGCCCTGAGATCCAGGAACAGGACAGAGAAAGATGGCAAGACCCCGCCAGGAAATAAGACCACCCTGATTGTCCCCCCACTGTCCCACCTTGTTACCCTGTCCAAATCAGAACTGCCCCAGCTCCACTTTCAATGGGCAGATGTGCAATATACCTCTGAGATTAATAGACTGGACTCTGCCATGGACATTCCTCCACCATCACCCATCACCATTTTATAACCCCCCTTCATTTTTTAGCACTTAAATAAACACCCTTGAAACACTAAAAAAACTAGAGTCAGTCTATGATTTGTAATTTTGTATTATCAATTACAGTGTCATAATGGGTTACCCATTGGAAGGCTAACATACCAATGTCACACATCACAAGCCCTTCAAGGATGCAAGCAGTTGACACATAGGTTACCACATTTGTGAAACTGAAATGGAAGGGGACAACTCAGTTAACAAATAGTGAGTGAAATGTCGGTACAGGATAGAGGTAGACGTGTGAAAGTTAATGTAATGTGAAACCTGAAAATGTACTCACCTGTGTTTCACTGGAAATATTGCTGTATGACTGACTCCCTGTTTTGTTTTCTTCTTCCTCAGCTTCATCCTCATCACTGTCCACATGCTCCACAGGCTCCACAGCTGCTACAACACCGTTATCTGGATCATCCTCCTGCAGAAAAGGCACCTGGCGTCGCAATGCCAAATTATGGAGCATGGAGCAGGCGATGATGATGTCGCACACCTTCTTCGGTGAGTAGAATAGGGATCCACCTGTCATATGAAGGCACCTGAACCTGGCCTTAAGGAGGCCGAAGGTGCGTTCGATAACCCTCCTAGTCCGCCCATGGGCATCATTGTAGCATTCCTCTGCCCTGGTCCTGGGATTCCTCACTGGGGTCAATAGCCAGGAAAGGTTGGGGTAACCAGAGTCCCCCAATAGCCATACACGGTGCCTCTGGAGTTGGCCCATCATATCAGGGATGCTGCTATTCCGCAGGATGTAGGCGTCATGCACAGATCCAGGGAACATAGCATTTACCTGCGAGATGTTCTGGTCTGCCAAACAGACCATCTGGACATTCATCGAATGATAACTCTTCCGGTTTCTGTACCCTTGTTCACTCCTGCTGGGGGGGACCAGAGCTACATGGGTCCCATCAATGGCACCTATGACTTTGGGGATATGTCCAAGGGCATAGAAGTCACTTTTCACTCTAGGCAAATCCTCCACCTCAGGGAAAATGATGTATCTCCTTACGTGTTTCAGCAGGGCAGACAACACTCTGGACAACACGTTGGAAAACATAGGCTGGGACATCCCTGATGCCATGGCCACTGTTGTCTGAAAAGACCCACTTGCAAGGAAATGGAGCACTGATAGCACCTGCACGTCAGGGGGGATTCCAGTCGGATGGCGGATTGGTGACATCAGGTCTGGCTCCAACTGGGTACATAGTTCCTGGATTGTGGCACGGTCAAACCTGTAGGTGACGATTAAATGTCTCTCTTCCATTGTCAACAGGTCCACCAGCGGTCGGTGCACCGGAGGATTCCGCCATCTTCTCATATGTCCCAGCTGACGGTGCGTAAGAAGGACAACAGCGAAGAAACAGTCACTATTCCTCCAGGTATGTACCCATAGTCACACAGAACACGGCACCAAACACAAAACCCTTCCTGTATGTGTGTTGAGTATAGGCCTAGCTCTGTGTGACGCAGTTGTAACTGAAGCCATGTGGGCCCCTGAAATGGCGGCTGCCTGACCTCTAAACTGGGACAATGGGATTGTGGGGTAACTGCGCTGGCGTTGCACACCGTCGCGGTAGGCGGTCGTAGACCGCGGCACAATGCTGCATTGGTTAACATTGGACCCTATGGGTCCCATGAGCCAATGAACAGGTGCGCCTGCGGTGATGATGCGCCCCGCAGCGGACGTCACCTCCGCGGACGTCACCGCCATTTTCTATCTCTTCAATCACTAGATACCTGACCTTCGACAGGAGAGGACCTACACTGCTAGTGCTGCTGTGACCTCGGTCTGGAAGCGACGATGGCTGCTGCGTCTGGGGAAAGGACCCCTGCCTTCACTGCACAGGAGTTGGAGAAACTTGTGGATGGGGTCCTCCCCCAGTACATGCTACTGTACGGTCCTCCAGACCAACAGGTTAGTACACAGGGAGCACGTTGTATGGGCTAGGCCTGGGTGGAGAGGGCTGGGTGGAAGAGGGAAGGGGCCAGAGTTCATACTACAGTAAAGCATGGGAATAAATGGGCCACATGGTCAGAGTAGGGAGGGGGCCACTCACATTGATGGTGCAGTTGGTAATGACTGTTCCTCTTCCCTTGTGCATTTCATGTAGGTCAGCGCCCACCAGAAGAGCGACATTTGGTGTGTCATCGCCAAGGAAGTCCGGAACCTGGGGGCCGACCAGAGATGGGGCACCCACTGCTGGAAGAGATGGGAGGACATTCGCTGCTGCAGCAAGAAGACGGTGGAGGCTCAGCTGGGGATGGCCTCCCAACGTGGGAGGGGTGCCCGTCGCACCATGACCCCCCTGATGTTCCGGATCCTGGCGGTGGCCTACCCGGAGTTGGATGGGCGCTTAAGGACATCACAGCAGACACAAGGGGGTGAGTACAACCTCATTCTGCGGACTTTGCGTGCAGTGGAGGTGTCTGGGTGGGGGAGGTGGGCTGTGGGTGTCCCTATGCCAGGGCGAGTTCGGTAGGCAAGGCCCCTCCGTAATGTAGGCCATGTGGCACTCTACCCCACCTCAGAAGAGTGGCAAGTTGAGGTATAGTTGCCCCTGTGGCATCCATGTGCGCAGATTTTGACCATTGCCATGTAGGCCATATGTCGCTCCACACCGCGCGGCACGAGCCGAGTGTTCAGCTCAAGCCGGGCGTTCGGCTCGGGCCGCGCATCGCGTTTCTAAGACGCGGCGCGCCCCGAGCCTTTCCTGTACTTTACGAGGCCCCAGACCTTACATGGGGCCTCGCACTGCTCTCTCCCTCCGCATTTTTGGGGTCTCCTGACCCCTCTTACCTGTTCTTGTTTCCTCTTTTTCTTCTTTCTTCTTTCTTGGGTTTTTGCTGCACTTTCCTTTATGTCTTTTGGGGGAAAAGACATAAAGGAAAGTGCAGCAAAAACCCAAGAAAGAAGAAAGAAGAAAAAGAGGAAACAAGAACAGGTAAGAGGGGTCAGGAGACCCCAAAAATGCGGAGGGGGGTTCCCAGGTTACCTTTTTCTTCCCAGCATTCCACATTCCCTAGTCTCTATGGTTTCTACTCTATTCTGTCCTATCTACTTTTCCCTATCTAAAATGGTGTCCTTTTTCTTCCTGTGGGTCACTTCCTGTTTTTTGGTATTTAAGGGCGGTGTTTTCTTCTCTTCTTTGCGCTGCAACACTTTCTGTTCAGATGGTGTCCTCGCTCCTGATTTCCTTGCCTTTTGGTTCTGGAATTCGCCAATTCTGTGCTATTTGAATTCAGTTCTTTTTGATTCCTGTTCTTTTGTTCTTGTTTTTCAGGAGTCATTCTGTTGGAGGTTTTTTCCCCTTTTTTGGAAGTTTTTTTTTCCCTCTGGCGCTATTTTCTGAAGGTCACGGTCTGTTCTTGGCGTTTCCATTGCCTACAGCACCATGGCTACCAGAAAGAGTCGCCCCTTTTTGGGCCAAAGCCGAACACTCAAGATCCACGCCACGAGATCCGCAGATTCCAGGCGCAAGCAGCACGTGAGTCGTGACAGATTGCAGCGCCAAACCATTCCGACGTCTTCAAACACCATGGATGACACAGTGGTGGCTGCTGCAGATCCGGATCACTCTCTCCTGACGACGATTCAGCAACAAGCTCAAGAATTACAACAACTACGCAATGAGAATGCTGCGTTATGACAGGCTTTGGCTTTCCGCAGTGGTGATGTTCCAACGCTTTCAGCTTCTACCCATCGTTTTTCCGGTGAACCAACCAAACTGCGTGAGTTCCTTGATTCCTTAACGGTGTACTTCGCCTTCCGACCCACCCAATTCTCCCAAGACAGAACAAAGGTGGGTTATCTAATCAGTGCCTTATCCGGTCCTGCCTTGGCCTGGGCAACCCCGATGGTATCGTCCAACGATCCGGTATTATCGGACTATTCTGCCTTCGTGAATCGCTTCAAACAAATGTTTAGTCGTCCTGGATTGGAGGCTTCAGCGGAAGAAGCCTTATGCGACATTCAACAAGGTTCACAAGATGTCCTACAATACATAACACGTTTTCGTCAGTTAGCGGCAGAGACCACCTGGGTGGAACGTACGCTGGTGACTTTGTTTCGTAGAGGACTCAAATAAGAAATAAAGGATGAATTAGTACATTCCACCAGAGTGGAAGATCTTCGTGGCCTGATGGATCAAGCCCTTTCCATTGAATACCGCCTTCAGGAACGGAGATCGGAGAAGAGAAGGAGTAGAGGGTCTCTCCAACCAAGCACTTCACGAGTTTATCCGCACCGTTCTGAGGAACCTCGCCCTCCTGCTAGAGACATCGAAGGAGAACCCATGCAGGTGGATACCACTCGAGGTCCTCTCTCCGCCTGCGAGCGGGAAGACAGGCGAAAGAAAGGGTTGTGCCTGTACTGTGGTTCTGCTGGCCATATGCTTCGTACCTGTCCTGTACGTCCGTCATGGCCATCGGGAAACGCCACTTCCCGTCCTCTGTAAGAAGGGAGGGGACGGGATTATCTGCCATACCTTCCATCAGTTCCTTTAATGACAATACAACATCCTTACTCATAGTACCAGTCCTGTTACAATTTCCTGACGGCCGTCAAGAAAAGACTATGGCTTTACTAGACTGTGGTGCTAGTGGTATTTACATGGATAAGACGTGGGCCACTACTCAACAAGTTCCTACACAACCCAAGGAAATTCCCGAACAAGTGCACACAGTGGACGGATCCTTGATATCCTCTGGTCCAGTTGATACAACTACTCTGCTGCTGAATTTACAGATCGGTAACCATCAAGAACACGTTGCCTTTGATCTCATAACATCCCCCAACCATACCATCATTCTTGGAATTCCATGGTTCATTAGACATAATCCGTATGTGAATTGGGCAACCCGGACAGTTTCCTTGTCTTCACAATTTTGTTACAAGCACTGTTTTTCTTCTGACAAGTATTGGTCACCTAAGAGATCAATAATTATGGAAGGTACCACCGGTTCTTCCATTAATACAGTCCAAGGAGTCCCTGAACACTATTTGGAGTTTCAAGATGTGTTCCAAAAACCATCCAGACCTGTGTTACCTCCACATAGGGACTATGATTGTGCTATTCCCTTGGAACCTGGCACTATCGTTCCTTTTGGAAGGATGTATTCCCTCACGGAACCTGAAAAGGGAGTTCTAAAAGAGTATCTGGAAGAAAATATACAGAGTGGTCTTATTGTTCCATCGTCCTCTCCGGCCGGGGCTCCTCTCTTTTTTGTACCCAAGAAATCGAAGGATCTTCGCCCTTGCCTGGATTTTCGAGGCCTGAATAAGATAACTATTAAAGATCGTTATCCTTTGCCTCTCATCAGGGATATTCTAGAAGTAGTCAGAGGGGCTCAACGGTTTACCAAACTAGATCTACGGGGAGCCTACCACCTTTTACGCATTAAAGAAGGAGACGAGTGGAAAACAGCTTTTAGGACCCCTTTTGGTCACTTTGAATACAAAGTAATGCCTTTTGGTCTCACTAATGCCCCAGCAATCTTCCAGAGATTTATGGACTCAGTGTTTTCTGACCTTCTGAACCAGACAGTTGTAATTTACTTAGATGATATTCTTATTTATTCTAGAAATCCCGAACTCCATTCTTCCCATGTGAAAAAAGTCCTTCAAAGACTCCGGGCTCATCAGCTATTTTGCAAACCAGAAAAGTGCGAGTTTGACAAGACGGAAGTTAAATATCTGGGTTATCATTTAAGTCCCACCGGCATAGCTATGGATCAAGAAAAAGTACAAGCTATTCTAGATTGGCCTTCCCCATCTTCTATTAAAGAAACACAATGTTATCTAGGGTTAGCGAACTTTTATCGGCAATTCATCTTAGACTTTGCGAAACAGACTAGCCATATAACTCACACTTTAAAGAAGGAAAATTTAACAAAAGGATTTGTCTGGACTAAGGCGGCCGAAACAGCCTTTCAAGATTTAAAGAAGGCGTTCACTCAAGCTCCCATCTTAAGACATCCAGATACCAACAAACAATTTATTATAGTTACCGATGCTTCCGAAAGAGCCATAGGAGCCGTCTTACTTCAACAACAAGAGGATGATGGTCTTGAACATCCTGTTTTCTACTTGTCCCATATACTCTCTATAGCAGAACAACATTACTCAGTACTGGAAAGAGAATTATTGGCCCTGAAAACAGCCTGCCTAGAATGGAGACAGTTCCTGATGGGTTCCAAGGAGCCTTTTGAGGTGAGAACAGATCACCGTCATTTACAATGTTTACTAAATTTCGTATGCCAGAATAGTCTCCAAGCTCGTTGGGCCTTTTGCTTCAGTCAGTATGATTTTTACATTACTTATATTCCTGGATCCCAAAACATTCTGGCTGATGCTCTGTCTCGCCGTTATCCAGATTGTACTCCTGCCCCATCTCAACATCTACTGGAACCTAGTAAGATCATTGGAGTAGCTCAGTCTTTTCTGGAGGAGGTACAACTGGAATACTCCAACTTATCTGATCACAAAGTAGAGAAACTAAGGCCTCTATTACATAAAAGACAAGGTTACTATTATTATCAAGATCTGTTATTCCTCCCTACTGACAGAGTAAGAGAAAAAGCATTACAAATGTGCCATGATTCACCGGTTGCGGGTCATAGAGGCATAAAGGCCACACAACAACTTCTTTCGCGATTTTTCTGGTGGCCTACCTGGAGACTGGATATTGAAAGATACGTTCAGGCTTGTCCCACATGCACTCAAGTCAAGATTCCCCGTACCAGACCTGCAGGATTACTCCAGCCTTTGCCTGTTCCGCCAACTCCATGGCACACCATCTCTACTGATTTTATGTGTTCGCTACCACCTTCAGCAGGAAACCGGGTAATCATGGTCACAGTGGATTCCTTTACTAAAATGGCTCACTTCACTGCCCTGAAAAAGCTACCTACCTCCCAAGAACTGAGCCAGATATTTATCGATCATATCTTCCGTCTTCATGGACTTCCACATACCATTGTATCCGATAGAGGGCCTCAGTACATTTCCCGGTTTTGGAGATTTTTTTGTAAAACACTAAGGCCCGTATTTATACTCCGTTTGCGCCGAATTAGCGTCGCTTTTTTCGACGCAAATTCGGCGCAAAACTAACGCCATATTTATATTTTGGCGTTAGACGCGTCTAGCGCCAAAGTATGGGCAAATAGCGTCATTTTTTTGCGTGAACGCCTTCCTTGCGTTAATGAGATGCAAGGAAGGCGTTCCCGTCTAAAAAAATGACGGCGACGCAAATGCGTCGTATTTATACTCCCGGGCAAAAGTCACGCCCGGGAGGTGGTGGGTCAAAAAACCCCGCATTTGCGCCACTATTTAACGCCTGGGTCAGGGTAGGCGTTAAGGGGCCTGTGGGCTCAAAATGAGCCCACAGGTGCCCTCCCCTGCCCCCAGGGACCCCCCCTGCCACCCCTGCCCACCCCAGGAGGACACCCAAGGATGGAGGGACCCACCCCAGGGACATTAAGGTAAGTTCAGGTAAGTATAATTTTTTATATTTTTTAATTTTTTTTGGGTGGCATAGGGGGGCCTTATTTGTGCCCCCCTACATGCCACTATGCCCAATGACCATGCCCAGGGGACATAAGTCCCCTGGGCATGGCCATTGGGCAAGGGGGCATGACTCCTGTCTTTACTAAGACAGGAGTCATTTAAATGCCGTCTGGGCGTCGAAAATAATGGCGCAAATCGGGTTGAGGCGATTTTTTTGCCTCAACCTGACTTGCCCCATTTTAAGACGCCCTAACGCCATTTTCCCCCTACGCCGGCGCTGCCTGGTCTACGTGTTTTTTTTCCACGCACACCAGGCAGCGCCGGTCTGCTAGCGCCGGCTAACGCCATTCCATAAATACGGCGCCGGCATGGCGCTTCAGAATGGCGTTAGACGGCGCTAAATTTTTTGACGCTAAACTGCGTTAGCGCAGTTTAGCGTCAAAAAGTATAAATATGGGCCTAAATATCAATAGAGCCCTGTCATCAGGCTTCCATCCTCAGACCAATGGACAGACCGAGCGTCTGAACCAAGGTTTAGAGCAATATCTTCGCTGTTTTTGCAATTCTACCCAAAGCAACTGGAACACTTATCTCCCTATTGCAGAATTTTCATACAATAATACTGTCCATAGTGCCTCCAAGGTCACTCCTTTTTTCTGTTCCTATGGCTTTCATCCTACCTCTTTTCCTACTTCTCCTCGGTCTACCTCTCCCCTGCCCGCTATCACTCATTTCTCCAAACGACTTCTACAAATCCATAGACTAATTCGATCCAATCTATTACACACCAAGAGATATATGAAGAAAGTAGCAGACAAGAAACGTAGGTCCACTCCGGACTACCATCTGCAAGATAAAGTTTGGCTTTCTTCCAAATTCTTACCCTCACGTCTTTCTCAGAACAAGTTCACACCTCGCTACTACGGGCCTTTCCGTATTCTTCAGCTGATTAATCCTGTCACTGTCCGTCTTCACTTACCTCATACGTGGAAGATTCATCCAGTCTTTCATGTCTCCCAGCTTAAACCTTATGTGCCTGACCCTTACTCTCGTCAGTTTCCTTGTCCTCCTCCTGTCTTAGTGGATGATGTTCCTGAATATGAGGTTCAGGACATTTGTGACTCTCGTCTTTCTCACAAACGTCTGCAGTATCTGATTCATTGGAAGGGTTATCCTCTCAGTGAATGTTCTTGGGAAGACGCATCTTCTGTTCACGCGCCTCTTCTGATTCAGCGCTTTCACCGTTTATTTCCTCTCAAACCTGGGCCTTCGGGAGGGGGACCTACTGTTGCGCCGCACCGCGTGGCACGAGCCAGGTGTTCGGCTCAAGCCGGGCGTTCGGCTCGGGCCGCACATCGCGTTTCTAAGACGCGGCGCGCCCCAAGCCTTTCCTGTACTTTACGAGGCCCCAGACCTTACATGGGGCCTCGCACTGCTCTCTCCCGCCGCATTTTTGGGGTCTCCTGACCCCTCTTACCTGTCCTTGTTTCCTCTTTTTCTTCTTTCTTCTTTCTTGGGTTTTTGCTGAACTTTCCTTTATGTCTTTTTCCCCTTCCCAGGTTACCTTTTTCTTCTCAGCATTCCTCATTCCCTAGTCTCTATGGTTTCTACTCTATTCTGTTCTATCTACTTTTCCCTATCTAAAATGGTGTCCTTTTTCTTCCTGTGGGTCACTTCCTGTTTTTTGGTATTTAAGGGCGGTGTTTTCTTCTCTTCTTTGCGCTGCAACACTTTCTGTTCAGATGGTGTCCTCGCTCCTGATTTCCTTGCCTTTTGGTTCTGGAATTCGCCAATTCTGTGCTATTTGAATTCAGTTCTTTTTGATTCCTGTTCTTTTGTTCTTGTTTTTCAGGAGTCATTCTGTTGGAGGTTTTTTCCCCTTTTTTGGAAGGTTTTTTCCCTCTGGCGCTATTTTCTGAAGTCTTTTCTCCTCGCCCTCTTTATTTCTTTTTCTTTGGAACAGTGTACATATTTATTATAGCTATTTTCTGAAGGTCACGGTCTGTTCTTGGCGTTTCCGTTGCCTACAGCACCGTGGCTACCAGAAAGAGTCGCCCCTTTTTGGGCCAAAGCCGAACACTCAAGATCCACGCCACGAGATCCGCAGATTCCAGGTGCAAGCAGCACGTGAGTCGTGACACCATATCCCAGAAATTGCATGTGCAGAGGCCAGGAGCATGGCGTTATGCATGGGGCTGCTGCGTCTGTCTTGTCCGCCAACGGTAGCGGTATGCCATGCACTAAAACTCTCTTTCTTCTGTCTCCCCCCCTTTTCCTGCTCTCCCTGTCCTTTTGTACATCAGCATCATCAGGCGGAGGTACAGTGGCACCGGAGCACGAGGGAGCTGCATCCCACATGGCCATGGATGGCCACACCACAGACTCTGAATGCACCAGTGGGACGGAAGGCGAGGGGAGCTTCACGTCGGCTACCGGATCACCCACCAGCGACACGGACTCGTCCACCGATGGGAGCTCCCCTCTGGTGGCGGCACCATTTGTGCGCCCCACTTCTACAGGTACAGCCGCCACCTCCCCTACCAGCACCGCCCTCCCAGCAGCCCCTCAGAATACGCCCGTGCCCACTCAACCAGGAGGGTGGGCATCACCTTCGCCCCAGGCACCTCAGCCCCTGCCCCAGTCACCCCAGCTGCCCTCAGTGAGGAGGCCATTGACCACCTCAGGTCACTCACTGTTGGGCAGTCTACCATTGTGAATGCCATCCAGGGTGTAGAACGAGAGTTGCAACACGGTAATGCATTCCTGGAGGGCATTCATTCTGGTCAGGCTGTCCTTCAGCGAACCCTGCAATCTCTGGCTTCAGCACTGATGGCAGCTATTGTCCCTGTGTCCAGCCTCCCCCCTCCAACTTCCTCCACCCAGACCCAATCCCCTGTACCCCAGCCCATCCCAAGCACACCTACAGACCAGCATGCACACAAGTCAACACCCAAAAGTAGCTCAAGCAAACATAGGCACCACACACACCACAGGCACTCACACAAGCATCACACCCATACAGACACAGCAACATCCACTGTCTCCACTGTGTCCCCCTCCTCCTCTTCTCCCTCCACCCTCCCAGTCTCGTCTACACACACACCTGCATGCACCACATGTACAGGCACTAGGACTCGCACCAGGACACCCAGCACCACAAGCCGCTCACCTGCACTCACCACCTCCACTGCCATTTACACGTCCCCTGTGTCCTCTCCCAGTGTGTCTGTGACGCCCTCTCCCAAAGTACCCAAACGCCTGCAATCACTCACCCAACATCCATCCACCTCACGACAGCCTACAGTACCTGCACCTGCACCCAAAACACCTAAAGTTACACCTCCTACAACCACATCCTCTTCCTCCACTCCCAGACCCCCTCCAGCTACCCATCCCAGTGTCCGTCAGAAACTGTCCCTATGTCAAATTGACCTTTTTGCCCCACCCCCCCTCCAATTCATCAGTCCCGTTGTAGCGCCTCAGCCAAAAAGCCTCCAGTACCAGTGGTGCCTGTTCCAGGTTTTTGGAGTGCACCATCCACCAGGGCAGGCACCAGGGCAGGCAGTAGGACCCGGAGCCAAGGCACTGGTAGCCCACCCCCTGTAAAGGCTCTGAAATTGGAGAGTGGACGACGGGACCGTGTCAAGACTCCTGGTGGGACAACAAGTGAAATGGGATCGAAGGCGATTGGTTAGTCAGCTGTAACTCCAAAAAAGGTGGGGAAGGTCCAGAGGAAGTCTCCCCAGCCTGTTGTGAGTGTCACGGCGGAGAAGTGCGCCATCATTTCCGGCGGTGCAGAGACAACCACCAGCACCGTCGTCACTGGTCCAGACACCACTGCCAGAGTCACAGCCCAGGAGGGCCCAAGTCTCGTTACTGGTCAGGAGACCACCGCCGGAGTCACAGCCCAGGAGGGCCCAAGTCTCGTCACTGGTCAGGAGACCACAGCCGGAGTCACAGCCCAGGAGGGCCCAAGTCTCGTCACTGGTCAGGAGACCACCGCCGGAGTCACAGCCCAGGAGGGCCCAAGTCTCGTCACAAGTCTCGTCACTGGTCAGGAGACCACCGCCGGAGTCACAGCCCAGGAGGGCCCAAGTATGGTTAATGGTCAGGAGACCACCGCCGGAGTCACAGCCCAGGAGGGGACAGGATGCCACAGCCCCGCTGGCCAATGATGGAACGTCATGCCACACACCAATGTCCAGTGTGGAGATCGTCATGCCGCACACCAATGCCCATTGTAGGGATCGTCATGCCACACACCAATGTCCAGTGTGGAGATCATCATGCCACACACCAATGCCCATTGTAGGGATCGTCATGCCACACACCTATGTCCAGTGTGGAGATCGTCATGCCACACACCAATGTCCAGTGTGGAGATCGTCATGCCACACACCAATGTCAGTATCAGAACCGCCATGTCAAAGCACCGGTGAACAGGGCAAAGACCGCCATGGCAAAGCACCGCTGAACAGGGCAAAGACCGCCATGGCAAAGCACCGCTGAACAGGGCAAAGACCGCCATCGCAAAGCACTGCTGAACAGTCCTGAACCGCCATGGCAAAGCACCGCTGAACAGTCCAGTACCGCCATGGCACAGCACCACTGAACAGGGCAAAGACCGCCATGGCAAAGCACTGCTGAACAGTCCAGTACCACCATGGCAAAGCACCGCTGAACAGGGCAAAGACCGCCATGGCAAAGCACCGCTGAACAGTCCTGAACCGCCATGGCAAAGCACCGCTGAACAGTCCAGTACCGCCATGGCAAAGCACCGTTGAACAGGGCAAAGACCACCATGGCAAAGCACTGCTGAACAGGGCAAAGACCGCCATGGCAAAGCACCGCTGAACAGGGCAAAGACTGCCATGGCAAAGCACTGCTGAACAGTCCTGAACCGCCATGGCAAAGCACCGCTGAACAGTCCAGTACCGCCATGGCAAAGCACCGCTGAACAGGGCAAAGACCGCCATGGCAAAGCACCGCTGAACAGTCCAGTACCGCTATGGCAAAGCACCGCTGAACAGGGCAAAGACCGCCATGGCAAAGCACCGCTGAACAGTCCTGAACCGCCATGGCAAAGCACCGCTGAACAGTCCAGTACCGCCATGGCAAAGCACCGCTGAACAGGGCAAAGACCGCCATGGCAAAGCACCGCTGAACAGTCCTGAACCGCCATGGCAAAGCACCGCTGAACAGGGCATACACTGTGTAGGAATGAATGGACCGCCACATCAGGCATCCTTTTCCCATGTGCAGCTGGGACAGTGACAGGACAGGAACTTTCACGGGGAGACTCATCCAGTCTGGGCACCAGTCCCCCTCCAGAACCAGTAGAGACCTGCATCTACTTGAGAAACTGTGGCTTTGCACTCCCCAGGATGGCACAGTGGGCAAACCACCCACTGTAGAGACATGAGAGACTGTGGCTTTGCACTCCCCAGGATGGCACAGTGGGCAAACCACCCACTGTAGAGACTTGAGAGACTGTGTCTTTGAACTCCCCAGGATGGCACAGTGGGCAAACCACCCACTGTAGAGACTTGAGAGACTGTGGCTTTGCACTCCCCAGGATGGCACAGTGGGCAAACCACCCACTGTAAAGACTTGAGAGACTGTGGCATTTTTGGACTGTTGGTGCACGGACATTGTTGTGTACATATCTGCACTACTTCTTGTATTGTATATATAATTATGAGTGATTTAGAGATATATATCTGTATGTTTTTGTATGACATGTATATTGGCACATTTCAATGTTTGACCGAAATTCGCTTTGTCTTTGCATTCTTCCGGGGGGATTGTGGGTTGTTAATGTGATATTTTTGACTGCATTGGTGTGTATGTTGTAATATGCGAGGGTGGGGGTGTTTGGTGGGTGTCCCCCTAACTTTTGCCTCACCCCTCCCCCGTGTTGTAGATGCAGTACTCACCTGTATCTTCTGCGCCTCCGTCGCTGTTGGTCGTAAATGAGCAGAAAGACAAGGGCAGGGAGTATTTGGAGTTCCGGCTCCATGGAGTCCTCATTCCTCGTGGGATGTGTTCAGGTGAGCGTTTTCCCATAGCAAAAGCTGTTTCCGCCGTGTTTTTATCCACGGTGAATCCGCCCCGGAAAAGGTGGCGGATTGGCGGGTTGTAATGGTGTGGGCGTTACATTGTCTTCCGCCTGTCTGTTGGCGGTAAACGCCGCGCTGCTTGTCTGTACCGCCGTGGCGGGCGGTGTGTTAAAGTGGCTGTCTTTGTTGGCGGTTTCTGCCAGGGTCATGATTCCCTTTTTTTGTCCGCCTGTTTGCGGTATTACCGCACCTTTTACACCATTCGCCAGGGTTGTAATGACCACCAAAGTCTCTTTCTGAAGTGGGACTTAGAAACATTTTTGAATTTTCTCGACTTCCAGACTTTCACCAGGATCAATCACCTGACGCATTGAAGCCGAGCTCCACGTGACAAACATTGGCGTTTGGTGCATTTCTGTTCAATTTTCATCTACAACTTTAAAAACTCATATGTCCGGTCATCATTATTCGATTTTTGTCATTCTGGTGTCATTTTATTTATTACATTTTTTTATTCAGTTTAGGGTTGTTATTCCTTCACACTTTGACTTTATCACTGTTGTGGTATTGCATAAATACTTTACACATTTCCCTAGGTTAAGCCTATTTGTTCTGTGCCATCACTACTAGGGGGTTGAACTCACATTAATTTAGTGACTTTGAGGGTTCTCCCTGACAAAAAGTGTTATTATTCATTGAGGTGAGCAGTCACCCAGCCAAAATAAATAATCAACTTTCCTATAGACATCAATCACTCTATGAAAAACAATTCTGATGTCCGACCACCAATATGAAAATACTGAACTGATAGGTGTCCCTGATCCGGATAAATTACACACTTAATAATCTTCAAATAAATGTGATATTTTGGGCATTTCAAAAGGCAGAGTACACACTTCTTATAACACTAAAGCTATTAGCTAAAGACTAACTGTGGAAGCAGTGGTGTCCTTTCATCGGAGGATATCCTGAAAAACCGAAGGTCACTTTCAGATCTGTGGCTCCAAAGGGTGGCAAAAACGATACAAAATTCTAGAATCTTGTCAAGAAGAAAAGGTGATGGGGTACAGAGATGAGAGATGAAGGTTATCAGAGGCATGTCTGAGGAAAAGATAAGTAAAAAAGGAAATCTAGGAAAAAAGAATCAAAAGGAAACAGGTAGCTGAAACAAAAGTAAGGAAGTGATTAAAATATAACAGAGGGTTGATTAGTGAGAAGTAGAGGATCATGGGCATCAAAGTAGAGAAGATGTAGAAGATAGTGTGACAGGTGGATGAAGAAGGATGAAAAACGAGTCTGAGGAAGTAGCATGGATGGAGCGTGGTAGTGATGAGCAAAATGAGTGATGTGAGTAGATGGATGTGTGAGCGTGTACTGAGTCGCGGGCAATGAGCAGTGAGCAGAGGGAGAGGAATACAGAAGGGTGAAGGCAGACGATGATGCTTGAGGAAGATGGGGATGATAAGAAAGGAAGGTGGTCACATGGGAAAGTCATGAGAAAATTAGAAGTGGTGAGGGGTCAGAAAAGGAGTGTTAAGAGACTAGAGCATGGGTACTCGCAAACATTTTCACGGGGGCTGCAGAGTTTGGTCTTTGATGTGACCGAGGTCCGCACTGATGGCACCAGGCTGGCAGTCGTGGTTGGCAGTAAAGTGGGTGTAAGGGACGCAAAGCATATACTTCTAGTGCCTGAATAGCACAACGTGAAACCATAAACTTGGGAATAATCACGGCTTCTCCACTTAACCAAACTGTGTGATCCTAAGCGAATGTTTTATTTCACTTTCCCTGCTTTTGGTTCATTATCACATATGAGGACCTCGCATGACTTCAGGATGTGTGCTGCACAAAACCTTTTTGTGTTTGATTTAATAAACTATAATGTTTTTGTATAATTGAAACCTAGGCCACCCAAAGAGTGCACATAGCTGACTTGCCTCGTAGCTCACCAAAGGCATTGTGGTCGGGGTGGGGAATGATGGGGTAAATGTTTCTAAATTATGGTTAGAAAATTATCACTTTGAAAAAATATATTTCTTCAATGCACTGATATATTCTGGTGTACTAAAGTGACGTTTCTGCATGTTAATGAAATACACTTTATGAATTTTGAGCAGACTTGATTGTGCTTTTACATTTTTGCTTCAAATATGTCTTTAAAAATGAAGTTGTTTCTGATGTTACATTGTACAGAACCCATCTGTTATCTCTTTTCTTTACCTTCAACTCCCTTAACCCCTTCGCTGCCAGGCCTTTTCCCCCTCCTGTGCCAGGCCTTTTTTTGCCTATTTGGGGCAGTTCGCGCTTAGGCCCTCATAACTTTTTGTCCACATAAGCTAACCAAGCCAAATTTGCGTCCTTTTTTTCCAACATCCTAGGGATTCTAAAGGTACCCAGACTTTGTGGGTTCCCCTGAAGGAGGCCAAGAAATTGGCCAAAATACAGTGAAAATTTCGGTTTTTTCAAACAAATTGGAAAAAGGGGCTGCAGAAGAAGGCTTGTGGTTTTTCCCCTGAAAATGGCATCAACAAAGGGTTTGCGGTGCTAAACTCAGCAGCTTCCCAGCTTTCAGGAACAGGCAGACTTGAATCAGAAAACCCAATTTTTCAACACAATTTTGGCATTTTACTGGGGCATACCCCATTTG
Organism: Pleurodeles waltl; assembly: GCF_031143425.1. NCBI lineage: Eukaryota > Metazoa > Chordata > Amphibia > Caudata > Salamandridae > Pleurodeles > Pleurodeles waltl. The sequence goes on from NC_090439.1 coordinate 209,546,468, forward strand.
TGCAATTTTTTGTGCTTTCAGCCTCCTTCCAGTCAGTGACAGGAATGGTCATGAAACCAATGCTGGATCCCAGAAACCTAAACATTTCTGAAAAGTAGACAAAATTCTGAATTCAGCAAGGGGTCATTTGTGTAGATCCTACAAGGGTTTCCTACAGAAAATAACAGCTGAAAAAGAAAAATATTGAAATTGAGGTGAAAAAAACATCAATTTTTCTCTACTTTTTACTCTGTAACTTTTCCCTGCAATGTCAGATTATCGAAAGCAATATACCGTTACGTCTGCTGGACTCCTCTGGTTGCGGGGATATATAGGGTTTGTAGGTTCATCAAGAACCCGAGGAACCCAGAGCCAATAAATGAGCTGCACCCTGCAGTGCGTTTTCATTCTATACCGGGTATACAGTAATTCATTTGCTGAAATATAAGGAGTAAAAAATAGCTATCAAGAAAACCTTTGCATTTCCAAAAAGGGCACAAGATAAGGTGTTGAGGAGCAGTGGTTATTTGCACATCTCTGAATTCCGGGGTGACCATAGTAGCACGTGAATTACATGGAATTTCTCAAATAGATGTCTTTTTTACACACACCCCTATATTTGGAAGGAATAAATGTAGAGAAAGACAAGGGGCAATAACACTTGTTTTGCTATTCTATGTTCCCCCAAGTCTCCCGATAAAAATGATACCTCACTTGTGTGGGTAGGCCTAGCGCCCGCGACAGGATATGCCCCAAAACACAACGTGGACACATCACAGAAAACAGAGCTGTTTTTAGCAAAGTGACTACCTGTAGATTTTGGCCTCTAGCTCAGCCGCCACCTAGGGAAACCTACCAAACCTGTGCATTTCTGAAAACTAGAGACCTAGGGGAATCCAAGGAGGGGTGACTTGTGTGGCTCGGACCAGGTTCTGTTACCCAGAATCCTTTGCAAACCTCAAAATTTGGCTAAAAAAACACATGTTCCTCACATTTCTGTGGCAGAAAGTTCTGGAATCTGAGAGGAGCCACAAATTTCCTTCCACCCAGCATTCCCCCACGTCTCCCGATAAAAATGATACCTCACTTGTGTGGGTAGGCCTAGCGCCCGCGACAGGATATGCCCCAAAACACAACGTGGACACATCACAGAAAACAGAGCTGTTTTTAGCAAAGTGACTACCTGTAGATTTTGGCCTCTAGCTCAGCCGCCACCTAGGGAAACCTACCAAACCTGTGCATTTCTGAAAACTAGAGACCTAGGGGAATCCAAGGAGGGGTGACTTGTGTGGCTCGGACCAGGTTCGGTTACCCAGAATCCTTTGCAAACCTCAAAATTTGGCTAAAAAAACACATGTTCCTCACATTTCTGTGGCAGAAAGTTCTGGAATCTGAGAGGAGCCACAAATTTCCTTCCACCCAGCGTTCCCCCACGTCTCCCGATAAAAATGACACCTCACTTGTGTGGGTAGGCCTAGCGCCCGCGACAGGATATGCCCCAAAACACAACGTGGACATATCACAGAAAACAGAGCTGTTTTTAGCAAAGTGACTACCTGTAGATTTTGGCCTCTAGCTCAGCCGCCACCTAGGGAAACCTACCAAACCTGTGCATTTCTGAAAACTAGAGACCTAGGGGAATCCAAGGAGGGGTGACTTGCGGGGCTCGGACCAGGTTCTGTTACCCAGAATCCTTTGCAAACCTCAACATTTGGCTAAAAAAACACATGTTCCTCACATTTCTGTGGCAGAAAGTTCTGGAATCTGAGAGGAGCCACAAATTTCCTTCCACCCAGCGTTCCCCCACGTCTCCCGATAAAAATGACACCTCACTTGTGTGGGTAGGCCTAGCGCCCGCGACAGGATATGCCCCAAAACACAACGTGGACACATCACAGAAAACAGAGCTGTTTTTAGCAAAGTGACTACCTGTAGATTTTGGCCTCTAGCTCAGCCGCCACCTAGGGAAACCTACCAAACCTGTGCATTTCTGAAAACTAGAGACCTAGGGGAATCCAAGGAGGGGTGACTTGTGTGGCTCGGACCAGGTTCTGTTACCCAGAATCCTTTGCAAACCTCAAAATTTGGCTAAAAAAACACATGTTCCTCACATTTCTGTGGCAGAAAGTTCTGGAATCTGAGAGGAGCCACAAATTTCCTTCCACCCAGCGTTCCCCCACGTCTCCCGATAAAAATGAGACCTCACTTGTGTGGGTAGGCCTAGCGCCCGCGACAGGATATGCCCCAAAACACAACGTGGACATATCACAGAAAACAGAGCTGTTTTTAGCAAAGTGACTACCTGTAGATTTTGGCCTCTAGCTCAGCCGCCACCTAGGGAAACCTACCAAACCTGTGCATTTCTGAAAACTAGAGACCTAGGGGAATCCAAGGAGGGGTGACTTGCGGGGCTCGGACCAGGTTCTGTTACCCAGAATCCTTTGCAAACCTCAAAATTTGGCTAAAAAAACACATGTTCCTCACATTTCTGTGGCAGAAAGTTCTGGAATCTGAGAGGAGCCACAAATTTCCTTCCACCCAGCGTTCCCCCACGTCTCCCGATAAAAATGATACCTCACTTGTGTGGGTAGGCCTAGCGCCCGTGACAGGATATGCCCCAAAACACAACGTGGACATATCACAGAAAACAGAGCTGTTTTTAGCAAAGTGACTACCTGTAGATTTTGGCCTCTAGCTCAGCCGCCACCTAGGGAAACCTACCAAACCTATGCATTTCTGAAAACTAGAGACCTAGGGGAATCCAAGGAGGGGTGACTTGTGTGGCTCGGACCAGGTTCTGTTACCCATAATCCTTTGCAAACCTCAAAATTTGGCTAAAAAAACACATGTTCCTCACATTTCTGTGGCAGAAAGTTCTGGAATCTGAGAGGAGCCACAAATTTCCTTCCACCCAGCGTTCCCCCACGTCTCCCGATAAAAATTATACCTCACTTGTGTGGGTAGGCCTAGCGCCCGCGACAGGATATGCCCCAAAACACAACGTGGACATATCACAGAAAACAGAGCTGTTTTTAGCAAAGTGACTACCTGTAGATTTTGGCCTCTAGCTCAGCCGCCACCTAGGGAAACCTACCAAACCTGTGCATTTCTGAAAACTAGAGACCTAGGGGAATCCAAGGAGGGGTGACTTGTGTGGCTCGGACCAGGTTCTGTTACCCAGAATCCTTTGCAAACCTCAAAATTTGGCTAAAAAACACATGTTCCTCACATTTCTGTGGCAGAAAGTTCTGGAATCTGAGAGGAGACACAAATTTCCTTCCACCCAGCGTTCCCCCACGTCTCCCGATAAAAATGATACCTCACTTGTGTGGGTAGGCCTAGCGCCCGCGACAGGATATGCCCCAAAACACAACGTGGACATATCACAGAAAACAGAGCTGTTTTTAGCAAAGTGACTACCTGTAGATTTTGGCCTCTAGCTCAGCCGCCACCTAGGGAAACCTACCAAACCTGTGCATTTCTGAAAACTAGAGACCTAGGGGAATCCAAGGAGGGGTGACTTGCGGGGCTCGGACCAGGTTCTGTTACCCAGAATCCTTTGCAAACCTCAACATTTGGCTAAAAAAACCACATGTCCCTCACATTTCTGTGGCAGAAAGTTCTGGAATCTGAGAGGAGCCACAAATTTCCTTCTACCCAGCGTTCCCCCAAGTCTCCCGATAAAAATGATACCTCACTTGTGTGGGTAGAACTAGCGCCCACGAAAGGAAAGGGCCCAAAACACAACGTGGACACATCACATTTTTTTATAAAAAGCAGTGCCTACCTGTGGATTTTGGCCTGTAGCTCAGCCGACACCTGAGGAAACCTAGCAAACCAGTGCATTTTTGAAAACTAGAAACCCAGGGGAATCCAAGATGGGGTGACTTGCGGGGCTCTGACCAGGTTATGTTACCCAGAATCCTTTGCAAACATCAAAATTTGGCCCAAAAAACACTTTTTCCTCTCATTTCGGTGACAGAAAGTTCTGGAATCTGAGAGGAGCCACAAATTTCCTTCCACCCAGCGTTCCCCTAAGTCTCTCGATAAAAATGGTACATCACTTCTGTGGGTAGGCCTAGCGCCCACAAAAGGAAATGTCCCAAAACACAACGTGGACACAACATATTTTTTCACAGAAAACAGAGGTGTTTTTTGCAAGGTGCCTACCTGTGGTGTTTGGCCTGTAGCTCAGCCGGCCCCAGGGCGGGGGGGCAGAAATGCCCTAAAATAAATTTGCCCCCCCAACCCCCACCCTCCCCCGCCGGGAGCGACCCTTGCCTACGGGGTCGCTCCCCCTGCGTGACATTGGCACCAAAAAACAAATCCCCGGTGCCTAGTGGTTTCTGCCCCCTTGGGGGCAGGTTGACCTAAACTCAGCCAATCGGCCCCCAAGGGGGGCAGAAATGGCCTAAATACAATTTGTCCCCCAGGGGAGCGACTTTTGCCTGATGGGTCGCTCCCCATCTCTAAAAAAAAAAAACAAAGAAAAAAAAGAAAAATTCCCCTGGCGCCTAGAGGTTTCTGCCCCCCCCCCGGGGGCAGATCGGCCTAATAATAGGCCGATCTGCCCCCCGGGGGGGCAGAAATGGCCTAAAATAAATTTGCCCCCCCAACACCCACCCCCCCCCCGGGAGCGACCCTTGCCTACGGGGTCGCTCCCCCTGCGTGACATTGGCGCCAAAAAACAAATCCCCGGTGCCTAGTGGTTTCTGCCCCCTTGGGGGCAGATTGACCTAAAATTGGCCAATCTGCCCCCAGGGGGGCAGAAATGGTCTAAATACAATTTGCCCCCCCAGGGGAGTGACCCTTGCCTGATGGGTCGCTCCCCATCTCTTTTTCAATCGCGCTGGAAGCAGAGCTTCCAGCGCGACGAGGGAGGCCCCTGTGACACATCAGCGCGCGTGCGCTGATGTCACAGGGGGGGTGGGGGGGTCAGGGGTGGAAGGGGAAGGTCTTCCCCTTCCATCCCCGACTTGGGGGGGAAGGGGGGTGCACGGGGGGCGCGCTAGCGCGCCCCCAAGTTCCCCTGTGCCATGGACGAGATGATCTCGTCCAAGGCACAGGGGAACTGTAGCCTTGGACGAGATCATCTCGTCCAAGGCACCCAAGAGGAAATGCTTGCCTGTTTATTTAATTTTTTTTAATGTTAGTGCTGAGTCTAGTTCAGAGCAGCCCAGTGCCGCTGGCCCGCCTGTAAAGGTCAGGAGGGTCGCTTGCGGCCCCCGGGCCGTACTATGAGTATCACTGGACTAGAGGATGATGGTAAAACAAAAAGGTTGGGAGATTGTTAGACAGGGATGGTGATGAGTGAAGAAAGGGTGATCGGAATGGGAGAGACTAGTGGAAGACAAGAGAACGGGAAAGAAGACAAAGCATGACAGTCACTATTTAGGTGAGACTGTTCAATTTTGAGGCACTCACATGTGCTTTATGTGTCCTCTTTGTTCCCTTTAAGATATATTCTGCTTAAAAGACTGACACGAAAATAGTGGTTGAGAAAGTAGCCATCAAATTACATGTCCAGTTGTCAACTGTAGGAAAATAGTTCCTTGTTGCAGTGCCCCCCCCCACTTTTTGCCTGATATCGATGCTGACGTGAGTGGGAGTGTGCTGTGACCCTGCTAACCAGTACCCAGCACCAGTGTTCTTTTGCTAAAAATTTACCATTGTTTCCACAATTGGCACAGTACTGCCACACAAATAAGGGCCAGATGTAGGAAGCCGTTTGCATGGTGCAAACTGCGAAAATCGCAGTTTGCGCCATGGAAACAGCCTAAGGCGATGCTCATTCACAAATTGCGAGTTGGTACCGACTCGCAATTTGTGAATGCGACTGGCAAATAGGAAGGGCTGTTACCTTCCTAATTGCAACCCGCATCGCTATTCAGAATTGCTTTGTGACCGCGAATGCGGTCGCAAAGCAGCTCGCAGTTACCACCAGTGTCACACTGGTGGTAACTCGTTCGCAAAAGGGAAGGGGTCCCCATGGGACCCCTTCCCCTTTGTGAATGTGGACATAAAGGTTTTTTCTGAGCAGGCAGTGATCCAATGGACCACTGCCTACACTGAAAAACCGAAACCAAATGGTTTCGTAAGTTTTTTCATTTTGCAACTCGTTTTCTTTTAAGGAAAACGGGCTGCAAAATAGAAAAAAAAAACTGCTTTATTGAAAAAGCAGTCACAGACATGGAGGTCTGCTGACTTCAGCAGGCCACCATCCCTGTGAGTGCAGGGACTAGCTATGGGGTCGCAAAATGCGACCCACCTCATTAATATTGATGAGGTGGGTCTTTGCGATCCCATAGCGAGTCGCAGACGGTGTCTGAGACACCGTTTTGCATCCGATTTTGCGAATCGGAAATTGCGAGTTGGACAGACTCGCAATTTCCGAATCGCAAATGTAGTTTGTAGTGTCTCTAGCACAGAACCCAGGTACTGCCAAACTGCCTTTCCGGGGTCTCCACTACAGCTGCTGCTGCTGCCAACCCCTCAGACAGGTTTCTGCCCTCCTGGGGTCCAGGCAGCCCTGGCCCAGGAAGGCAGAACAAAGGACTTCCTCTGAGAGAGGGTGTAACACCCTCTCCCTTTGGAAATAGGTGTGAAGGCTGGGGAGGAGTAGCCTCCCCCAGCCTCTGGAAATGCTTTGATGGGCACAGATGGTGCCCATCTCTGCATAAGCCAGTCTACACCGGTTCAGGGATCCCCCAGCCCTGCCCTGGCACGAAACTGGACAAAGGAAAGGGGAGTGACCACTGCCCTGACCTGCACCTCCCAGGGGAGGTGCCCAGAGCTCCTCCAGTGTGTCCCAGACCTCTGCCATCTTGGAAACAGAGGTGTCTGTGGCACACTGGACTGCTCTGAGTGTCCAGTACCAGCAGGTGATGTCAGAGGCTCCTTCTGATAGGCCCTTACCTCTCTTGGTAGCCAATCCTCCTTCCTAGGTAGCCAAACCTCCTTTTCTGGTTATTTAGGGTCTCTGCTTTGGGGATCTCACCAGATAACAAATGCAAGAGCTCATCAGAGTTCATCTGCATCTCACTCTTCACCTTCTGCCAAAGGATCGACCGCTGACTGCTCAGGACGCCTGCAAAACTGCAACAAAGTAGCAAGACGACTACTAGCAACCTTGTATCGCTTCATCCTGCCGGCTTTCTCGACTGTTTCCAGTGACTCTTCAGTCCAAGTTTGGTGGAGGTAAGTCCTTGCCTCCCCACGCTAGACTGCATTGCTGGGTACCGTGTGATTTGAAGCTGCTCTGGCTCCTGTGCACTCTTCCAGGATTTCCTTCATGCACAGCCAAGCCTGGGTCCCGACACTCTAACCTGCAGTGAAAAACTTTCTGAGTTGTCCTCTGGCGTCGTGGGACTCCCTTTTGTGACTTTGCGTGGACTCCGGTTCACTCTTCTTCCAAGTGCCTGTTCAGGTACTTCTGCGGATGCTGCCTGCTTCTGTGAGGGCTCCCTGAGTTGTTGGGCGCCCCCTCTGTCTCCGCCTCCAAGTGGCAACATCCTGGTCCCTCCTGGGCCACAGCAGCACCTAAAAACCTCTACCGCGACCCTTGCAGCTAGCAAGGCTTGTTTGCGGTCTTTCTGCATGGGAACACCTCTGCAAGCTTCATCGCAATGTGGGACATCCATCCTCCAAAGGGGAAGTTCCTAGTCCTCTTCTTTCTTGCAGAACTCCAAGCTTCTTCCAACAGGTGGCAGCTTCCTTGCACCCTAAGCTGGCATTTCCTGGGCTCCTGCCCACTCTCAACACTGTCGCGACCATTGGACTTGGTCCCCTTGTCTTACAGGTACTCAGGTCCGGAAATCCACTGTTGTTGCATTGGTGGTGTTTGTTCTTCCTGCAGAAACCCCCTATCACGACTCCTGTGCTCTCTGGGGGTAGTAGGTGCACTTTACACCTGCCTTTCAGGGTCTTGGGGTGGGCTATTTTTCGAACCCTCACTGTTGTCTTACAGTCCCAGCGACCCTCTACAAGCTCACATAGGTTTGGGGTCCATTCGTGGTTCGCATTCCACTTCTGGAGTATATGGTTTGTGTTGCCCCTATACCTATGTGCTCCTATTAGAATCTATTGTAACTTTACACTGCTTGCATTACTTTTCTTGCTATTACCTGCATAATTTTGGTTTGTGTACATATATCTTGTGTATATACCTTATCCTCATACTGAGGGTACTCACTGAGATACTTTTGGCATATTGTCATAAAAATAAAGTACCTTTATTTTCAGTACTTCTGTGTATTGTGTTTTCTTATGATATTGTGCATATGACACCAGTGGTATAGTAGGAGCTTTACATGTCTCCTAGTTCAGCCTAAGCTGCTTTGCCATAGCTACCTTCTATCAGCCTAAGCTGCTAGAAACACCTCTTCTACACTAATAAGGGATAACTGGACCTGGCACAAGGTGTAAGTACCTCTGATACCCACTACAAGCCAGGCCAGCCTCCTACATTGGTTGTGCAGCGATGGGATAAGTACTTGTAACTACTTAGCACTTTGTCATTGTGTACTTTTCATAAGAGAATAATAAACAAAACAAGTTCAGTGTATTTACACCTAACCAAAAAGTTTTGCTTTTCTCCTCTTACACTTTCTACTAAGTGCTGAAAAGTATTCTAAAAACTTCTAAAAGTTTCTAAAAGTTAGAAAAAGGTTTTTTTCTCTGTTCTTTAAAAAGTTCTGAAACTTTTTCTTCCTTCTCACTGTCTCTAAACCTTTTACTATCATGTCTGATGTAGAGTCTACTCTTAAAATGGTCAATACTACTTATGACAATTTGAATTACAAGAGCCTAAGGAGTCTCTGCTTAGATAGAGGTTTAGTGATAGGAAAGAACCCCACAAAAGAGTTTCTATATAACATGCTTATTGTGAATGATGAGTCCCTAGGAGGCACTTCAAATGAGAGGTTAATAGAAGGCTCCCATTCTGACTCAGGGGATCTCCTTGAGGGAGGTGGGAAGGGTTCTGTTCCAAATCTGCCCCCTAGCAGACCACCTAATAATGCTGGTAGTAATGGAGGTTCCCATCATAGTAGGGGTGTCTTTATTCCTGGAGGCCAGGTTATTAGGGTTCAGTCAGTTAGGGACAGATCTCCCTCTGTTGTTTCCAATTTATCTTCTGTGTCCAAGCATTCCCAACCCACCCACCCTGAAGACAACATGCTAGAAAGGGAACTCAAAAAGTTGAGAGTGGAAGAGACCAGACTGAAGCTTAAACAGCAACAGCTGGCCTTAGATAGGGAATCCCTAGACCTGGAGAAGGAGAGACAGAGATTGGGGTTTGGATCCCATGGTGGCAGCAGCAGTATTCCTGATAGTAATCCTGTTAGAGAGCATGATTCCAGGAATCTGCACAAGATAGTCCCCCCTTACAAGGAGGGGGATGACATCCACAAGTGGTTTGCTGCACTTGAGAGGGCCTGTATGGTACAGGGGGTCCCTCAAAGGCAGTAGGCTGCTATATTGTGGCTACCTTTCACTGGAAAGGGTAGAGATAGGCTCCTTACTGTTAGAGAAAGTGATGCTAACAATTTTGCAGTTTTGAAGGATGCACTCTTGGATGGATTTGGCTTAACCACTGAACAATACAGGATTAAGTTCAGAGACACCAGAAAAGAGTCCTCACAAGAATGGATAGACTTTGTTGACTGTTCAGTGAAGGCCTTGGAAGGGTGGTTACATGGCAGTAAAGTTTCTGACTATGAAAGCCTGTATAATCTTATTCTGAGAGAGCATATTCTGAATAACTGTGTGTCTGACTTGTTACACCAATATCTAGTGGACTCAGATCTGACCTCTCCCCAAGAATTGGGAAAGAAGGCAGACAAATGGGTCAGAACAAGAGTGAACAGAAAAGTTCATACATGGGGTGACATGGATGGCAAGAAGAAGGATGGTAAGTCTTCTGACAAGGGTGGGGACAAAAGTAAAACCGAGTCTTCATCAGGCCCACAAAAATCCTCTGGTGGGGGTGGTGGGTCCAAATCCTCTTCCAACAATCAAGTTAAAAAGCCTTGGTGTTATTTGTGTAAAGTCAAAGGCCATTGGACAACTGATGCCAGTTGTCCAAAGAAAAACACCAAACCTCCCACTATCACAACCCCTACTGCAAATTCTAGTGCCCCTAGTAATAGCAGTGGTGGTGGGAGCAAACCTACTAATAGCCAATCCAAGGGAGTAGCTGGGCTCACTTTTGGTAATTTAGTTGGGGTTGGTCTTGTTAGGGAGACCCCAGAGGCTGTGCTAGTCTCTGAAGGTGCCATTGATTTGGCCACCTTGGTTGCTTGTCCCCTTAATATGGGTAAGTACAAGCAACTTCCCCTAATAAATAGTGTTGAGGTTCAGGCCTACAGGGACACAGGTGCCAGTGTTACCATGGTGATAGAGAAACTGGTGCACCCTGGACAACACCTACTTGGTCAGCAGTACCAAGTGACAGACGCCCATAACAACACTCTTAGCCACCCCATGGCTGTTGTGAATCTCAACTGGAGGGGGGGGGGGGGGTTTACTGGTCCAAAGAAAGTTGTGGTTGCCTCAGATTTACCTGTAGACTGTCTACTAGGGAACGATTTAGGGACATCAGCTTGGGTAGAAGTGGAGTTGGAGGCTCATGCAGCAATGCTGGGCATATTTTTGCTTTGACAAGAGCTCAGGCCAAAAAGCAAAAAGGACAGGGTAACTTGGATCCTGGAACAATGGACCAAGTGCTCCCTAAAGCTAGGGGTAGCAAGGGTAAATCCCTACCCACTATCCCTCCCTCTACAGATGATTCTCCTTCTGAGGAAGAAATATTTCCTCCCTGTGCAGAACCTTCATCAGATGAGCTGGCAGCAGATACTGCTGAGCTTTTGGGTGGAGGGGGCCTGCCAGGGAAGAGCTGAGTGTGGCACAGCAAACCTGTCCCACATTAGAGGGTCTCAGACAGCAAGCTGTCAAGCAGCAAAATGGGGATGTCAGTGACTCACATAGAGGTTACTGGGAGGACAACCTCTTGTACACAGTGGCAAGGGACCCAAAACCTGGAGCATCCAGGAGATTGGTCATTCCCCTGCAGTTCAGAGAGTTCCTCCTAACTCTGGCACATGACATTCCTTTGGCTGGGCATTTGGACCAGATCAAAACATGGGAAAGGCTTGTCCCCCTGTTTCACTGGCCTAGGATGTCAGAGGACACTAAAGATTTTTGCAAGTCTTGTGTGACCTGCCAAGCCAGTGGCAAGACTGGTGGCACACCAAAGGCTCCCCTTATTCTACTACCTGTAGTTGGGGTCCCCTTTGAAAGGGTAGGGGTTGACATAGTTGGCCCCCTTGACCCTCCTACTGCTTCAGGCAATAGGTTTATCTTGGTGGTTGTGGACCATGCCACAAGATATCCTGAACCAATTCCTCTAAGGACCACTACAGCACCTGCAGTGGCAAAAGCCCTCCTGGGAATCTTTTCCAGTGTGGGTTTCCCAAAAGAGGTTGTATCAGGCAGGGGTAGCAACTTTATGGGGGTCATTCTGACCCTGGCGGCCGGTGACCGCCAGGGTCACCGACCACGGGAGCACCGCCAACAGGCTGGCGGTGCTCCCAAGGGCATTCTGACCGCGGCGGTTCAGCCGCGGTCAGAAAGGGTAAACCGGCGGTCTCCCGCCGGTTTACCGCTGCCCCATTGAATCCTCCATGGCGGCGGAGCGCGCTCCGCCGCCATGGGGATTCAGACACCCCCTACCGCCATCCTGTTCATGGCGGGAAACCCGCCATGAACAGGATGGCGGTAGGGGGTGCCGCGGGGCCCCTGGGGGCCCCTGCAGTGCCCATGCCAATGGCATGGGCACTGCAGGGGCCCCCGTAAGAGGGCCCCACAAAGCATTTCAGTGTCTGCGTTGCAGACACTGAAATACGCGACGGGTGCAACTGCACCCGTCGCACCCCTGCAACTACGCCGGCTCAATTCTGAGCCGGTGTCCACGTTGCAGGGGTATTTCCGCTGGGCCGGCGGGCGCTCTTTTGGAAAGCGCCCGCCGGCCCAGCGGAAATGTTTGAATGGCCACCGCGGTCTTTTGACCGCGGTGCGGTCATTTGTCGGCGGTACCTTGGCGGACGGCCTCCGCCGTCCGCCAAGGTCAGAATCAGGGCCTATGTCTGCATACTTGAAAGCTATGTGGAAGGAATGTGGTGTAACCTACAAATTCACCACTCCTTATCATCCACAGATTAATGGACTGGTAGAGAGGTTTAATAAAGCTCTCAAAGGTATGATAATGGGACTCCCTGAAAAACTCAGGAGGAGATGGGATGTCCTGTTACCTTGCCTCCTTTTTGCTTACAGGGAGGTACCCCAGAAAGGAGTGGGCTTTAGCCCCTTTGAACTCCTCTTTGGACACCCTGTAAGAGTTCCATTAACACTTGTGAAGGAGGGCTGGGAACAACCTTTAAAAGCTCCAAAACAGGACATAGTGGACTATGTACTTGGCCTAAGATCCAGAATGGCTGACTACATGAAAAAGGCCAGTAGAAACCTTCAGGCCAGCCAAGAGCTCCAAAAGCAATGGCATGACCAGAAGGCTGTTATGATACAGTACCAACCAGGACAGAAGGTGTGGGTATTGGAGCCTGTGGCCCCAAGAGCACTCCAGGACAAATGGAGTGGACCCCATCTAATTGTTGAGAAAAAGGGTGAGGTTACCTATCTGGTAGACCTGGGCACTGCCAGGAGTCCCCTTAGGGTGATTCATGTCAACCGCCTAAAACCCTACTATGACAGGGCTGATCTCACCCTGCTCATGGCAACAGATGAAGGACAGGAAGAAGAGAGTGACCATCTCCCTGATCTCTTCTGCTCCACTGAAGAGGATGCTTTAGTGGAGGGAGTAGTTTTAGCAGATTGTCTGACTGCAGAACAGAAAGACAACTGCATAAATCTCCTTGGACAATTTTCTGACCTCTTTTCAACTGTGCCAGGCACCACATCTTGGTGTGAACACACAATTGATACTGGAGACAGCTTGCCTGTCAAAAGTAAAATCTATAGGCAGCCTGACCATGTCAGGGACTGCATAAAACAAGAGGTTCAGAAAATGCTTGATCTAGGAGTGGTTGAACCTTCTGAAAGCCCATGGGCGAGTCCTGTGGTGCTTGTACCAAAGCCTCACTCAAAAGATGGAAAAAGGGACATGAGGTTTTGTGTAGACTACAGAGGTCTCAATCAGGTAACAAAAACTGATGCTCACCCTATACCCAGGGCAGATGAGCTCATAGATACACTGGCATCTGCCACGTATCTAAGCACCTTTGATTTGACTGCAGGGTATTGGCAGATCAAATTGGCTGAGGATGCTAAACCTAAAACTGCATTTTCAACTATAGGAGGGCACTACCAATTTACAGTGATGCCCTTTGGTTTGAAGAATGCACCTGCCACTTTTCAGAGGTTGGTGAACACAGTACTGCAAGGGTTGGAGGCTTTTAGTGCAGCATATCTAGATGATATAGCTGTCTTTAGCTCCACCTGGGATGAGCACATGGTCCACCTTTGGAATGTTTTGGAGGCCCTGCAAAAGGCAGGCCTCACTATCAAGGCCTCAAAGTGCCAGATAGGGCAGGGAAAGGTAGTTTATCTGGGACACCTGGTAGGTGGAGAACAGATTGCACCACTTCAGGGGAAAATCTAGACAATCATGGATTGGGTTCCCCCTACAACTCAGACCCAGGTGAGAGCCTTCTTAGGCCTCACTGGGTATTACAGGAGATTCATTAAAAACTATGGCTCCATAGCAGCCCCTCTTAATGATCTCACTAGTAAGAAGATGCCTAAAAAGGTATTGTGGACAGCTAGCTGTCAGAAAGCTTTTGAGGAGCTCAAACAGGAAATTCATTGTTCAAACTGATGCATCTGAATTAGGGGTAGGTGCAGTCTTATCACAACTGAATTCTGAGGGCCAGGATCAACCAGTTGCTTTTATCAGCAGAAGGTTGACCCCTAGAGAAAAGCGTTGGTCTGCCATAGAGAGGGAGGCCTTTGCTGTGGTCTGGGCACTGAAGAAGTTGAGGCCATACCTGTTTGGCACTCACTTCATTGTTCAGACAGACCACAAACCTATACTTTGGCTAAAACAAATGAAAGGTGAAAACCCTAAATTGTTGAGGTGGTCCATATCTCTACAGGGAATGGACTATACAGTGGAACATAGACCTAGGAGTACCCACTCCAATGCAGATGGGCTCTCCAGATATTTCCACTTAGACAATGAAGACTCATCAGGTCATGGCTAGTCTTATTGTCCTTCGTTTGGGGGGGGGGGTTGTGTAGGAAAGTACCATCTTGCCTGGCATGTTACCCCCATATTTCACTGTATATATGTTGTTTTAGTCTATGTGTCACTGGGACCCTGCCAGGCAGGGCCCCAGTGCTCATAAGTATGTGCCCTGTATGTGTTCCCTGTGTGATGCCTAACTGTCTCACTGAGGCTCTGCTAACCAGAACCTCAGTGGTTATGCTCTCTCTGCTTTCCAAATTTGTCACTAACAGGCTAGTGACTACATTTACCAATTCACATTGGCATACTGGTACACCCATATAATTCCCTAGTATATGGTACTGAGGTACCCAGGGTATTGGGGTTCCAGGAGATCCCTATGGGCTGCAGCATTTCTTTTGCCACCCATAGGGAGCTCTGACAATTCTTACACAGGCCTGCCAGTGCAGCCTGAGTGAAATAACGTCCACGTTATTTCACAGCCATTTACCACAGCACTTAAGTAACTTATAAGTCACCTATATGTCTAACCTTCACCTAGTGAAGGTTGGGTGCAAAGTTACTTAGTGTGTGGGCACCCTGGCAAAAGCCAAGGTGCCCCCACATCGTTCAGGGCAAATTCCCAGGACTTTGTGAGTGCGGGGACACCATTACACGCGTGCACTGTACATAGGTCACTACCTATGTACAGCGTCACAATGGTAACTCCGAACATGGCCATGTAACATGTCTAAGATCATGGAATTGTCACCCCAATGACATTCTGGCATTGGGGGGGACAATTCCATGATCCCCCGGGTCTCTAGCACAGAACCCAGGTACTGCCAAACTGCCTTTCCGGGATCTCCACTACAGCTGCTGCTGCTGCCAACCCCTCAGACAGGTTTCTGCCCTCCTGGGGTCCAGGCAGCCCTGGCCCAGGAAGGCAGAACAAAGGACTTCCTCTGAGAGAGGGTGTAACACCCTTGCCCTTTGGAAATAGGTGTGAAGGCTGGGGAGGAGTAGCCTCCCCCAGCCTCTGGAAATGCTTTGATGGGCACAGATGGTACCCATCTCTGCATAAGCCAGTCTACACCAGTTCAGGGATCCCCAAGCCCTGCTCTGGTGCGAAACTGGACAAAGGAAAGGGGAGTGACCACTCCCCTGACCTGCGCCTCCCAGGGGAGGTGCCCAGAGCTCCTCCAGTGTGTCCCAGACCTCTGCCATCTTGGAAACAGAGGTGTCTGTGGCACACTGGACTGCTCTGAGTGGCCAGTGCCAGCAGGTGACGTCAGAGGCTCCTTTTGATAGGCCCTTACCTCTCTTGGTAGCCAATCCTCCTTCCTAGGTAGCCAAACCTCCTTTTCTGGCTATTTAGGGTCTCTGCTTTGGGGATCTCACCAGATAACGAATGCAAGAGCTCATCAGAGTTCCTCTGCATCTCCCTCTTCACCTTCTGCCAAAGGATCGACCGCTGACTGCTCAGGACGCCTGCAAAACCGCAACAAAGTAGCAAGACGACTACTAGCAACCTTGTATCGCTTCATCCTGCCGGCTTTCTCGACTGTTTCCAGGTGGTGCATTCTCTGGGGGTAGCCTGCCTCCTCTCTGCACCAGGAGCTCTGAAGAAATCTCCAGTGGGTCGACAGAATCGTCCCCCTGCAACCGCAGGCACCAAAAGACTGCATCACTGGTCCTCTGGATCCCCTCTCAGCACGACGAGCGTGGTCCCTGGAACTCAGCAACTTTATCCAAGTGACTCCCACAGTCCAGTGACTCTTCAGTCCAAGTTTGGTGGAGGTAAGTCCTTGCCTCCCCACGCTAGACTGCATTGCTGGGTACCGCGTGATTTGCAGCTGCTCCGGCTCCTGTGCACTCTTCCAGGATTTCCTTTGTGCACAGCCAAGCCTGGGTCCCTGACACTCTAATCTGCAGTGCACAACCTTCTGAGTTGTCCTCCGGCGTCGTGGGACTCCCTTTTGTGACTTCGCGTGGACTCCGATTCACTCTTCTTCCAAGTGCCTATTCAGGTACTTCTACGGGTGCTGCCTGCTTCTGTGAGGGCTCCCTGAGTTGCTGGGTGTCCCCTCTGTCTCCTCCTCCAAGTGGCAACATCCTGATCCCTCCTGGGCCACAGCAGCATCCAAAAAACTCTACCGCGACCCTTGCAGCTAGCAAGGCTTGTTTGCGGTCTTTCTGCGTGGGAACACCTCTGCAAGCTTCATCGCGACGTGGGACATCCATCCTCCAAAGGGGAAGTTCCTAGTCCTCTTCTTTCTTGCAGAACTCCAAGCTTCTTCCAACAGGTGGCAGCTTCCTTGCACCCTCAGCTGGCATTTCCTGGGCTCCTGCCCACTCTTGACACTGTTGCGACTATTGGACTTGGTCCCCTTGTCTTACAGGTACTCAGGTCTGGAAATCCACTGTTGTTGCATTGGTGGTGTTTGTTCTTCCCGCAGAAACCCCCTATCACGACTATTATGACACCAGTGGTATAGTAGGAGCTTTACATGTCTCCTAGTTCAGCCTAAGCTGCTTTGCCATAGCTACCTTCTATCAGCCTAAGCTGCTAGAAACACCTCTTCTACACTAATAAGGGATAACTGGACCTGGCACAAGGTGTAAGTACCTCTGGTACCAACTACAAGCCAGGCCAGCCTCCTACACATGGGAACCCCTTCCCTTTTGCGAATGGGTTATCACCAGTGTGACTCTGGCGGTAACTGCAAATTGCGTTCGCGGTCACAAAGCAATTTAGCATTGCGGTGCGAGTCGCAAATAGGAAGGGGACACCCCTTCCTATTTGCGAGTCGCATTCACATTTTGCGTGTCGGTACCGACTCGCAAAATGTGAATGATCATCGCAATGCGCATTTTGTATGGGGCAAACTGCGATTTTCGCAGTTTGCACCATGCAAAATGCTACATACATCTGGCCCTCATTCTCATTTTGATATAATATATACAGAGCCACCTTCCTACATCAACCGCTTAAGATATGCTCTTGGCACAGAGGGCAGACAGTGGTAGAAACAGGCTCACATATGATTCCTGTTTTTGTTTTTGCCCAGGTTGCCACCTTTGATTGTTTTTCTGATTGTAACCTCACTATTTAGTTAAATTATACATAACCCCAGGCCTTTGTAGACTTCATGTGTGCTAATTAGTATTCTCTATATAATCCAGGCCTTGGTCCTGAAGCTGTTTAAAATTTGGAGAGCTATCAGTGAAGAACAGTTAGAGAGAACTGCCATGCCTGGATACGCACACTCCTGCACCCACACAAGGACATGCATGCCCGTCATTCCTTTACATTACACAAAATCATTACCCCATAGGCAGCAGCAGTAAAGGTGAGACTGACAGAAGAGCATGAGGTGGAGAGCACAGAGTGAGGTGGAGAGAGTTATGGATGAGGTGAACAGAGGCAAAGGTGAAGCAGAGAGACTGGAGGGAGGCTGAGGCAAGAGGGAGGATAGTGAGAAAAAGGAGGATGGTGATGGGGAAAGTGGAAGGCAAGTCAGAAAGACAGAAGAAGGTGAACAAGAATGAGAGGAGGGCAAAGAAGAGAGAGAAGGCCAAGGAACAGAGAGGAAGACAAAGAGAGAGAAGGATTAGGAAGGGAGAAAAGGGTGATGTGGAAATGGGTGAAGTGGAGTGAGAGTAGGTTGACCCAGTAAGAGAATGGCGAGGTCAGGAGAAAGTGTAAGTAGGATAAGGTGGAAAGAGTGAAGGGTGAGGTGAGGGAATTATGAGGTGAAGTGGAGAAAGAGAAGGGCACAGCAGAGAAACAGGTGGATAAGGGGAAGAGAGAATAGCATGAGATGAAAAGAGAAGTAAATGAAGTGGGAGGGAGTAGACGGTGAGGTGAGCGGGAAAGCAGGGTGAGTGGAAATAATAGAGGAGGAAAGTCAGGAGAAAGGGGGGAGATACAGAAAGAAAGAAGGGGAGTAGAAGAGATCAAGCCCATACGTTTAGACCTCTAGATATACACAGTTAAAACAAGCAGACAGAACCTGGCAGTAGGTATGATATGTAGCTCACACCTATACAAAACCAATCAGCACAACCAGACCCAGCTCTCAGACACCTAAGAGAATGTGGTCCACCCATGCATCTTCACAGCCCTCCTAAATTCCAAATCGTGGAGCCAGGCCTGCATTGGATCATGGTGCAAAAGTGTCTGTGTTGCATATGGGATTGGTTTTGTGCAGGAAGGGACATCTTCCTGCACAAAACCAACCCATGGAGGTTTTCTTGTCTTTCTGCAGCACACATAGAAAGAGGAAAAAACAAGGAGAAATAAAAATATTTCTGGGGAGGCATACAGTTTTGACGCATTCCCAGGTTTACATAGCTTTATAAATCTGGGAATGCGTCAAAAATCATGAGCGTTGCATGGGAAAACCCATCGCAACGCCCATGGAACGCCCCCCTGACGCAGGGTAAGGCAATGCAGTGACTTGCACTGCCTTGCCTTACTCCACATCTATGAGGCACGAAAAAACATTCAAAATGGCTTTGTGTCGCCTCATAGATATGCGTCTGCACTCTGCGTCACCAGAACATCAAAAAAGTGACCCTCCGGCGGCTCATGGAGCTTGTAAAAACTCCCCTATGTGTGAGTATATACATGTTGTATATCTTAACACTGTGACAATTACGTTTGGTGTGCTTATTGTGACAGAGGGTTTGTTCCTCAAGCGGTGGTGGATTACTGTTTCTTAGCCATTTGTGGGGGTTCAATTCCTTGGGAACCATTTATAAAATAACTATAAAATTACTATGAAACGAGCACTCAAGAGGATAAAAAGTACAATGTAAATTCTAGTGAGTCAGAGGATGGTATTTTCAAAAGAGAACTCTGGGAACTTTTAGACACTTCAGTGTCTACCTCAAACTCTAAAGCAATGTCTACCTTTTTTTAAGGCTGTGGCTTCCGATATTGGCCAATCAATAGCATCTGCTATATCTACCTAATTATTAATGTCAAGGGGTAAGAAGGTATCAAATACCAAGCACATGATGGTGTAACAGGGCATGCAGGAATATGATACAGGTGACGGTTCAATTCCGCATGATGACAAAGATATGAATTTCTTGTGGTGTTATCCTTGTATGGAAAAAGAGGGAGGCCAAACCAAAAGACGTATTGAAGTCACCAATGATTTATGTGTGGTTGATTTTTATGGTTATATTCAATATGATGATGATGAGGTTGTGAATAATTCTTAGAAAGTAAAAGTAGATAAACGACGGGAGATTGTCCTGGATTCAGAAGGTAACCCAATGTGTGACCCACGCATAATTCACCATCCTAACTCTGCAGAATGGTTTATGCCACCTTCTTTGAATGATTATATCAAAGCCAGGATAAAACACCTTTGAAGAGGAAAATGAAATAAAAAATGCTGACAGAATGTCTGAGGCCAGCCATCTCTGCAAATGCGGCTTTAACACCTGTGTTAGATCAGAACATTGTGACTTTTCTGACCCAGGAAAGTGCAGACTGGGCTTGGTCTTCCTAACCAAGTATATGATACTTTGGGACCTCTTGAAAAAATTATATGTTCAAATGAGCAGGTATAGAGCTGCAGGGAAGTTTTGGATCCAGAAATGATTTATAAATGGTCTCAAAGATCTGTCTGCTTTTTGGGGAGTGCCAATGCAGAGCTTTCGCTTGAGAAGAGGGAAAACTTTGGGCCATATTTATACTTTTTGACGCCAAACTGCGCTAACGCAGTTTTGCGCCAAAAAAATTAGCGCCGGCTAACGCCATTCTGAAGCGCAATGCGGGCGCCGTATTTATTGAATGACGTTAGCCGGCGTTAGCCGCCGGCGCTGTCTGGTGTGCGTTAAAAAAAACGACGTACACCAGGCAGCGCCGGCGTAGGGGGAAAATGGCGTATGGGCGTCCAAAAATGGTGCAAGTCAGGCTGAGGCAAAAAAATCGCCACAACCCGATTTGCGCCATTTTTTTACGACGCCCATCCCCCATTGAAATGACTCCTGTCTTAGCAAAGACAGGAGTCATGCCCCCTTGCCCAATGGCCATGCCCAGGGGACTTCTGTCCCCTGGGCATGGTCATTGGGCATAGTGGCATGTAGGGGGGCACAAATCAGGCCCCCCCATGCCACCAAAAAAAAAAAAAACTTAACTGGACTTACCTTAATGTCCCTGGGGTGGGTCCCTCCATCCTTGGGTGTCCTCCTGGGGTGGGCAAGGGTGGCAGGGGGTGTCCCTGGGGGCAGGGGAGGGCAGGGGAGGGCACCTCTGGGCTCATTCTGAGCCCACAGGTCCCTTAACGCCTGCCCTGACCCAGGCGCTAAAATCCGGCGCTAATGCAGGTTTTTTAGACCCGCCCACTCCCGGGCCCGGGAGTATAAATACGACGCATATGCATCAGAGTAATTTTTTAAGACGGGAACGCCTACCTTGCATATCATTAACGCAAGGAAGGTGTTCACGCAAAAAAATTACGCTAACTCCATGAACTTTGGTGCTAGACGCGTCTAACGCCAAAGTATAAATATGGAGTTAGTTTTGCGTCTAATTTGCGTCGAAAAAAACGATGCAAATTCGGCGCAAACGGAGTATAAATATGCCCCACAATATTTAGGATTGATCCTGATCTGGAAAATTTGATTCAAAGGTTGGTTTGTTGGCTCAAATGTCCTTTGCTGGAAACAATTCTATAAAAGAAATTGGAAGGTATGTGCAAGCATTTTCCTCCTTGGACAAGCTGCATTACTTGCTAACGAAAGTATTCAGATAGTTTCCCCCCAGAGTTGGCTGATACAGGTGTCACTTCACTGGCCACTCGAGGTTCCTCAGCCCATAATACCACAAGTGCCAGTTTAATTACACCAGACCTTTGTCTTCCCCCAAAGAGGAAGGTGGGATGCTTTGGCACATTGATACTCAGAGTACGGCCAGGGGCCGCATGCGGCCCTCATGACCTTTACATGGGGCCTCTAGGGAAAAGCAGCACTGGGCTGCTGTTAACTCAACTCAGCCCTAACATCAAAAAGATGTTAAATAAAACAGGCAAGTATTTCTTTAAACACTAATTGGTGTTACATAAAGGCAGTTACCATTAAGTTCTACACTAGTTAACTTTAGGAGCAGCTTTATTTTTAAAGACATCTCGCAGCCAAAGTGTTAAAACATGATAAAGTTTCTACAAAATTCAAAACATGTATTTAATTAACATGCCCTACCTTTTCACTTTAGTAAATCAGGTTATATCAGTGCATTGAGAAGTATTGTGTTACAGGAATTCAGAGACATTCATTCTTCCCTCTACCCTAACAAAATGCCAATAGTGAACTAGTTGCTATATGCACTCTTTAGGTGATCTGGGATCCTATTACACATGAAAAACATATAGGCCCTCATTACAACCCTGGCGGTAAATCCCGCCGTGCAGAAGACCGCCAACACACCACTGCGGCGGCAGGATTCCGCTACAGCTATCACGACCCACAGTTTGTAATCCGCTATAATACAGACACCCACACAAGTCCGCCACACCAAAGGTCAGTGATAAACTGGCGATAACAAAACCGACACCGTCACGCCAACAGGAATACACCCACACTATCATGACCCACGAATCCACGCGGCTGTCTTTCAACCGTGGTATTCCATTGTCAGTACACACCGCCGCGCTCAAAATACACACACATTTACAAAACACAACCACATTGGACAATTCGAAATACACACACCTGATACACATACACACACCACTCCCACACACCCAATCCAATATAAAACACACACCCACATCACCCACAAACCCTTACTACCAAAACTTTGAAAGAAGGCCAGAGAGAGACACCACCAGAAACAACACCAGCATTCAGACACACAACATCATCACTCACACAACATCCACGCACCTCAAACAACACACAACACATTCCCTCATACATCACAACACACACCACCTCACACATCACCCACACCACATCATGGCACCTCAACTACACCCCAGGTTCTCTGAGGAGGCGCTCAGGGTCATGGTGGAGGAAATCATCCGGGTAGAGCCACAGCTATTCGGATCACGGGTGCAGCACACCTCCATTGCTAGGAAGATGGAGCTATGGCGCAGAATCGTCAACAGGGTCAATGCAGTGGGACAGCATCCAAGAACTAGGGATGACATCAGGAAGAGGTGGAACGAGCTACTGGGGAAGGTGCGTTCCGTGGTCTCCAGACACCAGATTGCTGTACAGAGGACTGGCGGTGACCCCCCACAACTAAACAAAATGGGAGAAGCAAGTCTTGGCAATACTGCATCCTGAGGGCCTCGCAGGAGTAGGAGGAGGAATGGACTCTGGTAAGTCAACTCTTAACTATTATATCCCCCACCCTACCTGCATGCCATCCCATACTCCCACCCTCACCCCCATCACTCCAACACCTCACATGTGTCCCACTATCACAACCCACCCATCCCAACACCAAGCCCTGCATGCAACACCAAAGTATGGACACCCATCACCAAAGCATGTCCACTACATATACCCACACAGACCCCAAACCAAATTTCACAAAAGGACCTAGACAAGAATGCAAGCACTGGAGTTCAGGGTCACTCACCCATTGCACACAATGGCACACACAGATGCAATAAACATGCCTTTCCGCCCCTGCAGGACCCCTACCCAACGTCACCGGACAGGAGGTACCAGACATATCCAGTCCCCCAACAGAAGAGGCCAACAGTGATGACAGCAGCTCTGCACAACTGGATCAAGATGACCAGCCCGGCACATCTGGGACCTCGGGACAGTCGGTTCCCCTGACACTGTCACAAGCCACCACAGAGACTCCCCCCTCAGGGAACACCGGCACAGCACCCACCCAGCGGGTCCATCCCTCTGTTCCCAGGACACATCAAGCAGCAGTGTGTCCACCACTACAGGGAACCCAGGCAAACCAACCACCCCAAGAAAATCAGGGTCCTGGGGGCAGTGGTAGTGGGCACACGGTTCAGGGGACAGAGGAACAGGAAAACAGAGGAACTGGGAGGACTGCTGTGTGACAGGGGGAGGACAGGCCCAGGGAACCCACTCTCCACGAGGCCCTCTCCAACATCATGGGAGCGTACCATCATTCCCAGGAGACGATGGCAACGTTACTGGCCAACTTTCAGGAGACCCAGCGGCTGCAGGTGGAACACTATCTGGGGATCAGGGAGGAACTGAAGTCCATTAACACCACCCTGGTCACCATTGCAGGGGTGCTGCAAGACCTCGTCAACCCCAGGAGGGACACAGTGGCACAATAAGGGGCCCCTGACACTAGCCTGGACTATGAACAGCCCACCACCTACGCCTGCGCTAGTGGACAGGAGGCACCGCCACAGGAGCACAACACCAGCACCCCACCCCCTGCAGATGGAGAGCCACCCCGCAAACAGCATTGCCAAGACCCCCGCCAGGAAATTAGACCCCCTTGAATGTCACCCTTCTGTCCCACTATGTCACCCTTTCCATCCTTCAACTGCCATTGCTCCACTTCTTATGCCCCACTGGACAATGCACCAGTGAAACAAATAGACTGGACTCTGCCATGAACATTCCTCCACCATCACCCCTGCCCATTTTACACCCCCTCCACTTATTTGCACAGAAATAAACACACTTCAATCACAAAACAATCTGGAATCAGTCTGTGCTTTCACAAATGTGTAATCGCAATAACTATGGAATATAGCAATGTCAATTTAATTGTTCACATACCAATGAAACACAGCTGTAGGGCTGGAGGAAATATAGCAGAGGTCACAAAGTGGGACCCACACCTGTTAAATGGAAAGCCAAAGTGACAAGTCAGGGTCCATACACTGAGTGAAAATGACACACTTATGATAGCTCAAACAATAGTATGAGATGTGGTAGGCAGTGACATCTTCTTACCTGTGTCTCACTGGAAGTATTTCTGGATAACGTTGTTTCTGTTGTCGATATCCTCTTCTTCTGCCTCCTCTTCTTCACTGTCCACAGGCTCCACAGCTGCCACAAGACCTCCAGCTGGACCATCCTCCTGCAGAAAAGGCACCTGTCATTGCAAAGCCAGGTTGTGCAGCATACAGCAGGCCACGATGATCTGGCACACCTTCTTTGGTGAGTAGTAGAGAGAACCACCTGTCATATGGAGGCACCGGAACCTGGCCTTCAGGAGGCCGAAGGTCCGTGCAATCACCCTCCTAGTTCACCCATGTACCTCATTGTAGCGTTCCTCTGCCCTTGTCCTGGGATTTCTCACTGGGGTCAGTAGCCGTGACAGGTTGGGGTACCCAGAGTCACCTGCAAATGTCGAGGGACAACTGTTACACACACACTAACCCGTAGGGACAACCCGATACCCAGACAACTATTCACACTGCTTAGGGTCCTTGTCCTGACCTATTAGCCACACACAGTGCCTCTGGAGTTGCCCCATCACATAAGGGATGCTGCTATTCCTCAGAATGTAAGCGTCATGCACTGAGCCAGGAAATTTGGCATTCACATGGGAGATGTACTGGTCGGCCAAACACACCATCTGCACATTCATCGAATGGTAGCTCTTCCGGTTTCTGTACACCTGTTCACTCCTGCGGGGGGTACCAAGGCCACATGTGTCCCATCAATGGCACCTATGATGTTGGGGATATGTCCCAGAGCACAGAAGTCACCTTTCACTGTGGGCAAATCCTCCACCTGAGGGAACACGATGTAGCTGCGCATGTGTTTCAGCAGGGCAGACAACACTCTGGACAACACGTTAGAGAACATTGGCTGGGACATCCCTGATGCAATGGCCACTGTTGTTTGAAAGGAACCACTTGCCAGGAAATGGAGTACTGACAGGACCTGCATTAGAGGGGGGATCCCTGTGGGATGGCGGATAGCTGACATCAGGTCTGGCTCCAACTGGGCACACAGTTCATAGATTGTTGCACGATCAAGTCTGTAGGTGACTATTACGTGTCTCTCTTCCATTGTCGAAAGGTCCACCAGTGGTCTGTACACCGGAGGATGCTGCCATCTCATCACGTGCCCTATGGACGAGAACAGCGAGCAGAGAGTCAGCCAACACTGAGGTATCACAAAATGTCATTTGCACACATTTATTAGTCCGCAGTGTGCCTGTTACTGTGTGTATGCAAGGCGTACATTGGTGTGACGCAGTTAATATTAATGCCATGTGGCCCCCTGGAATGGCAGCTGCCTGACCTGTAAGGTGGGACAGGGGGATATGAGGTAACTGCGCTGGCATTGTACACCGTCACGGTAGGCAGTCAAAGACCGCAGTGCAATCCTGCATTGGTTACCATTGGACCCTATCGGTCCCAGGAGCCAATGGCGATGTACGCCGGCGGTGACGGTACACACCGCCGCAGACGTCACCGCCATTTTCTCTCTGTTCAATCACTTGATACCTGATCTTCGACAGGAGAGGACCTACACTGCAAGTGCTACTGTGACCTCAGTCTGGAAGCGACGATGGCTCATGTGTCTGGGGAAAGGGCCCCTGCCTTCACTTCGGAGGAGTTGGCAAAACTAGTGGATGGGGTCCTCCCCCAGTACACACAACTGTACGGTCCTCCAGACAAACAGGTGAGTACACTGTGAGCATGCTGCATGGGCAATGCCTGTTTGGAGTGGTGTGGATGGAAGATACATGGGGGGGGACTGAGGCCTGCATGAGCGGACGGTGAGTGTATGTGCGTCAGGGCAAGGGTGGGAACGTGGGCCAATGAGTATGACGGTCCGGATGGGTAAAGATTTTCCTTTTCCCCTGTACTATTCCTCTAGGTCAGCGCCCACCAGAAGAAGGATATTTGGCGTGCCATCACCAAGGACGTCCGGACCCTGGGGGTCCACCACAGACGGAGCACCCACTGCTGGAAAAGATGGGAGGACCTTCGCCGCTGGAGCAAGAGGACGGCGGAGGCCCAGATGGGGATGGCCTCCGAACGTGGGAGGGGTGCCCATCGCACCATGACCTCCCTGATGTTCTGGATCCCGGCGGTGGCGTATCCGGAGTTGGATGGGCGCTTGAGGGCTTCACAGCAGCCACAAGGGGGTGAGCACAGTCACATTCAGATGACTCTGCGTGCATTATGAGGTGTCTGGGTGGGGGAGGTGGGCAGTGGGTTCCCTTAGGCTAAGGCAAGCTTGGTAGGCAAGGTCCCTTGTGAGGCAGGTTCAGTGGAACCCCAACCCCACTAGTGGTTAGTGCCATCTACACCTAGTCAGGCTCCTGTGACTTCCATGTGTGAAGCAATCGGGCTTAGGCCTTTGTGACGGGCTGGAACCTGCCTGCCCGCACTCCGCTCCTGCTTGTGCTGACTCTGCCCCTGGTGCTCTGAGGCTTCCTGCACGGGATTGGTGGAAGGGTCAGCAGTGACGGAGCACCGGATGTTCAAAAGTACCGCAGCATACTGATGCGGCATTCAGAGCGTTGGAGGAGAAACCCGGAGACTCGAGAGGAGCTGTGAACCCTTTTATGGAGGAAGGAACACTTAGCAACCGAGAGGTGAATGAGAGAATCCAGGACCGGATATCGCCAGAGAGTCGGAGACGACGGTCTCTTACAAGCACCAGAGTTGAAGACGGAAGACGAGCGTCAGGAGATCCTGCTCCAGGCAACCGGGAAGACGAGTGGCTGCAACCCGCCACGCTTCAGGAGAAGCGTGGCCAATCAGGTGCGTGGGACTACATCCCGGAAGGAGAGTACGAGTGAGAGACAGAGTGCGGAAAGAGGGGGGGGTTTGGTAAAGCACGGAAGGGAAGGAGGGGAAGGATAAACCGAGGAAAAAACAAACCCTAACAAGCACGAGCACGGGGAAAAAGGAAACGGGGTGGAACAGGGAAAACAGATAAGGACAAGAGAAGGAGAGGGGGGTGGGAACGAAAACAAAACTCACCATAATTCACTATCGAGCAACCTCCCTGATACGGAAACCAGCAAACCCTCACACGGTTCCGATAAGCCCTAAAAAGAAAGAGATAAAAGGACAGGAGTGGAACCACTGAAAGACAGGGGAATACAATACCTACTAATATCTAATTTGACATACAAAAAAGAAGACCAGTGAGTCAGGGAAGGGGGGGGAGAATACAGAGACTAACCAGAGATCGCTGGCATACACACTTACTGCAATCTTCTCTTCTCTCCACATGTACTTCCCAGGAACGACCTGTGAACCAAGGAGACAGAAAGGAAGAAGTGAAGACCAAATCTCAAGAACATCCCCACCCTCAAGACCCCAACCAAATACTCACTTGTTTTCTACCATATCTTCTAATTTCAATAAAAGACCCTTTATTAACTATCACGGTCCAGATTGCTTTATCCGCGAGCTCCCGCTCACAGCCTTGTACCCCATGGGCATGTGAATAATCTAGGAACCATAAGTGCATGGCGTAGTGCATGGGGCTGCTGTGTCTGTAGTGTCCGCCAACAGTAGTGGTGTTGCATGCACTGAACATGTCTTTCTTCTGTCTTCCCCCCCCTTTTTGTGGTCTCCCCGTTCTTGTTTGCAATAGCATCATCAGGCGGAGGAGCAGTGGCACCGGAGCAGGAGGGAGCTGCATCCCACTTGGCCCTGGAGGGCGAAACAACAGAGTCTGAAGCCACCAGTGGGACAGAGGGCGAGTGGAGCTCCACGGCGGGGACGGGAGGTGACAGCAGTGACAGCGACTCCTCCTCTGATGGGAGCTCCCTTGCGGTGGCGGGCCCCTCTGTGCCCCCCTACCAGCACCGCCCTCCCAGCAGCCCCTCAGCGTGTGTCCCGTGCCCACTCACCCAGGAGGGTGGGCATCTCCTTCGCCCCAGGCACCTCAGGCCCAGCCCCAGTCAGCCCTGCTGCCCTCAGTGAGGAGGTTATTGACCTCCTGAGATCCCTCACTGTTGGGCAGTCTACCATTGTGAATGCCATCTAGGGTGTTGAGAGGCATTTGCAACAAACAAATGCATACCTGGAGGGCATTCATTCTGGCCAGGCAGCCCAACACTTCAGGCTCTGGCCTCAGCACTGATGGCAGCCATTGTCCCTGTGTCCAGCCTCCCCCCTCCAACTTCCTCCACCCAGACCCAATCCCCTGTACCTCAGCATATCCCAAGCACACCATTAGACCAGCATGCACACACATCAACACACATGGGTGGCTCAGGCAAACATTAGCACCACACATCCCACAGGCACTCACACAAGCATCATACCCATGCAGACATACCAACATCCACTGCCTCCACTGTGTCCCCTTCCTCCACGTCTCCCTCCTCCTTCCCAGTCTCGTCTCCACTCACACCTGCATGCACTACATCTTCAGCCACTACCTCCATCACCAGCACGCCCATCACCACAAACCGCTCACGTGCACTCACCACCCCCACTACCATTCACACATCCCCTGTGTCCTCTCCCAGTGTGTCAGTGAGCCCTCCATCCAAAGTACACAAACGCAGGCACACACCCAGCCAACAGCAATCCACCTCACAACATCCTCCAGCCCATGCACCTTCACCCAAATTCAGCAGATGTACACCTCCTACAACCACTACCTCTTCCTCCACTCCCAAACCACCTCCATCTTCCCATCCCAGTGTGTCTAAAACATTTTCCTGGCTAATATTGACCTCTTCCCTACACCTCCCCCCGTCCTTCCCCTAGGGCCAGGCTTTCCAGGTCCCAGACCAGCACCTCAGACACCACATCCCCAGCCACAGTGGTGCCAGCAACTGCGGGCTATTGGAGTGCCCCAACCATCAGGGCTGCCAGTGTGCCACGGAGCGAGGGCAAGGACATTCCGCCACCTGCCAAGGTATAAAAGTTGCCCACACCCCGGAGGGAGAAGCAGAAAACACCTGCCACCAAGGGGTCAGGGAAAATGAAAGGGGATAGTGGCAACACAGCTGCGCCACCATCAAAGGTGGGGAAGGGCCAAAAACTGAAGGGCAGGTCAGGAGAGGGCATGGTGACACCAACTGAGGGACCAGTGTCACACCTTCTGTCCACGTCGATGCCAACCTGTACGGCGGAGAAGACTGCCACCTGCACCGCCACAGACCCCGCCGCCAGCACCGCCGCCACAGAGCCCGCTGCCAGCACCGCTGTCACAGTGTCCGTAACCAGCACCACCGCCACAGAGCCCGCCGCCAGCACAGCTGTCACAGAGCCCACAACCAGCACCACTGCCACAGAGGCCGCCGCAAGCACTGCCGTGACTGACACCGCTGCAAGCACTGCTGCCACAGAGTCCGCAACCAGCACCGCTGCCACAGAGCCCGCAACCAGCACCGCCATGACTGACACCGCCGCAAGCACCGCCAGCGGCCCCGCGATATCCTGAGCCAGTGGCACCACTGCAGACATGGCTGCCATCCCCAGTGGTCAGTCGTCCAAGGCTGATGGTAAGTTCCAGGAGCCTGGGCAGCTTCCATAAAGCATCACTGTCAGTGGAGAAAGGCATCCACTACCTCGGTCCTTGGCAGGATGAAGCACTCTGGGCACAAAGCCCCCTCTAGAACCAGTGGAGAAAGGCATCCACTACCTCAGTCCTTGGCAGGATGAAGCACTCTGGGCACAAAGCCCCCTCCAGAACCAGTGGAGATTCACATCCACTACCTCAGTCCTTGGCAGGATGAAGCACTCTGGGCACAAAGCCCCCTCCAGAACCAGTGGAGACTGTTATCCACTTGAGAGACTGTGGCTTTGCACTCCCCAGGATAAAGCAGTGCGCAAACCACCCACTGAAAAGACTTGCGTGACTGTGACTTTGCTATCCCCCAGATGATGCAATAGACAACCCACCCACTGGTAGACTTGAGAGACTGTGGCTTTGCACTCCCCAGGATAAAGCAGTGGGCAACCCACCCACTGGAGAGACTTGAGAGACTGTGGCTTTGCACTCCCCAGGAAACATCAATGGGCATGGAGCCCCCTCGTGGAGCAGTGGCATTGTGCGTTCATCAGGCTGAGGTGCCCCCCCTCCCTCTCCCCCTGAGGTGCCTGTATATTTTCTATGTGATGCCCCTCCAGTGTTCTCTCCATTTGGAGTCAGGTATCTAGTGTGGGCCTCGCCCATGCATTTTGGGCCCAGTGGTCCACAGACAATGATTGGTGCACTATCCGGACTTGTGTAGTTGGTGTACATAATTGTGTTGAGTTTCGACTGATGGATTTTTTAAAATTACAATCGTTCAAATCATTTCCTTTTGTCCTTGCGTTATTCAAGGGGGGATGGGGGGGTGTATGTGTAATGTTGCAGCATGTGTTTGTGTGTATGGTGTTGTGAGTGAGGGTGGGGGTGTTGCGTGTTGCGTGTGTGTGTGTCACTCTCTTTTCCCTTCCCCCCCTGTGTTGTAGGTGCAGTACTCACCGGGGTCGTCGCCGCCGTCGTTGGAGCTCCTGATAGAGGAGCAGGAAGACCATCGCCAGCAGGATCTGCAATTTGGGCTCCATGGCGTCCTGGTTCCTCATGGGGTGTGGAGAGGTGAGGGTTTTCCCTTCTGTGTACTGTTTCCACTGTGTTTTTATTTGCGTATGTTCCCCCCTGGAAAAGGTGGCAGATAGCCGTGTTGCGATAGGGTGTTCGGTACATTGTCTTCCGCCTGTCTGTTGGCGGTGTCCGCCGCCCTGTTTGTTTGTACCGCCGTGGCGGTCGAAGTGTGAAAGTGGCTGTCTATGTTGGCGGTTTCCGCCACGGTCGTAATCCCTTTTTTTTTTTTCGCCGGCCTGTTTGCAGTATTACCGCCGCTTTAACACTGACCACCAGGGTTGTAATGAGGGCCAAAGTTTATTAAATCAAACACAGGAGAGGTTTTTGTACAGTGGACATCCTGAAGTCATGTATTTCGACTTCCTCATTTGTGTTAATGAAGAACAAAGAGGGAAAGTGAAAAGAAACAATTGCCTAGACACACACAAGTTGGTAAAGTGGGGAAGCCGAGATTAATTCCAGGTTTTCTGGTTTCACATTGTGTAATTCAGCAACTATATGTATATACTTTGCTTCACCTGTACCACCTTACTGCCAACCCCATCTCAGCCCAACAGCACCCAGCTGATATTAATGCGGCCCTTGGTCACATCATAGACCAACGTTTTTTGACCCTGATAAAATATTTGCGAGTACCCATGCTTTGGCACTTTGGAGGACAGACAAGGGGAGTGGGAACCCAAGGGATTGGGTAATGAGGTTAGATTTGAAGGCTGCATATTGGACTGTACCAGTCTTACAGAGGCACAGAAAATTCCTCCAGGTCAAATATCCAGGTTTAAATCCCTGGCTTTTGGGCTTTCTTCAGTATCATGGTGCTTCACTAAACGGTTAAAGCCAGTAGCAACATTTCTCAGATCCAGGTGTCTGAAAATGTTAGGGTATGTGAACGATATGATTTTCATGGGGCAAGAGAAAGAACTATTAGTAGTACAAGTTAAAGAAGTGGTGGACTTAATTCTGAGTCTGGACTTATTAGGAGAAGTAATAGCTGGTTGTGTCAAAAATATATATATTTCCAAGGGTTTTGGCGGATTCAGACAATACAAAATGCTGATGCTCCCAAATCAAAGCTAAGGTTATCAAAAGGGAGTAAAGAGATACACTATGTCAACATCACATTTCTCTAGGACATTTAGCAAGGGTGGTAGGTCTTCTGTCCTCTTCAATACAGACAGGTTTCCCGCACCTCTCCATTACAGAGCATTGCAGAGGTTGAAAATGGTACTTTTGCATGAGGAGGTGAAACAGGAAATATAATGGTGATTCAGCCATTTAGAGGAATGGAACAAGCATACTATCTTCCTTTTGTTTTTTTTAAACCTTTATTTTTCAGTTTCGTAATATAACAGATAATTTTAAAAAGTATACATGATCAGGTACATGTGTACCATGGTGCATTTGTATTTCCCGAGGTGCTATGACAGCCAAGGTACACATCTTAACAAATGGTTTCCACAGCTCTAGAAAAACAGCAACAAACCCAGGGTGCCTATATCCCCACACCATCCAGCTCAGAGTCAGCATCATGTTTTGGCTTTCATGATTGTTAAACCAGTCTAGAAATAATTCCTATGTTTTCACATCCTCTAGAGCTTTCTCATCCGATTGGAACAGGCACCTGTACTCTTCCTCCGCAACCCCCCCACTCAAGCACATCCTTAACCCAATGTGTTATTTGTGGTGCCCGAGAGCCTAACCAGTCTATAGCGACCTACCTCTTGGCCAGTACGCGTGTAAGTTGCAAAAACCTATAAGGCATCTTCTGCCCCTTGGGCCTCTTTACAATCCCCAGCAGGCATGCCCTAGGGGTGAATGGGACTGTAACCCTTGTAGTTGTCTTTACCCTCCCTCCAGCACTCATGGACCTCATTACAGAGCCAAGCAAGATGCAGAAACGAGGCACCCTCCTCCCCACAATTGGCACAAGTAGCCCACTTGGTGGGTTCAATCTTGTTCAACATGTAGGGTGCCACCTATGTTTGATGGAGGTAATCGAAATGTAAACGTTTAAACCTTTTATTACAAGAGATTGTGCAGACCAACTCACATGCCTGATTCCGTTCTACATCTACAAGGGGCTCCTCTAACTCCACCTCCCACACCCATTGTGCTATGAAGGGGGGTTTATCTTGTCTCCCTTCAGTGTCTTATAGAAGAAAGTGATCAGATGTCTTCCTTTCTCCCATTTGAGTAAGCTACCCAACACCTGAGTTAGCAGTGGTGCTGGCAAAAAGCTATACCACACTTTTTTGGCAGCACTTTCCAGTTTGGTATATTGCAAGAAGTGTCCTGTCCCCACCTAGAAACCCTCTTGTGCATCCAGAAAGGTGAAAAAGCCCTCCCATGGGTAAAGGACCCCAGCCCTGAAGGCAACCTCCTGCCCTCCAATGGGCCATGGACACATCAGAGTCTATCTGGTGAAATGGTGCAAGGTCCCAAAGACCCAACTCTCTGTCAAACGGGATCCTGCGAAGTATCATTTTGACAACTGTCTCCCATATCAAGGCCGTATTTCGCACCAAGTATGGAACTGGGACCTCTGAGTGACCCCTCCCATCATCAACAAGCATGGCAGCGTGCCAATTATTCAATTCAACAGTCCACCTAGCCTTGTGTTGTAAATGTGCTGTGTAATAATAGAGCTGTATATCTGGGTGAGCTATACCTCCCTCCTCCATATCTCATTTTAATACTGGTAAGGTGACCATGCTCCACTTTCCTGCCCACACCAGAGATGCCAATAAGCTGTTCAATTTCTGAAATACTCCAGGACCAAGCGGGTATAATGAGCTTTGTACTGCATATAAGCATTTTGCAAGAAAAATCATCTTAGCACTTTCTGCCCAACCCAAGGGTAGTGTGTTCCAAAACCCTATTGACCTGGCGAGACCCTGCAGATCTCTGTCTATATTTAGATGTTGATATTAAGCTACTGTGTGGGTGACCATAACACCAAAATAGTGGAAGCTTTCCACCTCCCACCTGATTCCGAGTTCTGGGAGCTGATCCCAAGGGTTCAATACAAGTCTCTCATGTGGGAATAACAGAGACTTCTGGATGTTAATTCACAGACCAGACACCTCACCAAACTCAGTCATAAGCCTCATCAATAATGGCACCTCCACCCTAGCAGAATGGACATAAATCAACATATCATTCATCTATAAGAATATTATGTGAATAGACTCCCCCACCTGTACGCCCCATGGTTCAAACTCCCGATGCTACAGGATCACCAGAGTATCGAGAGCCAGGGTGAATAAAAGCAGTGTGAGGCACACCACTGCCGGGTGCCCTCCTCCACTGCCTGAATCTCTGATAACACACCCTCAGCCTGAGACTGACCCTGGGATCTGTGTAAAGGAGTTTCACCCAGTTTTTAAAGACAATCCCGAAGCCCATCTTCCGCAGCACCTCCATCAAGTAGTGCCAATCTAAAGTATCAAAAGCTTTTACCAAGTTGATTGATACTAGTGCCATATCTGTTGTCTCTTGAAGTACATGGGTAAGTATTTGAAGATTCAAGGCCGTACTGAGCGCTGGTATAAAACTGCATTGATCCTCAGGCATCAATTCCGGTACTACCCTGAGCAACCTGGTTGCCAGTAATTTACAAAGTATCTTGACATCAGAATTTACCATGATAAGGAGTCTATAAGGGATGGGATCCTTAGTGCTCTCACCTGGATTTAACATAAGACAGATGATGCCCTCATGCGTAATAAGTGGGAGGAACCTGGGCCTCTCAAAAAACCTCCAAAAGTCATTCTGAGAGCAATGCAGAATATGTTTGAAAGAGTTCCATGGGGAAATCATCTCCCTTAGAGGCCTTTGATTTATTAAGGGCTTGAAGCACGAATCTCAGTTACTCTGATGTGGTTTCTCCATCTAATTCCTGGGCCTCTTCTAATGACAGGTGGTGTAATTCCACCCTCTCAAGTAATTCCTCTGTAGTTTACCCCGGCAAACCTCCCTGACACAATAGACATGCCGAAAATATGCCCTCAGGGTATTCTAGATGTCCTCTGGTGCCCTGTTACCAACAGTCCACCTGGGGGTCCAGATATGATGGCTACGCAGGGTCTCCTGTTTTCATTTCATTATCCAGGCCAGAAGCCTCCCCTACTTATCACCCTCTCTATGGAAGCGCTGCCTATATCTCTTAAAGGTGTATTTGTCAAGGGTGTTCCATGAAGTGTTAAGGGTGCACTGGGTTCTCTTCACCTCTTCACGCACAGTCGCAGAAGTCGTCTCACCTCGCTGGGAGATGGCTTGTTGCTTTTCCTGAATCTTGCTGCCTGCCTTTAGCCGCTGCTTCACCCCACAGGTAGTCCCTGTGCATAACCCCCTCAAGACTGCCTTCAAGGCTTCTTATTCAGTGGCCATAGTAGCAGTAGAACCTCAGTTATTTGCCAGATATTCAGTGAGAGCAACCACCAGTGATTCCTTACACTCTGGGGGTCATTACAACATTGGCGGTAAAAGCCGCTTACCGCCGTGCAGAAGTCCTCCAACACACCGCCGCGGAATTCCGCCACTGCCATTATGACCCACAGCTCGGAATCCGCCAAAATCTAGACACCCACACAAGTCTGCCACACCAAAGGTCAGTGATAAACTGGCGATAACAAAACCGACACTGTCACGCCAACAGGAATACACCCACACTATCACGACCCACGAATCCACTCGGCGGTCTTTCAACCGCGGTATTCCATTGGCACGCTCAAAATACACACACATCTGCAAAACACAACCTCATTGGACAATTCCAAATACACACACCTGATACACATACACACACCACACCCACACACCCAATACACTATAAAACACACAACCACTTCACCCAAAAACCCTTACGACAACAATTGCGACAGAAGGTGATCAGTATAGGCAAAAGTGCGGAAGACATTGTGACGCAAAGGGTTTAATTATCTTGAGCAGAGTAGATGAGCGTGATGCCTGCTGAAACCCCTGAACAACGTGGAAAAGTTCACAATGTTATTTTCAAGCTTGTTTGTGTAGAAGACTCCGTCTCAACCTTGAGAACAAGAGTACAGGGAGAAGATGGAATGAAAACAAAGGCTGGGGAAGGGCAGAGCAGCCAAGAGACAAGTGCTGATAACATAGCTATAAAATGCCAGAAAGGGCTAGAATCCAAGCTTCGAGTTATTTAAGCACTGAAGTGCGGGTGAGGGATTTGAAGCTCGCAGATGGGGTTGTGAAAGCTGCCATCTCCAGACCGAGTGCTGCCTTCCTGTTTGCTGTTCAGAGACCGTGATGCTTGAGAGGGGGAGAGGTCCAAGCGGGCAGAAGAGGGCTTCCCAGCAGTTCGTGAACTAAGTTAAGTTCCACACAGGGATGAAAGGCCTTTGTTTCTCTGCTCTATTATTATTATGATTGGTCATTATGCTTGCACTGTGTTTATAATCTGAAGTATTCAGCTTGTTTATATTTTGCTTTCTGAACATCGTAGTGTGAGCCTGCTGCAGTAATTGAAACATGCATTTTGGTGTGCAGTAAATCAAAGCTAATCTGAAGTATTCAACTCATTTATATTTTGCTTCCTGAACATCATCGTGTGATGCATTTTGGTATACAGTTAATCAAAGCTTATATCTGTCAATTAACTCTTTGCTTATATATATATATATGCATAGATGCTCTTTGTAGTGTACTCATATATAAATAGATGCTTTTCATTGCTATTCTAATTCTACTATTGTTGACGTGCTAAATGCATACATTTACCTGAAATTCTAGTAAAGCTAAATTGTATTCATAATTGCCGTGTGGTCCTTCATTGAGCGTCCTTATTGACTTATACTGAACAGATGTCAACCAGTCACCTGGATAAGACATTTTGGTACCAGAAGTGGGGTATAAGTCAATAATGCCTCTTTGGGGACGTGAGGAAAATGGGGCAAAGAGCGGAAGGCAGCATGGGACAGAAGCCAGATCCATTCCCGGGTGGTTAGCAACTGACCCGTTCTCTGGTGTGGCAGGACTCCTTAACCGGTGGGCAGCGCTGGTTTTATGGGAAGCACTAGATGAGAAAGTGACTCCTCTCTTAGTGGAAGATGCGGTCGAGAGTGTGAAACTAAGAGGGGCGAAGCTGGAGCTGAAAGTGGCAGGGCAAGTGGGATGGCTTTTCCTGTCTGTGTTCCGCATGTATACAGGAAGATAAAACTGCAGAATGAGGTTGCAGCCTTGCAGGAAAGGCAGTTACTTATGAAAGAGACCATAGAAAGTGCAGTGACTCGGGGTGATCAAATGGAGGCAAGGTGCACCGCATTAGCAGTACGAGTAGCAAAACAGAAGAGTAGGCAGAAGCCTAAAATGCCCTCAACTGTGCAAGTGAGGGCACTGGTACGCAAACA
The DNA here is from genome assembly GCF_031143425.1 of Pleurodeles waltl. Taxonomy (NCBI): domain Eukaryota; kingdom Metazoa; phylum Chordata; class Amphibia; order Caudata; family Salamandridae; genus Pleurodeles; species Pleurodeles waltl. The sequence goes on from NC_090439.1 coordinate 209,583,575, forward strand.
GAAGAGTAGGCAGAAGCCTAAAATGCCCTCAGCTGTGCAAGTGAGGGCACTGGTACACAAACAGAAGAGTAGGCAGAAGCCTAAAATACCCTCAACTGTGCAAGTGAGGGCATTGGTACGCAAAGAAAATTGGGATCCATATACTTGGGATGGAACAGTCTCAGATAATGATGATTGGAATTGGGAGGATGAGGTGGAAGTATGTGTAACAGAACTAGGTAGATTTGAAAGTGGAGAAGGAAGTGTAGGTGAAGTTGAAGGTGGAAGAGGAAGTGTAATGGAGGTTCGCCCACTCGTGCAAAACAAATCAAAGGGAGTGAATGGTGGTCAAATACAGAATTCTCGTTTGGTGAGAGATTATACGCAGAGTGAGTTGTTGGAGATAACCCGTATGTTTAGGCAGATGCCTGCAGAGCCTTTGTTTAAAAGGTTGGTGAGATTGTGGGACACTGGAGCAAAAGATGCATTACAGAATCCTTTTACATTAGGTCCCATCACAGAAGGAGACCCGTTTGAGCTGGAAATGATAGTACAGGATGATGTAAATGATGTAGTGATGTGGAGCCTATGGCAGAGGCAGGGAAAAAAGAGGGTCCCCTTACTAGGTTGGACAAGAGAAGGAGGGGTTGGCACTAAAGTAGGCAGAGTGCAGGAGTTTACCATTGTGAAGTGGAAATGGTATCTGCAGCAGAGGGCAAAACCGGGACCAGAAGGAGTGTCGAAGTTACAAGAAGATATGCTGGGGCAGTGGACTTGCAGGCAATGGCCCCTGTGCCAGAGCCCTCTGAAATGGAATCCTCACCATTTAAGACAGCCCCGCCTTTTGAACGACTCACTGAAGAAGAACAGCAAAATGCTTGGTTCACAGATGGTACCGCCCGGTACTATCAAGGAAAAAGTCAATGGCAAACAGTCGCGTTCCAGCCTGCTACAGAAACGATGTTGCTGCGAGGAAGGGATAATGCATCAAGCCAGCTTGCAGAACTGCAGGGGGTAGCAACAGTGATCGAACAAGCCCCCATCGGAGAGAAAACATTTGTGTACACTGACAGTTGGGCCACTTATCAAGGACTGGTAAGCTGGGCCCGACTTGGCACAAGGATGGATGGAAAATTAAAGGCAACCCCATTTCGGGAGGCGAGCAGCTATGGGAAGAGATGTGGTAGAAAGGGCAAAAATGTCAAATCTATGTGGGACATGTGGATGCCCATTGCCCATCGGATACCTCACTTGCATCTCTATTCAACAACACCGCAGATCAAATGGCCAAAACACGAACGGTGGTCATCAAGGAGGAAGCTGAAGCTGCTTTAGCAAACAGGGCCCATGCAACATCCGGACATCTAGGAGAGAATAGCACTTATGCATGCACAAATTCCAGTTACTAAAGAACAAGAGCAACAAGCAGTAAAGGAGTGCCCCACATGCAACCAGATTAGACAAATGCCCCTGCAAAAGAAGCCTAGCGGCCATATCAGAAAAGGTACTGTAACTGCTACGGTGTGGCAATTGGACTATATCGGGCCGCTACCAAAAGAAGGAGGAAAAAGCTACGTATTGACCATGGTGGACACCTACTCTGGCCTTATGTTGGGTATGCCCTGTAAGTCTGCAGATCAAAAGTCCACTTTACGAGGGCTAAACTACCTGATAAAACATTATGGGGCACCTGATGAGATCCAAACAGATAGGGGAACACACTTTTCAGGGAAAACAGTGCAGGGCTGGGTGCAGGAACAGGGAATTTGGTGGATTGTACACCTTAGTTATTATCCACAAGCTGCAGGTATGATTAAGAGATATAACGGATTGCTGAAAGAACAGCTACAAAAGTTATCAGCACATGACAGAATTGCACAATTGATTTGTGAACAAGCGTACACCCCCCACATTGAAGAAAGAGCTGCCCCCCGATAACACCCAGAGAGGTGAGGGAGGATTTGGAAGCACAGGAAGAAAAGTATGGGTGAACCATCTAGGGAAAAAGCCAGAGACAGGAGAGATATTGAGTCAAGAGGTGGGGAGTATGTATATTGCCCTTTTAAAGAACGCTAATGTACATGTATTTGTACCTGCAGTGCGACTTACCCCACGGTCATAAACAATGACATCTGTGTCAATGGCGTGGTTCCTGTTTGCGGTCATAATTACAACCGGAAGAGGTGTGTGGGTCCAACCGAATATAGCAGAGAATGTCGTTACGGACTTTCATGTCACTTGTGCACTTCAAGCCACTAACGTAACTGATGACCAGGGAGATGTTTCACTTTGCAACGTGAAGGTACCTGGAGGCAAGTGGATGGCTGCCAAAGTCGTATCTGGAAGGTAACTGGACAGCAAATCCGACATGCCAACGGACTGAACGAGTTGCAGGGTGACGCCAGCAACAGTACAGGCTTTGAGTTATATGCTAACCATGATATGTAAATATTGTGATACCATTGTACCTTTTACACCAGCACAGGCATACCTGTGTAAACCTTATGATTGCTCTGACAAACAAATTATTTTAGCAGGACATATGGTGGTTGTTACAATGAACAATGGAACCAAAGGAGTTCGATACTCCAAACCACCGGCCTTCATGTTTTATGTAACTGAAAGACGCATGGTCAGCAACTTAGGCAACGTTTCCATAGTTCGATATAGAATAGGATGTAAGCAAGCTCTGCATGCAAGCAAAATTAATCGTATTGTGTTACAGATAAATATTGCCAAGGGGAATGTCTCAAAGTATGATCCATTATGTGCACCATGGACAACACAGTTATGGCCCTTGCCAAAGTTACGCATTAGAAGAGATCTAGGGTCCTTGATAGCTGGGGCCACCGGAATCGGTGTAGGGGCCCTGAATTCTTTTGATGTTGAAGCCATTAGGAATAAGCTATCTTCTACAGGATATAGTACAGGAGAGGCCATAAAAGTAATTTCTTAATGGGGGCCCACACACTCATTGGTCTAAGGGGTGGGTATGTACCCACACTGGACGGGTGCTAGATCCATGTCTTCACACAATACCAGGAGAATGTGAATGGTTACCTTATCCTATTAATGGCACAGACTTATATCAGATAGGGACAGAGAGCATATGTTATGTCACTAATCATCCCTTACTTATTAACGGATTTATACAAACCACCAGAGAGCAAGTAATGTGTATGTGCAATATTACCAGCATTATTGACATAAGCCCTCACATCCTGTACCGACCAACTAATTTCACCATAACCACATTACAGACGCAAATGCGAGCGCAGTTAGAGTGGAACATCTCGCTTGTTGTTAAGCTACCCAGATTAGAAGCAATCATGCACTACGCACAAGTTACCTTTGCTAAATTTGATATGGCAGCTAAATACACCAAGGATACAGCCATACAGATGACCGTAGATGCTAAACAGCTTATGCACACTTCTTCACTCATCCAGCAAACAAGTGAGCATCATTGGTATGACATCTTCTTAGGCTGGGCACTAGGAGATATGAATATAGTGTTACATCCGCTAATTTGGTTACTGATTGTTTATGTTACGCTAATGACTATACTATGTAGACTGTATGTATGCACAAAACAGCTTTATACTAAGATGCAGGCAAGTACTCGTAGCAACCTAGCTAGTGGAATGTCAAACTAAATGATATCTGTTTCGCATGCATCATGCTCATCTAAGGGGTGGAGTGATCAGTATAGGGAAAGGTGCGGAAGACATTGTGATGCGAAGGGTTAATTAGCTTGAGCAGTGTAGATGAGCGTGATGCCTGCTGAAACCCCTGAACAACGTGGAAAAGTTCACAATGTTATTTTCAAGCTTGTTTGTGTAGGAGACTACGTCTAAACCTTGAGAACAAGAGTACAAGGAGAAGATGGAATGAAAACAAAGGCTGGGGAAGGGCAGAGCAGCCAAGAAACAAGTCCTGATAACATAGCTAGAAAATGCCAGAAAGGGCTAGAATCCAAGCTTCGAGTTATTTAAGCACTGAAGTGCGGGTGAGGGATTTGAAGCTCGCAGATGGGGTTGTGAAAGCTGCCATCTCCAGACCGAGTGCTGCCTTCCTGTTTGCTGTTCAGAGACCGTGATGCTTGAGAGGGGGAGAGGTCCAAGCGGGCAGAAGAGGGCTTCCCAGCAGTTCGTGAACTAAGTTAAGTTCCACACAGGGATGAAAGGCCTTTGTTTCTCTGCTCTATTATTATTATGATTGGTCATTATGCTTGCACTGTGTTTATAATCTGAAGTATTCAGCTTGTTTATATTTTGCTTTCTGAACATCGTAGTGTGAGCCTGCTGCAGTAATTGAAACATGCATTTTGGTGTGCAGTAAATCAAAGCTAATCTGAAGTATTCAACTCATTTATATTTTGCTTCCTGAACATCATCGTGTGATGCATTTTGGTATACAGTTAATCAAAGCTTATATCTGTCAATTAACTCTTTGCTTATATATATATATATGCATAGATGCTCTTTGTAGTGTACTCATATATAAATAGATGCTTTTCATTGCTATTCTAATTCTACTATTGTTGACGTGCTAAATGCATACATTTACCTGAAATTCTAGTAAAGCTAAATTGTATTATTAATTGGCTTGTGGTCCTTCATTGAGCGCCCTTATTGACTTATACCGAACAGGTGTCAACCAGTCACCTGTATAAGACAGAAGGCCAGAGAGAGACACCACCAGAAAGAACAATAGCATCCACAGGTACTCAACACCATCACTCACGCAACATCCACGCATCTCACACAACACACCTCTAAATATCACCCCACACATCACAACACACACCACCCCACACATCACCCACACCACCCCATGGCACCGCAAAGACACCCCAGGTTTTCTGAGGAGGAGCTCAGGGTCATGGTGGAGGAAATCATCTGGGTAGAGCCACAGCTATTTGGATCACAGGTGCAGCACACCACCATAGCTAGGAAGATGGAGCTATGGCGAAGAATCGTGGACAGGGTCAACGCAGTGGGACAGCACCCAAGAACTAGGGATGACATCAGGAAGAGGTGGAACGACCTACGGGAGAAGGTGCGTTCCGTGGTCTCAAGACACCAGATTGCGGTTCAGAGGACTGGCGGTGGACCCCCACCTCCTCCCCCAGAACTCACTACATGGGAGGAGCGGGTCTTGGCTATACTGCATCCTGAGGGCCTCGCAAGAGTAGCTGGAGGAATGGACTCTGGTAAGTCAATCCTTTAACTACTTCATCCCCCACCCACCTGCATGCCATCACATACCCCCACCCTCGCCCTCGCCCCCATCACTCCAACTCCTCACATATGTCCCACTATCACAAACCACACATCCCAACACCAAGTCCTGGACACCCATCACCAAAGCATGTCCACTGCACCTACCCATATACCCATACACCTCCTAAACCATGATCACACAAGGTCCCACACAAGAATGGAAGCACTGGGGTACAGGGTCACCCACCCATTGCACACCATGGCACACACACATGCAATAATCATGCTTTTACACCCCTGCAGGACCCCTACCCAACGTCACCGGACCGGAGGGTCCAGACATGTCCACTCCACCCACAGAAGAGGCCCACAGTGATGACAGCAGCTCTGTCGAACTGGATCTAGATGACCAGCCCGGCCCATCTGGGACCTCGGGACAGTCAGTTCCCCTCACACTGGCACAGGCCACTACAGAGCTTCCCCCCTCTGGAAACACCAGCACAGCACCCCCCCCCCCCAGCGGGCCCATACCTCTGTCCCCAGGACACGTCAAGCAGCAGTGTGTCCATCACTACAGGGACCCCAGGCTAACCCACCACCCAACAACACCAGGGACCTGGGGGCAGTGGTAGTGGGCACACGGTTCAGGGGACAGAGGCCCAGGGAAACAGGGGAACTAGGAGGGCTGCTGTGCGACAGGGGGAGGACAGGCCCAGGGAACCCACTCTCCACGAGGCCCTCTCCAACATTATGGGAGCCTACCACCATTCCCAGGAGATGATGGCAAAGGTACTGGCCAAGTTTCAGGAGACCCAGCGGCTGCAGGAGGAACCGTATTTGGGGTTCAGGGAGGAACTCAGATCCATCAATTCCACCGTGGGCACCATTGTAGGGGTGCTGAAGGAACTCGTCAATACCAGGACACTGTTGCACAACAAGGGGCCCCTGACACTAGCCTGGACGATGAACTGCCCACCACCTCTGCCAGCGCTAGTGGACAGGAGGCACCGCCACAGGACCACGACACCAGCACCCCACCCCCTGCAGATGGAGAACCACCCCGCAAGCGGTCCCTGAGATCCAGGACAAAGACAGAGAACAATGCCAAGACCCCCGCCAAGAAATGAGACCACCCTGATTGTCATCCTTCTGTCCCACTTTGTCACCCTGTCCATCCATCAACTGCCCAAGCTCCACTTCCTATACCCCTTTGGACAATGCATCTGTGAGACTAATAGACTGGATTCTGCCATGGACATTCCTCCACCATCACCCCTGACCATTTTACAACCCACTCCACTATTTAGCACTTAAATAAACACCCTTAAATCACAAAACTATCTGGAGTCAGTCTGTGCTTTCGAAAAATGTGTATTGGCAATAACAGTGGCAAAATGCTATATCCAATGTAATGCCAACATACCTATGTCACACAGCTTTAGTCCATGCGGAAACAAAGCAGAGGTCACACAGTGGGACCCACATCTGTGAAATCGAAAGGAAAAGTGACAACTCAGTGTCCATACACTGGGTGAAAATGACAGACAGATGAGAGGTAGAAGAATTAAATCAGATGTGCCAGGCAGTGTTGTCTTCTTACCTGTGTCTCACTGGAAGTATTGCTGGATCACTGTGTTCCTGTTGTCTATGTTCTCTTCTTCTGCTTCCTCATCTTCACTATCCACAGCTGCCACAACACCTCCATCTGGACCATCCTCCTGCAGAAAAGGCACCTGTCGTCGCAAATCCAAGTTGTGAAGCATACAGCAGGCCACGATGATCTGGCACACCTTCTTTGGTGAGTAGAATAGGGAACCACATGTCATATGGAGGCACCTGAACCTGGCCTTCAGGAGGCCGAAGGTCCTCTCTATAATCCTCCTAGTCCGGCCATGGGCCTCATTCTAGCGTTACTCTGCCCTTGTCCTGGGATTCCTCACTGGGGTCAGTAGCCATGACAGGTTGGGGTAACCAGAGTCACCTGCAAATGTCAAGGGACAACTGTTAGACACACACTAACTCTTAGGGACATCCCCAGACACCTAGTCACACTGTATTGGGTCCATGTCCTCACCTAATAGCCACACACTGTGCCTCTGGAGTTGCCACATCACATAAGGGATGCTGCTATTCCGCAGAATGTAAGCGTCATGCACTGAGCCAGAAAATTCGGCATTCACATGGGAGATGTACTGGTATGCCAAACACACCATCTGTACATTCATAGAATGGTAACTCTTCCGGTTTCGGAACACCTGTTAACTCCTGCGGGGGGTACCAAGGTCACATGTGTCCCATCAATGGCACCTATGATGGAGGGGATATGTCCCAGGGCATAGAAGTCACCTTTCACTGTAGGAAAATCCTCCACCTGAGGGGAAAACGATGTAGCTGCGCATGTGTTTCAGCAGGGCAGACAACACTCTGGAAAACACGTTGGAGAACATAGACTGGGACATCCCTGATGCCATGGCCACTGTTGTCTGAAAAGACCCACTAGCCAGGAAATGGAGTACTGACAGCACCTGCACTAGAGGGGGGTTCCATGTGTGCAGCAATCGGGCACAGTCTTGTAACAGCTGACATTAGGTCTGGCTCCAACTGGGGCACACAGTTCCAGGATCCATTATCGACAGGTCCACCAGCGGTCTGTACACCTGAGGATGCCGCCATCTCCTCACCTGCCCCAGCGGACATGCTCTATGGAGTAGAACAGCAAGCAGAGAGTCAACCAACACTGAGGTACGTAAACACAACTTAATCGTTAAATGTTTTAAAATCAACATATGGCTGTATTAGTGTTTAAGTAAGGCCTAGATATGTGTGACGCAGTCAAAAATAATGCCATGTGGCCCCCTGAAATGGCGGCTGCCTGACCTGTAATGTGGGACAAGTGGATATGAGGTAACTGCGCTGGTAGGCGGTCGAAGACCGCAGTGCAATCCTGCATTGGTTACCATTGGACCATATTGGTCCCAGGAGCCAATGGCGATGTACGCCGGTGGTGACGGTACACACCGCCGCGGACGTCACCGACATTTTCTCTCTGTTCAATCACTTGATACCTGATCTTCGACAGGAGAGGACCTACACTGCAAGTGCTGCTGTGACCTCAGTCTGGAAGATACAATGGCTCGTGTGTCTGGGGAAAGGGCCCCTGCCTTCAGCACGGAGGGGTTGGAGAAACTAGTGGATGGGGTCCTCCCCCAGTACACGCTACTCTACGGTCCTCCAGACAAACAGGTGAGTACACTGTGAGCATGCTGTATGGGCAATGGCTGTTTGGAGTGGTGTGGATGAAAGATAGGGGGGGGAATGAGGCGTGCATGAAACAACAGTGAGTGCATGTGCGTCATGGCAACGGTAGGTATGCGGGCCAATGACTGTGACGGTGCGGACGGTTATATCTTCTCCTTTTCCCCTGTACTATTCCTGTAGGTCAGCGCCCACCAGAAGAAGGATATTTGGCATGCCATCGCCAAGGAAGTCCGGACCCTGGGGGTCTACCACAGACAGAGCACTCACTGCCGTAAAAGATGGGAGGACATTCGCCGCTGGAGCAAGAAGACGGCGGAGGACCAGCTGGGGCTAGCTTCCCAACGTGGGAGGGGTGCCCGTCGCATCATGACCCACCTGATGTTCCGGATCCTGGCGGTGGCGTAGCCGGAGTTGGATGGGCGCTTGAGGGCATCACAGCAGCCAGAAGGGGGTGAGTACACTCTCATTCAGCTGATTCAGCACGCATTGTAGGTGTCTGGGTGGGGAGGTGGGCTGTGGGTTTCCCTAGGCCAGGGCGAGTTTAGTAGGCAAGGTACCTTCTTAAGGCAGGCTCTGTGGCACCCCACCCCACCTGTGTACAGAGCCAACTACACCTAGTCAGGCTCCTGTGACTTCCATGTGTGCAGCAATCGGGCACAGTCTTGTAACCCATGTCCCTGTGATTGTTTAGGGAACTGAAAGTGGTCGGCATAGTGCAGGGGGCTTCTGTGTCTGTAGTGTCCGCCAACGGTAGCGGTATTGGATGCACTCAACATGTCTTTCTTCTGTCTTCCCCCCTTTTTGTGGTCTCTCTGTGCTTGTGTGCATTAGTTTCATCAGGCGGAGGAGCAGTGGCACCAGAGCAGGAGGGAGCTGCATCCCACATGGCCCTGGAGGGCAACACAACGGAGTCAGAAGCCACCAGTGGGACGGAGGGCGAGGGGAGCTCCACGGCGGGGACAGGAGCAGAGACCAGCGACACGGACTCCTCCTCTGATGGGAGCTCCCTTGCGGTGGCGGGCCCCTCTGTGCCCCCCGCATCTACAGGTACAGCCGCCACCCCCCCACCAGCACCGCCCTCCCAGCAGCCCCTCAGCGTTTGCCCTGTGGCCGCTCACCCAGGAGGGTGGGCATCTCCTTTGCCCCAGGCACCTCAGGCCCTGCCCTAGTCAGCCCTGCTGCCCTCAGTGAGGAGGCCATTGACCTCCTCAGGTCCCTCACTGTTGGGCAGTCTACCATTTTGAATGCCATCCAGGGTGTAGAGAGGCAGTTGCAACAGACCAATGCATACCTGGAGGGCATTCATTCTGGTCAGGCAGCCCATCAGCGAGCTTTTCGGACTCTGGCCTCAGCACTGATGGCAGCCATTGTCTCTGTCTCTAGCCTCCCCCCTCCAACTTCCTTGACCCAGACCCAAACCCCTGTACCTCAACCTATCCCAAGCACACCATCAGACCAGCATGCACACACGTCAACACACAAGGGAAGCTCAGGCAAACATAAGCACCACACATCCCACAGGCACTCATGCAAGCATCATACGCATGAAGACTTACCAACAGCCACTGCCTCCACTGTGTCCCGCTCCTCCTCGTCTCCCTCCTCCCTCCCAGTCTCGTCTCCACTCACACCTGCATGCACTACATCGTCAGCCACTACATCCATCACCAGCACACCCACCACCACACCCCGCTCATTTGCAGTCACCACCCCCACTACCATTCACACATCCCCTGTGTCCTCTCCCAGTGTGTCTGTGAGCCCACCTCCCAAGGTACACAAACGCAGCCACACACCCACCCAACAGCCATCCACCTTACGACAGCCTCCAGCCCATGCACCTTCACCCAAATTCACCAAACGTACACCTCCTACAACCACTACCTCTTCCTCCACTCCCAAACCCCCTCCATCTACTCGTCCCAGTGTGTCCCAAAAACTTTTCCTGTCCAACCTTGACCTCTTCCACTCACCTCCCCCACCCCTTCAGTCACCTAGGGCCCGCCTCTCCAGGTCCCAACCCAGCGCCTCAGCCACAACATCTGCGGGAACAGTGGTGCCAGAAGTAACCGGCTTCTGGAGTGCGCCACGCAGCAGGGCAGCCAGTGTGCCAAGGCGCCAGAGCACGGACAGTCCCCCACCTCAAAAGCACAAAAAGTTGGCCAGTGCCCAGCGGGAGAGAGGAATTTTTTTCCCCACCAAAGCCTCTCCCAGGGGTACAGTTGGGAGTGTGGAGACAGCTGCGCCACCATCCAAGGTGGGGAAGGGGCACAGTAAAACAGGCAAGTCTGGGAAAACCTGCACGGCGGACAAAACCACCACAAGCACCGCTGCCAAGGACACCACTGCTACAAGGACACCGCCGCCACAAGCACCACTGCCAAGGACACCACCACCACAAGCTCTACTGAACTGGACACCGCCGCCACCAGCACCGCTGAACCGGACACCGCCGCCACCAGCACCGCTGAACAGGACACCGCCGCAACAAGCACCGCTGAACAGGACACCGCCGCAACAAGCACCGCAGGCCAGTGAATGCCAAAGATTCAGACGCTACTGAGGCCGCCACAAGCAGGATGAAGCACTCTGGGCACAAAGCCCCCTCCAGAACCAGTGGAGATTTACATCCACTACCTCAGTCCTTGGCAGGATGAAGCACTCTGGGCACAAAGTCCCCTCCAGAACCAGTGGAGATTTACATCCACTGCCTCTGTCTTTGGCAGGATGAAGCACTCTGGGCACAAAGCCCCCTCCAGAACCAGTGGGGAAAGGCATCCACTACCTCAGTCCTTGGCAGGATGAAGCACTCTGGGCACAAAGGCCCCTCCAGAACCAGTGGAGATTTACATCCACTACCTCTGTCCTTGGCAGGATGAAGCACTCTGGGCACAAAGCCCCCTCCAGAACCAGAGGAGAAAGGCATCCACTACCTCAGTCCTTGGCAGGATGAAGCACTCTGGGAACAAAGTCCCCTCCAGAAACAGTGGAGATTTACATCCACTACCTCTGTCCTGGGCAGGATAAATCACTTTGGGCACAAAGCCCCCTCCAGAACCAGTGGAGATTTACATCCACTACCTCAGTCCTTGGCAGGATGAAGCACTCTGGGCACAAAGCCCCCTCCAGAACCAGTGGAGATTTACATCCACTACCCCTGTCCTTGGCAGGATGAAGCACTCTGGGCACAAAGCCCCCCCCTGTAACTTTTTTCTGCAATGTCAGATTTTTTAAAGCAATATACCGTTACATCTGCTGGACTCTTCTGGTTGTGAGGATATATAGGGCTTGTAGGTTCATCAAGATCCCTAGGTACCCAGAGCCAATAAATGAGGTGCACCTTGCAATGGGTTTTCATTCTATAACAGGTATACAGCAATTCATTTGCTGAAATATAAAGAGTGAAAAATAGGTATCAAGAAAACCTTTGTATTTCCAAAATGGTGTTGAGAAGCAGTGGTTATTTGCACATCTCTGAATTCCGGGGTGCCCATACTAGCATGTGAATTACAGGGCATTTCTCAAATAGACGTCTTTTTTACACACTGTCTTACATTTGGAAGGAAAAAAGTAGAGAAAGACAAGGGGCAATAACACTTGTTTTGCTATTCTGTGTTCCCCCAAGTCTCCCGATAAAAATGGTACCTCACTTGCATGGGTAGGCCTAATGCTCGCGACAGGAAATGCAACATATACACATCACATTTTTACATTGAAATCTGACATGTTTTTTGCAAAGTGCCTAGCTGTAGATTTTGGCCTCTAGCTCAGCCGGCTCCTAGGGAAGCCTACCAAACCTGTGCATTTTTGAAGACTAGACACCTAGGGAAATCCAGGATGGGGTGACTTGTGTGGCTCTCACCAGGTTCTGTTACCCAGAATCCTTTGCAAATCTCAAAATTTGCCCCAAAAAACACTTTTTCCTCACATTTCGGTGACAGAAAGTTCTGGAATCTGAGAGGAGCCACAAATTTCCTTCCACCCAGCGTTCCCCCAAGTCTCCCGATAAAAATGGTACCTCACTTGTGTTGGTAGGCCTGGTGCCCGCGACAGGAATAGATCACACAACGGTCAATGTTGGTCCTTACATGAGGCAGCTGTTGACCCTGGGGTGACCCATTCCTGACGCATGCACTAGGTATAGGCACTCAAGTGGGGTAGTGTTTTTATCAGGACAGGTGAGGAATTACTGGGTGGTAGGAATTTTGTGGATCCCAGCATATTCCTGTAGTTTGTGTGACAGAAATGCGAGAAAAATAGAGTTTTTATTCAACATTTCAGCTTTGCAGGGTATTCTGGGTAAGAAAACTTTGGGTAATCCACACAAGTCACACCTCTGTGGACTTCCCCGGATGTCTAGTTTCCAGAAATGTTTGGGTTTAGTATGTTTGTCTATATGGCCGCCGAACCCAGGACCAAAAACACAGGTGCCTGCCTTACAAAACCAGTTTGTTTTGTGATAGATAATTTTGATGTCTCCACAATACGGTTTAGGCGGTGGTATTTGGGGCTGAACTAAATTGAGGAGCTCCCAAGAGAGCACTCTCTCTCTCTGCTTGCCGCCGCATTCACCTGCTCTCTGGGTTGGGCTAACCCACTATTACCCCGTTGCACAGACTGTGCTTGCGAATGAACAGCAGGACTGTCCTCATCACCTCCCTCATAACTTACTGGAAGAGGAGTTATCGAATGGGACTCCTCCGACTGAAAAATCACTCCCAGAGTCTGCGCCATTGTCCTGTCCTTCAGATGCTGTCTCAGTATCTGATGTCTCAGTCTCTGATCCTATGTCAGAGCTGTCCTCTATAACCCGAGTGACGGCAGCAGTCATCCATCAAGATGCCATCTCTGCTATTGGCTAAACTGTTGCTCTAAAACACTAGCCTATGTAGAGAGTCACAAAATCAATGGTGTGTGTGAGATACGTGCAACAGTTGAGGCCACCTTACCTGAGCTTCTTCCCTCAATCAGCATGTTCTTTCAAGACACTCAAAAAACACCTTGTCACATACCATTCATCACAGTCTTTAGCACCTCCTGCGCCCAGTCCAACAATCATTATTGGTGCTCCCACTTCCTCCTCCTCGGATTCCCTCATTACCACCCAGCAAAAGTGCCCTTCATCTCTCCATAGCCGCCCCCCACCCGGCACATACATTTCATTTGTATTATAGCGCAAGTAATGGCTGACTTTACTAATGTACTCAGCTATTTTACATAAAATACAGATTTGCTCTTTGCAGTAGGCATATAAACCATCTGCGCTTTTTTATGGCACTAAAACTGGCACTAGACAAAAGTCTGATCCTTTGGTAGCAGAAACATAATCACAATACTTACTTGACTTTTTTATTGCTGCCTAAAAGCTACAGTTGAAATGTGTCAGTTGAAGTATGTGCATTGCTTTGAAGCCGCAAGCTGTAACTGCAAGACAACTGGTGGCAAATATCTATATATATATATCTATATATATATAGATCACTTTTATATGTGGGTCTGGTTTTCCTGGGGGCCGATCGCAGCTCCCAGGGAAACCACACATGTATTGACAAAAGTGATATATATATACATACATATATATAGATCTATCTCTATATAGATATATCTATCTACATAGATATATCTATATATATATATATATATATATATATATATATATATATATATAGATCTATCTATAGATATATCCATGTAGATAGATATGTCTACATAGATAGATCTATATATATAGATCTATATATATATATTTATATATATATATATAGATCCATATATTTTTTCAGTAGTTGTATGGTTTCCTTGGGGGACAAAATGGTCCCCAGGGAAACCCTACCACAACTAAAAAAGAATATTGCCCCCACAGGGGGTCGCCCTGCCCACGGGCGACCCCCGTCCATTATTATTATTTTTTTTTAATAAAATGTAGCTGGGTGGGGGGGAGGCGCGATCGAGAGCGATCACGCCCCCCCAGGGGACACCTACCTTTTTTTTAAAAAATATGCCTCCGGGGGAGGTAGCGCCCCGTTTTCTGAGGGGGCCGACCCCCCCAAGTGAATTCCCTGCTGTCTAGTGGTGTTTCCTGGCCCCGCCAGGAAACACTTTCAGGAAGGCCTCGTAAGAAAGGGGAGAGTCTCCCCTTTCTTACAAGGCATTCCTGAACATGGGGAAGGCCGTTTGGGGCTGTTTTCCCCATCAGAGCAGGAAGCGGCCTTACGGCCGCTTCCTGCTCCAATGGGAAAATCAACAAGGTGACGTCACAAAGGGGCGGGTGGGGGGTGGGGGGAGACATGGAAAAGCTTCTGGGTATTAAAAAAATAAATCCTCGGGTGCGACGCACCAGAGGATTTATTAACCCCCTCCCTGGTGTCGGCCACTGGTCGTGACCCGCACCAGGGAGGTAGTGTGGGCGTCGGCCAGTGGCCGACGCCCGCATTAAAGGGGTTAAAGTGGCTGTCTATGTTGGCGGTTTCAGCCAAGGTTGTGTTCAATTTTTTTTACCACCAGCCTGTTGGCGGTTTTACCGCCGCTTTAACACCGACCACCAGGGTTGTAATGACCACCTCTGTGTCAGACAGCATTTCTGGGGGTGTGCACCAGTGTCTATCCAATTGCGCATCTCCATTTCATTGTAGTCGGATCAGCACGGGCACATGATCAGAGAGAAATCTTCCTAAATTAACTACTGATTGCAGCATCTCTGTGTCAACCCCAGCCTCTAGCAGGCGATCCAGGTGGCTATACATATTATTAGTCAACAGGTGAGAAGTGTACTCCTGTGTCTGCGGTGTAGAAACCGCCAACTATCACAGAACTCCCAATTTTGCATAACCTCCAAAGGATACTTAGGGGCATATTTATACTCCGTTTGCGCCGGAATTGCGTCGTTTTTTTTAACGCAATTCCGACGCAAAACTAACTCCATATTTGTACTTTGGCGTTAGACGCGTCTAGCACCAAAGTCCATGGAGTTTGCGTCATTTTTTAGCGTGGACACCTACTTTGCGTTAATGAGATGCAAGGTAGGCGTTCCCGTCGAAAAAATTGACTCCGAGGCATGTGCGCCGTATTTACACTCCCGGGCAAAATTCACGCGCGGGTCAAAAAAAATGAAGTCCGGCCGCTTTTGCACCGTTTTTTAGCGCCTGGAAAAGGCAGGCGTTAAGGGACCTGTGGGCTCTGAAGGAGCCCATAGGTGCCCTCCCATGCCCCCAGGGACACCCCCTGTCACACTTGCCCACCCCAGGAGGACACCCAAGGCTGGAGGGACCCATCCCAGGGACATTAAGGTAAGTTCAGGTAAGTCATTTTTTTTTTTTTTTGTTGCATAGGGGGGCCTGATTTGTGCCCCCCTACATGCCACTATGCCCAATGACCATGCCCAGGGGACGGAAGTCCCCTGGGCATGGCCATTGGGCAAGGGGGCATGACTCCTGTCTTTGCTAAGACAGGAGTCATTTCTATGGGGGTTGGGAGTCGTAAAAAATGGCGCAAATCGGGTTGAGGCGAAAAATTTGCCTCAGCCTGACTTGCCCCATTTTTTGCCACCCAAGCTCCATATCCCCCTACGCCGGCGCTGCCTGGTGTACGTCGTTTTTTTCCACGCACACCAGGCAGCGCCGGCGGCTAACGCCGGCTAACCTCATTGATTAAATACGGCGCCCGCATGGCGCTTCAGAATGGCGTTAGCCGGCACTAATTTTTTTCACGCAAAACTGCGTTAGCGCAGTTTTGCGTCAAAAAGTATAAATATGGCCCTTAGTCCTATGAGGTTTTGTCCCCTGTAGTGGAGTGTGCCGGTCCCTGTCTCTGTCTAAAACACAGTTAAAATCACCTCCCAGATAATCGGGGAGTCCAGACTACTAGCCAGCAACCCCTGCACCTTTACAAAGAAGCTCCCAGCATCCCCATTGGGTGCATTAGTATTCAGAATAGTGACCTCTTTACTATCCAATGTGCCTTGGAGTAACAGGTAGCGCTCCTCTATGCCTGCCTCACTATAGGGTTGATGAAATGGCACACCAGGTTGAAGCCAGATAGCCACACCTTTGTGTAAGAGGAATTCGTAGCCAAATAGAATTACCCCTCCACTTCTTCGGCAATCTCTAGGCCTGTTCACCCATCAGAACAGTTTCCTGTAAACAAGCAATTTGGACCTGTCAGCACTTCAGAAACTAATGAACCGAATATCGCTTAGTTTATTCCCGCAAGCCCCGGACATTCGAGGCCACTATGTTGCTACAATTAGCCATAAGGAAGCACCTTCCACACCCTGGGCCCCAGACTGGTCCACCCTCTGAGGGGTGATCCCACCTCCAACTTCCCCCCCTCACCATTTAGCACTCTGAAGCATTTCATGCACCAGGACGACAACCAAAACTACCTCCAGAACTAGAGGCATAAACTCCAATAACATTGCCACCATCCCCTACCCAGGCAAACAACACATCTACAACCTTTCTTGTTCACCCATGAAAGCCAGGCTGCCAGGACCAGCTGCCTAAACCCTCACCAGTCAAACAAGGCTTATCACAATTTGTGGAAGTAACTCCCCGGAGCTCCGTTGCATCAAGTAGATGCCTGAACCCATGTCTAAGACACTTGTCGAGCCTCACACATGTTAAAGAATACCTCTAACATAGCAGTCCCTGCACTCATATTGTGTCTCACCCACTCCACAATGCCCTTCCACAAGAATTCACCAATGCCACAGGATTCCCAAATCAAGCCAATGTGTCACAAATCTCAACATCCAGCCTTAGGGTGTGAGGCTCCTACGCCTCTCTTATGCCAGAGACCTTGGAGTACATTGCCACAGTGCCATCCCACTGATTTACAACTCTTGGTGTCACAGAGTCACCATCCCCACTGCCGCTCTGTTGCTCCGTGTCTCCTCAAGCCCTCCAATCATGACTATGTGGCCCCCACCACTGCTGGAGGCCTTCCTCCAGAACCCCACCTTAGCCCTGGGCACTTTATCCCACATCTCATTCTCCAACCATCTCCAAACATCGTCAGGCAACTCAAAGAAGTGAGTTTCCCCTCCGAAATCACGTGCAGTCTAACTAGGTACAACAGCATGTATTTGAGTCCCATTTCCTTCAACTGTCTCTTGACCTCCAGAAAGGATTTTTTGTCCCCTAGCACTTTCTGGGTGTAGTCTGGGTAGAAGGAGATCCTGGGATTTTCTAAATGAGCAGTGTCAGTTTTTTGGGCCACATGTAGGATACAGTCTCTAGCTTTGTAGATTAATACCTGAGCGATGATTGCTCAAGACGGAGCTCCAGGGCGTGGCTGCAGTACCAATGCCCTTTGCACTCTCTCTATAATGAATAAGGCAGAAAAACCACTGGGCCTCAGTTTATTTTGGAACCATCATTCCACAATTCGTTCTGTTGACCTTCCCGCCCCCCTCTGCTTGCTCAGGTAAACCCAACAGGTGGATATTATTGCCTCGGGACCTCCCTTTTGCATCCTCAGCTTGTGCCTCCAAGACCCTAGTCTTCGACGCTAAGTTGGTCACCTGGTTTTTCAATGCGGCCTCCTCCACTTTAAGTTTGTCGTTAGACCCCCTTCTCCGTATTGACTATTTCCAAAACTTTCTGCAAGTCTGCACGGAGCAATGGACAATTATTTTTCTCTCCAGTGCCACACAAGAGCTCTGGATAGCTGCCAGGATGTGTGCACAGGATGGTTCCTCCAAGGACAACTCCTGTGCAGGATCATGGCAGGCGCCTCCATGATGGGTGTGTCTCTGCAACTGTGCCTGGGTTGTGTAGTGGTCTATTGTGTTCCCCTGCATGGGACAGAGTGACTTTTCCTTCTCCATGGTGGATGTATTACAAAGAGCACTTCAGTCCCAAATGGGAGCACCTGAGGAGCAGGCGAAGACGACTCCCATGGCACAGCTGCTGTTATGCACACCTGTGCTGTTCCAGTGTCTCTCTAGGACACTGCTCAGGGTCCCATTGCCCCCAGGAGTGATAGCCAGCAACATGTGCTTTTCCGGTCCTCAGCTATCCATTGTACCAGGATGGGTCCAAGGCTCAAAAACCATCCAGTTCTCCGCCAGAGGGGGGCTACCTAGCACTCACAGCACAAGCTCCCTCTCAATGGCCAGGCTGGTGTGCTCCAATGCCCAGGGCACCTTAAGGCACCCCCGGTCTCCAATTCTTCTCCTTGGGGGAAGGGAGGATTCCTTGGCAAGCACACTTTCGCATACCTCAGCCCATCCATTTCAGGGGGCCCCAGGCACTCCTCTGTCCAACGTCTCTGAGGCAGTCCGGCCCCTGCAGCCAGCACCAACAGAGTTCCCTCAATCTACACCTTACAACAGAAGAGGCCAGCCGATCCCAGCTGCACAGCAATCCAATTATGCTGCCTCCCTTGGGCTGATGCACTCATTAGCACCCCTAGGCCCACCCAGCACGGCTGTGGCACTGGACATTTGGTACTGCTTGCATACAGAGAAGAAGGGGGGATCAGTCGAGCTTGGTTGCACCCAGTCCATGTGGCAGCGGGCATCCCCCACAGATTGAATGTGGGCACTTGCAGCTGTGTCTGCTTCTGACGGGGGAAATGCAGGGCCGATGACATCCAGGAACCTTGTGGTGGGGGCCCACAGAAATAGGGGAAAGAGGGTCAGGGAGCCAACAATCAACCCCCAGCTTAGTCATCAGGAATGCACCAGTAAAAATGCAGCATAAGACAGGATTGTTCAGGATATCTCTGGGCCAACAAGGAGCAAAACAAGGGCACGTCCTGACAACCAATTTGCATGCATGCTATCTTCCTTATGTACCCTGATCCTGTGTTAGAATCAGATGCACGTCTAAGTAGATGAGGCACCTATTTGAATGGAGGAAGATGGTCCAGGAAGGTGTTCTTAATGCACATAAATTATTTAGAGCTCTCTCCAGGGTCCCTTGTGATTCAAAGTCAGGCATATAAAATGTTCAGTGCTTTTTCACATGGACAATCTGACAGCACTCAGGAACATCAACAAGCTAAGGGAACAAAGTCACATCCATTAGAGGAGTCTGCAAAGGCTCCGTGGGAGTTTTGCTTCCTGTGGGGTATTTCATTGAAGGCAGAGTATTTTCTAGGGCAATACAACATGATGGCAGATTGGTACTCACAAAGTCTTTAGGACCACAGCGAGGGGAGCTTGGATCTGCATGTTTTCAAAGAGTTGTGCAAGATATGGGGGCCTTTCAATTTGCCTCCAGATTGACTTCACAATTGAAGAAATGCTTCAGCTGGTGACCGGTTTCGGGGGCTTTGGCCACAGATGGTTACTCCAAGATTGGTCTAGGGTGATTCATTATGATTTACCTCCAGTTGCAATGATCTCAAGATGCTAGCCCACATACGCAGACATAGGGTGAAGGTGGTGGTGATTATACCTCTGTGGAGGACTGAGCCTTGGTTCCTAATTCTGTTGGAATTGTCAATTGACTACCCCATTCTGCTCCCGGTTTTCCGACAGATTTTGAGGAGTCTTTAAGGGGAAGATCATAATGTGTTCAGGAAAGACAGAGTAATCCTGATAACCTGGAATCTTTCAGTGCATTTTCAGATGTTCCAGGGCTTTCTGAAGCAGCTTCAGGGTACATCATAGCTTCCTGGGCCGAGAGCACTCCTAAAGCATACAAATCAGTCCAGGGCTTCTGGAGGATCTGATGCATTGAGCAGGATGGAAATCCCATTTCAACAGATGTCACTGCTGTTCTGAACTTTCTGGCATCATTGCCAGCTGGGAGAAGGGCTTATAGAATCATTAATGAAGGTAAACATGTTGGGACGTATTTTGTGGTTTGTAGGTTGATGAAGGGTGTGAGGCACACAAATCCCCCTATACCCAGGTGCTCCACTATGCAGTATACATATCTAGTGCTGGATTTATTTCTGCAATGGTGTGATAATGATGCATTATCTGTAAAGTTACTCTCTGCTGAACTGATAACGCTGTTATGCTTGGTGTTCTTTAAGAGGGGGTCAGACACAGAGGGTCTGGACATTTCTGAGATGAGGTTCTCGCCATTGAGGGTGCAGTTTAATATTACAAGGCAGACAAAGAATGCTTCTACATACGTTGAGTTCCCAGGTTGCCCATCACATCTAAAACTGTGTTTGGTAATGTGTCTTAAGCAATATGTTGATGTTACTAAGGACATGAGGACTGTGGCACCACAGATGCTCATGTCTATATGCAAACCTTCTGCTTAAATAACATCTACTACTTCAAGCAGGTGGGTTAAGGAGTTAAATACATTGACAGACATAAACACTACTGATTTTGGGATGCATTTAGTAAGAGGACCCAGTGCCTCTAAAGTCTTTCAAGCAGGAACTAGGCTGGTGGATATCCTTAAGTCTACAGACTAGTCGAAGATGTCTAATTTTAAGACTCTATTGTAAAACTGTAGAGCATGCAGCATAGTTAGTAGTTATTAGGCTTTGAACAGGCATCGTATTAGCCACTGTCTTGTAATAAAACTACAGATTCTCCTATCCAGTTGTGAAGAGGAGTCCTGATTTTATTGAAGGCAAGGAGGAAAGTATTATCCCGCCACTGTGGATACCCCACCTTGGGGCTGAGATAAACACATTTTTGGTTAATTCTAGTGCCAATCTCAAAAACTCAAGTGGACCTGAGGCAGAGGAACCTGGTGTGGACCAAGGGGACTGCTAAATGGATTATGGATGGACATCCCAGATGGACCTGGGACACAGACAGGAGGATCAGCTATGACTGTCCCTTGTTAGTGAAATGTAGTCAGTGTTCTAGCAGCTTAGGCTGTCTAGAGGGAGCTGAAGCAGAGCAGCCAAGGCTGAACTAGGAGACATGCAAAGCTCCTGCAATACCACTATAGTCACACAGTACTTATACACAGGGAAAGACAATACTCTGTGTTACAAAAAATAGGGTACTTTATTTTAGTGATACAAGCCCAAAAATATCTTAGAGGCAATACTCCTTCTGGAGGTAAGTATTATATACAATATATACACTAGTAACCAAAATCAGGTGAGTACACAGTGAGAAAATAGTGCAAACAGTGAAAAACACAATAGATTGCAACAGGCCTAGGGGTAACACAAACCATATACTAAAATAGTGGAATGCGAATAACAAATTCCCCCCAAAGCAAGTGTAGTTTATAGAGGGGTGTTGGTAGTGTAAGAAAACACAAGGGGTAAGTAAAATACCCAACCCCAGAACCCAGGAAAACAAGAGTAAAGTACAGCAAGTATCTTCAGGACACACTACAAGTTGTGATGAAGAACTATGCAAGAACCAAGTAATACTGCAACCAACCAACAATGGATTTCTGGACCTGAAGGCCTGTGGAAAGAGGAGACCAAGTCCAGAAGTCGAAGAAGAGTCCATGAAGAACAGGAGCGCCTGCCAACCTTGAAGAAGGTGCAAAAGTGGAATCTCCGGTTGGAAAAAAAAGTACAGAAACGCACCAAAAAACATCGCTGTGGGTTCCTGCTTAGTGCAGGAGATGTCCCACGTCGAGTTGTTGGATGCATGCTGCTTGCATCGCTGGATTCCCCCAACAAGCCTTGGTTCACACAAGAACACGGTTTCCGTCAAAGAGGAGCTACCTGGACCCAGGAGGGATCAGGGGGTATTGTCAGAGTCACCAGATCCTTGGGGTCTGTGCACGTTCCCAACACTTCCACCACAAGACAGCTCCAATACTCTGATTAGAATTGTCACAGAGTCTAAGAGAGTCCAAGTGGGGAAAAGGGGATTAGGAAGGGAACAGCTGGAAAGGAGACCTGTAGGAAGCAAAAGGTTAAAACACACAATATCAAGATTATACCATATTAATCATTACTAGGGTATGACTCTAAGCATTGTCATATTGGAAACATGGATAACTTAAGCATGAACTTAAATAACTAGGCCTCAAGATGTCTGGATACCTGTGAGGGAATCAAGAAAGATTAGTGCCATTTTCTAATGAACCACTCAATGAAATGTTACACATGAATTAGAAACATCAGAACCTTCTAGCATTACACTTTCAAATTCAAGAATAGTCTTTGCATGAGGACCAGGAAATAATCTGAAAGGTTTCTATAACATTATATGATTGTACTAGAGGGACTTATTCTGCACATACAGTATAACATCTAGAATTCTAACACTTTAGTTTTCTTAAAATGCAGGAACATGAAATGCGCACATTACAGATTTCAACAAAGGTTTATAAATGCCAAGAAATGATTGCGCACAATGAATAACATGAGTTAGGCACGAGAAATGAATTGCACGTCTTGTCGATTCAAAGGTCACCAAGTAAATGCCATGAAGTGGTAACACACAATGAATATCATGAATTAGACACAAGAAAAGGAATCGTGCGACTTGCCGATTCGAATGTCACCATATGAATGTCAGGAAATGGTAACGTACAATGAATAACATGAATTACACACGAGAAATGAATTGCGTGTCTTGCCGATTCAAATGCCACCATGTAACTGCCAAGAAATGGTAGCGCACAATGAATATCAAAAGGTTAAATCACGAGAAACTAATTGCGCGTCTTGCCGATTCGAATGCCAACGTATACATGCCAGAAAAAACCCAGAGCACATTCACACACACAAGGTAAAATCTCTCAGTATGAAAATTAGGCCCAAGAACTCGGATGTCTTCGAAAACGGGATCGGGGGCCCAGCCCGACCTCCGTCTTACCGCCCTGATCAAGGATCACCAATGTAAATGAAGGGCAGAGGCCTGGAAGATCAAAGTAGGCCACCGGAACAGGAGCTCAGGAAGTTGCTGCTGCTCTGCACCGGGACCTCTGAATAGAGAGCACGTGGAGCTGGGCTGGCTCCCTTTTATAGAGTCTTAGCCCAGCCCACCAACCACACCCAGGCATGCTGCAGGGAAAGCTTCTATAAGGCCCTGGAAAGGGACCACACCCTGACACAGTCTGAAAGCCTGCAGCAGTACATTACATGTAAACAGTGTTTATATGCATGCTGAACATAAGTCTTCAAGATTAAACTCTGCAATGCAAACGGTTAAACAACATCATATCAGCACAATGCATAAATTATGTTAGCTTGAAATTGTTAGGTTTTTGCATTCTAGTCGCCCGTAGAGCACGCACTGCCCTGATGTTGACAGTACTCCCTTCTCCCAGACGCGCTCTAGGGCCTGGTTTGTCTGGATTGAGATGATGAAAACGCCTCATAAGTACTGGAGCATGGATATCAGATGCGGAAACCCATGAGTTACTTTCAGGGCCATAACCCTTCCATGAGATTAAGGACCTGATTACAACTTTGGAGGAGGTGTTAATCCATCCCAAATGTGACGGATATACCACCAGCCGTATTACGAGTTCCATAGGATATAGGGGGTCATTACGACCCTGGTGGAAGGCGGAGAAACGGCGGTAAGACCGCCAACAGGCTGACGGTCTCCCTTCATGGAATTATGACCATGGCGGTTACCGCCATGGCCATCCGCCGGTTCTCCGTTCCGCCCGCCAGGGCGGAGACGACCGCCGGGCTGGAGACCTGGGTCTCCAGCCAGGCGGCCATCACTATACCGCCGCCGGTATTTTGACCCGGCTTACCGCCGTGGATTTCCAGCGGTTTGAACCGCCATGAAATCCATGGCGTTAAGCACTATCAGTGCCAGGGAATTCCTTCCCTGGCACTGATTGGGGTCTCCCCCACCCCCCACCCCCACCCCGACTCCCTCCCCTATCCCCCCCACCACCCATGCTACCCCCCAAAGGGGGCAGGGTCCCCCTCCCCACCCCGACCCCCAACATCACATCACCCATTCACACTCGGGCAGTGAAATGCACGACGGGGCTATGCCTGGGGGCCCCTGCATGGGTGCATGGGCAGTGCAGGGGCCCCCAGGGGCACCCCAAGTCCCCTTACCGCCGGCCTTTCCATGGCGGTACAGGCCGGCAGTCGGGGACTCATAATCCCCAGGGCAGCGGTGCTTGCACCGCTGCCCTGGGGATTATGACAGCCAGGCGGAATCCTGGCGGGAAAATGGAGGGGCCGGCGGTATGGCCATGGCAATTCCGCCACGATCATAATTGCTGGCGGAACACCGCCAGCCTGTTGGCGGTGTTACCGCCAACATACCGCCGGCCGCCAGGGTCGTAATGACCCCCTATATGTTTTGTGGAAAGCCACACTTTATCACCTGGTTGATACTGCGGTCCCTCACAATGTTTCTTGTCATAATGCTTTTTGTATTTTTGTTTGGCCTTTTCTAAATGCTGTTGAATCAATTTCTAGGTGGGTTTGATGCAAATGTTGAATGGTTTTTGACACAGCTGGAGTAAGAAAACTTTCTTGAGGGATTGTGATGGGCAAGGTGTCAGGATGATAGCCAAACAAGCCAAAAAAGGTGTAACGCCAGTAGAAGTGTGGAATGAGTTATTGTAGGCTAACTCGGCTAACCAGAGCATTGATGTCCAAGAATAAAGTCCTTTTTCAGCGTAAGCACATAGGTATTGCTTCAAGGTCTGATTTAGTCTTTCCGTTTGACCATCTGTTTGAGGATGGTGGCTAGTAGATAGTGTAGATGTCACTTGAAGTGTTTTACACCATGTCTTCCAGAAATTGGAGGCAAATTGCGACCCCCGATCGGAGAGGATCATTTTCGGCAGTCCATGATAACGAACCGCTCTATTCAGTAAAATAGTTGCCAGTTCACTGGAGGTGGGCAATTTCTTACAGGCAATTAAATGTCCATATTTCGTGAGACTATCTACTACCACCAGAATTACTGAATGTTGTTGAACCACTGGTAGACCAGTAATAAAGTCTAAAGAAATGTGCTCCCAAGGAAGACTTGGAGTTGGGAGTGGATGCAACAACCCTTTCGGTTTTGAATGACTTGTTTTAGTGCGAGCACAGACTTCGCAGTTGTTTACCATCGCTTTTACATCATTTCTTAGGGTAGGCCACCAAAAATAGCGTTGGATTAATTCAAGATTTTTAGGAGTACCTGGATGACCTGTCGTAGGTATAACATGCAACCAATGAAACACTATCTTGCGAAGTTTGGTAGCGGGCACGAACAAACGAGCGTCATGAAAAGGTAATCCTTGCTTGATTGACCTTTTGGGATCTGCTTGGGCCCATGTCTGCCATTTCTCAACAGTGAAAGAATTGCGGATGTCTTCAAATAAATCTTCTGTTTTTATCATACATAGGACTTTTTCTTTACCTGAACTCTTATTCCCAGATTGAGATCTCTAGATTGTGAAGGGTCCACGCTGACACCCAAGAGCAACCCTTCTCTGCATCTTGGGTGCTTTAGTTTTCTGACTTGACTTGTGCATTGGCTGCAACCTTCTGAACTGGACCTCGTTTGCTCTTTGGTTTGATTGGACATTCTTTGGCAAAATGACACTTGCGCCCACAGTAGAGACATTGTCCATTCTTTCTGCGTAGGTTCTTTTCATATTTGGTCAAAGGTCTCCTGATGGTTCCAATTTCCATCGGTTCTGGCGTTCTTTCTTTCGGAGTTCTTGAGTCTCTCTTATCGTGAACACGCCAGGAATATTTTTCTGTCTTTTTGCGTGTTCCTTTTCGTACTGTTAACCGATGATCAAGCCTCAAGACAAGGTTTATCAATTCTTGACAGTCTATAGGCTGCGGGTCTATTTAAGCTAAGACATCTTTTAGCTCCTCTTTGAGTCCCTTGTAGAACAAGGCCGCTTGTTTTTCTTCAGGCCAAGATGTCTCGGCGACCAGCCGATTAAAGTTGGCTAAATATGACACTAAGGGGGTCATTACAACATTGGCGGTAAAAGCCGCTTACCGCCGTGCAGAAGACCGCCAAAACACCGCTGCGGCCGCGGAATTCCGCCTCATCTATTATGACCCACATCTCGGAATCAGCCGAAATTCAGACACCCACACAAGCCCGCCACACCAAAGGTCAGAGATAAACTGGCGAAAACAAAACCTCCACCTCCACGCCAACAGAAACCCGCCCATGCTATAACGACCCACGAATCCACGCGGCGGTCTTTCAACCGCGGTATTCCATTGGCGGTACATACCGCCGCGCTCAAAATACACACACATCTCCAAAACATTGGACAATTTAAAATACACACACCTGATACACATACAAACACCACTCCCACACACCCAACGCAATATAAAACACACACCCACTTCACCCACAAACCCCTACGACCAAAATGTATTCATGAAGGCCAGATACACAGCACAGATCAGACAATCCCACCATACAGAGGCACACAACACCATCACCAACACAACATCAACGCACAAAACACCACACACCACTACACATCACCACACTCATCAACACATACACCACCCCACACATCACCCACACCACCCCATGTCACGCCAAAGACACCCCCGCTTTTCCGAGGAAGAGCTCCGGGTCATGGTGGAGGAAATCCTACGGGTAGAGCCACAGCTATTTGGCTCACAGGTGCAGCACACATCCATAGCCAGGAAGATGGAGCTATGGCGCAGAATAGTGGACAGGGTCAATGCTGTGGGACAGCACCCAAGAAATAGGGAGGACATCAGGAAGAGGTGGGATGACCTACGGGGGAAGGTGCGTTCTGCGGTCTCCAGGCACAACATCGCGGTTCAGCGGACTGGCGGCGGACCCCCACCTCCTCCCCCACAACTAACAACATGGGAGGAGCAAGTCTTGACGATCATGCATCCAGAGGGCCTCAGAGGAGTCGGTGGAGGAATGGACACTGGTAAGTCAATTCATAACCTTCATATCCCCCACCCTACCTGCATGCTATCACACACCCCCACCCTCACCCCCTCCACTATCACTCCAACTCCTCACTAATGTACTCATAACACAAACCACACATCCCAACACCAAGCCCTGCATGACACAACTAAGCATGGACACCCAGCACTAAAGCATGCTTACTGCACATACCCACAACACCCCCCAACCATCATCACCCTACCCCCCCCCAGGAATGCTTGCACTGGGGTACCCGCTCACCCACCAATTGCACACCATGACACACACACACATGCAATAATCATGCCCTTATGCCCCTGCAGGATCACAAAGGACCGTCACCACCCCGGAGGGTCCAGACAACTCCACTCCACCCACAGAAGAGGCCCACAGTGACGATAGCAGCTCTGCCCTACTGGATCCTGATGACCAGCCCGGACCATCGTGGGCCTCGGGACCGTCGTTGTTAGGGTTTGTACACAGCAAAGAGCATGTCCCCTCTCACTGCACTAGTGGGTTCTGTAATAGCTCCCTTTTAAACTTACTATTCAAAGCCTTTCTTGTTATCTCACCTCCCCCCCACCCCCCAGGCTTCTGTGTATGTTGTTTAATGTGCTGTTTTGTTTACACATTGGGCCTTGCTTTTACCAAGGCTTCTTTAAAACACTCCTCCCTAGGCCATGTGTTAATCCAACTCATTTGCATAATAACTGAAACTCTTCACACCTTTCAAGAACATGTGCAGCATGTGAGGACCACACCCAGCTCTTCAAACCACACCCAGCTCTGCACACCTTCCAAGAACATGTGCAGCATGTGAGGACCACACCCAGCCCTTCAAACCACACCCAGCTCTTCGAACCACACCCAGCCCTGTCTATAAAAGGCATCCCCCGAGCCTCACCCAGTGCTTGTGCTCGTCTACCTCCCGCTTACCTGAGAACAGATCCCTCGGCGCTGGCACTCCTGCTCTTTACAGACTTTCTTTGACTTCAATTGGCGCAGCTGCTGGCTCTTCCTTCTTCCGGTTTCCGGTTCCTCTTTGCCTCAGCCTCTCTCCTACGAGTAACCTGCAAAAGAGAAAGAAGACAAGGTTAGACTGATCAGTATCTCTTGCCAGCAACAAGTAAGTGCAAAACTTTTTATTACCTGAGGGAGCTTTGACGGCAATTTCTGGATTCGTGTATAGACAGTTTGAGGCGAAGTGCCTTCCACGAGCATTGTGATTAAGGCTCTTTGTTGCAGGATTATTTTGCAGGACTTTGTGAAGCGGACATTGTTTTTTTTCATGGAACTTTTGGGAATCGAACAGTGGAAACCATTGACAGCAAGGAAAACAGTAAATCAAGGACTTGCACAAATTACATGCTGTATTTTGATGTAAAAGTACAGTATTTGTTTTATAAAAGATTCTGGAAATATGCGAAAAGTGAGTCTGCTATTGGGAATTTAGGCTTTAGTTATATTATGATGAATGTTTGATATTGGTAATTCTGATAACGGTATTTGTTTAATTTTTTAGAAGCTTAACAGTAATAGAAAACACATCCCAGAGCAGTAACACATTCCAAACCTGGAAACTAGAGACCAGGATCCAAGAGGTACTTTTAGAAGAGAATTTCCAATAAATAAAGGGATAGTCAGGAACCCATTTAGGAATAGGTTGCACTTATCTGTTCTTTGTTTATGTTTCATTAGGCACCAGTTTCTACAGAAGTCAGAAAGGGCCGCAGATTTGTGCAGCACTTCAACAGTGGAAACGCAAGAACGGTGTTGTCTCTCTTTTTTTTATTTTATCCACTTCCCCCCTTGAGCTTCTGTTCTTAGTGCACTGTTTTAAAAACTAGTGTGCTGGAACAAGCAGTTTCAGGGTGGGGTCGGATTGTCTTCAACCTCCATCAGAACTGAACAAGAACTCAGGTGAGCTGGGCTTTGACAGTCGGTTCCCCTTGCACAGGCCCAGCCCAACACTGACCTTCCACCCTCTGGTAACACCAGCACAGCACCCACCCAGCGGGCCCAATCCTCCGTACCCAGGACAGGTTAATCAGCGGTGTGTCCACCACTACAGGGAACCCAGGGTAACCCACCACCCCAACAACAACAGGGACCTGGGCGCAGTGGTAGTGGGCACACGGTCCAGGGGACGGAGGCAAAGGAACACAGGGGAACTGGGAGGGCTGCTGTGCGACAGGGGGCGGACAGGCCAACGGAACCCACTCTCCACGAGGCCCTCTCCTCCATCATGGGAGCATACCACCACTCCCAGGAGACGATGGCGACGGTCCTGGACAAGTTTCAGGAGACCCTGCGCCTGTAGGAGGAACAGTATTTGGGGTTCAGGGAGGATCTCAGGACCATCAGCTCCGCCTTGGGCACCATCGTAGGGGTGCTGAAGGACATACAGCAGACCTTGAGGGACACCGTGGCATTCCAAGGGGCCCCTGACACTAGCCAGGACAATGAACTGCCCACCACCTCCGCTGGCGCTAATGGACAGGACGCCCCGCCACAGGACCACCACACCAGCACCCCACCCCCTGCAGACGGACAACCACCACGCAAGCGGTCCCTGAGATCCAGGAACAGGACAGAGCAAGATGGCAAGACCCCCGCCAGGAAATTAGACCACCCTGATTGTCCTCCCACTGTCCCACTTTGTTACCCTATCCATACTTAAACTGCCCCAGCTCCACTTCCTATGCCCAGATGGGCAGTGCACCTGTGAGACTAATAGACTGGACTCTGCCATGGACATTCCTCCACCATCCCCACTCACCATTTGACAACCCCCCCTCCATTTTTGAGCACTTCAATAAACACCCTTGAACCACAAAACAATTTGGAGTCAGTCTATGATTTGGTAATATGTATTATCAATGACAGTGTCAAAATGCGTTTCTACTTGTAAAGGCAACATACCTATGTCACACATCACAAGTCCTTGAAGGATGCATGCAGATGACACACGTTGGTAACCACACCTGTGAAACCGTAATGGAAAGGAACAACTCAGTTACCAAATAATGCTATGAAATAACACACAGGATAGAGGAAGACGTGTGACAGTGAATGTAATAGTCAAAATGAAAATGTTCTCACCTGTGTGTCACTGGAAATATTGCTGTATGACTGACTCCCTGTTGTCGTTGTCTTCTTCCTCAGCTTCATCCTCATCACTGTCCACAGGCTCCACAGGCTCCACAGCTGGCACAACACCATCATCTGGACCATCCTCCTGCAGAAAAGGCACCTGGCGTCGCAATGCAAGATTGTGAAGCATCGAGCAGGCGATGATGATCTGGCACACCTTCTTCGGTGAGTAGAATAGGGAACCACCTGTCATGTGGAATGAAGCCATGTGGACCCCTGAAATGGCGGCTGCCTGACCTCTACACTGGGACAATGGGATTGTGGGGTAACTGCGTTGGCGTTGCACACCGTTGCAGTAGGCGGTCGTAGACCGTGGCGCAATGCTGCATTGGTTAACATCGGACCGTATGGGTCCCAGGAGCCAATGAACAAGTGCGCCGGCGGTGATGATACGCACCGCCGCGGACGTCACCGACATTTTCTATCTGTTCAATCACTAGATACCTGACCTTCGACAGGAGAGGACCTACACTGCAAGTGCTGCTGTGACCTCGGTCTGGAAGCGACGATGGCTGCTGCGTCTGGGGAAAGGGACCCTGCCTTCACTGCTCAGGAGTTGGAGAAACTAGTAGACGGGGTCCTCCCCCAGTACACGCTACTCTACGGTCCTCCAGACCAACAGGTAAGTACACAGGGAGCACGTTGTATGGGCTAGGCCTGGGTGGAGAGGGCTGGTTGTAAGAGGGAAGGGGGCAGAGTTCAGGGAACCTGATTGCATGTGCCAAATGGCAAGGGTAGGGAGGGGGGACACTTACATCTACGGTGCAGTTGGTAATGGCTTCTCTTCTTCTCTTGTGCATGTCATGTAGGTCAGCGCCCACCAGAAGAAGGACATTTGGCGTGCCATCGCCAAGGACGTCCGGACCCTGGGGGCCCACCAGAGACGGGGCACCCACTGCCGGAAGAGATGGGAGGACATTCGCCGCTGCAGCAAGATGACGGCGGAGGCTCAGCTGGGGATGGCCTCCCAACGTGGGAGGGGTGCCCGTCGCACCATGACCCCCCTGATGTTCCGGATCCTGGCGTGGCCTACCCTGAGTTGGATGGGCGCTTGAGGGCATCACAGCAGACACAAGGGGGTGAGTACAACCTCATTCTGCGGACTTTGCGCGCAGTGGAGGGGTCTGGGTGGGGGAGGAGGGCTGTGGGTGTAGCTAGGCCAGGCAGATATACGTAGACTAGGCCCCTCTGTAATGCAGGCCATGTGGCACTCTACCCCACCGCAGCATAGTGCCAAGTACAGGTATAGATGCCCCTGTGACATCCATGTGTGCAGATGTCCACCATAGCCATGTAGGCCAGATCCCAGGAATTGCATCTGCAGAGGCCAGGAGCACTGCGTAGTGCAGGGGGCAGCTGTGTCTGTATTGTCCGCCAACGGTAGCGGTATGCCATGCACTCAACCTGTTCTTCTTCTGTCTCCCCCCCTTTTTGTGCTTTTCCTGCTCTTTTGTGCATCAGCATCATCAGGCGGAGGTACAGTGGCACCGGAGCACGAGGGAGCTGCATCCCACATGGCCATGGAGGGCCACACCACGGACTCAGAATGCAACAGTGGGACGGAGGGCGAGGGGAGCTTCACGTCGGCCACCGGATCACCAACCAGCGACACGGACTCGTCCGCAGATGGGAGCTCCCTTGTGGTGGCGGCACCATCTGTGCGCCCCACTTCTACAGGTACAGCCTCCACCTCCCCTACCAGCACCGCCCTCCCAGCAGCCTCTCAGCATTCGCCCCGTGCCCGCTCACCCAGGAGGGTGGGCATCACCTTCGCCCCAGGCACCTTAGGCCCTGCCCCAGTCACCCCTGCTGCCCTCAGTGAGGAGGCCATTGACCTCCTCAGGTCACTCACTGTTGGGCAGTCTACCATTGTGAATGCCATCCAGGGTGTAGAAAGAGAGTTGCAACACGGTAATGCATTCCTGGAGGGCATTCATTCTGGTCAGGTTGTCCTTAAGCGAACCCTGCAATCTCTGGCCTCAGCACTGATGGCAGCCATTGTCCCTGTGTCTAGCCTCCCCCCTCCAACCTCCTCCACCCAGACCCAATCCCCTGTCCCCCAGCCCATCCCAAGCACACCTACAGACCAGCATGCACACACGTCAACACCCAAGGGAAGCTCTGGGAAACATAGGCACCACACAACCCACAGGCACTCAAACAAGCATCACACACCTGCAGACACAGCAACATCCACTGCCTCCACTGTGTCCCCCTCCTCCTCGTCTGCCTCCTCCCTCCCAGTCTAGTCTACACTCTCACCTGCATGCACTACATCTACAGGCACCAGGAATCGCACCAGGACACCCAGCACCACAAGCCGCTCACCTGCACTCACCACCTCCACTCCCATTTACACGTCCCCTGTGTCCTCTCCCAGTGTGTCTGTGACGCCCCCACCCAAAATACACAAACGCCAGCAACCACACACCCAACATCCATCCACCTCACGACAGCCTCCAGTACCTGCACCTGCACCCAAAACACCTAAAGTGACACCTCCTACAACCACCTCCTCTTCCTCCACTCCCAGACCCCCTCCAAATACCCATCCCAGTGTTCGTCAGAAACTGTCCCTCTGTAAAATTCACCTTTTTGCCCCCACCCCCCCTCCAATTCATCAGTCCCGTCGTAGCACCTCAGCCAAAAAGCCTCCAGTACCAGTGGTGCCTGTTCAAGGTGTGTGGAGTGTACCGCCCACTAGGGCAGGCAGTGTGACCCGGAGCCAAGGCACTGGCAGCCCACCCCCTGTAAAGGCTCTGAAATTGGAAGGTGGCCGACGGGACCGTGTGCAGACTCCTGGAGGCAAAACAACTCACAGGGGTTCCAGGGGAATTGCAGAGTCAGCTGTGACTCCTTCAAAGTTGGGGAAGGGCCAGAAGAAGTCTGCACAGCCTGGTGTGAGCATCAAGGCGGAGAAGGGCGGCATCCTTCCCGGCGGTTGGGACGCCACCGCCAGCACCGTCTTTACTGGTCCGGAGACCACCGCCAGAGTCATTGCCCAGGAGGGCCCAAGTATTGTCACTGGTCAGGAGACCACCGCCACCACCGGAGTCATTGCCCAGGAGGGCCCAAGTATCGTCACTGGTCAGGAGACCACCGCCACCGCCGGAGTCATTGCCCAGGAGGGGCCAAGTATTGTCACTGGTCAGGAGACCACCGCCACCGCCGGAGTCATTGCTCAGGAGGGCCCAAGTATCGTCACTGGTCAGGAGACCACCGCCGGACTCAGTGCCCAGGAGGGCCCAAGTATCATCACTGGTCAGGAGACCTCCGCTGGAGTCAGTGCCCAGGAGGGCCCCGGCTGCTACAGCCCAGCTGGGCAATGAGGGAACGTCATGCCACACACCAATGCCCAGTCGAGGGAACGTCATGCCACACACCAATGCCCAGTCCAGGGAACGTCATGCCACACACCAATGCCCAATCCAGGCAACGTCATGCCACACACCAATGCACAGTCCAGAGACCGCCATGGCGAAGCACCGCTGAACACTCGAGAACCGCCATGGCAACGCACCGCTGAACAGTCCTGAGACCGCCATGGCAAAGCACCGCTGAACAGTCCAGAGACCGCCATGGCAAAGCACCGCTGAACACTTGAGAACCGCCATGGCAAAGCACCGCTGAACAGTCCTGAGACCGCCATGGCAAAACACCGCTGAACAGTCCAGAGACCGCCATGGCAAAGCACCGCTGAACACTCGAGAACCGCCATGGCAAAGCACCGCTGAACAGTCCTGAGACCGCCATGGCAAAGCACCGCTGAACAGTCCAGAGACCGCCATGGCAAAGCACCGCTGAACACTCGAGAACTGCCATGGCAAAGCACTGCTGAACAGTCCTGAGACCGCCATGGCAAAGCATCGCTGAACAGTCCAGAGACCGCCATGGCAAAGCACCGCTGAACAGTCCAGAGACTGCCATGTCAAAGCACCGCTGAACACTCGAGAACCGCCATGGCAAAGCACCGCTGAACAGTCCTGAGACCACCATGGCAAAGCATGCTGAACAGGGCATGCACCGGGGAAGGATGACAAGGCCGCCACATCACGCATCGTTATCCAATGTGCAGCTAGGACAGTGACGGGAGAGGAATTGTCACAGGGAGACTAATCCAGTCTGGGCACCAGTCCCCCTACAGAACCAGTGGAGGCTGTTATCTACTTGCGATAACTGTGGCTTTGCACTCCCCAGGATGGTCCAGTGGGCAAGCCACCCACTGTAGAGACTTGAGAGAATGTGGCTTTGCACTCCCGAGGATGGTCCAGTGGTCAACCCACCCACTGTAGAGACTTGAGAGACTGTGGCTTTGCACTCCCCAGGATGGTCCAGTGGGCAGTCCACCCACTGTAGAGACTTGAGAGACTGTGGCTTTGCACTCCTCAGGATGGTCCAGTGGGCAACCCACCCACTGTAGAGACTTGAGAGACTGTGGCTTTCCACTCCCCAGGATGGCCCAGTGGGGAATCCACCCACTGTAGAGATTCGAGAGACTGTGGCTTTGCACTCCCCAGGATACATCAATGGGCATGGAGCCCTGTCGTGGATCTGGCTTTGCAGTCATCCGGCTGAGGTGACCCCCCTTCCCTTCCCCCTGAGGTGCCTGTAGTATTTCTATCTGATGCCCCGGCAGTGTTCTCTCCGTCTGTGGACAGGTATCTTTTGTGGGCCTCGCCCATGCATGTTTGGACTAGTGATGCACGGACATTGATATGTGCATATCTGCACTACTTCTCGTAATGTATATGCATTTGACTGATTTCATGATATATCTGTATATTTTTGAGACATCTATATTGCTACATTACAATGTTTGAACTGATTTCGCTTGGTCTTTGCATTCTTCCGGGGGGGTTGTGTGTTGTTCCTGAGATTTTGTGAATGCATTGGTGTGTGTGTTGTACTATGCATGGGTGGGGGTGTTTCGTGTGTGTCCCCCTAACCTTTGCTTCCCCCCTCCCCTATGTCGTAGGTGCAGTACTCACCGTTGTCTTCGCCGGCGTTGGTCTTCGTAGATGAGTAGGAATACAAGAGCCGGTAGGATTTGCAATTCCGGCTCCATGGAGTCCTCCTTCCTCGTGGGATGTGTTCAGGTGAGCGTTTTCCCATTGCAGAAACTGTTTCCACTGTGTTTTTATCCACGGTGAAACCGCCCCGGAAAAGGTGGCGGATTGGTGGGTTGTGATACTGTGGGTGGTACATTGTCTTCCGCCTGTCTGTTGGCGGTGACCGCCGCACTGCTTGTCAGTACCGACGTGCCGGGCGGTGTGTTAAAGTGGCTGTCTTTGTTGGCGGTTTCCGCCAGGGTCATAATTCCCTTTTTTGGTCCGCCGGCCTGTTTGCGGTATTACCGCACCTTTAACACCGTCCGCCAGGGTTGTAATGACCACCTAAATCCTGATTCCCTTGTCGTAAGTCTATTAATTCACGATCTGCTGACAGTGTTACAGTTCTACGATCAAAAACTCGCTCAAACTCGCGAACAAAATTTCTCCAGTTGTACAGCAGGGGACTATCTTAACGCACAAGAGGAATAGCCCAGGTAGCTGCATCTCCAGACAGAAATGACAACAAGAAAGCTACTTTGGACTGGGCATCAGGGATAGTATGTGGTCTGCAGGTGAAGTGTAATTCCACTTGAACCAGGAAAGATTGCGCTTTCAAGGGGTCGCCTGAGAAGCGTTCTAGGGGAGCTAAAGGAATGGCTGGAGGAACATTGAGGGAAATGTCGGATTACCTCCAGAAGTCTGAGAAGAAGGACCTGGCCTAGACACACCTGTGGGATTTTGTTCCTTCTTCTCTACCTTATCCTGTAACTGACTCACTCTCTCAGCTAGGCTAGTTGCCAAATCTTTTGATGATACCACCTCTGCTTGGAGCTGAGTGATAGCCTTGACTAGCTCGTCAGGTGTGGCCATGTTGAGAACATACACAAACCAGGAGGATAATAATTTGTGGGCTCACTATTCGGTCAGAGTCACCAGATCCTCGGGGTCTGTGCACGTTCCCAACACTTCCACCACAAGACAGCTCCAATACTCTGATTAGAATTGGCACAGACTCTAAGAGAGTCCAAGTGGGGAAAAGGGGATTAGGAAGGGAACAGCTGGGAAGGAGACCTGTAGGAAGCAAAAGGTTAAAACACACAATATCAAGATTATACCATATTAATCATTACTAGGCTATGACTCTAAGCATTGTCATATTGGAAACATGGATAACTTAAGCATGAACTTAAATAACTAGGCCTCAAGATGTCTGGATACCTGTGAGGGAATCAAGAAAGATTAGTGCCATTTTCTAATGAACCACTCAATGAAATGTTACACATGAATTAGAAACATCAGAACCTTCTAGCATTACACTTTCAAATTCAAGAATAGTCT
Source organism: Pleurodeles waltl (assembly GCF_031143425.1). Lineage (NCBI taxonomy): Eukaryota > Metazoa > Chordata > Amphibia > Caudata > Salamandridae > Pleurodeles > Pleurodeles waltl. The sequence continues at coordinate 209,620,339 of NC_090439.1, forward strand.
TTGCAAGAGTACCAGGAAATGATCTGAAAGGTTTCTATAACATTATAAGAATTGTACTAGAGGGACTTATTATGCACATACAATATAACATCTAGAATTCTAACACTTTAGTTTTCTTAAAATGCAGGAACATGAAATGCGCACATTGCAGATTTCCACAAAGGTTTATAAATGCCATGAAATTATTGTGCACAATGAATAACATGAGTTAGGCACGAGAAATGAATTGCACGTCTTGCCGATTCGAAGGTCACCAAGTAAATGCCATGAAGTGGTAACACACAATGAATATCATGAATTAGACACAAGAAAAGGAATTGTGTGACTTGCTGATTCGAATGTCACCATATGAATGTCAGGAAATGGTGACGTACAATGAATAACATGAATTACACACGAGAAATGAATCGCGCCTCTTGCCAATTCGAATGCCACCATGTAACTGCCAAGAAATGGTAGCGCACAATGAATATCAAAGGTTAAATCACGAGAAACGAATCGCGCGTCTTGCCGATTCGAATGCCACCATAAAACTGCCAAGAAATGGTAGCGCACAATGAATATCAAAAGGTTAAATCACGAGAAACGAATTGCGCGTCTTGCCAATTCGAATGCCAACGTGTAAATGCCAGAAAAAACCCAGAGCACATTCACACACACAAGGTAAAATCTCTCAATATGAAAATTAGGCCCAAGAACTCGGATGTCTTCGAAAACGGGATCGGGGGCCCAGCCCGACCTCCGTCTTACCGCCCTGATCAAGGATCACCAATGTAAATGAAGGGCAGAGGCCTGGAAGGTCAAAGTAGGCCACCGGAACAGAAGCTCAGGAAGTTGCTGCTGCTCTGCACCGGGACCTCTGAATAGTGAGCACGTGGAGCTGGGCTGGCTCCCTTTTATAGAGTCTTAGCCTAGCCCACCAACCACACCCAGGCATGCTGCAGGGAAAGCTTCTAGAAGGCCCTGGAAAGGGACCACACCCTGACACAGTCTGAAAGCCTGCAGCAGTACATTACATGTGAACAGTGTTTATATGCATGCTGAACATAAGTCTTCAAAATTAAACTCTGCAATGCAAAAGGTTAAACAACATCATATCAGCACAATGCATAAATTATGTTAGCTTGAAATTTTTAGGTTTTTGCATTCTAGTCCCCCGTAGAGCGCGCACTGCCCTGATGTTGACAGGTATCAACTCAGACTGAGGAGACAGAGGGGGCTCTCAGCACTTCAGAGAGCCCTCAGAAGACCAGGCAGCACACACAGGAGTCCCAGGACACAAGTAAAAAGGAGATGCAAAGTGCGGTCATTGCAGCACTACACAAGAGGATCCCACACCGCCAGAGAACAACTCAGGGAGCTGAACGTCACAAGATAGAGTGCTGGGCACCTGGGCTACGCTGTGCACAAATGACTTTTGGAAGAAGTGCACAGAAACCCACAGAGCAGCAGAAGATGTGGTGCAAAGGGGTACTGTAGCAGTAGAGGGAGGCAAGCACTTACCTCCACCAAATTTGGACAGCTCGACCTTTGGACAGTCTGGGTCACTTTAGTCCACCACCTGTGTTACAGGGATCACGCTCGTCGACAGGAGAAGAGTCCCATAGTACCAATAGTTGTCATAGAAAGCTGCCTGTTGAAGCAGGGAAGTGACTCCGTCACTCCACAGGAGATTCCTTTGGTTCTTATGGTGCAGAGTGAAGACAGGCTGTCCTCAGAGTGTGCACACCTTGGAAAGTGTTGCAATTGCTGGCTGGAGCTGAAGTAGCAGATCAGAGTAGCCTTCCTGGATACTTATTTGCAGTTACAGCAGTTCCTGGAGCAGTCTGCGGTTGATCTGTCGGTCAGAAACTGAAGCAGAGGATGCAGAGGAGTCCTGGAGGAGTCTTTCAAACCAAATCTAAGGAAACACCCAGAGGAGAGATCCTAAATAGCCCTGAGAGGGGGATTAGCTACCTACCCAGGTATGCAGCTATCAGGAGGGGTCTCTGACGTAACCTGCTGGCACTGGCCACTCAGAGGTCTCTAGAGGGTCCCCACACTTTGGAATCCAAGATGGCTAACACCAGGGACACTCTGGAGGAGCTCTGGGCACCACCCCTTAGGGTGGTGATAGACAGGAGAGTGGTCACTCCCCTTTCCTTTGTCCAGTTTTGCATCAGAGCCAGGACTGGGTGTCCCTGACCCAGTGTAGACTGGATTATGCAAGGAGGCCACCGTTTGTGCTCTTCAAAGCATTTCCAGAGGCTGTGGGAGGCTACCCCTTTCATGCCTGTAACACCTATTTCCAATGGGAGAGGGTGTAAGGCCCCTCTCCTAAAGGAAATGCATTGTTCTGCCTTCCTGGGTTTGAGCTGCTCAATCCCCAGGAGGGCATAAACCTGTCTGTGAGGTGGCAGCAGCTGAGAGCTGGTTTGGCAGTACTGGAGGTCCATGGTGGGGCCCCCAGGGTGCATGGGATTGGCCTAGCAATTCCAGATTTGGATTACGGGGGTCAATTCCATGATCTTAGACACCTCACATGGCCATATTTGGAGTTACCATTGTGAAGCTACATATATGTATTGACATATATGTAGGGCACATTTATAATGGTGTCCCCACATTCACGAAGTCCGGGGATTTGGCCCTGGACAATGTGGGGACACCTTTCCTGTGCAAGGGTGCCCTCACACACAGTAACTTTGCACCTAGCCTTCAGTAAAAGAAGATTAGACATATAGGTGACTTATAAGTTACCTGGTGCAGTGAAAAAAGGCTGTAAAATAGTATGTGTACTATTTTACTCAGGCTGCAGTGGCAGTCCTGATGAACGTTTTGTATGAGCTCCCTATGGGTGGCAAAAGAAATGCTGCAACCCATAAGGATCTCCTGGAACCCCAATGTCCTGGGTACCTAGGTACCATATACTAGGGACTTATAAGGGGGGTCTAGTGTGCCAATCAGAATTGGAATATGGTCACTAAACTATAGTGACAAATGTGGTACAGAGAGAGAGCATAAGCACTGGAGTTCTGGTTAGCAGAACTCCAGTGACACAGTCAGGCAGACTAACAACATATATAGGCCACACACTGTGAGCACTGGGGTATGGCTAGCTGGATCCCAGTGAGACAATAAAAACACACTGACAAATAGGTCTCAAACTATGAGCACTGGTGTCCTGGTTAGCAGGATCCCAGTGAGACAGTAAAAACACACTGACAAACAGGCCAAAAATGGGGGTAACCATGCTAGAAAGAGGCTACTTTCTCACAGGGTGGTTCTGTCGTTTCTGGTGTTTAAATTTACTCATGAATTTTTAACTATGGCGATGTATCAAGAAAAGAGGTGGTGTTCATTTACCTGCCCTATAAGCATGATGGACTTCATTGCCTCTATGTCCCTAGTCTCAGTCATTACATCATGAGGGTGACGCCACCCTCTGGACAGAAAGACCACAACAAAATTCTAGCAAGCCGTATCCACCCTGCTAGGTACCATATAAGGCATGGGCTTACAGAGAACCCTCTTGGTAATTTTTCTGTCTTCTGGGATGAGGAACACAAGGACAAGAGGTTCTGGAGGATAGGAGACATCCCTGCTAGGCTTGGGGGGAGCAGGGGTCCCCATTCCTCTATATTGTGGGCTTTTTGTGGGACCTACTGTGTGGGGCGACTTGGGGCATGGGCATCTCCTTCTTTCTCTGGCTACTGGCTTGTTTGGAGTAGCCAGGAGATTGGACTGCATCAGGAAAAGGGTCATGGTTGTTCGTCCATCCCTTTCTCCTCCTGCTCCTGTGATCGGGAAACAGAAGGGTAGAGGATGCATCAGGGACCACGGGGGACTTTTCTCTAAGTCCTCCATCTTCCTGCTCTGCATATCAGCAGCACTGGGGAGTTTCGGATGCATCAAGGATAGATGGGCATGTGTTCCTGCCATGCTCCTTGCCTACGACCTTCTCCCTTAAATTTTGGCACAAAGTTCAGTGGCCCGCTCAGTGGGCACTTGATGATGCACATGTTCGGAATTAGGGTATCTGAGCACCTGCATTCTTTCCCTTCCAGTTTTGGGTACACAGAAGGCTTATTGGAAATATTTGACAATGAGCCTGGAGGCAGGTAAGGGTTGTTGTTGCATATGCCTGGGAGTGTTTGTTCACCCATTTTTTCTGCATTTTTTGAGCAGTTTGCTGTTGAGGTGCCACACCTCTATCTCCCGGTCCCCATTTTTTTTGGGTGATGAGACCTCTTCACCCTCCCCTAAGATACTTAAGCAGGGTGCAGTTAAGGAGGAGGAGAAGAGGATTCGCCACATTGTCCTGGAAATTTTAAAAGCATTTAACTAGAATCCCAGGAGGGACTTTTCTAAGAATGATGTTAAGAGGCTTGTGGGTGATCCCCTTACAGCATCAGATGTATCCTCAGGCAGCAAGGTTTCACTGCCAGCTCCAGATCTCATTGGGAAATATGGGGGTGATTCTGAGCTTGGCGGGCGGCGGTAGCCGCCAGAAGACCGTACTGCGGTCAAAAGACCGCGGCGGTCATTCTGGGTTTCCCACTGGGCTGGCGGGCGACCGCCGAAAGTCCGCCCGCCAGCCCAGCGGGAAACACCCTTCCCACGAGGACGCCGGCTCAGAATTGAGCCGGCGGAGTGGGAAGGTGCGACGGGTGCAGTTGCACCCGTCGTGAATTTCAGTGTCTGCTAGGCAGACACTGAAATTCCTTTTGGGGCCCTCTTACGGGGGCCCCTGCAGTGCCCATGCCATTGGCATGGGCGCTGCAGGGGCCCCCAGGGGCCCAGCGGCACCCCCTACCGGCATCCTGTTCCCGGCGGGAGAACCGCCAGGAACAGGATGGCGGTAGGGGGTGTCAGAATCCCCATGGCGGCGGAGCGCGCTCCGCCGCCATGGAGGATTCTCACGGGCAGCGGAAAGTCGGCGGTTCACCGCCGACTTTCCGTTTCTGGCCGCGGCTGAACCGCTGCGGTCAGAATGCCCAGCGGTGCACCACCAGCCTGTTGGCGGTGCTACCGCGGTCATTCGCCCTGGCGGTTTTTACCGCCAGGGTTAGAATGACCCCCTATGTCTCTGAGAAAGTGTTGCAGGACATTCTTTCTCATGTTTGGGAGAGTATGGAATTCCCTCAGATGGAATGGCCTTCCTCTTCTCAGGACAATTTGCTTCTGCCGTTTCTTAAGTATATTAATGTGAGTCTTCCAATTCACCAGTTTATTTTAGATGTCATCAGAAGTGAGTGGAAGGATCATGAGAAGATACTACTGCCAAGATTTATAACAAAACTTTATCCTTTAGAAGAAGATGCAGAATGTTCTCACTGATACTGTTCCATTGTGGCCAGTTTGGTGGATTATTTCTCTATGTCAGAGGAAAATATTTTGTGAAGACGCAGCAGAAAAATAGGTGGACTCTTCCTTAAGCAAGATTGTTTCTGGTTCTCAGGTTGGGCTTAGAGCTGGAACTTATGGGGATATACCACTCATTGTTTGATTTCAGACTTTAAGTTGTTATTTCACACCATTCAAGAGGAAAATAAATGTCTTCCTCTGCTGGAGTCTTTGGAACAACAGATTGAGTTTTTATCAGACATGGCCATTGATGTGGTGAGATCCTCGGCTCTTGCATGTGGAGCATCTATTTTAGGCACATGGAATCCATACTTAAAAGACGGGAACACAGATGTGGCCCAGGAGGCAACATCCCTTAAGATGCCTTTTGAGGGCCAGAAACTGTTTAGAGCAGGCTTAGAGGAGAAGCTCCATTGTCTATCCAAGGAGAAGAAACACTTCTCATCCTCCAAGAAAGAAGTGTCTAAATCGTCCAGGCTCTTCAAGATGGAAATCTTTCTGGCAGCCTTCAGAGAGGCAAATATCGGCTCCTTCCTCCAGACTCTAGGGCAAATCTTCCTTGTTTCACTATTTTAGGAAACAGACATCAGATGCAGGATCTAAGAAACAGAATTCCTGAATGTGCTGGGTGCAGGCTCCCTTACAGGTCAGCAGATGGATAAGGGAGTTTTTCTGCATATGGATTTCCATAACCTCTGACAAGTGGGTCCTCAGCATTGTCAATTGGGATTACTAGATAGGGTTCCAGACTTCTCCAGTTCTGTCAGAAACAATCCGTACCTCTGTTCCCCAGAACACAAACTAATGGCAAGCCTTGATGGATGGAACTGTCTCTCTCATAAAGAATAAAGGAATGTGCCCTGTACCAGGGAAGTAAAGACACCAGCGGGTCTACTCCATTGTCTTCCTGATCAAGAAATGCTTTGTGGATATTGGGGGTCATTACAACCTCGGCGGTCTTTTAGCAAGACCGCCGAGGGACCGCCGTGCGGAAGACCGCCAGTAGTGGCGGTTTACCACTCTGCATATTATGACCGTTGGCTGCCCTCCGTCGTTTTTCCGCCGGAGAGCCGCCAACAGCCATACTGGCGGGCGGCGGGGAAGTTGAGGTTGCTCCACCTCCACCTCCACGCCAACAGAACACCGCCCAGCTAATCACGTCCTGTGATTCTGCGTGGCGGTGTTCTGTTGGCGGTTTGGTGTCGGTGGAGCTGCCCCCATGGCTCCCGTCCCCTCCCGGCGGATCGACGGCACAGGTGAGTCGATTGTCCGTTAGGGGAGGAGATGGGGGGGTTTTGTGTGTTGTGTGGATGCATGGGGGTGTGGGTCTGTGTATGTAGGGGGGTGTGTGAGTGCGTGTATGCTTGCTGGGGTGTTGCGTGTTTTGGGAATGAGTGCGTATATGTCTGTAGGTATGACTGTATGGATGTGTGCGTGTATGTTTGAATGTGGGTGTGCGTGTCTGACTGTGTGTGTGTGGATGTTGGCATGTATGTCGGTGTGTGTGCGCGTATGTGTGTTGGTGGTGCCTGCGTGCGTGTCGGGTGTGTATGTGTAAGGTAATGTCGGGGTCGGGGTGGGGAGGGGAGCCCTGCCACCTTTGGGGGGTGGCAGGGGTGGTGGGGGGTAGGGGAGGGAGTCACGGTGGGGATGGTTGAGACCCCTATCAGTGCCAGGGAAGGAATTCCCTGGCACTGATAGTGCTTACCGCCATGGATTTCATGGCGGTTCCTACTGCTGGAAATCCACGGTGGTAAGCCGGGTAAAAATACCGGCGGCGGTATTGTGACGACCACCGGGCTGAAGACCCAGGTCTCCAGCCCAGGGGTCGTCTCCGCCCTGGCGGGCGGAACGGAGAAGAGGCGGATGACCATGCCGGTAACCGCCATGGTCATAATACTCAAAAAAAGACCGCCAGCCTGTTGGCGGTCTTACCGCCGCTTTAACACCGTCCGCCAGGTTTGTAATGACCCCCATAGTCTGGTGATATACTTGAAAAGAACTGAATCTCCTTATTCCAGATGTCAAATTCAAGATGGAGACCCTTCAGAGGATTGTCCCATTAATTCCTTTTCACAGTTCATGATTACTCCTGATTTAATGGATGCCTATCTGCATAACTCTGTTGCAAAGCTGGACTGGAGATTTCTGAGATTTTCTGTAGGGAGTCATCATTGGCAGTTTATGGCAGCTTCTGGTCCTCCCCTTTGACATAAAGTCAGCTCCAAGGGTTTTCACCAAAATGATAGCTCCAGGTGTGACTCAACTTTATTTACAAGGGATTCTGGGCTACACTTATCTTGATCACTGGCTTCTTCATTCTTTTTCTATTATAGAGACCTTGGACATTCTGGACCACACACAAGAAGTGTTGACTCAGCTGGGCCTTTTACTGAATCTTCCCAAATTTTAGCTGACGCCTTCTTGGGAAATAAGGTTCATAGGTGTCATATTCATGACAGATTTACCAAGAATATAAAGCGTGATCAGGTACCTCCTCTCCTGCACATTTGTGTCTGGAGATCCAGTGGCACAAGGCAGCATGTGCATTTACAGTACTCTGGGCAAGTCCACATCGATGTCCATTCCTTTTACACCTGTACAGGTTCTACTCCCAAAAACTCACTCCCTGTATCATTTTGTTCCTCTCTCCAGTGAGATCAAGCAGTAGCTGGGATGGTCGTGGAAAATTCGTAACCTGATCAAGGGGATGCAGATGCGAATGGAGCATCCCTTAGTCCTAACTGCAGATGCCAGTTAGATCAGTTGGGTGGGGGGGACATGTCTCTCTCAGTCATCTCAGCAGAAATGGTCATGGTTGGAGCAGAGGAAGTAGTTGAACTGGAGGGATCTAACTGTGAGATCTACAAAGCTCTAATGCACTTCTCGGATCTCATAAGGCAGATGGATGTGCTGGTGAGCTCAGACAACAAGGTCTCCATTGCCTAAATCAATCATCAAGGGAACACCAGATCCGAGACTTTGAATCAAGTAGCAACATTGATTGGTCTCTGGACAGAATTCAGTCTTCTGCGCTTGAGAGCATCTCACATCGGGGTGTAGACAACACTGAGGAACATCATCTGAGCAGGTCATTTTCTTCGTTGATGGATCTGTCATTGTCTCACAGGATCCTCCACCAAATCAGCAGTAAGTGCAGCCAGCTGTTTCGGGATCTATTTGCTTCAAGGAACAATTCCAAGGTTCTGAGATTTTGTTCAAGGTTCCTGGAGGAGGGAGCATTGGGCACTGATGCTCTCCTGGTGGATTGGCCCCAGAAGCTACTCTACGCTTTCCTTTTGTTTTGTTTGATAACAAGAACCTTGGTGAAAATTCAGTGGGAGAAAGCAGAGGTGATCTTGATAGTCCAGTTCTGGCTGAGAAGATCTTAGTTGCCTCTCCTGCAGCACCTGGCAACTTCTCCCTGATATCTCCCATCTACTCCATCTACCTCATCAGCTTAATCATCCTCTCTACTCTTAAGTCTCTCGGTAATATATGCTTTTAGAGAGTTTTCTGAACCTCCAGGTGAAACTGAGGCTCTGGCTAACAGTCTTTGATTTCCTCTATTTTGAGACCTGTGGTGAAATTCTCTTCCATTTGGGATTTTCCTTCTATTTTCAGATGTTTACAAACGTCTCCTTTTGAAGTTTTAGAGGAAGCTGTTTTGCAATGTATCTCCTATAAAGTTATTTTTATGGTGGATATCACTTCTGCACAAAGGATAGGTGAGTTTTCTGCTTTACTCTGTCGTCCTCCTTTTCTCAGAAAAGGCTTATAATTTGATATATCTCGTAAAGTAATGACTAGGACGAGGCTGAGGGATGTAGAGGGCATGCACCGAATACTTACCAGTAATCTTCATTATTCTTACTCCAACTCTTACACTCTGTTAGAAATGGGGTCTCTACTTGGCAGTCGGTTTGCACCTTGTCCAAGTAGGGACCCTCACTCTAGTCAGGATAAGGGAAATACCCGCTCAGATAACCCCTGCTCACCCCCTTGGTAGCTTGGCATGAGCAGTCAGGCTTATCTCAGAAGCAATGTGTAAAGCATTTGCACATAACGCACAGTAATAAGTGAAAACACTACAAAAGGACACCACACCAGTTTTAGAAAAATAGGCAATATTTATCTATATAAAATAAGACCAAATACAATAAAAATCCAACATACAGTAAGAAAAATATGAATTCTGCAAGATTTACTCAAAACTACAGTTCCTTGAAGTCGATAGCTCCACCTGGGGCTATGATGGCATTGTGATCAACAAAACCAACAGTTCAGGCCAGTCGCGGCATTGCGGGCCAGCTACGGTGTCGGGAAGACCCGCAAACAGTACCTTGGATTTGCAGGGCGTTGTGATCCTCGCGGTGAGCTCCGTAGAGCGGCGTCACTGACGCTGCAGTGTCGGTTCTGGAGTCGGTGCAGGAGTCGTCGGGCCCTTGCGGTCACACGCGTTGCAGATCGAACTCCAGGATGATGAAGTCAGATGCGCCGGCGTGGATGGCGTCGGGGCTGCGGTGCGAAGTGGGACGATGTGACGTGCGGTATCCACAGGTCACGGTGCAGGCAGCGGCTTGGTGACGGCGTCTAGCGGGGTCGGTGGGACCAGGGCTGCGGTGTAAAGTGGGGCGGTGCGACGTGCGGTGTCCACAGGTCATGATGCAGGCAGCGTCGTCGTCGTTGCTGAAGCGCTATCGTCGGTAGGCCAAAGCCAGCGGTGCAGGACGGTGCTTCGTGACCCTCATGAGCAGCGTCCACAGGCCATGGTGCAGGCAGGATGCCTGGTGATGACACAAGAGTCAATGGTGCTGGCGACGGTGGACCCGGGCTGCGGTGCGGGACGGTGCTTTGTGTACCTCACAAGCGGGGTCCACAGGCCACGGTGCAGACAGAGGCGTCAGTGTCAGCAGGAGTGTCGCTGTTGGGGATGCCCACTCTGCAGTGTGAGCAAGCAATGCTGGAGTGCGGGGCCCACAGGTCGCAGTGCGTGCAGCGGCTCAGTGAAGTCGTCCAATGACGGCCTCATGAGACCAGGATCGCGGTGCGAAGCAGGGCAATGTGACTCCGTGTGGCGTCGGCAGGTCGTGGTGCAGGCCAGCGGCGTCGTTGGCGGCATTGCGGTGGGTTCTCCTATTGAACAGCACAAAACACAGTTTCCAGTGCTGCGGGTCGAAGAAACTGAAGTCTTTGGTGCCCCTGAGACTTCCAACTGGAGGCAAGCTCTACTCCGAGTCCTTGGAGAATTTTCTCAAGCAGGACACACAGCAAAGTTCACCCTTTGCACTCTTTTCAGGCAGAAGCAGCAACTGCAGGCCAGTCCAGCAAAGCAACACAGCAAAGGGACAGTACTCCTCCCTCAGCTCTTAAGCTCTTCTCCTGGGCAGAGGTTCCTCTTGATTCCAGAAAGATTCTAAAAGTCTGGGGTTTTGGGTCTTCTTATACCCAGTTCTGCCTTTGAAGTTAGCAAACTTCAAAGCAAAGTCTCAAGTGTTTGCAAGATCCTTCCTTGTCCAGACCAGGCCCCAGACACCCACCCGGGGGTTGGAAACGGCATTGTGTGAGGGCAGGCACAGTCCTTTCAGGTGTGAGTGACCACTCCTCCCCTCCCCTCCAGCACAGATGGCTAATCAAGTTATTCAGGCTATACCCCAGCCCCCTTTGTGTCACTGTCTAGAGGAGAGGTGTGAACAGCCCAACTGTCAAACTGACCCAGACGGGGAATCCAAAAACAGGCAGAGTCACAGAATGGATTAAGCAAGAAAATGCCTACTTCCTAAAAGTGTCATTTTCAAACTAACAATCTAAAAACCAACTTCACTAAAAAAATGTATTTTTAAATTGTGAGCTCAGAGACCCTAAACTCCACATTTTTATCTGCTCTCAAAGAGAATCTGCACTTTAAGGATATTTAAAGGTAGCCCCCATGTTAACCTATGAAAGAGATAGGCCTTGCACAGTGAAAAATGATTTTGGCAGCATTTCACTGTTAGGACAAATAAAACACACTAGTATATGTCCTACCTTAAACATACACTGCACCCTGCCCATGGGGCTACCTATGGCCTAACTTAGGAGTGCCTTACATGTAGTAAAAGGGAAGGTTGAGGCCTGGCAAGTGGGTACACTTGCTAAGTCGAATTGGCAGTTTAAAACTGCACACACAGACACTGCAATGGCAGGTCTGAGTCATGTTTACAGGGCTACTAATGTTGGTGGGACAACCAGTGCTGCAGGCCCACTAGTAGCATTTGATTTACAGGCCCTGGGCACCTCTAGTGCACTTTACTAGTAAATCAAATATGCCAATCATGGATAAACCAATCAACCTTACAATTTCTATCGGGACCTCTAGTGCACTTTACTAGTAAATCAAATATGCCAATCATGGATAAACCAATCAACAGTACAATTTCTATCTGGAGCACCTGCACTTTAGCACTGATTAGCAGTGGTAAAGTGCGCATAGACAATAAACCAGCAAAACCAGACCTAAAAAAATAGGAGGAAGAAGGCAAAAGGTTTGGGGATAACCCTGCAAAAAGGGCCATTTCCGACACAACTTCCTCCCAGCCTAAAACCAGGGTAGGCCAATCAATACCTTGCTGGACTTCCCTGCTCTGGGCGCTAGAACCTGGACAATGGCTCACTACTGCAGGAGCTCTTGCCAGTTCTACGCCACTCTGAACCCAGGTTGATCCCTCGATCAACACTCTCAGGGCCCACTGAACTAACCTTGGGTGACCTCTTCTCCTCATCTGAGAACTCCATCTGTGCAGCACCTAACCTTACCTTGCTCACAGATGCATGCCAGTAGGCAGACAGTACCACCAGGGCCAACAGTGTGATGTGGCCCATTCCACCCCAGGGGTCTGACTTCAGTCCCCCTCCCAGGGAAAACTTTGACCACAAGGATAACAACCAACAGAGGGCACTGACAGCTGTCAGTGTCAAGAGCCAGGACCCAGGCCATGCTAGGGTCTCTAGCATCTGTGGTTTTAAAAAGTGGGGGACAGTAACCCCAGGTGACTTGCACCCTTTTTCCACTTCCCTTCTCACCAGTTCAGGAGTGGTGTCCTGAGACTGGTCACTCACCCTTGGCTCTGTACCCTCAGGCTGAGGAGGGGACAGGGGTGGGCTCTCCCTCGTCCTGTCCCTCGTGCTGGGATCCGGTACCCTCCACCTTGGAGTGGTACCCCTAGACAACTGAACTGTGAGGGTGCCTCTGGGGGCCACCCCTCCGAGTTCCCCAGACACCTGGGGCAACTCATTCCCCAGAAGGCAGTCTATGGGCATCTGGTGACTGACTATGACCCACCTCTGGGTCACCTCCCCACCCCACTCTAGGGATACCAGGGCCATAGGACGGAAGAAGTCCTGCCCATGGGCTGATGTCACCCTACACCCTGGCCAGTGTACTGTTACGTGGTGGAAGTGACAACTCCCACCCTCAGGGATCACCAACTCACCCTCTGAGTCAGTCAACCACCCAACTAGAGGATATCATGGCATGGTCAATGACCTGCCCCTGGGTGCTACCTCCCCCTAAGGCCACATTAGCCACCTTGGTAAAGGGGCCACCAATATGGGTTGTCTTAGGACAGAGACCCCTTTCATGTGTCCTAACTGGGATCACTCAAAGCACCAGAGTTGAAAATAGGGTGCCCTGGGCCAGCGCCTACCAGAACCTCCCTCCTTCTTCTCAGAAGGGGCCTGGGACTCTTTTTCTCCCTCCCTATCCTGGGACCTGTCTGCGTCTACCTTGACTTCCCTCTCCTTCTTCTGGGAACCCTGCCCACCTTTGGCGGAGTCTCCCCCATAAACCTTCTTGTGGACCCTGGTACTCACCCAGCGGTCCGCCTCCATGGCAAGCTTCCTGGGGTCAGTCAGCTTACTATCAGTCAAGTGCTGGTGCAGCTCTGCAAAACACAGACTAGACACGTGCTTTCATGCAATTAAGTTGTACAGTCCCTGAAAATCTGTCACATTACTGCCCTTCACCCAATCATCCAGTGCTCTGCAAAATGAATCTACACACTCTAACCAGGTCTGAGACTCAGTTTTCTTACTCTGCCTAAACTGATCCCTGTACTTGTCAGGAGTGAGACAATACCAAGTGAGAAGGGCCTCCTTCATTTCAGCGTAGGTGAGGTTGTACCCTTTACCCAAAGCTAGCAAAGTGTCCCTCCTCTCCTCTGTGAAGTGGTTCCAGAATCCTGCTCCCCAATTCTTCTCAGGGACCCCATTCATGTGGATGGATGCCTCACAACCCTGAAACCACCTCTGTATGTCATCTCCCTTCTTGTACTCTCTCCCTACGTTTTTAGGAATATGCAGAGTTCTGTCTGACTGAACTGAGGAATTGCTGCCACCATCCTGGCTGGACCTGTTCCTCACATCCAGCTCTTTTACTTTAAGCTCATGGTCCAAAAGCATCTTTCTTTCCTCCATGGCTCGCTGCTCCCTCTGAGCCTCCATATTTAATCTCTCCAACTCAATCTGGTGCCTCCTGGCTTCTCTCCTGTCCTCCAGCTCCTCTGGAGTCAGTCCTTTTGATCCACCACTGCTGCTTGGCACAGGGGGTACCCCCCCCTGGCAGCTCATGCACCCTCAGTACATCTTCCCTAGACTTTGTGTCAGTAGACTCTCCATTTGGATCCTCAGACTGCCCACTAGCAGTTATGGCTGCTACCCAGGCCCTCAGCGCCTTCTGTAGCTCCTCCTTTTTGGTGAGGCCTCTGATCTGAACTTTGAGGTTTTTATAAACTGCCTTCAGTTCCTTCATGGAATAGGTTTCCAACCTATCCTCCTCAAAAACCAAATCCTGGGATGCAACTGAAGATGCTCTTGATTGAGACATGATGTCGTTGGGGTTCACTTGAACTCAAGATCAAAAATAGGTCAAGGAGAAAAAAATCAAAAACAAAAAACTGTATGTGGGACGTAATGGTCTGCGATATGGTAGTAGTTGTAGGAAAGTACCATCTTGCCTGGCATGTTACTCCCGTATTTCACTGTATATATGTTGTTTTAGTCTATGTCTCACTGAGGCTCTGCTAACCAGAACCTCAGTGGTTATGCTCTCTCTGCTTTCCAAATTTGTCACTAACAGGCTAGTGACTAAATTTACCAATTCACAATGGCATACTGGTACACCCATATAATTCCCTAGTACATGGTACTGAGGTACCCAGGGTAATGGGGTTCCAGGAGATCCCTATGGTCTGCAGCATTTCTTTTGCCACCCATAGGGAGCTCTGACAATTCTTACACAGGCCTGCCATTGCAGCCTGCGTGAAATAACATCCACGTTATTTCACAGCCATTTACCACTGCACTTAAGTAACTTATAAGTCACCTATATGTCTAACCTTCACCTGGTGAAGATTGGGTGCAAAGTTACTTAGTGTGTGGGCACCCTGGCACTAGCCAAGGTACCCCCACATCGTTCAGGGCAAATTCCCCGGACTTTGTGAGTGCGGGGACACCATTACATGCGTGCACTACACATAGGTCACTACCTATGTGTAGCGTCACAATGGTAAGTCCGAACATGGCCATGTAACATGATCCCCCGGGTCTCTAGCACAGCACCCGGGTACTGCCAAACTGCCTTTCTGGGGTCTCCACTGCAGCTGCTGCTGCGCCAACCCCTCAGACAGGTTTCTGCCCTCCTGGGGTCCAGGCAGCCCTGGCCCAGGAAGGCAGAACAAAGGATTTCCTCTGAGAGAGGGTGTTACACCCTCTCTCTTTGGAAATAGGTGTGAAGGCTGGGGAGGAGTAGCCTCCCCCAGCCTCTGGAAATTCTTTGATGGGCACAGATGGTGCCCATCTCTGCATAAGTCAGTCTACACTGGTTCAGGGATCCCCCAGCCCTGCTCTGGCGCGAAACTGGACAAAGGAAAGGGGAGTGACCACTCCCCTGACCTGCACCTCCCAGGGGAGGTGCCCAGAGCTCCTCCAGTGTGTCCCAAACCTCTGCCATCTTGGAAACAGAGGTGTTGGGGGCACACTGGACTGCTCTGAGTGGCCAGTGCCAGCAGGTGACGTCAGAGGCTCCTTCTGATAGGCTCTTACCTCTCTTGGTAGCCAATCCTCCTAACCTGGTAGCCAAACCTCCTTTTCTGGCTATTTAGGGTCTCTGCTTTGGGGAATTCTTCTGATAACGAATGCAAGAGCTCACCACAGTTCCTCTGCATCTCCCTCTTCACCTTCTACCAAAGGATTGACCGCTGACTGCTCAGGACGCCTGCAAAACCGCAACAAAGTAGCAAAACGACTACTAGCAACCTTGTATCGCCTCATCCTGCCGGCTTTCTCGACTGTTTCCAGGTGGTGCATGCTCTGGGGGTAGTCTGCCTTCACCCTGCACCAGAAGCTCCGAAGAAATCTCCCATGGGTCGACGGAATCTTCCCCCTGCTAACGCAGGCACCAAAAGACTGCAACACTGGTCCTCTGGGTCCCCTCTCATCCTGACGAGAGCGGTCCCTGGAACTCAGCAACTCTGCCCAAGTGACTCCCACAGTCCAGTGACTCTTCAGTCCAAGTTTGGTGGAGGTAAGTCCTTGCCTCCCCACGCTAGACTGCATTGCTGGGTATCGCGTGTTTTGCAGCTGCTCCGGCTCCTGTGCACTCTTCCAGGATTTCGTTCGTGCACAGCCAAGCCTGGATCCCCGACACTCTATCCTGCAGTGCACAACCTTCTGAGTTGTCCTCCGGCGTCGTGGGACTCCCTTTTGTGACTTCGCGTGGACTCCGGTTCACTTTCCTTCCAAGTGCCTGTTCAGGTACTTTTGCGTGTGCTGCCTCCTTCTGTGAGGGTTCTGGGTGCCCCCTCTGTCTCCTCCTCCAAGTGGCGACATCCTGCCCCCTCCTGGGCCACAGCAGCTCCCAAAAACCTCTACTGCGACCCATGCAGCTAGCAAGGCTTGTTTGCAGTCTTCCTGCGTGGGAACACCTCTGCAAGCTTCATCCCGACGTGGGACATCCGCCTTCCAAAGGAGAAGTCCCTAGCTCTCTTCTTTCTTGCAGAACTCCAAGCTTCTTCCATCCGGTGGCAGCTTCCTTGCACCCTCAGCTGGCATTCCCTGGGCTCCTGCCCACTCTCAACACTGTCGCGACTATTCGACTTAGTCCTCTTGTCTTACAGGTACTCGGGTCCGGAAATCCACTGTTGTTGCATTGCTGGTGTTTGTTCTTCCTGCAGAATCCCCCTATCACAGCTTCTGTGCTCTCTGGGGGTAGTAGGTGCACTTTACACCTACCTTTCAGGGTCTTGGGGTTGGCTATTTTTTCTAACCCTCACTGTTGTCTTACAGTCCCAGCGACCCTCTACAAGCTCACATAGGTTTGGGGTCCATTCGTGGTTCGCATTCCACTTTTGGAGTATATGGTTTGTGTTGCCCCTATACCTATGTGCTCCTATTGCAATCTATTGTAATTCTACACTGTTTGCATTACTTTTCTTGCTATTACTTACCTAATTTTGGTTTGTGTACATATATCTTGTGTATATAACTTATCCTCATACTGAGGGTACTCACTGAGATACTTTTGGCATATTGTCATAAAAATAAAGTACCTTTATTTCTAGTAACTCGGTGTATTGTGTTTTCTTATGATATTGTGCATATGACACCAGTGGTATAGTAGGAGCTTTACATGTCTCCTAGTTCAGCCTAAGCTGCTTTGCCATAGCTACCTTCTATCAGCCTAAGCTGCTAGAAACACCTCTTCTACACTAATAAGGGATAACTGGACCTGGCACAAGGTGTAAGTACCTCTGGTACGCACTACAAGCCAGGCCAGCCTCCTACATTGGTTGTCCAGCGGTGGGATAAGTACTTGTAACTACTTACCACTTTGTCATTGTGTACTTTTCATAAGAGGATAATATACAAAACAAGTTCAGTGTATGTACACCTAACCAAAAAGTTTTGCTTTTCTCCTCTTACACTTTCTACTAAGTGCTGAAAAGTATTCTAAAAACTTCTAAAAGTTTCTAAAAGTTAGAAAAAGTTTTTTTTCTCTGTTCTTTAAAAAGTTCTGAAACTTTTTCTTCCTTCTCACTGTCTCTAAACCGTTTACTATCATGTATGATGTAGAGTCTACTCTTAAAATGGTCAATACTACTTATGACAATTTGAATTACAAGAGCGTAAGGAGTCTCTGCTTAGATAGAGATTTAGTGATAGGAAAGAACCCCACAAAAGAGTTTCTATATAACATGCTTATTGTAAATGATGAGTCCCTAGGAGGCACTTCAAATGAGAGGTTAATAGAAGGCTCCCATTCTGACTCAGGGGATCTCCTTGAGGGAGGTGGGGAGGGTTCTGTTCCAAATCTGCCCCCTAGCAGACCACCTAATAATGCTGGTAGTAATGGAGGTCCCCATCATAGTAGGGGTGTCTTTATTCCTGGAGGCCAGGTTATTAGGGTTCAGTCAGTTAGGGACAGATTTCCCTCTGTTGTTTCCAATTTATCTTCTGTGTCCAAGCATTCCCAACCCACCCACCCTGAGGATAACTTGTTAGAAAGAGAACTCAAAAAGTTGAGGGTTGAAGAGACCAGACTGAAGCTTAAACAGCAACAGCTGGCCTTAGATAGGGAATCCCTAGACATTGAGAAGGAGAGACAGAGGTTGGGGTTTGGACCCCATGGTGGCAGCAGCAGTATTCCTGATAGTAATCCTGTTAGAGAGCATGATTCCAGGAATCTGCACAAGATAGTCCCCCCTTACAAGGAGGGGATGACATCAACAAGTGGTTTGCTGCACTTGAGAGGGCCTGTATGGTACAGGGGGTCCCTCAAAGGCAGTGGGCTGCTCTATTGTGGCTATCTTTCACTGGAAAGGGTAGGGATAGGCTCCTTACTGTTAGAGTAAGTGATGCTAACAATTTTGCAGTTTTAAAGGATGCACTCTTGGATGGATTTGGCTTAACCACTGAACAATACAGGATTAAGTTCAGAGACACCAGAAAAGAGTCCTCACAAGACTGGACAGACTTTGTAGACTGTTCAGTGAAGGCCTTGGAGGGGTGGTTACATGGCAGTAGAGTATCTGACTATGAAAGCCTGTATAATCTTATTCTGAGAGAGCATATTCTGAATAACTGTGTGTCTGACTTGTTACACCAATATCTAGTGGACTCAGATCTGACCTCTCCCCAAGAACTGGGAAAGAAGGCAGACAAGTGGGTCAGAACAAGAGTGAAGAGAAAAGTTCATACAGGGGGTGACAAGGATGGCAAGAAGAAGGATGCTAAGTCTTCTGACAAGGGTGGGGACAAAAGTAAAAATTAGCCTTCATCAGGCCCACAAAAATCCTCTGGTGGGGGTGGTGGGTCCAAATCCTCTTCCAATAATCAACCTAAAAAGCCTTGTGTTATTTGTGTAAAGTCAAAGGCTATTGGACAACTGATGTCAGTTGTCCAAAGAAAAACACCAAACCTCCCACTACCACAACCCCTGCTGCAAATTCTAGTGCCCCTAGTAATAGCAGTGGTGGTGGGAGCAAACCTACAAATAGCCAATCCAAGGGAGTAGCTGGGCTCACTATTGGTAATATAGTTGGGGTTGGTCTTGTTAGGGAGACCAAAGAGGCTGTGTTAGTCTCTGAAGGTGCCATTGATTTGGCCACCTTGGTTGGTTGTCCCCTCAATATGGATAAGTACAAGAAACTTCCCCTAATAAATGGTGTTGAGGTTCAGGCCTACAGGGACACAGGTGCCAGTGTTTCCATGGTGATAGAGAAACTGGTGCACCCTGAACAAAACCTACTTGGTCAGCAGTACCAAGTGACAGACGCTCATAACAACACTCTTAGCCACCCCATGGCTGTTGTGAATCTCAACTGGGGGGGGGTACTGGTCCAAAGAAAGTTGTGGTTGCTTCAGATTTACCAGTAGACTGTCTACTAGGAAATAATTTAGAGACATCAGCTTGGGCAGAAGTGGAGTTGGAGGCTCATGCAGCAATGCTGGGCATTCCTGGGCATATTTTTCCTTTGACAAGGGCTCAGGCCAAAAAGCAAAAAGGACAGTGTAAGTTGGATCCTGGAACATTGGACAAAGTGCTCCCTAAAGCTAGGGGTAGCAAGGGTAAATTCCTACCCACTATCCCTCCCTCTACAGATGATTCTCCTTCTGAGGAAGAAGAATTTCCTCCCTGTGCAGAACCTTCGCCTGATGAGCTGGCAGCAGACACTGCTGAGCTTTTGGGTGGAGGGGGGCCTGCCAGGGAAGAGCTGAGTGTGGCACAGCAAACCTGTCCCACATTAGAGGGTCTCAGACAGCAAGCTGTCAAACAGCAAAATAGGGATGTCAGTGACTCACATAGAGTTTACTGGGAGGACAACCTCTTGTACACCAAGACAAGGGACCCCAAACCTGGAGCAGCCAGGAGATTGGTCATTCCCCTGAGTACAGAGAGTTCCTCCTAACTCTTGCACATGACATTACTTTGGCTGGGCATTTGGGCCAGATCAAAACATGGGAAAGGCTTGTCCCCCTGTTTCACTGGCCTAGGATGTCAGAGGACAAAAAAGATGTTTGCAAGTCTTGTGTGACCTGCCAAGCCAGTGGCAAGACTGGTGGCACT
The DNA here is from genome assembly GCF_031143425.1 of Pleurodeles waltl. Taxonomy (NCBI): domain Eukaryota; kingdom Metazoa; phylum Chordata; class Amphibia; order Caudata; family Salamandridae; genus Pleurodeles; species Pleurodeles waltl. The sequence goes on from NC_090439.1 coordinate 209,640,287, forward strand.
CCAAAGGCTCCTCTTATTCCACTACTTGTGGTTGGGTTTCCCTTTGAAAGGGTAGGGGTTGACATAGTTGGCCCCCTTGACCCTCCTACTGCTTCAGGCAATAGGTTTATCTTGGTGGTTGTGGACCATGCCACAAGATATCCTGAAGCACTTCCTCTAAGGACCACTACAGCTCCTGCAGTGGCAAAGGCCCTCCTGGGTATCTTTTCCAGGGTGGGTTTCCCTAAAGAGGTTGTATCAGACAGGGGTAGCAACTTCATGTCTGCATACTTGAAAGCTATGTGGAAGGAATGGGGTGTAACCTACAAATTCACCACTCCTTATCACCCACAGACTAATGGACTGGTAGAGAGGTTTAATAAAACTCTCAAAGGTATGATAATGGGACTCCCTGAAAAACTCAGGAGGAGATGGGATGTCCTGTTACCTTGCCTCCTTTTTGCTTACAGGGAGGTACCCCAGAAAGGAGTGGGCTTCAGCCCCTTTGAACTCCTCTTTGGACACCCTGTAAGAGGTCCACTAACACTTGTGAAGGAGGGTTGGGAACAACCTTTAAAAGCTCCCAAACAGGACATAGTGGACTATGTACTTGGCCTAAGATCCGGAATGGCCAAGTACATGAAAAAGGCCAGTAAAAACCTTCAGGCCAGCCAGGAGCTCCAGAAGCAATGGCATGACCAGAAGGCTGTTCTGATCCAGAACCAACCAGGACAGAAGGTGTGGGTAGTGGAGCCTGTGGCCCCATGAGCACTCCAAGACAAATGGAGTGGGCCCCATCTAATTGTTGAGAAAAAGGGCGAGGTCACCTATTTGATAGACCTGGGCACTGGCAGGAGTCCCCTTAGGGTGATTCATGTCACCCGCCTAAAACCCTACTATGACAGGGCTGATCTCACCCTGCTCATGGCAACAGATGAGGGACAGGAAGAAGAGAGTGACCCTCTCCCTGATCTCTTTTCCACCACTGAAAATGATGCTTTAGTGGAGGGAGTAGTTTTGGCAGATTGTCTGACTGCAGAACAGAAAGACAACTGCATAAATCTCCTTGGACAATTTTCTGAACTATTTTCAATTGTGCCAGGTACCACATCCTGGTGTGAACACACAATTGATAGTGGAGACAGCTTGCCTGTCAAAAGAAAAATCTATAGGCAGCCTGACCATGTCAGGGACTGCATAAAACAAGAGGTTCAGAAAATGCTTGATCTAGGAGTGGTTGAACCTTCTGAAAGCCCATGGGCGAGTCCTGTGGTGCTTGTAACAAAGCCTCACTCAAAAGATGGAAAAAAGGAGGTGAGGTTTTGTGTAGACTACAGAGGTCTCAGTCAGGTAACAAAAACTGATGCTCACCCTATACCCAGGGCAGATGAGCTCATGGATACACTGGCATCTGCCAAGTATCTAAGCACCTTTGATTTGACTGCATCGTATTGGCAGATCAAAGTGGCTGAGGATGCTAAACCTAAAACTGCATTTTCAACTATAGGAGGGCACTAACAATTTACAGTGATGCCCTTTGGGTTGAAAAATGCACCTGCCACGTTTCAGAGGTTGGTGAACACAGACCTGCAAGGGTTTGAGGCTTTTAGTGCAGCATATCTAGATGATATAGCTGTCTTTAGCTCCACCTGGGATGAGCACCTGGTCCACCTTTGGAAAGTTTTGGAGGCCCTGCAAAAGGCAGGCCTCACTATCAAGGCCTCAAAGTGCCCGATAGGGCAGGGAAAGGTGGTTTATCTGGGACACCTGGTAGGTAGAGAACAGATTGCACCACTTCAGGGGAAAATCCAGACAATCATGGATTGGGTTCCCCCTACAACACAGACTAAGGTGAGAGCCTTCTTAGGCCTCACTGGGTATTATAGGAGATTCATTAAAAACTATGGCTCCATAGCAGCCCCTCTTAATGATCTCACTAGTAAGAAGATTCCTAAAAAGGTATTATGGACAGCTAGCTGTCAGAAAGCTTTTGAGGAGCTCAAACAGGCCATGTGCTCTGCACCTGTCCTAAAAAGCCCATGTTGCTCCAAGAAATTCATTGTTCAAACTGATGCATCTGAATTAGGGGTAGGGGCAGTCTTATCACAACTGAATTCTGAGGGCCAGGATCAACCAGTTGATTTTATCAGCAGAAGCTTGACCCCTAGAGAAAAGGGTTGGTCTGCCATTGAGAGGGAGGCCTTTGCTGTGGTCTGGGCACTGAAAAGGTTGAGGCCATACCTGTTTGGCACTCACTTTATTGTTCAGACAGACCACAAACCTCTACTTTGGCTAAAACAAATGAAAGGTGAAAATCCTAAATTGTTGAGGTGGTCCATATCTCTACAGGGAATGGACTATACAGTGGAACATAGACTTGGGAGTACCCACTCCAATGCAGATGGACTCTCCAGATATCTCCACTTAGACAATGAAGACTCATCAGGTCATGGCTAGTCTTATTGTCCTTCGTTTGGGGGGGGGGGGTTGTGTAGGAAAGTACCATCTTGCCTGTCATGTTACCCCCATATTTCACTGTATATATGTTGTTTTAGTCTATGTGTCACTGGGACCCTGCCAGGCAGGGCCCCAGTGCTCATAAGTATGTGCCCTGTATGTGTTCCCTGTGTGATGCCTAACTGTCTCACCGAAGCTCTGCTAACCAGAACCTCAGTGGTTATGCTCTCTCTGCTTTCCAAATTTGTCACTAACAGGCTAGTGACTAAATTTACCAATTCACATTGGCATACTGGTACACCCATATAATTCCCTAGTATATGGTACTGAGGTACCCAGGGTATTTGGGTTCCAGGAGATCCCTATGGTCTGCAGCATTTCTTTTGCCACCCATAGGGAGCTCTGACAATTCTTACACAAGCCTGCCATTGCAGGCTGCGTGAAATAACGTCCACGTTATTTCACAGCCATTTACCACTGCACTTAAGTAACTTATAAGTCACCTATATGTCTAACCTTCACCTGGTGAAGGTTGGGTGCAAAGTTACTTAGTGTGTGGGCACCCTGGCACTAGCCAAGGTACCCCCACATCGTTCAGGGCAAATTCCCCGGACTTTGTTAGTGCGGGGACACCATTACACGCGTGCACTACACATAGGTCACTACCTATGTGTAGCGTCACAATGGTAACTCCGAACATGGCCATGTAACATGATCCCCCGGGTCTCTAGCACAGCACCCGGGTACTGCCAAACTGCCTTTCCGGGGTCTCCACTGCAGCTGCTGCTGCTGCTGCCAACCCCTCAGACAGGTTTCTGCCCTCCTGGGGTCCAGGCAGCCCTGGCCCAGGAAGGCAGGACAAAGGATTTCCTCTGAGAGAGGGTGTTACACCCTCTCCCTTTGGAAATAGGTGTGAAGGCTGGGGAGGAGTAGCCTCCCCCAGCCTCTGGAAGTGCTTTGATGGGCACAGATGGTGCCCATCTCTGCATAAGCCAGTCTACACTGGTTCAGGGATCCCCCAGCCCTGCTCTGGCGTGAAACTGGACAAAGGAAAGGGGAGTGACCACTCCCCTGACCTGCACCTGCCAGGGGAGGTGCCCAGAGCTCCTCCAGTGTGTCCCAGATCTCTGCCATCTTGGAAACAGAGGTGTTGGGGGCACACTGGACTGCTCTGAGTGGCCAGTGCCAGAAGGTGACGTCAGAGGCTCCTTCTGATAGGCTCTTACCTCTCTTGGTAGCCAATCCTCCTAACCTGGTAGCCAAACCTCCTTTCTGGCTATTTAGGGTCTCTGCTTTGGAGAATTCTTCAGATAACGAATGCAAGAGCTCACCAGAGTTCCTCTGCATCTCCCTCTTCACCTTCTACCAAAGGATCGACCGCTGACTGCTCAGGATGCCTGCAAAACCGCAACAAAGTAGCAAGATGACTAGTAGCAACCTTGTATCGCCTCATCCTGCCGGCTTTCTCGACTGATTCCAGGTGGTGCATGCTCTGGGGGTAGCCTGTCTTCACCCTGCACCAGACGCTCCGAAGAAATCTCCCGTGGGTCGACGGAATCTTCCCCCTGCTAACCAAAAGACTGCAACACTGGTCCTCTGGGTCCCCTCTCATGCTGACGAGCGTGGTCCCTGGAACTCAGCAACTCTGTCCAAGTGACTCCCACAGTCCAGTGACTCTTCAGTCCACGTTTGGTGGAGGTAAGTCCTTGCCTCCCCACGCTAGACTGCATTGCTGGGTATCGCGTGTTTTGCAGCTGCTTCGGCTCCTGTGCACTCTTCCAGAATTTCCTTCGTGCACAGCCAAGCCTGGGTCCCCAGCACTCTATCCTGCAGTGCACAACCTTCTGAGTTGTCCTCTGGTGTCGTGGGACTCCCTTTTGTGACTTCGCGTGGACTCCAGTTCACTTTCCTTCCAAGTGCCTGTTCAGGTACTTTTGCGTGTGCTGCCTGCTTCTGTGAGGGCTCCCTGAGTTGCTGGGCGCCCCCTCTGTCTCCTCCTCCAAGTGGCGACATCCTGGTCCCTCCTGGGCCACAGCAGCACCCAAAAACCTCTACTGCAATCCTTGCAGCTAGCAAGGCTTGTTTGCGGTCTTTCTGCGTGAAAACACCTCTGAAAGCTTCATCACGACGTGGAACATCCGTCTTTCAAAGGAGAAGTCCCTAGCTCTCTTCTTTCTTGCAGAACTCTAAGATTCTTCCATCCGGTGGTAGCCTCCTTGCACCCTCAGCTGGCATTTCCTGGGCTCCTGCCCACTCTCGACACTGTCGCAACTATTGGACTTGGTCCTCTTGTCTTACAGGTACTCAGGTCCGGAAATCCACTGTTGTTGCATTGCTGGTGTTTGTTCTTCCTGCAGAATCCCCCTATCACGACTTCTGTGCTCTCTGGGGGTAGTAGGTGCACTTTACACCTACCTTTCAGGGTCTTGGGGTGGGCTATTTTTTTAACCCTCACTGTTTTCTTACAGTCCCAGCAACCCTCTACAAGCTCACATATGTTTGGGGTCCATTCGTGGTTTGCATTCCACTTTTGGAGTATATGGTTTGTGTTGCCCCTATACCTATGTGCTCCTATTGCAATCTATTGTAATTCTACACTGTTTGCATTACTTTTCTTGCTATTACTTACCTAATTTTGGTTTGTGAACATATATCTTGTGTATATAACTTATCCTCATACTGAGGGTACTCACTGAGATGCTTTTGGCATATTGTCATAAAAATAAAGTACCTTTATTTCTAGTAACTCTGTGTATTGTGTTTTCTTATGATATTGTGCATATGACACCACTGGTATAGTAGGAGCTTTACATGTCTCCTAGTTCAGCCTAAGCTGCTTTGCCATAGCTACCTTCTATCAGCCTAAGCTGCTAGAAACACCTCTTCTACACTAATAAGGGATAACTGGACCTGGCACAAGGTGTAAGTACCTCTGGTACCCACTACAAGCCAGGCCAGCCTCCTACAGTAGTGTACACCAATCACTGTAGGTCAAGTGCAAATGCAAGTCCTATCCTCACCGCTGACAACCAATGTTAGAAATGGGGTCTCTAGTTGGCAGTCGGTTTGCACCTTGTCCAAGTAGGGACCCTCACTCTAGTCAGGATAAGGGAGATACCCACTCAGATAACCCCTGCTCACCCCCTTGGTAGCGTGGCACAAGCAATCAGGCTTATCTCAGAAGCAATGTGTAAAGTATTTGCACATAACGCACAGTAATAAGTGAAAACACTACAAAAGGACACCACACCAGTTTTAGAAAAATAGCCAATATTTATCTACATAAAACAAGACCAAATATGATAAAAATCTAACATACAGTAAGAAAAATATGAATTCTGCAAGATTTACTCAAAATTACAGTTCCTTGAAGTCGATAGCTCGACCTGGGGCTATGACGGCGTCGTGATCAACGAAACCAACAGTTCAGGCCGGCCGTGGCTTTGCCGGCCAGCTACGGTGTCGGGAAGACCCGCAAACAGTACCTTGGATTTGCAGGGCGTCGTGATCCTTGCGGTGAGCTCCGGAGAGCGGCGTCACTGACGTCGAGGTGTCGGTTCCGGAGTCGGTGCAGGATTCGTCAGGCCCTTGAGGTCACACGCATTGCAGATCAAACTCCAGGCTGATGAAGTCAGGTGCACCGGCGTGGATGGCGTCGGGGCTGCGGTGCGAAGCGGGACAATGCGACGTGTGGTGTCCACGTGTCACGGTGCAGGCAGCGGCTTGGTGACGGCGTCCAGCGGCGTCGGTGAGACCAGGGCTGCGGTGTAAAGCGGGGGGTGCGACGTGCAGTTTCCACAGGTCACGGTGCAGGCAGCGGGGTCACCATTGCTGAATCGCTGTAGTCGGTTGGCGGCCCAAGCCAGAGGTGCGGGACGGGACGGTGCCTCGTGACCCTCACGAGCCGTGTCCACAGGCCACGGTGCAGGCGGATGCAAGGTGACGACACAGGAGTCAATGGTGCTGGCGTCGGTGGACCGGAGCTGCAGTGCGAGACAGGCAGTGCTTCGTGTACCTCACGAGGGGTGTCCACAGGCCACGGTGCAGGCAGCGGCGCCAGTATCAGCAGAAGCAGCGACGTCGGGGATGCCCAAGCTGCTGTGTGAGCAGGCGATGCCAGAGTGTGTGGCCCACAGGTCACGGTGCGTGCAGCGGCTCAGTAAATTGATCCAAGGATGGCGTCGTGAGACCAGGGTCACAGTGCCATACAGGGCAATGCGACTCCATGTGGCGTTGGCAGGTCATGGTGCAGGCCAGCGGCATCGTTGGCGGCGTCGCAGTGGGTTCTCCTCTTGAACAGCACAAAACACACAGTTTCTAGTGCTACATGTCGAGGAAACTGAAGTCTTTGGTGTCCCTGAGACTTCCAACAGGAGGCAAGCTCTACTCCAAGCCCTTGGAGAATTTTCTCAAGCAGGACACACAGCAAAGTTCACCCTTTGCACTCTTTTCAGGCAGAAGAAGCAACTGCAGGCCAGTCTAGCAAAGCAACACAGCAAAGGGACAGGACTCCTCCTTCAGCTCTTCAGCTCTTCTCCTGGGCAGAGGTTCCTCTTGATTCCAGAAAGATTCTAAAAGTCTGGGGTTTTGGGTCTTCTTATACCCAATTCTGCCTTTGAAGTTGGCAAACTTCAAAGCAAAGTCTCAAGTGTTTGCAAGATCCTTCCTTGTCCAGGCCAGGCCCCAGACACTCACCAGGGGGTCGGAGAAAGCATTGTGTGAGGGCAGCCACAGCCCTTTCAGGTATGAGTGAGCACTCCTCCCCTCCAGCACAGATGGCTAATCAAGATATTTAGGCTACACCCCAGCCCCCTTTGTGTTACTGTCTAGAGGAGAGGTGTGAACAGCCCAACTGCCAACTGACCCAGACGGGGAATCCACAAACAGGCAGAGTCACAGAATGGATTAAGCAAGAAAATGCCTACTTTCTAAAAGTGCCATTTTCAAACTAACAATCTAAACACCAACTTCACCAAAAGATGTATTTTTAGATTGTGAGCTCGGAGACCCTTAACTCCACATTTGTATCTTCTCTCAAGGAGAATCTGCACTTTAAGGATATTTAAAGGCAGCCCCTGTGTTAACCTATGAGAGAGACAGGCCTTGCACAGTGGAAACCGATTTTGGCAGTATTTCACTATTAGAACATATGTCCTACCTTAAACATATACTGCACCCTGCCCATGGGGCTACCTAGGACCCAACTTAGGGGTGCCTTACATGTAGTAAAAGGGAAGGTTGAGGCCTGGCAAGTGGGTACACTTGCTAAGTCGAATTGGCAGATTAAGGGGGTTATTACAACTTTGGAGGAGGTGTTAATCCGTCCCAAAAGTGACGGTAAAGTGACGGATATACCACCAGCCGTATTACGAGTCCATTATATCCTATGGAACTCGTAATACGGCTGGTGGTATATCCGTCCCATTTGGGACGGATTAACACCTCCTCCAAAGTTGTAATAACCCCCTAAATCTGCACACACAGACACTGCAATGGCAGGTCTGAGTCATGTTTACAGGGCTACTAATGTGGGTGGCACAACCAGTGCTGCAGGCCGACTAGTCGCATTTGATTTACAGGCCCTGGGCACCTCTAGTGTACTTTACTAGTAAATCAAATATGCCAATCATGGATAAACCAATCAACAGTACAATTCCCATAGGGAGCAATTGCACTTTAGCACTGATTAGTAGTGGTAAAGTGTTCAGAGACAATAAACCAGCAAAAACAGACCTAAATAAAATAGGAGGAAGAAGGCAAAAAGTTTGGGGATAACCCTATAAAAAGGGCCATTTACAAGACACTCTACAGTCATTACAAGTAGCTGTCCATCCTCCCTCCAAACCTTTGATTTTGCTTGCATATTTCAGGAGGATTCTGGGTAGGCATATGCACTATAAGGTACCCAGCAGGGGGTAGGGCTTGCTAAAACTAACCTGCGTTTTTCCTGTCAAGAGGGTGGAGTCAACCTCATGATGAAATGACTGTACTGCAGATGTGTAGGACTAAAGGCCTAATTTACAACTTGGTGGATGGAATACTCCATCACAAACATGACGGATATAACGTCCACTGTATTGCGATCCCTATAGGCCAAAATGGGATTATAATATGGCGGACTGGATATCTTTTATGTTTGTGAAAGAGTATTCTCCTCCGCCAAGGTTTAAATCAGGCCCTAAGAGTAATGAAGAGTACTAGTAAGCCATTCGTGTTTTTTGTCTCCTCTTGTTCTTAGAAAGGAATTGTGAATTTGTAGTTTTCTTAATTAACTGTGAAAATAAACAGTGAGAAAAGAGACCGCATAATATTCGCCTCTTTGTCCTAAATAAAATCAGGACTCTGCTTCACAACTGGCTAAGAATCTGCATTTTTCATTTATATGAGGTGCATGTGTTTCACCTGCTTCTTCACCAAATATTTTAACAGCAAAACTATGATTCAAAGACTGTATGCATGCCACCATTTATGAGTACATTATATGGAGAGTTAGAAAGATCATTTTGGGGCATTTGATTTTCAATTTAACATCTTTTGGAATATGGGCTATTTTAAGCAGAAAGAAGCCATAATAAGGCAGTTTTTGCTTTTCATAACAGTAATATCCTGCCTACATCGGCATTATTGGCATGAACGATTTCCTTTACCCAGTGAAAGTCAATTCTACAGCTTTGTGCCCACAAGACGCCTTTATGAGGTGGTTTTCTTAATGACGATGTATGTTGTTTCGTTAAAAAAACTGTGCATACAATTGTACATAACACAGTAATTAAAAATAATTTTAATAAAATTAGGAGGAATAATAGCGTGAAGCATCAGAAAAGTAAGCAGCAGAAGTGGAGATCTGGTAGCTGACAAAAACATAACAATATAACCCATGTAAGAGGAGGAAGAGGAGTGTTAAGTGATGAAGACGTAGCAGCAGCAGGAGGAGGTGAGGAGGAAGCTTATGCCGTTTCTCTAGAAAGCATATCCATGGTGCTTTTTCGTTTCCTTGGAAACCAACAAACAACAGCCCCGCGGCGGAAGCTGGGCACAGCTAACAGAAGCCACAAGAACATGCGAAGAATTCGCTCCGATCGTAAAGGACAGGATACACAAGCTAGTGGAGCTGGACACCCGAGGCGCCCCGTCGTCGTTATGCAGCACCCCACAGAAAAGGCAGGCTACCGGCACCGGCATGCCCAGCCCATTGCTCCTGTGGAGAACATCAAGGAGATACAGGTGAGAGTATCGCGTGGAGGGAAGGAAGTCACAGCTGCCAAGAAGAGCACAGCAAAACCCAGGTCCATGTAGTTAGTGCCCACCTGCTTTTTAGCGCCCCCAGGGCTCTACAGTGTTACAGAGGGGGCTGCAGACTCATGTGCTGTCCCTTCTGTAATACTAACAGCACTAGTGAACAGGTAGCACCAGCACTATCGTCCCTCACTTGCATAGGGGTGTGGCCCCCATGCAAATGAGGAAACCACTTTGCCTCGGTGTCCACGCCCTATTATCGATGTGGGCGCAGAGGCAAACATGCCTTAGGAGGCACACATGCCAAACTGAATGTGCGCCACAAAAAGTGGTACGGTATCAGAGTGTCCCCTGAGTGCGGCCCTCCGGAGGGGGCAATGGCCCCATAAACCCGCCACCCCTCCAGACTTCCCCCTGCAGATGGGTGCAGTCACTCACTCACCTGCATGCAGAGGCATCTCTAACCCCTCTTTGAAGTGTAGAGAGAAACACGGAACTGCTTTGAAGGAGCTGCTCCATATTTCACTGAATGGTGGCCTCCGGGTTAGCGGCCGCCTGGAGAAAGCACATTTATTGTGATAGGTTGAACTGTCCTTGTTTGCACACTGCGCACCTGGCGCCATGGAGGAAACAAAGACAGTATGCCCTATATGTAATAGGAGCCAGGTGCGCAACTAGACCCGAACTTGGGGTGGAGGTGCTGGCAGATCAAACAGTGGAGGCAACGATAACATTTAAAACAATGGGGGCAGAGATATCCTTAGAGCCAATGTAAGAAAATAGTGATAAACTGCACGTTTTAAACATATTGACCAAACACATTTTAGTGGAAATGATAACGTTTATAAGCTCTGTCAGAAATCTTTAAAAAAGACATGAGTGATTTGACAACTAAAAGCAGTTGCTCAGACTTCTCTAGAACCAGTTTTCACAACATTATATCAATACAGTAACTCTCTTCGCCATTCTCCAAAATTTCTTCTGAGAAATTGTGAAATGACAGTGAGCTCATTAAATATTTTTAATTCTATCTTCAGATACACACTCTTGCCTGGCAGTTCACCAAAGGTACATTTTCAATGTTCTCATCGGGCTGTTTCAACAAATGCTTGTTTTAGGCTGCAACATGTACAGGTCTCAGCATATTGAGCCTAGTAGGTTAACACATCTTATTTGGGGATGTGTGACAATCAAGTCATAGGTTTGCTTTCTAATGCATCTTCCATTCCACCTGAGTATATAGCTGTTAAGCAGATCTCATATGAGAGGGCTGAGCTACATCCATGCAGGAGGAAACCATGCTAAAGAACTGTCAAAAAGGTAGTTGCTTGAAATAACTTTACAACAAATGGTGTTTAACATGCAAAGAATACAAGTATTCTTTCAACCTCCTGACCTCACAGAATGTGTGGCTGATGGGCAATGTCCTGCAAAGAGGTCACACCAACAGAAACCATGCCTCTTAATAGCACATGTTATAATAATAAAAATAATACTTTGAATTATCTTCTCAAGCCCACGGCACATGAAGTGTCAAACAGACTAAAATATTAATGTTGCTTTTTAATTATGCAGGGGCAATGTGCATTATATAATACCACATTTGTTACGGAATTCTCCAAAAATCCTTTGAGAAAAATGACCATATTCTCTTTAAGGTTTGTTTATACATGTATATTCCAATTATAGCAATTAGCCTTTTCTGGGTAGGGAAAGGAAAACCCTTGAATGGAGCACAAGAGAAACACCAGGAGGACAACATGGTACCAGTTTGTCATTGTAACACTGGAACAAGTAGTGAACAAAGTAGTGATTTCATTGTGCAAAGATTTAGCATTGATAACTTATCATAATATCAGAAGTATTCTGCTTTTGACAAACCAAGGCACAGTTTGACAGCAGAATAATGTTTCACAAACATTTTGCTGCCAAAGTACACTAGTTTGAAGAGGCATGGCACAGTTATGCTACTACTACACAAGAAGCATGCTGGTAATGTCTGTGCATAGACACCACTCTGGAGAAAAGTCACATTAGTCACTTGTTAAAGCAGATTCTACACATGTCTTACTATGATGCACTCTGAGAAAATGATCATAGAAGCATTTGCTTTAGGTTCTAGAGGTATGCCTCTGATTAGATATAAATGATATCTTCTGGCTTCACATAGCTGAGTTGTCCCTCAGTCTATCTATAGGTCAGGCACCAAACATCTGAGTTACTGCCCAGGTAACAATGCTCCATAATCAAAGGACAGAGCCTCAACCAATCATACTCAATTTCTCGTAAAATTGCCAAGTCCAAGCATTCATTGCCTGCAGACACCCATTAAATATATTGAAAACATATCCATGCAAGATATGAGTTGAGTTGTGTTGTAATCAATGATGGATGCTCGTAGGTTATAAAAGAAGTAGGTTTATTAGCTTAGTTGTAGGTTACAGATAAAGCCCCACCGGGAGCAGCATCCTGCCGCTCAGCCCTTCTCACTCCAACTGTCCACTCATCCAAGCACAAACACTGTCAACATTCCAACCATACAATTACCTCACTCACTGCCTGAGCAGCAGGGATCATTAAGGTAGTGGGGAGAATGCATAAGATAGAAAGAGGCCACAACAAGTTGTTACTTAAAAAGAGAAATGAATGTCCTAAGGCAGTGGTTCCCAACCTGTGGGACGGGGACCCCTGGGGGTCCACGAAGCCTCCTCAGGGGGTCCGCGACTGCTTGGAAAATGTAATAATATTAGGTTCCAACTATCAGTAATGACTCAGGGGGGGTCCCCGGATTCCAATAATGATTCCGTGGGGGTCCCCGGGCTCCAGTATTGATAAAATGGGGGTCCACAGAAGTCAAAAGGTTGGGAACCACTGCCCTAAGGCATCTTGGCGCTGAACTGACTAACAACATCAGACAAGATATGAAGGCCATCAATAAAATAGATGAATTTTAAGAACCTTACTAATCATAGAATAGCTCTCTATTTTGAACAGGCCAAGACAGAGTGAGTTCCAAATACAGTAAGAAAGAAAAGAGAAGGAACATCCCTGTCCTCAGCCTCTTTTGCAGGGAGTCTGATTTCAGGAACGAAGAGTTAAAATGAAAAAATAGCTTAGATTTGAAGCACACATACCCAGCATATTGCATGTTTCATAATAGACCCTGTGGTCAAAGTACAATGTCTTATAGTGGATCATTCATAAAGTTGCAACCAATGCAGCTCACCGTGAACCTCGATGAGCGTAACTAATGTTCTGAAATTCATGACAAGTCATGCTTCTATATTCTGAATGCCCTGAAGCTTGTAAATTACTGACTCAGGAAGTCCAATGTAGCAAGCATTAGCTTAGTTTATTTAGAGATGATGGTAGGATGAACTATATAAGTTTCAAGTGGCATAGAATAAAAATAAGGTTTTTCTTGAAGCTCCTCATTTGTAAGTAACAGGACAGCACAACTGCAACAGCCGAAAAAGGCAGGCGGAAATGCCATCGTTGTAATCTTGTCTGACGTCATTGAATACAGCTACATGGGCTGTCTCATTGTCTAAACCTGCTCTTTAACTCATTTGGCTAGCACCTAGTAACTGGTGCTCTTTAAGGTGTTAGGAAAGCAAGTGAGTCAGATCTTCCCACCAATTCTAGTGACTGTTGGCAAAAGAAAGATAACCATAAACAAATTAAGGGGAGTGTAGAGGTAGTGTAGAGTATGGGCTAACACTCCTCTGGCTCAGCAATTTACTCGAACTATGGAGCCCAACTCGATTGGACCAATCTAAGAACCTTTCCGTCGACCTAAGGAGAAAAGAATCCTTTTGCTATGAAGAATTCTTACCCACCAGGGATAGCCCTTGTGGCATGCTTCATCATAGAGTTCCTTTTCTTTCTGTTGCTGAATGGGACGTGCAACAACCTGTGATATGCAACATGTTTCTGCCACCTATGTTCCCAAATGCTTGTGTCTTTCATTTGGAGTACTTATACTACCACAATCAACATCTATTCCATAATGCTGACATAACTGGTAAATCTACCATACATACATCATGCACACCTAGACCACCTACTTGGTGTCTGTAAATGGGTATATATTAAGGCACTTAATAGTGCTACATAGGTACACAGAGGAGCGGCGTGCCTGTGATCACACCGACTCCAAGGTCGCTGTCTGGCCTACTTGCCTAAAATACCTTAGTCTGTGCCTGCATCCAGACTGTAGAAGTATAATTGGTCCTGACAAAAAGCCATATGCATTTGGGAACATAAGTGGCAGAAACATGTTGACTCTAAGAGGAGGTATGAGTAACTATAGCCCTAGGACTTCCTAACTTTTCCTGTTTTAAATCATACCGGCTTGCACCTAGGTTAAAACGTTAGGGCTACCAGGCAGATATTTTTTAAGAGTAACCCTACCCCGAATCACCAACTTATACCTTTTCCAACAAAAGTGCTCACATGCATCTTACAGGTTGTTGCACCGCCGTTCCACAACAGAATGGGAAGAAGCTCCCTGATGAAGCATGTCACAAAGTGGTACCCCTGGTCGGTGAGAATTCTTTAAAACAAAAGACTTCTTTTTTCTTTAGGTCGACTAGAGGGTTCTTAGATTGATCCATCGAGAATCAATGTTTGTGAAAGGAAAAAAAGCCTATAGTTAGCTTGTGTCCTGGGGACCAAGTTTTAAAAAGCCTTTACAAGGGTTTTGACAACCTCTTTCTTCCATCCACTAGGGGCTGGCACAGATGCAATCAAATGTTAAGAATGAAAGTAAAAGTAGGTGTAAAGATTTTAGAGTCCTGGCTGGACAAATATCATTTGGGGACCCCAACTTTAGGGAGATAAGAAAGGAGGAAACCTCCTTTTCTTCTTTAATGATTGAGAGAGCTGTTAAAGGAGTGACAAAAAAGGGTGAAGGCCTGTTGTCGTCCTGCATGAAAAAGGATGAAACCTGAAGCTCTGCAACAGAATAATGAATGGCCTTGATATGCTCATAGGAAAAAGAGACCACATTATCACAAACATCTTGTGGGGGTGGGGTGTTGACCCAGGGCAGATTTGTGAAATAAGAGGTTGCTTGGACAAGAGTCCTTGAGGACTTGGAGCCATGGGAAAAGGAATATGAAGTAAAAGAGATCTTGTAGCAGTGAGAAACAGTTTGTAATACCTGAGTTATTGACATTTATGTGGTGCTTTCAAAGTCTGATGTATGTGTGTATGCATACAAGTTTGTGTTTTGCTAAAAGCAATTTGTATATTTTTACATACAAAGGTGGATGGGTTGCAGCCCTATTTCAATCAATAGTTTATTCGGTCCAAATTTGGGCCATTTAAAAGGTTAAAAAATATATACATACGTACAGAAAGATAAAAACCATAAACCAGTACACAATAAAAGGAACAATAGTAAAAAAAGTAGGGGTCCAGTAGCTGCCTGAGAAAGATTACATAAATAGGTGGGGTGAAGGAGGTGCTCGGAAAAGTCTCTGGATCTTACCCTGTACATAACCTTGAACAATAAAATAATAATAACGTAAAAGCTGTTGTGTGGCACATCTCTATATAAAATCAGACATTAAAACTCCAGACAGTAAAACTGATTAAAAATTTAAGAAGTCAGACAGAGGTAGATGATGCTCTAGGTTAATTTGTTCTTTTGGTGTTAATTAATTCAATAAATTGCATCTTGGCAATTATAAAATTAAATATAATTTTAAATTTATAAAACACTTTAATTAAAATAACCCGATGTAGCACTTGTTTAGAAATACGGTCTTTTGTGCTCAATAAGTCGCGGTTTGCAATTAAAGCCCAAGGCTGATATAACAGGATGCTGATTTACTGTTTTCTAGACAGCTCTTCAAACAGTGAGTTAAAATCTAAAATAGTCCTATTACGAATTTTCCATGCTGCTGCCAGATATTTAGAAACAGCGCTGATTATCAGTATGGAAGTGTCGTATTTACATATTCTGAATAGGCTGTTGCGGGATAGTGGATGGAGTGTTCTGCACAGGGGAATAATCCACTTCCCTCGGGGACCTTTGTACAGAGGGCAAAAAAATAGGATGTGTTCAGCTGTTTCCTTGCATAAATGACAATTTATGCATTTGTCCGATGGGGAACTGTTAGTCGACCAACCAGCCGTGTAGCTATTGACCGCCAGTGTCCCATACCTGAGCTGGAGTAGTAGAGAGCGAGCACGGGCTGGTATGGGTAGATCCAGGGAGCTTTCAGGGAAGGGAACGTGTTTGACCAGCAGGAATTCTGCTGTCAGCCGACCTGATCCATTTGAACCGAGAGATTCCTCGTTGATTTTTGCCCAATAATGTTCTTTGATCAGGCGTTTAGCACTGCCAGGAATCATCTTGGGGTTCTCCCAGTACTGGGATAGACTCAGTTTGGTCCATGCCGCTTTCATCTCCCTGAGCCACCGTACCTTTTCCCATCCGTGATGAGGTGGTAATAGTTCTTTAACTGCTGCCCTGTAGGGTTCAAGTTCGTCTGTTTTCCATAGTCTGACCCAATACAGGAGTGGTCTTAGGTATGCTATGTCTTTGATACTATTTAAGCCCAGGTCCAGTCTGAGGGGGAGCATTGGCGTGCCCCTCCCCAGTCTAGATATGTGTCTGAGGAAGTTATTTTCTTTGGTTTGGAGAGTATCCATCTGTCTGTGTGATCCCCAAAGTTCTGCTCCATATAGGGCCGCAGCACGGATTTGTGCTTTATATATTTCAGAGATAAGAATCAGAGGGGGGCTTGTGGCAGTGCTGGCTTTGCGTCCTATTACTCCACATCTTTGGCTAATTGTTAGTGCCCCTTTCCTTATGGCTGGCTCCCAGCTGCCCTTGTCAGATAGTCTAATGCCCAAGTAGTCATATTCCATTACTCTCTCCAGGGGAGTTAAATCCATCTTTATGTTTGCGCTGAGCTTCTTGTTCGGGGCGCTGTATATCATAAGTTTAGTTTTCTTATGGTTTATGTCTAATCCATAGTTTCTGCAGTATACACCAAACTGATTTACCAAGTTTTGAATTCCCATGGGTGATTTAGACAAAAGAATAGTGTCATCTGCGTAGAGTAGGCAGGGGACTTTAGTTCCAGCCTGCTTGGGAGAATCATTTGTGCAGTTTGCTAAGTACTTGATACAGTTGTTTATGTATAATAGGAAAAGAGTTGGGGCCAGGACGCACCCCTGTCTAACTCCCCTCTCAATAGCCACTGGTTCTGTGAGATCACCCTTCTTGCCGTTCCTGATTTGGGCATAGGTATTTTCATGTAGGCGGGTAATAAGTTTCAGAAGGCCATGCGGGACACCCATATTGGCTAGCGTCAGCCATAACTGGTTTCTGGGGACCAGGTCGAACGCGGCTCTGAGATCAATAAAAACTACGTAAAGGTTACCCCTTCCTATTTCTACAGTTTTCCATTTTATTGTTAAAAATCTTAGCACCTGATCTATAGTACTGACTGCTGGTCTGAACCCTGCTTGTAGATCAGAGATGGCGTTTGTTTCTAAAATCCAGTCTTCTAGACAGGACAAAATTTGCTTTGCAAAGATTTTTTGGAAGTTGTCGAGTAAGGAGATTGGGCGGTAGTTGGCGGGGTTAGAGGGGTCGCCTTTCTTAAAAATGGGGACTATCTCTGCTCCCAACCAGGAGCTCGGAACAGGTGCTCCAGCAGCTATCTCATTGGAAATGAGGTTTAAGTATGGGGCCCATACATCTGGATTCGTCTTGTAAAGGTCTCCTGGTATTTTGTCAAGGCCGGGGGCCTTTCCCCATTTCATTGAGGCAATCGCAGCCTTGGTATCTGCCAAAGTGAATTCAATTTTGGGGGTCTCGGAGATCATGATATGGATCAGATCCCGGGAAGCAGCATCGGCGGACCCCAGGTATAATTGGGAGAAATGGTCGGACCATTCTGCAGGGAGTATTGAGGCACCAGGCGAACGGTGTGGTTCATTGCTGGCATCAGCTACCAATTTCCAAAATTTCGTGGTGTCGTTAGTTTTAGCAGATTCCAGGAGGAGGTCCCATCTTGATTCATCCCATTTCCTACGGGCTCTACCTTGTTCCTTTTTGTAGTCTTTTCTAGCTTCCCTTATATAATCCATCTGGCCACCTCTTAGGGCTCTCAGCAACTTATGCTGTGCTTCTCTGCATGCAGTGTTGAACCATCTTGCGTTAGAGTTCTGTTTGGGCTCTGTTGCCGACTCTTTAGTAAGTAGAGTTTTTAAAGAGTTAAAAAACAGTGTGTGGGCTGCTATAAGCCCACCACTGTCTTTCGTGGGTTGAAGTATATATTCCATATGATCCGCCAGCTGCCTGTACACTTTTGCCAAAGTGGTTATGTCAGTGTTCCGGGATTTCCATCTAACATTTCGCCTGTTGTTGGTCAGTGCGAGCTGCTGTCTATAGGACTTGGGGCAGGAGACTTCAAGTAGGGGTAGTAGGTTCCTGAGTGATAGAATCAGTGGTTCATGGTCGCTTTCCTCATGTTCTGTGATGTTCATATCGACCATGTGACCCCAAAGGCGGATGTCGAGCAAGATGTAATCAATCTGGCTCTTCTGTAACCCACGTTTGAATGTGGGGTGAAGGTTAAGATCCGAGCGGGAACGGCCATTGCAAGCCCGGAGGCCGTGTGCCAATGTAATGTCCATGAGCTGGTATGATAGTCTGTTGATTTTAGGTCTTTTGCTTGACACCAGCTGGGGGATGCCCCAATGAGCATCTTCATCTTTATATAGTTCCTGGGCCAGCGAGTAGGGTTCAAAAGTGGTGTTAAAATCTCCGGCAATGAGAATAAAATGAGAGGGTGATTTATCGGTGAGAAAATTGTCTAAAATAGTCAGTGCGTTGGACTCATATTTATTGCCCAGGCTCCTATTATAGATGTTAATTATTAAAAGTGGTTTCTCTCTAAGAGATGGTATTGATAGACCCATTAGATCAGGGCAGCCCAAATCAATTGGTTCAATTTGGCATTTGAGAGAACAGCTGAGCCATATTAGCAGGCCACCTGAGGGTCTCCCTGAATTCACCTTATTTGCTGGAACCCAGTAGCTTTGGTAACCGATTCTATATTTAGGCTCCAGCGCCCATGTTTCTTGGAAGAGACATATTTTATGTTTGTCTATAAATTTTCCCCATTCAGGGTTGTTCATTTTACTCTCCAACCCGGCAATGTTCCAACTGAGGATGGTATCTAAGCCATCTGGTTTGTTATGGGGAGCTTCAGCCACGGGATTCTCTCTCGGGACTAGGGTACCGTGGGGAAGCATTATGCCCTTCTCAGTCGTGTCTAGGGTGCTTCCAGCCCCATCTAGGACAGGGGGTGGCCTAAGCCAATCAAATACCTGGGGTAGAGGTGGGTCTGCGGGTTTGCTGTGATCTAGTGGGTCTGTAGCTAAATTAATCTCAATCACCCTGCGCTCCTTATCTAATTCCCCGAAATGGATTTCAGAACATTTAAGATAGTCTGACTGGGCGAGAGCGGGAGTTAGAGTAGACTCACTAGTGTTGCTAATGGAAGTATATTCGGCCCCACAGTTGATTTGCCCTGTTTTATAAGTTTCATTTTTCCCAGCTATAGGATAGTTTTTGTTCCAGTTGCTTGAACCTCGGGAATTAGGAAAAGTCGAGTGTAATAGTCAATCGTTTTCGGAGAGTGTGGGCGAGGCAGGATTGCAACTTGGCAGGAAATCAGTTGACATCTGAGCCCTAGGAAAATCTCTGGATGTCATTGTCACCCCCTTGAAACCAGGTACAGTTTTATGGGGGTAAAAGGCCTGAAGCCTGCAAAGTGAAGTGGCCCCCCCTAAGGGGTTAAGATGGCATGCATTTAGGGAAAGTTGTTCGACAAGGGAGGGCGCATTAAAGTTAATAACAATACAGTCCCCAGTACCAGGGTTTTTGAGTGGACCCACCCAACCCACCCTCCTCACCATTAATATTGAGGGTATCATATGGAATGCGAATCTAGCATGTTTATGCAACCAATGAATAACCTTGTTTTTCAGTTCTGTGAATGATTCTGGGATGGTGGACTTGAGCTTAGGGACGTTCGTAATAACAAGCACGTAGGGGCAGGCTTCTGGTGGTAGATGTAAAGTTCCCATGTTAATTCCTGAGTCCCTGCGCATCCGATCTACTGGGATATTTGGGTGGGTTCTATGGGGTTTGGCGCCCGTGTTTGTGGAAGGGGCAATTTCACCAGTCCGCCTTAGGTAAGAGGAGTCGCTCTTTGCGTACCACTTTTTAGGGAGATTAGCCAGACTAGGTGTAGAGAGCTTCGGTAGTTGATGTAGTTTGTCAGAGCAAGGTGGTTTTGGCTTGTGAACCATAGGTGGTGGGAGAAGGGGACTACTGGCATTATTGACAGGGAGGCCAAGGATAGGGTGTTGTCGCAGGCAGTGCAAACCCGATGGGGAAGGGGGGATTGGCTGGCTGGGTTTAATGAGGGCATCGAGTTTCTCCTCGATGGCTAATAGACGGATTGTTATAGGATGTAGTTGTTTTAGAAGCTCATCTTTAATAAAGTCTGTAATAGAAGTAATATCCAGGTTGCCAAAGTTGGTAGTTTGGGCAGGTATATAATCCTTAGGTCTGGTAGATACGGTATGGACAGAGGGGTCCAGGACACGGGCCCGTTTGTTCTTTAGATTCGTCTCCCCCCGTTTTCTTTTGCCCTTTGTGCCATGATTTGGGGAGGGTGTAGGCCTGATTGGCGTAGGCTGGGTAGATCCCGAAGAATGTATGGTTCTGTCCAAGGGTTCTGCGTTGAGTGTTTGAATTGTGAGGGTGGTTGGTGCTGGTGGTTCTGCAGAGGGGGGCTGGGAAGCTGGTGAAAAGAAGGATGGGGGAGCAGTTAGACGGCGCTCGACCAGTTCAATTTCTTTTTCTAGTGCCCCTACCGCTTTTTGGAGGAAGCCGTCTAAGGTCTTGTTATTGCCTGCTTCTTCCAAAGGTATCCCTCCCTTCCGTCTACCCATCTTGTTTTGGTAGGACAATCAGATCCTGTGCAAAAGTTTAGCAATCTATTTCCTGTGAGCACTCTCCCTCTCTTTTCCTCACCCTGTTTAGCTCTGCTGAGGTTTGTGTTAGGGGGTGCTGAGATATCTAAGAGGCATGAAGGGCTGATCACCTCTGTTTGAGAAGGTGACCGGGTAGGTAGATAGTTGTCAGCCACTGCCCAAGTCCTGCATCTGTGGAACCTGTTTAGGGCGTTGGAGTTCCGAACTGTTGAAGATCTTTCTGGGTGCCTCACTCCACCCACAGCACCATATGGTGCTTCCTTCAGGCAGCCTTTACCTATTACAAAATGTCAGGGGGGTGGCCCTGCCCTGGCTCTTCCTGGCAATGACGGGCAAGGACGGGCCCGCCCTTGGCCCGGGCTTCACCCGGGTGCCGCCCGCGCGCGTCCCGCGCGGCGGGAGCGCGATGAAAATTTAAAGGGCTCCTGCCCTTCTGATTGGACACTGGGCTCTGGTCTCAGGGCTCCTGCCCCCTCCGGATTTCTCGGTCGATGCGCGCTTTCCCGCGACGGCGCGAGCGCGATGAAAATTTAAAGGGCTCCTGCCCTTCTGATTGGACACTGGGCTCTGGTCTCAGGGCTCCTGCCACCTCCGGATTTCTCGGTCGATGCGCGCTTTCCCGCGACGGCGGGAGCGCGATGAAAATTTAAAGGGCTCCTGCCCTTCTGATTGGACACTGGGCTCTGGTCTCAGGGCTCCTGCCCCCTCCGGATTTCTCGGTCGATGCGCGCTTTCCCGCGACGGCGGGAGCGCGATGGAAATTTAAAGGGCTCCTGCCCTTCTGATTGGACACTGGGCTCTGGTCTCAGGGCTCCTGCCCCCTCCGGATTTCTCGGTCGATGCGCGCTTTCCCGCGACGGCGGGAGCGCGATGAAAATTTAAAGGGCTCCTGCCCTTCTGATTGGACACTAGGCTCTGGTCTCAGGGCTCCTGCCACCTCCGGATTTCTCGGTCGATGCGCGCTTTCCCGCGACGGCGGGAGCGCGATGAAAATTTAAAGGGCTCCTGCCCTTCTGATTGGACACTGGGCTCTGGTCTCAGGGCTCCTGCCCCCTCCGGATTTCTCGGTCGATGCGCGCTTTCCCCTATTTGTCTTTCCCTGACCTCATTCGGATGAGCCTAAACAGGTAGCCTGCCTGACTTTCTAAAGAACGATGCTTTGGTGTTTATCAGATCATTTTTGGTGTTTTCTTTAGTACTACATATCACATGCTGGCAGTTTCAGCAAAGGAGCAAAGACAAAGGTGAAAGTTAAAGGCCTCATTTGGGGTTTT
Organism: Pleurodeles waltl; assembly: GCF_031143425.1. Lineage (NCBI taxonomy): Eukaryota > Metazoa > Chordata > Amphibia > Caudata > Salamandridae > Pleurodeles > Pleurodeles waltl. The sequence continues at coordinate 209,662,267 of NC_090439.1, forward strand.
GAGTGGAAGGACAACCTTAATTCTGCAGTGCTTCCACCCTATCAAACTCGCAGTTCCCCCACTCTATTTAGACTTGATGGAAGGGCCATGTTTAAATCGCTGGAGTTTCAGCTACTTCTGCTGGTGTAAACCTCTTTCTTGACAGCCCATCTGCCAATGAGTTGTCAAGCCACAATGATGGTCATCCCACTCTGTTGAGGGTGGACTACCATCACTCGTTTTGCCTGCTCAAAGCATGGTGAATACAGGCAGGGAAAATACAGAATGGCCCTCAAACACAGGGAAAATGCTCTTGCACGTCAGGCCATTTGTTTTTATTTTATTGAGAAACTCCAGCTTTGAGAGTGTTTTTTCTCAGTACAAAAATGTTTGCTGAGTGAGTGTTCTAACAATGGTACCAGCTCAACAAGCTTGCTGTGTCTGTAGGATGTGCCACTGCGAATACCTTCAGAGCACAGAAACCCAGCCAGGCAGGTGGAAATCTCCAAATTGGGTGGACATCTTCTGCCTTTGTGGCAGAGGAAGGCCATGAGTTTATCTCTCCCGGTAGATCTAATGACTGCGCAGCAAGTTCTAAATGTGCCCCTAAGCATGGTCTAAAAGATTATTGAAGACAACTCATTTAACATATCTGCAGCAAGTCTTGTGGTCTTTGTTCATCATCAATATCTATGCATGATCTTAATTATCCATGTAACTATCCTCTATGACTTTATCATAGATTAAGAGCAAAGGCAGAGCTGGTGACTGCATGAAAATGAACAGAATAGAAACATTCACACATCCATACCCTACACGTATGTTTATAATATCTAATTGCATTATCAGTGCAAGGACAGATGGAGATTTATTAGAAGCTGCGAGGTTAGAGCAGGTAGAAAATGGACAAACTAGGTGAGCTCATTGTGTCTACAGCTGAGTTTAAAATATATTGTCACCTATGTGCCCGTATGGGTATCATCATGCTGGAAACACAAAGACAGATTTGGAGACTAAAGGCATGGTTCCAAGTTTTGTAGAGTTCGGGTGACAATTAGTGCATGCTGTACTTACCTCTGCTTTGGTGTGGGGTATTTAATGTGTAACATAATTAACTTCTGATGAGTTCTCCACCTCAGAATGAAGCTTAATATGCAGAATTTGTGTTTACCACACCACTCCAATTTTTGTAATTATGTCTATGTTTTTATCCGGATAGATTTCCTCAGGCTTTGTCTGGTGAAATCTGTCAAGAAAAAATTTGAGAGCGTAGTAATTAATGCACAACTTGGAGTTCTGATCTGTATGCAACCTCTATGGAGTGCCATACATCGAAACGTGCATGTTTCCTATGTGGCCTATATGGGGAGTTTTTTGATGTCATGTATCAGGATCAGAGTTATGATTTTAATAAGTTTTGTTACAATGGCCCTGCATGAATGAAGAGAAAATAAGTGAGAGATTAGGTTGCTTATACATGCAGTACAGCTTGAGGGACATAAGTGTACGAGTGCCGTCTGTCCTATGTCTGATGTGTTTTGATGTGTGGATATGGCTGAAACCGCTCAATCTGTATCATAAACAACTGTATAGCTGAACTCACTCATGGGTGTAGAAGACACAGCTGCACAGGCCAACAATGCTTGCCATCTATGAAGAGGCCTGTGAATATACAGTTTGAACGACACCAAATACGGGGCTTAGAAAGTGCACAGAGATGAAAGGAGCTAATTTTGGGAGATGCAAACTCAGGGACTTCGGCAGTTATGAGGCCAGAGAGCACATCCGATGAACCCCAAAACAGCCTCTATCGAAGGAAATAGCCATATGAGCTTCATGGTGCAGCAGCGCCTACAGCACTCACAATACACTTTGCTTAAGGCAACAATTACTTGGTTCAGGAAAGCGGACAGGCCTTGGATGGCTTTGAAAAAACGTGATGACAGAATATATAATCTTTTTGTTCTGTTTCAGTTTAAATAGTGCCTGATGTTATGAATGAGTTTAACAAAATAAAATAAACTAACCTTTCTACCATATATCTGTGTTTTGGACCTCACAAGTTATCGAAAAGGACTACAGAATGCAATACATTATCACTACCTCTCTATATTACATTCCGATGGAATCTTAGATTCTCTGTCTTTTGTTGTAGTTAAAATATGGTGAAGTATTAATGGATTTGGTGGGATGAGATAACTGTGACTTTTATCTCTCTTCATCTATCCAGCGGCACCTTAAGGCCCTGATTACAAGTAGCACGGTGCTTGGCAGGGTTCAAAGTCTCCACCAGTAATACCAGTACCGGGCTGTAACAACCCAGGAGTACCATGTAATTGAGAGAAAACCCAGTGGGATGGGCAATTACTATGCAAACCCAGGTTTACCAGGCGGTATTTCACCTCGTTTTCCCTTTTCCGTAGGGTTTAATGCACACGTTTTTCACCTCCTCTGAGCAGGTGGTAAAAGTGTGCAGGGGATTGTAGTACAATTGTGCAGGGGCTGTTGTTATGCAGGAGTGGAGAGAGGGTGTGAGGAGAATGGACGAAGGAGTTGAGAATGTTGGCTGGGATGTAATACTCCCCTGGGCCTTCTATGAGGTTGGGCAGGGGTTGTAGAAGGGTTTGAGGCTACAGTGCATCGTTTTTCCACAGTGATTTCCAGAAGCAGCAACCAGCAGCTGAACCAGTTGAAAAAGCACCTGCTGCTGCAACAAAGCCACAAGCAGCAGAGTAGGACTCAAATATTCAGTCTTCATTGGCTCTTCCTGAACCTCCTCACCCTGGCCGCATTTGCCCTGGTCCTGTTGATCCTCCCCACCTTAATCCTGCTGGTACACTGGGTCCTTCTCCACCTGGTCTTCTTGTCCTGGTCCTTTGGAGTCTGCCCGTTCTAGTCCTCCTGGTTTGGGTCTTCCTATTCCTGCTGGACCTGATACCTGTCCTGTTGGTCACCTGGTATTTCATCCACTGGTCCTGTTCTTCCTTATTAGGCCCTCTTGAGCTGGGCCGGGTCATCGTGGTCCAGTTTGGTTGCCTTGCTCCTCTTGGCTCTGGTTGTCCTTGTCCCCTGATCATTGTCACCTTGGTCCTGCTATCTCTGTTCTGGTCCTCCTGCTCCACTTGGTACTCCATGTCCTGATATGTTTGGTTCTGCCCCCCTTCCCCATGTTCCTCTTAGCCTTGTTTTTGATTACCCTGATCCTTCTAGTCTACCTAATCCTCCTTCATCAGGTTCCTGGTCCTCATGGCCTTTGTTCACCTGCTTCTGGCCCTTGCCCTCCAATTCCTGCTCCTCATTGTCATCCTGGTGGGTTCTACACTGGCTCACCCTCTTAGTCCTAATCCTCATTGTTCTAGTCATCCTCTTGCTAGTCATCCAACTTGGTCTTCATGGCTCCTGTCATCCTGGCCCTCCTTGTCTGGGTCCTCCTTTTTCTCCTCACTCTGGTCCTCCTCGTCCTTGTATGCCAAATCTTGATCCTCCTCGGCCTCTGGACCTTGATCTTCTGGTCCCATTGGTTTTGGTCCCACTGGTTATTTTAGCTATGATCCTTTTACCTCTTTACTTTCTGCCTCTGACTGCTTGGACATCTTCCCTTGATACTCTGGGTCCTCTTCTTCCTCATTCTGGTTCTGGTCTCCCTCTCCCTGGTCTTCATATACTTGGTTCTAACAGTTAATGTTCTTTTCCTGGTTTTGTGCCCAATGGGCTTGATCCTCTTGCTCCTGATTTTCCTTGTTCAGGTCTTTGTATGCCTAGTGCCTCCTGGTCCTGGTCCTCCTGGCCATCCCAGTGCTTCCAAGCCCTCGTTCTTTTGACCTGGTCCTTACGAGAGTCCTCATCCTGTTCATCAGACTCCTGGTACCGCCGCTCCTGGTCTGGCTACTTCCCTTGGTCCACCTTGCCTCTTGTGCCCTGGTCCACTTAGACCAGGCCCTCCTAGTGCTTGTCCTCCTGGTTATGATTGTTCTGGTCCTCCTGGCCCTGTGCCTTGTCCTTGACGTCCTTTTGAGCTGTACATACTGGTCCTGGCCCTCTTTGTCCTGGTTATCTTTGTTTAAGTCATTCTGAGCCTTATCATTTTCGTTCTAGTCCTCCTGGCCATCCAAGTCCATTCCCTTTAGTCTTCTTGGCTTTAGTTGTTCTGCTCCTCCCGATCTTCTTCAGCATGGACCTGCAAACCCAAGGTGCTTTTCTTTCTCCTTCAATTGGTATTCAAGACCCTGGCCCTTATGCCTCTTGCTTGCCTTTTGGTCCCGATCCTTCTAATTCTTCTTCCTCTTCTCCTGGCCCTCCTAGCTTTGGTCCTTCTTGTGTCCTTGGTACTGCCCCCCCTTAACATCCTTGCATATTCTGGTCCCCTGGACTTCTGGCCATATCCTCATGATTCTGATCTTCTTAGTCCTTCCTTTTCTGGTCCTAAACCTGCTGGGCCTGATCCGCCTCCTTCTTGTCTTTGTGGATCTACACCCCTGGCCCTCCTTGTTCAGGTCCTCTTTGGCCTGCCCATCCTTTTCCTCATCCTCCTGGCCATTCTGTTTCTAGCCCTCCGGTCTGTTCTTCCTGGCTAATCCCAGTCTCTTTGGTCCTGACTCTTGTCCTCTCATGCTGGTCATCAGAAAGCTTGCATTCTGGCCTTCCTGGCCCTTCCTGGTTCGCTCAGTCATGGTCCCTCCTGGCACAGTTTTTTTCTAGCCCCTGTGGCCCTGGTTACCTTGTCCGGGTTCTAATCACCCTGTACCTACTAGTCCCGGTATTGCAGGTCCTGTCTTGCTGGTATCCTTGGTTCCCTTGGTTTCTCATGTCCTGGCTGACCGAGTCTTTGTACTCCTGATCTGTCCTCTTGGTCCACATGGCTGTCTTCCTTGTCCGCTTGGTCCTCCTGGTACTGAACCCTTTGATCCCAACCTTCTTGATCTTAGTTCTCCTTGTTTGGGTCCTTCTGGGCCTGTTCATTTTGGTTCCGGTCCTCCTGGACACTGTTGCCCCATGATGTTCCGGACTTTGGTGGCCATTGCTACATCTGATCTTCTTCACTCTCGTCCTGCTACCTGAAATAATAAATCTGCTCACTTGATACTCTGGGCCATGGTACCCTAGGTCCTGATCTTCATGGCCCTTTTTGTCCTTGTTCCTGTCCTCCTGGTCATGATCCTTTTAGTTCACCTAGTCCACCTTGCTCTGGTCTTCCTGATGCCCTTAGCCCTGGTCCCCTTGGTGTTCTAGTCCCTGCTATGCTTCACCTAGTCTCCTGGTTCTACTGACCATTGTCTTCCTGGTCATGATCTACACAGTTCTCTTCAATCTGATCTTGGTCTTTCAGGCCCTAACTATCCTAGCCTTAGTGCTCCTTGTTCTCATGGGTGTGCTATAACGTGTCATGGCCCACCACTGAACATCTTAGCGTTTTCTAGTTCTGGTGGCCTAGGTTCTCCTGTTCATGCTAGCCATAAAACATCCTGGTCCTGGCCTTCCTGATCTTGTTCCACCTAGTCATCATTTCCAGGCATCTGGATCCTGGTTTTCCTGTTCCACAGGCTCCTGGTCCTGGCCCTTTTCATCCTCTTCATCCGAATTCTGGTCCTTTGGTCCCCCTGATCATGAAGCATTGGTTTATCTAGCCCCACCTTAGTCTTCCCATTCCTAATATTTCTGATCCTGGCTCCCTAGTCCATATAGTCCTGGCCTTTTTGTTCTGACACTCATTTGTCTGGTCATATTGGGTGTGGTTTACTGGCCTTGGTTTCCCTATCCCTTTCAGTTCCCCAGACCTTCTTCCTCATCCAAGTCCTACTTGTTCTCCTATGCTCCTGGTTTGCATTTTCCACCTCGTTCTTGTCCACCTGAGCTTGTTCCCCTCTGTCATGGCCCTAGCAGTGGTTCTCCTGGGTTGTGTCTTCCTTGTCCTTGTCCTCCTGACCCTGTTTCTCCTAGGTCCCACTGCATCTGGGCTTCCTTGTCCTTCCTATTTTTCTGGTCCTACTGAACTAGGCCATCCTGGTCCTGCTAGCCTGGTCCTTCCCCGTTGTGGTCTTCTAGGCCATGGTCCTTTTGAGTCTGGCCCTCTGGCCCCCTTTGATCTTATCTCTATGCTTCTGGCCCTCTTGTCCCTGGCCCTCCTTTCCATTTGGTCTGTCCATCTGGATCTGCCACTCTGGGACCTGGTCTTCTTCACCCCTCTAGTGATGGTTGCTGTTCTCAGAATCTTCTAGACCTCCTCGTCCTGCTGATCCAGAGCCTTGTGTTCCTACTACCCCTGGTCCTTTTATTCCCTCCGGCCCTGGTCCACTGGGTCCTGATCTTCCTGTTCTACATCCGCCTGGTCCTCCTGATCCTTCCTACCCTGATTCTGGTACCCCTTGTCCTGTTTCTCCTGGTCCTCTTACTTCTCATCAGTTTGTTCCTGGTCCTCTATGTTCTTGCTCACCCTGGTTCTCGTTAATTAGGTCTTCCTAGTTCTGGGCCTTCTCAGCCTGGCCCTCATGACTCTAGTTGTTCTAGCCCTCCTGGTGGTTCATCACCTGGTCCTTACTCTCCAAATGGTCACCATCCTTCTCCTACCAGCCTTCGTCCTTCCCTCCTTGTGGGAGCTGGGTTCTGGTTGCAATACCCCCACACTTTTTGCCTTGTTTTTAGATGCAACTTCGACTGAAGTGCACTGGGTTCCTGCTACCAGTGCTGGTGTTCCTTCCCTAAAACAAAGACAACTGGTCCCCAAGTGCCTCCTATAAGCCCCCAGTAAATGTTACCCATGGTAACTAGGGCATGGGTACTGAAGAGGGCCCCTCAGAGCTACAGCACAAGTTGTGCCACTCTGAGGGACTCAGCACCAACCTTATGCAAACTACTATTGCATGCTGCGTGACAAGGTGCTCCCGAAAATTTTAAACTTGACCATGTCCCCTAACACTGCAAGCAGTACATGTAATTCACCCCTTTAGCAGGCCTTACAGCTCTTAGGCAGTGTGCATTATATTACTTGTGAGGGAATATATGCATGAACAGATATGCCCCTGTCGATTCTGAGACATAGTAAGTGCACAGGGAAGGCATTTAAAATGCATGCGCTGGGCACTGGTCACTACAAGTTCGCCAGCTACATGATGGCTTCTCTGAACCCTGGGATGTTTGGTATCAAACATCTCAGAATAATAAACCCTCACTGATTCCAGTGATGGATTTATTAAGAAATACACCCAGAGGACACCTTAGAGGTGCCCGCGGAAAACCTACCAACTACTAGTGTGTAGACTGACTGGTCCTGCCCAGTTCAGCCACCACAGGCGTGTTTCTGGATCCCCACGGTGAGAGCCAGTGTTCTTGCGGCCCAGAGACAAAAGCCTGCACTGGGCAAAGGTGTTACCTCCTCTCCTAGGCTGAATGGACATTCTAGGGCAGGGAGCTTCAAAGGCCGTGCTACATTTGTAATGCAATCCAGGTCTTTCCAGATAGTGGAGATGACCAACCCCCTTTTCTGTCCCTACTTTTGCTGGCAGCAGAGGCGGCAAAATTAGTTAAATTAAGAGGAGTGCCCACTTCATGCATATCCCACCCCTAAGGTGGACGAGCTGAAGTGGACACTCATTTTTAAATTCCTCCATCTTGTTTGGACGGAACTAGGCCACTAGGGTTAGGGTTATGCCCACTTCCCAACAGAAGTTGTCATAAAAAGTGTGGTGTCACCCTAAATGTGTGTAGCCCATTGGCTACCACATGGCACTCCCTGTCCAACTGACTTGGCCCCAAGTCTACCGACCTGTCTGCAGCCCTCAATGATCCTGCACCAAAAGATGACCCGTCCTGCAGCCCAGCAACCTCCAAAGCTTTGGGATGACTGCCTGCCTTCAACAAAGATCAAGATCTCCAGAGAACCGCAGACCTGTTCAAGAAGAAACCAACTTTAAAAGAAAAAAAACTCTGCCCTGAGGAACTGCGAAACCGCTTTTGGACTCACCTCTGCACCGAAGCCCACGGCCCGAGTCCAAGTGGCCTATCGGTCCTGCAAAGGTTTCCTAGCGATTCGGAGTCCACGAGGGGCTGACCCCTGTCGGACTCTGCCTCGAAGCCTACAGCCTCAAATCAAAGACTCTTCCTGACCGTGACATGTTCCTGATGCCAAAGGACACTACTTCACCCAGAGCCCCTGGGTCTTGGGGGGCTGGACTGTCTGTGTCCCTACATCCCCTAGTATCAGAACTTAACTGGACAGCCATTGGTTTTCTTTGTTCAGCCTACTGGCCCGAGCCTGCAGCCTTTTTCCAAAACTGATCTCCCACATTGACTTGCATTGGGTGCCCGACGCTGTGTTGGCACCCTGCACTCGGCCACCCCTGTGCTGCTGAGGGTGGAAGTTTGGTGCTGCCCTTTGGCCCCCGCTGTGTTGATTTTTGAAACTACAAAGTATTTATCTTTCAAAAACTGCTTACCTAAAAATGAAGTTTTTTTGGTTCAAAGCATATATAAAAGTAAATGTTATTTTTCTAGACTGGGCTTGGATTTATTCATTGAGTTGTGAGTACAACCTTGATAAGCCTAACTGGTTGCCCACACTACCACAAATAGAGCATTAGTACTATCTACTTTTGCCTCTGTAATACCAATTGGGGATCCACTGGACTCTCTGCACAGTGTACTTCATTTTAGTACACCCTCCATAGTGGCATTACTGAACCCCAAAACTCAGATGGGACTTTAAGCTCTATTGGAAAACTTCAGGTTGTTTTGTTCAACTCATGGGCTTGAGAGCAATACCTCTAAAACTACATTTGTGGTATTTAACCCCCACAAATCATTTAGGGGCTCGATATATATGAAAAACACAGTTTTGGAGAGAGTCCCAAATTTGATTGTCTGGGCATTCGATTATCAGATTATCATGCATGGTTGCAACAAGTTACAAAAAGTGAGCTCCTTTTGAATCATAGTGAGGTTGCTGTTGTCACAATTGCAAAGAGTGAGAATAAGTGCATAGGGTCATTATTAAAATTGCATCAGATTACCCCAATGTTTCAGTTACAATTTGTTATTGTTCTAAAATCTATTGTACATATCACGCATATTTACAATGGATACGCATTTGGACAAGGAGCGAATCAGACTCATATACAGAGGCTCTATAATATGACACACACAGACCCACAGCCCTTAATATCTCTTGGATGAGCTATGTTAAATTCTGGCTGGTACATTGGGTCTGAGTGACTACTGGCTTGCTGTATCATTGATTTCTGCCTATGGTACTAGAATTGTAAGGCACATGTACTGAGAAATTGTTCTTGGTTATCTTCATCCATCAACTGGGGGACTTTCATATCACTTTTTAACAATTAAATGAGACCTAAAATGAAAGGAATGTTTAGATTATATTATTTCCCCTTTATCCGGGGCTTTGTACATAAAACTTAGATTCTGCAAAATCAATCTAACCGATTTTACTTGCACAGGGTCCAATCAGAATTCTGAGGAAAGTGTATGTTGTGCGTACAATCTTGCAAAGGAAGATAAGGAACGTGTATTGTTTTTCTGCAGGGTACACTGGAAGCCGAGAAGCAAATTAATCATTCCTTTATGCCTGATTATGGGAATTAAACACTAATGGGTTGCTTTGAGGGTATGCGAGATGGATACTAGTACCCATGTAGATTTGCAGTCTCAAGATTTTGACAATCATTTTGGTACATAACAGTAAAGTCAGCTTAGTTTGGAAAACATTATTTAAGCAATATATTGGACTACGTTGATTGCACTTTTGTCTTGAGATTGGTTATCCTTGTTTCAATGTAAAGATGGACTATGAAATAAATCATTTGATCTTGATTTATACTGTATATATTTTAGACTGTTTTGAAAAGTTTAAATATGTTTTAATATGTTGATGGGTTAACCAACCCACTCTAACAAATTTAACTTAATTGACATTAGTTGGGTACATATACCAATCTCCAAGCCTGTCACACAGTTTACCTATCTTCCAGATTACTTTTTCTTAGACAACAGGGTCAAGAAGAGAAGCAAGGGCTGAGTAGAGACAGGGCCCAGCCCATTTGAGAAGCAAGGGCTGAGTAGAGACAGGGCCCAGCCCATTTAAAACACTGCTTAACATCTTAAAAATGAAACTACAATTCCCGATGTCCACTGGGCGGGGTGACTAAAATGTCAGTGTGCCAGAAGGGGCCACATATGAGATGGGTACAATAAGCATCTATGCCTAAAACCCACTCTGGTGGATGAATAGTATGAAAAGTATGTTTATTTAGCTGATACCTGAGTAGATAAAGAAGTCTTTCATGAAGTACCCAGATGCTTTGTTTATATGTCTGCTGCCCTTTAATGTGTCTCACCCAATATACCTCTTGCAAGTGTCCCAAAGCTCGGTGTCTCTCTCTCTGTGGCCAAGGTACCATCTGTCTCTCTACTGCTTGTCAGCTTCTGTTGTGCCATCAGGTATAAAATACTCAGGAAACACTGTCCCTCTAAAAAGATGCCTAAAACTAGCACACGCCCTTGAATAAGCAGCCCAAATTGTACCCAACTATCAAAAAACACAAAAAGGAAGATAATGAATATCACAAAGAACAATGTAGCCCTATGAGTGAAGTAACCATTTATGTAACATGCATTAAAAACACACTCATGAGGGTGTGACCTAAGCCTGACCAATATGACTGTCTGAGCTTGAATTCCTGCTGCTTGCTCAGTGAATATCTCGCATAATCCTGTCATGACGCAAAATTGAATGGTGTGGCACTCTGGCATGATTCCCAACATTGGTGCTGCAGACTATGATCTTTTAACTCGCAGTCTGCATTGCAGACTGTGTCGATCGCAGCCTGCATGCATGACGTCCCCACTGGACTGGTGCTCAAGTAGTGGCTGCAGTGGGTGCAAACCTGGGTGGATGTGACTCCCCTAGTATTCAGAGCCTGGGAGTCTTGGCCCACTTGAGACAAAAGGGTGCCATACAAACCACTTCTGTGCAACGGAGAGTGTAGGCCCCATCTGGAGAGGCATGCCTTAGGCCTGGGGTGGACACCTGGTTGTCGTGGCTCTCCCGACCAAGAATCTGTCCCCATATGAGAGATTGGGCATTTGATGCAGCACAGCACATGATGAACCTTCCTGCCTTGTTGACACTGAGTTGTTGATTGTACTGCAGTGCTAAAGGCATGCGACACGCCTATGGCACCATAATATATAAAACTTGCACTGTCCAAAAATAGACACCGTTATCTTGGCTTAACATTAAACCTTTCTCTCTACAGCAGCTTTATGTATTATCCTGCAGCACAGACGTTATATCTTATACATCAAGCTGAATATTTTGATCAGGCTGCAAGGAAGCTAGGAAATATTGCAATAAATATATCAACAATGGTATCCTTAGTGCATGGGGAACATTGCCTCACATTCCCAGTGCCGGGACATAGGGCACTCTAAAACTGGGAAACAAAAATGCTAATCAAGATTGGAAAAAGCGGTGCAAAACAGTCCGCCTTTGACAACAGAAAATCCACAAAAAGTGGCGAGGGGCCAGATGGAACTAGTGGCAACCAGGTGCAAGGTGACCTCTTGACGTCTGTAGCCGACATGAAAGTCCTGCTGCTGGACCTCAAACGCAACCTCAAACAAAAGATCAAAAGATTGACACTATGATACTCAGACTCGACCAGATGAAAAACACCTTGCTACACAGCTGAATAGGCTGGACGAGACAGAACAGCTCACATCTGACCTTGAAGATGGGGCAAAAATATCAGCTACTTTACTTACAAAATTCTGAAAAACAGCCAAGGCCAATAAAGCCAAATGCAAAGACCTTGAAGCCTGTTTGAGTCATAATAATATCCGTATCCTAGTGTCTTCGACAAACCAGACAGTTGTGGCATCCCTGTCGTTGGACATTTTTGGCAGAGAGAAAGCTTTGGAAGGTTTTGTAGTGAAGAGGGCCCACAGGATTCTAGCTCTGACACTGCCACCCTGTGCCTCTGTCCATCCAATTATTGCAAGACTCTTAAACTTCACTTCTGTGACAGGAATGCAATCCTGTGACTGGCAGCACTATAGAACACCAAGATGGCAAACCTTCGGGGGCGTGGCCAACTGCCGGAGAAGATGGCCACTGCCTACACCTGGACTTTTGCCAGCATCTGTGAGCGGCCCCTGGGCATTGTTGAACTTGGGACTTTTGGCAGGCCCTCCCCCAAGACAATGCGGGATCAACAGTGCATCCCCAAGTGGTGAGAGGGGCCTCGGGTGGAGCCAAGCAGGAGCCCCATCATGCCAGCAACGAGGGACTGGACCAGTGTGCCCGGCCACAGCCCCTGCTGCCAGTGGAAATTTTTGACGGGCCCCCTTGATGTGTGACCGACTCACGCGGGCAGAGCCCCACAGTCGGACCCCTCCACGTTCTCCCAGTGATGCTGTGACTACTATAAATGGCCCTTGGACCTACCTGGTCTTCTGAGAGCACCTGAGATTGGCCCCTTGGCATTGTTGCACTTTCAACTTCTCCTGGCTTAATACGGGATCCCTTGTGAATGAGTAGGGCTCCCGGAAAACAGTATGTGCACCACCCTCATGCCCCTTGGGTGGCCTATATTCGGACTTTACATTGGGCAGTGAGAGAAGGGTGAGCCTCTGACTAACCACAGACTTCAATGGAGAGGGGCAGACAGTAATCCTCTGCTCCTTTTTGTGTTTGACCACCATTGGCCCTCCTTTGAGACATTTCTCCACAGACACAATATATATTGGGGAGCTCATGGTGACAAAGCTGACAGGCCGCTGTGAGTTACACCCTTGGCTAGTGTCCCCAGGCAGGCTGTGAGTACCACCCTTAAAGACATTATGGAGGCGATCCAGGGAGTACGTGACAGTATCCATGGAGTTAGCACTGATGCGTGCAGACCTCCACACTATGAAAGACCGGTTGTGGAAGGCGGAGGACTCCCTAATGACTCTCATGGTGGAGATTAACACCCTACGCCACACCAAAGAAAGCGGGGGAGGCAGCCCAAAACTAGGCGAATCTCCCTTAGTCCTTCTTTCTTGCCCTTGCCTCCCCCCTGGATCAGGTGGCTGGCTCAATTGCTGGCATCTTCCTGGCTGATAATGTTCTACATGAAGACTGACAGCTCTTGGTAACATGTACAACTCGGATTTGGGGCTGGGGTACGTGAGGGGGATTTTTGTGGGTGGTCGCCATAGTCACCTCATATTTCATTACTAGTAGGGGGAACCACAGGCACTCTGCAATGTTGGTGGGTCGGACAGTTGTAAGTAGTCTGTTTTGCAGAAAGCAAGGAGGGTGTACAGTTTAAGGGTTTTGTTTGCAGTTAGTTTGTTACTGATGCGTATGTTCTACTATGACTCATTGTGATTGACAGCGAACACACATTCATGTTACGACATATCACCCCCACAAAATTGCATGGCAGGGGAAGCCAGATGGCCCTTCAGGGGTTCCTGACCACTTGCACATATGAGTGACCCTTCCAACAGACCTAACATAAAACGTCTCTCCTGGAACGTCATTGGATTGGGAGATAAGATAAAACGAGGAGTTCTGATGCAGTACATCAAATGCCGCCTACCTGATATTGTCCTCCTCCAAGAGACTCACATGACGGCTAACACCTGCCATGCCCTGGATAGGTGGGGTTAGAAAATGGCCATACATTTGGGATACCCTACAGGCTCCATAGGTGTGGGTATCCTTATTCACCAAACCAGGTTGGAAGCCAAGGGATGATATGTGGCCCTCACAGGAAGCTGGGAGGGTACACCACTTAATGTTTGCTCTGTTTATGCCTCACCCCTCCTCCACGACTCACTATTGTCTGACCTGGGCTCTCTCCTGCTCGGGATGCTAGAGGGTAAAATTATGTTGCGGTGAGACTTTAACCTAGTGCTCTGTGAGGAGTATGACCGTTTTCCTCCCAGACAGGGGGCTCTACCCATCATCCCCTATCAGATTTCTTTACCGCCTTCGACTTAGCTGACTTGTGGCATGCCCATAACTCAATTTTACCTTTCATTCTGGAGCATATGGCAGGGTCTCTCAGATTGATCATCCCCTAACTTCTAAGCACCATCTCCATCACTATTTCGAAATTTGCCATCTTGCTATGGCCATCTTCGACCACTCCCCGATTTCAGCGGTCTTTGGACTTCACAAGGGTCAGGAATGTCTAGAAATTGTACGTAGTCACTGGTACTTTAAGGTGCCACATATAAGAGAGGGCATTATGGAGGCAATAGAACACTATGCAGAAAATGAGGCCTCAATCGACTCGTTGTTGACATTCTGGGAGTCGTACAAGATGGTGCTTAAGGGGCAGAGATTGTCCTTGATAGTGGGTCACAAATGAGACAATCAGGCTAGACATGATAACCTTGAGAGTGAGCTGCTGGTGCCAGAAAGGGATCTTCTTACCTGCAACTCAGCTAACGCCCTCTATACTTTCCACTTATTACAAAAATGATACAAAGACAAGACCACAGACACTGCCAAAGGGAGTCACAGGGCAATCTTTGCTGCCTATTATACCCCAAACTACTCCCCTGTGGCCACCACTATGACGGACGACTCTAGGGAACTTCTTGCCGACCTCCGCCTTCTAATCCTTGAGCAGTCGGACAGGGTTTTTCTAGAGAAGGAATTAACCACAACTGAAATACTCCAAGCCATACGTGCTCTTAACCCAGGTAAGGCCGTTGGCCTCAATGGGGTGCCCATTGAGATGTATAGGATGATGGCCTTGAAACTGGCTCCCCGCTTGCTGAGCATGTTTGAAGAGAGTAGAAAACTCTGCTCTATGCCCAGAGACCAACTTCTGGCTACCATTACGTTTATCCCCAAAGAAGGGATGCCACCAGGCGACTGTTCTTCATATTGGCCTATACATCTCCTCAGCGCTGAAGTCAAGATCTTATTGAAGGTGTTGGCATCCCATCTACTTAAGGTAATTTCAACAGTAGTCCACCTAGACCAATTGGGCTTTATGAAATGCCGAAGTACTACTCTTAACCTGAGTTGCTTTCATGGTGTGCTGAGTCAGTCTGCCAACCTGCAGGACATTGCACTAGTACTTTCTCTGGATGCTAAAATGGTGTTTGACACAGTGGAATCCCCCTACATGTTTGAAGTCCTGACCGGGCTGGGTCTGGGCATGCGCTTTCTCAGATGGATTAAACTGCTTTACATGGGCTCCATGGCCCAGGTGAAGGTTAATGGGTGGCTTTTCAGAATTCGTGGTACTCGCCAGGGATGCCCCCTGTCACAGCTGACCTTTGCTTTGATTTATACTGGAACCCTACGCATCTGGATCAGATGAGACCCAATGGTCCGTGGATTATACTGTCAGTACCCCCCCACCCATGATAACTAAGGTGTGCAAATCAGTGATGTAGAATGACTTGAGCTCACTCCCTTGCTGACTTTGTACATTTGATGTTCCTGTGGGTCTGCTTACAAGTTATTCTTGATGGACCATGTAGGTGTTCAAACTGTTTATTAGGTATACAGCTGAGTGTCTAAAAGATTTGGTGACTTGGTAGATATCAACACAAGTGTTGGTTACATTTTTGCTAGGTCTCCTCTATGAATATGTAGAAAAGTGAAGTACCAGGTGGTCAAGGTCCGCACCCTCCCATTTTACATTCTACTGTAGTCTATGTATGGGTTTTTTTTTTGTTCTGTTTGAATGAGTGGGTGGGTCTAGGAAAGTTTGTTGGGAGGATTATGTTTCTTGAATTTTCCAGAACCAAAATTATACTTCTGAGTTATTTTTATATTGATAGTGATGCAAACATTTTGTTAGAGCTATTTTCTGCCTAAACCAAAGGAGATAAAATGGACAATGCTGAAGATGTATGTAAGAAATGTGATTGTTGGTTGACTGGGGTGTGAGCCCTGGTTGAGCAGAAACCTCAACCCTTGTCACCCTAAATTAACCTTTGCTCAACCCTCTGATAGCTTAGCACAGAACAGTCAGGCTTAACTTATAGGCAATGTATGAAGTATTTGTGCAACATTTCAAACAGTAATGAAGTGAAAAACACTACACAAAAATGATCCAACTTCGAAAAGTACTTTGTTTAATAAATACAGCAAGATCAAAACAAAAATCCAATCAGTAGAACAGGAGATATTAGTAGAAACAGTGCCAAAAATCACAAAGTGCCAACTGAGGATATCCTTTTGCAATGAACTGGGACATAGTCACAAGTTCAGGCCAACCGTGATGGAGTGCAGGCCGGCTACAGGTATCAAGTTAGGCCTGCTAAGGATCCGTGTCGAAGATGCGTCCCACAGCCAAAGCAATGGGTCGGTTCTGTGATGCAGCAAGGCTGCTACGTGAGAGCCTGCATCATCGTCAAAGATCCCCTCGACAGGGCTTGAAACGTGAAGTCCATTGTCGAGGGTGCTTGTAAAGTGATCTTGGCATTTGCTGCCCTGACCATGCCAAAGGTACACCAGTAGTGGTTTTGAATGGTTCTGCTGTCAAGTGTCCTCCTCAGGCTGATCTCCAGGCAGCCTGTACAGCATGATGCTTCGCACCGCAGGTAGCACTGAGTCTGTCTCCAACCTGGAGAAACCACAACACAAGCACAATGAGGTGTGAGGTTACTTCTCCTACTTGTCATCAGTCCAACAGACGCAGCATTTTGGGACAGATAAAAGGGCAGGCCTGACCTAGAAACTTCCTCATCTCATACACAAAAACCGCAGTCTCCTACCATCAACCAAATGGCAGTGCCCAGGAAGACAAATCAGCAGCTCCTTGCTAAATAAAGGCCTAAGGGAATTTCTAAAGGTAGCTTTGTCTCCATCCTCCTCACTTCAGTGTCTGGATTTCCTCCCTACAGCCACAGGAATGCAAGTAATACAATTCCACTGTGTGTGAGCACAGTCCTCACCCTCTTCCTTAGGCTGTACCAGGCCAGAGGCATCCAAAATGGATCCCATTTACATCATTGCTCAGGTTCACTCACACAGTCTTTCAGTGCACAAGCGTTACACGCATTCTGCCTGTGCATGCATTTGACATAGTCACTGGTTGCTACTGCAAGGCACTGGGCCTACATATAATAGCGGACGTTTACACAAGTGAAAACAGTGGTGACTCCCAATGACACAAATAAAAAGGTCAGGTCAAACTTCAGATCCTTCTAAAACATGATATGCTGCCATTACTGGATTAAATACTATATCCATCATAGAAACAGCAGTTCTCTGCCCATAATAAATGCATGCTTGATGCACCCCTCAAGGTCACTGTACAGGCCCAGGACCACACATAGTCAGGGACAAGCCCAGGCCTCTGGATTCATGCTTAGATTGGGTGCAAACTAAAAGTCAGGAACCACAAGTAGTTGGGCACCCAGGGAAGGTGAGAGCACTGGTATACTATGTATGGTATATTCCTGTGCCAACATATGTGATCTGCCCAATGGTGAAAGTGGGAGCTGTGCCTCAGGGAGATGAGAGTAGTGAGTGTCTCCCTGGGCCGCACTGAAAGTATAATATGGAAAGGCCATCAATGCAGGGCTGAAGTGATTTAGCAGGCGCTGTGATTGACGGAGAAAATAATAGATGTTAATCATTTACCACCCATCCTAATGGTGTTCAAAGACTGACAATTTAAACTGCACCCAGGATTCAATCTAGTGACGAGCAAATGAAAGGGGAATGCTGTACAATCGGCTTGCAGAAGACATATTATTGAGGAAGGGTTTGCAAGGATAGTGCAGGAGAGCAGAACAGAGATGCCCACTTCTTCCTCCAACATAGATAGAACTGAAACAGCTGATAATGGCGGGAAAGAGATCTATCAAGGAGTAAACTGATAACATGGAAATTTGTGTCACGTTGATCAGGCAAAATTTGGACGAATCTCACACCTGAGATGGAAAGAAAAATATCTGCACTTAAAGAAGACATAAGTGGCTATGCCAGACAGACGTTGACCTGCAACACACAACAAATAGACAAAAGGACAAGCTCAAAGACTCAGAACATGTAATAATGTGTGCATTTTAAGCTTATGGAGCGAACAGAAATGGACCCAACGGGACATTTCCTTTAGAAATTCTTGCTGGACCTGTTCACAGATAAAAGATTAGTGGAGAGCAGACCACCATGCCGCCGTCCTCTGCTGAGAGCCTCCCAGAGTTATTAAGGTGCTACTGTAAAAATATCGATGCGACATTCGACTACTGATTGCATTAAAATGACAGAATCTAACTGAAACCGAATATTGCTCTATCGTGACTTCGACTTGAACACAGAAGATTTATCACACAGAAGATATAGGACTTCCTAAGAAATCAAGCGGACACTCATAAACCCGAGCATGTGATATGCCCAGATCATGTTGGCTCGCTGCTCCATCAATGCGAAGGGCAAGATACATTTTTTCGACCAGCAGGATGAGGCGATGAGATATATTAAAATTCTTGGTCCCAACCCAGTTATGTTTGAGGACGCTATGATTGCAGACCATTTGGATGAATAACTAGATCAATGGGGGGAATATTCTTATACATATCACAGAATTTCAGGTGCTTATAGGCGGCACAGCAGCTAGGGCAGGCAAGCACTAGAAACTATTTCTGTTCAGATTGGAATTTTTCTTCCTTTTACTGTGAGTTGAGATTTTGTATGATTAGCTGTTTTGGCTAACTGTGACCCCGTGACTGGAAGAAGCTGGGGTAAAACAACCAACTGTGTGAAAGTTAGGAGATTGATTGGGAATGTGGTTACGGAGGGGAGAGGGACCTATTGTGCAAATGTTTGAGGCCAAGGTGGGTAGGCTCCACTAGAGGGATGATTGTTGGGGACAGTTTTAGTTCGGAAAAGAAACTGATACTTTTCAGCCAGTAGGTGGCAGATGGCACACTCAATTGTAATTACGAGGTAGTGTTCACACTAAATAACGTGTATAGTTGTATCATTGAATGTTAAGGATGTCAACAGGGCACTTAAAAGGCAGAGTATTAGGTCGTATTTGAGCCCCGACAGTAATGCTGTAGGAAATACTCCTTGTCAGAACTCCGTTCAGGGGGCCACAGTGCACGCAAGTGTTACTGGTCCTAACTGAGGTGGTTGAAGCCTGTTACCCTCGATGTACCGGGTCCCTCCCTAATATGGATCCCACTCATTTGGGTTAAGCACCCCTTTCTGCACCTGACTCTCAGTTAATAGAATGACATGAGCAATCAAGGCTCCCGCAGAGGGAAATGTAGCTACAGTTTAGTGAACATACCTCATAACCTAATGTGCAAGCAGCGCACACAATAAAAAATAAATACTTAATTTGTATAAAAGAAGTATTTTAATTCTAATTCTACATATGCAAAGGAAAACAACATTCAAAAAGAAATAACACAGTCCCCTTTGAGGTAGGCACCCTAGTAGTGTCTGGCCACTCCAGAATACCTAATTCCCATGTACTGTTATTCCCCATTCACATGTGGCAACATCCAGGGAATTAAGCCTATTAGGTCCTGCTCACGGGTTATATCCCTCTCAGACTCAGTCAGTAAGGTGTAGTCACTTAAAGTCAAGTAGAGTTGCATAAACTAAAGGTGATAGGTCCCCCATGGCCCGGTAGGCCCAGTTCTCAGCTTATCCGCTCTGGCGGTACAAAACCTGGCAGAGGTGCAGTGCGGTCCTGGCCTGGATTCACACACGCAGCTCCTGGCAGCCTGCGTCTCTATCTCCTGAGCTGCACTTACCAGCGTCCTGCAGTTGGGAGTTGCTGAGGCTCCAGCCACTCGCGGTAAGTCCTTTTCTTCGTTGCTCAGGGATGGGGACAGTCTCCTTGTTCTGGGCGGGCTCGGATGGTGTCTCTCTGTCCTCGGGCCTCCTCAGATACAAAGAGTCCCTCATCTTTGTTGTAGCAGCAGTTTAGGGACACGAGCAACGAGCTGGACCTCCGGCGTCCACACTCCAAACAGCCGCTCCTGGTATATGGCATAGCTCAGATGAACCTTGCTGTCGGGTCACAATGGCCTCATGTTGCTTTTCCATGGCCCCTCATGGCGTACGAGGTCGAGGCAATTTTCCACACCAGGGTGCCCACCAGTGCTTAATTTGTAAATAAAAACGTGCCGGTGCTCAAAGCCCTCCGATTAAACATGCGACTGCTGCAATTAAATGTGGGAACACGGAATACTGAGGCAGGGTAATGCTGAAGCCATCTCGGGCCTCTTCAATCCATTTAAAGCCACTCCCTGCCTCTTCAGCTCACTCTTTCAAATATTTTTTGATTTCTCCCATTGTGACGCTTTTTTGTTTTTCTCTTCCTCCGTCTTTCCCATATGTGCCTTTTGTTCGCAGCAAATGCTTGGGGCAGAAGAATAAGCGCCGGCCTGAAAAATAAGTTCCGGTGCTCAGCACCGGAAACAACAAGCACAAATTAAGCACGGCGCCCGCCCAATCAATGCAACACAGTTCCTTAGCACATGGAAGCTCCTCCTGGCCTAGGGGGTCACCAACATCCACAAAACGGCACACAGGAGACAACCCAATCGGTGCGCCATTTGTCATTGGTGCACGGTGATTCCCTCCTGGCATACAGGGTTGCTAAACTCACAACGCTGCACACAGACGACAGCCCGATCGATGCAGCACTGATTCTCACACCTCAATAAGGAGCTCCACACGTCTGGGCTCCCCTTGGATCTCGCTCGCTCCCTCCAACACTCTCTTCTCCCTCACGGGCACACTGGTCTTGGCGAGCAGGCAGGTACTGGTGTTCCAGACTTCAGGACTGGTGGTCTTGGTTTAACTGGGTGATGACCTCTTGGCCAGCAGGGAGACTAGCAGGCTGTTCCCTTAGTCCTGCTCACTGACAGAAGTCTTGCAGAACTTCCCCTCCTCATACAGTTCGCCTGGCTGCTTGAAAGATGACAAAGTTGGGGGTCTCAAACTCCCCTACTTATAGATCTTATCCAGACACCAAAGGGCATATTTGTACTCTGTTTGCGCCGAATGTGCGTCAAACATTTTGACGCACATTCGGCGCAAACCGTGCACCATATTTAAACTTTGACGCCCGAGCCCGCGGACGTCAAGTTTCTTCCATGTGAGTCATTTTTTGGATGCGGGAAACTGCCTTGCGTTATTGACATGCAAGGTATGCGTTCCCGCCCAAAAAATGACTTTAAGGCCTGTGCGCCTTATTTATACTCCCACGTCATTGTGACGCACAGGAGAGGGCGGGCCTTAAAAAACAGACATCAGCCTGATGTGTGCCGTTTTTTAACGCCTGGATCAGGGCAGGCGTTAAGGGATCTGTGGGCTCACTTCCATGGTCTCTGACCATGGAAGGAGCCCAGAGGTGCCCTTCCCTGCCCCCAGGGACACTCCCTGCCACCCTCGGACACCCATGGATGGGGGGACCCATCCCATGTAAGTACAGGTAAGTTGAGGTAAGTATTTTTTAAAAATGTTTTAAAGTGGCATAGGGGGGCCTAATTTGGGCCCCCCCTACATGCCACTATGCCCACTGGCCATGCCCAGGGGACAGAAGTCCCCTGGGCATGGCCATTGGGCAAGGGGGCATGACTCCTGTCTTTGCTAAGACAGGAGTCATTTCAATGGGGGCTGTGCGTCAAAAAATGGCGCAAGTCCGGTTTGAGGCATGATTTTTGCCTCAAACCTGACTTGCACCATTTTTTTATGCACAACCCCCATTTTCCCCTACGCTGGCGCTGCCTGGTTTGAGTCATTTTTTTTACTCTGACCAGTCCGGCTAACATCATTCCTTAAATAAGGCGCCCGCATGGTGCGTAGGAATGGCGTTAGCCGGCGGTAAAATGTTTGACGCAAATCAGCGCCAACGCTGGTTTGCGTCAAAAAGTATAAATATGGATCCAAGTGTGAGTTAGGATCTGGAGCTTTGAAGTTTTATGCTGCTTCTTTGAAATATACATCTTTCGTCTTCATCCTTCCTCCTAAAACATGTCAGTCATAGGAGGCATTACTCCAAAGCTGAAAAACCCACAGCAAGATTCGTAAGCGTGACCAGAGTTCATACCTGGATGTCAGTCACAGTGATATGTGCCTCAAAGGTTAATCCTGGACCCTCAGCCCTACCCTTTATGATCCTCTTATCAGCCCCACCTCCTTTCTGACATGTGTTCAGGCCCATTCCTTGTGATCTGTTAGTGGATCAAAGAGCCCTTTGAAATGCATAGTAAGAACCTGAATCCCTCTCACCCAGTGCTTGTCCCACCCAGCTTACAGGAATGCAGCTATAAACAATTGTCTGGTGGAGATTTCCCTACTCCTCATGCTTTCACCAGGCAGACCTGGGCTTGCCAAAAGGGACCACAAGGTCCTCCATTAAATGTACTAGTGCAGGCACTTCTACACTCAGTGTACATTCACAGCACACTCTACGGCCTAGTACTCATGTGCCCTTGGACCATGCTACCACCAGCATTCCCACATGCAGCACACACACTCAGTCTGCGTACATTGTTCAGTACTAGTCTCTCCATACTGCACCAGAATGTGTCACTTTAAACACACACAGCCAACGCACACTCATTTGCCATTTGCACACTATACCTCCTGTGTAGGGTATGTCTTGCATTCAGCACATGTTTTTGCTATGCACGCACTTCCACATCCACCTGATGGAGGCCAAGGGAGAGTTAAACACACAGCAGCGGAACTTTTAAGAAGGTGAGTGAGTCTGTAGGCTGCACTCCAGTGACACAGGGTAAAAAGGACCTGTTCACTATTACTGTTCACTACATGGTATGCTTCCACCACCGCACTTGTGCTGTTTAATCTTGGGGAATGCAGTAGCGTTCCACCAGTATGAGGGTAGCGCTTTGGGCACCCCTCCCAGTCCAACAAGACTGTGACCCATTAGACAGGCCTATGTCATGGTGCACATGCATGTGCCATGTTTGCCTATGGCAAAAAATCACCATTAGGTATCCAGACAACAATAAAGTTGGGCACTCAGGGTAGGGGTACAAGTCTTCACCATGCAGATTACTTTTCAATCTCAATATCCCTCAATGCTTCAGAGCATGAGAAACGTTGCACAAGAAAGGGTGGGACACTGTGGCATTCAGAGTTCAGCTCCTCATCTAGAAGGGTACCAATATGGATTACTCCTCCTATACCTCTGCAGGTAGATAAATTGTTGCGAGGCCCAAATGGGAAGTATATCTTGGTGGCGGGCACACCGCATGGGTATCCTACACTACTGTTAAATACCCGTGCTCCCAAAGTGGATTGGGTATGATCTGCTATGTACACTATAAAATATTGCTGATTGAAGATTTTAAGTGCATCTTAAATAGACAACCGGATAGCTTCAGAATGTCTGATAGGACCTTGGGTTGCTCGCCACTGCCCTAGAAATTAAACCTGATGAAACTTTGGTGGACATACTAGTGAAAGTGAAGGGTTACTCATTTTATTCCCTACATCATGGCATGTGCTCCGTGATTGACTTCGGTATGGTACACACAGAGCAGCTGGGTGACCTGCACACCTGGACCACATGCTATCCAATTGTGTACCTTTGTAAATTAGATGGCAATGTGGGATGTGACGGACACCGAATCTGTAAAGGAGATTACAGACTTGAACCTTACTGTATAGACCACACAGGGAAGAAATAAGCAAAGCTATAAGAGAGTACTTCTTCATCAACATGAGTACAGTGGACTCAAGTGGAAGAATACGAGGGGCCCTCGTGGTTACAAGACATGGATGGTTGCATAAGCACTTCATATGGGGTGAGAAGGACTCTGGCAGAGGAAATAACTAAACTGGAAAACTTCATGCATAATAGAGATGCAACTTGTCTAAAGGAATGCAGGCAGATAAGTATGGCTAGGAAAGACAGAGAAGCAAAAAGCTGCATAGGTCGGATTAGAGACTCATGACTACAGGTTTTTTGCTGAGCAGCAGCACAAACGAGGAGGCAAACCTGCCCACCTTGTGTTATCATTAGTGAGCAGGGTGAGTAAGATCAGGACAATAGCACCAATAGATGGCGGTGGCAAACTGCTAACTTAACAAACAGGGATTAACAACAGTTTTAAGAACTACTACTCTGATCTGTACTTTCAGTGAGCAGAGGTGAATGACCCTTTCATTGAAGCAGTACTGGATGAGACACGCTATGCACCTTGCAGGCAGATTTGAGGGATCCAATAAATGCACCCTTAGATGTAAAAGATATAAAGTGACCAATACAGCAGATGGTAATTGGCAAAACATCTGGAAGAGATGACCTACCGGTTGAATTTTATAAGGAATATGCAGAACTGCTAGCCCCTCCACTGCTAGATATTGTTCGATGAGGCCTTTGAGGGAGGGAGCTTCCAGATACACTAAGGGAAGCAATAGTGGTGGTGCATTTAAAGAAGGTAAAGATCCACTTGCTTTTAATTCATACAGACCATTGTCAGCAATTAATGTTGACAATAAGACTTTGGGCAAAATCCCGTTGAGGCACTTATCAGGGTTATTGAGGGCTGGTACATGTGGAGCAACCTAAATTCACAGGAGTTTTGTATCCACCTCAAACATTAGAAAAATGTATTTGTTGTTAGACCATGAAGGACAACAAACACGTGAAATACATCTAATGGGCAGACTCAACACCCTCAAGGCCATCTATATGGTAACCTAGCACGTTATATTTGAGGCACTCAAAAACTATGGTTTGGATTAATCCTATCTTGGATTGGTGTCTTTCTTATACAAAAAAGTCTTGGTCCAATTAAAGACCAACAGGATGGCATCCAGTGGTTGTAGTGTGGCCCAGGGAACGGGTGAGGGATGTCCCTTGTCTCTTCTGTTTTTCCCCTGGTATTTGAACGACTGGCTCAAACTGTGAGGTCCTAATATATAGTGGATAGAATTAAACATTAAGCAACACATGCTATATCCTCTCCCTATATGCTGATGATATCCTGTTGTCAATTAGAAGCCTGGCTGACATCTGGTGCAGTGGTGAAGCCGCTTTGAGGGAGGTGGGTTCTCTATCCAGCTTCCATTTGAACTTGATCTAGACTATATTATATCTCCTCGGAGGGGTGGAGCTAGGTGATTCCCAACTAATAATTCAGTTAACACCATTTCACTATCTGAATATGTATGAGTTATAAATCTGAGAGAAATGTGGAAGCATTACTCAGATCCCTTGAGAACAGTGTGAATAGGCGGTTTAGATACCTAATGCCCATAAAGAGACAAATTACATTAAGTAAGGTGACTCCTCAGATACAATATATGGTGATGAGGGACTCTAAGAGGGCAAATCCTCCCTGACTAAAAGGTGTTCATGAAGAGGGGCGATTGCTGAGGTTTGTGGAATTCAGTGACAAGTGGGATATCAGCAGTGCTACCCTCCCTACCTGTGCCTGAATAGCTGGCACAACTTGAAAATGTTGCCCCAATGATCCAAGAGACGGACATACACAAAATGAATAGGGTGATAATAAAATTGGGGCGGGGGGACAAAATGGCTTGTGGCTATATTGAACATGCTTCCCTGTTGAAGGTAAGAACATTGCTAATTTAGCGGAGGCTTGGAATACAGATACAGGGTAGATCAGAAAATAAGTTTGGCATAGGTTTTACGTGAACTCCAGAAAAGCATCAAGAAAAGATATCTTTAAACTGGTCAATCCAGAATATAGTGTCATTTGTTCCAAATGTATAACAAACATTAGTAGTTATAGTCAAATGGTGGGACTGTAGGGGAATACAAAAGTCCTGGCAGGTGGTGATACAAAAATCGTGTGCTCTGGCTGGCACTGAGCTAATGTTGAATTTAGTGGAACGGATCCTAATTAAGAAGAGAACTGCAATACGGCAGAATAGGTTAGTAGCACCATCATTTAAATCTTGTGAGGCACAGCTGGTTAGGCGTGGGACAATGGCATGTGGAGAGAGAAGAAACCTGTAATACCGGCAGAAGTTATGATCTGGGATGCGGTTCTGACTGATTTAAAACCAAATAATAGTGCCTTCAAACCATAATAGTAAACTAAAATGATAAAAGGCTAATATAGCCTGAAGGACAATACCCTCAACGTTTGCTTTCAGACTGGAACACTGCCACAGTGATGGAGTACACTTTCTGCCAACCTGAAGATGTGCCTACATTATTTAGAGTTGGGTGGACCTTCAGTACATCGACCTTGGAGACTACTCTGCCTCCGCTGCCTACATACACCACTGACAGCTTGGCAGAAGCAGCACAGTCGAAGGCTTGGTCATGTATCTACATGCCCTGTTTAGAGTGGCCAATCACATGGCCTGTTTCCACTGTACGTCACTGCCAGGTAAAGTGAAATTGCAAAATGACCCCCACGCTGTGGGAGAAATCACCCATGGCAAGGGGGGCATTTTTTTATTTCAAAAACAAAATCACACTTTGGGATTTTCTATTAGAAAATAAAAGAAAAGTTTAAAGTTTGTTTTATTGACAGAGCCATCCATCAGACTTTCAATACATTTAGAGGAACCACACTGATGGTGGTTCCTGTAAATGCAAGAGATGTCAGCTGGGCCTGTGGAGTTCTAGATACATCTTTTACTTTACAGAAAGATACCTCAACCATATATATTTTATTTAAACATCATAAAATTTCTATTGCTGGATGCCAGACGGTCCTCAACTTAATTGACTGGCCTGAACAAGACACTTGTCCAATTTTCAAAATTTGTTTCTCCAAAACATTTTAGTTTCCTCCAGTCTTGCTCACACAGAAACATATCTCTCCAAGGCTTGACCCAAGTTTGTGCTCCCCTAGCTCTTCTGAGTGTGGGATTTTCAGAAATGGATGTGTTTTCAATGAGTTTGATCAGGAATCCACATACTAAATACCAGTGAATGATATGATGGTGGAGATTTCATTGATGATGTCTGCAGTATTTGGGCGCATGATCTGTTGGCCTACAGAGGAGCTTACCAGCCAAGAAATTTCTGAAAATTAGAGGCATAGGGGAATCTACAGTGGAAGGGCTTGCATGAATCCCCTGTAAATTTTATATTATCAGTACAAAAATCACAATTTGTTCCCTTTTCTGTGAAATAAATCTTCAGAACGAATATAAGTCAGAAACAACGCGGTCTGAACAACGACCACGTTGTTACCATGAATGCCTTTACCACAAATGGCTTAACAACAATTTTTCATTGTAAAGGCATTCATGGTAAAGGAATGCGTGGAACAGTAGCATGGTTACAGCATGCAATGACCCCCCATCCCTAAAACAATCGTACCCTAACTCCCCACCCCTGCCCCTAAAAACAATTCTTCCCCCTCCCCACTACCCGACCCCCACCCCATAAACTTAAACTACTCCCGCCCCTAAAACTACAGAGACCCTCCACCCCCTAAAAACTAAAATTACCCGACCCCCCCACCCTGCCCCTAAATCTACTGCACCCTCCACCCCCTAAAACCTATACAACCTGACCCACCACCCCACCCCTAAAAACTAAAAATACCCTGTCCCCCCACTCCTGCCCTTAAAGCTACTGTGACCCCACCCACCTAAAACCTAAACTACCCCAACCCCCACACCCCTGCCCCTAAAACGACCCCTAAAAACTAAAAATAGCCGACCCCCCACCCTGCCCCTAAAACTACTGCAACCCCCCAGAACCTAAACCACCCGACCCCCCACCCCTAAAAACTAAAAATACCGCAACCCCGCCCCTAAAACTACCGCAACCCCCACCCCCCTAAAACCTAAACTACCCGACCCCCCACTCCCGCCCCTAAAACTACACAAACCCCACCCCCTAAAACCAAAACTACCCTGACCCCTCACCCACCCCTAAAAACGACCCCAACCCCGCACCCCTGCCCCTAAAAAAACTAAAAGTACCCCACCCCTAAAACTACCCCCAACCCTGCCCCAGCCCCACTTACCTGACTACCGCGATCCCCCACCCCATCTAAAACTTAAACTAGCCCGGCCCACACCCCCCCTTAAAAACTAAAAATACCCAACTCCCCCACCCCTGCCCCTAAAACTACTGCAACCCTAAACCCCCTTAACTGAAACTACCCCAACCCCCCACCCTCACCCCTAAAAACCAAAAATACCCTGAACCCCCACCCCGCCCCCAAAACTACCATGACACCCCACCAAAACCTAAACTACCCGACCCTAAAAAGTAAAAATACCCCACCCCTAAAACTACTGCGACCCACCTCACCCCTGTAAAACCTAAACTACCCAGACCGCCGCCCCTAAAAACAAAAAATACCCCAACCCCCCAGCCCTGCCCCTAAAACGGCCCGCTTACCTGACCACGTACTCCACTGAAGCCAAATCCCTTCTTCTGTGCCTTAACCACGCATGTGCGTTGTTCAGCATATGTGTAGTTAAGGCACAGAAGAATGAAGTCATAGTTAACTAAAGACCACAAGGATGCTATATTGACTTTGCACTGTCACATATTTGGGCTTGTGGTGTTAGTTATGATAGACCAACACATATACATAAATACTGTTAATATTGGTAGACGTTTGGGAGCATTGGGTTGTAGGAGTTGCTGTTCCTCACACAGTCCAGAACTTTCTGTGATAGACATGTTGCAAAATCCTTTTTCTAAACAAATGTTTGACCTGTGCAGAGAATTCTGGGTAAGAAAAAGTGGTAGTATCCTTGCAAGCCATATCAACCACAGCTCATCCAGGTGTCTAGTATTCAAAAATGTCGGATGTTGGTAGGTTTCCCTATGTGCCAGACCAACGTGGACGTATGTGTCAGCCTCAGTGAGGACCCAGGCGCTATTGAATGTTTTTCTCAGGCTATGAAACAAATCCAAACAGCACTCAGGCTCTTTGCTGGCACACAGACATTTGTGTGTCTAAGTCCCAACAAGAAGCCAGATGCTGTTTGGATTTCTTCTTTGAATAAGAAAAAATCCAAACAGCATCTGGAGTCTTGCTGGGGCACAAAACTGTCAGGCACTGTTTGGATAGTTTATTAGGTTAATGAAAATCTAAATAGAGTCAAAGACATTTGGACAGAGGAGCTATGGGAAACAAAGTAGCTGTCTGAAACTGAATCAGGAAGTGCAGAATGGAAGAAGAGGGAATGAAAAAAATCAGATTCCAATCCCTTCCAATCCCCTACTCCTGGTTCGTTGTTTCTGTTGGTGGAGGTTGGAGGGGTGATGTAATGCAAGCTGGGACGAGCTGGGATGTTTCACCTGCCCTCCTCCTACCTTATTTCCACCCATAAGCAGAAAAAAGTAGCTTGAGCTAGAGGGCATGGCTAGGGAGGAGCTGAGGACAGCAATAGCTGTCGTTAGCTGCTCCAATTGCCCTGCTCACCAGCTTAATACTTGGATGGACCTGGAAAGGGCTGAGCAATCCATCCCAGGCCCATGCAATATGTGTGCGGTGTGGCATCACTAGCATATTAATAAGGCGGTCCGGGGTGAACACCGGCTACCTCATTAGGGAATTTGCTGGTGCCCATACATTATTATGCACAGGCAACCTCCTTCTCACCAAATTCATGGCCAGGAGGAGTATATCCCCCATGGGTAGTGGGCGCAAATAAAAAACAATTTATATAACCTGATGTTGGCTGCAGGGGAACCCTTGGCAGCCCTTGGCATTCATATAGGTCATAATGGTGTCCTTAAAGCACTCGTTCATGACATATAATTATGTGTCTATAGGGCAGCTAATGGATTAAAAGACCAGGGACTCTAGCTTGAAAACTGGATAACTGAAGCACAACTGTCGACAGATCACATGCACTAAGAGTCATCTTTAAACACTTATGACTACTCTTAGGCAACAGTATGTTGGGATTTGAAGATTCACTTTTTTAATTAGAGGTATGGTCCAACAACTTCAAGCATACAAAATAATATTACATAAATTCAGGAACTGAGGCCGGTTGGGAGCTATGATGTGGTTCAAAAGACAATGATTGACCAGAACTCTCAAGGTCTATGCATGAGTAACTGAACTAGTACAGATTTTTAGACAGCTTCAGTTGTTGCACCAGTCAAATGCAATAAAACCAAATTATAAATAAAAAATACAAGCACACCTACACATACACACATATTAAGTGATAAAGGGGCTTTGGGTCAGCCCTCTATGTATATTGGTCTGGTCAACCACCATTCACAGTTTCCTTCCATGAATCACATCATATAACATGGGGCAATAGGTCAGCCCACTTCAGCCACTGCCTCCCTTGCACTGTGAGGTTCAGCATTTATCTAATCACATGCTCACATCCACCTAAAAAGAGGTTCACATCAGTGCCAGGGATGGTGAGACAGTAATACACTTTGCCAATGCTTTTTTTCTTTCCAGTGTTGATAAGTTTTTATTACTCATCAATGAGTGTTTAAAATATGTCTTTGGGTTAGAGTAATTCAAAGCCTGCAGTTCTTCACCTTTGTGGCAAAAAGAATCACATTTACCTGTGATGTGCATTAAAACTAAAAAGGTTTTTTCTAGATCTGTTGGACTAGGAATTTACATAACCTGATGCATGCATGGTATGTGGCCATGCTTCCCTACCCCGAGTGCCCGTCTGTGTGTGTATCTGGTATTCTGACTTTTATTGTGTCTTTTGCATCACAAAATTCTAAATGTGTGTGCAAAGGCCTAGGCTAGTCCCTAAGTATGTAAGGTCCCTGACTACGTAAGGTCCAAGATCTGTCCTGTAAACTGGAGGGGTGCACCAAGTGAGCATCTATTATAGGCAAAGGGGAGAGGACTAATATTCCAGTCATGAGTATAGCACAGCTGTGGCAATAGCATACTGTGTTTTGAGAGTGATAGTGTGAGTAGAGCTTTGTACTGAGTCAGTGAGAGTCTGGGCTACTGGCCCTCTCATGTAAAGATCCACCATTATATGAGTACTCAGAATCGTGCAATGATATTCTGTGTGAATGTTGTGTGCTTGTTCATGTTTAGTGTGCATGTAGCACGTGTGGAGTAGTAGGACTCTGGTGCATGTGTGTTTGGGTGAGAGTTAGTCTGAGTACTGAAACTGATAGGATCCATTTTGGATGCCCCTGGTTTGCTATGGCACAAGATGGAGGATGAGGATATCCTCCCCAATTTGTGGCTAGAGGGTGGTGATCCAGAAACTAAAGAGAGGGCATAGAGACAGGGCTGCTTTTAGGGATTCCATGAAGACTTTGGCCATGATGTACTAACTGTGAATCAGATACCAGCCATATTCAGGCATCAGTATCTGGTCCATGAGTTGCCACCGCAATCACGATCAGAAACCACTGCTTTGAGGTCAGTTTAGCATTTATATGTGCACATTATTTAGCCCTCTGACTGAGGCCTGTGCCCTCTCAACTAGTTACATTTCGCTTTTATTCCTTTTATAATTTTAGAAAAGCTTCATTTTAGTGGAGATGTTTTTCATTCTTTTATCAGTTGTCCTTTTATGCAGCATTTGTTATTAATTTCTTTTCACAGCATTTTCATCCTGTGCTCAACCTAAGGCTGTACACAATGTTTACCAGGTATTGCCGGTTCAAAGAGTACATTGTCTACTGTACACAGAAAAATATGTGTTGTCACATCAAGGTAGTTCTCAGAACAACAGATATGTTATTATAAAACATCACACTGCCCACACTATCTTGGAGGGGACATTCCAGCCAGCTTGCCATCTCATGCTGCACATCGTTGCAGTTTCTGCTGAAACCTTTTGATTCCTCTTTGTCTACATGGGAGGACTCCCAGCAGACTAACAGACCTCTTTTTTACCTATGAGCTCAGATATCTGGGTTGGGCTTCCTTCCCAGGACCAGATGGGCGGATTAGGGCTTACACGGCTACTTGCTCTCATGTAGAAACTTAGGGGGTCATTATGACCCCGGCGGTCGGTGTTAATGTGGCGGTAGTACTGCCAACAGGCTGGCGGTACTCACCGCCACATAATGACATTGGCGGGTTGGCTGAAGCCAACCTGCCAAAGTACGACTCCGACCGCCATGGGGATAGCAGCAACCGGGCTGGAGATAACCATCTCCAGCCCGGGGGCCGCTATTGTGCCGCGGGCGGTATTACAACCCTCCCTACTGCCATGAGTTCCGTGGGGTTGGTAATGCCCCAAAAACCATGGCAGTAGGCCCTATCAGTGACAGCGAATTCCTTTCCGGTCACTGACAGGAGGACCCCTTCCCTCCAACACTCCCCAGACACCCCCCACCTAGATCCACCCCCCCCTACACACCCACAAACGCAGACACACACTCATCCACACATACATACATGCATGCATACAGACATCCAGGCACACATCCGCACACACATCAAAACATACACGCAGACATGCATTTACATTTTCATACATATATGCACTCACACACCTACATACACTTACGCACACAACACTAAACACACACCCCCATTCATGCATGCACTCACACATCCATACACACTCCCCCCCCCCCCACACACACACACACACACAACACACAACACCCCCCCACCCCCCTCCCCTGTCAGAAACCCGACTTACCTGGAACCAGGGGGGGTCTTCTGGCAGGGGATGGGGCGCTGCTACCCCAGGCAGCGCCGGCCAGCAGAACACCGCCAGGACGTATTATTTCTAATAATACGGCTGGCGGCTGTCTACTGCCCTGGCGCTGCTAGTGGTAGCAGCGCCACCTTACCGTCTTCTGCCAGTATGGCCACAGCCTGATTTCTGCCCTTCTTGTGGCAGAAATCCGGCTGCGGTCATAATATGGCAGACAGATAGTAGCCGCAGCGATGGTCTTTTGGCGGCCGTTGCCACAGCAGTAGGCATTTTTTACCGCCATGGTCAGAATGAGGGCCTTGGAAGTGTAGGTAGGGATGTAAGTCACACTATTGTGACAATACGGTGGGACTCTTCTTGTGTTTCACTTTCCTGATCACTGCTGTAATAACTTTGTGTTTAATTACCCTCATAATTGCAATTCATGCCTTTTTACATAGAATGCAGTTGCTTCAATAAAAACGTATTGAGACTTGTATAACATAATGAGACTTGTATAACCTAGAGAAAGGGGTACAATCTGTTTCAAACGACTTCCCTGAGGAGTCTGAGTGTCATGCAATAGGCTGCCACAGATCACTCTTACCTTTGGTAATGGTTTGTGCTGCTAGCTAGCTGCAGGGGTTAGGCCTACAGCTGTCACACGGTGTAGGATCAGACCCAGTCCCCCATGCTCGGTGGTGCTGCCGCCCAAAATCAAGCATTCTTGTTACTACAATGGAAGTCTACGACACCACTGGTATTTTTCTCTCCGAATTGTTTATAAGAGAGGAACCGCAATATAACTTTTATACCTTTGCACATCAGGTCTTTTGTTAAGCAAAGGGCAGCTGATTAGTTTTTCTGAGCACTGCCATTTGGTGGATAGTAGGAATGAACGGAGGGGTTGCAGTTTCTGTTGTTCAAGTGGATGATGTTTCTGGGCCAGGCCTGCTCATTTGTATTTCAAGGAATACTGCTTCACTTGGGCTAATGACAAACTGCTGCACAAAACCTCACACTTCATTATACTTGCGGGTAGGTGCTCCAGTTTGGAGAAAGCCCCAATGATAACCATCTGTGAGAAGCATCACTTTACATAAGGCTACTTCCAGAGAGTAACCTGAGAAGGACATTTAAAATAGAACCACCCCAAACTGGTTCCAAGGTTTTGAGACAGTGGATTCACATCCCCAGTAACAAGTAACTCAGCCAAGTAATACCACTTCCAGCCCTTGACTCTCAGTGGTAGCTCAGTGAGAGCAAGAGCTCTGCAGGGGGAGGTAGGTGCTAGGTGTACACAGGCTCATAACTCAACACACACATAGTAGCAGCAATAAGATGGTTGTCCTGTAAAATACTAGCTTTAATGAAAAAAAGTAGTATTTAATATAAACAAACAAAGTATGTGCAACCCACTTAGTAATCCAAACAGCCCTCTTAAGGGCACTGCGCTAGTGCTATTCAGGGTGGGATTCCAAGTCCCTTTGTCCCTTCTAGTAGGAGTGGTTATTCCTCAATCGAAAAATGGAGGTGACTCTCAGATGCTACCCATGCTAGTCCCAAGCACCCCAACATCTATGCTTTGCCTTAAGAGATCATCAGTGTCTTGGTGCTAAATTTGTGCAAGGCTTCAGTGAACCCACTGGCCTGCAACAATCTTAGGTGACCTGGTAGCAGCCAGTAATCACAGGAAGACCATGGTGTTTCTTTGTAAGTGTCCATCTCCCCTCTCTGGCATTCCACAACCTCTTGCAGTCTTTTCCAAGTGTATCATCAGGCCTCCTCAGTCCCGGGATGGCCCAAATAGGTGGCAGAAGTCCTTTAGTGGCTCCAGCAGCAATGGTTAAGTATTCTCTACTGCATCCTTGGTATAACACACCAGATTAATGGCTCTGTCACCACGGCAACCCCCTCCAGGCACACAGGTCACAGACTATGGTGCTCCTGCTGGCTATGCCTTGCATTTAAAGGTGGCCCCTTCCTGGCACACCTGGTCACCAACTACAGCTTTCCATTGGGTGATGGCCCACACTGCAAGGCAAAGGAGGCTCTGGTCTTGGCAGGCACGCAAAAGGCTGGTTCTCCAGGATCAGGGCAGGTAGTCTTGACTTCCTGGATGTTGTTCCCTCACCCAGCAGGGAGACTGGCAGACCTTTGTCGCAAGTCCTGGGCCCAGCAGCAAGAAAACTTGGCGATAATTCCTCTCCTGATAACAGGGTGCTGTTCAACCTAGGATTGGCTCATGCTCTCATCCTTGTAGCCAAAATCCAGACACATATGTCATTTAGGGCCTGATTTAGATCTGGGTGGAGGATATACTCTGTCAGAAACATGACGGATATCCCGTCCGCCGTATTACGATCCCCTTGGATATAATGGGATCGAAATACAGCGGACGGGATATGCGTCACATTTGTGATTGATTATTCTCCTCCGCCCGATTCAGGCCCTTGGTGTCTGTCCTTTGGAATTCTTGACAGAGGTGTCAGCTCCCTTGAAGTGGTCTATCCTCAGGACTGCCCTTTGTCAAACGGACAGTCTTCACATCAAGAGTGACCCAATTCCAAATGACCCACAACACAGACCAAGGGAGAAACTGGGGAGCACACCTTGTTGTCATCCTCTACTGAAATATGCCCCATAAAAAGTTTAAAGAACTAAGCATTCCTCTCTATTAGATTACCTTGTAGTGCCAAGCTTATCCTCGACAATGAGCTCAGGCTTCACTGACCGGTAACACATCCTGAAATCAAAGACATGTGATGTGCACAGAGGAAGCTCTGCTCCTCTCCTTTTATTGTGTGTGACACATCACAGCCTTCATGAATGTTAGCAATACACATCTCCTGTCTGGGGGTTGCAGTCCCCACCTCTCCAGCCTCTGGACAACCTGTGTTTCCAAAATGGAACCCAACGGGCTCCCATTGTACTATTCTTTCTCAGGCACACACGAGAATCCTAACATGCAAAACCAAGTATCACATGCTGTCCAGTGGTGCACACCATCCATGCAGGCCTAGGGTCAGTTAAGTACACATACCTGAACTTTACACAAGTGGGGCAGGCGGCCCCTCTCCAGTGACACAGAAAAAAGGCCTGTAAACAATCCTGACTCTACTGAACAAAAAAGTGTGTGCTCCTACCATCGTGCTTGTGTCACTTAACTCCAAGTAAGAGAGGTAGCCCTCTACCTTTACTAGGGTAGCACTTGGTGCCTTACCATGACACAGGCTTAGGCCATGGGGCACACACATGATCCTTGTTCGCCCATGACTGAATTCAGTACCACTGATCCAGATATCCATGTAGCTGGGGCATTCCAGGTAAGGGTGCATGTCTATTACCATGCAGGGGATTTTTCCATCCCAACAATGAGCATCTGCCAAATGACTAGAAGCTTGTTTGTGGGGAGAGGGAATTAGTCTTCCTTGAGCCTGCAAGAGGAGAGCTGGTCCTGGGGAGAAGCCCAAAGTAACCCAGTCAAAGAGACACCAAAAGGAAGTAGACAGTTGGAAAAATAATCGAGCAGTAACCCGTGATGAAAAGGGTCTTCCTGAATTCTGGAGTTCCTTACGGGAACAAATACAACTGCCATGAAGTTTGCCTAACCTGAACAGGGCTACAACTACTGTGAGATTCTCCTGGCTGATTGGGCAAACATCTGCTGTGAGGCGGACCTTCTCTGATCTGACCTACAACGGCCAGACTATCCAGGCCGACTGGGGCTTCAAAAACTGTGAGGTTTGGCTGGCCTGACTGGAGCTACAACTGCTGTGAGGTTGCCCTAGCTCGATCAAAGCTACAACTGTCATGAAGCTTGTGAAGCCCGATTGGGGCTTCTATTGGCTTTGTACTCTTATCAGCCCAGTAGGGGCTTCTCTAGCTCGTTTGGTCAGACAGAACAACCACTGTGGGTTCAGCATCTAAAGAAGCACCCAGATCACTGTGGGACAGTAGATTCACCTGGGCGGCAATGTATGAAAAAGACATGGACTATGCCAAGAGAGTAAGAACTGAATTCCTACCCGCAAGACTACAAGGGGTAAAAGCTCAAAAAAGGAGTGAACTGATTGTACAGTTTGCTTAAAGGATACCTATGACATGCACTTGATCCTTATTCATAGATCTACCTTCCTTTTCCCTCCCTCTCTTCGAGCCTCCCGTTCCTGCTGCAGTCAACCTCGACGAGCAGGCCAAAGTGACAGAGGTACCAGGAGTGGCCCTGGGCTTTCAGTACCTGTCCCCAAGGGCTGCATCCCATCGGGGAAATTCCCGGTAGAATAAAAGGGCTACCCAGCCCTGGGCAGATGGCACAGAGGAGCAACAAGGAGAAGTGAAGTGACACAAGAGGTTGTTTTGACCAGGAATACTAATGTGTAGTGTGAACTGAATTTAGTAATACTGTATGATTAAAAGTACCTTATTTTTATAAAAAGAAATGCGCTAGGCTTGACATTTAATTATTGCATCTATTGGTTGATTGCTGAGATCTAATCTTGTGCTCTACATACTACATCCATGAGATGTTTGAGTGCTTAATTCAACCACCCTAAAAGTCAAGTGCAGAAAGGGTTGTAACTTAGCCTAGTGTACAGAGCCATAGTAGGACGGACCCCAGGACAGCAAAAGCAAATCACCTCAACAACCACAGATGAGGTCCAGTACCCCCTCTCTGCCCTGTGGCCTCTCAATCTGGATCTGACGATACCTGTTCTAAGTTCACCTGCCTGCTAGGAAACAACTGTATTGTTTTTTTTGGTGTTTTTTTTTTAGTAAATTCATTTTTGGGACTAACAACAATAAGGTGGGGGAGGAGGAGGGAAAGGATAGATATGAGCAAACATTATTAACATTTGCTTTCATTAACTGCGCCATGGGGTTTAAAACAATCAGGAATACTGATGTACACTGATGGGGGAGCAGAGATTACATTTGGCATTCATCAAAACCGTCATCTCTAAGATCCATAAAGTGCTATTAAAGTATGCTTATTTTTATATGTTTAATTTCTATTGCAAGCATATGTATGTTACGTGTAGCAGGTAGCACACTCTTGTTTCCTATTGTTTGGCATATGCTTGCAATAGAAAATGTCAGAAATGTAACTTTCATACCAGCTTGCCTAGACCAGACCTATCTGACTTGCCAATGCTTGTTTCCTTAACATTCAGGGACTTTATAGTCCTGGTGTTATAATGGGTTAAACAAGCAGGGCTTCAAATTGGCTGGTCTTGCCAGTGCTAAACACCGATATTTCTGAATAAACAGGTCTCCAGACCGGTCCCTTTTCGGGCTTTTTGGGTTTGGACTTATCTTCGATCTTACCAATAAAGTACAGGCTAACCCATTTTTTGAGCGGCAGGCAGATAATAGCTCTTGTACAACGCACATTGAGCCTATTCATATTCCATTCATATCGCAGCTGCAACGAGCAGGGAAAGTGCTTTGACGCTATACAGTACGGACCAGGACAAGACACTGTTTTAAACAGCTAAGCACACAGTTCATTATTAATAAACAAAACAAAATGTCAATCATTCTATTAAATTTTCCTGCAGCTTCTTTTGATTCGCAAATGGTCTGCTCTGTTTCTTTTCTGTTTTAGCCTTAAATGATACAGTTTCTTTTGAGAAATGCTAGGCTCAGTAGATGTGCTGGGATACCCGTGATGGAGCTTGGGGCCCTATCTTTTTGCCGGAGTCTGATGAATCTTTCCTTCTCTGTTCCGAGTGGTGAAGAGATAATTTTACCCAATCAATCAAATTAATTACAGTGTAACTCAGTAGTCACACATTAAATCTCGGAGTCCAATTAAAGTTTCAAGGGGCTTTATTACATACTTGAAGCCAAAGTTACATAGGTGAGTCTCTAAACCATAGTATAGAGATACAAAACCATCAATGCAGAGTTAAGGCCTGTTACAATATTAATTTGAAGCAACATATAAAAGACCAAGACTTTAATGTACTTGGTGTCTGGATTCTAAGAATAAATTCTCTTGCCTGACCATTTAATCTAGCTCCTAAACTATTCTAATACTAAAGGAATATCTGAGAAAGGTTAGCAAACAAAATTTCAGTAGATGATTCTGTTTAAGAGAGGTGCAGTGGCATAAAGCCACATAGAAAGTAAGAAAAACAATCCCCAAGTAACGTGTACCATACCATCCTTTTGGAAATCTAAAATAAGCACATTTTCCAAAAACAAAATAAACTCCAGGGATTACAGCATCCTCTCCATCTAAATACAATTTACCCTCAGACTTATATGTGTTCACATTCACTCTTTCCCACAAACACATTATTAATCTGAGATCTTTCCATCCAGGTGTACAATCTTCCTTTGTGTTCCCAATCTAGATCTAAGCCAGCTAGGTTTCCAGCTAACTAATGTTCTTTTTCTTCCTTTGTCCACTTATTTTGATTCTAAAAATGCTCATCTAGCTGTGAGCTAGCTTCCAACCCTCCTCTTCTGTCCTCAACTAAATTAAGGAATTTCCTCTTCACGTCTGATAACATACAAGTTAAATTGTGTTGATGTGCATAAACTGTGTCTAAGGTGGAAACAGGTTTGAAAAATCTTGCAATTATATATATTTTCAAGGGATCTGAACATCTGTTACAATGGTCAATAATAGGGATCTCTGAAAGAACTAAAACATAGTTTGAAAAATAATACTGATAATGTCCTGTAAAACACCTCAACAAAATGCTACATGAAATTCTACAGCCACAGGAATATGATGATAGGTGATGTTTTCTGAAATAGAAGCAGTCAATTGAGTGTATACAAAGCAATCCCTCACTTCCATAGTCTCTACATATTCATATAATAAGCAGAAATATACATTTGCAGAATATTCTCCCTAAATGCATCTAAGTCTAATGCTCTCTCCTCTAACTTACTACTTTTCTTGGGATTCATAATTTGAGGGGAATCACTAGGAGATATCTCCTCCTCTATAGGACTGGCAGGGGAAAACACTCCTACTAGCTCCATTACGTCTTTAGAATCAGATCTATTATTAAGCAAATATGGCAACAGCAAAATATTTCTTCATTGATTTCACCAAATGCAAGCAGCAAAAGAAAATTCAAAGTTCATTTATCAACAGTATAAAATCTTCGTGAGACTTCCCCATCCCTACTCGGAGTTCTTCTAAGTGACAACCCTCTTTCTTCTACTGGGGCCTAGGAAATCTGACAAGCTCTTGATCCCAATCAATGTAAATGTCTCTAATGTGCACGCAAACTAAACTCATAGATAACAATAAAAGTTCAAGGTATAGTTCAATCACAGTATTCAATTCATCGAGGTTCAGCCGAACCTGTATGTTGACTCCAGTACTCCCAGATTTCTTGATATGGGTCATTTGCAAAGTAGATCCACTCAGGTGAAAAACACCAATGACCAGGCAGTCTTGTTATTTTTTACTTTCTCAATGCCACACCTTTGTCTTCACTTCTAATCAGATAATAATTCTCAGTTTCCTCAGCAGTTGCTGGTGGCGCACTCTCTTTAGGAAGACTCACTTTTCCTCGTTCTTGTCTTCTTGGCCAGTGATCTTGATAGAGCGGAACGTGGTAACAATTTACCTGCGTTCGGATGCTCTTTAGGTCGATGAATCTTTTGGCTAAGTGGGAACTCTCTGTACTCTTAATTGATCAATCACCTCTTATCGATAATCAATAACGAACGTAAGCAACACCTTGAACAACATAACACTTAACAATTAACAATTAATCCAGAATACATTTCGGCGAACCCTGACCTTTCAGCCAGGAATAACCACACCAGTTTATTGCAAAGTTAGTGAATTTATTTCCCTCTATTAACAAAGCTAGCACAATATAAATGTGTCTCAACACCAAATGATAAACATAAATGAACATTAATAGCTGTCCATATCGTCGAAACAAGTGTAATCTATGTAGCATTTGAATCACAAGGCATTCGATAGTGGCAATGCAAAGCACTAATACGATAATCTGTAATGGGCTAATTACGTACATTTAGTCAGCATAACAAGATCTCCAATTGCATCGTGTGACATATGGAATCCTCGTCTAACCTCAAATTAGCATCAGCATGTGGGACTTCATGCAAAAACAATTTGGCAACATCAATTTAGAAAACTCCTAGCTAGGGCCCTTATCAAAATCAGCAGTTGGTTACCTAAAGGAAACACAATGCAATTTTACAATTTCCTTTCATATTTACCAATTCCAATCAGCAATCAATGAAGTCTTCGTCTCACAGGTACCGTTTCTCGATCAGCATGGGACGGGACAAAGGGGCAGGGGTGAACGGGGCAATTGCCTCACGGCGGCAAGTTAAGGCTACTACTTCATGCAAAGGGACAAATCAAAGTTAAAGTCTCTAGGGCAAGAATCATTAAAGTCTCTTTCTCTCGACTAGAGAAAGCATCAAAGTCTCTCAAAATGGCGTCGCAACAAAATGGGTCATAGTAGCTACGAAGTCAAAATGGCGGGATGTCCGAAGATAGAGAGAGAGCTTCCCTCTCGTGCACCTGGGTTTTATAGACAACAATTCAAGTCCTGTAGGGTCTCCATTGGTGGGTTCATAGGTTAGCTTCAAATTGACCAATCAAAAATGACAGTTCTCAAGCTTTTACTTAAGCATACATTATCCTTGGAGATGGGTACGCAATTTGCAACATTGTTTCTCGATTAGCTTACTCTCAGAGGCTCCATTGTCCGCACCTGCAAGCCGACCTTGAATTTAAGAGAAAATATGCCATGCTGGCACCAACTTTAAGATAAGCATGCGAGCAGTCTCTGTGGAAAAGTACAGCTTCAAGCAGAAATACACGTTTAATAGCACAGTGGAAAAATACGAACGTTTAAACCGTGAGACCAGGCAACTAGGCCAAAGCCTCCGCTAAAGTAATGCTAAGCTAAGGCATTTCAAATAAGCAAATCGTAGCACACGTTTATGATTATGTCGAATTAGTGCATTCCTAATACACCACGTTATATAAAGCACGCGTATAAATGATGGCAAACTACTCTGAGGGCACATTTTGTCCCCGTACAATCTTTATTAATTCGGTTAATGTCACACATGATTATTTCAGCACTACGTTTATGCGTTAATAAATCAAAACCTTCATTTTCTGCTTCATCAATCCCTCCTCTGATGACTACTTGTCATCACACAAATTTAGCCCACAAATTTTATCTCATTAAAATTCTGTCAGCTCCCTTTTCCTTTTAGTTCCCCTAGTTTGCTCTTTGTATTCTTCTGCCATTCTTTTCATTATTTTCTCCTCCTTTCTTCTTTTAATTCTCTCCATAATCATTATTATTCCCCTTTTTATTCCCCAAATTCCAAATACACAAATTATCACTATTAATATCCCTTCTATTATTTTCAATAATATTCCATTCCAAATTCCCCCAATCCAATGTCCCACTGAAGCAAGTCCCTTTCCAACCTTCTCCCACACTCCTGGTTCTTTCAGTTCCTTCAAATCTGCACTTTCTTTTGTTAGATTAGCAAGCATAGTTTTCATTTTCACACTATTATCGGGTATATAGGTGCAGCAGTGACGTGCACCAATCATTTTGCAAACGCCTCCATCCTTTGCTAAAAGAATGTCTAAAGCAAGCCTATTTTGAAGAGTCATAGCTCTTTCCGCTGCAAGTTCAGCATCCATCAGGATTATAGCACCTGAAAACTTTGTCAGCATGTTATCCACTATAGTAGACAACTTTCTTATTTTGATGGAATTCAGCACAACTCCCAATGAAGGAATCATGGCTCCAAATATATCACCTACCACAGCAGCTGCGGTCTCTCTTTTCTGGATACGGTGTGATCCAGGTGTCTTTTTAATCATCGATATGTCATCCAGTTGATAAACCTTCGGAAACACTATACCCAAATAACATCTTCCCCACCATCCCTTTGGAAGACGATAATAGGCATTATGCCCACAAATGTAATACACCCCTGGAATGACAGGGTCAAGTCCGTCCATCATGAATGTCCATTTGGCCTTAAAAATAAACGTATGTTTGCATTCACTCGCTCCTACAAAAATATTGTCATAGTAAGATTCACCTCGATATATACAAAACTTCCCTACATGCCAAGCATCTAAAGCTATTTTCCCTTGTGTCTTTATAGCAGCAAAATCATAATTATCTACTGAAGTCCTCTTATGCAGTTCTTTTTCTAATTTCGCCTTCATTTGAGCCCTTCTATCATCTGTGCGATCTAAAAAACTTATTTCTACAGCAGAGACGGAGCAAGTAAGGTTCTCCCTATGAGCATGAGCCGTTTCAAAAGGTTGCATTGGCTCAAAAAAATCCCTCATAATTTTGTAATCCCAATATTTTGCAGTTTCGCTTAGCTGAGCTATTATAGGAACATAAGCAAAGGTAACATCATAATTTGAGAAAAAATACTGTATGTTAGATTGACCATAAAACCTAGACATTACTATACTACATGTAATCCCATATGTAAGAGGCATGTGGTGATAAGTCACCCCTTCCTTTACTGATGTCGGTATCTGGGTACACACATAACAATCTTTCGCATCCATAGTCTCAACATACTCTGTTAGTAAGCGATAGAAAACGTTATACGAAAGCTCTTTCTTATCATGCAAGAGCCTCTCATCCATTGCTAGTCTTTTCAATGGTGTTAGTTCAGTGACAGTAACAGGAACAATAGTAGAAGCAGTAATAGTCTCATTCTCACCCTTTCCATGCATTCCAAACACAATTGCCATTATTATTAGTACACATGTTAGTACTAAGCCTATACACACGTATTTACAATACTTCTTTCTATTGTTTTGCATAGCGTACCCAGGCATGATCTGTATAGAATCAGAGAGCTAGAAGCACCTATAAATGAAACTACTTAGCAATTCAGTTACAAAGCTGAACGAGCACAATGTTCACACCGTCTTCTTCAAAAGGCCAGTCACTTTTCGGTTAGCAGCATTTGTCTCAATTCGGTTTAGCAATGTCTCAGCTGGTTGTTTATCTCACGTTAGATTGCAGCAAGCAATGCCATTTACTTCCGTTTCAATCAACAGAGTCTATGAAACTTTTCTTTTCTATTTGTATCTCTTCTTCTTCTTCGTTCTCGATGCTTAGAGATACAAACTCATCAGTCCAATCATCATTGACTGCATATGCCCATTCAGGACCGGAATACCTCTTGTTTGGTATCCTTTTCCTTTTCAATTTTGCTTCTCTCTTTGATTCTGCTTCGCTGGCACTCTCCTCCTTCGCCAAGTCCTTTTCTTCACTTGACGATTGTTCCACAACAGTCACTTCCTTTCTTTTCTCTTTCACTTTCGGCCTTCCTCCTTCGTTCAAACCTTCTTTACCCTTTTCTTTTATCGGTGAGATACTTAGTCTTCTTTTTGCACCGTGTCCGTTTGATGGATCCGCGATCTTTTCTGTAGATGTTTGATCTCTTTCGTTCTGCTCCTCTTTGTCCCCACCTTCAGGGGAATCAGTCACGTTTTCTTTTTCTTTTTCTGTATCGTCTATTTCTGGGAAAGCCCCTTTCTGTTCAGGCTCTCCTGCCTTCTCACTCTCCTCGAGCCCTCCGTCACCGTTACTTTCTTCAGGCTCTGTATCACTTTCAGCTGCTTCAGGTTCCTTGTCACCTTCAGCTGCTTCAGGCTTTTTGCTACCCTCAGCTGCTTCAGGCTCTTTGTCACCT
The DNA here is from genome assembly GCF_031143425.1 of Pleurodeles waltl. NCBI lineage: Eukaryota > Metazoa > Chordata > Amphibia > Caudata > Salamandridae > Pleurodeles > Pleurodeles waltl. Next base: position 209,706,494 of record NC_090439.1, read on the forward strand.
GCAGCTTCGTCGTCGCTGTCTGAACTTTCTCCTTGTTCTTCCCCAAGTGAGTCGGACTCTTCGTTCCCCAATGATATCTCTTTTTCTCCTGCTGTTGCTTGTTCGCTTTCAGTTCGCTTTTGTTCTGTCTCAGCACTCGGCACCGTTTTATCAGGCACTGGTAGTTTCAGCGCTTCAACTTCCTCATCTGTGGGACACAACACCTTCTTTGTATGACTGGCGTGAATCCAGTTGGGAACCCCCGCGCACTTCACAGCGGTAGTTGTCGTCAGGATCACTTGGAAAGGGCCTTTCCAACGGGGTTCCAGACACGACTTCCTCACGTGCTTCTTTATCACGACCCAGTCACCTGCTTTCAGTGCGTGTCCTGGACCTTGGATCGGTGGCAAGGTGGTCGCCTCCACCTGGTGAGAGAAAGAGCGAACCACGTCAGCCAGACCTTTGCAGTAGTCTAACACCATATCATCTGTAATATTCAAAAGCATGTTTGCGGGAACTGCAGGAAGTCTCATAGCCCTGCCCATGAGAATTTCGTGCGGAGACAATCCAGTTTTTCTATCCGGAGTGTTTCTCATTGACATCAGCACTAAGGGCAATGCGTCAGGCCATTTCAAATTTGTTGATGCACATATTTTTGCCATTCTCGATTTCAGCGTACCATTCATCTGCTCCACCAGTCCTGATGCCTCAGGACGATAGCTACAGTGCAGCTTTTGCTCAATGTTCAGTGCTTCGCAAAGTAACTTCATCACCTCGTTATTGAAGTGACTTCCCCTATCTGATTCTAAAGAGATCGGGAATCCGAAACGTGGTATTAACTCCCTCAATAATAGCTTGGCAACTGTTAGACTGTCATTTCTACGTGTGGGGTATGCCTCAATCCAATGACTAAAAATGCACACAATCACCAACACATATCTTAAACCTCCATGCACAGGCATCTCAATGAAGTCCATCTGCATTCGGCTAAAAGGACCGCTTGCCCTACCAATGTGGCTCGCGTTCACAACTGTTCCCTTTCCTGGGTTCATCTGTTGGCAAGTGACACATCGATGGCAAACTGCTTCCGCAGCTTGGCGAAATCTGGGGTTAAACCAATCAGTTTTGAACAATCTTATCATGGCATCTCTCCCTAGGTGAGCTTGCCCATGATAGAACCGCGCAAGCTGTGATAAGAGACCATTTGGCAAAACAAATTTTCCCTCATGTGAAACCCATAGCTCGTCTTGTCTTTTTATGCATTGTGATTTAATCCAGGAATCTCTTTCATCCTCCCTGACATTACTTTGTAGTGCTTTTAGTTCTTCTATTGTATCTACGACCTTCAAGGCAAATGCTTCAGCTGGTTCGAGTTCTGGTTCACTTATTGTATTCCAATCATCCCTTAACAATATACAGTTCAAGGCACAAAATCTTGCGACTTGATCTGCATAGGCGTTTCCCAGAGACACATAGTCCTGTCCTTTCGTGTGAGCACTGCACTTTACCACTGCAACTTCAGCTGGTACTTGAATGGCATGTAACAATTCCCTTATTCTCTCCCCATTTTTCACTGGGGATCCTGAAGAAGTCAGGAAACCTCTCTGTGACCACAGTTGTCCAAAGTCATGCACAATCCCAAACCCGTATTGGCTATCAGTGTAAATGGTGACTTTCATCAATGCAGACAATTGACATGCTCTAGTAAGGGCTACAAGTTCTGCTACTTGTGCAGAATAGACTCCTTGGAGCCATCCCGCTTCCAAGACCCCTGTCACAGTACATACAGCATATCCTGCTTTCAAAATTCCCACCCCATCTCTTAGACATGAACCATCAACAAAAAGAATTTGGTCATTTTCATCAAGTTTTGTATCCTTTATGTCCGGTCGGGGTTTTGTGCAAAATTCAGTCACCTGAAGGCAGTCATGCTCGACGTCTTCAGCGTTCTCAATTTCAGCATTTTCTCCAGGAAGCAAGGTAGCTGGATTCAACGTAGTGCACCTTTTCAGCTGCACATTCGGTGAGCCCAGAATAGTCGTTTCATACCTTGTGAGTCTTGCTCCAGTCATGTGTTGCGTTCGGGAGCGGGTCAAAAGTATCTCAACTGAGTGAGGGACCATGACTGTTACTGGGTGTCCCATCACTATTCCTTCACTCTGAGTGAGGCTGATACCAACTGCTGCTACGGCGCGCAAACACCCTGGGAGTGCTGCTGCAACCGGATCCAGAGTAGCTGAAAAATACGCTACTGGTCTGTTTACGCCACCATGGGCTTGAGTCAAGACAGACAAAGAACATGCATCACGTTCATGGCAAAACAATGTGAAAGGCTTTGTGTAATCAGGCATACCTAAAGCTCGAGCCCTGCACATGCATTCCTTTAATTCAACAAAAGCATCCATCTCATCCCCTTTCAGTTCGATCTGATCCAAGGCATCCTTCTGGGTCAATTTCAGTAAAGGCTTTGCTAGAGACGAGAAGTTGGGAATCCACTGGCGACAGTATCCCACCATTCCCAAAAACTTCCTCACCTCCTTCCTTGTCTTTGGTGGACTCATTTGAAGTACACTGGTAATTCTTTCCTTCATTATTTTCCGTGACCCTTTCTCTATCTGGTGACCCAAGTATTTCACTTTCTTCTGACAGAACTGCAGTTTGGAAGGAGACACTTTATGTCCATTCTCTCCCAAATGGTTCAACAGAGCAATGGTATCGGCTGTGCAGCCACTTTCTGTCTTTGATGCAACCAGTAAGTCATCAATGTACTGTACTAGGGTTGACTCGAATGGCAACTCTAACTCTTCCAAGTCTCTCTTTAGAACCTGATTGAATATCGACGGTGACTCAGAAAACCCTTGAGGAATTCGACACCAACTGTACACTCTGTCTAGGAATTTGAAACAAAAGAGGAATTGGCTGTCCTCATGAAGAGGCACAGAAAAGAACGCTTGTGACAAATCGATGACTGAGAACCACTCAGCTTCGCAAGGGATCTGAAACATTATCACAGCTGGATTCGGTACGACAGGGCAGCACTTAATTATGATGTCATTTATTTTTCTCAAATCCTGTACAAGTCGGACTTTCCCACTTGGCTTTATTAGTCCCATTATCAGTGAATTACATGGGCTGCTTAATACTTCTTTCAGTACTCCCTGCTTCACGAATTCGTCAATAAGTTGGGCAACTTTCATGAGGGTATCTTGTGGCATGTGGTATTGTGGGGTCTGGGGAAAGATCGCATTGGGTTTTACCATCACTTTTACTGGTTCTACTCCTTTCATCAATCCCACCTCTTTCCCTGTCATGTCCCACACTTTCTCTCCGACTGTTTCCCGTAGTTCTGCTGGGATATCTTCTTCAGTTATCATTGGTAAAAGACAAATCAGAGGATACTCTTCGTCAACTGTTTCTATCTCATCCCCCTCTACACTGTCCTCGTCTTCCCCATCATTGCTCGTCTCTATTGTTATTCCTTCGTTTGAACACATGATCGAGCAACCCAATTTACACAATAGGTCTCTTCCTAACAGTGCTATCGGGCTCGAGTCACACACCACAAACTGATGTACCCCTTGATAGTTACCAATGTTGACTGGTATCGGATCTGTTATTGGGTTCGTCAGATGCCTGTTTGCTACTCCCACCACTTGAACTGTCCTCCCTGAGAGTGGCAAATTTGGTACTTCACTGCTCTTAACAGTTGAACGTGTGGCTCCCGTGTCAACCAAGAATGAAACACGATGACCCATTACTCTTCCTTCTACGTACGGACCCTTTTGATCAACTTCTAGGGATGCCGCAAGCACACAATCTCCTTCCTCTTCTGAGCTTTCACTCTCCCATACATTGTTTATTCCACTCTCACTGCGTAATGGGAACTGTTGTACTGTGCCGTTTGTGCTCATTACCTGACCCGTTACCTGTGGAGGAACCATCATTTGCTGCTGACTCATTGGTGCCAAAGGTATTTGCATTTGCTGATTTGGTACCATAGGTAACTGCTGTTGCATCGGCTGCATTTGCGTCATCTGCACACGGGGCATCTGCATCTGCTGCGGCTGCATAGGTTGTAATCCCTGCAATTGATTCATGGTCTGAAAATTTGGGTTTGGACCCCTCATTTTCTGTCCTCTCATTGTCTGAAATGCATTGACATCATTGTTTTGCTGACCAACACCTACACCTGCACTTTCCTGCACCACCATTGGGCACTCGCGTTTCCAATGACCTACGTTTCCGCACGCGTGACACGGCATCACTTTCTTCATTGCCTGCACACCTGTCACAACAGTGTTCAAATCCGGACCATTATTCACAAAACCTCCTCTGCCTCTGCCTCTGCCCTGCGGCTGAAACGCCATGTTTCCTTGCAACTGCGGCTGCTGTTGCTGAAACACCATGCCTCCCTGCAACTGCGGCTGCTGTTGCAGTACCTGCTGTTGGAACCCTTGCATCCCTGGCAACCCTTGCAGTCCTTGCAGACCTTGTAAGCCTGTCTGAGCCGCTTTAAGCTGCATCATCATCACCTTCTCTTTCAGCTTTTTCTGTTTCACCTCAATTTCGTCGCTACAGTATTTCGCATAAGTCAAGACTTCATCAATCGGTTTCGACTGCCAGCAGATCAAATGCGATTTTATCATCTGACTTATATCTGGTCTCAGCCCTTCCACAAATCTGAACACAAAATGAAGCATATCTTTCGCCTCGATTGCTTCTGTGCCACTGTAATTCTTGAACGCCTTCAACAACCTCTCATAGTAACTATGAATCGATTCTTTAGCCTCTTGGGCAGTTCGATCAATTTTCTGCCAATCCACATTTTTGGCGGCAACCTTCGTCTTCAAATGTTCAATCACCTTATAGTACAGACACATCACCATAGGTGATGGTGCACCCGTCTCTCTGTCTCTCTCCGGTTCACTTGTCGGCCAACCTACAGCTCTTTTGCAATCCTCCCACAAATCTGCCGGAACCACAATCTCGAATAGAGTGTTCAGGTCTTCCCAGAGACATTTGGCAAGCTTTACAAACCTATCAGTCTGTTGATACCATTCAATCGGCTTCTCCCTCAGTTTGGGAAAATCATTCGTAAAAGACTGAATATCACTCCTGTGCCATGGTACATGTACTAACTTTCCCCCTGCTGTCTCCCTCATTGGTAACATAGTTACTGTATCACTACTCTGTGGTCTTTTCTCATTGTGCTCTGTGGCACTGTCCCTCCTCTTATCCTTCCTCTTTACCCATCTGCTTTCCCACTTGTCTAAGCACCTCCACACTTGGGCACTCTGCAACAATTCTCTAAGGTGTGCCTTCATGCCTGCTGATCTCATGTGTTCAAAATCTGTGGTCCCAAAATCCAACCTATAGCTCCTGCTCAAGTGTTTCGTCTTGCCTATGTCAATCCCGTTCCTGTCTGCTACTTCCTGCAAACTCTTATGTACCTTGTTTACCTCTTTCGTGATCTTTGGACATAGATACCTCAATTCCTCTTCCGTGTAGGATTCTAACCTGTTCACACCCATATTCCCTTCCACCAATTCTTGTGCTTCCATGTTCAGCCTCATCCTGCTCAAGTAATCGTCTCCTTTCCCACTGTCTGAACTTTGTGTGGAATTTAGACTGTTGAACCACTGTGTCAGCTGTTGCGCATTTACCCCCATCAGTGTAGCATTCACATCGACTGCCATCGATGGTTGTGGCAACTTTTCAGTATTCGATGTTAAAGGTATTATCAGTGGGGGGCTCGACCTCACCAGTGTTGACTGAGCGCATACGGGACTAAACTCCATCAAGGACCCACACCCAGTTGGCTGAGTCGCTATCGGAGTTATCCCTGGAATGTTTTCTATGCACCTTCTTTCCGTCCCATTTTGCAGCATTGGTCCCTGACTGTTCATGCCTAAGTTAGGCTGACTATACAGAGGTACCACTGGACCTACAGTAATGGGCAGTGATATCGCATCTGGATTTTGTCCATTTCCCATATTCTGAGGCATGTTCATCCCCATATTATGGGCCATCATTGTCGGCATGCCCATCTGACTCCCCGTCATTTGAGCATGAGCGTTTCCTCCCTGCATCTGCTTTTGAGGCATCATAAACTGAGTTGATTCAGCCTGTGCCATTGTTGGGTTGTAACCATTCTGTACGCCCCTTACGGTTGGATCTAGAATCATTCCTCCACTGTTATCACTGCTGTAGTACCCTGACATCTGCGGCTGATAGTGTTCTGCTGGTTTCAACACGGGCACATCTGGATACATTCTCCTGATCTGCGGTATCTGTGGGGTGAGCAGTAAGCTCGGATCCTTAGATCCCGATGGTACTCCTGTATTCTGCGTTTCACTGTTCTGTACCGATGCCGGAGGGGCAGAACTGGTACTTGGACCTTGTCCATTCTCTGCATAAGGTGGTGGACGGTCGTTCAACAACTCCATTATCAATTCCTCATCCTCTAACTCCTCTTCTTTTCTCAACTTTTCCTCGTCCTCTCTGTCCTTGGAACACTTCCTGTCTGTCTTACAGGTAGCTTTCTTACCTGTCTCCTCTTCATCCTTAGTAATTGCTGGAAACAATTTTATTCCCTGCAATACATCTGACCTCCACACCTTCTGCGCATTATCCCACCTAGCATCCGCTAGTGTCTTTTCTACCTTCCTCATCCTTGTTTCAAACTTGTTTTTCTGTTGCTGCCTAGCCATGAGTTCCCATATTGCTAGAGCCTCAAACTGTGCTGGCCTTGGAGGTACTTTCATGTCATACATCGTGAATCTCAAATTCTCTAGGACCCTTATATTGAATGTCCCATGTATCGGGAATGCTACGCTCCCATGTTTCTCTGTCCACTTGTGCCATTGTTTTAGCCAAAGGCACGGAGCTACCCCTTTTTCCTCCATTACAATGTAAGCTGGTGTACCCTCGGGCGGCGTTTCCTCTCCTACGCTCGCTTTAATGTAAGTCTCCCCCTTCATCGCACTCCTAAATGCTTTAAGGAATTTCATTTTCTCGTCTTTTAATTCACAAAGTTTATAATCAATAGGTTACTGTTATTCCACAAAATTTGTAATCAATAGGTGACTTTAATTCCCGGAATACTCTTCACCTGCCTTTCCCCTTCCAATCGAGTGCCACGGACTGCGTCCAATCCGTGCGCGACCCTTCTTTCCAACCAACCTATCCCAGCGCGGCTCTTAGTGACGTCACACTCACACACACTGCGGCTGACAAAGCCTCGCGGCTAATCCTCCTTCACTCAGTTCCTCCCGTAACAGCTTTTGCATGTATCGCGAGCTACCAAAAACTAAGACAGATCTGTCGGTTTACTACAGGAAGGGTAACATAATCGCTTCAGGACCTTAGGGACCTTTCACTAACCTCGGCCACTATTCGATCTCTTTCACCAGCCTCGGCCGCTATTCCGTCTTTCTCAATCCCCACATTCGCAAGCAAATCTGACCCGCAGACCTACTCTCAACTTGTCAATGATCTGTTCTAGTGCACTTAGAATCTTGTCAAAGCCCGAAGTCGAAGTTCCTATCACTCCCTAACACACGTACCCACTCGTTGACCACGCCCGATCAACCTACTAAACCACCCAGACCACAACATGGATCAACATACTCCGGAGTCTCTTGACCTCGCAGGGCCCGTCTCAACAACAACAACCATGTGGACCTTTTTATGCACAAAGCGCCAGACGCACATGAAGTTCGACGACTTCCCTACTCTCACACTCGGAGCCGCACCTCCGCTAACTCTATGAAGTTCGACGACTTCTCTACTTCTACACTCGGAGTCGCACCTCCGCTATCCTTAAAAAAAAACTCGTAACCTTTTCACACACACTGCGGCAATAAGCTGTGCAAGCGCAAAACCCTAACTTCACTCATACCATCACTAGTACCGCCAACGCTGATTCCACATCTCCTTTCTCTCCATTCGCAAGCTTCGAGATCCCGGGAAAGTCGCGGTGGACCTAGCCCATCATCATCTTGTCAATCAGTTTTATCCAAGAAAATCTAATTCAACTTCTCGAATGAGGTCTCAAAATGCGTAACCGTTAATTCGACACCATGTACTCTAATGGTACAGGGTCCCAAAAGACGAAACCGTCCTCTGCTACCATCTACTGATAGAGCGGAACGTGGTAACAATTTACCTGCGTTCGGATGCTCTTTAGGTCGATGAATCTTTTGGCTAAGTGGGAACTCTCTGTACTCTTAATTGATCAATCACCTCTTATCGATAATCAATAACGAACGTAAGCAACACCTTGAACAACATAACACTTAACAATTAATCCAGAATACATTTCGGCGAACCCTGACCTTTCAGCCAGGAATAACCACACCAGTTTATTGCAAAGTTAGTGAATTTATTTCCCTATATTAACAAAGCTAGCACAATATAAATGTGTCTCAACACCAAATGATAAACATAAATGAACATTAATAGCTGTCCATATCGTCGAAACAAGTGTAATCTATGTAGCATTTGAATCACAAGGCATTCGATAGTGGCAATGCAAAGCACTAATACGATAATCTGTAATGGGCTAATTACGTACATTTAGTCAGCATAACAAGATCTCCAATTGCATCGTGTGACATATGGAATCCTCGTCTAACCTCAAATTAGCATCAGCATGTGGGACTTCATGCAAAAACAATTTGGCAACATCAATTTAGAAAACTCCTAGCTAGGGCCCTTATCAAAATCAGCAGTTGGTTACCTAAAGGAAACACAATGCAATTTTACAATTTCCTTTCATATTTACCAATTCCAATCAGCAATCAATGAAGTCTTCGTCTCACAGGTACCGTTTCTCGATCAGCATGGGACGGGACAAAGGGGCAGGGGTGAACGGGGCAATTGCCTCACGGCGGCAAGTTAAGGCTACTACTTCATGCAAAGGGACAAATCAAAGTTAAAGTCTCTAGGGCAAGAATCATTAAAGTCTCTTTCTCTCGACTAGAGAAAGCATCAAAGTCTCTCAAAATGGCGTCGCAGCAAAATGGGTCATAGTAGCTACGAAGTCAAAATGGCGGGATGTCCGAAGATAGAGAGAGAGCTTCCCTCTCGTGCACCTGGGTTTTATAGACAACAATTCAAGTCCTGTAGAGTCTCCATTGGTGGGTTCATAGGTTAGCTTCAAATTGACCAATCAAAAACGACAGTTCTCAAGCTTTTACTTAAGCATACATTATCCTTGGAGATGGGTACGCAATTTGCAACATTGTTTCTCGATTAGCTTACTCTCAGAGGCTCCATTGTCCGCACCTGCAAGCCGACCTTGAATTTAAGAGAAAATATGCCATGCTGGCACCAACTTTAAGATAAGCATGCGAGCAGTCTCTGTGGAAAAGTACAGCTTCAAGCAGAAATACACGTTTAATAGCACAGTGGAAAAATACGAACGTTTAAACCGTGAGACCAGGCAACTAGGCCAAAGCCTCCGCTAAAGTAATGCTAAGCTAAGGCATTTCAAATAAGCAAATCGTAGCACACGTTTATGATTATGTCGAATTAGTGCATTCCTAATACACCACGTTATATAAAGCACGCGTATAAATGATGGCAAACTACTCTGAGGGCACATTTTGTCCCCGTACAATCTTTATTAATTCGGTTAATGTCACACATGATTATTTCAGCACTACGTTTATGCGTTAATAAATCAAAACCTTCATTTTCTGCTTCATCAATCTCCAGCTTCCACTCTCTTTCTCCCATCACGTGTTCCTTCTCTTGGTTCTGATTCTCATCTGACTCACTCGCTACAGAACAAACCTCTGTGTCAGCTTCTGAGTCAGTTGTGACTTGCTCAAGGCCCTCTCCAACTTGATTGAGTGCTACGTCTGACTCTGCTTGGTCCCCGACAGCTTGGCTGACCTACTCCAGTTGTCTTTCTCACACCATGGTTCCTCTGGGACAGGCACTGCCATATCAAGGGGACACTCAACTCTGTGAATATTGGAAGCGTGGATCCAATTGGGAAGACCTCCACACTTCACAGCAGTTGTGGTCACTAGGATCACTTGCAAGGTCCCCGCCAATGAGGTTCTAGCCATGTTTTCCTGATGTGCTTCTTCGCCAAGACCGAATGGCTGGGACTGAGGTAATGGCACTGTTCCTGTAGTGAAGAAGATATAGTTGGTCCGACCTGATGAGACACAGAACGTACCACATCAGCTAGTCCTTTACAATAGTCTAGGACCATATCATTTGTTCTATTCACAAGTGCATTCACAGAAATAGCTGGCAGTCTCATCAACCTCCCCATCAGGATTTTGTGGGGGGGACAGTCCAGACGTTTGATCAGGTACACTCTGAAGTCTCATCAACACAAGGGGCAAAACATCATGCTGTTTCAAGGATGTCGAAGCACACATCTTTGCCAATCTTGATTTCAGCCTGCCATTAACTTGCTCAACAGGACCTGACAAGATCTGAAGCCTCAGATCTATAACTGCAGTGCAGTCTCTGCTCCATTTGCAATGCGGTGCATAACAATTTCAGAACTTCATTGTTGAAATGAGTTCTTCGATCTGATTCCAAAGAGGTCGGAAAGCCAAACCTAAGTATGTGTTCCCTCAACAGCAAGTTGGATACAGCAAGTATCATTTTGCCTAGTTAGGTATACCTCAACCCAATGTGAAAACATACACACAATAACCAAAACATACCTCAATCCGTTGCACACATGCATCTCAATGAAATCCATCTGTATCATGTTACTGGGTCCTCCTGACATTCCTATGTGACTTAATGTAACTGCAGTCCTCTTTACAACATTGTTCTGCTTACAAACAACACATTGGTGACACAAGACTTCAGCCATCAATCTGAATTTAGGATTGAACCAAGTCTGTCTGAACATTCTTACCCTAGTATCCCTACCAATATGAGTAGGGCCAGAAAAATGCCTAGCCATAGGAGGTAACAGGCTATTTGGCAACACTGGTTTTCCATCCATTGAAACACAAATGTCATCATCTCTTTTGACAAAACCTGCCCTGACCCAAACTTGCTGTTCCTCTTCAGACACTTCCTCTCGGATCCTCTTCACCTCATCCCAAGTATCAGCAGTTGTCAACAAAAGGTTAAAGTAATCTCATCCATTCCCTCCTTTGTAAATTCGCTGTTAAAGGTACAGACATTTTGAGCACAGCACCTAGCAACCTCAATGGCATGCCTATTGCCCAAAGTCACACGATCATCTCCAGAAAGATATGCAGGGCACTTGATCATAGCGACTTGTTCAGGCAATTGTAGTGCATTGAGGAGGTTTTTCACTTGTTCTCCGTTCCAGATCAGAGATCCAGAGGACATCGTAAAACCTCACTGAGATCACAGTTGTCCAAAGTCATGAACAACACGAAAGCCGTATTGACTATCAGTAAAGATTGTCACTCTCAATTGATCAGAGACATAGCACGCTCTAGTAAGAGAAATCAACTCAGCTACTTGGGCAGAAAATATTCCTTGCAGTCAAGAAGCTTCAACAACTCCAGAAATGTACAAACAGCATAAGCTGCTCTCAAACATCTGCAGTTGTCTCTCAAGCACGAACCATCAACATAAAGGACATAGATTAATGTAATGGTTCATCTCGTATGTCTGGTCTCGGTTTGGTACATAGTTCAGTAACATCAAGACAACTGTGGTCCCCTTCACAATCTTCAGTAGTTCCCTGATCCACCATTCGCATCAGATTTGAAGGATTCAATATCCGTCAACCCTTGATTGTCACGTTTTCTGTGGCCAATATAATTGGCACATAGTCGGTAAGTCAACTACTTGTCATGTGTTGTGTCCTGGTTCTAGTCAATAAAAGCTCTAGTGAATGAGGGACATACACAGTTAATGGATGTCCCATAACAATATTTTTGCACCTTTCTATGCTAGTGCTAACTGCAGCTACTGATCTTAAACATTCAAGCAACAGGATCTAAAGTGGCAGAAAAATATGCCACAAGTTTCTTAGGATTTCCAAGCATTTGCGTTAGCTCTGAGAGAGCACAGCCCTCCTTCTCACTGCAGAAAAGTGCAAAAGATTTGTTATAATCAGGCATCCCTAGAGCTGGGGCACAACAGAGACATTCTCTCAACTATAGAAATGCGACAAGACAATCACTGTCCCAGGGCAACGAATCAGACACAACCTTGTGTGTCATCCTCTATAGAGGCTTAGTCACCAGGGAAAAGTTGGGTATCCATTGTCGACAGTAGCCCACCATTCCCCAAAACATCCTCATTTCTCTCTGCATAGTTGGCGGACCTATTTTTTGTATTGCTGAAATCCTCTCATGTGACACGTTTCTCACTCCTTTCTCAATGTGATGTCCATGGTATTGGACTTGTTTTTGACAATATTGTAACTTTCCTGGGGATACTTTATGTTCATTCCAGCCAGGTGGTTCAGTAATCCGATTGTATCCTGTTTACAAGTTTCTTGAGTGTTGACGCTACCATGAGGTCATTGATATTCTGAATTGCATAGCATGACCAGGGATTCCAAATTTTTCTTTAAGAACTGACTCAGATGGTGACTCAGTATACCCCTGGCACCATGCCAAAACCCTGTTTCTGAGCCGGAAAGCAAAGGGGAATTGACTACCCTCATGCAATGGTATCGAAAAGAAGGCTTGACACAAATCAATGACAGTGAACAACTCAGCCTCACATGGAATCTGAAACAATACTACAACTAGATTAGGTACCACAGGGCAACAAGAGACAACAATATTGTTTATTGTCCTAAAGTCCTGTACAATTCTGTATTTTCCATTTAGTTTTTGAAGACCCATGATGGGAGAGTTACAAGGACTTCACATAATCTCCTTCAGAATTCCCTACTGTATCATGGACTCAATTACAAAAGTTATTCCAGCAATTGTGTCTGGGGTCAAACTATACGGTGGAGCTTTCAGAAATTCAGCATTTGGTCTAATGGTAATCTGGACACGTTCAACACCTTTTATCAGTCCAATATCCTTTCCTGAAAAATCCCATACTTCAAGTATCACTGTTTTTCTCAAATTTGGAGGCAAATCATCAACTGTTAACAAAGTCAATGGGGTGCAATGTGTTTCACTTTTCATCAACTTAAAGACTGCATCTTCATCTTGGGTATGAACTTCATTTCCTGCTGGACTACAATATATGACACAGTTCAGTTTTGACAATAAATCTCTTCCCAAGAGATTCACTGGACTGCAACCACATATTATAAACTTGTGCTTGTCTTCAAAAGATCCTCTTTTTACTGCAGCTGGGCAGTTTCTTGAGCTGTAATTGTTTATTCTCCACACCAACAACCTGGACTGTTTTTCCCAAGAGGGGTCGGTTTGGGACTTCTATTGTTCTCAGAGTAGAATGTGTAGCACCAGTGTCAACCAAATATGACACAGAACGGCCATCCACTTCACTATCTAAGAAGGTATTGCTTTGGTCTACCTCTAAGGAGGCGCAAAGTATGCAGTCTTTTTCCCTCTCAGGCACTGTCAGGCTGGCTGATCAGAGCCATTTCTTTCACCTAGGTGAAACAAAGGGAACTGTTGGAATGGATTATTATCCTACACTCCATTCATTCTCATGTCCTGATTTATATACTGGCGCGATCCAAGAGCATTCTGCTGTGGCATCAGGGTTTGGGGTACTTCCATCACCTGAGCTGGGGGCACATTAAAATTTTGGCTCCTGGGTCTTTTGACACCCTGCATCTGGTTAAAATTGCTATTCTGAGAAGGCACAAAGCCTGCATTTTGGACCTGGTTAACCGTATTCAAATGACATTCCCATTTCCAATGTCCCATATTAATGCGGAAGTGACAAGGAGTTGACCTTTTTAGACTATTTACATCCATTCCAGTACTAATATCTATTGGGACACCACAACATCTACTTTGTGTTGGATTCTGTGGCTTTGGATATAAACCTTGCATTTCAGCAGCATGGTTTACAGCCTTGGGCATCTGGCTAGTTCTTTGAGCAACTTTCATTTAAGCAAGCATCAGCTTTTCCTTCAACTTTTTCTGCTTCATCTTTATTTCATCATGATAATATTCAGCATAACGCAAAATCTTGTCAATGGACTTATTCTGCCAACAGATTAAATGCTGCTGAATCATAAAAGTTATTTCTGGCCTCAACTCTGTCACAAACCTCGGCACAAAATGCCCCATATCCTTTGCCTCTAAAGTCCCCATACCGCTATACTGTTTGAATACTTGTAACAGCCTTTCATAGTAAGCATGGATCGCCTCCTTTGGTTCTGGAGTTCTATCAATCTTGACCCAATCAACAACTTGAGGAGGCACCTTCCCTTTCTGGAACATTATATCATCCTGATACTTCTTCATCCCCAATGGTGAAGGACCCTTAGTCACTATGTTCCTAGTCAGTTCTGACTCAGGCCATTGAATAGCTATTTTACACTCGGTTCATAAGTCACTCGGAACAACAATCTCAAAAATGTGTTCAAATCAATCCACAACACCTATGAAATTTTCACATACCTTTCAACCTGTTGATACCACTCCACTGGCTTCTCTCGCAATTTTGAGAAATCATTGGTAAATGATGCAAGATCACTTCAACTCCATGGCACATGAACATAACCTCTGCCAGGCACTTCCCTCAAGGGGAAGGTTGAAACGCCTCCCTCTGCTCCAATGTGCCACAGTTCAAACAAAGGTTTCTTCCCCTTTTTCTTTTTCGCGCATTTGGTCTCCTACTGAACTAAACCATTCCATCTTCTAGTGTTCTGAACCAGCTTTTTTATCTGAGTTTTTAACCCTAGAGCTCTCATATCAGCAATGTCTTTTTCACTTAAACACACTCAATAGCTCCTTTGCAAAGTCTTGGTTTTAGTTAAGTCTATCTCAATTCTGCCAATTTATCACGAACTTGTCCGCTGGCTTACTAATATCCTTACACATGAATGTGAGCTCATCTTCTTAATAATTCTTTAACTGGTCTGAGCCAAGATTTCCAACAATCATTGCATCCAATTCTACTGTCAACTTTGCAACGTTTAAAGTCCTCTCTCTTGGTGTTGATGGAAGTGTCGCGTAGGCTCTCATTATCCCAATGAGACTAATGGATCTGGGCAGCAGAATCACCTGTACTGTGGGAGACTAAGGGGGTCATTCTGACCCCGGCGCTCTAAGACCGCCGGGGCCAGGGTCGGCGGGAGCACCGCCAACAGGCCGGCGGTGCCCCGCAGGGCATTCTGACCGCGGGTCAGAAGAGGCAAACCGGCGGTCTCCCGCCGGTTTACCGCTGCCCTTTGAATCCCCCATGGCGGCGCAGCTTGCTGCGCGGCCATGGGGGATTCTGACACCCCCTACCGCCATCCTGTTCCTGGCGGTTCGCTCGCCAGGAACAGGATGGCGGTAGGGGGTGCCACGGGGCCCCTGGGGGCCCCTGCTGTGCCCATGCCAATGGCATGGGCACGGCAGGGGCCCCCGTAAGAGGGCCCCGCAAAGTATTTCAGTGTCTGCTAAGCAGACACTGAAAAACGCGACGGGTGCAAACTGCACCCGTCGCACCCCTGCAACTCCGCCGGTTCAATTCTGAGCCGGCGTCCTTGTTGCAGGGGCATTTCCTCTGGGCCGGCGGGCGCTCTTTTGGAGAGCGCCCGCCGGCCCAGAGGAAATGTCTAAATGGCCGCCGCGGTCTTTTGACCGCGGTGCGGTCATTCAGCGGCGGTAGCTTGGCGGGCGGCTCCCGCCGCCCGCCAACATTAGAATCAGGCCCTAAGTCTTGTCCCGCACCATGTGACGCCTGTCGGCCTAATCCAAGTTTTGTTCTGGCTAACTAGTAATACCTCATCTCTACCCAAGAGCAGGGATGATTGAGCAACTAGGCGCATGACATAAATGACTCCTAAGGGGAATCTTGGTCACTCGGATCTCATCCATTTCTCTCAGTTACATTAGTCTCACGTATGCAAGGACAATCAGAGGCAGAGTATAGTTCAGTAAGGTTTTATTGAAGTAACTGCATTTTAGATAATAAAGCATGTATTGCAATAACTAGGACAATAAAGCACAACAAGATTAAAATTGTGACAAGGAGAGTAAAACCCAAAAATAACGCTACCATTGTGTCACTAAGATTGTGAAGGATTGTTCCTACCTAGGCTATGTTAGAGCAGAGCATGTTACGCTGTAGTTCTGCCCTTCAGGTTCACCCTGGGAAGACATCATCCCTCATACCTGAGCAAGAGCCTGTAGTCTACATAAGCAGCTACAGGGAAGCACTCAGCAATCAGCATACAGTCGTGGTCATTTGGCTGGAATCTCCCTCTAGCGTACATGGGTCAAAGTAGTGTTTTTATTAAAAAACAGCTGATGTTCCAAGAAAGGATCCTCACGTAAGTGTATATGTTTCTGTGAACATTGGAGACAAGGCGTACCATTTTGCTATCACTGTATCTTACTGCAGCCTTGAGAAAACAGAGTGAAAGAAATGTCTTGTTTAGGAACGCAGTGCTGACCTAGGCAAAGAACAGCTAGATAGAGAAAATAAAACAAGGCAGCTAATGTGGCTATTGTTAAAATAATATAACAAAGCTAGTATAAAACATATCTAGGTTAAAGTGCACAGCGGCAGGCCTAGTTTACTAAAACAACGTGTCTCAAACTATAGCTAAAATGGCTACACAACAGAAGGGTTCCCTGACTCACTTCTGAAATTTAAAGTCATATCTGCACTTGCTCCACATGGAGTGCTAGTGTGGGTTGAACTAAAGCAACAAACTCCCTTATGCCTGAAGTATTTGAAACTCTACTCTGCCTTTCAGCATTGGTGGGTACAATCAAATAGTACATATTTTTCCCAGAACCTTCTGTTTTACACATAGGAACTACTGGTCCTATAGTAACTGGGTCTGTTAAGGCATAACAGCGTGACCCATAGGATCAACTGGGGCACATTCTCTCAAACCTTCACTTATTAACTCACAGGTTAAGCTAGTGAGTCATCCTAGTTGGAGCAGTCGCAAAGTTAGTCAGACCAACAGTCTGATTTCCACTTCCATCCCTATCTTCGTTATAAGGAGGTGGACGTTCGGAAAGCAACACATCCAAAGACTATCTCCTAAACCTTCATTGCTGTCCATATTCATATCACCATGCTCTTTTGTTTAGTCTCTTTCGATTTCCAAATCATTTTCCTTTTCCCCTCTCCCTCAACCATATCTGTCGTCCAAGCTGGAAATAATCTAACTCAGTTCTCCACCTTCTCTGCTCAGCATCTCATTTAGCATCTGCATTATGTACGCATAGCTTTCTTCACTCTGCCCTGATATTATTTTTTGTCTCTTGTATGAGCAGCATGTTCATACGCATTAAGTGCTTCACATTGTGCAGGTTTTCTTATATTTCTTAAATTAAATATTCCATAGTGTGGGAATCTCAGTGGGCCATCCTTTTCTGGGAGCTTGTATCATTGACCAAGCCAAACACACGTAAGAAGCCCTACATGGATCTCCCTATAGTGACCTGGAGTACCTTCCGGAAGTACTACTTCTCCCTTCCTACTGGGAATATGAACATCTCCTCTAAACATATCTCATATAAAACTTTAAAGCATTTCATGTTTCAAACTTCTCACAATATTCCGATTCAATTAAAAATAATGTCATATCCGCAATACTTTTTGTTCAACACAACCACCTATCACAGTACAGCATCGTCTGATGCTGCCCACCAGTAGCAGCCCAGTACCACACCAACCAACCTATACCAGCGTGGCACACTGTGACATAAATCTCGCTCCTCGCAGCTGTTGCCCCTCCTTTACAATCTGCATGCACACTTGCTCCGAAACCTCACACACATAAAAAATGCAATACAAAAATCTTTGTCTTCTTATTTAAAGAATGAACAGTTTCAATCACACAAGAAGGTTTACAATTACTCCCGATGAGATCTCAACCTGCAGGGTAACATTTAAATCAGTACAGTTTCTCTTTGCACATTAAGATCCACTAGATCAATTTGTCTCACACATGCAAAGTAAGTCCCTAATTTAACTGTGCCATTGATGACGTCTCACAATGAACACAACCACTGAGCAGACAATATAAATGGTGTCTTCTAATCCTTTTAAACTATCCCGGGATCTTAGGCCACATCGGACCCAATAACCATTTCAACGTCTCTATAAATCACCACACTCACACAACATGCAAACATCTCTGCAAAACACCATCCAGTTTCACGATCACTGCAAGCTAAACGCAAATTGCTGCACTTCGCAACCCCATTTATACTCACTTTTCAGCTGCAAGTGCAACTCTCTTCCGATCCTCCACTACTTCGCCAATTTTCCAGCTATAGGCATGAACACTAGGGTTTGGGCTCTGAGGACTAATTGTTCTAAAGCCTAATTCTGGCTCTCTCAATTCGGAAAGAGAGCTTTGTTCGCTATGAACTGGGGTCTGATAAATCTTTACTTCTCTGTTCCAAGGGGTGAAGAGATAATTTTACCCAATCATTCAAATTAATTACAGTGTAGCTCAGTAGTCACACATTAAACCTCAGAGTCCAACTAAAGTTTCAACAGGCTTTATGATAGACAAAGCCAAACTTACGTAGGTGAGTCTCAAAACCATAGTACAGAGATATAAAGTCACCAAAGGAGAGTTAAGGCTTTGTACAATATTAAATCGAAGCAACTTACAAAAGACCGAGACTTCAATGGCAACAATGCAGAAAAATCAAGAAAAGTACTTGGTTTCTGGAACTAAGGTTAAGCTCTCCTGCCTGATCAGTGAATCTAGCTCCTAAACTATTCTAATACTAAAGGAATATCTAAGAAAGGTTAGGAAATTCCGTAGTAGTGCTCAGTACACACCTTGTGCACACCCTAATTACCTATTATAAAGCCTCACACAATGCTTAATTTGTAAAATAATAATAAGTGCCAGGTCTCTCGTCAGGAGGACACTGAAGCTTGTACCACACATTGCACCTGCCATGCTACCAATGATAGCAACAACACAACTACTAACCATCACACGCCCACAAGTGTGACAATTCGGACAATTCCAGGCCCCCAAAGCTATAAGAAGGTATTGGGCAGCAGGTAATAGCAATTTTTAATGTATTTTGAATTAATAATTAACAGTTGTTGGGGTCATCTCTAAATGAGCCAGATAGTGCCACCTTGTGGCAGGCTGTCACATTCGCTGGTGTTGACAATTAAGTGCTGTTGCCGAGCACCGGAACCCACCGGCTCAAATTAAGCACCGACCTCACATCATCACTGATCAACTACCTTCACCTCGGTTCTTCTACCACCAATTGGGTCGTATGTAAATAATTTAAACCCTCAGGGGTTAGGCATGCTTCCAAGACCACATCCCAGACAGCTGCCAAGGGGTGTTTATGTGGGCCTTCTCTTTCTTCCCATTTTAGAGTCATACGTTTGCATTCCGCCCATGTATCCAGCTCCTTCCTCCACCTCTGTAAATCACGACTCACGAGGACTTCCGGTTCATCACAATTTGTCATTTGGCTAGATCCACAATCTCCTTGTCACCTTCTGAATGTTAGTTCTAGGGAACAAAGGAGTGAAGGAAAGATTCCGGTACATACATTACTCTGTTTATAACCTTAAGTACCATGTTCCAATAAAAGTGGAGAGCAGGGCAAGACCGAGCCAAACAATAGAAATCCACTACTTCATCCAGGCATCTGGGATATTTAGCTCCAGCTTCTGAAAACATAAAACTGATTAGAACAAGAGTGATGTATGAATGGTTTAAACAATAAAAGTGTATACATTTAAAAAGTGCATTCCAAATACATTTGCAAATGTTGGTCCAATCAGCATCTGAGTTGTGGAGCCCCAGATCTCCAGACCATTTTGCTGCATTTACTTCATTTCCCCCCTAGCAGATCTCCCAACAGCATGATACAGATGTGTGACTGATTTAGTCTTCCTATCCATGATGAAGAGATACTTAAGGGCATCATGGTCAGGAGGCTAATGTTACCCATTTTTCACCAGCTTTGTATCGATCCCATGTTAGCCCTATAGAGGAGGAATTGCCCTCCTGATATCCCAAACTCTTCACATAGTGCCTGGAAGCCCAGCACATATCCCCTTCATATATAATGTTACCAGCCCTTACTTAGCCCACAATTGTAAGGCACTCCTGTTGCCCCTATGCACCAATGTCGACAAAGCAGTCAGGGTGAAGTATATCGGAGGTGCGAATGTGTTCTCTAAAGCATGAAAGCCCACAGAAATCTAGACTTCCTCATCAATATCCCCTTTATTTGGACCATCACTTTTTTAAAGCAATTCAGTATTATCTGGACTAACTGCATCTGGTGGGGTATACCAATTATGCAGGCTGACAGCCTCATCCAGGAAGTGCCACTCCATATGGGCACCCACTGCAGCTGAGCAACTAGATGATAAAGTTCGCTACCAGACCACCTTCTTCAATCAGAAGCCGCAGTTTGATCAAAGCTTCTCTTCACTTTTAAGTCTCCCAAATAAGTTTTAAGAAAATGTGACATAGTTCCTGAAATATCGCACTAGGAATTTACGTAGGCAACATGGCAAAGAAGTACAACAACTAGGGCAGCATGATCATCCTGAACAGTGACACCCTACCAGTAACAGAAATGGGAAAAGTAGCTAAAAATACAAATACAATAGATCACTAAAGGGAAGCCATTGTTAACTTACATTTGCCATCCAACAGCATCTCTTTGATATATAAATGTATACCCCAAGGCACTTAGGGGGTCATTCCGCCAGAAGACCGTACCGCGGTCGAAGGACCGCGGCGGTCATTCTGACTTTCCCGCTGGGCCGGCGGGCGACCGCCAGAAGGCCGCCCGCCAGCCCAGCGGGAAAGTCCGAATGGAGCCGGCGGAGTTGAAGGGGTGCGACGGGTGCAGTGGCACCCGTCGCGATTTTCAGTGTCTGCTAGGCAGACACTGAAAATCATTATGGGGCCCTGTTAGGGGGCCCCTGCACTGCCCATGCCTGTGGCATTTTTTACTGCCAGGACCAGGATGGCGGGAAGGGGTTCGGAATCCCCATGGCGATGCTGCGAGCAGCGCCGCCATGGAGGATTCTTTGGGGCAGGGGTAAACCGGCGGGAAACCGCTGGTTGCCCTTTTCTGACCGCGGCTTTACCGCCGCGGTCAGAATTGCCCCTGAAGCACCGCCAGCCGGTTGGCAGTGCTTCCTCCGTCCCCAGCCCTGGCGGTCCATGACCGCCAGGGTCGGAATGACCCCCTTAATCTTGCCTAGCTCCCATCATATTTCCGTTCAGAGCTATCGGACAGCTATTATACTCACACCTCCCAACCATGTAGCTGCATGATTTGTCTCAATCCACCCGCAGCCCAGATAGGGTGCTGAAGATATCTAGGTTTATCACTACTCCTCGCTCATCTCCCACTTCACCATGTAAATATAGCAGCATATCATCTGCATAAAAAGAAATGTCAGGGGTGCCCATCAATCCTTAAACCCACTTGCTCTAACCCTACCTCACTGTCAGAGTCAGCAGCTCACCCATAAGAGCAAATGAAACTGGGGATGAGGCATTCCTGCCTCATTCTCCTGCCAAATGGACAATGCTGTGATATCACACCTCCCATCTTGACTCTGGCCCCAGGAGCAGTATAGAGAAGCAAGTCCAAGCAATGAACCCCGGTACCAGGCCAATACCAATCAGGTCTGTGTAAAGTCCACTGCAGGGAATCAAAGACCTTTTTGATATCTATGGAGAGTAATAAGGCCTTAGGGTTCTTTTATGGCAGGCCATCCAGCACCAGGACCAGCTGATGAATGTTCGGCATGGTGCTACGTTTGGGGATAAATCCAGTCTGGTCTGGATGGATCAGTGAGTCCATTCTAAAAAGCGATTTATTTGCCAGTGCTTCACTCAATATTTTATAATCCGCATGGACAAAGGGCAGTAGAAGGTAACTCAGTTAACACCCTTTTCCTTTTTATATCTCTCTTTGAGACATGTTGTATACAATCAGTGGGTTTCAGCCCGCCCATAGGCTCACATTTGTTCACTCTAATGTCACTCTTGTATCCATTGCTCCTGTTTGTCCATGGCATGGACGCGTCATGCCTCTTCTTGTGTTTAGGCCTCCCCCAGAGCATGTACCAAATACTTGTGTCTATCCACTGCTCCTGTTTTAGGAGCTACTTTTTTCTTTGTCTTTGAGCACTCCACATGAGTGCTTGTGTTGTCACTCGCTCTGTCTCCTCCCGCCCGCCCCCATCTCTGTTGCTTCTTTCCCTCCCCAGATTGTGCCGGAATATGTATCTTTCTTCATTCCCTCCTCACCCACCGCCCTTGCTTGTGTTTCTTTACTCCCCGCTTTTGCCTTCATGATGTTTCTGAACAATAAATCAAAGACAAAATTAGTTTCTTGGTTTTTTTCAGGCCTGCAGATGCTCGTAAATCAAAGGACATCACTGCAGACATGCTGCTGCTGCCATGGTCTAGCAGGAGGAGTAAAATAACTTTATTTCTGTCCCTCATGCTGATGCACATTTAAAATAAACATGTTGTTGAAGAAGTGCTGCAGAAATGCCACTGCCTTGCTGAGTAAATAAAGAGGACTCAGGAGATTGCCTTTAATCACCATGACTTCCTCCCCCAGCAGAGTCCGCACTGAAACTTCAAAGAGGTGACAAATCCAACCACCGAAAGCAGGAATTATCTCAAGACTTGAGCCCTGGCAGAGTTGGCATCAGCAGCTGCTGTATGGCACTCACACGGTTTTAGGCAGCTTCAGGGGACAGAAAAGAAAAACAATGTCACCTTGCCTCCCATTAAGGTGGCTCCGTCAGCACTGCAGTAGATATAATGCCTGCAGCAATCTAAGCCCCACATAGGTCACTGGACAATATGAACAAACGATGTAGACTGTGCCCCACACTCAGCTGGCCTGTCAAGACTATAATCATTCAATTCCAGATAATTTAACACAACACCGCCCAATTAAGTGTCACGCAATTCCACAACACACAAATTCCCATGACATAATTCCACTACACACAATACATCTCAGAATCTCATAAGTCCACGTCACACAAACTCATCGTTCCACTCCATGCCACATAATTTCACTCCACATAGCACTCCATGCAACATAATTCCACTCCAGTCCAAACTACATAATACACTCCACGCAACACAATTCAACTCTAGATAATTCCACTACACAAAATTCCACTCCAACCTACATAATTACACTTCACACCACACAATTACATTCCACTCCATACCATGCCACATAATTCCACACAATGTCAAACAATTCCATAACACACAATTCAACCCGACATAATTCCACACCACACAATATAATTACACTCCACATGGCACTCAGCACAACAATCCTCACCTCCACATAACTACACTTCACTCCATCCCACATAATTACACTCCACGTAAATACGCCCCACAACACACAGCCACTCTTCACATAAATACACTCCATACCATGCCACATAATTCCAATCAACATAATTTCACTAAATGACACACAATTCCACACCACAGAATTCAACTCCACACAATTCGACTACACAATACATAATTGTACTACACACCACATACATCCAATGCGCACCACAGAATTCCACATCGTGCCACATAATTGAACACCACACCACATA
Organism: Pleurodeles waltl; assembly: GCF_031143425.1. Classification (NCBI taxonomy): domain Eukaryota; kingdom Metazoa; phylum Chordata; class Amphibia; order Caudata; family Salamandridae; genus Pleurodeles; species Pleurodeles waltl. Next base: position 209,730,167 of record NC_090439.1, read on the forward strand.
TTTCCACTCCACTACATGACACTCCATGCCACACAATGCCACTCTACATAATTACACTCCATGACACACAATCCCACTCCACATAATTCCACTACATTGTATTGCACATAATTACTATACATATAGTTCTGTTGCCACATAATTCCACTACACAACTCCACTCAACACCAAACAATTCCACTGCAACAAACAAAATTTCACATTACATAATAATTGCGATCCACACACTATACTTCATCATGCTACATAATTCAACTCCACTACATACCACTTCACGCCACTCAATGACACTCCATGTAAATCCACACCATGCAACAGAATTATTCTCCACATAAATCCACTCTTCACCATGCCACATATTTACACCACACATCTTTAAAATCCACACCACATACATCAACTACCAGCCCATAGCACGTGGCTAAAAGACATTGACAACTCCAATAGCTCTCAGACTGCCGAGAACTATTGGCTTTGTCAATTCTCGTTATGCAGTGGAATAATGATTGCCTTCTTCATTGATTTTGGCAACTTACCCTTGGCCCTGGGGGTACTGAGCATCCCTACCAACTTGGCAGCCAGCAACTCCAAGTATGTAGCATAAAACTTTACTGGTAGCCCATCTGACCCCGAAACCTTGCCTCTCACAGTTTTCTTAAAAGCAGCTTTCCCTTCTAGGCCAGGTATAGCCAGTCCCAGGGCAATCACTTCCTCTGAATGAATCCTGGGAAATGACAAGTCCGTAACATAAGCCAACATTTCATAAGCAGAAGCTGAGCTTCCAGTCACATACAGCTGTTCTTAATACACCTTAAAGGAATCATTCATTTCCAACAGTGAGTATATCTCTCTACCTTCTGATATGAGAATTTGCGACATTGGTCCATCCACTGTATCATGATTCACCAACCAGGCAAAGAGAGTCCCCACCATTTCTCTTTTCACCTAGTAGTTCACTATATATGCTTTGTAATCAAACCCTCTCAGCCTGTTGACCAGTGTTAAGAGTTTCTCCCTATTCACTTGAATCTGTTCAGCCTGAGCCATATTAGCCCCCTGTTCTCTTTCAAAGCTGTTGAGTACCTGATCTCACTTCATGGTCAGATTGAAGTTGCACTCGCACACCAGCCCTGCTGGCAATACAGTGGCCTCACGTTAAAATCTTCCCATTCTACCTTAGTCGAGTAGGCAGTGCCCATGTGCAACTCAAAGTATTTGTTAATCTCTGTAGGAGGCTGGCCTGGCTTGTAGTGGGTACCAGAGGTACATACTCCTTGTGCCAGGTCCAGTTATCCCTTACTAGTGTAGAAGAGGTGTTTCTAGCAGCTTAGACTGATACAAGGTAGCTATGCAAAGCAGCTTAGGCTGAAGTAGGAGACATGCAAAGCTCCTACTATACCACTTGTATCATATGCACAATATCTTAAGAAAACACAATACACAGAGTTACTAAAAATAAAGGTACTTTATTTTTATGCCAATAGTATCTCAGTGAGTACCCTCAGTAAGAAGTTAAGTACTATACACAAGTTATATGTACACAAACCAAACTTAGGTAAGTAAGAGCAAGAAAAGTAATGCAAACAGTGTAGAATTACAATAGGTTGCAATAGGAGCACATAGGTATAGGGGCAACACAAACCATATACTCCAAAAGTGGAATGCGAACCACGAATGGACCCCAGACCTATGTGAGCTTGTAGAGGGTCGCTGGGACTGTAAGAAAACAGCGAGGGTTAGAAAAATACCCCACCCCAAGACCCTGAAAAGTAGGAGTAATGTGCACATACAACCCCCAGAGAGCACAATAGTCGCGGTAGGGGGATTCTGCAGGAAGAACAAACACCAGCAGTGCACTGACAATGAATTTCCGGACCTGAGGACCTGCAAGGCAAGGGGACCAAGTACCAATAGTCGCGACAGTGTCCGGGGGGGGGGCAGGAGCCCAGAAAACCCCGGATGAAGGTGCAAGGAAGCTGCCTCCATTTAGAAGAAGCTTGGAGTTCTGCAAGAAAGAAGAGGACTAGGAACTTCTCCTTTGGAAGACTGATGTCGCATGTCGTGATGAAGCTTGCAGAGGTGTTCCCACGCAGAAAGACCGCAAACAAGCCTTGCTAGCTGCAAGGGTCACGGTAGAAGTTTTTGGGTGCTGCTGTGGACCAGGAAGGCCCAGGATGTCGCCTTTTGGAGGAGAAGGCAGAGGGGGTGCTAAGCAACTCAGAGAGCCCTCACAGAAGCAGGCAGCACCCGCAGAAGTACCCCCACAGGCACTTAGAAGAGTGAACCGGAGTCCACGCAAAGTTACAAAAGGGGGTCTCACGACGTCGGAGGACAACTCAGAAGGTTGTGCACTGCAGGACAGAGTGCTGGGGACCCTGGCTTGGCTGTGCACGAAGGAAATCCTGGAAGAGTGCACAGGAACCGGAGCAGCTGCAAATCATGCGGTACACAGCTTTGCAGTCTTGCGTGGGGAGGCAAGGACTTACCTCCACCAAACTTGGACTGAAGAGTCACTGGACTGTGGGAGTCACTTGGACAGAGTTGCTGTGTTCCAGGGACCACACTCGTCAGGATGAGAGGGGACCCAGAGGACCAGTGATGCAGCCTTTTGGTGCCTGCGTTAGCAGGGAGAAGATTCCATCGACCCACAGGAGATTTCTTCGGAGCTTCTGGTGCAGGGTGAAAGCAGGCTACCACCAGAGCATTCACCACCTGGAAACAGTCGAGAAAGCCGGCAGGATTAAGTGCTACAATGTTGCTGGTAGTCGTCTTGCTACTTTGTTGTGGTTTTGCAGGCGTCCTGAAGCAGTCAGCGGTATATCCTTGGTAGAAGGTGAAGAGGGAGATGCAGAGGAACTCTGGTGAGATCTTGCATTGGTTATCTGAAGAATTCCCCAAAGCAGAGACCCTAAATAGCTAGAAAAGGAGGTTTGGCTACCAAGTTAGGAAGATTGGCTACCAAGAGAGGTAAGAGCATATCAGAAGGAGCCTCTGACGTCACCTGCTGGCACTGGCCACTCAGAGCAGTCCAGTGTGCCCCCAACACCTCTGTTTCCAAGATGGCAGAGGTCTGGGACACACTGGAGGAGCTCTGGGCACCTCCCCTGGGAGGTACTGGTTCCTTTGTCCAGTTTTGCACTAGAGCAGGGCTGGGGATCCCTGAACCGGTGTAGACTGGCTTATGCAGAGATGGGTACCATCTGTGCCCATCAAATCATTTCCAGAGGCTGGGGGAGGCTACTCCTCCCCAGCCCTTCACACCTATTTCCAAAGGGTGTAACACCGTCTCTCAGAAGAAATCCTTTGTTCTGCCTTCCTGGGCCAGGGCTGCCTGGACCCCAAGAGGGCAGAAGCCTGTCTGAGGTGTTGGCAGCAGCAGCAGCTGCAGTGGAGACCCCTGAAAGGCAGTTTGGCAGTACCCGGGGTCTGTGCTAGAGACCCGGGGGATCTTGGAATTGTCCCCCCAATACCAGAATGGTATTGGGGTGACAATTCCATGATCTTAGACATGTTACATGGCCATGTTCGGAGTTACCATTGTGAAGCTATACATAGTACGTAGTGACCTATGTATAGTGCATGCGTGTAATGGTGTCCCAGCACTCACAAAGTCCGGGGTAATTGCCCTGAACGATGTGGGGGCACCTTGGCTAGTGCCAGAGTGCCAACACACTAAGTAACTTTGCACCCAACCTTCACCAGGTGAAGGTTAGACATATAGGTGACTTATAAGTTACTTATGTGCAGTGGTAAATGGCTGTGAAATAACGTGGACGTTATTTCACGTAGGTTGCAGTGGCAGGCCTGTGTAAGAATTGTCAGAGCTCCCTATGGGTGGCAAAAGAAATGCTGCAGCCCATAGGGATCTCCTGGAACCCCAATACCCTGGGTACCTCAGTACCATATACAAGGGAATTATATGGGTGTACAAGTATGCCAATGTGAATTGGTAAATTTGGTCACTAGCCTGTTAGTGACAAATTTGGAAAGCAGAGAGAGCATAACCACTGAGGTTCTGGTTAGCAGAGCCTCAGTGAGACAGTTAGGCATCATACAGGGCACATACTTATGAGCACATACATATGAGTCCCAGTGACACCTAGACTAAAACAACATATATACAGTGAAATATGGATGTAACATGCCAGGCAAGATGGTACTTTCCTACACAATCCCCTCCCCTCCCCAACGGACAATAAGACTAGCCATGACCTGATGAGTCTTCATTGTCTAAGTGGAAATATCTGTAGAGTCCATCTGCATTGGAGTGGGTACTCCCAGGTCTATGTTCCACTGTATAGTCCATTCCCTGTAGATATATGGACCACCTCAACAATTTAGGGTTTTCACCTTTCATTTGTTTTAGCCAAAGTAGAGGTTTGTGGTCTGTCTGAACAATGAAGTGAGTGCCAAACAGGTATGGCCTCAACTTCTTCAGTGCCCAGACCACAGCAAAGGCCTCCCTCTCTATGACAGACCAGCGCTTTTCTCTAGGGGTCAACCTTCTGCTGATAAAAGCAACTGGTTGATCCTGGCCCTCAGAATTCAGTTGTGATAAGACTGCCCCTACCCCTAATTCAGATGCATCAGTTTGAACAAAGAATTTCTTGGAGTAACATGGGCTTTTTAGGACAGGTGCAGAGCACATGGCCTGTTTGAGCTCCTCAAAAGCTTTCTGACAGCTAGCTGTCCATAATACCTGTTTAGGCATTTTCTTACTTGTGAGATCATTAGGAGGGGCTGCTATGGAGCCATAGTTTTTAATGAATCTCCTGTAATACCCTGTGAGGCTCTCACCTGGGTCTGAGTTGTAGGGGGAACCCAATCCATGATTGTCTGGATTTTCCCCTGTAGTGGTACAATCTGTTCTCCACCTACCAGGTGTCCCAGATAAACAACCTTACCCTGCCCTATCTGGCACTTTGAGGCCTTGATAGTGAGGCCTGCCTTTTGTAGGGCCTCCGAAACTTTCCAAAGGTGGACCAGGTGCTCATCCCAGGTGGAGCTAAAGACAGCAATATCATCAGGATATGCTGCACTGAAAGCCTCAAACCCTTGCAGGACTGTGTTCACCAACCTCTGAAAAGTGGCAGGTGTATTTTTCAAACCAAAGGGCATCACTGTAAATTGGTAGTGCCCTCCTATAGTTGAAAATGCAGTCTTTGGTTTAGCATCTTCTGCCAATTTGATCTGCCAATACCCTGCAGTCACATCAAAAGTGCTAAGATACTTGGCAGATGCCAGTGTATCAATGAGCTCATCTGCCCTGGGTATAGGGTGAGCATCAGTTTTTGTTACCTGATTGAGACCTCTGTAGTCTACACAAAACCTCACCTCCCTTTTTCCATCTTTTGTGTGAGGCTTTGGTACAAGCACGACTGGGCTAGCCCATGGGCTTTCAGAATGCTCAATCACTCCCAGATCCAACATTTTCTGCACCCCTTGTTTAATGCAGTCTCTGACATGGTCAGGCTGCCTATAAATCTTACTTTTGACAGGCAGGCTGTCTCCAGTATCAATTGTGTGTTCACACCAGGATGTTTTGCCTGGCACAATTGAAAAGAGGTCAGAAAATTGTCCAAGGAGATTGATGCAGTTGTCTTTCTGTTCTGCAGTCAGACAATCTGCCAAAACTACTCCCTCCACTAAGGCATCTGCTTCAGTGGTGGAGAAGAGATCAGGGAGAGGGTCACTCTCTTCTTCCTGTCCCTCATCTGTTGCCATGAGCAGGGTGAGATCAGCCCTGTCATAGTAGGGTTTCAGGCGGTTGACATAAATCACCGTAAGGGGACTCCTGGCAGTGCCCAGGTCTACCAAATAGGTAACCTCACCCTTCTTTTCAACAATTAGATGGGGTCCACTCCATTTGTCCTTGAGTGCTCTTGGGGCCACAGGCTCCAATACCCACACCTTCTGTCCTGGTTGGTACTGGATCACAACAGCCTCCTGGTCATGCCATTGCTTTTGCAGCTCCTGGCTGGCCTGAAGGTTTTTGCTGGCCTTTTTCATGTACTCAGCCATTCTGGATCTTAGGCCAAGTGCACAATCCACTATATCCTGTTTAGGAGCTTTTAAAGGTTGTTCCCAACCCTCCTTCACAAGTGTTAGTGGACCTCTTACAGGGTGTCCAAAGAGGAGTTCAAAGGGGCTGAAGCCCACTCCTTTCTGGGGTACCTCCCTGTAAGCAAAAAGGAGGCAAGGTAACAGGATATCCCATCTCCTCCTGAGTTTTTCAGGGAGTCCCATTATCAAACCTTTGAGAGTTTTATTAAACCTCTCTACCAGTCCATTAGTCTGTGGATGGTAAGGAGTGGTGAACTTGTAGGTTACACCACACTCCTTCCACATTGCTTTCAAGTATGCAGACATGAAGTTGCTACCTCTGTCTGATACTACCTCTTTAGGGAAACCCACACTGGGAAAGATTCCAAGGAGGGCCTTTGCCACTGCAGGGGATGTAGTGGTCCTTAGAGGAATTGCTTCACGATATCTTGTGGCATGATCCACAACCACCAAGATAAACCTATTGCCTGAAGCAGTAGGAGGGTCAAGGGGGCCAACTATATCAACCCCTACCCTTTCAAAGGGCACCCCACCCACAGGTAGTGGAATTAGGGGGGCCTTTGGAGTGCCACCAGTCTTGCCACTGCCTTGGCAGGTCACACAAGACTTGCAAAAATCGTTAGTGTCCTCTGACATCCTAGGCCAGTGAAACAAGGGGACAAGTCTTTCCCATGTTTTGATCTGGCCCAAATGCCCAGCCAAAGGAATGTCGTGCAAGAGTTAGGAGGAACTCTCTGTACTGCAGGGGAATGACCAATCTCCTGGCTGCTCCAGGTTTTGGGTCCCTTGGCTCTGTGTACAAGAGTTTGTCCTCCCAGTAAACTCTACGGCTGTCATGGACATCCCCATTTTGCTGTTTGACAGCTTGCTGTCTGAGACCCTCTAATGTGGGACAGGTTTGCTGTGCCACACTCCACTCTTCCCTGGCAGGGCCCCCCTCCACCCAAAAGCTCAGCAGTGTCTGCTGCCAGCTCATCTGGTGAAGGTTCTGCACAGGGAGGAAATTCTTCTTCCTCAGAAGGAGAATCATCTGTAGAGGGAGGGATAGTGGGTAGGGATTTACCCTTGCTACTGAAGTACTGGGTTTTTCAGAACCCAGTGGTGCCAGGGAACACACCCTAAGACTTCGAGTCCTTCCTGTTTCAGACTACAGAAACACAGAGTCTTCTTGGTGAAGTCAAAGATCTTGTTTATTGGCTGCAGCCAGTAACAGGTATCCTAGAAGTACAACACGGTGTATATTCTCAGGAGACTGCTCCTCTTGCAAAGCTAACCTTCTCTTTTATACAAAATATTATGCTTTGGGCAAACATTCCTTATTTTACAGTTGACCATTCACATATTTTCACTACAAAGAAATAGCAGGGTTATGATGACAAGCCCATATTTCAGTTTGTCCAGCCCTCAATCAATTACCCGGCAAGGCTCAGTACTTTTATCAGATATCAACGGACCCCCAATATAAACAGGCACCTCCTCCTTGTAAAGCAAGTCATAAAGAAAGAAACAGGGACAGGTGCGTGTAAGATTAGGCATGGTTTGTGTGTGATGAAAGGTTTTATGATGTGTTGTGCCTTGATACTAATCTCATTCGGCCACTGGGAAAGAAACTGGCCGAACAGGTTTGGCTTCAGGCAGTGGAGTCAGCTTGCCCAGGTCACAGAGTAGTCAGCAAAGATGTAAGTGTTCTTCAGACTCGTTTTCGGCATTTAGTCATTGGCCTATGTGAGGGCAATCACAATATGGCTGTAGTTTAAATGGAACACGAGGGTTCAGGACGGAAACTCTGATATTCGGGTGATTTCGTTACCAGTATATGAATACAATGCTTGTGCATACTATTCTAATCATTCTCGGTCTGCTGATACCAAAATCGTTGTGATACGACGATGTTTATAACACGGGTCCAGAATTTTCAGTACCACAGACCCTCCTTTTGCCCTTACATAAGCAATAACCTATACTCACGCTAATCTGAGTCCAGGTCTATATTCATAAAGTCGTTGAGATGTTGCTGTAGCATCATCCTATTACCTGGCTCGTCCCTTGATACAGGTTTCCTTACACACGATGTAGCACAGAGGCCACATATTGCAGGAGCACACTGTACACACAGACAGGACAGGAAAAGAATGGCTAAGATCATCCCAATGACTACCAGAGTCTTCCATCCCCAGGCGGATATCAGCTCCCAGAACCACCCCATCAATGACCAATCTCCTTTATCCACGTGAATAGACTCAGAGATCTTATGCAGTTTGGAAATGGCCTGGTAGACTGTCGGAGCGTTATCTGGGATGAAAACACAGCAACTTGATTGGATCACTTTACATACCCCACCTCGGTCTGCAAGTATGACGTCTAATGCGACCCTGTTCTGAAGAGTCATAAGGCGATCCGACTAGAGCTCAGCAGTCAAATTACTAAGGGCACCAGCGGTTTCAACTACTGTGGATTCAACCACCCTTGTCAATTGCCTTATGTTCCTGCTTTTAACCATAGGACCCCAAAACGGCAGAAAACCCTTTACGAAATCTCCAAATTCTTGTCCTGTAGTGTCTTCTTTACTTATGACACCTCTAACTATCCTTGTCTTATGGTAATCTGCCGCGGCAGTGTAGGTGGGAGGTAACAGGAACGAAACAAAACATGTGCCTGAGAAGTCAGGGGGCAACCATGTATAGGCTCTATTATGGCAGATGAAATAGGTACCCTTAGCTGCTAAGAACGAAGGAGAAGTCTGAGACGCAAAAACATATGTTTCAGTGCAGATACTTTTCCCTAACTGAGCTCTGGGATTCTTGCCATTACCTTGCAGACATAGGTGACCCTGATGGGGTACAATCCAAATCGGGGAGGATCTCTTTGCTCGCTGGTTCCCACTCAGAGTAACTCCATATCCTGTTATGTTCCATCCAATATATGCTAGTGTCTCATCTCTCGGGATAGTCTCATAGGAAATATCTTCCCTAATCATATCTACTATACCCTTAGCTAGAGCACTATTCTTAGGATTATCTTTCACAGAACGTAGGGGGTTGGCTTCATACGCGTATATGAACACCGTTCTATATGCCCATACAGAACCATTATGGCTGAAAGGCAGGACCAGATAAGGGATACCTTTATCAGTAGTATGAGGCATATGACCACACACCCAACAGTTGGTTGTGTTCACTACTAATTGGTGTTGGTGTAGAAGCTGAATGAATGAATTGTTGACAAATTCTAATCTTCTGGCAGACTCGTGTTCAGGCAGGGGGTGAAAAGAATGCGAGGAAACAGTAGAAGGAGGCATGGGCTGTGTAATGGGTGCAAATGTCACTTGAAAAGAGAATAAAACATATCCTATTAAAAACGTCATTACACTAAGCAACATGAAAATACATAATATCAAAAATCGTTTCTTTGTCATTATTATACACATTCTGGCTTTAAAGTCCATCTGTCTGGCAGGTCTCTCATTCTTGAAAAACTCCATCCTCTCTAATTGCTGCTCGTGGTGGTAGGGTGTTCTATGCTAGGGAATGCTTCTGTCAGTCCAGGGTAACTCCCTTAGACCAACCAGAACTGTCGACCTAACGTCTTCAGCTGCACTCCAAAGACTTGGGCAACCACAACCCTACAGCTGAACCCAGATGGCGGTTCGAAAAGAAAAAAACAAAAATGAGAAAGTTTCTCAGATGAGAGAGTTGCACCTTTAAAAAAAAATAGCAAAGGAACGGGAAAAAAATTATTTGTTCTTGGTCTCAAATTATAACAGCTTTTTCCAGGGACTGTCTGGTTCTGGAACAAGAGTTCAGGCTCTGTAGTGTTCAATCGAATTGACGGTAGCACAGCTTCTTGCAAATTATTGTCACTTTCTCGTTCAGAAATTGTCCCTTTTACACGTGCATCGCTAAATGGCAAAAAACGAGGCACAGTCTCAGTCTCAGAGTCAGCGATCCCCTCCTGGACCCACCGTTCGTACGGTAGAGGAAAAGGGACCCTCTTGCAGTGTACGCCGTGGATCCAGTTCTTTTTCCCTTCCACTCGAACAGCTGATCTTGTTGAGAGAAGGACGAGGTGGGGGCCGGTCCAACGGGGCTGGTCATTCTTTGTCCGCTGGAAGTTCTTGACCAGCACCCATGATCCAGGATCGATAAGATGTCCTGGAGCTTCAGAGACCTGAGGCAGAGTATCGTGAACTTGTTGGTGTAGAACACGCAATTTAGCCGTCAATTCATACAAATAATCAAGCAGTACAGGGTGTTCGATCTCACTGAATTTTGTTGGTCTTGGCACTCCCCATATGTTGGCCGGGCGGCCGAACACAATTTCATAGGGACTAAGGGGGTAATTCTGACCCTTACGGGCGGCGGAGGCCGCCCGCCAGAGTTCCCCCCTCCAGAACACCGCTCCGCGGTCATAAGACCGCTGCGGTGATTCTGGCTTTTGCACTGGGCTGGCGGGCGGCCGCCAAAAGGCCGCCCGCCAGCCCAGTGCAAAAGGGCCTTCCCACGAGGACGCCGGCTCAGAATTGAGCCGGCGGAGTGGGAAGGTGCGACTGGTGCAGTGGCACCCGTCGCGTATTTCAGTGTCTGCAATGCAGACACTGAAATACAATGTGGGGCCCTCTTACGGGAGCCCCGCGGCACCCCCTACCGCCATCCTGTTCCTGGCGGGAGACCCGCCAGGAACAGGATGGCGGTAGGGGGTGTCAGAATCCCCATGGCGGCGGAGCGCGCTCCGCCGCCATGGAGGATTCTCAAGGGCAGCGGAAAACCGGCGGGAGACTGCCGGTTTTCCAAATCTGACCGCGGCCAAAGCGCCGCGGTCAGAATGCCCTGCGGGGCACCGCCGGCCTGTCGGCGGTGCTCCTGCCGACCCTGGCCCCGGCGGTCTCAGACCGCCGGGGTCAGAATCAGGGCCTAAGTCCCACTCGCGAATGCACAGTCATTCTTGTTGATAGGAGTGCTAGAGGCGGAGCGTCAGGCCATTTAAGACCAGAGCTCGCTTGTATCTTTGCCAACTTCAGTTTTAGCGTGCCATTATAGCACTCTACTAGTCCAGCTGATTGGGGGAGATTTGCAGCGTGGAATTTTTGCTGGATACCTAGCCCCTCACATACTTTTTTCATCACTCGACCCACAAATTCACTCCCATTATCACTCCAGACCATTCTCGGCATTCCAAACCTAGGGAAGAATTCTTTGGCAAGGGCTTTAGCTGTGGATAAGGCATTGTTGTCTTTTAAGGGATATGCTTCTACCCATCTTGAAAAAGCACAAACAACAACGAGTACGTATTTCAGATTGTTGCACCTTTCCATGTGGATGAAATCTAGCTGCAAAACCTCGAACGGATACGTTGGAGGCGCAAAATTACCAGCTGGAGTTGGGGTTCCCCTACCAGGATTGTATTTCAGACACACCATGCAATTCTTGACCACATTCTCTGCACATTTAGGAATTCCAGCATTTTGCCATACTGGTGTCAACAACTTACAAATCCCTTTCACACTAATATGGGCCATTCCATGAGCCATTGTCACCACTGCAAGCACATACGCATCGGGTAACAACCATCGCTGATGTTCTGACAAGTCAACCCAACAACCATTTTCATCCAATTTACCCATACTTTCTTTCCACACACTCAACTCTTTCTCTGAAGCTTCAGCTTGAAGAGACTTCACACCCTCTATCGTATCTTCACATATTCCAACGTCACCAACCCATCTTGCAGGGCCTGCAACATACATTCGATTCATCACATCTTTTGCTGTTTCTTTTGCGATTTCGTCAGCAAATGCATTGCCACGACCGACATCATCAGTAACCTTCTTGTGTGCACTGCATTTCACAATCGCAACCTGTAATGGCAAGGTCAGTGACTCAAGAAGCTCATTCACCAACTGACCATGCTGAATTTTAGCTCCATGCGAAGTCAGGAACCCACGTTCTTTCCACAATCGTCCAAAACTATGGGCAACACCAAACGCATACTGGCTGTCGGTATATATGGTCACTTTCATTCCTTTCGATAACACACACGCTCTCGTAAGTGCAATCAGCTCTGCTGCTTGAGCTGAATTATGTGGTATATGTGCAGCTTCAACAATCGTATGCAAAGTTGTGACAGCATATGCTGCAGTCGTATCACCATTCGGAAGCTTGAAGCATGAACCATCCACCCATAAGGTACCATCACACTTTACAAGAGGAGTATCTTTAAGATCTACTCTCCCTTTCGTTACTTCTTCTGTCCTAAGAAAACAATCATGTTGTTCAACATCATCTGTCTCTACTGAAATCGTCAATAACGTGGCTGGATTCAACGTATTGCACCTCTTTATGTGCACATGACTCGCTAACAGTGTCAACTCGTAACCTGACAATCGAGCACTAGTTAAATGCTGTGTCTTGGTCCTGTTTAACAACGTGTCCACTGCATGTGGAACCATCACAATCAACATATTATTCCATCACTAACCCAGCAGACTGTCGAATAGAAACAGCTGCGGCCGCTGTGGCTCTCAAGCAACTCGGCAATGCTTTAGCTACCGGATCCAAAGTTGACGAAAAATATGCGCATGGGCGCTGCGTGTCTCCAAAAGACTGTGTCAGCACTGACAATGCACAACCATCTTTCTCATGGACATACAGTGTAAAGGGCTTACTGTAGTTGGGGGTACCCAACACAGGAGCCGAACACAATGCATTACGCAATTCGGAAAAACTTTTCTGACAATCTTCAGACCACGGAACGGGGTTCGGTGTATCTTTATAGGTCAATGCTACCAAAGGTTTGGCCAGCAAAGAAAAATTCGGTATCCATTGTCTGCAGTATGATGTAATGCCCAAGAAAGCACGTACTTCTCTCTGTGTCCTTGGCACACTCAATTTTGCAATTGCCTGAATTCTTTCTGAGGTCAGTTTCCTTCCCTCCTTCGATAAGAGATGACCTAAGTAGGTCACTTCTTGTTGACAATATTGCAGTTTTGAAAGGGACACTTTGTGATGTAAATCAGATAAATGACGCAACAACGACAAGGTGGCTTCTTTACAAATCTCTTCAGTATCTGTAGCGACTAGCAAATCATCGACGTACTGAATAAGGGTAGCGCCGTCAGGTAAAACAATTGCATCAAGCTGTGTTTTTAAAGCCTGACTATATATTGATGGACTTTCACAGTAGCCTTGTGGAGCGCGTTTGAAGCGGAAACTTCGGCCTCCTAAACTGAAGCCAAAAACATCCCTGCTCTCCTCTGCAATCGGGATGCTGAAGAAAGCATTCTTTAAGTCAATCACCGAGAACCAGGTGGCGGAAGCTGGAATCATAGTCAATAGGGCAGTGATATCAGGAACAACTGGAAACTGTGGCACAACTATTTTATTTACTTCTCTAAGATCAATCACAAGCCTGTAAACAGGTGGCTTAGAGGGGTCAGTACGTTTCAAAACAGGCAGAACAGGACTATTACAAACGTTGCCTCTTGTCTCTTCAATTACATCTTTTTCAATTAAATCATAAATGATCTCTAGCAACGCCTTTTCACCTTCACTAGAGATCTTGTATTGTTGAATGCGTGGTAATTTAACATTGGCTTTCAATGTCACAACATAAGGCGGTATTTCCATAAGACCCACGTCATTAAGACCAGTAGCCCAAATGGTATCAGAAAGACACGACAATTCGGTCGGAAGTTTATCCTTCGACAAATACATTGGAGAGACCATTTCCTACCCAGTGTAGGTTGTACTCCCGAAGGAGAACAATATAATGTCGCATACAATCTTTTCAACAAATCCAATCCTAACAAGTTTTCACCACAACCTGTCGTCAGAATAAGGGGTGCTTCCAATTCACAAGGTCCAACAGAAAGGGACATAGGACTAGAAATCGGGTTCCTAACCGGGGCGCCAGAAAAACCTACTGAAACATTCATCTCGCCAGACAAAGGTGCGCCAGGGAGTTTTGAGTGCATAATAGAACTCTTTGTAGCACCAGTATCCAACAGAAAAGGCTCCGACACACCTGATGTAATCACCTTAACATAAGGTCCATTCTGATCCACTGGAACTAAAAAAACTCCCTCTCTTCATCTATGGCTGTCCTAGCAATTATTACCTTCCAAGTTCTCATCTTCTGCATAGTAGTCGTCAGCATAGTACTGAGCCGTCCTACCAGACGCGTTATGTTTCTGGTCAAAACTATTCATTGAGTTTTGAGACGGAAAGGAACGCGTGTTCTGGGGAAAACTTCCACGTCCTCTACCTCTAGGAGCTTGTTGAACACCTCGACCTCTTGCGCCAGAAGCACCATTCGTACGCTGTAACAAAATAGGACAACTATACTTGAAACAACACTCTTCTTTACAATATGAACACTGATTGGGACCTACAGGAACACGTGGTTGAGAAAACTCGAACCTTTGCGAGTTTCTCTGGAACTGTTGAGGTTGCTGATAGTTACTCTGACCACCACGTGGCGGATACGCCTGTTGTAAAAGAACCTTCGTCTTTAATTCTTTAGTTTTCTTGTCTGCTCTATCCTTCTCATCTTTATCCCTATTTTCGTAGTACTGTGCAGTAGCCAATATTTGTGCTGAAGAGGAAACGGCCCAAGAACTCTCCTTCAATTTCTTACACAGCTCGGCAAGCAAATTGTGCACAAACTTGTCGACGAACAACCGTTGACCACCTTCTGTACTCATATCTTGACCACTGTGGTCGATAAACGTTTCCTCAAACCTGGTGAAGAAATCAGACACTGTTTCATCTTTCTTCTGCTTACACGCAGACAATTTATCCCAATTCACACGCATCGCAGGCATTAAAGTCTTCATGTAAGTAATGATCCTAGCAGGGAGTTCTGCTACCAAAGGCTCAGGCTTGGCACCACCAACTTGTCTATCATTTGCAGCACTAATATTAGCCCATGAGTCACCTAACTCTTGCGCATGATCTGTATGGCGAATCAATCCCCACAAAGGCTGTGGAACAACATTCCCAAATAACATGTCTATGTCGGCTAAATTCATAATGCATGAGTCTGCAGTCTGTGATAATTCCTTATAATACCCTGCAGGGTTTTTACAGGGATCAGGCAAAGTCTGCTTAAGGGCTAAAACTTCAGCTCGCTTCCACGGAACATGTACCCAAACACGCTGAAAATGAGCTGGGACAGCATCAATTTGATTAGCAACATCAGCCGCAATGGCGTCCTTACATACCGGAGGGACTTCTCTCATTGGGTACTGTTGCACCTTTTTTTTAACAGAGGAGTCATGTTGGAACAATGACTTAGAAGGATCCTTATTCCTAAAGGACAACAACGTTGCAACTGCTTTCTCAACATCGGGACCCACAATCATGCCTTTTTCAAACTCAAACCGTACACGGCACAAATCAGGCGGACTTGTTTCCAAATCATTATCCTCCAATTCCTCACAAAGGAATGCACACATTTTCTCAAAAACGTATCTTTGTTTCGGTGCTCCCCATTGACGGAAGACATCCATAACAGACTCTACATCGTATCTTAAAGGGTAAACAACCCATTTACGCGCCATACGGTCAAACATTTCTCTCTCTTGAGAATTAGGCAGTTGACTACGTGACTGTTTACGCTCCGAATCTGGGGTCACACCAGACGACCCAAAGAGAGGAAATATAAGGCTGGCAACAGTATCTGTCATTCTCTGACGGACAGAAGGAGAAGTTGATGAAAGAACAGGAGGAAAAACAGAGGGAGGCAAGGCAGACGCAGACGCAGAGGCAGTATCAGGAAGAACACCAGAAGAGGCAGTCGATGTAGTACATAAAGTCGCAGGAGGTACAGATGAAGCAGGTAGCGAAGTCGGCGGCCCTTGAATGGGGCTGCACCATAGTAGTAGGAGCCAACTGAAGAGGAGCTGGCGGCTGTGGAAGAACCTGAGGCACAATAACCGGAGGGGGTGGCGAACTCAACAAGTGTGACATTAAAGGATCTTTCTCAAGTTCTTTTGCTGCATCTTGCTGAAGAAGCGGAAAAACTGGATAACATTTATCGGTCACCAATTTACGTTGCCTGTGCAACTGCTCATTCATCTGTTCTTCTTCATCATCTTTAAACTGCATGGCAGCTTGCATTATCGAGATACCCTCTTCCCTCTTATTTCTCTTTGCTAATTTAATTTCCTTCTGTTTGGCTTCCTTACGCCATAGGCGGAAAGAGTCAAACATCGCCGGCCGGGCTTTCTTCTTGAAAAGTTTAACCTCCAGATTATCCAGAATCTCTGTGTCAAAACTACCATATTGGGGCCATTTTAAAACACCATCTTTCCTGGTGTATCGGATCCATACTTCATTATATGTGAGGGTGCCTATGCCATGTTTCACATATAGTTCATAGGTTGGAGTTCCAATCGGAGGAACCGGACACGAGTCCTCCAATCGGGAATCCCTATTATAACCAAGACAAAACAAATTTCCATGTCTGCTAAGACCAGGCATCCTCGCTCTCTAGTCTAGCTTCAAAGGATTATCGAATACGATAGTCTCGTGAATACACGAATCCCTCGGCTTTGGTACTTGCAAGTTCCAAATCAAAGATCCCAAGGGGATACCAAACTAAGAACCAAACTAAGGACTGGGAGACGCTCCACTTATACTTAACTGAGGTATCGATGACGTCACCAGAAGACTCGTTTATCGTTTCGCTCTACCAAATCATCAAGGGTCCAAAACAGGGCGATAGTCAGGGCAGCAGTTCTTCGTAGCCGTCGGGAAGCGGGGAACCTTGCAGCAAAGACTTTCGGACCACGTCGACATACAGGGGTCGATGAAGTGGCGGCCTCCCTCCAGAATTTTCACACGAAGCTCCTCACGAACCTCTGGCTTGGACTGGTACTGCTGAAATCGCCCCACGTTGGGCGCCAACTGAAGTACTGGGTTTTTCAGAACCCAGTGGTGCCAGGGAACACACCCTAAGACTTCGAGTCCTTCCTGTTTCAGACTACAGAAACACAGAGTCTTCTTGGTGAAGTCAAAGATCTTGTTTATTGGCTGCAGCCAGTAACAGGTATCCTAGAAGTACAACACAGTGTATATTCTCAGGAGACTGCTCCTCTTGCAAAGCTAACCTTCTCTTTTATACAAAATATTATGCTTTGGGCAAACATTCCTTATTTTACAGTTGACCATTCACATATTTTCACTACAAAGAAATAGCAGGGTTATGATGACAAGCCCATATTTCAGTTTGTCCAGCCCTCAATCAATTACCCGGCAAGGCTCAGTACTTTCATCAGATATCAACGGACCCCCAATATAAACAGGCACCTCCTCCTTGTAAAGCAAGTCATAAAGAAAGAAACAGGGACAGATGCGTGTAAGATTAGGCATGGTTTGTGTGTTATGAAAGGTTTTATGATGTGTTGTGCCTTGATACTAATCTCATTCGGCCACTGGGAAAGAAACTGGCCGAACAGGTTTGGCTTCAGGCAGTGGAGTCAGCTTGCCCAGGTCACAGAGGAGTCAGCAAAGATGTACGTGTCCTTCAGACTTGTTTTCGGCATTTAGTCATTGGCCTATGTGAGGTCAATCACAATATGGCTGTAGTTTAAATGGAACACGAGGGTTCAGGACGGAAACTCTGATATTCGGGTGATTTCGTTACCCGAATATGAATACAATGCTTGTGCATACTATTCTAATCATTCTCGGTCTGCTGATACCAAAATCGTTGTGATACGACGATGTTTATAACACGGGTCCAGAATTTTCAGTACCACACTACCCCTAGCTTTAGGGAGCACTTGGTCCATTCTTCCAGGATCCAAGTTACCCTGTCCTTTTTGCTTTTTGGCCTGAGCCCTGGTTAAAGCAAAAATATGCCCAGGAATGCCCAGCATTGCTGCATGAATCTCCAACTCCACTTCTGCCCAAGCTGATGTCTCTAAATCATTCCCTAGTAGCCAGTCTACAGGTTAATCTGAGGCAACCACAACTTTCTTTCGACCAGTAACCCCCCCCCCCAGTTGAGATTCACAACAGCCATGGGGTGGCTAAGAGTGTTGTTATGAGCATCTGTCACTTGGTACTGCTGACCAAGTAGGTGTTGTTCAGGGTGGACCAGTTTCTCTATCACCATAGTTACACTGGTTCCTGTGTCCCTGTAGGCCTGAACCTCAACACCATTTATTAGGGGAAGTTGCTTGTACTTATCCATATTAAAGGGGACAAGCAACCAAGGTGGCCAAATCAATGGCACCTTCAGAGATTAAAACAGCCTCTGTGGTCTCCCTAACAAGACCAACCCCAACTACATTGCCAATAGTGAGCCCAGCTACACCCTTGGATTGGCTATTTATATTTATAGGTTTCCCACCACAACTGCTATTACTAGGGGCACTAGAATTTGCAGCAGGGGTTGTGGTAGTGGGAGGTTTGGTGTTTTTCTTTGGACTACTGGAATCGGTTGCCCAATGACCTTTGACTTTACACAAATAACACCAAGGCTTTTTAGGCTGATTATTGGACGAGGATTTTGACCCACCACCCCCACCAGAGGATTTTTGTGGGTCTGATGAAGACTCAGTATTTTTACCTTTGTCCCCACCCTTGTCAGAAGACTTACCATCCTTCTTATTGCCATCCTTGTCACCCCCTGTATGAACTTTTCTGTTCACCCTTGTTCTGACCCACTTGTCTGCCTTCTTTCCCAATTCTTGGGGAGAGGTCAGATCAGAGTCCACTAGGTATTGGTGCAACTAGTCAGACACACAGTTGTTCAGAATATGCTCTCTCAGAATAAGACTATACAGGCTTTCATAGTCAGATACCTTACTGCCATGTAACCACCCTTCCAAGGCCTTCACTGAACAGTCCCCAAAATCTGTCCAGTCTTGAGAGGACTCTTTTCTGGTGTCTCTGAACTTAATCCTGTATTGTTCAGTGGTTAAGCCAAATCCATCCAAGAGTGCATCCTTCAATACTGTGTAATTGTTAGCTTCACTTCCTCTAACAGTAAGGAGCCTATCCCTACCCTTTCCATTGAAAGATAGCCACAAAATAGCAGCCCACTGCCTTTGAGGGACCCCCTGTACCATACAGGCCCTCTCAAGTGCAGCAAACCACTTGTTGATGTCATCCCCCTCCTTGTAAGGGGGGACTATCTTGTGCAGATTCCTGGAATCATGCTCTCTAACAGGATTACTATCAGGAATACTGCTGCTGCCACCATGGGGTCCTAACCCCAACCTCTGTCTTTCCTTCTCAATGTCTAGGGATTCCCTATCTAAGGCCAGCTGTTGCTGTTTAAGTTTCAGTCTGGTCTCTTCAACCCTCAACTTTTTGAGTTCCCTTTCTAACAAGTTATCCTCAGGGTGGGTGGTTTGGGAATGCTTTGACACAGAAGACAAATTGGAAACTTCAGAGAGGGACCTGTCCCTAACTGTCTGGACCCTGGTAACTTGGCCTCTAAGAATAAAGGATGCCCTACTGTGATGGGAACCTCCATTACTACCAACATTACTGGGTGTACTGCTAGAGGGCAGACCCTGTTCAGAACCCTCCCTAGCTTCCTCAGGGGGTTCCTCTGAGTCAGACATTGGATGGACCAGACTGGTTCTGGTCATTCACCATAAGCATGTTATACAGAAACTCTTATAGGGTTCTTTCCTATAACTAAACCTCTATCTAAGCAGAGACTCCTTAAGCT
Source organism: Pleurodeles waltl (assembly GCF_031143425.1). Taxonomy (NCBI): domain Eukaryota; kingdom Metazoa; phylum Chordata; class Amphibia; order Caudata; family Salamandridae; genus Pleurodeles; species Pleurodeles waltl. The sequence goes on from NC_090439.1 coordinate 209,749,916, forward strand.
CTTGTAATTCAAAATGCCATAAGTAGCATTGACAGTTTTGAGCTCAGAATCTACCACACAGACATGATAGCAAAAGGTTTAGAGATAGTGAGAAGAGAGAAGAAGTTTCAAAACTTTTTAAAGCACAGAGAAAAAAAACTTTTTCTAACTTTTAGAAGTTTTAAGAAACTTTTCAGAACTTTGTAAAAAGTTTTAGAGAAGAAAAGCATACTTTTTTGGTTAAGTGTACATACACTGAACTGTTTGGTATATGATTCTCTTATGAAAAGTACAAAATGACAAAGTGGTAAGTAGTTACAAGTACTTATCCCACCGCTGCACAACCAATGTAGGAGGCTGGCCTGGCTTGTAGTGGGTACCAGAGGTACTTACACCTTGTGCCAGGTCCAGTTATCCCTTATTAGCGTAGAAGAGGTGTTTCTAGCAGGTTAGACTGATAGAAGGTAGCTATGGCAAAGCAGCTTAGGCTGAACTAGGAGACATGCAAAGCTCCTACTATACCCACGTATATCATATGCACAATATCATAAGAAAACACAATACACAGAGTTACTAAAAATAAAGGTACTTTATTTGTATGACAATATGCCAAAAGTATCTCAGTGAGTACCCTCAGTAAGAAGGTAAGTACTATACACAAGTTATATGTATACAAACCAAAATTAGGTAAGAGCAAGAAAAGTAATGCAAACAGTGTAGAATTACAATAGGTTGCAATAGGAGCACATAGGTATAGGGGCAACACAAGCCATATACTCCAAAAGTGGAATGCGAACCACGAATGGACTCCAGACCTATGTGAGCTTGTAGAGTGTCGCTGGGACTGTAAGAAAACAGTGAGGGTTAGAAAAAATACCCCCCCCAACACCCTGAAAAGTAGGAGTAATGTGCACCTACTACCCCCAGAGAGCACAATAGTCGTGATAGGGGGATTCTACAGGAAGAACAAACACCAGCAGTGCACTGACAACAGATTTCGGGACCTGAGGACCTGCAAGGCAAGGGGACCAAGTCCAATAGTCGCGACAGTGTCCGGTGGGGCAGGAGCCCAGGAAACCCCGGATGAAGGTGCAAGGAAGCTGCCTCCGGTTGGAAGAAGCTTGGAGTTCTGCAAGAAAGGACTAGGAACTTCTCCTTTGGAAGACGGATGTCCCACGTTGCGATGAAGCTTGCAGAGGTGTTCCCATGCAGAAAGACGGCAAACAAGCCTTGCTAGCTGCAAGGGTCACAGTATAGGTTTTTGGCTGCTGCTGTGGACCAGGAAGGCCCAGGATGACGCTTTTTGGAGGAGGAGACAGAGGGGGCGCTCAGCAACTCAGAGAGCCCTCACAGAAGCAGGCAGCACCCGCAGAAGTACCCACACAGGCACAGAGCGAACCGGAGTCCACGCAAAGTTACAAAAGGGGATCCCACAAAGTTGGAGGACAACTCAGAAGGTTATGCACTGCAGGATGGAGTGCTGGGGACCCAGGCTTGGCTGTGCACAAAGGAAATCCTGGAAGAGTGCACAGGAGCCGGAGAAGCTGCAAATCACGCGGTACACAGCTTTCCAGTCTAGCGTGGGGAGGCAAGGACTTACCTCCACTAAACTTGGACTGAAGAGTCACTGGACTGTGGGAGTCACTTGGACAGAGTTCCTGTGTTCCAGGAACCACGCTGGTCAGGATGAGAGGGGACCCAGAGGACCAGTGATGCAGTCTTTTGGTGCCTGCATTAGCAGGGGGAAGATTCCTTCGACCCACAGGAGATATCTTCAGAGCTTCTGGTGCAGGGTGAAGGCAGGATACCCCCAGAGCAAGCACCACCTGGAAACAGTCGAGAAAGCCGGCAGAATTAGGTGCTACAATGTTGCTGGTAGTCGTCTTGCTACTTTGTTGTAGTTTTGCAGGCATCCTGGAGCAGTCAGCGGTCGATCCTTGGTAGAAGGTGAAGAGGGAGATGCAGAGGACCTCTGGTGGGCTCTTGCATTCGTTATCTGAAGAATTCCCCAAAGCAGAGACCCTAAATAGCCAGAAAAGGAGGTTTGGCTAACAAGTTAGGAGGATTGGCTACCAAGAGAGGTAAGAGCCTATCAGAAGGAGCCTCTGACATAACCTGCGGGCACTGGCCACTCAGAGCAGTCCAGTGTGCCCCCAACACCTCTGTTTCCAAGATGGCAGAGGTCTGGGACACACTGGAGGAGCTCTGGGCACCTCCCCTGGGAGGTACTGGTCAGGGGAGTGGTCACTCCTCTCCTTTGTCCAGTTTTGCGCCAGAGAAGGGCTGGGGGATCCCTGAACCGGTGTAGACTGGCTTATGCAGAGATGGGCACCATCTGTGCCCATCAAAGCATTTCCAGAGGCTGGGGGAGGCTACTCCTCCCCAGCCCTTCACACCTATTTCCAAAGGGAGAGGGTGTAACACCCTCTCTCAGAGGAAATCCTTTGTTCTGCCTTCCTGGGCCAGGGCTGCCTGGACCACAGGAGGGCAGAAACCTGTCTGAGGGGTTGGCAGCAGCAGCAGCTGCAGTGGAGACCCCGGAAAGGCAGTTTGGCAGTACCCGGGTTCTGTGCTAGAGACCAGGGGGATCATGGAATTGTCCCCCCAATACCAGGATGGTATTGGGGTGACAATTCCATGATCTTGGACATGTTACATGGCCATGTTCGGAGTTACCATTGTGACGCTATACATAGGTAGTGACCTATGTATAGTGCACATGTGTAATGGTGTCCCCGCACTCACAAACTCCGGGAATTTTCCCTGAACAATGTGGGGGCACTTTGGCTAGTGCCAGGGTGCCCACACACTAAGTAACTTTGCACCCAACCTTCACCAGGTAAAGGTTAGACAAATAGGTGACTTATAAGTTACTTATGTGCAGTGGTAAATGGCTGTGAAATAACGTGGACATTATTTAACGTAGGCTGCAGTGGCAGGCCTGTGTAAGAATTGTCAGAGCTCCCTATGGGTGGCAAAAGAAATGCTGCAGCCCATAGGGATCTCCTGGAACCCCAATACCCTGGGTACCTCAGTACCATATACAAGGGAATTATATGGGTGTACCAGTATGCCAATGTTAATTGGTAACTTTGGTCACTAGCCTGTTAGTGACAAATTTGGAAAGCAGAGAGAGCATAACCACTGAGGTTCTGGTTAGCAGAGCCTCAGTGAGACCGTTAGGCATCACACAGGGGACACATACAGGGCACATACTTATGAGTACTGGGGCCCTGCCTGGCAGGGTCCCAGTGACACATAGACTAAAACAACATATATACAGTGAAATATGGGGGTAACATGCTAGGCAAGATGGTACTTTCCTACAATCTTCTCCCCTAGTGTCCTCCTAAATGCCACATTTTCTAACAGAGCAACATTCAACTTCCATGTAGGGACAGCAGGGAGTCATCCAATGCACAAAAATAAGTAGAGGTTTATGGTCAGTATATGTCTTTGCCAAGTATTCCATATGTATGACCTTCGTATGTATATCAGGATAACTACTAATTTTATCCAACCCGAACTGTAGGTTGTGCAGACTGGAAAAGAGGAGTATTGATTTTACAATGGTTTATGCATTTATCAGCTATCTCTCATACCCAATCTGTCACTCCCGCTGTAAGGACCTAAGCAATTCTATGTGCTCCAGAAGTGGCCAACGAGGAGTGAGATCTGTCTCTTACCTCATCAGCAACACAGTTCAAATCCCCCCTGTTATCATGAGGAGCTTTATAGTTTCTGCCACATAGATTTAAAAGCTGTCAAAAAATGTGCTTGATCGTCATTAGGTGTATAGATATTTATTAAAGCTATGTCTCTCACATCCAACCTGCCCATCAAAATAACGTCTTACCTCTGGGTCATTTCTTTCTGATAACAGCTCGAAGGGTACAACCCCTGTGCAAATGGAAAGTATGTTATGTAATACAGGCACCCCTCCATCTCTTCTTAAGTACCAACCCCTCTGCCTTTGTCAAATGAGCCTCCTATAAAAAGGCAATTTGAGCCCCTCGTTGTTTTATATATGCCCGTTGTTTTATATATGCCCGGACTTTGTATTGTTTACCAGGGGAGTTGATCACCTGCACATTCCATATAATTTTAATAATATGGCCCTCGTGTGTGTGTGTCAACACTAGAGTAACATATCCATTTTTGTATTTCTGTCTTTAGCCCAGGTTAGCCCTGTCCTTCGTGGAACAAATAGGTTGTTGCTATCTTCTCACCCTCACCTTTCCCGACTCAAAACAATCGATAAAGAACCCATAAATACACACCACCACAACAATGTCCACCCAGTACTGTGATAAAGCATTATACCCAGACTGCAAAACACACTATGGCCCATATTTATACTTTTTGACGCAAACCAGCGCTGGTTTGCGTCAAAAATGTTACCGCCGGCTAAAGCCATTTCTACGCGCCATGAAGGCGCCTTATATAAGGAATGACGTTAGCCGGCGTAGGGGAAAATGGGGTTTGTGCGTCAAAAAATGGTGCAAAGACAGGAGTCATGCCCCCTTGCCCAATGGCCATGCCCAGGGGACTTCTGTCCCCTGGGCATGGCCAGTGGGCATAGTGGCATGTAGGGAGGCCCAAATTAGGCCCTCCTGTGCCACTTTAAAAAAATAAAATACTTACCTCAACTTACCTGGGATGGGTCCCCCCATACATGGGTGTCCTCCGGGGTGGACGAGGGTGGCAGGGGGTGTCCCTGGGGGCAGGGAAGGGCACCTCTCTGGACTCCTTCCATGGTCAGAGACCATGGAAGTGAGCCCACAGATCCCTTAACGTCTGCCTTGACCCAGGCGTTAAAAAAACGGCGCACATCAGGCTGTGCGCCGTTTTTTAAGGCCCGCCTCTCTCCTGTGCGTCAAAATGACGCTGGAGTATAAATAAGGCGCACAGGCCTTAAGGTCATTTTTTGTGCGGGAACGCCTACCTTGCATGTCATTAACGCAAGGCAGTTTCCCGCATCCAACAAATTACTCACACAGAGGAATTTTGACGTCCGCGGGCGTCAAAGTTTAAATATGGGGCAAGGTTTGCGCCGAATGTGCATAAAAAATTTTGACGAACATTCGGCGCAAACAGAGTATAAATACGCCCCTATACTCTTTTATGCCCCAACTTTGCAGATCTGTAAGCCAACACTGGAAGGTGCCTTTTGGGGGCTGGGAGGGAAGTCAGCAAGCTACAATTGGAGTAAGCTAGAGAAGAAGAAAAAACCTAAGGGTACTATAAATTGCATGCTCCTTGATGCACCATACCCATCACACAGAATACAAAAAGGATAATGGTGGGTGTAGGACAGTGCTTAATTTGAGCCAGTGGTTTCTAGTGCTCAGGACCGGCACTTAATAGTCAACACCACCACTTGTGACAGCTTGCCACAGTGATGCTGTCTGGCTAATTTAGAGTTGACCACAACAACAGTTAATTATTAATTAAATATACAATAAAAATGACTATCACCTGCCACCCAAGCCATTCTTATAGCTTTAGGGGCCTGGAATAGTCCAAATTATCACACTTGTAGGAGTGCGATAGTTAGTCATTGTGTTTCTGTCACTGGCAGCATGGCAGGGACAATGTGTGGTGCAGGTTGCAGTGGCCTCCTGATAAGAGCCCTAGCTCTTTTTTTTGTTTTACAAATTAAGCACTGGGTAGACCCTCAATTTTACACATCAAGTCCAAAGTACAAGGAGAGAAGCACTCAGAGCCCAGTCAAATAATATAATCCACAGTACCAGGGATCACATCTGGCAGCACACCACCAGCGTCAGACAACCCTGTGCTCTCCTTTTCCAAAGAGGAATCCACAATAGTTTGTTATTTGAGTGCATGAAGAGCCCTGTGAGCTTTTAAGCAGCTCGGCCGCAGCCCCACTCTCAGTTGTTCCACTGCAGCCTTGCTCCTCACATGTCAGACACTCTTGCGTCTCTGAAACTGCTGTCTGGTGGTATGCTGTGATGCACCAGAAGTCTCCTATGAATTGTTAACATCACCAGAGTTATACTGTGCAATCCAACTGCATGCTTAGGAGGACTCATTGAAGAAGTGCGTCTTTCCTTCCACTTGTTTCCTCAGTTGAGCAGGCAATAGTAATGTGTAGGTAAGTTCCAGTTCTCTGAGACTTTAAGTAACATAAACTAGACAGGCTATGACTGGATGAGCAGAGTACAATCTGGGTATATCGAGATTCTTGCATTTTCTACGACATAGGGGCCTGCCAAGGGAGCTTGATGTAGGATATGATGTTGATAGTGGAGCAATTTGGCCACAACCACCCTTGGAGGTCCTCCAGTTCTGGGGTCTAGTTGTCACTCTGTAGGCTCTTTCCAGAGCAAAGAACTTTGATAGCCCTTTGATATCCACCATCTCTTGCAACCAGTCCTCCAAGTAAGTCACCATGGAGGTACGTTCAACTCATCTGGAGGGCCACTATCCTCAAGTTGTTACATCTTGTGCTGCCTTCTTGGGTATGAAAATTAGTTACTTACCTGTAACTGCAGTTCTCCAGTATTGGTATCTTTCATAGATTCACATGCTTGAATCATCCCCATCGTCGAGGTGGGAGCCTCACGGTAAACTTAAATATATAAAGCAGTAAATCAGTAAAAGTAAAACCAGTAGGCCCTAGTAGGCCTCATAAGGTATTTTACAGTCTATCCACTTTGTTTTGTGAAAAGACCCAAACTTCAGTCTCAACCAATCAGGATTCAGCCCCTCCCAAACAGTCCCAACAGAGGCTGAATTCCCTCAGATTTTCTAGTAGGAGTGTGAAGTTTAATATCTGTATAATAGGGGAGCCTCTGAGGGGAGGAGGCTGGGTCGCATGTGAATCTATGAAAGATACCAATACTGGAGAACTGCAGTTACAGGTAAGTAACTAATTTTCTTCTCCAGTATTGGATCTTTCATAGATTCACATGCTTGAATCAGAATAACGAGCAGTAATGCTTTCTTAATTAGTGAATTACATTGACTGCAATTCTATTTGTAATTTACAAATGATGCGAATCCCATCAGTTCAGCTTTAAAAACCACATACCTATTAATATATGTACATCAATAGACATTCGAATAGAAGAGCAATAACAGGTGTGTGGCAGAAAAAACCTGTACTCTTTTCATGATGATGAAGAGTACGACAAGCTAAGACATTATAAAGAAGTGAACAATCTGAAGCAGAAATGTAGAGTAAAACACACTGTAGCTATTAAGAAGACTAAGAACCAATAATGAACATACCTTGAGTGTGGTGGTGGGATGTGTTAGAGGCTCACCTTATCGAAATAAATGCCTCAGCACTGCCTGCCCCACTGCTGTATCGACGTTGTTCGTTTCTTCGAGACAGTAATGCCTCGTAAATGTGTGTTGGCTGGACCATGTTGCTGCTCTACAGATGCTATGTAGTGGTACCCCTGCAAATAATGCAGCAGAAGTGGCTACCGATCTTGTAGAGTGGGCTCTCACCTTGGTGTGGAGCGGTTTTCCTGCTTTTGAATGGCAGAATTGAATTGCCAGACCAATCCATCTTGCTATAGTCTGTTTGGACACCGCGTGTCCCTTTCTTGTTCCTCCGAAAGCTACAAACAATTGATCCGACTGGCGGAGAGCTTGAGTTTTCTGTAGATAAAACTTTAAACATCTTTTAATATCAAGGGAATGTAATGTTTTTTCCGCTACTGTTTGCGGATTTGGAAAAAAGGTTTTTAAGATAACTGGTTCATTTAGGTGAAACGTTGAAGGAACCTTCGGGATGTATTTTGGATTTGTGCGCAAGATGACACCTGAGTTTGTGAATTGGAGAAAAGGCTGTTTGATAGTGAAAGCCTGAATGTCACTGACTCTCTTTGCTGAAGTAAGAGCTAGCAGTAACGCTGTTTTCCATGAAATGAATTTTTGGTCAGCTTTGTGGATCGGTTCAAAGGGGGCTTTCATAAGCTGCATCAATACCACATTCAATTACCATAATGGTGGAGGCTTTCTAACTGGCGGGAAAACCCGAAAAAGGCCCTTCATAAATTGTTTGACGATTCTAGTGGAACACAAAGAAACTCTGTCTGGAGATCTGCAATATCTGGAGATTGCTGCCAGATGTACCCGAATAGAAGAATATGCAAGCCCTGATTTTGCAAGGAGCAGGAGATATGGAAGTATCTGTTCCGGAGTAGAGGACAAAGGATGTATATCTTGTGTTGCACACCATATACAAAAACGTTTCCATTTAAGTTTATAGGTTTTGTTGGTAGTGTCCGCTCTAGCTTTCGCCAATATGTCTCTACACTCTGGGGAAATGTTGAGATTCAAGTATTCATTGTATTCAGGAGCCAAGCTGACAAATGAAGAGATGACGGATCTGGGTGTCTGACTTGTCCCTGGTGCATCGTTAAGAGAGTCGGGCTCTGTCTGAGTCGTAGATGTGGTCGTTCGGAGAGCATGAGGAGCTCCGTATACCAGACTTGTCTGTGCCATTTGGGAGCTATGAGCAGAAGGCGACACCCCTCCGCCTTCAGTTTGTTGATGACTCTCGGAATGAGCGGGATCGGAGGAAAAGCGTAGGCATAAACTCCGGACCATCTCATCGAAAACGCATTCCCCCACAAATCTTTTTGGGGAAGCCAACTTGCGTAGAACTGGCATTTCTTGTTCTCGAGAGTGGCAAATAGATCTAAGTTTGGTTTGCCCCATAATAGAAAAAGGCCGTTGAGAGTTTTCTGGTCTAGTTCCCACTCGTGATAAGGAATCACTGTCCTGCGCAGGGTGTCTGCTAGAATATTGGTTTGTCCTGTCACATGCTCCGCCTTGAGTGAAATATTGTGCTTTACGGCCCATGTCCAAATTTGTTGGGCTAGCTGCGAAAGTTGTAGGGATCTTGTGCCTCCTTGCTTGTTTAGATAAAACATGCTGGTTGTATTGTCTGTCCTGATTAAGACGCTTGAACTCTGTATCTTTGGTAAGAAAGCTTTCAGAGCTAAGTGTATTGCCTTGAGTTCCAGATAATTGATGTGAAGCTGACGTTCTTTCTGATTCCAGATTCCGCTGATTTGCAGGTCCTGGCAATGTGCCCCCCATCCTGCAAGAGAGGCATCCGTTGTTACTATGTAACTTGGTGTTTGGAGAAGAAAAGACAGTCCGTTTGATAAATTGGTTAGATTCGCCCACCACCTCATGATGTTCTTCATTGGAGGCGTTATGCAAATCTTGTCTTCGAAGGAACCATTGACCTGGGTCCATTGTATGTCTAATTGTTCTTGTAGGGGTCGCATATGGAGCCTGCAATCTGGGACTAGCGGAATGCATGAAGATATCATTCCGAGCAATGATTTGTAGATGCGGACTGAAACGAACCTTCTTCTGGAGAGCCTTTGTGCCAAGGAGGTTAACTTTTGTTTCCGCTCGTGAGATGGGTAGGCTTTGTTGCGGACTGTGTCCAGAATTGCCCCCAAGAAATTCAATTCCTGTTTGGGGTAGAGTTGAGATTTCTGATAATTGACTACGAACCCTAGGTTGTGTAGCAATTGAAGGCAATGGAAAATATGATTTTTCACTTGCGATTTTGAGGGTGCCTTTATAAGCCAGTCGTCCAGGTAAGGGAAGACCTGGATCTCTGACTGGCGGAGATGTGCTGCTACCGGAGCTAACATTTTTGTGAAGATTCTGGGGGCTGATTTGAGGCCGAATGGCAGAACTCGGAATTGAAGGTGCATACTTCCCACTCTGAACCTTAGGAATTTGCGATGGTTGCGATATATGGGGATATGAAAATAAGCATCCTGGAGGTCTAAGGATGCCATGCGAAATCCGGGATTTAACAGACGCAGGATATCCTGTAGAGTTACCATCCTGAACGATTGCTTCTTCAGAAACTTGTTCAGGGCTCTCAAGTCCAGAATGGGGCGCCAGTCTCCTGAGGGTTTCTTTACAAGGAAAAAACGGGAGTAGAATCCTCTGTTCTTTTGAAATAAAGGGACAGGTTCCACTGCTCCTTTTCTCAACATTATTCTTACTTCCCTGAGGAGTTGGTTCAACCTCGGAGGCTGTGGGCCCGATGGAGGAACAGTTGGTGGTGTTTGAGTGAATTCCAGAGTATGACCTCTGGCCACTACATTGAGTACCCATCTGTCCGATGTTATCGCCTTCCAGTTGGGGAAATAGGAAGTGATGCGACCTCCGACCCTCGATGTTGGTTGGTGGGGAAGCGTTGGGATAAACAGCGGGTCATTGTTTCCTGCCTGTATCTCTTCCCCGGGCAGCTCCTCGTCCTCTAGCTGGGTGTTTGTAAGCTGCGGCCGGAGGCAATCGATAATGCTGCTGTTGCTGATGGTATTGCTGTCGTGATCCTGTGGAGGAAGATGGATATTGTGACCTGTATTGCTGGTATCCACCTCGAAAGGAGTAATTACCTCTACCCCTTGCTCCACGAAAAGGTTGTTTTTTATATTGCAGGGTACCTAGGGATTTTGCCTTATCGGTATCCGTCTTGATAGCCTGCAACATGTCGTCCACGTGTTTGCCAAACAAACTCTCTCCATCGAAAGGCATGTCAAGAACACGAGTCTGGACTTCTGGTCTGAAAGAAGTCGCCTTTAGCCATCCTTGTCTGCGCAGGACTGCTGCACCAGCTAATTGTCTAAAGCCAGTGAGAGAAATGTCTATTGCGCTGTCTATTATTTCTGCGGAGACCCTTTCTCCCTCCTGCAAGACCTTTTTTGCTTCCACCTTGACGTCTTCTGGCAGTAAATCTAAAAAAGCAGACATGTCTGCCCACATCTGGCGATCGTACCTTCCCAAGATGGCGAGGGAATTAGCCGCCTTAACGGTGACTGCGGCCACAGAGGAGAATTTCTTGCCAATATTGTCTAATCTCCTTCCTTCTTTATCCGGGGGAGACGCAATAGGTGTGGAGGGGTTTTTGGAACGTCGCTGAGCCGCCTGTGATATCACAGAGTCAGGTTTCGGCTGTGAGACTAGACAGGCCGGAGAATCATCTGGGGCCTTATATTTTTTCTCTAGTCTTGGCATTTGTGAAGGCACTGTTGCTGGATTTTTCATTGCCTTCAAACCCTCCTGCCATAAGAAATCGACAATGGGTATGGCTCGTACAGATCTTTTTGATGGCTCTTTAAAGTCGCACAAAAAACATTCGGTTTCATGAGAAACAATTGCAAGGCCAAAACGTTTCGCCGCTCGCTCTATCAGATTATGGAAACCTCCTATGTCCTCTGGAGGAGAATCTACTGGACCTGCTGGCAGTGGAGATGGTGTGGGGACGAGGTAATCATCCCATTCACTATTCGCCGAATCTCTTAGCTCACCCTCTTCCCTTTCGTCGTCCGATGAAGGGTAAGTTTCCTGGGTTTGGCTAATTACAGGTATAGTAGCCTGTGGCGTTACGGAAAGGCTAGTAGTATGAGCTTGCCGAGGTGTCTGGTAGCTCTCAGGTCTAGGTGGCGTGGACTGAGTTGACGGTGGAAACCTTTTATATTAGTCCTTCAACATAAATTGAAGATCTGTTACTAATGTGCTAGGCATAGCGAGGGGCGATGGTTGTTGTGTCTGTGGATAAGATGTTGAGGCATAACTAGGCTGATACTGTTGATCCTCTTCTTCATCAAACTCTTGGCATTTTACATTGAGTTGTGACGGGCTACTAGCTGCCCCAAACATTCCGTCGTTCTGCGAGTATGCGTCGTCGTCCTCATCCTCTAAAAGATGTTGTGGTGGGTATGGCAACACTTTACTTGGTGAGGTAAGCATTGGAAGAATATCAGACGCCTTGTCCCCTATATTAATAATTGAAAGGGGTAAGAATCTGGAGGAGTCGTCCTGATGGTACGAGGAATGGTGAGGCGAAGTATCCAGGTAGGTGGATGGTTTGTATACTGTTAATGCTGTAGATGATATGATCGTCGACGGTTCACTCGTCGGCGGTTCCCTCGTCGACGGCTCTCTTTTGGCCCGTTCTCTCGTCGACGGGTCCTTCGTCGACGGGTCTCTCGTCGACGGCTCTCCCGTCGGCGGTACTCTCGTCGGCGGCGTCTTTACTAACGGGTCCTTTGTCAGCGAATGCTCCATCGACGATCTCTTTGTCGACGGGTACTTTATCGACGACGGTCGTGTAGGTGCCGTCGTCGGCAGTGCCTTCTTGAACCTCATTGAGAGGTGCTTCGTAGACGGGAGTGCCCTGGTTGATTGGTGAACCCAGGAGGCCTCCGCTGTCGACGATGTGGTTGCTGACGAAGCTTTCTTAAAAAATTTTGCCGTAATTATCGTCGTCGATGACAACGGCGACGACGTCATAATCGTCGGTGAGGCTGGCGTTGTGAACGTCGACGATACCGTAGTCGCTGTTACCGTCGACACAGTCGTCGACGGATGTTTTTTCACCGAAAAGAGTTGTTCTGGCTCTTTTTGTGGTGACAGAGACAGGGATGGCTTTTTTGAGGTACTTTTCTGGTGTAAAGGCGTAGTAGGTTCTGAATGAACCTTTTTTGGCCCATGTTTAAATGTCTCTGAATGAAAAACATCCTTTTTCGTCCCAATAGAGACTTGCCTTGCCTTCTTGAGCACCTTCCTTGGTGGTTCATCCGACCCTCTGCTTCTCTCACCTGTTCTTTTCTGTGGGCGAGAAGTTTGTGATGATGCCTCGCTGTCATCTGAGGAAGGATGCTCTAAGGCTTTCTGTTTTTGTAGCCATAAGAGAAGTCTACCCTCCCGGTCTTTGAGGGTTTTTTGACTAAAGGTGCAACAGATTTTGCAGTCTCTCACCTTGTGGTCTGGATGAAGGCAATAAATACACTTCTTGTGGGGGTCATCAACATGCAGTCTCTTCTTCCCACAGGTGTCACAATCTCTGAACAGACCCTTTTTTGCCTTTTCAGCCATAGTGGAGCTGTAGCAAGTTTCCTGAGAGAAAAAACAAATCTTCAGTCAGAAAATAGGAAAAAACTGAGCAGAGCTCAGGGAGACTCCCTTCACACGACGTGCGGTAGAAAATCTGAGGGAATTCAGCCTCTGTTGGGACTGTTTGGGAGGGGCTGAATCCTGATTGGTTGAGACTGAAGTTTGGGTCTTTTCACAAAACAAAGTGGATAGACTGTAAAATACCTTATGAGGCCTACTAGGGCCTACTGGTTTTACTTTTACTGATTTACTGCTTTATATATTTAAGTTTACCGTGAGGCTCCCACCTCGACGACCGGGATGATTCAAGCATGTGAATCTATGAAAGATCCAATATTGGAGAACCACCCTACTTGCCAGATTAATTGCTGCTTGAGAATCTCAGTGCCCAGGAATAACCCCCACACCACGATCTCCATTTTAGTTACATGTGCCACCATTTTCCTTTAATCACCTCTAATCAAGCCCTGTCCCACTGCCATAGCATATAGTATCTATTTTATTCTCAAGGTGATCACTGCTGGAATTTATTGCGGCACGTAAAGCATCAGTTTTCTCTGCTGGAATCTGTACAGCTCCACCTTTCTCACCATGGGGTTCAGAGTTAGTTTTGGTCAGCTTCATTGTGCTCCTTTGCAAGGTCCTCCTTACATTTCTATAACTTATTCATTTTAGCGGCATGTAGAGCAGCATTGATTTTGAAGGGGGCCAAGTTCAAATCCCCATAGAGTAGGGAATATGTACAAGTGTAGAACAGCTAGCGGGGCTAAAACCATGAACCATAAGCGGAGTCATGAGCATAGGTAGGTCAGTATATCACAAAGCCAGTGACCCTTGCAGTGCTCCAAATCATTCATCCTATCTTCTGAGCTGCACCGGTCTTCCCCTCAAACCTCTGGTACTATGTAAAACTTATTGTGGGCAGTGCTTAATTTGTGCTTGTTGTTTCCGGTGCTGCGCACCAGAACTTATTTCCGAGGGCCGGTGCTTAGTTATGTGTCTCAAGCATTTACTGTGAGCAAAAGACACGTGGGAAAGGCAGAGGAAGAGAAAAAAGAAGAAGAGTCAGAAAGGGGAAAAGCAGGAAGCTGCGAGACTGAGCTGAAGGTGCGGGGAGTGGCTGTTAATGGATTGAATAGGGCCGAGATGGCTTCAGGATTACTGTGCCTCAGTATTATGTGCTCTCACTTTTAATTGCAGCAGCCGCGTGTTTAGGAGGAGAGCTTTTAGCACCAGCACCTCTTTATTTACAAATTAAGCACTGCATGTGTGGTAACGTCTATCATCTTGTCAGTCCCCCAAGCCCAGCACTCCATTCATGTGAAGGAATTCAGGATTCACTCATCTGTTAATGTTACACTTAAATTACTTCCAAATCACTCAAAAAACAAGGAGGGACACCCCTCAATTTTGTCTCCAATCGTAATCAGTGTGCTTAGAAGAGCGCACTTACATGGGGGTGGGGGCAGGACAAGAACCCCCACCACTGCCACAGTCTCTGCTGTCTGCGCTGCTAGGGGAGAGGGTCCAAGATGTGCTCCCCAGCCCCAGATGGTCTCCCGCACATTTGTGATGCTTGTAGTCTGGAAGTAGTCTTCTCCCTCTGCCTTACTCTGCCAAAGTTTATGCACCAATAGAGCTCAGCTCCAATCTCTTGATGCAGTGGGGCTCCACATGCCATATCTCCCACAAAAGCCCCTGCTCCTCGCCTGAGTCAGAGGCCATTCTCTTCCGCAGGACATCCGTGCTCCTTTCTGAGAGCGAAGTGGCGGCTGTAGTGTCCTGCTGGTCATGTTCTACTGTTTACACCAGCCACTCTGCTGAGGGCTGGCTACCACACTCACCTCAGACCCATCCCTCACAGGCATCACCAGTTAGGTAGCCCTGCTAATAATAAGGGCTAGGCGCACGTGCCTGAGGCCAGTTACACGAACCTACTACTATGTCTCTGCGTCACCTCATTTAGTAGCATGAGGGTGAGGGCCCCCAACACTACAGTGGCCACTATCTTTGTTCCAGGTGCCGCTCAGTCATTGAGTGCAAACAGCTGCACGATGCACAAAGGGCATGAATCACAGTCCCCATTGGAGCCAGTCACACCTCTAAGCCTTTATCCAGCTTTCCAGGGTGTTTGCTGGGGCCAACACCGATGAGAAAACTATAGATGGAGCTAAGTGGCCAGGGAGCTGGACGCTACACTCCCTTAAAGCATTGAGGCTAGCTCTGCCCCCATTTGTGCTGAGATATTTATTGCAATTTTTTTATGTGTCCTGCTGGTCATGTGTCCCCAACATCACGGTTATAAATCCATGTTTTAAACATTTGAATATTCACTCTCTAAATACCAGCCCTACAATTATATTGTATCATAGGCAGTTGGCAATCACTTTTCTCTTGTGAGTTTGAAAGCAGGATAAACGTAAATTAATGTGCATTACAGACTAATAAAAACAGTTCACAATACTTCTTTTCTAATTCATTAATAATGATTCATCCGACTAGTTGCTTTAGCCTTTTAAAAATAAAGCTAGGTTTTAAATGCTTGTTCTTTTCACATTCAGTTGTCTTCTTATTCAATCAATCAATCAATCAATCAGTATTTATAGGGCGCAGCTACTCACTCGCAAGGGTCTCAAGGCGCTGGGGGGGCCTTATCCGAACAGCCACCTTTTGAGGTTCTTCCTGAAGATGGTGAGTGACGACGGGCTTTGTCTGAGGTGCATGGGTAGGTTGTTCCAGCTCTTTGCTACAGTGTAGGTAAAAGATCATCCTCCGGCGGTGGTTTTGCAGATTCAAGGTACAGTGGCCAAGGCATCTGGGTGGAGCTGAGGGATCTGGCGGGGTGTGGAAGGAGACGCTGTGGTTCAGATAGGCTGGTCCTGCGTTGTGTACGGCCTTGTACGTGTGGGTGAGAAGCCTGAAGGTGATTTGCTTCTTGACCGGTAGCCAATGGAGGGTCCTCAGGTGTTGGGAGATGTTTTCTCAGCGAGGGAGGTCCAGAATGAGTCTGGCGGCAACATTCTGGATGGGTTGAAGTTTTTTGATGTTCCTAGTTGAGGTGCCGGCGTAGAAGGCGTTGCCGTGGTCGAGCTTGCTCGTGACTAAGTCTTGGGTGACTGTCCTGCGACAATCTGCTGGGATCCATCGGAAGATCTTCCGGAGTTTGCGGAGTGCGTGCCAGCAGGAGGAGGTGACAGAGTTTACCTAGTGGGTCATGGATAGGGAGGAGTCGAGGATGATTCTTAAGTTGCGGGCGTGCTCGGTCGCCGCAGGGGGGACGCTGAGGGATGTGGACCACCATGAGTCGTCCCAAGCTGAGGTGGAGTTTCCGAAGATGATTAGCTCCGTCTTGTCGGAGTTGAGCTTGAGGCAGCTTTCTCTCATCCAGGTGGCTATGGCTTCCATTCCTGCTTGAAAGTTCCTTTTGGCCATGTCCGTGTCTTCGGTTTGGGACATGATGAGTTGTGTGTCATCTGCATATGACACGATGTTCATACTGTGGCTTCTGATAATGGCAGCAAGAGGGGCCATGTATACGTTGAACAGCGTGGGACTCATTGAGGATCCTTGGGGGGGCTCCGCAGTTGAATCCTGTGGGTCTGGAGGTGTTGGGCAGGAGTCTGACCCTTTGCGTCCTCCCAGAGAGGAAGGAGTGGATCCATTCCAGGGCTGTTCTGCGGAATCCTATGTCGTGGAGTTTGGTGCGCAGAGTGCTGTGGGAGACCATGTTGAAAGCTGCTGAGAGGTCGAGGAGTATGAGTGCTGCAGTGTGGCTACAGTCTAGGAGTAATCGGATGTCATCGGTGGCTGCCAGGAGTGCGGTCTCCTTGCTGTGATTGCTGTGGAAGCTGGACTGGGAGCTGTCCAGGGAGTTGTTGGCCTCAATGGAATTCCGTAGTTGTGCGTGGATTGCTTTCTCTAGTACTTTGGCGGGGTAGGGTAGCAGCGAGATGGGCTGGAAATTCTTTCTTTCTGATGGGTTGGCTGAAGGTTTCTTCAAGAGAGTGAGTATTTCAGCGTGTTTCCAGTCCTCAAGGAAGGTGACCATGCTGATGGTGTTACGAAGCTCGGGGCGATGGATGCGCTTGCTCTGATGTATATGTCGTGCGGGCAGGGGTTCCAGGGTGCTCCGGAGTGGGTGGTGTTCATGTTGTTGACTGTTTCCTCTGTGGTGAGCGTGGACCAGTCGTGGATGGTCTGGGCGGGTTCTGGGGGGATGGGTCAGTCGCTGGTTCCAGTGCCAGGTGACAGAAAGCTGTCGTAAATGTCCTGGATCTTGTGGTGGAAAAAAGAGGCGAGTTTGTTGCAGAGGTCCTGTGATGGGGGGAGGCTGGTGGCTTCGGAGGGGGATCTGTGAACTTGTTGATGACTGAGAAGAGTTCCTTTGAGTTGTTTGCAGAGGAGTTGATGCGCTCCCGGAGTGCGTCCTTCTTAGCGTTCTTGATATTTTGTCAGAGGGCAGCGGTTGCGGCTCTGGAGAAGGCGAGGTCTTCGCTGGATTGGCTGTTCCTCCATTGAGATTATTGAGTTGACACCCCAAAGATATTTATAACAGAGGAGAGGCAGCGTCATGGTCAGAACAGGTATATTTCTGATTTTGTAAAAATGTTGTGCTAGTCCCTGTCCAAGAAAATAGAAGTACATGTCTGTGATTTGCACCAAAGCCACTTGACCATTTCTTACAAATGTGATCCTTGAATGTAGGAAAGTACCATCTTGCGTGACATGTTACCACCATTTTTACATGTATGTAAGTTTGTTTTTGCCTGTCTCACTGGGTTCCTGCTAGCCAGGACCCCAGTGCTCATAGTTTGTGGCCTGAATGTGTATACCTGTGTAATGACTAACTGTCACTGAGGCTCTGCTAACCAGAACCTCAGTGCTTATGTTCTCTCTCCCTTTAAATTTGTCACTATAGGCTAGTGACCACTTTTACCAATTTCAATTGGCACACTGGAACACCCTTATAATGCCCTAGTATATGGTACCTAGATACCCAGGGTATTGGGGTTCCAGGAGATCCCTATGGGCTGCAGCATTTCATTTGCCACCCATAGGGAGCTCAGACAAACCTTTATACAGGACTGCCACTGCAGCCTGAGTGAAATAACGCACACGTTATTTCACAGCCATTTTCACTGCACTTAAGTAACTTATAAGTCAACTATTTGTCTAATCTTCACTTGCTGAAGGTTAGGTGCAAAGTTATTAAGTGTGAGGGCACCCTTGCACTAGTTAAGGTCCCCCCACATAGTTCAGGGCCATTTCCCCGGACTTTGTGAGTGCAGAGACGCCATTACACGCATGCAATACATATAGGTCAATACCTATATGTATCTTCACAATGGTAACTCCGAATATGGCCATGTAACGTGTTCTAAGATCATGGAATTGTTCCCCCCCCCCCATGCCAACTCTGGTATTGGGGAGCCAATTCCATGCACCCCCGGGGCTCCACTTTGGACCCCGGGTACTGCCAAACCAGCTCTCTGGGGTTTTCTCGGCAGCTACTGCTGCTGCCACCCCACAGACAGGGTTCTGCCCTCCTGGGGTCTGGGCAGCCCAGTCCCAGGAAAGCAGAACAATGAATTTCCTCTGAGAGAGGGTGTTACACCCTCTCCCTTTGGAAATAGGTGTTGAAGGCTGGGGAGGGGTAGCCTCCCTCAGCCTCTGGAAATGCTTTGAAGGGCCCAGATGGTGCCCTCCTTGCATAAGCCAGTCCACACCGGTTCAGGGAACCCCCAGTCCCTGCTAAGGCGTGAAACTGGACAAAGGAAAGGGGAGTGGACACTCCCTTGTCCATCACCACCCCAGGGGTGGTGTCCAGAGCTCCTCCAGTGTGTCCCAGACCTCTGCCATCTTGGACCCAGAGGTGTGAGGGCACTCTGGAGGCCTCTGAGTGGCCAGTGCCAGCAGGTGACGTCAGAGACCCCTCCTGATAGGTGCTTACCTGACTAGGTGGGCCAATCCGCCTCTGAGGGCTATTTAGGGTCTCTCCTGTGGGCTTTTCCTCAGATAACGACTTGCAAGAATTCACCAGAGTTCCTCTGCACCTCTCTCTTCGACTTCGGCCAAGAATCGACCGCTGACTGCTCCAGGACGCCTGCAAAACTGCAACAAAGTAGCAAGAAGACTACCAGCGACATTGTAGCGCCTAATCCAGCCAGCTTTCTCGACTGTTTCCTGGTGGTGCATGCTTTGGGGGCTGCCTGCCTTCATCCTGCACTGGAAGCTACACAGAAATCTCCTGTGGGTCGACAGAATCTTCCCCCAGCTTCAGCAAGCACCAAACTTCAGCGTTACCGGTACTCTGGGACCCCTCTCATCCTGACGAGTGTGGCCCCTGGAACACAGGTGGTGGACCCAAGTGACCCATACTGTCCAGTGGTCCAACTGTCCAAATTTGTAGCAGGTAAGTCCTTGCCTCTCCTCTTCATACAGTAATCCTGTGCATCGCGTGAACTGCAGTTACAAGGGCTTCTGTGCACATTTCCACAAAATCCTTCAAGCACAGCCAAGCCTTGTTCCCCAGCACTCTGTCCTGTGATGCTCAGCTCCCTGAGTTGATCTCTGGCTTTGTGGGACCCTCTTTTGCAGTGTGGAGACGACTGCCATGTTCAGACTTCTTGAACATGTGTTCAAGGACTTCTGCGGGTGCTACTTTCTTGTGCGTGGGCTCTCTATATTGCTGAGGGCCCCCTCTGTCTCCTCTCCCAAGAGGCGACATCCTGGTCCTTCCTGGGCCCGGGCAGCACCCTTTTTATTCAACCACGACTCTTGCAGCTAGCAAGGCTTGTTTGCGGTCTTTTGCCAAGGAAACAACTCTGCATCCTCCAGCACTCCGTGGGACATCTTCTGCATGAAGGAGACGTTCCTAGCACCTTTTGTTGTTGCAGAATCTTCAGCTTCTTCCATCCAGAGGCAGCCATTTTGCACCTTCATCCGGGGTTTAGTGGGCTCCTGCCCCCCTGAACATTTTCGCGACTCTTGGACTCGGTCCCCTTCCTTTGCAGGTCCTCAGGTCCGGGAATCCGTCTTCAGTGCATTGCAGTCTGTTGTGGTCTTTGCAAAATCCTCTATCACGACTTTAGTGAGTTTCTGGGGAAATAGTAGTACTTTACTCCTACTTTCCGGGGTCTTGGGGTGGGGTATCTTGGACACCCTTAGTGTTTTGTTACACACCCAGGGACCGTCTACACACTACACTAGCCTACGGGTCCACTTGTGGTTTACATTCCACTTTCTTATTATATGGTTTGTGTTGCCCCTAGGCCTATTGCATCCTATTGTATTCTAAAGTGTTTGCACTACTTTCTGTCTGTTTTACTTACCTGATTTTGGTTTGTGTGTATATTTTACTCACCTCCTAAGGGACTATGGGCCTGATTACAACTTTGGAGGAGGTGTTAATCCGTCCGAAAAGTGGCGGTAAAGTGACGGATATACCACCAGCCGTATTACGAGTCCATTATATCCTATGGAACTCGTAATACGGCTGGTGGTATATCCGTCACATTTGGGACGGATTAACACCTCCTCCAAAGTTGTAATCAGGCCCTATATCCTTTGAGATATTTTTGGCACATTGTCACTAAAATAAAGTACCTTTATTTTTAGTAACTCTGAGTATTGTCTTTCTTATGATATAGTACCTATATGATATAAGTGGTATGGAAGAACTTTGCATGTCTCCTAGTTCAGCCTAAGCTGCTCTGCTATAGCTACCTCTATCAGCCTAAGCTGCTAGAATACTATTAACTACTAATAAGGGATAACTGGACCTGGCACAAGGTGTAAGTACCATCAGGTACCCACTATAAGCCAGGCCAGCCCCTTACATTGAAGGCCTGTGACCAGCAAACCAAATAGTTAACACCTAAATTTGTATATTTTTCTTTGTCTACATTTTACCAGGACCCCCAAAGTTACTGAGTTCCATGTGTCAGTCCAGGTTTTGTTCAATGCATGCTAAGATGTGTGGTTATTTTTACCCATTGGTAAACTAGGACTACAAGTCCCAGATTTCATGCATGGAACTATGAACTTCAGACAGGGAAACTTTCTAAAAGGATCTATTTGACCTTTTGGTAATATCTCAACACTTAAAGGTGCTATAGAAACTGTTGATGGTCTTACTCTTGTTGATTTCAATTATTGTCTGATTGAAGCATAATTCCACATATAAAGTTACAAAACTCACAATGCTTGTCCACATCTATTTGATCATAGTATTTGTTACATAGGCCACTCCTCTAATGACTCAATTATTTACCGGTAATCTTCATTACTCTTATTCCTACTTGTCCTCATCCCAGTCATTAATACAAGAGGCTTGTTCCACTCAGGACAGGAAATGAAAACAAGAAATGCTAGTCCTTGACTACACTCTCCTTTGGCTGGAAGTCCTAGAACTTACTTCCTGTATTGCCAAGCCATGTCAAAAACCTGACCCAGGGAGGATGGAGGGGTTGTGATGTCTGGGAAAAAGACGAGTAGGACCAAGAGTAAAGAAGATTACTGGTAAGTAATTGAGTCATTACCAGTACATCTCTCGTTCCAGTCTTCACTGCATGAGGTATACCAAAGCCCAAAAAGGCCTTTAACAACAGACACCATCATTTTCATCATTTATTTTTAAATACACATAGGGGGTCTTTGACCGCCAGAGCTGTTTTGTCGGAAGCACCGCCAACAGGCTGGCGGTGCTTTACTGGGAATTACGACCGTGGCGAAAGCGCTGCGGTTGCACCGCCGGGACTGGCGGTTTCCCGCCACTTCTGTCCCGGCGGTTTCCCGCCACTTTTATCCCGGCTATGCAGACAGTGAGAAGCGCGATGGGTGCAACTGCACGCGTCGCACAGCGGCAACACCACCAGCTCCATTTGGAGCCGGCTCCTGTGTTGCGGCCGAGATCCCCGTTGGGCTGGCGGAAACCAGGTTTCCACCCACCGCCCCAGCGGGGATCTCAAAATAGACCCCGCGGGAGTGCGGCTACATTGGCGGCCGCTTGGCGGTTCAACCTTGGCGGGCGGCCTCTGCCACCCGCCAAGGTTTTAATGAGGGCCATAGTATACATGTGCCTTTGAATACTAATGCAGTAAAAACCCCACAAAATATACACATAACCTGATATGATGCTGCACCCAGTGATTTAATGGCAATGCATGTAAAATCAACTAAACATAAATGAGGAAGGACGTGAACCCTGAAAAGTTCAAAATTTGAAATTAACATCAAGCATTACAAAGACATTAATTTTTAATAGTATGCAAGACTCCTTCACCAAACCCTTTCACCCTTTCTCTTTGGGACTTATGTTCTACAAACAATAGTACTTAGCAAACTTGTGTCCACATGTCCAGGTTCCAGCTCTGCAGATTTCCTCCAATGGAACCCCTTGAAACTCTGCCCCAGAGGATGGCATTCCCCTGGTAGATCGACCCTGAAAATAACCCAGGTATTGAAGACTCTGACTTGCATAAGCCATCATAATAGTCTCTTTAATCCATCAACTTAGTTATTTTTTAAGCCTTCTTACCTTGATCACATAAGCCAAGAGAGACCTTTTCTGTACCTACTGGGTGTGCCAATGTGAACAGGCAAAGCATGTTTAACATCCAACAAACATAACAGTTTTTTATCTTCAGAAGCAGGTGAGGGAAAGAAAGAAGGAAGAACTACTTACTGAGATAAGTGAAATATAGACTGAACCTTAGGAAGAAAGACAGGATCAGTTTCTAGAACTACGGCATCCTATAAAAACCTCAAAAAGGGAGGATGACACAAAAGAGCGGAAACCGCTAAACGGTGTACAGATGTGACTGCTGCAAGAAAAGAAACTTTGAGAGAAAGAAATTTCAGAACCACCATGTCTAAAGGTCAAAGCGATGGTGTTGCAAACATTTTCAAATCAAAGGAAGATCCCAAAAAGGTGCCATATTTCTAGACAAAGGTCTAGAAATAGAAAAGCATCTGAAAAGTCTAGGAATGAAAGAATCAAATCAGAAGATAAGAAATCATACCTGCAAAAGGCTTGAATAGAAAATCACTGTAACTTCAAAGTTGATAAAGATACACCTTGGTGAAATCCCAACACCAAAATCTCTAGACTAGCAGGAAGATCGCAGGAAACAGCAGCAATATTGTGGGATACACACTATGAATTAAATATGGGCCAATGCCTAGAATAGGACTTTAAAGTTGAAGGTCTCCTCGACCCTTGCATAGAGGCAACCACTTTTGAGGAGAAACTTCTCTGCACCAGGTTCAGACTCGCAACCTCTAGACCGAGAAGGTGATCTTTAGATGGCCGACAAAGCTCCATACCCCAAAAGGCTGAGGAAATTCCAGGAAAATCCAAGGAGGATACATGCCCATCCTCTTCAACAGAGGGAGCCCTGTACTGGAAGGCCAAAATGGAACCACCAAGATCACATTCCCCTTTTCAGAATTCTCAGTAATACATTTGGAATCATGGGAAATGGAGGAAAGGTGTACAGAAACTTCACCAGCCACTTGATCAAAAATGCATCCGTTCACCAGAAGCCTTTCTCTAGAAACCTGGAACAGAACCTTGGAAGAAGATGGACCTTGCTTGAGATGAATAGATCCAGATATGGTACATACAAACTTGCGCGGATCCTCTAAAAAATGTATTTCGAGAGATGAAGATTCTGGGAAGAAGAAAACACTGCTTAATCGATCAGCTTAGAGGCTGTCTTCCAATCCGATATGGGATGCTTAAATAGATAGAAAATGTTTCTCCCTCAGCCTCCCAGAGTGCATGCAACTTTGTTGAGGAAATAAGAATGTGTGCTCCCCTGGTGATTTGTATATGCCACAGTATCTGTATTGTTGAATCTTACCAATATTATGGAGCTCTTGAGAAATGACTGGAACATTAGAAGAGCACTGAACACTGCTGTTAATTCGTTCCAATTCGAGGACCTGACAGCTTCCATTGCGTAAATCCCCTTTCTCCATCTTCCCTGAACTGAAAGGCCTTCCAGAGTCGATCCCCATCCTGGCTTGCTTGCAACTATTGTCAGAACCTTCAGATGAGGCGGGTGCATCAAGACAGCACAGTCTAGATTCTGTGGTTGCAACCATCATTTTAGATTGTTCTCAAGATCCGGAGGAAGCAGAATAATCATATTTAAATCTTACATTTTTTCTGCTGATATTTGTTCAGATGCCACTACAGAGGAAGGAGATGGAGCCTTGTGCAAGGAACTGTGAATACACATGAAGCCATGTGCCCTTGGATCTGCATCCAATTCTGCATCCCATTCTTCATGGGGGAAAATATGCAACAAGTGTTATAAACATAACATTATTTTGTTTTGGAGAAATACATTGTTCAAGTCTGTTCTTAGCATTGCTCCAATAAATATCAAATCCTTTACTGGAGACAACTGACATTTTGACAGATTTAAGAGAAAACCATGGTAATTTAGCCTACAAATGGTCTCTTGGAATACTTGTACCACCAAAACATCTGACTATGCGTGAATCAACTGGTCATCCAGGTACGGGTAGCCTAAAATGCCTTTGGTGTGCAGAGACGGTGCCACCAGTTTTGTAAACACCCTTGGAGCTCACCGAAGATCAAAAGGCAGAACCTGGATTTACCAGTGCCTGTTCTGGAAGCAAAAGAACAAGTTACTTACCTTCAGCAACGCTTTTTCTGGTGGATACACTAGCTACCTGTGGATTCCTCACCTTATGAATTCGTCCTTGCATCAGCATCTGACGGAAAGTCTTCTTCCTAGCTGTCCACGTTGACGAGGACATCATAATGGCACGGCTCCACGTGACTCCGTCTGACGTCAACGTGCCAATGAGAGGTCCTCGTCGGCGTACTGACGCCAGTTTCACCTCATTTTTTACGTGCCTTTGAGGCCAACAGGTGAGAACCGACCCATCAAAAACCGTAAAGAAAGATATATATACACACACAAGGAATGGTTTCTTACCTGTAACTCCAGTTCTCTCGTAGGGGTATTTCCATGATAGTCATAAGCACTGAATAGTTCTGCGTGCCTGCGGGGACCCCGGAGCACTGATCTGAAATATATTCTTAAGTGCAGATACCAGCCCTTTTGAAAAAGGCCTGTCAAAACCACTTAAGAATAACACCGTGCAGCCTATGTGAACAGCTACACAGGCCAAATTGTTGGAAAGAAAGACAGCTGTAGTGTAAATACACCTTCAAGCACACATTTATTCTAGAAATGTAATAAAAATACATTCTCAAACTTTATTTACACTTCCAAATGAGAATAAAAATGAAGGGCAGTGTAGCCCATAGGCTGCCATTATACAGGATGTAAATAGAGCTGTGCCTTTAAGAAAACAAAGTCTTCCTGTATCCCATCATGCACAGCAAAAGGCAGTTGCCTCAGTTCTTTTTTGGAGGCTTGTAACCTGAACTGAAGGAACAAAAACATTTGTTGTAGTACCAACATTGATATTATTATGGCAACTTTTCCAATGTCAGCTCCACCGGGGAGGAAGGGAGGGTTGCTTATGACTATCATGGAAATACCCCTACGAGAGTACTGGAGTTACAGGTAAGAAACCATTCCTTCTCTCGTAGGGGATTTCCATGTATAGTCATAAGCACTGAATAGACTAGCAAGCCCATCCCCAAAACCGTGGTGGAGTAGACAGAATAATACTGAAAACATAAATCATGCAAATAGATTCTTGAGCGAGGCTTGTCCGACCTGCGCATCTGCCCTAGCATCTGTATCAAGGCAGTAATGTTTTGTAAAGGTATGGACCGATTTCCAAGTGGCCGCTTTGCATATCTCTGCCAAAGGGATATTTTTCATTAAGGCCGCAGTAACTGCCTTCCCTCTAGTAGAATGGGCTTTTGGCCTGCTATCAAGAGATGTATTTGCTAACTGATAACAAAAAACTATACATGAAACAATCCATCTGGATAAAGATTGCTTAGACGTGCCCAACCCTGTTCTAACTGGGCCATAGTTAACAAAGAGCTGCTGTGATTTACG
Source organism: Pleurodeles waltl (assembly GCF_031143425.1). NCBI lineage: Eukaryota > Metazoa > Chordata > Amphibia > Caudata > Salamandridae > Pleurodeles > Pleurodeles waltl. Next base: position 209,775,829 of record NC_090439.1, read on the forward strand.
CAAGCTTTTTGTCCTGTCCAAGTAAAACTTTAAAACCCTCTTTACGTCAAGAGAATGCAGGGTTCTCTCGGCAGGGGTAGTTGGATTTTGAAAGAAAGTTGGTAATGAAATGGTTTGATTCACATGAAAGTCTGAAACGACTTTTGGTAAAAATTTTGGATGTGTCCTCATCACGACTTTCGCAGAATGAAAAACCGTGTAGGGTTCTTGAGCGCAAAGGGCCTGGATCTCACTGACCCTACGAGCTGATGTGATTGCAACCAGAAAAGCAGTTTTCCACGTAAGGTGTTGTAGAGATGCTTTATGGATCGGTTCAAACTGAGGTAGCATCAGACGTGAGAGGACAATATTCAGTTCCCATGGAGGAGACGGTCTCCTAATGGGAGGGAAGACCTTTTTCAAGCCCTCCAGGAAGTCCTTGATGATTGGAATCCTAAAGAAGGAGGGTTGAGAGGGGCTCTTTCTATATGCCGTTAGAGCCGCCAGGTGTACTTTTATTGATGACAATTGCAATCCAGATTTTGCCAAACCTAATAAGTATGGTAGAATAGTCTCCTCTCCGCAGGATATTGGGTCGACGTTGTTGTCCAAGCACCACACGCAGAACCTTTTCTACTTGCATGCATAAGCTGTCCTTGTGGACGGGCGCTTTGCTTCCCTTAGGATTTCCATGCAGTCCTGAGGTAGGTTCAAGTGTCCATATTGTACTAACTCAGGAGCCATGCTGCCAAACTCAACGATGAGAGGTTGGGATGAGATATCTGGCTTCGGAACTTCGTGAGAAGGTCTGGGCGATAAGGCAGCCTGATGTGTGGCTTGAGTGATCGGTGCAGGAGGTCTGGAAACCACCATTGGCGTGGCCATTCCGGGGCAATTAGAATCATCTTGGTGTGAGCATTGGACAGCTTCTGGAGGACTACCGGTATCAGGGGAAGCAGTGGAAAGGCGTAAAGAAATGCTCCTGACCAGCTTATCCACAGGGCATTCCCCAGCGACCCTGGATGGTAATTCCTGGAGGCGAAGTTTTGGCATTTTTTGTTTTCTGGGGTTGCGAATAGGTCTATAGAGGGGGTACCACACATGGCAAAAATGGAACAAATGACATCGTCGTTGTGCAATACCCATTCGTGGTTCTCGTCCATTGCGCGGCTGAGACATCCGCTTGAACATTCTGTATGCCCGGAAGGTGAGTTGCCACTAACGACAGGTTCCTGGCTAGAAGCCAGTGCCAGATTGTTTGAGCCTCTTTCGACAAGATCCTGGATCTGGTGCCTCCTTGTTTGTTTACGTAATACATGGTGGCCACGTTGTCCGTCTGGAGGAGAAGAGTTTTTGTCTTCAGAGATGGGGAAGGCCTTGAGCGCAAGATGGACTGCGCGAAGCTCCAACAGGTTGATATGATACAGACGCTCTCTCTGTGACCACTCGCCTTGGACTCGAAGGTGACCCATATGCGCTCCCCATCCGAGCAGCGATGCGTCTGTTACGATGGTTTGAGCTGGAGGCTGTTGTTGGAAAGGAATCCCCACCAGGAGATTGTTGGGTGAACACCACCATTTGACGGATTGTAAGGCATGGGGAGACAGAAGGAATCTGCTCTCCCAATCGTCCATCAGTTGACACCATTGATCCTCCAGGCATTCCTGTAAGGGTCTCATATGGAGGCGAGCATTGGGAATGAGGTGGATGCAAGACACCATCGAGCCCAGTAGAGAGGATATTGCTCTTGCAGTGGTCTGAGGTGTTCTCTCGAGCTGCTGGCATTTTTGGAGAATTGATAACCGTCGTTCGTCCGAAGGAAACACCTTTCCTTGTTTGGTATCTATAATGGCCCCTAAGTAATGCAGCCTCTGAACAGGTGTTGCTGTGGACTTGGGAAGAATGACTTGAAGGCCCAGGCTCTGGAGAAGCTGCTGAGACCAGTAGAAATGCTGTCGAGCCTCTAGAGAGATGGAGGCTTTTATGAGCCAATCGTCTAGATAGGGGTAGACGAATATTCAATGCTTCCTCAAATGGGCTGCCACCACCGCCATGCACTTGGAAAAAGTTCTCAGTGCTGATTTGAGGCCAAAGGGCAGTACCGTAAATTGGTAATGACTTTTTCTGACGACGAACCTTAGAAATTTTCGATGTTTCTCGCTCACCGGAATGTTAAAGTAAGCGTCGCGGAGGTCTATTGCACAGAGCCAGTCGCCCTGACGAAGTTGAGGGTAAATTTGGTGCAAGGATAGCATCCTGAATTTTTCTCTGTGAATCCACTTGTTTGCTATCCTTAGGTCTAGAATGGGACGAAACTCTTGTTTGTCTTTCTTTGGTACCAAAAAAATACCTAGAGTAAATCCCCTTTCCGTGCTGATTGATCGGGACGGGTTCTATTGCTCTCTTTTGTAATAGGGTTGCTACTTCTAATTGGAGAGCTTCGAGGTGGTGACTGACTGGTTTGGGTGGAACAGCTGGAGGAGGACTGATGAACCTGAGCGCGTAGCCATTCTGCACAATATTCAATACCCAGGCATTTGATGTGATGCGTAGCCACTCATCCAGATGATTTGAGATACTTCCCCCTACCGGAGTGGGTAACGGAGGAGGGGGAAGCGAAGATTCAGGGCTTAGACGCAGGTGCCTGACGAGGTGTCTGGGTTTGCGGTGTGGAACTACCCCTTGTCGACTTTCGTTGTGTCGAGAAGGTTCTTTGATGCTGCTGTTGCTGCTGGGGTCGTGAAGCCATCCACTGCGGCGTGTGATACCTGTGCGTGAAGAGTCTTCGTTGGTAGGGACGGAATGCTTTCCGTGGCTCCCTTGGTCGTTCGATGCCCACCGCTTTCAAAGTATCTAGCTCAGATTTCATTCTCGACATCTCGTCATCGGCATGAGAGCCAAACAAGGTGGAGCCTGAGAAGGGTAAATTTTGAATTCTCTGTTGTGCCTCCGGTTTGAGAGATGTCAAGCGTAGCCAAGCGTGTCTTCTTAAGGCCACTCCATGAGCGTAGTTATGTGCCGATAGTACCGAAGAGTTATCAGCAGCACTTATAACCTGGCTGGAGACCATGGCACCTTCACTCACGATCTCCAGGAAATCTTCTCTTTTCTCTTTAGGTAGATGCTCCGCAAACTGTAGTATAGAGTCCCAAAGAGCACGATCATATCTACCTAATAAAGCAGTAGCACTGGCTCCTTTCATTGTTATGGCTGCGGTGGAGCATACTTTACGACCTGCGGCATCGATCTTTCTGCTCTCCTTGTCCGGAGGCGAGGAGGAAGATGGAGATGTAGAGTGCAACTTTTTTGCCGCTACTATAACCACTGAGTCCGGCACTGGATCCGACCTTAGGAATAGAGGGTCTTGCTCCGGTGGGCGATACTTTTTTATAAGCCTGGAAGGTGCAGCTTTAGTTGTGGCCGGTGTTAGAAATATATCCATTGCCGGTTGAAGAAGACCCGGGACCAGTGTAAGTAATGGTCTTGAAGATGTTCTCTGATGAAAAGTCTCGAAAATCACCGAGGTCGTTGGAGCGGGTACCGCCAGCGGGATGTTTAGTTTGGTAGCCCCGCGTACGAGGACCTCTTGGAAGGTGTTCACGTCGTCTATGGGAGAAACTTTCTGAGACGGTGAGTCAGATAGGGTTGGAGAGTAATCCCGTGTGGCAGAAGAATGTCTATGCCGTGAATGAGAAGATCTTTGTACTGATTCATGTCGATGGTGTCGAGAGGAAGAAGAGCGCCTCGAGGAATGCCGGGAATGTCTTGTGGATTCCGCTGGAGTCACCGGGACAGACTCTGAGGGAGGAGCCGGAGGAGGAGCTGTAGGTGCCACAGGTGTCTGTGGCACAGGTGACTGCTGAGGAGACGGCTGAGGTGAAGTTGGCAGAAGAATGAGAGAGGCAGAGGATTCCGAGGTGGTATAAACCCTTCTAGGCCTCTTTGAATGTCTCCTCGACGTCGACACACTTCTCGATGTCGGAGTACGGTGACGGCGGGTGCCTCTCGGCGTTGAATGCTCTCGTCGCTGAGATACTCTCGACGGTGATCTTCCTCGACGACGGTGGGATGACGGCGAGCGTCTTTGACGGCGAGCACTGTCCCTCGACGTCGATCGTCCTGTCGATGGCGACCCAGACCAAGACCTCCTTGACGGCGAGCGTCTACGCCGTCTTGCCGGCAAAACGGCTGTCGACGTCGAGCGATGCCTCTTTCTCGACGGTGTGCCGGTCCTCGGCGGCAAACATGTTGGTGCCGTTCCCAGTCTCGACATCGATGCCTTCGACGGAGACCTATGTCGTTTGTGAGCAGGTCTGGCAGTTGCTCCAGAGGAAACAGGGAGAGCCCTGGTAGAAGACTGACCTTCTCCTCGCTCTGTGGCAGATTGACCACTTCTTCTCCTGTCCTGTCTTGCCTGAAGTCGAATTTTCTCCCTGTCGCGAAGAGTTCTTCTGGAGAAAGTTCTGCAGATGTCACAGGACTCAGGTTTGTTACTGGATGGTAGGCAAACAATACAGACCTGGTGTGGATCTGTGTTGGCCTTTTTCCTGCCACAAGTAGGACATTTGTCAAAAAGTGAAGGCATTCTAAAGACAGAAAAACTTTACATTTCTGTCAGAATCTGGCAGGAAAGGCTAGCAAATGTTCACTCAAGATAAAAGACGTTGAGTGAAATTGAAAATCAAAATATTTTAATTGAATTTTCTGTCAAAAAGGCTTTGTGAGGTAGAGCTCAATGCTTCAGGGTCCTGTCAGAAGGAGCCGGAAAAAAGAACTGAGGCAACTGCCTTTTGCTGTGCATGATAGGATACAGGAAGACTTTGTTTTCTTAAAGGCACAGCTCTATTTATATCCTGTATAATGGCAGCCTATGGGCTACACTGCCCTGCATTGTTTTATTCTCATTTGGAAGTGTAAATAAAGTTTGAGAATGTATTTTTATTAAATTTCTAGAATAAATGTGTGCTTGAAGGCGTATTTTCATTACAGCTGTCTTTCTTTCCAACAATTTGGCCTGTGTAGCTGTTCACATAGGCTGCACGGTGTTATTCTTAAGTGGTTTTGACAGGCCTTTTTCAAAAGGGCTGGTATCTGCACTTAAGAATATATTTCAGATCAGTGCTCTGGGGTCCCCGCAGGCGCGCGGAACTATTCAGTGCTTATGACTATACATGGAAACCCCCTACGAGAGAATAACATTTTCCATTGAACCCATATATTTACGTATATACATAAAAAAAATAAAAAAAATAAAAAAAAAAATATATATATATATATATACACACACACACACACATATATATATACATACAAATAAACATATCTCCAGATAAGCAAAAATCAACCACTGCAAGATAACTTTGAAATCAGGCAGGCAAAAGGGAGTCGGGAGGGACTGTGAGGAATCCACAGGTAGCTAGTGTATCCACCAGAAAAAGCATTACCGAAGGTAAGTAACTTGTTCTTCTGATGGATGCAACTACCTGTGGATTCCTCACCTTATGAATAGAGTTCCAAAGCAGTACTGCACTCAGTGGTGGGTTCCCGCCTGATTACACCAAGAAATCTTGCAATACCGAACGAGCAAAATGACCGTCCCTCCTCACCTCAGTGTCCAAACAATAATGTTTTACGAAGGTATGGAGGGACGCCCAAGTTGCCGCTTTGCATATATCTACTAATGGACCTCCTCTCGCTAGGGCCGAGGAAGCAGACTTAGCCCTAGTAGAATGGGCCCTGATACCTTCAGGAGGGACTTTCTTCGCCAGAGAGTAACAAGTTTTTATACACAAGATGACCCATCTGGAGAGTGTTCGTTTCTGGACCGCTCTGCCCTTTCGCTGTCCAACATACCCTACGAACAGCTGATCATCCAAGCGAAAGTCTTTAGTCCTCTCCAGGTAGAAACTCAGCGCCCTCTTATGGTCCAGCCTATGAAGCCTCTCTTCCTCTTTAGAAGGGTGGGGAGGAGGGTAGAACGAGGGAAGGGTAATAGACTGCCCTATATGAAAAGGAGTGACAACTTTTGGCAGAAAAGCCGCCCTGGTTTTCAGCACCACTTTATCAGGGAAAAACATGGTAAAAGGAGGTTTAACAGAAAGGGCTTGAAGCTCCCCAACCCTCCTAGCAGATGTGATCGCAATTAAGAAAACAGTCTTTAAGACCAAGTATCTCAACGGACATGAATGCATGGGCTCGAAAGGCGAACCCATCAAAAACTTTAATACCAGATTCAAGTCCCACTGAGGCATGTGAAAGGGCGTGGGAGGAAACTTATTCACTAAACCTTTAAAAAACCTATTTACAATTGGAGATTTAAACAAAGAAGGTTGGTCCGGAAGGCAAAGAAAAGCAGACAGAGCCGCCAAATAATATTTAACCGTAGATACCGTACAGCCTTTCTTTGCTAAACTAAGAGCAAACAAAAGAATATCAGAAAGGTGGGCCTTCAAGGGATCTTTTTGATTCTCCCCACACCAAACCACAAATTTTGCCCACCTGCCGGCATAAATGGATTTAGTGGAGTGTCGCCTGGACGATAGAATATCATCCACTACATCCGGTGGGAGAGAAAACGAACTCAGGTTGCCCCGTTCAATCTCCAGGCATGAAGGTGCAGGCTCTGGAGGTGGGGGTGTAAATCCTGCCCCTGCGACTGTGAGAGGAGGTCTGCCCTGAGCGGGAGATGGAGCGGAGGGCACTGAGAGAGTTGAAGCAGGTCTCTATACCATACCCTTCTCGGCCAGTCCGGTGCCACCAAGATGACTTGGGCCCGGTCTTGACGAACCTTCCTCAGAACCCGAGGAACCAAGGGTATGGGGGGAAACGCGTAAAGCAACTGGCTGCTCCAGGACATCTGAAACGCATCCCCCAATGCTCCTTGCAACGGATACTGGAGGCTGCATAACAACGGGCAATGTGCGTTCTCTCGAGTGGCGAATAAATCCACCTGAGGAGTACCCCACATCCCGAAGATGTGGAGGACCAGGTCTGGATGGAGACGCCACTCGTGATCTATCAAGAAGTGACGACTGAGACCGTCCGCACGTACATTCAGAAGTCCGGCTAAATGATTCGCTATTAAGCGAATCTGATGGTCCTGAGCCCAGGACCAGAGTCGCAGGGATTCTCTGCAGAGAAGGTATGACCCTACTCCTCCCTGCTTGTTTATATACCACATTGCGGTAGTGTTGTCTGTTAAGATCTGAACTGACAGACCACGAAGGGAAAGGAGGAAGGCCTTGAGCACCAAACGTACCACCCGCAATTCCAACAGATTGATATGCAACATCTGTTCCGCTGGAGACCAATGACCCTTGATCTCCAGGTCCCCCAGATGAGCTCCCCACCCTAGAGTGGAAGCATCCGATATCACTGTGGCCACCGGAGGTAGCAGTGAAAACGTTTTTCCTTGGGAAAGGTTGTTGTCCACTGTCCACCAATGAAGATCCGCTACAGCGTCCTTGGAGATCTTTATTGAATCCCTGAGATCTCCTTTGTGCTGGAAACACTGCCTGCGGAGGCACCACTGAAGAGCCCTCATACGCCAGTGAGCGTGAGAGACCAACAGAATGCAAGAAGCAAACAGACCTAGCAGGCGTAAGACCTTGAGGACTGGAACTGCCGCTCCAACTTGAAACAATGGAATCAGCGCCTGAATGTCCCGAACCCGCTGAGGCGGGGGGTAGGCCTGAAACATTGTTGTGTCCAGTACTGCCCCTATGAACAGGAGGCGTTGAGAGGGCTCCAGGTGAGATTTGGGCACATTTACAGAAAACCCCAGATCGAACAACAATTGGGTTGTCATTCGCAGATGAGACAACACAAGCTCTGGAGACTTGGCTTTGATCAACCAATCGTCCAGGTAGGGAAAAACCGCTACTTGCCTCCTTCTGAGATGTGCTGCAACAACCGCCATCACCTTCGTAAAAACCCGAGGTGCTGAAGTAAGTCCAAACGGAAGGACCGCAAACTGGTAGTGTTGCGTTCCGACCACAAACCGGAGATACTTCCTGTGCGACTTGATTATCGGAACATGAAAGTACGCATCCTGCAAGTCGACAGGCACCATCCAGTCTCCTTTGTTCAATGCCAATAGTACCTGCGCTAGGGTCAGCATTTTGAATTTTTCCTGCTTGAGGAACAAATTCAAAATCCTCAAGTCTAGGATCGGCCTTAAACGATCGTCCACCTTGGGAATCAGGAAATATCTTGATTAACACCCCGGACTCCTTTCCTGCAACGGCACCAACTCTATAGCGCCCTTTGCCAACATGGTTACAACCTCCTGTTGCAACAACAGAAGATGGTCTTCTGAACAAAAGGAGGGACGGGGGGAAAGGGAGGAGGAAACTCCTGAAAGGGGAGAGCATAACCTTTTTACACAATTCTTAGCACCCACGAGTCTGTTGTAATCGACTTCCATTTCTGTAGAAAAAAACTCAATCTTCCCCCTACAGGAAAAGTATGGATGATAAAGTGGGGAAAACTAGGGCTGCTTCTGCTGTTGTCCACCAGAGGAGGATGATGAAGATGACAGCTGCTGGGCTGGCCCTCTAGCTCTACTCCTACCCCGCCCTCTAAAAAGGCACGATAGGGCGGCTTGGCAAGCTGCTGGGCGAAGGACTGCGACCTCCGAAAGGCAGAGCCACGAGTGAACCCCCGAAACCTGCAAAAAGGTCTATAAAATGTTGTAGCAGAGGTCTGTAAACCTAAGGACTTAGCTGTCGCCCGAAAGTCCTTAAACCGTTCACGGGCAGAGTCCGCCTTGTCCCCAAACAGCTTTTCCCCATCAAATGGTAGATCCATTAAGTTGGATTGAACATCCGAAGAAAAAACAGAGGACATTAACCAGGCATGCCTCTTAGTAGCCACAGATGTTCCCATGGCCCTGGCTATCGAACCCGAAGTGTCCAGGCCAGATTGTATAATTTGTTGAGCAGCCGCCTGCCCATCCATAAAAAGGGATCCAAACGACCTTTGCGTCTCCTGTGGCAGATCCTTTGCCATTTCCTTAGCGGAGTCCAGAAGGGCGTGGACGTATCTGCCCAGCACACAGGTAGAATTAGTAGGCTTAAGCGCCATACTGCATGATGAAAAGATCTTTTTCGAAGACTGCTCCATCCTCTTGGACTCCCTATCAGTTGGGACTCCAGGGAATGTTCCAGGAGCAGACTTCGTGGAACATGACGCCTGGACTACTAAGCTTTCCGGAGTTGGATGTCGTGATAGAAAAACCCAATCTCCTGGTGCGCCCCTATGTCTCCTCCCACTGCCCTGTTCACTGCAGGAGTGGTTACTGGCTTCTTCCATAAGTCCAATATCGGCTCAGTTAAAGCCTCATTGAAAGGCAGCAAAGGGTCAGCACTGGACGAAGAGGGATGCAGTACCTCTGTGAGCAGGTTAGTTTTCACCTCCGCCACAGACAAAGGCAAGTCCAGGAACTCTGCTGCCTTCCTTACCACTGTATGGAAGGAAGCGGCCTCTTCTGTAAACTCCCCCGGAGACGCAATGTCCCACTCCGGGGAAGTATCCAGACCACTTGCAGTGGCTAGACCCTGGAACTCATCCGAAGGCTCAATATCTCCTTCCTCCAGCTGTCTATATTCCTCCTCCTCCAAAAGTCTTAGGGGCATATTTATACTCTCTTTGCGCCGAATGTGCGTCAAAATTTTTGACGCACAATCGGTGCAAACACTGCCCCATATTTATACTTTGACGTCCGACCCCACGGGCGTCAAAGTTCCACCATGTGCGTTATCTTTTAGAAGGGGGAACCAGCCTTGCGTTAATTATATGTAAGGTAGGCGTTCCCTTCCAAAAAATGACTTTAAGTCCTGTGCGCCTTATTTATACTGTGACGTCATTTTGCCGCACAGGAGGAGGCAGGCCTTAAAAAACGGCGCCCAGCCTGATGGGCGCCGTTTTTTAACGCCTGGGTCAGGGCAGGCGTTAAGGGACCTGTGGGCTCAGAAGGAGCCCAGAGGTGCCCTCCCATGCCCCCAGGGACACCCCCTGCCACCCTTGCCCACCCCAGGAGGACACCCAAGGATGGAGGGACCCATCCCAGGGAAGTTAAGGTAAGTTCAGGTAAGTATTTTTTTCGTCTTTTTTTTGTGGCATAGGGTGGGCCTGATTTGTGCCCCCCTACATGCCACTATGCCCAATGACCATGCCCAGGGGACATAGGTCCCCTGGGCATGGCCATTGGGCAAGGGGGCATGACTCCTGTCTTTGCTAAGACAGGAGTCATTTCAATGGGGGTTGGGCGTCAAAACAAAATGGCGCAAATCGGGTTGAGGACAAAATTTTGCCTCAGTCCTGACTTGCCCCATTTTTTGACACCCAAGCTCCATTTTCCCCTACGCCGGCGCTGCCTGGTGTGAGTCATTTTTTTTGACGCACACCAGTCAGCTGCGCCGGCTAACGTCATTCAATAAATAAGGCGCCCGCATGGCGCTTTGGAATGGCGTTAGCCGGCGTTAACATTTTTGACGCACAACTGCGTTGGCGCAGTTGTGCGTCAAAAAGTATAAATATGGGCCTTAATGCCTTCCTACGAGATCGAAGATGTGTCTCTAGGGCTGGCGTTGATAAAAAGTCGATCGACGCGGACGACTTCGAACCTCGAAAAGGCCCAGGAAGAGATGGATGACTCCTAGTCTCACCCGGCGCCGGCACCGACACAGACACGGAGTCCAACGAAGACCTCCACGGAGTCGGTTGGCAGGAAGGCGATGGAGCCAGTCTGGAAGGAGACATCATCGACGTCGGATGGCGCGGTGATGGAGTCGGCTGACGTGATGGTGGATCCACCGTCACAAGTGGTGAACTCCCGCCAGGGGATACCCTCGGCGCCGAACCGACAGTCTCCGTAGGGCAAAAGGGCATGATTGGAGCCGCCTTGTACGGCGCCGGAGAGCCCAAATCAAACGCCAATGGCCCCGTGGGACCCGCCGTTGCACCAGCAGGGGCCATGGATTGAAACACAGCATACATTGCATTAAAAAATGCAGCAGGATCCGTCACTGGAGCCGGGAAAGGCGGGTATTGTTGAGCAGAGGTCTTCTGTACATCAGGCTCCCTCGACGGCAGCGAAAATTGAGGGCTACGATGAACGACCTCAAAGACAGATGGCGCCGGCAACAACTCCGGACTCCTGGGCTGAGGCGTCACAGTAGGGCTCATCTCCCATGTCTTCTGGCGTTGAGAAGACCTCAACCGTCTCCGCTCCGACCGGCGCCGAGAGTCATGACGACGACGCTTCTTATGCTTCTTGGGTAAAGCATGGGAGGAATCCTTTTTATGGCCATTCTTCTTCACTTTTGCTAGGAAAAGCTTTGCCTCACGCTCTTTCAGAGCTTTTGGATTCATGCTCTGGCACGAAGAGCATCCTTCCACATCATGCTCTGAACTAAGGCACCAAATACAATCCGAATGGGAGTCGGTCACTGACATCCGACCCCCGCATTCTCTACACAGCTTGAAACCTGACTTTTTTGGAGGCAACATTGTAACCACCAAAAAGCGCTACAGTGATCAACGAACCAGGAAGAAAAACCGTTGGCGTCGAAGGCACGGAAAAAGGAAAACTGACGTCAGTACGCCGACGAGGACCTCTTATTGGCACGTTGACGTCAGACGGAGTCACGTGGAGCCGTGCCATTATGACATCCTTGTAGACGTGGACAGCTAGGAAGTAGTCTTTCCGTCGGATGCTGATGCAAGGACGAATTCATAAGGTGAGGAATCCACAGGTAGTTGTATCCATCAGAATTGGAGGAATTTTTGCTGATCCACTGCCATAGGCACAAGGAGATAGGCAGCCATCAAATTGATTGTGACCATATAATGAGCTTTTTTGAGTCAAATGAATAATTCTCTGTAATGTCTCCATTTTGAATGGGAAACCCACCAGACACTTTGGGGACCATGAAGATAATCGCGAACATCCCCTTTACCCATTTGAAGAGGTGGGATTGAGGCGATTGCCTCTTTTCCTGTAATTTCTGAATTCTGTCCTATATGGTCAACTTCTTTTCTGAAGACTTGGGAACATGAGTTGACATTATTCCTGTGTCCAGGGGAGTAGTGATGAACTCTATCTGGTACCTTTGCCTCACAATGTTGAGAATCCATGCATCTCTTGTTGTCAGAGACAACAAATCTAGGAAATGATGGATCCTTCCCCCAACTGGCCAATGCTGCCCAACCATCTCCTGGAAACCAGTTTAGTATGATCGCTAGTCCTTGACATTCCTACTTTAATCCTGCTTCCTGGCTTTGACTATTTTCTATTATATGGCTGTCATCTTGAGGGCTAGTGAAAGAAATTCCCGTCATTGAAAAATGAAGAAGCTCCAGATAAACCACTCATTTTAGAATGCGGTCTTCTAAAAGAATGGGGATGCTTTCTTTCCTTAAAGAGTTTATGTAGTTTCTCCTTCTGCGATAAACCAGATAACCTTTTACATTCAAGTGGTATCCTTAATGCTGTGGCTTTTTCAGCTACATCTGTATTCCATTCTTTCCTAAACAAATTACGATGAGCCGCCACAGAAGCATCACAGGCCAAAGCAGATGCTCTAAAAGCATCAAAGAAAATGTCAGATAAAAGTTCAACTTGTCTCTCCACTTCCTCTAACAGCTCAGACACATCATGTTTTTCCTGCATTGCTTTAAAAATTGTTTAAAATCGTACAATAAAGATTGAGATGTATGTGCACTATGTACCCCTGCTCTAAAAGCCAAATGAGCTTCTGAGTATACTTTTTTAAGAGCCTCATCAACTTTCTTCTCAGCTGGATGCTTTAGAATATTTTTCTCAGACATAGATCTCCCCACCAGGCTGGCTACCATAGAGTCAATATGAAAAGAATCTGGGAGAACATCCTCCATATCAGAAAGATAAAGCTTAGCCATAAATCTTGGTAAATTAATCTTGTCAGGATCCTTCAACTCATTAAAAATTACATCCATGACATAATCATGAATCGGCATGCCTACACAGGGACGCTCCTTGAATTGTCTCAAAACATTATCTTTAGAAGAGCTGGGAGGTTGCTCCACAACAAAACCCATAATCTCCTTAACATAATTCAAAATATAAGGCCGAAGCGCCCAAGAAATGTATTCGCCTTTTAAATCTGGTGTGAGCTGTAGCAAGAGTCATATGAATCACCACAAACAGAGTAATTTCCTTTGTCCAAAGAGTCTTTCATCTCTCCCGTTTTCCATTTTAAAGAAGTCAAAGTCTCTAAAATCAGTTTCTTTCTTCTTTCATCCTCCAAATCCCTCTTCTTAGATCGATTAGGGGACAGAGAACAAGATCTTCCAAATGAGTCAGGAGCAGAAAAGGAAAACAAAGAAACAGGTCTCCTTTTATCAGAGTGCTTTTACATTCTCATAAGCCAGTCAACACAAAAACCACATCAGGAACACGTATCCCTGAAGACAAGGCACCTTAATATAATGCTCCCAACAAAAAAGAAAACACACATATGCACTGAACTTCACTCATGCATGCACCGATTCAAAAATAATCACTAGAGAAGGACCGCCAATAGTATCAGTCCCCTTCAACGCATGCGTCATAGACATGAGTAAACCTCTTCTCTATCCTGAGCCAACAGGAGAGAAAGAGAGCTTATGCTTGCGCAAAGCCCTGCTTGCGCATTCCCAACAATATTCACAAACAGAGAGGGGCCACGATTACAAGCATTCCCACTTATTCTCCCTTGCCAAATAATAGTGAGGGTGGCACCAGCCGAAGTAATTATAACTCAAAGACCCTCCTCCTCACAGTCGCACATCAGGAGCCACTTGTATTGGAGCACCAATGACCCATTTCCAGCCCCACTATGGAATTATTAAGTGAATTAGTGAGAAAAGGAAATCATTTCCCCAGCTTCCCTGCTTGCCTTTATGTATCATGCCAGGTGCTCCTTAGGCGTGCACGTCAGAACCCTGCCCCCTGTTTGAGGCGCCATCCAAGCTGACCCTCGTCCTTGTTCAATGCTTTAATTCCTGATAGGAAAAAAAACAGGGAGTTCTAAGGGTATGCTAGCCCTTTATGGCTTCCAGCCAGTGGAGGTGTGATCACGGGCTAGCATTTCCTGTTTTTGTTTCTTGTCCTGAGTGGAACACAACTTATGCAGTGATGACTAGAACGATGATGAGAGACATAGAGGTAATAAATATTTCTTCATTATGCTTCTTAAACCACACCACTTTAGAGCTTCTCCCCCAATACACACTTTGTTCAGCCCACTTAAAGCCCTGTAAACAGGGAATCATCTCCCAAAATGCTAATAAAAAAAACTGGGCTGAGTAAACTATTCACGCATTGACCTAGGAAACCTGCGAGCTTAGAGTAACATCAATGTCTGAATGGCACTTTTTGCAGTTTTTTCCTGCAAAATATTTTTCACCACGTTTAGCAACTCGACAACTAGAACAGTGTCCACTCCATTCAAAACAAAAAAAGAAATGCTAACAACAGTTCTCATTCTGATGGGATAGAGAGTACCTCCGTGTGATACAGCTCAAACTATTTAATTTCAGGTGGTATTTATCTTCTCTTTATTACTGCATCTGTTTTTACTGGGAAACAGAGATAATTGTCTGACTGCTGCTGCCCCTCCGCCTCCAAAATGGTCTCTTTTTAGGTTTTGCCTGCACAGAGCGCTTGCTCTCTGCTTGCAAAATCTCTTGTTAGGTTTCACCTGCTCACTGCTTGTGCTGTGCTTGCAAAATCTCTTGTAAATAATAAAATTAAAAAAAATCATAAAAGGGGCTTAGAACTCACTCCTTACTTACCTTTACTTACCACTGATTGGCTCCCACGCCACTCATTTCCTTGCTTCCTATTGGTCAGTGGCTCCTCCTGGCCTCCAGCTTCCTCCTGGGCTTCAGAGTCTTCATACCGCCACAGAGCCTGGGCCAAGTACTACTTCCAGTGACCAGTGTCGTCACTAGCAAGCAGGCTCCTGCAGATGCTCTTTTTTAAATTACCAGCATGCACTGTTAGAGTTATTTCTGTCACCGCCACTGGCCCGTGACTATGGGCTCCAGGGAGCATCACGGCAGCAGCCGCCTATGCTCATTTTCACACCATCCAGCGCATTAAAGTTTTTTGCCTTCCCTGCTTCGAGGGGCTCTGTCACCACCACTGGCCCAGGACTACGGGCTCCAGGGAGCATCGTAGAAGGAGCCGCCTGCCCTTATTTTCGTGCTATCGGCTGCATTAAAGTTTGCTGCCTTCTCCACTGTATGGGGTCTGTCACCGCTACTGGCCTAGGACTATGGGCACCAGGGAGCATCGCGGCAGGAGTGACCTGCCCTCATTTTCGTGCTATCAGGCACATTAAAGCTTACTGTCTTCCACACAGTGCTTCTGTCACCGTCACTGGACCAGGACTATGGGCTCCAGAAAGCATCGCAGCAGGAACCGCCTGCCCTCATTTCGTGCCATCGGGCACATTAAAGTTTGCTGCCTTGCCTACTGTGCAGGGTTCTATCACCGCCACTGGCCCATGACTATGGGCTCCAAGGAGAATCGTGCCTGTCCTCATTTTTGCGCTATTGGGTGCATTAAAGTTTGCTCCCTTCTCCGTTGCGCGGGACCAACGGTGTGTCCAACCATGCCCTTTGGAGCGCAGAGGTGGCTGGTCTGGTTCACCCCTATAACATCTACCTCATTTTCTGTGATAAAGATAGTGTGAGTGAACTGGTTTGCTACCAGACTTTTGTTTGGGGTTTCTTCAGCGGACTATCTGGAGTTCTTTTGTTGTGTCATTAGGTCATACTTTCTATTGCTGGTTTATTTCTTGGTGCAAGTCTACAACGTTATTGGGAGCGCTCATGGCAAGTGATGGGCAAAAGGAAGGCAACTGAGGGAGGGGCCGTGCTGGGGGGAAAGAAGTGTAAAAAGAGATTGAAGAAGATGGAAGGAAACAATGTACTTGTTCTCCTTGACAACCATTTGGTATATTGTAGAAAGCAGGCTCAGAGCACAAATAAATAGTCACTATATAGCAATAATGATCCAGTGGCAGGCCTAGAAACTGCTACTCGGTCTACAACAGTATTCCTATATCCCCTGCAGCAATCACTTTTTGCCTCTCCAATATTTGTCGGCAAACACTTCATCCCAGAGTATTCTTGGTAGCAACCCGTTTTGTGATGGGGAGGGGCACCCTACAGTACACATGGCCCAATCTTGCTCTTTCCCAACCTGAGTTGTTTAAATGTATTGGTGATCTAAGGGCCGAAGTAGGGGGACTAGGTCTTTAGTAGGGGATCTTATGGGCCTATTGAGGCATCTAGTAGAGGAGAGGGCGGGGCCATGTCAGAAGGCTAATCCTATGTCTCCCAAGGCTAAGACCCATGTAAATAACCCTAGCGATTTCTGCGCCCTAACCAACAGCCACTCTGTTGTGCTTCGAAACTCCCCCTATGCTGCTGTGCACAAAGGAGCGCTGCTGCTGTTCCTTTGAAGGGGCCCAAGGGACCACGGGATGTGTTGATTGAAGCAGACTTCGGTTATGTTTCCCGCAGTGGTCTAGGCAATAGCATGATAGCACCTATGAATGCCCTACAGCTTCAACAAGTACCCATAGAGCGTACTGCTATTTCTGCTTCTTGTAAAATATTCATGGTCCATGTACCAAAAAGCTCCTTGCATGCTGGACAAGAGGATGAGGATTTACTGATAAATAAGGCAATCCATTGGATACACCATGTAAGAGGTTGTAGATCGGTGATTACATGTGAAATCCTTATGGCCAGACGATCTCCCAGCTCTCCCTTTCATTGTGTCAAACTTCTCATGGCCAGTGGGTACCTAGTCGATTGTTTAGTGTGCCTCCTAAAATCAATATTGTCTCATGGAATGTGGCTGGGGTAAAGTCCAGACTGCCCCTCCCCCACTGGAATACGTTTATGGGTGGTTTTGATATTTGCATTTTGCAGGAAACTTGGATCACTGAGCCTGTATTTAGACCTGGATATGCAAGTTACCATCTTCCTGCCATTTCTAATAAATTGGGACACCCTTATGGGGGCTTATTGGTTTGGATGAAGTTTGCCCTTATGTGTGAAGTAAAACATCCAAACACTTACTGTCCTTATATTTTGGGTATCTGACTCAAGGGGCTTGATAATGGCACAATAGATACTACCACGTCAATGCTAGAGGTTCAAGGGGGGGGAAACAATCAGCTACTCCGCAAAGGCTAGAGAATTTCCTGGATAAGGGATTATGCAATCATTCTTTGATCGTAGCAGGGGGTCTTTAATGTCTCTCTTGAACTCCTCAATAGGAATGACGTATATGACTGCTTGGAGGAGGATGATATTTGGCATATACCCAGGTTAGAGCTAGCCCCTGTGAAAAAGTGGCCCCAAGTTGCACTTCAGTTGAAGGCATGGTGGTTGGGGCCAGGGGTAATGGCTGTTAATGGAAGAACTAATTCCAATAAGCAGGCTGCCTTTCCTTTTAGTAGACCTCATGGGAAGAGCCGTATTGATTACATCCTGATCGATTTAAGGGTTTGGCACTTAGTGGATGATATGGTTGCTAGGGATACATTAGACAGTGACCACAACCCATTTTGCCTTAGTCTGTTGTCACCCTGGGGAAGAGTGCAGGACATGCTCTTTTTACGTCAAACCACCAGGGAGGTCATCCCCTTCAATGATAAACGTCACCTAAGGTGGTGACAGGTGGCCATACAAGAAGATAATCTTCAGTGTATTAATCAAGAACTGCTGCAAGTGCATATCATTTTGTGATGATCTGTATAAGGGGGCTGCTTTTTTTTTTTTTTTTTAGATCCCTGATGTGCAGTCCCATTTCTTCAAGCCTTTGGAACTGTTTTTTACCGCGCCTCCACCCCAGTTCAATTCTAAGCCAATTTGCAGGGATGTCGGACAGTGGTTCAATCGGGAGTGCAGGCAGACAAGAGCACAACTGTTTAGGGCAATTCAGACCAAAGACATTCCTCGCATTAGAATATTTCAGAGCCATTATAAGCGGGCACAGATTATGGCTAAGTGGAAATGGGAAGAGGCAAGGTGGCAGTCAATTAAGGAAGCTTGTGAGCGTAAAAACTCCAAACAATTTTGGTCATTAGTCACGAATGGAGGACACTGGGTGGCTATTCCCTCTGATAATCACATACAGGCACCTGACTGGTTTCATCATTTTAACTCTCTTTTTTGTACTAACAGTCAGCTTAGTGACTGTCTTGTCTCTCTCTAGCCCATCCAGTTGGTTATCAATGACCTGTTCAATCTGGGTGACATATATGCTTCTATAGACTCTATTGTACTTTCTAAGGCCCCTGGTCCTAATTGCATCCCAGGGGATCATTTCCTGCATGAGAGATAAGTGGGCACTGTATGTATTGCTTTTGTCAAATGCCATTGCAAGGGGTGCTCCAATCCCTGACTCATGGACGGGTGCTGAGGTTATTCCTGTATTTTAGAAGGGTGATAGGTCCTTACCTTCCAACTACAGGCCTATCAGCCCTATAGAATGCATCTAGAAAGTGTTTTGTGGAGCACTTCTTTCAAAGATTCAGGAATGGATAATTGACAACGATATCTTGTCACCCTACCAAGCTGGCTTCAGAAAAAAAGACAAGCACAATTGACCAGATACTCTGCTTTCTTTTTTTGTTCTGGAATATAGCTGTGATTGGTAAAGGAAGTCTTTATGTTGTTTTTATAGATCTAAAGTCGGCCTTCGAATAGGTCCCCAGAGCCAATCTCTGGCAAGTGCTGCATGAAACATGAATGCCAAATGAGTATTTATCCCTAATTGTTCGTCTCCAGCAAGCTAATTTCTCCAGAGTATGGTGGGGGACCAAGGGCAGCTAACATACTCAAATAATGTTCCAGGGGTGTATGTCAGGGGTGCGCGCTGGCACTAACCCTTTTTTCTTTGTACCTAAACAACGTTGTTCAGTTTCTTTCGTCTCACCCTGCTGATGCTCCTGTGCTTAGGAAGGACAGAATAGTGACACTTATTTGCTGAGGATACCCTCCTAATATCAAGAAACCCAGGGGCCTTAAGTCCCTACTAAATTGATCTGAAGAATTGTGTGTACTATGAGGTCTTGAGGGTAATACAACAAAAACAAACTTTATGGTGATCAATCCCCATAAATCTTACATGGGAAGGCCTACCTTGGGTGGGACAATGATTGAACAAGTTAGTAGTTTTGAATATCTAGGTATCTAGCTGTCAGATAGAATGTCCTGGAAATCACGTGATCATGATGCCACTAAAGCATAGACAATTGGCAGGGACACTTTTGAGGGAACACCTCTTATCATCCTGCAAACCTGTAGCTGCTGCTCTACAGATCTATGATTTGAAAGCTGTAGGATTGACCCTCTATGGGGCAGAACTATGGGGGTGTGAAAATCTTAGTGAGCTCACTTTCACTGAACATAAGTTGTTGAAGAAGCTTGTGTCTTTGCCCAAAAGCACCCCACTCTACCTCCTAAAAAGTTAAGACCGGGAGGAGAATCATGTCAACACCAGAATTCTATTCATACACAAATGCATTTAGAGAAGCCTGTTCTTTGAACAAGCCCAATAAGATCTCATGGATAAGTAAAGTCAAGAAGAACGAGTTACTTACCTTCGGTAACACCCTTTCTGGTGGATACACTAGCTACCTGTGGATTCCTCACTCATTGAATTTTCCCCATGAACCAGCATCCGACGGAAATTTTCTCCCTAGCTTCTGCACGTCGACGAGGACGTCACAATTGCCCACGCGACGCCGTCCGACGTCATACAGGCAATAAGAGGTCCTCTCCGGCGTGCTGACGTCAGTACCAACATTTTTTACGTGCCTTTGAGGCGAACAGGCAAATACAAACAAAATATATACATTTGAAACAAATGCATCAAATAAAATCTTATATCATAAAATTTAATTAAATCAAATAGAGAAAACATCAGCATAAATACACAAATACGCAAAAATATATACGTATGAATTATATATAATTATATTATCATAATAAAAATTAAAAAAATAGGCGCGAGAGAACAACAAGTTAGTGTATGATTTAAATTCATTGGAACACAGAGCCTGTGCTTATTTGTGGATATGTTTGGAGATACAAAGGAGGAAGAACTGAGTTAATCCAACAGGGTTTAATATCAAATTACTTTACGTTTTCAATAATTATGTGGTTATGGTGATATTGGACACCGTGATGTACTGAATTTACATAACCTGAACATTAACGTTTATCCCGGCAACGTAGATGTATTTGGATCACTCAAAATGAACTGAGACATTAAGATTGCATTTCATTGGTGATATATTTTGCAGACCGCTACGGGCAATTTGATGAAAGAACGGAGTGAATTAGTCTGGGCTATAGAATCTTATTTCACGTTTCATGTTTAAATCGGATGATAAACTGATATTGAATGCAGTTACAATATGAATATCAATGAATTTCAACGTGAAAGTATCCCGACGATTGCATTTATTGAATCACTCATATGTTTGTAATTAAGAGCAAATGGTTGTTCGACGGATATGAGCAGCCTCTGTGTAAGCTTTTTCAGCTGTGATTCATGTTTAACTACAAATACCAGCATGCTTCTTGTTATTCTTGATGGCGGAAATCACTATGAAGAAGACGGAAGTCGAAACGCATCAGTGGTGCCATGATTGCCTAATATTCGTAGGAATAAATGCTTTGCTGTTTCAATCTCCGGGAGTGCAGCGTTTACCCTTTCCTTTTGCATTTATAAATAGGAGCTTGGTCCTTTGCTCCGACGCAGCACCGGCAGTTAGGCACATTGCTGTTCAGGACCGCCTGTTTGGACTTTGTTTGTATACAGCGATGGTGCCCGGCATAAGGATTGTAATTTCGAAGTTGGCAGGGGGATACTTCTCTCTTGCGCGGTGCACGGCACTGAAAGGATTAGTGACAATGACAGTTCCTCTTTTATTGCGCCTAGTGCCTCCTTCGTGAATGGCACTCTCTCATTGTACAGATGAGGGGTTGTTGCCGCAAATCTAATTTTTGCTGATGTGGCCCTGAAAGTGGGGCCCGGAGACTGATCATCTTTGATATTTATCTTATATTCTGAAGGCGCGAGGGAACAACAAGTTAGTGTATGATTTAAATTCATTGGAACACAGAGCCTGTGCTTATTTGTGGATATGTTTGGAGATACAACGGAGGAAGAACTGAGTTAATCCAACAGGGTTTAATATCAAATTACTTTACGTTTTCAATAATTATGTGGTTATGGTGATATTGGACACCGTGATGTACTGAATTTACATAACCTGAACATTAACGTTTATCCCGGCAACGTAGATGTATTTGGATCACTCAAAATGAACTGAGACATTAAGATTGCATTTCATTGGTGATATATTTTGCAGACCGCTACGGGCAATTTGATGAAAGAACGGAGTGAATTAGTCTGGGCTATAGAATCTTATTTCACGTTTCATGTTTAAATCGGATGATAAACTGATATTGAATGCAGTTACAATATGAATATCAATGAATTTCAACGTGAAAGTATCCCGATGATTGCATTTATTGAATCACTCATATGTTTGTAATTAAGAGCAAATGGTTGTTCGACGGATATGAGCAGCCTCTGTGTAAGCTTTTTCAGCTGTGATTCATGTTTAACTACAAATACCAGCATGCTTCTAGTTATTCTTGATGGCGGAAATCACTATGAAGAAGACGGAAGTCGAAACGCGTCAGTGGTGCCATGATTGCCTAATATTCGTAGGAATAAATGCTTTGCTGTTTCAATCTCCGGGAGTGCAGCGTTTACCTTTTCCTTTTGCATTTATATATATATATATATATATATATATATATATATATATATATATAAACAACATATTACCAACAGGAGCTCACCCAAGGAAATCTTGGTAAGACCAGACAGACAACAGGGAGGCGGTTGGGACCGTGAGGAATCCACAGGTAGCTAGTGTATCCACCAGAAAAGGCGTTACTGAAGGTAAGTAACTCGTTCTTCTGATGGATACAACTACCCGTGGATTCCTCACTCAATGAATAGAGTCCCAAAGCAGTACCGCACTCGGTGGAGGGTGCCTGAATGGTCAAACCAAGAAATCCTGCAGCACCGACCGTGCAAAATGGCCATCCCTCCTAACCTCCGAATACAAGCAATAATGCTTTGCAAAAGTGTGGAGGGATGACCAAGTTGCGGCCTTGCAGATGTCAACCACAGGAACACCCCTAGCCAAGGCCGAAGAGGCCGACTTAGCTCTGGTGGAATGAGCTCTTATTCCATCAGGGGGTTCCTTCTTTCCTAGAGAATAACACAACTTAATGCAAAGAATGACCCACCTGGAGAGTGTTCTCTTGTGGACTGCCCTTCCTCTCCTCTTTCCCACGTACCCGATGAAGAGTTGATCTTCCAATCTAAACTCCTTTGTTCTGTCGACGAAGAAGCTCAGCGCTCTTCTCTGGTCCAAACGATGCAGTCTTTCTTCCTCTTTCGAAGGATGAGGTGGAGGATAAAAAGAGGAGTGTGTAATAGACTGACCCATATGGAAGGGTGAAACAACCTTTGGCAAGAAAGCAGCCTTGGTCTTTAACACCACCTTATCCCCATAAAAGGATGTGTACGGCGGCTTAACAGAAAGAGCCTGCAGCTCACTCACCCTTCTAGCTGAAGTAATAGCAACAAGGAAAACAGTTTTTAAAACCAAAAGCCTCAAGGGACAAGAATGCATCGGCTCAAACGGTGAGCCCATAATAAACGTTAAAACTAGGTTCAAATCCCACTGAGGCATAATGAAAGGAGTGGGAGGATATCTATTAGTCAGGCCCTTTAAAAACCTTAACACTAAAGGAGATTTAAATAAAGAAGGCTGGTCAGGCAGACACAGAAAGGCCGACAGAGCCGACAAATAACCCTTAACTGTCACAACTGCACAACCCCTCTGTGCCAGGGACAACGCAAAAGACAAGATATCGGGCACGTAAGTGATCAATTTGCTTCTCTACACACCAGTTCACAAATTTAGCCCACCTGCTAGCATAGATAGAATTAGTGGAGTGGAGTGTCGCCTGGCCGATAAAATAACATCCACTACCTCAGGAGGGAGAGAAAAGGAACTCAGGTTGCCCCGTTCAATCTCCAGGCATGAAGGTGCAGGCTCTGGAGGTGGGGGGTGTAAAACCTGCCCCTGCGATTGCGAGAGGAGGTCTGCCCTGTGAGGGAGACAGAGCGGTGGGCACAGAGAGAGTTGGAGAAGATCCGAATACCATACCCTCCTTGGCCAATCCAGAGCTATTAAGATGACTTGGGCCCGGTCTTGGCGAATTTTCCTCAGAACCCGAGGAATTAAAGGTATGGGGGGGAAACGCGTAAAGCAACTGGTCGCACCAGGACATCTGTAACGCGTCCCCCAACGTTCCTTGCACCGGATACTGGAGGCTGCAGAACAACGGGCAGTGCGTGTTCTCCCAAGTGGCAAAGAGATCTACCCGAGGGAATCCCCACATCTGGAAGATTTGCCGGGCTAGATCCGGAAGGAGACGCCACTCGTGATCGGTCGAGAAGTGTCGACTGAGACTGTCTGCACGCATGTTCAAGACTCCGGCCAGATGGTTTGCTACCAAGCAAATCCGATGGTCCCTTGCCCAGGACCATAGCCGCAGAGCTTCTCTGCAGAGAAGGTACGACCCTACTCCTCCTTGCTTGTTTATATACCACATCGCAGTAGTGTTGTCCGTCAGGACCTGAACTGACTGACCGCGAAGGGAAGGGAGGAAGGCCTTGAGAGCCAGACGTATCGCCCGCAATTCCAACAGATTTATGTGAAACATCTGGTCCACTGGAGACCAATGACCTTTGACCTCCAGGTCCCCCAGATGAGCTTCCCCCCCCCCCCCCCCACCCTAGAGTGGAAGCATCCGTTATCACTGTGGCCACTGGAGGAGGTAGCGAGAACGGCCTTCCTTGGGAAAGGTTGCCGTCCGCAACCCACCATCAAAGATCCACTGCAGCATCTCTGGAAATCTTTACCGATCCCTCGAGATCCCCTTTGTGCTGAGTCCACTGCTTTCGGAGGCACCACTGAAGAGCCCTCATGTGCCAGCAAGCATGAGTGACCAACAGAATGCAAGAAGCAAACAGACCGAGCAGACGAAGGACCTTGAGGACTGGAATGACGGCTCCATTTTGAAACATTGGAACCAACGCCTGAATGTCCTGAATCAGCTGAGGCGGAGGAAAGGCTCGATTCAATGTTGTGTCCAGTACTGCCCCTATGAACAGGAGGCGCTGAGAGGGCTCCAGGTGAGATTTGGGCACGTTCACTGAAAAGCCCAGATCAAACAACAACTAGGTTGTCGACTGCAGGTGACGCAGCACAAGCTCCGGAGACTTGGCTTTGATCAACCAATCGTCTAGGTAAGGAAATAACGCTATCCCCTTCCTTCTGAGCTCTGCTGCAACCACCGCCATCACCTTCGTGAAGACTCGAGGTACTGATGTAAGACCAAACGGAAGGACCGCAAACTGATAGTGCTGCAATACTACCACAAACCGGAGATACTTCCTGTGTGACTTGAGTATCGGGACATGAACGTAAGCTTCCTGCAAGTCGACAGACACCATCCAATCTCCTTCGTTCAATGCCAAAAGCACCTGAGCTAGGGTCAGCATCTTGAACTTTTCCTGTTTGAGGAACCAATTCAAAATCCTCAGGTCCAGGATTGGTCTCAATCGGCTATCCTTCTTGGGGATCAGGAAGTATCTTGAATAACAACCCTGACCCCTTTCCTGCTCCGGCACCAACTCTACTGCACCCTTTGAAAGGAGGACTAGAACCTCCTGTTCTAATAACAGGAGATGTTCTTCTGAACAGAAGGATGGACGGGTGGGATGGGGGGGTGGAAACTCCCGAAAGGGAAGGGCAGAGCCTTTCCCCACAATGCTGGTGACCCAGGAGTCTGATTGTACTGCCTCCCACATGTGGAGAAAGTTCATTAACCTCCCCCCTACAGGAGTGGAATGCAAAGGAATTGGTGGATGACTAAGGCTGCTTCCCATGCTGCACCCCTCCAGAGGAAGAGGAAGAGGCAGAGTGCTGCTGGGTGGCTCCTCTGGTTCGGACACTCCCCCTCCCCTGTATGATCTATAGGGGAGGGCAGTGGCAGCTTGCTGCTGAAACTTGCCCCGAAAGGAGGAGGAGCCACGACCAAACCCCCTAAATCTTCTGAACAACCTAGAAGAAACAGAAGAGGAGGCTTGCAAGCCTAACGATTTTGCTGTGGCTCTACTCTCTTTAAATCTTTCAAGGGCAGAATCCGCCTTTGATCCAAAAAGTTTATCCCCATCAAAGGGAAGATCCAGCAGGGCTGACTGAACATCGGATGAAAACCCTGAAGAACGAAGCCAGGCCTGTCTCCTTGTAGCAACAGTGGTGCCCATAGCTCTGGCCACAGAATCAGTCGTGTCCAGCCCTGACTGGATTACTTGGGTCGCCGCAGCCTGAGCATCAGAAACAAGGCCCAACGCCTCCTGAGGCAATTCCGAATGAGATGACTTGATCTCCTCCATAAGGGCGTAGATGTATCTGCCCAAGATGCATGTGGCATTGGTGGACTTGAGGGCCATACTACAAGATGAAAATGCCTTCTTCGAAGACTGGTCCAACTTTTTAGAGTCCCTGTCCGAAGGCACACCTGGAAAAGAACCTGGAGCAGTGCGAGACGAACATGAAGCTTGTACAACCAGGCTTTCTGGAGTTGGGTGCCTTGACAAAAAGCTCGGATCCGCATGAGCCACACGATACCTGCGCGCCACTGTCCTATTAACAGCCGTAGATGAAACTGGCTTTTTCCAAATCTCTAGAATTGGATCCAGGAGAGCCTCATTAAAAAGGCAAAAGTGGCTCTGCAACTGCTGAAGCCGGATGTAGCACTTCCATTAGTATGTTGGGTTTTGACTCAGCCACTGGAAGGTCTAAAAAGTCAGCTGCTTTTCTGAAAACAGAGTGGAAAGAAGCAGCTTCCTCTGTATATTCCCCAGGAGATGTTAAGTCCCACTCTGGAGAAGTGTCCAAGCCACTTGCCGTGTCCAAACCCTGGAGATCTACAAGAGGTTCTTCAATCTCACCCTCCTCCAAGGCCTGCTTACTATATTCCTGTTCTTCAAGGAGGCGAAGAGCTAACCTCCTTGAATGAAGCCTGGCCTAGATCCTTGGCGTCGACAAGGCGTTCGCCGATGGCGATGACCTTGCCTGACGCCGATCCATCAGACGCCAGATCCATCGGCGCCGTGGACTTCTTCGGCGCCGACCGAGGTAGAGGATGTGAAGGTGAAGAACTCTCCGGTGCCGGAACAGCAGTCCTCATCGGAGTCGCAGGTCGTGTAGGCAACGCCAAAGGAACTGGCGCTGAACCAGCACCTCCCATTGGAAGGAAGGGCATAAAAGGTGCTGGTCGTAAAGGAGCCAGAGCACCCATATTAAAGGCCAATGGCCCCGAAGGACCAGCCGGACCACCACCTGGAGCCATCTGCTGAAAAATGGCAAACATCGCATTTAGAAATGCGGAACTATCAGCACCTGGCGCCGGGAATGCCGGATACTGCGGAGCCTGAGCTCGAGGTGATAACGGCGCCGGCCCCAGAGTCTCTGAAGCAGGTGAAAACTCCTGTTCCTGCTGAGGTATGACCTCTAATACAGATGGCGGAGTCGTAGGTGAAGTCGGGGATGCGGGAGGCGACTGCGGCTGAGGAGTGATGGTGGGACTAACCTCCCATGTCTTTCGGCGCCGAACCGAAGGCGGCCTCGAGCGTGAAGGCTCTCTACTCGACCGGTGCCGAGATTCACGACGGCGCCGGGAGTCACAGTGACGCCGATGAGATTTAGGCGATGATGATCTGCGCCGATGCCGCTTCTCTCTTTTTGGACTTTGCCAAAAACAGCTTCGCCTCCCGTTCCTTCAACGCCTTAGGATTCATGCGTTGACAGGAATCACATTTCTCCACGTCATGGTCGGAGCTCAGACACCACAAGCAATCCACATGTGGGTCTGTCACCAACATCTTGCCTCCGCACTCTCTACAAGGCTTAAAGCCCGACTTTCGCTGAGACATCTTGAAAAAAGAAACTGTAACTACGCAGAGTAGAAACAGTTGCTCCCTCAAAGAATAACCGCCGCTTGAAGGCACGGAAAAAAGGGAACTGACGTCAGCACGCCGGCGAGGACCTCTTATTGCCTGTATGACGTCAGGCAGCGTTGCGTGGGCAATTGTGACGTCCTCGTCGACGTGCAGAAGCTAGGAAGAAAATTTCCGTCGAAAGCTGGCGCATGGGGAAAATTCAATGAGTGAGGAATCCACAGGTAGTTGTATCCATCAGGAGAAAGGAGGTATGAAGTTCTTCTTCGTGTAGATGTCCCATGGCGTGCTGGAGGATGCAGAGTTGTTTCCTTGACAAAATAACACAAACAAGCCTTTCTAGATGCAAGAGTCGTGGTTAGAGAAAAAGGGTGCTGCCTCAGCCCAGGAAGGATCAGGATGTTGCCACTTGGGAGAGGAGACATAGGGGGCCCTCAGCAATGTAGAGAGCCCATGGACAGGAAGGAAAAACCCACAGAAGTCCTTTAACACGGGTTCAAGAAGACTGAACAAGGCGGTTGTCTCAACACTGCAAAGAGAGGTCCCACGACACCGGAGGTCAACTCAGGGAGCTGAGTGTCACAGGGCAGAGTGCTGGGGACCTAGGCTTAGCTGTGCAATCAGGATTTCTTTGAAATACGAACAGAAGCCCTTGTAGCTGCAGATCACACGGTGCACAGGAGTACCGACTGGGTAGGGGAGGCAAGGACTTACCTCCTCCAAATTCAGACAGTTGGACCTCTGGACAGTCTGGGTCACTTGGGTCCACCACCTGTGTTCCATGGGCCACGCTCGTCAGGATGAGGGGACCCAGAGTACCGGTGAAGCTGAAGTTTGGTGCCTGTTGAAGCAGGGGGAAGATTCTGTCGACCCACAGGAAATTTCTTCGTGGCTTCCAGTGCAGGGTGAAGGCAGGCAGCACCCAGAACATGCACCACCAGGAAACCGTAGAGAAAGCTGTCAGGATTAGGCGCTACAATGTTGCTGGTAGTCTTCTGGCTACTTTGTTGCAGTTTTTCAGGCGTCCTGGAGCAGTCAGCGGTCAGTCCTTGGCAGAAGTCAAAGAGAGAAGTGCATAGGAACCCTGATGAATTCTTGCAAGTTGTAATCTGAGGAAAAGCCCACTGGAGAGACCCTAAATAGCCCTCAGAGAAGGATTGGCCACCTAGTCAGGTATGCATCTATCAGGAGAGGTATCTCACGTCACCTGCTGGCACTGGTCACTCAGAAGCCTCCAGAGTGCCCCCAAACATCTGAAAACAAGATGGCAGAGGTCTGAGACACACTGGAGGAGCTCTGGGCACCACCCCTGGGGTGGTGGTGGACAGGGGAGTGGTCACTCCCCTTTCCTTTGTCCAGTTTCGTGCCGGAGCATGGACTGGGGGTTCCCTAAACCGGTGTAGATTGGATTATGCAAGGAGGGCACCATCTGTGCCCTTCAAAGCATTTACAGAGGCTGTAAGAGGCTACCCCTCCCCAGCCTTTAACACTTATTTCTAAAGGGAGAGGGTGTAACACCCTCTCTCAGAGGAAATTCTTTGTTCTGCCTTTCTGGGACTGGACTGCCCAAACCCCAGGAGAACCCTGTCTGTGGGGTGGCAGTAACTGTAGCTGCAGAGAAAACCCCAGAGAGCTGGTTTGGCAGCACTGGGGGTCCATAGTGGAGCCCCCAGGATGCATGGAATTGGCTCCCCAATACCAGATTTGGAATGGGGGGGACAATTCCATGATTTTAGACATGTTACATGGCCATATTCGGAGTTACCATTGTGAAGCTACATATAGGTATTGACCTATATGTAGTGCACATGTGTAATGGTGTTCCCACACTCACAAAGTCCGGGGAAATGGCCCTTAACTATGTGGGGGCACCTTTGCTAGTGCAAGGGTGCCCTCACACTTAGTAACTTTGTACCTACCCTTCAGCAAGTGAAGGTTGGACATATAGATGACGTATAAGTTACTTAAGTGCAGTGAAAATAGTTGTAAAATAACATGTGCGTTATTTCTCTCAGGCTGCAATGGCAGTCCTATGTAAAGGTTTGTCTGAGCTCCCTATGGGTGGCAAAAGAAATGCTGCAGCCCATATGGATCTCCTGGAACTCCAATACCCTGGGTACCTAGGTACCATAAACTAGGGAATTATAAGGGTGTTCCAGTATGCCAATTGAAATTGGTAAATGTAGTCACTAGCCTACTGTGACACATATAAAGGCAGGGAGAGCATAAGCACTGAGGTTCTGGTTAGCAGAGGCTCGGTGACACAGTTAGTCACTACACAGGTATACATTCAGGCTACAAACTATGAGCACTGGGGTCCTGGCTAGTAGGATCCCGGTGAGACAGGCAAAAACATACTGACATACATGTAAAATTGGGGGTAACATGCCAAGAAAGATGGTACTTTCCAACACAACCCCCCCAAACGAGGGACAATAAGGCTAACCTTGCCCAGGTGAGTCTTCATTGTCTAAGTGGAAATATCTGGAGAGTCCATCTATATTGGAGTGAGTACTCCCAGGTCCATGTTCCACTGTATAGTCTATTCCCTGTAGGGAGACAGACCACCTCAACAATTTGGGGTTTTCACCTTTTATTCGTTTAAGCCAGAATAGAGCTTTGTGGTCTGTTTGAACAGTAAAGTGAGTACCAAACAGGTATGGTCTCAACGTTTTCAAGGCCCAGACCACAGCAAAGGCCTCCCTCTCTATGGCAGACCAAAGCTTTTCTCTTGGGGTCAACCTCCTGCTGATAAAAGCAACAGCTAGATCCTGGCCCTCTGTGTTTAGCTGTGATAGAACTGCCCCACCCCTAATTCAAAAGCATCAGTTTGTACTATGAATTATTTGGAGTAACAAGGGCTTTTGAGGACAGGTGCAGAGCGCATGGCCTTTTTGAGCTCATCAAAAGCCTCGACAGCTAGCTGTCCATAATACCTTCTTAGGCATCTTCTTTGACGCGAGGTCATTAAGAGGGGCAGCTATAATGCCATAATTCTTGATGAACCCCCTGTAGTACCCAGTGAGGCCTAGGAAGGCTCTCACTTGGGTCTAAGTTGTAGGGGGAGTCCATTCCATAATGGTTTGGATCTTCCCCTGCATTGGTGCAATCTGTTCTCCACCTACCAGGTGGCCCAGAAAAACCACTTTCCCCTGCCCTATCTGGCACTTTGAGGCCTTGTTAGTGAGGCCTGCCTTTTGCAGGGCCTCCAAGACTTTCCACAGGTGGACCAGGTGATCATCCCAGGTGGAACTAAAGACAGCAATATCGTCTAGATATGCTGCACTAAAGGCTTCCAATCCTTGGAGGACTGTATTCACCAACCTCTGAAAAAGTGGCAGGTGCATTTTTCAATCCAAAGGGCATAACTGTGAACTGATAATGCCCTCCAATGGTTGAAAATGCTGTTTTTGGTTTAGCTTCTTCTGATAATTTAATCTGCCAATACTGTGCAGTTAAATCGAAAGTAATTAGATACTTGGCAGAAGCCAGTGTATCTATCAGCTCATCTACCCTGGGTATAGGGTGAGCACCAGTTTTTGTTACTTGATTGAGACCCCTATAGTCCACACAAAACCGCATTTCCTTTTTACCTTCTTTACTATGAGGTTTGGGGACAAACACCACTGGGCTGGCCCAGGGGCTTTCAGAGGGTTCAATCACTCCAAGGTCCAACATTTTCTGTACTTCTTGTTTAATATAGTCTCTGACATGGTCAGGCTGTCTATACATTTTACTTTTGACAGGTAAACTGACTCCAGTATCAATTGTGTGCTCACACCAGGTAGTTGTGCCTGGAACTAGTGAGAAGAGGTCAGAGAATTGTCCAAGGATATTTATGCAGTTGTCCTTCTGCTCAGCAGTAAGGCAATCTGCTAGTACAACTCCCTCCACTAAGCCATCAGCTTCAGTGGTGAAGAGGTCAGGGAGAGGGTCACTCACTTCCTCCTGCCCCTCATCTGTGGCCATAAGCAGAGTTAAGTCAGCCCTGTCATAGTAAGGTTTAAGGCGATTGACATGAAGCACTCTAAGGGGGCTTCTGGCAGTGCCCAGGTCCACCAAATAGGTGACCTCACCTTTCTTTTCCACAATGAGATGGGGTCCACTCCATTTGTCCTGGAGTGCTCTTGGTGCCACAGGCTCCAATACCCACACCTTCTGTCCTGGTTGGTACTGTGTCAGGACAGCCTTCTGGTCATTCCATTGCTTTTGGAGCTCTTGGCTGGCCTGAAGGTTTTCAGTGGCCTTTTTCATGTACTCAGCCATCCTTGATCTGAAACCAAGCACATAGTTCACAATGTCTTGTTTGGGAGCTTTTAAAGGTTGTTCCCAACCTTCCTTAAAAAGAGCAAGGGGACCTCTTACAGGAGGAGTTCAAATGGGCTGTAGCCCACTCCTTTCTGGGGAACCTCCCTATAAGCAAAAAGGAGGCATGGCAACAGGACATCCCATCTCCTCCTGCGTTTTTCAGGGAGTCCCATGATCATGCCTATGAGAGTTTTGTTAAATCTCTCAACCAATCCATTTGTCTGTTGATAAGGAGTGGTGAACTTGTAAGAAACACCACACTCCTTCCACATTGCTTTGAGATATGCAGACATGAAGTTACTACCTCTGTCTGATACCACTTCCTTAGGGAAACCCACCCTGGAAAAGATTCCCAGGACGGCTTTTGCCACTGCAGGAGCTGTAATGGTCCTTAAGGGTATAGCTTCAGGATACCTAGTGGCATGGTCCACTACTACTAGAATGAATCTGTTTCCTGAAGCTCTTGGAGGGTCAAGGGGGCCAACAATGTCAACCCCTACCCTCTCAAGGGGCACCCCAACCACTGGAAGTGGAATTAAGGGGGCCTTAGGTGTGCCACCAGTTTTGCCACTGGCTTGGCAGGCCACACAGGAAAGAACAGAACCCCTTGGTGTCCTCTGACATATGAGGCCACTGAAACAATGGAACACATCTGTCCCATGTTTTACTTTGGCCCAAATGCCCAGCCAAATGTCATGAGCCAAGTCAGAAGAAACTCTCTATACTGCAAAGGGATGACCAATCTCCTGGCAGCACTAGGTTTAGGGTCCCTTGCCTCAGTATAGAGAAGGTGGCCTTCCCAATAGACGTTGTGGGTATCAGTGACCTCCCCATTTTGCTGTTTGACAGCTTGCTGTCGGAGACCCTCTAGTGTGGGACAGGTCTGCTGTGCCCCACTCAGCTGTTCCCTAGCATTCCCCCCTGCACCCAGAAGCTCAGCAGTGTCAGCTGCCAGCTCCTCTGGTGTAGGTTCTGCACAGGGGGAGGATTCCTCTTCCTCAAAAGGGGAATCTTCTGGAGAGGCAGGGATAGTGGGCAAGGATTTACCCTTTCTACCCCTAGCTTTTGGGAGCACTTGGTCCATTTTTCCAGGATCCAAGTTTCCCTGTCCTCCTTGCTTCTGGGCCTGAGCCCTTGTGAGAGCAAAGATAAGCCCTGGAATGCCCAGCATTGCTGCATGGGCCTCAAACTCCACTTCAGCCCAAGCTGATGTTTCCAAATCATTTCTTAGTAAGCAGTTTACAGGTAAAGCAGTGGCTACCACAACTTTCTTTGGGTCAGTTCACCCCCCCCCACCCCCCCAGCTGACATTCACAACAGCCATGAGGTGACTAAGAGTGTTGTTATGAGCATCAGTCACTTGGTACTGCTGACCAAGTAGGTATTGTTCAGGTGCAACCAGTTTCCCTATCACCATGGTGACACTGGCTCCTATGACCCTGTAGGCCTCAACCTCAACACCATTTATTAGGGGTAGTTGCTTGTACTTACCCATATTAAGGGGACAAGCAACTAAGGTGACAAAATCAATACCACCATCAGAGACTAAAACAGCCTCTCTGGTCTCCCTAACTAGACCAACCCCCACTACATTACCAATGGTGAGCCCAGCCACACCCTTTGTCAGGCTATTTGTAGTGTTCTTCCCATCACCACTGCTATTACTAGGGGCACTAGAGGACGCAGTTGGGGTTGTGGTGGTGGGAGCCTTGGTGTTTTTCTTTGGGCAAGTGGGATCACTTGCCCAATGGCCTTTACTTTTACATAAAAAACACAATTTCTTCTTTTGATTGTGTGAAGAGGATTTGGACCCACCTCCCCCAGAGGATTTTTGTGGGACTGATGAAGACTCAGAAATCTTTTTGTCTTTGTCCCCACCCTTGTCATGAGACTTACCATCCTTCTTCTTGACATCCTTGTCACCCCCTGTATGAGCTTTTCTGCTCATTATTGTTCTGACCCATTTGTCTGTCTTCTTTCCCAATTCTTGGGGAGAGGTCAGATATGAGTCTACCATGTACTGATGCAACAAGTCTGACACACAATTATGCAAGATATGCTCTCTCAAAATTAGATTATACAGGCTTTCATAATCAGTCACCTTACTTCCATGTAACCATCCCTCCAAGGCCTTCACTGAACAGTTTACAAAGTCTGTCCAGTCTTGAGGAGTCTTTTCTGGTATCTCTGAACTTTATTCTGTATTGTTCAGTGGTTAAGCCAAATCCATCTAAGAGTGCATCCTTCAAAACGTTGTAATTGTTGCCATCACTCTCCCTGACAGTAAGGAGTCTGTCCCTACCTTTGACAGTGAAAGATATCCACAACATAGCAGCCCGCTGCCTTTGAGGGACCAACTGTACCATACAGGCCCTCTCAAGTGCAAAAAAACACTTGTTTATGTCACCCCCTCCATGTAAGGGGGGGGCAATCTTATGCAGGTTTCTTGAATCTGTTTCTCTATAGGATGACTATCAAGATTGCTGCTGTTGCTGCTACCACGGGGAACTAACCCCAACTTCTGTCTTTCTCTCTCTACATCTAAGGATTCCCTATCTAAGGCCAACTGCTGCTGTCTTACCCTCAGTCTGGCCTCTCCCATCCTCAGCTGAGTTCCCTGTCTAGGGTGTTATCCTCAGGGTGGGAGATTTTGGAATCCTCTGATACAGAGGTAATGTGAGAATGGGCAGAAGTGGACCTTTCTCGGACTACCTGAACCCTAGTGATCTGGCCTTTTAGAGTGAAAGGTGTCCTACTGTTGTGTGACCCCCTCCCACTACTAGTTTCACTAGGTGGCCTGATAAGTGAAAGGTCTTTAGAAGTACCCTCCCCAGAGTTCTCAGGACCCTTTCCTGAATCTATCTGGGTACCCCCTCCTCTACCTCCTGATCCTGGGTTTGACCAGTCTGACTCTGGTAACTTTAAAGGAGAAAATTAAGAAGGAGATTCTAAGTAGGGTTCTTACCAATCCCCAAACTTCTTTCTATACAGAGACCCCTCAAACTTTTAAGGTTTAGATTGTCATACTTTGGGAGTAGCCTCTAGCACAGACATGGTGAAAAGAAAGAGGTTAGGGGGTGAGAGAAAAGGTTTAGAGCTTCCAAGAACAGAAAGAAAAAACTTTTTCAAACTTTTAGAAACTTTTTAGAAAGTTTTTAGGGTGAAAGTAAGACTGTTTAGTTGTGTATATTTCTAAGTATTAGTAATATGAGTTTCTTATGAAAAGCACCAATGACAAAGTGGTAAATCAGTTACAAGTACTTATCCCACCGCTGCACCACCAATGTAGGAGGCCGGCCTGGCTTGTAGTGGGTACCAATGGTACTTACACCTTATGCCAGGTCCAGTTTTCCCTTATTAGTAGAGTGTAGTAGTGTTCTAGCAGCTTAGGCTGTTAGAGGTAGCTATAGCAGAGCAGCCAAGGCTGAACTAGGAGACATGCAAAGCTCATGCAATACCACTTATATCATATAGGTACTATATCATAAGAAAGACAACACTCATAGTTACTAAGAATAAAGGTACTTTATTTTAGTGACAATGAGCCAAAAATATCTCAGAAGATATACTCCCTTAGGAGGTAAGTAACATACACAAAATATACACAACTAATGAAATCAGGTAAGTAAAACAGTCAGAAAGTAGTGCAAATGCTGTAAAACACAATAGGATGCAATAGGCCTGGGGGCAACACAAACCATATACTAAGAAAGTGGAATGTGAACCACAAATGCACCTCTAGGCAAGTGTAGTGTGTAGAGGGTCGCTGGGAGTGTAGGAAAACACCAAGGGTGTAAAGGAGACCCCACCCCAAGACCCTGGAAAGTAGGAGTAAAGTACTACTATTTCCCCAGAAACACACTAAAGTCGTGATAAGGGATTTTGCAAGGACCACAACAGACTGCAAAGCACTGAAGACGGATTCCTGGACCTGGAGACCTGCAAAGGAAGGGGACCAAGTCCAAGAGTCGATAAAGTGTCCAGGGGGGGGAGCAGGAGCCCACTAAACCCCGGATGAAGGTGCAAAATGGCTGCCTCCGGGTGAAAGAAGCTGCCAGTTTTGCAACAACGAAAGGAGGTAGGAAGTTCTTCTTCATGCAGAAGATGTCCCACAGCGTGCTGGAGGATGCAGAGTTGTTTCCTTGGCAAAATACCACAAACAAGCCTTGCTAGCTGCAAGAGTCGTTGTTAGAGAAAAAGGGTGCTGCCCGGGCCCAGGAAGGACCAGGATGTCGCCACTTGGGAGAGGAGACAGAGGGGGCCCTCAGCAATGTAGGGAGCCCATGGACAGGAAGGAAGCACCAGCAAAAGTCCTTAAACACGGGTTCAAGAAGACTGAACACAGAGGTCATCTCAACACTGCAAAGAGAGGTCCCACGACAACGGAGGTCAACTCAGGGAGCTGAGCATTGCAGGCCGGAGTGCTGGGGACCTAGGTTCGGCTGTGCATACGGGATTTCTTGGAAATGTGCACAGAAGCCCTTGTAGCTGCAGATCACACGGTGCACAGGATTACTGTCTGGGCAGGGGAGGCAAGGACTTACTTCTTCCAAATTCAGACAGTTGGTCCACTGGACAGTCTGGGTCACTTGGGTCCACCACCTGTGTTCCAGGGGCCACACTCGTCAGGATGAGAGGGGACCCAGAGTACCCGTGAAGCTGAAGTGTGGTGCCTGCTGAAGCAGGGGGAAGATTCAGTCGACCCACAGGAGATTTCTTTGTGGCTTCCAGTGCAGGGTGAAGGCAGGCAGCCCCCAGAGCATGCACCACCAGGAAACAGTCGAGAAAGCTAGCAGGATTAGGCGCTACAATGTTGCTGGTAGTCTTCTGGCTACTTTTTTGCAGTTTTGCAGGCGTCCTGGAGCAGTCAGCGGTCAGTCCTTGGCAGAAGTCGAAGAGAGAAGTGCAGAAGAACCCTGATTAATTCTTGCAAGTCGTAATCTGAGAAAAAGTCCACTGGTGAGACCCTAAATAGCCCTCAGAGGAGGATTGGCCACCTAGTCAGGTATGCACCTATCAGGAGGGGTCTCTGATGTCACCTGCTGGCACTGGCCACTCAGAGACCTCCAGAGTGCCCCCACACCTCTGGAAACAAGATGGCAGAGGTTTGAGACACACTGGAGGAGCTCTGGGCACCACCCCTGGGGTGGTGATGGACACGGGAGTGGTCACTCCCCTTTCCTTTGTCCAGTTTCACGCCAGAGCAGGGACTGGGGGTTCCCTAAACCGGTGTAGACTGGCTTATGCAAGGAGGGCACCATCTGTGCCCTTCAAAGCATTTCCAGAGGCTGGGAGAGGCTATCCCTCCCCAGCCTTTAACCCCGATTTCCAAAGGGACAGGGTGTAACACCCTCTCTCAGAGGAAATTATTTGTTTTACCTTCCTGGGACTGGACTGACCAGACCCCAGGAGGGCGGAACCCTGTCTGTGGGGTGGCAGCAACTGCTGCAGATAAAACCCCAGAGAGATGGTTTGGCAGTACTGGGGGTCCATAGTGGAGCCTCCAGGATGCATGGAATTGGCTCCCCAATACCAGATTTAGAATGGGGGTACAATTCCATGATCTTAGACATGTTACATGGCCATATTTGGAGTTCCCATTGTGAAGCTACATATAGGTATTGACCTATATGTAGTGCACGCATGTAAAGGTGTCCCCGCACTCACAAAGTCCGGGGAAATGGCCCTGAACTATGTGGGGGCACCTTTGCTAGTGCAAGGGTGCCCTCACATTTAGTAACTTTGCACCTATCCTTCAGCAAGTGAAGGTTAGACATATAGGTGACTTATACGTTACTTAAGTGCAGTGAAAATGGCAGTGAAATAACTTGTGCGTTATTTCATTCAGGCTGCAATGGCAGTCCTGTGTAAAGGTTTGTCTGAGCTCCCTATGGGTGGTAAAAGAAATGGGGCAGCCCATATGGATCTCCTGGAACCCCAAAAAATGGGTACCTAGGTACCATATAGTAGGAAATTATAAGGGTGTTCCAGTATGCGAATTGAAATTGGTAAATGTAGTCACTGGCCTATAGTAACACATTTAAAGGCAGAGAGAGCATGAGCACTGAGGTTCTGATTAGCAGAGCCTCAGTGACACAGTTAGGCACTACACAGGCATACACATTTAGGCCACAAACAATGAGCACTGGGGTCCTGGCTAGCAGGATCCCGGTGGGACAGGCAAAATCATACTGACATGCATGTAAAATTGGAGGTAACATGCCAAGAAAGATGGCACTTTCCTACAAAAGGGTAATAGGGGTTGTTTCACTGGAAACTGAACTGACTGAAAGGAGGTTATCCTTGGATACCAGAACAACCTTGCAGCAGCACTTACTAATCTACCTTTCTAATCTGGCTGCTGGTCTTGGTTCACCTGAAGTTGCAACTAGTGACCTGAGTGTGACTAATGGGGCTGCTGAACAAATGTTTCTGATTCATGCGTACCAGAGAACCAGAATAAGGGCCTTCTTAAAGCTACATCTAGTATGTTCAACAGGGTTCCTGAGCAAATGCCTAATGTTTTTAACATGGCACTTTCTCCTGACGTATGCCCTCCAGAGTGCCAATAAAAAAGCGAAAAGACCTAGGAAGATGCTGGGGCCAAAATCCCAAAAGCCCAGGGCCCAAATTAGCACTTCTCTAAATTCCACAGCAGCTGACCTGCCCTTTTGCAAATTTAGAAATGCATCTGTTTCGTAACTGGGCTAGTTGGCTCAGCTTGTGGAGGAGGTTGTTGACATAATTAAGGGCATTCTAACTGCTGAACTTTCTCCAATATCGGTGCGACTTGCTACAACTGAGCAAATACGCAAAAATAGTCTAAACATGCACTTACAATCCTGGTAGGTTATGGGCCCTGCTCTTGCAGCCAGACCAGGGGTTGCCCCATGGGTCACCCTCTAAATGCACTGATTGGGGCTCTACCAATAGTGATCTCCCTCCTGCTGTAACTTTATCAATATCAGGGACTAGTCTTGCCCCCTCCAGAGGAGGGAGCTCCTGAAGGGAACAAACACTGTCGACAAGAAGAGATTATGGTCAGAGTGAGGCCACTGGTACGGTCCAAAGCAATAAACTCCTATTTATGAATCTGCCCCATCGTCCTCCCCTTATGTGATTGTCCTATCGGGAGTCCCAAAGCAGCACGAAGGACAAAAAGAAATGAACGAGGACCTTGGCAACAAATGTATGTATTGATCCATAAGAAACAAGTATTTTTCCATCAAAATGGCAAGCAATATGCATTTCACTCGCAGGGTGTGGTGGATTGGGCCAGGTTGGGTAGATCGTCCCGGGGACTATGTAAATGTTAATTTTCAAGATCCCTACTTGGGACAAAAAGTTGTTGAGGGAGGGGGTACAGATTCAGGACAGGGTGTCAGAAATTGTTCCTTTGCCCTTGAGCTATTTCTACAAACCTTCCTATTTCATTAGACAGACTAGGGGTCTTATTACAAAGTTGGTGGGCTGACTGTCAGCCCACCAGCCCCATGGAGAGGACACTGGCGGAAAACCTCTGAAAACTGAAGTTTCTGCCGGTCAGACCAGTGGAAACCGTGCAGCCCATTGGCTTCGGTTTCTAATGGAGCCGATGCAAATGCCATCAACCAGAGGCCCTCAGAATACACAGTGTCTGCCGTAGCAGACAGTGTGCATTCCGAGGGTCCTGGGCAGGGGAGCCCCCCAGCACTGGGTTTCCACCAGCCTTTCTATGGGGGGTCCCCGCCATGGAAAGGCTGGCAGAAACAGGGGTTGTGATCAGCACAGTGGCATTGAGTTCAGGGCTGCCATTACTGACCACAAGTCTGACCACTGTCAGCCCATTGGGAACCATGTTCCCGGCGGTGACGGCAGTCCCCTGATGGTCCGACCCCCAGGGTCGTAATGTGGCGGTCCGACTGCTTGGAGTGCGGGAGTCCGACCGCCACCGTGAGTCTGGCATACCTTGTACTCCCAGGCTCGTAATGAGGGCCTAAGTCTCTGCCGTTATCAGGGTCCCGTTTTTTTGCATAAATATTCGCCCAACCGGTTTGCAATGCTACAATGGCTTCTATAATGTACCTGTTTACAATCGTTTTGAAGTTGAATGACTAACCACTGATTGTCCCCCTCACTTGCCATGGCATAAGGGAGGGTGGGAGTGAGGTAAATTCTCAAGTAGATTGTGCAAAAAGAAGGCTACAGCAAACTACTGTACCCATGAGCAGTCCCCTCACACCGGACAGGAAGGTGCCCTTGAGAGAGAGACATCTGTATTAGATGTTGACACAATATGGGTTCTATGGTGGGTATCCTGAATTGGAATATTGAGGGGATTGGGCCCAAATTAAATAACCCATCATGGGGGGAACTTGCCTGTTTCAGGAAACGTAGGTGTTGGGCCCAACCTATAGAAATGGATACAAGAGTTTCTGTATTCCAGCACGTGGGTCAGTTATGGGTCGACCTTTGGTAGTTTACTTATATGCATAAGTGTGACACTCCATTGCACTGTATCTGAACTTAGTTTAGGGTCTAATGACATCCAAGGGTTGGTGCTGTCCTTGGGTGGGGGTTCCATATTGGTAATCAACTTGTATAATAGAAGTGTTGCCAAAATAGCTAACCATCTACCCTGCATACACTGGACAATCTTCTCACAGGTCCTATAGGATGGCATTGTATGATAACCACGGGAGACTTTATCTCACGTTTAAGCCTAATCATATTGCCCAGGATATAACCAGTGAGAAAGACCATGTCTAGGGTATCTCAGTACTTAATGCGCCCCAGGAGATGTCTACAAAGAGCAGCTTTGTAAGTGTTAGATATCACGTTGGTGCACAGGCTTAGTGCATGTAATGGCCGTTCACCCTCTAATATCCATCTTGCTCCAACTTTCAGGCGTGGATCTTATAAAAGTCACATTGATTATGTCTTACTTGACATCAGATTATGGCTATATATGATTGACATGAAGGTGGTTCAACACAATGAAAGTGACCAGGACCTTCTAGTACTTTTCATTAGTAAATAATTCACATCAGATACCGCGCCAAACTCCAGGGAATATGAACAGCAGCTCAATATGACTAACAACAGTAGAAATGTAAAGTGGGAGGCTATTAATCATTCTCCATAGGCAATAGCCAAACTATATGAATCTATTGCTCCCCACACGGAGGCCATGCTGACCCACTGGGATGATTTGGGGAATATTATGAGGGAGCATTTGGATTTATATGACACATTGAGGGACAATTTTATGTGTAGGTCTTATTCAGACAAGCACCCTCGCAAAAGTGGGTGGTTCAAACAAAACTGGAGGAAGGCCAAGGATACTCTATTAGTGGCAATTAAGGCTAGGGAAACTAGAGAGATTAGGATGCTAGATCAATTTATAGGTATGAACTAAAGCAAGTAAAAAGAAAATGGGAAGACAAATGTGGAATGACCGCTATGAAGCTACCAGAAATAACAGATTAAAGAGGCTTTTGGCAGCTTGTCAGAAATGGTAGTGGAGAGCCTCGGTCACTGACAGGGTCCTCAATACTTTCATGTGACTAGAAAGCCCGCTTTGATAGTCTTTATTTCAGCTTTTCTGGTCTAGAATTTAATGTGGAGGTCCCTGAATCTGACAATGGCGAGACTGCAGCCCCGCTGGAGTTTACATTGAAAAAAACCTTTAGCAGCAGTTAATGCACTCAAACCAGGGAAGCCCCCTGTTCTGGACAGAATTCCTGGTGAGCTGTATAACTCCAACACCGGTATATGACTGCCATACATTAATACACTTACAAATGTAATTACTGCTGATGCTCCAATGCCACAGACTTCTGTCCAATAAACCTTCTGGACAACCTCCAGAAGGTTTTCTGTGAACAACTCTTGGATTGGTTAGTGGACTGGATAGATAACAACAATGTAATTTCAAACCTACAAGCAGGATTTAGATTTGCAACCATTTCTACTGACCAAGTTTTCAGACTCATGCAGATTAAATGGAAGACTGTGGATCTTGGATGTGAAGATTTATATGTGGTGTTCGTAGACCTCCATACAGCCTTTGATTTAGTTCCCATGGGGATGTTGTGGGCTACTCTTCAAGAGATGCGGGTCCTGAAAGACATATTAAATGCCATCATACTCCTACGTGAAGGTAGCTATGCGAGGAGCCGGTATGGTACCAAGGCTGAACTAACGGATTGGGTACCTGTCAATAAGGGGGTTTGCCAGGGCTGCATCATGGAACCCACCCTCTTTTTGCTTTATATCAATAATAGTATAGGGTATTTAGCTAACTGTGTTAACGACTCTCCCTCACTAGCGGGGCAGAAAATCCCAGGCGGATTTTATGCCAATGATACCCTTTTGTTAAGCAAAACCAGAATGGGGCTACAACATCTAGTGGCCAGCTTTTGGGCATTCTGTAAAGATTTTGCCCCGGAAGTAAACACTGCAAAGACTAAAAAGATGATTTATACAAAAAGAAAGAGTCTTCATGGTGCAGTCCTACTGAATGAGGTGGTATTGGAAAGGTTACCGTGATTGACTATTTAGGTGTGACACTGGCAGATTCTGGGTCCTGGCTTCCTCAGAGGAGTTAAAAGCTCCCAGGCTACAAGCCATTAAGCATGGGCTATTATTAGAATGGCAAAAACAGTATAGTGCTTCCCAGTTAATCCTGCGGTAGAGATTTACAAAATGCAGCTAAGGGGAGGAGCCCTATATGAAGCAGAACTTTGGGGGCACTGTAATATGAGTATCCTGAGCGTTAAGGAGAATAATTTCTATAGAGCTATTACAGGTGTGGGGAAGGGAACTCCATTGCTACCCCTCACACTCGACCTTGGAATCCACCCGGTCACTGTATTGGCAGCGCTTAGATGGCTACTATATTGGGTCCATCTATAGACCACTATGGATCTCCAAAATTATAGATCTAGCCTCAGTGATGTTATTCAGTGCAAGCAGGCAGTGAACGATTGAGTGGTTAAGGAATATGAAGAAAGCATGGTCTGACCTGGGTCTATTGGAGTTCTGGGATGCTCCATGGACTACCCCGATTAATGCTGCCCAAAAAGGTTAAGCAAAAATACTGGGAGTTGGTAAATATGCGGATTGAACAGGACAGTGACAGAGGAACACTGACTAAATGTTTTTTAATTCACAAAGCTGTTCCTAAGGCTGAAGAATTTTTAGATTTTATTAGACCACTATATGCCAGCATATTGTTCTTGCAGTTTAGGTATGGCGCTCTGCCTATTGCTGCTTTTACTGCACGTTGGGTTACTTCACTAAATGACACCAGAAGCAGCAGTTTCTGAATTTGTACTGATGAAACAGATGAACAGCTACTCTTTTCCTGCCCAAAATACGCTTTGCCTAGAAGAAGGTGGATCGTCCCGTTATGTAGGAATCTGTCACTAAAAGACTGAATCAATGCCCTTAGGATTTTTAAGAGTGACACAGATCAAGTGGTAGTAATGTCAGTCCTTTTCACAACTTGGGCCATCAGACAAAAATAATTATTGAAATTCTAGTGGCTCTTGCTCTGGAATTAAGAATAATTTTTATTTGCAAATTATTGATTTTAGAGATTCCCTTATCTTATTCTGTTTTAGAAATGTTCTTAACCATAATAGAGTTTTTTTTTCATCTTTTTATTACCATTTAAAGTTTTTAATTCAGTGTATCTAATATGTGAATTGTATTTTGAATTGTTTTATTTGCTGTATGACGATGAAACAATATTTTGATCTGTCAATAAACTTTGTATTTTTATATGTATGTTTGTGTACGTATGTATATATTATTTATATAAATATATGTGTATATCATTATATGCTTAAGATGTTCATAGGTCATTGCATAGTTTCTTAATAAGTTGTTTGAGTAGATGCCTAAGAGCCTCTATTTTTATTTTATTTATCACAATAGGTAAATATTATCTTAACTATTTTTCTACAAGCATTTCACTATTGAAATATTGAGAAAAGATAAAATAATGTTATAAAAGGACACAAATAAATTAACTTCAAATACTGCAACTCTTGAAAGTCTATGTTTATACGATACAACTTAAATCTCAATATATTATATTCCTTACACGTTTTCTTACTATGTATATTTATTACTTTAGTCCTATTGTACATAAAATGAATCTCTCTCACCCTATACCTCTGTAAATATATCCTCTACGTCCACTCTGACTCATCCCAAACCCATTCTACTACTATGATCTCCCAATTAACAGGTCTGGATTCTTCCCTCCTCTATCCCTCCATTATTTTATTCAGTCCAACTAACAGACTCACAATGCCCTCCGCTCAAATTAACTCATACCTCCCTATACTAATACTAATGCTGTACTCCTATGGCCCCATACTAATCCACCAATAATCCTTTTGGGTTCCGGAGTAGTGTGCTACTCGCCAAAAAGCACTTTGACACCTCAATAGGGGTAGTAAGCACTATATGAATACAATTACAATTGCATGCATCTGCAGGCAGTCGATCTCCATCACCCTGACCTCTGTGATTTCACCTTCCCCCGTGTCATCCCATTGGTTCTTGTTACTCCCACTTGAAGCACTGTCTTTGTGCATGTGCGCCTTTATATCTAGTATATTGTTGGTCCCGGTTTGTATGTAGTGTTCTGTCTGCATAGATGCAGGTATATGTGATATATATCTGTCAC
The DNA here is from genome assembly GCF_031143425.1 of Pleurodeles waltl. Lineage (NCBI taxonomy): Eukaryota > Metazoa > Chordata > Amphibia > Caudata > Salamandridae > Pleurodeles > Pleurodeles waltl. The sequence goes on from NC_090439.1 coordinate 209,819,976, forward strand.
GTTTTGCATGTGTAGTCGGTTTATACACAGTACAAAAAACCCAACCCGTTTTGCTTTGTCAACGCCTGCTCGTGCGTTGAATTTGATTCCACTGTTTAAATTGCGTTACATTTACATTTTTAACGCATGCCGAACTGTTCCCTTATTGTATGCATCACATTCTATTTTTATCACTTTCGAGCGCTGTGTTTGTATTGCAAGTGTCACAGCAGCGTTGCCCCGGATCCGATTCCTCCTACAATGCAGGTTTCGGCCAGCGGTGAAGCTGTGCTATGGTGGCGTTTAGACTCGATCAAAAGATATGTCGACAACATGCTTTCTTCAGTTTTGCTTTCTTTTTCGCGATTCCACTTTCTGTGTCTGTCTATTGCAGCAGAGGTCGCTCAACCATGGTTGCCTCACTGCCCATGGACATTCCAGGCCCCATTTCAACCTTATGTTTTCTACACGGGTCATTGACAATCTGCATGGGTGGCAGCAGCACCCATTGCGCGCCCTACACTCTGTTATCCCCAGGACTGATTCCAGACCCAAGGTTAAAAGTGTATGTCAAAGGCTGAGACTTTGCAAATAACTTTATAAGCTGGACGAATTGTCTGTCAGATACTAGAGCATTTATCCCTACATAACCAATTTCCAGGAATTCTGTGCTAAGCAGATCAAGGTGTAACTGGCCGTAAGTGGTCCCCAAACTTTTTCGAATTGACCAATTGACTGTTGGCCACAGCTCCTCATTACATTACTTTTTCAGCAGGGGCGTGTGTGGGGGGGGGGGGGGGGTGGCACCTCTATTGGATAAGGTTAAACTACATAGTTCAATTTGTACGTTTTTGTTCAGGCGTGACTCAAAACGTTTTGGTGTTAATAAATAAAAAATATAAATAATATACATACTTTCAAGGACTTTCTGCCAGCCCTGTTCATCCATTATACTACTGTGGTGTCATTCCTACTTTGCTTCTGCCTATCAGAACATATGGCATGGCGCACAGGGTAGGGCATTAGGCCCACTTCAACCATTAACTTACCTGACTGTAAAAGCATTTTGCACTTGCACATATGGAATACTATGTAGCCCCCGTCAGTGTCAGGGCAACGTCGTCTGCCTCACATCCGACCTGAGCCCAGCTATTCTCAGTGTCTTGCACGACATTGCAGCCTCCAGCAGTTTCTCGCCTCAGTCGCTGTAGCCAAGAATTCTTTTAGCTCCTACTTGCTCAATCATGGTTCATAATACTGTGATATGATGTTGCATGGATGGCGGCTGTTCAGAGAGGCTGGATGAAAACGTCCTGAAGAATGTAGTTTTTCTTTTGTATCTAGAATGTTTTGCTGCTCCCAAGCCTTCAGATGTGCACTCGTATTGCCATCTAGTGGCTATTATAACAACTGATGAACAATAAGTGTGCAGCATTAATAACTCTGTAGAACACACACTGACTTGATGAGTATGGACTCAGCTCTGCAATTGTGTCCACGGCGCCCCTGGTTGGCTTTGGTGGCGCACCAGTGCCTCAGAGCACAGTTTGGGAACCAATGGTCTAAAGAGTGCTTTTTGGTGAAACTTAGAGCCTCATTTGTTAGGAAATGGTGCAGCGTGGTGCCGCAAGCAATATTGCTGCGCGAGCTGCGTCATTTCCAAAACGCAGGGATGCTCCACAAGAATATGGTACATCCGTTTTTTTTTCTCCTCTACGGTGCTAAATCAGCTGCCTAGCGCCAACGCAGCCACCCTTGCGCTACGGCGCAAGGATGCCTCTGTTGCGGGGATGATTGTTAAGGGACACCTTCCTACACAAAAACAACAATCAATGACTATTTGCTCCTTCTACGTGTGCTGCAGAATGCAGCACATATAGAAAGAGAAAAAAACAAGGAGAAATACAATTATTTCTTCTCGTTGTGAGCTCTAACGCCACTCCTGTGGTGGCGTTAGTTTTTGGTGCTGCCTCACGTTTACAATTTCTTGTAAATCTATGGCAGCATCAAAAAGCAATGGATGTTGTGTGGGTATGCCCACATCAACAACAATTGCATGCCCGTTTGCTGCAGAAACTGCGTCGGGGGCAGCCCATATTTACATGGCCGCTTTAAGCTATATAAAGTGGCTTAACACCTCCTTGTAGATATGGAGCAGGGCACAGCATCACCGAAGCGTCGCTAACAGTGATACTCTGGTGGCGCAAGGGCCTTGTAAAAGATGCTCTTATGGCCTAATTTACAAGTAAATACCGGAGCACAGAGCTGCGCCAAGGTTGACAGTGCTGCGCACCAACATTTAAAAAATGCAGGGATGAGGAATATTTACAGTACGGAGCACCCGTGTGTTCCCTAACTCTGGTGCTAAAATGTGCTGCCTGGCGAGCCGGAGAAGAGTTCCTGATGGATGCAGCTGATGTCCCACACGGGAAGGAAGATTGCAGATGGGTGTCGGTGCAGGAATTCCACCAACAAGCCTTGGCAAAGGAAAACTCGCAGTTAGTGGAAAAGTAGTGCTGCCGGGGACCATCAGGGCCCAGGAGGATTCAACCCAGGACGGGGAGTCACAGGGGACTATCAGCATTGCAGAGAGTCCACAGGAGCAGAGGCAGCACCCACAGGAGTCCCACTGGATGTCGCCGAAGAGGACCACTCACCTCTACAAAAGAGAATCCCATGCCGCTGGAGAACCACACAGGATGCTGGGCTTTGCAGGAAGGAGTGCTAGGGGCTGGAGCTGTACGCCGCATGTAGATCCCTTGAAGGAGATGCAAACAAGCCTTGGCAGCTGCAAGACAACGGCTTACCTCCACCAAAGTTGGACAGCTGGCAGAGAGGACCAACAGGACCACTCCGGACCACCACCCGTTATGCAGGATCCACACAGCTCAAGATAAGGGGAGATCCACCTAGCCGGTCATTGCTTGATGTAGGTGCCTGCGAATGACACCTTCACTCCAAGGGAGATTCCTTCTTCTTCTTGTGCAGGCTGAATAGTTGCAGTCTTCTGAAGATGCACTATGAGGGAAATGTTGCAAAGCTGGCAGGAGCCCTGGAAACAATGTTGCAGAAGAGTCCTTTCTTCTTGGAGGCAGCATGTTGCGTCCTGCAGGTTCCAGTCGCAGTTTTAGAGGCCAGAAGTCAAAGCAGAGGTTACAGAGGAGTCCTGCTGGAATCTTGCAAATCGAATCTGAGAACCCACCCAAGAAAGCGACCCTAAGTTGCCCTGAAAGGGGCATTGGTCACCTAACCAGGTAAGTACCTATCAGGAGGGGGCTCTCATGCCACTTGCATGACCTGGCCGCTCAGGGGCTCCCAGAGTTCCCTGCCATCCTTGGAAACAAGATGACAGAACCCAGGAACCCTCTGGAGGATCTCTGGGCAGCATCCCTGGGGTGGTGATGGACAGGGGGTGGTCACTCCCCTTTCCATTATCCAGTTTCGTGTCAGAGCAGGGACTGGGGGTCCCTGAACTGATGTGGACTGGTTTATGCACTAAGGGCAACAAATGTGCCCTTCGAAGCAAACCAGTGGCTTGGGGAGGCTACCTGTCCCAAGGCATTCACACCTATTTCCAAAGGGAGAGGGTGTTACCTCCCTCTCCCAAAGGAAATCCTTTGTTCTGCCTTCCAGGACTTGATCAGATCAAGCAGCAGGAGGGCAGCAACCTGTCTGAGAGGTGGCAGCAGCTGGGATGCTCTGCAAACCCTGTAAGACTGATGGTGGTAATGCTGGGCGTCCTTTAAGGATCCCCAGAGGGCATGGAATCATACTTCCAATACTTGCAATAGTGTTGGGGTATGATTCTGACATGTTTGATACCAGACATGCCCAGGTTCGGAGTTAGCATTATGTAGCTGGACATAGGTAGTGACCTATGTCCAGTATACTTGTAAAATGGCATCCCTGCACTCACAAAGTCCAGGAATATGGATCTGGAGTTTGTGAGGGGACCTCTGCTAGTGCAGGGGTGCCCTCACACACAGGTACCTGCACCCTGCCCTCTGGGCTAAGAGGGCCTACCATAGGGGTGACTTCTAGTGACCTGGTGCAGTGACCTGTACTGAGAACGGGTGAATGCACCAGTTTCACACTGACTGCAATGGCAGACCTGCAGAACCCTTTGCATGGGCTCCCTATGGGTGGCAGAATACCTACTGCAGTCCATAGAGATCCCCTGGAACCCCAATGCCCTGGGTACCTAGGTACCATATACTAGGAACTTACAAGGGGGGGACCAGTATGCCAATCGTGGGAAGAAAAAGGTACAATTTAAAGGAGAGAGCAAAACTACTGGGGTCCTAGTTAGCAGGATCCCAGTAGACACAGTCAAACATACTGACATCAGGCAGAAAATGGGGGTAACCATGACAAGAAAGAGGGTACTTTCCCACACATGAGCAGTACCCCTGCATGCCATCGGGTGGCTCAGTTCGGTTCCGCGTGGCATCGTCAGCTTCGAAAGTACTATCACGGTCACCTATATAGGTGCCACCCAAGCGCGCGGATGTCAGTTCTTTTCTTTCGCGCCAGTTAGCGATGACCTGGAGAAGAGTTACCCCTCTTTCTGACAGGATTTTTGTGACATTTTATTGAATATTTTTGTGAATTCTGTCGAGAAATGTCATCAAGGAAAGGAAGATTTAAGCCGTGTGGTGCCTGTCACCGTGCCATGTTATGAACGGACCCGCACTTGGTGTACTTATGGGGTCTTGAGAGCGACCACAACTCAGAGTCGTGTTGGACTGCTGGGCCATGGCACCAAAAGCTTTGAGGGAGCGGTCCTTAAAGCTGCTTGCGGCCCTTCGGTCGATGCCAATTAGTGCAACTCCTAGGAGGTCTTGGTCCCGATCGAGAAGACGGTCGCAGGACCGCTCCAGGAGCCTCAAGTACTCTTCATCACAGTGGCGGTCCCCCAGGACACTAAGGAAGAGGCACAAGAAGAAGAAGTCTAAAGGGACTTCAACTTCACCTTGTTCATCGGCCAATGTGACGAGCTCTGAACATCGGCGTTCCAGGCACTGTTCTCTGTAGCCGTTGTCAGGTTCTATTCTGCACCTCTCCCCGTTTCCAGGAACCAGAGTGACTCCCCCTGAAAATATTTTTTTTTCATGAGGCCATGTGCAGCATTTTAAAGTGCTGCCAAACCCTCTGAAGTGCCTTCTGGCCCCCTGTGGTCGGAGAAGGTCCCATTAGGTTCTGCGCCAATTGCTCTGGCCTTAGATCCAATGGGGTCTCAGGGATTCTATCTCAGATCTGGATCTGCGCCAGTCATGCCAATGCAAGCTTTTCCGGTGCCAATCCTGAGGCAGATGCTCCCGGCACTGTCCATCTGTTCCACCAGCCCCATTCTTATCCCCAACAAGTCAGAGACAAAGCGATGTTGATCGACACCAATTCCGGCACCAACAGTGACATTGCTTGAGCATTTTCTGGAGCAGCCAGGCATGGGGGAAGAGTGGGAGGGATCACTGGACCCTTCAGAATACCAGTTAAACACCCCTTGTGTAAATGTGGACTGGTAAGAGGAACTAGGAGATGCCAGTTAACTGGACACATCTCCAGATACTGTATCTCTCTCTCTCTCCCCCCACCTGGCTACGGAGGGGGTAGAAGATGTGTGAGGACGTGGAGCATGCCTACCTCATGGGTCTGGTAGTCAGAAGTCATCCACCACAACCCCCAGCAGTTAGACCCTCTGAGCCCTCTTAGTTTGATTCTTCAAGACCATGGGTGCCCAGTTAGAGGGAGAATCTAACATCATCTCCTCCTCTGGCAGTCGATTACATTGGATAAATGGGTCTTGCAGATCATTCAGAGGGGCTACTCCCTCCCTTTCCAATATTTCCCTCCCCCAAAACCGCCAACACAGGAACTGCTGGCGGAGGATCATCTGTCTTTGCTCGGAGAGGAAGTTAGAGCTCTCTTGGTCAAGGGAGCCACAGAGAGGGTTTCAATTCCAGAAGTAGGCAGTGATTGTCATTCCAGCTGCTTTCCGATTCCCAAGAAGGAGAAGGGTCTCCCCCCTTTCTAGACTTCCAAATCATCAATCTCTGCCTCAAAAAGGAGAAATTCACAGTGCTCACTTTGGCTCAGGTCTTGTCTGCCCTACACCAAGGAGACAGGTTGGTAGCGTTGGACTTGCAGGATGCGTATTACCACATCCCCATTCTGCCTGCCCACAGGCATTACCTGCAGTTCAAAGTAGGCCACGAGCACTTTCAGTTCACTGTGCTCCCCTTTGGTCATACTAGCACCCCTCGGGTGTTCACCAAGGTGGAGGTGGTCGCAGCACATCTGCACAGGTCAGGGGTTTCAGTCTTCCCCCTACCTCGACGATGGGCTGTTGAAGACGGGCTCATCTCCCACCTTCAGACTCCTGCATTTGCTGGGGATCACTATAATTGTGCCAAAGTCACACCAGATTCCTTCTCAGATGCTCAGTTTCATTGGAGCTGTTATGGACACAGTGCAGTTTCGGGCTTATTGCCCAAGCAGCAAGTGCAGAATATTCAGGCTACGATACTAATGACTCAGCCTTTGTCCTGGATTTTGGTGAGAATGTCTCTGAGTCTACTGGGCCTCATGGCTTCCTGCATCCTGCTGGTGAATCATGCCAGTTGGCATATACAGGCTCTGCAGTAGGACCTGAAGTTCCAGTGGGTGCAGCATCAGAGGAATCTCACCTACATGGTCCAGATCTCAGAGGGAACTGCAAAAGACCTGCAGTGGTGGCTAGTGAACCGCGACTGAGTCAAAGGCAGACTCCTCTCCCTTCCCCAACCAGACCTGACAGTAGTGACAGATGTGTCACTCCCAGGATGGGGTGGTAATCTGGGAGAGGCAGAGATCAGTGGACTCTGAACTCCCCGCAGACTCTCCATTAATTTGCTGGAACTCTATGCAATCCAGTTAGCATTGAAAGCATTTCTTCCCTCTGTCAAGGGGAGGTTAGTGCAAGTGTTCACGGGCAACACCACTGCCATGTGGTATTGCAACAAGTAGGGAAGGGTGGGGTTGTGGATTGTCAATTCACTTCATGGCTCTGCGCTCCTGGTATGGGAAGTAGTGAAAAGTAACTGGCGCCCGGGTGCATCTATATAGGTGACCGGGAGACACTTGTGGTATCAATGACACTGACAGCATAGCGCACAACCGAATAAAGCCACCCGACAGCATGCAAGGGTACTGCTCACACAAATGTTTCCGGATCCAGTCTGATGCCTGGGAAATTCAAAGTTAAGGAATCTACAGCTAGATATAGTCTCTACCAGATAATGTGTTATCAAAGGTAAGTAACTTGTTCTACGAAAACATTCAGGCTCATCAGGGTCAGAATTAGATTCTACATTTGGGTGGTGTACTGTTAAATCAACCGGAGGAGGCAGGGCTAACACTTACAAACAATAAAACAGAGCTGTGTTTAAAGCTAATACAAGAAAATAGGAATAAATTGTGCATTTTAAACATATAGGTCAACATTGTGACGGTTATAACAAACATATTTAGCGGATTTTACAATGTTTATTCTCATACATGCCAACAGACCCAATTCAGCTGGACGATTCCATATTTTTGAAGCCAAAAATGGCTAAACTTTATATATCCCCTGCCTAAATTGAATCTGCTTCAATATATGTCAATGAGGCAAATACATTCCCAGAATTAATTTTTCAAAATCTCCCTCTTCTCAGTTTAAAATGTTGGCATATATGTATTCTACTGACATGTTCTAGTGGATTTTTACACTATTTATAGGCTACTGACAGATCTTTTAAAAGGGGAATGAGTGATTTGACAACTAAAATGGAGCTATCACAGATTTCAAAACAAAGCACTTTAGAACCAGTTTTCTCAAACTATTTCAAGGTGTTGACCTTTATTGCAAATTCTCTGAAAATGATTTCTGTGAAATAATTGTGAGTTTATGGAGTATTTTTAATTTCATCTTCAGACAGATGCTCCTGCTCAAGGTGATCAGACGTGATCAAGGGTATATTTTCAGTCTGCTCATTGTGACGTTGCAACATACTCTTGTTTGAGGCTGCGCACATCTACAAGTCACAGAATATTGAGTGTAATATGTTAACACACCTGAATTCTGGATATGTGAATAATAAGTCACGGGTCTAATTCCTAATGCATCTTCCATTCCTCCTGCAATATAGTTGTTGAGCAGATCTCATATGAGATACCTGACCTACACACATGCAGGAAGCCACCAGGCCTAAAGAACTGGCATAAAAGTAGATGTCTTGAAATAACTTTGTAACAAATGGTTTTCCAGCATGCAAAGAATGCAATCAATCCTTCAAGCTCCAGAACACACAGAATGTGTGACTCAAGAGCAATTTCCTTCAGAGGTCACTCCAACGGAAACCATGCCTTTACATAGTGTATGTTAAACAAACAAAAAATATCTTGTCAATTGTGTTCTGAAGCAGCCAGTACATTAAGGTGGTCATTCTGACCCTGGCGGTCTTTGACCGCCAGGGCGGAGGACCGCGGGAGCACCGCCGACAGGCCGGCGGTGCTCCAATGGGGATTCCGACCGCGGCGGTAAAGCCGCGGTCGGACCGGCACCACTGGCGGGGTCCCGCCAGTGTACCGCGGCCCCATTGAATCCTCCGCGGCGGCGCAGCTTGCTGCACCGCCGCGGGGATTCCGACCCCCCCTACCGCCATCCAGATCCCGGCGGTCGGACCGCCGAGATCCGGATGGCGGTAGGGGGGGTCGCGGGGCCCCTGGGGGCCCCTGCAGTGCCCATGCCACTGGCATGGGCATTGCAGGGGCCCCCGTAAGAGGGCCCCTACATGTATTTCACTGTCTGCTGCGCAGACAGTGAAATACGCGACGGGTGCAACTGCACCCGTCGCACAGCTTCCACTCCGCCGGCTCGATTCCGAGCCGGCTTCATCGTGGAAGCCTCTTTCCCGCTGGGCTGGCTGGCGGTCTGAAGGCGACCACCCGCCAGCCCAGCGGGAAAGTCAGAATTACCGCCGCGGTCTTTCGACCGCGGAACGGTAACCTGACGGCGGGACTTTGGCGGGCGGCCTCCGCCGCCCGCCAAGGTCAGAATGAGGGCCTAAGTGTGAGATCCACTAAAATATTATTGCGGTTTTAAAATTTTGCAGGGGCGGCATGCGTTATAAAATACTACGGTTGAAATGCATTTCTCCAAACTTCCTTTAAGACGAGTGACCATATTCACTGTAACGGTTGTTTCTTTATATTTATAACGGTTATAGCTAATAGCCTGTCCTGGGTAGAGAAAGGGTCACTATTGAATGGGGAACAAAAAAGACAGCAGGCGGACAACATGGGTACTAGTTTGTCATAGTAATACTGGTAGAAGTAGTGAATAAAATAGTATTTTCATTGTGCAGTGCTTTTGCATTGGTAACATAGCATAGACAATATCAGAGCCTGACTGCTTTTGACGGACCCAGGCTTAGTTTGACAACAGAATTATATTTTACAACCATTTTGCTGCCAATTTACACTAGTTTGAAGAGGCAGGACACTATGATGCGACGTGTACACATATGGAGTGCTGGAGTACCTAAACCAATTCTTAAACCCATTTGGCTAGAATTGAGTATTTGGCACTCTTTTAGATGTTTAAAAAGCCAGCTAGTCAGTACTTCTAACAAATTCTATTGTTGGCAAAAGAAAGATGAATCTATAGTTAGTTAGCCTCTGCCCTAGGCTCCACGTTTGACTTCTTTAAAAGTACATTGATGAAAACAGGTGTTAAGGATAAAAGTAAAAGAAGCTGTTGAAATTGTAGAGTTATGACAGGACATCAATCACCTGCTGAGCTTAAGGGAGGCAAGCTAAAACGAAACCTCCTCTTCTTTCTTACCCATTGCCAAAGCTGTTAGAGGAGTAACAAAAAGGGTGAAGGGTTGTAATCATGCTGTGGGAGACATGATGAAACTGGAAGATGGACAATAGAATCATGAATAGTCTTTATCTTCTCATAGAAAAAGAGGGCTAATTGTCAGAAACAACATAATTTTTACACAGAGCAGATTTGTGGGACTGGAGATTGTGAAAAAGAATTTGAAATAAAAGAGGTCTCAGCAGCAGTAAGAGACAATGTGTAATGTCCGAGTTGTCTGACATTTATGTGGTGCTTTCAAAGTCTGATGTATGTGTGTGTACATACAAGTTTGTAAATGCTAAATTGTGTATTTTTACATGCAAATGTTTAAGGATCTCAGCTGTTTCTCTCCCCGACCTCATCCAGATATGACTAAACTACTTCCAGCCTATCTAACTCGCTAACTTTTGGTACTTTCTTTAGTACTATATACTGTATGCTGACAGTTCCTAGGCTCCCGCAGCAAAGACAGAGGTGAATACTAAGGGCTACATTTAGAGTTTGGCTGAGGAGAAGCACCACCATAACTGCAGTGCTTCCACCCCAGTACACTCACTGTTCCCCTGCTCTGTTTGAAGTTGGTGAAAGGACCATGTTTGAACCACTAGAGCCTCCATTGGCTCTGCTGGTGTAAAACTCTAACCTGGTGGCCCATCTGCCACGGGCTGCTAAGCCATAATATGGGCATCGGACCTTAATGAGGACGGGGTTGCAATCACTGATTTTGTCTACCTGATGTGTGGCCAATACAGACAGGGAAAAAATGAAATGGCCCCTGACATGCAGAGAGAAAGCTCCCTGTATATCAGGCCATCCATATTTTGCATTGAGAAAAAAACTCCAGTTTTGAAAGTTTATTTTCTCAGCACATTGAAGTTGCTGAGTGGGTGCTTTAAAAATGGCATGCATTCAGCATGCCTGCTCTGTCCGACAGGGCTTCTGGCGTGGCTGCCCTCACAGCACAGAAATCCCAGCCAGGCCCGTGGGTAGCTCAAATTTAGGTGGATGGTTCTCTGCGTGAGTGCCAGAGGGATGCCAAGGACTAATCCCACCCTCAACACATTATGCAGATCGTCTGACTATCAGTGGTGGCCAGTAATTTTAGGAGGGAGGGGGGTGGGCGGGAAGCACACTCCTATTCATTCACACAAACACAAATCCATTCACAACACTCATCAACATTCAAACATACACGCATGCACCAAACATTCATTTAAAACACACACTTACCTTCAGCTCGGAGGCCCCAGGAGGGTTGGAGCTGCTGCCTTCCCTCACTGGCTGACCTTCGGTCAGCCACTGAGGGAAGGCAGCAGTCCCAACTTCATCACAGAGTGGGATGGGGTCAGTGCGACTTCTGACCCCTCCCCACTCTGTGACGAGGTGTCACTGATTGACATTCACCCTGGGTGCTTCAGGGCTTAAACCAGAAGCACCCAGGTCGAAGTCAATTGGTGACGCTTCCCCTCATCACTGAGGGGAAGGGCCTCGAGGAGCCTTTGCTGAGCTGAGGAGGTCACACCCTTAGGAGCTGTGACCTCTTCAGCCCAGCAAAGTTCAGCTCAGGCAGCCAGGAGTCTGCGCAAATCATGCATGTCCCACTTCTGGCTCCCTGATCTGAACATGTAGATTGTCTGTCAGGCTGACCTTTGCTCAGCCTGACAGGCACTCTAAATGAGGGGCAAAAGGTGGGGGGCGTGGCCCCTCCGCCCTAAAGGACGGGTCGCAGCTGCTAACTATCCATCATATGTTATCATAGTGGAAGAGCAACAACAGAGCTGATAACTGCATGGAAACACACACACACTCCTCCCCCCTTCTGTCTGTTTACAATATGTAATTGTATTGTCAGGGCAAGGAACCAGGTGGATACTTATTAGAAGCTTTGAAATTATAGCAGGTAAGAAAATGGTCAAACTAAGTGGACTTGGCGACCCCATACTAGGACTAATATAGGCACCAGTATGGATATCTTCATAAAGGAAGCACATACACAGATTTGGAGACTAAGGCCATGATTCCAATTTTTGTAGAATTCAAGTGTTAACACAGTAATTGTTGCTACTCTCTTGTGGGATATTTAAGTTGTAATACAATTACCTTCCCCTAGGCTCCTCACCTCAGAATGAAGTGTAATGTGTACAAGCTGTGTTTACTACATCGATTACTGTATGTTTTGTATTATGTCTTAGCATTTTAGCCTTATAGATTTCCTCATGCTTTTTCTGGTGAAATCTGCAATAAAAAAAAGTGTAGTCTGGTAATTGATGCACAACTCAGAATTTCGATTTGTGTGCAAACTTTGTGGAGTGCCAATGACAGAACAGTGTGCGTTTTACATGTGGAATTTATGGAGAGTTTTTTGATGTCATGTGTCAGTACCAGATTTATGCTTTTAAAAAGTTATGTTGATATGCCTCTGCATGAATTTGAAGAGAAAGTTTGTGACAGATAGTTTGCTCAGACATCCAATTATAATTAATTGACAGAAGTATGTGAGTGCAGCCTGGCCTATGTCATAAGCAATCGCCTAGCTGTGCTTACTCATGGGTGTACAAGAGACTTGTGAGGACAGACATGAAAATAAAGATGTGGCTGTACAAGTCCATACCTGCCATCTATGGAGTGGTATGTGACTATCCAGATTAAATCACACAGAATACAGGGTTAAGAAAGTGCAGAGAGATGAAGGGAGCTAGCCTTTGGAGATGCAAACTCAGAGATTCCAAGGGTTACGAGACCCAAGAGTGTATTTAATTAACTCTAAAACAACCTCTGTTGAAGGAAAAAGATATATGAATTTTGCAGTACAAGAGGGACTACAGCACCGACAATACACTTTGCTTAAGGCAACAAGAAAGTGGATAGGCTTTGGAGGGCTGCTGCATTTATTAGAATTAATACTGAAAAGCTGATGACAGAATATATATATTGTTTCAAATTCTGTGTAAATAGTGCCTGATATCATGAATGGAGCACTGAAAAATAAAGCAAACCGGTCTGTGCCTTATTTGTGCTTTGTAGGGGTGCGTGGCCAAATGCCAAACATGGCGGATGTGACTTGCTAGAGCTCCCACGGTCCGCCCGAGAGTCTGGAATCATCCTGCAGACATAACCATGGCACGAGACTGGAAATGAAAATGGGGATTTGTGGGGACTCATGAAAACCTCTTGGGCCCCCTTTGAAGGCTTCCAGTGATTGGAATCCAACTGCCCATGGACGGAAGCGGCAAGGCGTAGCCGAGCCTGGGAGGAGGCCTGGCCTGCTGCTTCCTTGCCACTGGCCTGGAGAGAGCCTTAGGTAGCCAGCGCGATCCAGCTCCTGGGTGCAGCTGCCGGCAGTTACCAAGGCAGCGTGGGGCCCCCATACCCTGCAGCAGCTGAAGCAGCACTCAGAGATCCTGGAGGATCGAGAGCGGGCCCTGCACCTGTGGGGGAGCCGGGACAGAGATGGCATATGGCAACTGGCAGTAGCAGCCTGGGCAGCCCTCGAGAGGTGCAAGGCTCTGGACGAGGGCTTTGGGCCCCACTTCACTGCCCAGAACTTCGGAGCGGTGAAAGGGATGCATGGCTGGGCAACAGGGGTAGGGGAGCACCGCATTGGCGGGGGGCCAGGGCACAGGGCCCACGCAACAGAGGTGCTCTGCCCTCCGGCCCTCAGGGCCCTTCCTGCCCTGAACAATCAGCAGCATTCCTGGGAGAGGGGGCTGAGTGGGGTCTATATGCTTGACCCTGGGAGAAGAGTGGGCCTAGAATATTAAAGAGTAGCGTTGCGTTACCTGGATACCCCCCCCGAACTGAGACAAGTGAGGGGGGGGGGATCTACTGCCTGGTTCCTCCTGTTTTGGATGCTGCTGCCTGGACCGGTGCTCCCCAGCGCAGAGAAGCATTGCCCTGGCTCTTCCAGTCCAGGCATTACAGCGCTTGAAAGGTACCAGGACAATGGGGCGCAATAAGATGGCCCGCACTCCGTCCCACCTGTTGGATTCCGGAGCGCCCCTGACACAGGTGGTGGGGCCTAACAGATCGGGATCTAGGGACTGCGTGCCCTCTGCCAATCCTCCTCCCCCGCGGATAAATTGGACCTGATCCTACAAGAAATCCATGAGTCGAGAGCTGCCATTGAATATCGCATGGACAGAAATGCTGCAGACCTCGGCATCCTAAAAGACGACCACAAGAAACTACATGCAGCGGAGGGCACCCTCGCCGAACTAGCCCCCCAGCACACTCGGAATACCAACACTATCACTGACCTACAACGTTGGATCCAACAACTACATAATCGTGCAGAAGATGCTGAAGGACGAGCACGTCAAAACAACGTAAGAATAGCAGGCAAGCCTGAAGGTGTGGAAGGAACCTATCCCACCCAGTTCATTGAAGAGTGGTTTCGGTCTGCAGTGGCTCCACAGGAATTTTTGCCTATTTTTGTGGTTAAGAGGGCCCACCGTGTGCCGTCATGTCGACCACTTCCAGGAGCTCCACCCCACTCCATGGTAGCGTGGATCTTGAATTATCGTGATCGCGACCACTTAATACGGATGGCTCAGAGGGCATCACCCATTAAGATAAACAACGTAATGGTGTCCTCGTTTCCAGACTACACCCTACAAGTGCAAAGACGCTGTGCATCATACCAGGCAGTGAAGAAGCAGCTACAGGAAGAGGGTTTGAAATATGCTCTTATTTCTAATGTGATTGAAAATCCTGCACGATTAAGCTCTCTGTTTTTTGAGACTCCAGAGGCAGCATGGGACTGGCTTGAGCGAGAATATCCTACGGCTCATCGGCAGGTGGGGGGGAGGGGGCCAGACCCAAACCCACGGGAGACACAGAAAGCGCAAACATCGTCCTAAAGACACAAAGACAACTGCCCCCTCGCCCCGGGAGGCCCTTGAGGGCAGGGTGTTAGCACTACAGACGGTGAGGAGCATGGAGGCCAGACTCAGTCTAACACCCTCCTGTTACTCTACTACCTCTATCTCGAACGCAGAGTCGAGCTCCAGTATGGCCTTGTTCTCCTCCATTACTCCACAGACTACAGACATGATCATCTAACTGTACAGGTATTGCACTATATGGTCCCCAAGAACAAACATGTTTACGTGCCCTGGCATCCCTCCCGCTGGACTGAGGAAAACCTGCCAAGGCTCCGCGGCTCATGTCTCCACATGCTGTCATGGGGAAGGGCCTGGCTTCCCATATGCGATGGACTCACCGGGATGGACGCCTGGATTATCGTTCAGCCTGCTATGGATCAACCAGAGCCCATCTTTCTCGAGCCTTGATTGCCCCTCCCCCCCCCAACGTGCAATGGCAAAACTGGTTATATTCTTACGTTAATTGGAATTCAGGTTCAAGTTTGGTCAAACAGATAATTTATGTTGGACCTAAAAGTTAGAGTATTCAAATTGTTACTTAGCCTGCTGCATGATACTTGGGTGGGAAAAGGGGTGGGGACACAGAAACAACCGACCACACATCAGAATAATGGCAATGACACCACACCATTATAACATTGTGACATGGAATGTCAGAGGATTGGGTTCTGCTCAAAAGCGACACAGGGTGCTGGCACATTTGCATCGCCGTAAGGCATCTATTGTTTACATGCAAGAAACACATTTATCCTTACCCGAAGTTGCCCAGCTTAAGGCTAAGTAGAGAGATTAAGTAGTGGCCATCTCTTATTTGGGCTTCGCCAGAGGTGCTGCTATCTGGATTCGGGCAGGTGTCCCCTTTCAGATAATGAACACTAAAATGGTTACCCTGAGTTGATAGGCCTTTTCTATGGGGCACTTACATAGCACGCTGGTTGTTCTGGGGAGCATACACTGCCCCAACACAGAACAGGATGTGTTTTTGCAATGCCTGTCCACATAATAGAAGAATGGTCACATATACCCTGGGTCATAGGAGGGGATTTTAATTCAGTGTTAGTTATGACGCTGGATCACTCACATCCACCACTACCTCACACCAATTCAGTTAAACAGGCGCAAGTCCTTGCGGCTTGGACCACTCATTGGGATCTTGTGGACGTGTGGAGAACACAACATGAGGGGATGAGGGAATACTCCTTCTTTTACCCACCACACAGGTTGCATACCTGATTAGACCAAATCCTATGTCCAACCCAAATGGCAGGGTGACTCACTGATTCTTCATATTTGGCTAAAACCTTCTCAAATCACAACCCACTTGAAGTGACCCTTCAATGGGGACCGTCTCCATGCCAGTTCCTACATGGCGCATACAGCCAACACATTTAAAGGATGCAACCTTTCGCGACACTTTAAGCACGGCCATTGAAGAATATTTAACCATTTAACAGGACTTGTTGAATGGGAGGCATTCAAGGTGGTTTTCAGGAGAGTAGCCATTACTACGTGAGTTGACTGATATAGAGAATCAGATGGGTAGATTGGAACGGGAGGCCATAGACAACCCCAACCTATTACCTGATTTACTTACAGCTAAAAAACAACATACAGAGCTCATGGAGCGATTGCGTTTGTTTGGTTAATGTATGTCCTGTAGTCGTATGCCAGCAGAGGGGGACAAGGCTGGTACTTTACTAGCGCATTTGATACAAACTCCCTGGGGACCTACTGCGGTCCTACAAGTGATATTGATTTCAGGTCAGCAATGCTTCACATAGCTCAAGGAAAATCGGGCATTTCAAGAGTATTACAGTTACTTATATACAACCTCCCCGTTCTCCCAGTGATCTTTTTGAAGACTTCCTCAGGGACCT
Source organism: Pleurodeles waltl (assembly GCF_031143425.1). Taxonomy (NCBI): domain Eukaryota; kingdom Metazoa; phylum Chordata; class Amphibia; order Caudata; family Salamandridae; genus Pleurodeles; species Pleurodeles waltl. The sequence continues at coordinate 209,836,601 of NC_090439.1, forward strand.
CAGACTTCCACACCTAACCGGCGAATGCTATACACAATTGCGGAGGAGGTATGGTTAGCCATAAGGGAGATGCTGCGCAATAAGTCCTGGGGTATAGATGGATTGCACATTGAATTCTACTCGGCATATGCACCACAGCCCATTCCAAAATTAGTGAAAATGTATGAAACTGATTTGAACTCAGGATGCTCCCAGATTAATTGAGTCAGGCCCTGGTCACCTCTTTATTGAAGCCAGGACCTACACCAGCCAAGCTTTCCTCTTATAGACCAATGTCTATATTAACCACGGATTACAAAATACTCAGTAGGGTGCTTGCCCAGAGGCTATTGTCGCTCCTCCCTCATCTGATCGTAGTCGATCAATGTGATCAATGTGGTTTTATATCCCATAGGAGCACTTCCCTAAATATCCATCGCCTGTCTGAGGTAATGGAGGAGGTTCTTCCCTAAGGCGGGATGCTACTCCTTGAATTTGCAGCAGGCGTTTGACTACTTAGAATGGGAATACCTATACATGGTACTAAGGAAATTGAATATACCAGAGGAATACATTAGATGGATTAAAGTATTATATTCCCACCCCACGGCCAGAGCGAAGCCGGGCAAACATATCTCTCCATCATACCATAAATTCCAGGGAACGCAGTAGGGCTGCCCACTATCCCCATTACTGTTCGTACTAGCAATGGAACCACTTGCTCAAAAGTTGAGACGGCGACTGGGGAAAACCTGCCCGGGGTCAGATGCACACAGTATCCCATTTATGCGGATGACATGCTCCTATATGTACGCAACATGAATAAGGAGCTAGACAGAGTGAGTCGCACCTTCACACAATTTGGTGCAATATCAGGCCTGAAAATAAACCATTGAAAATCCCTAATGTTTTCATTTCAATCATTTCGAGAGGGGTTGCTCACCACTGACAATTCCCTTGGGCACAATTGGGATCCCAGTGGCTCAACAGATATCTGGGTATACAAATATATTGCTCTCCTACTGACCTGCTAGAGGGTAATTTGACTAAAGTAATAACGTCTTTACGAGCACAGATCAAATTCTGAACCTCGTTGCCCCTCTCATTAGCCGGGCGCTTGGCACTGGCAATGATGGTGATGCTCCCCAGGTTACTATACTTCTTTGTGAGCCTCCCAATTTGCATACCACAATCGACCTTTAGAACACTAAACACTTTATTGACAGAACTAATATGGGCCACTGGATGCCGCTGTATTATTCTTCAAAAACTACGACTACCTACTGACGAAATCGGGGGGATGGGCACGCCTGATTTCCAAACATACTGCATAGCAGCGCAGCTACAATGGCTGGCACACTGGCTAGCCGGCATTCACCTGCAGGAGACAAACTACACACCGGCACAATTAGACAATGGCGATTTACAATCGCAGGTCTTGCCAGGAGGCCCCACCCTCAATCTGGGACTGTCTCTGCTGTTGCAGAATGCGCTATGGTATTGGCGCATGGCAGCGGTGCCTTACTCGCCCAATATCCCCTTAAGCCAGTGGTTCCCCAAACTGTGCGCTGTGGCGCCCCGGTGCACCACCAATCTCAGCCAGGGGCACCTCGGTCACTGCAAAACTATCAATGCTGTACACGTTGTTCAGCAGCGAACCTTTGCAGATCATTTCATTGAACTGCAGCTCCTGTAATAGCCACCAGATGCCAGTATGAGCACAGATTTCCAGACTTCAGAACAGCTCTCGTTGCATAATTTTTATTGCTGAAGGACAGCTTTAGTTCTACTTAACCTTATTCGTGTTTCCACTTTTGTAAGCCACCTCATCCAGACAAAAAGTGCAGTTTTTCAGATGAATGATACCCCTGCCCTACACACACAAGGTGACTCAGTTTTGTTTTTATTGTTGCATTCTCTCAGCTTTGCTGGAATACTGCTGATATTTCACTCTATTTTTAAGTAGTGAAACATGCTGGTTTTAACATGTGTTTCTACATTCCTGTGTTAGTAACAGTCAGCCTGGCCTTTAAATTACCATAGATTCTCAGGCTTATCCCTGCAACAAATTGATATAATTTTGATTACAGAATGTATGCAGTAGGGATTTACACACATCCTTTTTCAGTGTCTGATGGTGTACAGAAACAACAAGCTGCCTGGATTGCATTTGGCATTTTAATGTATTCTCTTTTCCTTCACTGAACTGATGCTGCATTAGCCATCGTTATATAACGTCTCTGCTAGAAGGCTGATGAATGAGAATAACAGTGCACACTGTAGCCCCCACCCCTGCCTGCCAAATAAATGTAATGTAATGGGGAGCTGCGGTCAATGGCCAAATGGTCAAGGGAGCTGCGGGTCGAAAATGTTTGGGAACCCCTGCCTTTAGCGGTTTTCCCACCTCACCTGGAATTCTGTCCACGGCACAGCTGAGGCATTGGGGGGGGAGAACGTTTATTCTACCCTGGGGTATCTGTTTGAGGAGGGCCACCTGTTGTCCCACAGAGAGTTTATAGCTCCCAGGTACCCGATTTCTAACGCATGCCAATATATTGCACTTTATACGCCGGCAATGGACTCCGGCTAGCGAGGAGCCCCAAACACATGCTCTAGTACAGGCACTCTGTGATATGGGGTCTTGGAGGCATCTGGTTAAATGGCTGTATAGGGCGCAGTGCTCCCATTTTCGTGTATCGTTGACACCTCTCTGGGATAAATGGGAAACCAACTTGGAAGGCCCGTTACACAACAAAACAGTGAAAATTCCTGTTAGAACACGCACACACACCACGAAATGCACAGTTCAAATGTATCCAATTTGCAATATTCCACAGGGTCTACTTGACTCCACATAGAGTACACTCTTTTCCCAACCGCAAAATCTACATGTCCCTGTTGCCATGATGAGGAGGCCGACCTCCTCCACATGCTGTGGGCCTGTCCATCCCTGAGACAATATTGGACAGGAATCCTTAACACACTCCACAAGATCACCAAATCCTCCTATTGGGATTTGGCAGATACCTGCATATTAGACCTTTATTCCAGACACGCGAAGGCTGTAGTAGCTCCTAGATTTGTAGACCTAACACTTATACTAGCCAAGCGGCTAATAACACTCCGCTGGAAGTCATCGACTCCACCATCAGATCTAATATGGAAAATTGACTTGCTCCGTTGGGGGGAGGCGGAAGATGTGTCCCTGCGTAGGGAGGAATATAGGGGACTACAGAAACATACGATATCAATAGAATGGGGTGCGTTGATGGAGCGCCTTCGACAACTTGGTTCAAATGACACATAGGAAACTGTAGATGCTGCAGACGTCAATAGGACTAGCTGAACTGTGATTTCCTGGTTTACACAACTCGCAAACCGTATCCCAACATATCATTATTAGGCCTATTCACAATACTGGTGGCCGCAACTAGATTGCTGGGGTCCTTCTCACTTCCCATAGCAGGCCTATGAGGAGCAGAGATCAGGTTAAAACTTGTTGGGGGTGGGGGGAATGGGTTAACTACTTGGGTCTCGGCCGGCTGCAGGCACTGTGAAAAGCCCATGTGTCAGGGATTAGAGCGCACCTAGATGGCAAGGAGAGTTTAGATGACATACACTCCACGCTACACCACATAGGGGCTGATAAACTAGTCGGCGAGCCTTGCCTGCAATACTACTGTGACAATATGACAGGGCCATTTGCTAGCAGCTAATTATTTACTACAATGCTTGATAACTCTCGATTTGGCTCTATCCTGGTAAGACATCCAACAAATGTAGTGACAATGGAATTGTATTAATCACTACCTTCTCTAATTACTTTATGTTCTCAACCATGCATGGGGATCCTACACTGTCATCTAGTGGTCTCCGCTAGTTTAACTGATATAAACTAATGCCATTTGAGTCATTAAGCTGAGACAATTCTGTATTAACTGTTTTAAAAAATGCCAATAAAAATTGTTTCAAAAACAAAATCTGTGCCTTCTATCTCCCAGGTGTTGAAGGGCTATACAAATGAAAATACAATACAATATCACGGCCTCTCTCTATTATATTCTGATGGGATCTTGCATTCTCTGTGTTTTGCTGAAGTTAACATGTGGTGAGTCATTGAATATGTGATAACTGGGCCTGTGATACCTGTTGATCTGCCCTAAGGCACCTTATATAGGTCACCATGTATGATACTGGCAGGATGCAAGCTCTTCACCAGCAATTACCAGTACTATGCAGTAACAGCCCACCAGTACCGTGCACTTCTGAGTATAACCCCATGGAATGGGGAATTCATGCACAGACCCTGATTTACCAGGTGGTATTCTGGATGATATTTCCTTTTCTGTGGCTTGTAATGCAGGGAGCTATTGTAATGCAGGGGTGGGGGGAGAGGTGAGGAGAGTGAAGGAAGGAATAAAGAATGTTGGCTATCATCTAATACGCAACTTTGCATTGTCTGAGGTTAGGGCAGGGGTTGTGGATGGGTTTGGGGCTCCAAGATAGACTTTTTTGCAGAGTGATTTTACCTGCTGGAGTTTCCAGCAGGAAAAGTCTGGTTTGTGGTTCCCATGCCCAGTAAATCTGAGTGCAGAAACACCGGACTTTTTTATAACTGCGCAGAATTTAATTCTAAACGGAAATTCCCTTGCGCACACTTCTTAGTTGGGACCATGTCTTGTAGGATTTATGCCACATTCCTGAGCCTCCTTGAATCTTGCATGACGAGAAGATTTTTTTTTATTTCTCCTAATTTTTCTCCTCTTTGTATGTGTGTTGCATTCTACAGCACTTATACAAAGAGAGAAATACTGTAAAGCATAATTTTTTTACCAGGAAGGGAAACCTTCCTGTCCAAAAATCAGGCTTACTGCAACACAAACACCCCTGGACTATGGTGCTGTGGTGTCTGAGTTGTAACTTGACAGCTAAAATGTAGTAGCGCAGGGAGGAAGCAGAACAGCACCACATCTTAGTAGATATGGCATTGTTCTGCTCTCTCCTGTTCATGAAATGCAGCAACTTTACTTGCTGCACTGCATTGTATGCTTTCAATCTAAATCTGGGCCTTAGTGTTTTAAGATAAAAACAAGTCCTGCTAAAGTATATATTTTAGTAATGCGTAATATTGCATATGCAATGATACTGTACCTAGTACCAACATTTTTTTAAGTGTCCATTAAAATAAAGCATTGCATCAAGTAAAGCCAATATAGGTATCATGGCCAGAAGATCGGTTTATTCTTACCCTCTCTGTCCCTCCATGGGATTTACAGCACAGGGGACCTAATCCCCCCTCCCAGCGTCCTTTTGTCTTTAAAAAAGATGCACCTCTAGGTTTACTTTAACTGTTTAGGGATGGTGTTTTTAGCAAAAAGCAAGGGAACTGGTTTTGTAAAATTAAATTTCAATGGGCATGTTTGTGGGTCCCATAAATCCCACTCATTTCCATCTCTGTTTACTTGCAGATTTTCATTGCTACCACTGAGTCCCATGCCACCACTGTTGTGCAAGGCCCAAAGAGAAAGACGGGCAAGATGTGGGTACTTTCTGCCTTTTTTTAGGTCACAGCCTACCAGACAGTGTGCTAAAGGCATTTTGCTGGCTTTGTTTGTTTTAGGCTGTCCAGCTTGTGTTTGTAGCTTCCCTTGCCCAAATCTTATTTACAGTATCCTTCTGAGTGCTCCCTTTCTGTAAACAGGCCTGTAAATCTTGTTCTCATCTCATCATATTTGCAGTGCATTCAAAGACCGAGGTCAAATGCCAGGCGCTTTCTTCTGAGGGCTTAGGTTACTTTTTTTTCTCTGACTTCAAAGTGAGAGGATTTATGTGACAATCTTGTTGCATAAAGGGGTTATGAAAGAGTTTTTTCTAGAGCATTACAACATTTAAATGAACTGTGTATTTCACAATATATCAGAATTAGGAACACAAATGAAGCACATTTTTTGTTATTACTGAAGATTGTTGAAAATAAGTACTTTAATAGGATCAAAACAAATCATTAAACTAGTTGATCCCATTTCCACACATTTTCGTCTGTGCACTGTATAGTTTCTATTAATGAAACTGTAGGTCTGTGCAAGAGTAATGGTCATTTCAATTGAAAATGTGTTGTCTGTAATGGCAGTGTGCTACCACACCATGAATGCTCCACTCTACTCTCCACCACTCCACACCACTGCACTCTACACCACTTCAGTTTACACTGCTTCAAGCCACTGCACTCTGTACTGCTCCACTCTACGCCACTTCACACTACACCTCTCTGCTCTACCCTGTACCACTCTACTTGATGCCAATGCACTCTTTGCCACTCTACTCTGTACACCACTAAAGTCCAAGCTACACCAATCTACACTGCACAACTCCACTCTAAACCACTGTACTCTACACCACTCTGCAACACTGCACTCTACGCCACTGGCACTCTATGCCAATACACTCTATGCCTATGCACTTCACACTACAAAACTCAATTATGCCCCTGCTCTCTGTGCCAATCCACTGCAAGCTCTCCAGTCTACTCTGCACCACTGCACTCTATACCACTTTACGCCATTACACTGTATGCCACTCTATGCAACTGCACTCTACCCTGCGCCACTCCACTCTATGCCACTTCTTTCTACTCTGAAACAATCTACTCAGTGCCACTGCTCTCTGCGCCAATGCACTGTACACATCTGCACGCTATCTCACTGCACTCTACGCCATGGCACCGTACTCTGAAACACTGCACTCTCTGCCACTGAACTCTACACTACTCCACTCTACACCACTGCACTCTATGCCACTGCACCGTACAGTACTATACTCTACATCCCTCTATGCTACTCTACTTTGCACCACTCTATGCCACTACACTCTAATCCACTCATCTCTACTATGCACTCTACCCCACTGCACTCTATGCCACTCAACTCTACTCTGCGCCACTGCATCACTCAACTCTACAACACTCTACTCTGCACCACTCTACTCTATGTCACTCTTCTGCACTCTATGCCACTGCACTCTACTCCACTCTACTATGCACCCCGGTACTCCACTATGCACCACTCTTATCTACCCTACTGCATTTTACGACCCTGCATTGTACACTGCTGAATTCATTGCCACTGTACTCAATGCCACTGCACTCTACGCCACTATATACTCTGCAACAATCTACACCAGTCCACTCACTGCCACTCCAGTGTATGCCACTCTACATGACTCCACATGCCACTCCAATACACAATGCTCTCTGACACCCTACTCTACAGTACCCTAGTCCACTCCTACCCTTTCCACTCTACGACAGTCCTCGCCACTGTCTTCTATGCCACTAGATTTTAGCCATGATGGACAACAGCTAGGCTGTTGTAAAACATGACTAAAACACATTGGCAAAGCCAACAGCTCTTGCATAGGAGAGACCTATTGGCTTTGTCAATGCTTTTTTTTTTTTTTTACACAAGGGGGAGACTCCCTACATTTGGTTTCAGGCCTATGAATGATGGCCCAGTGAAATGGGAAGAGGAGACAACCTTTGGGTATCATTGGTGCTGCAGGGGCAGTGGTACTGGAGCGGAGGGTTGAGAGGAGCCAACTAAACCCCAATTATGGTGTTTTTGCTATTATTCCTTGCTTGCATTGGGACCTAATGGACCCTTAAAGTCCCACAATTGGTTTGGCTTTTCGAAGAATGGCCCAAGAAGGTGAATACTGATGCAGAGGAGAAACTCAGTTTGGGCCCCTGTTTTTACATAGGAGACAGTCCACTTGGAAGAAAGTAGCTAGTATCTATCTTTAGTGACACAGGTGCAGTGGCACTGGGGCCCAGGATCGTGTGGGACCTACTGCGTCATAAATATGATTGTCTTGCTTTACAAAAGGGGCACCTGGGCTCATATTCCTTTCTAGCATTATTGCCAATGCCACCCTTGCTGCAGAGAGTGGTGCAAAATGTGACGGTTAATATTTCTCTCATAGGGACAGAGAGTCTGTTCCAAGATTGGAAAGGCAGCCAAGCACAGTGGCAAAGAGCTGTAAGAAGCAGAGGAGGCAGCCTGCTACTCAGGGCTGCAGCTATCATTAGTGCAGAAGGTGCTGTTGCACTGGGGCCCCGGAGAGTGAGAGTGAGGGTCTCACAACACCCCAAATAAGGGGAGCAGTGTCTGTTGATCAACAGATATTTTTATTTGACGCATTTACACTTGTATAAGTCTCACTTTTAGTGTTGATTATGAGCTACAGAAAAAATACCCCTGAAATAACCTCACAAGCCTCCTTCGTTCAGCCCTCCCACTCCTGCAATCTGTGCTATAAAGTTTTGGAGGGGAGGCCAGCTTTAAAAAACTTTTAGATCAGGGGGGTTTCAGAGCAAAAGAGTTTGAAGACCTCTGCCTCAAAACATTTAGTAAGTTGGCTCCGAATATACTATCTCAAGGTAACAGTGCGCACAGAGTCCAAGGGTTCCCCTTAGAGGTAAGATAGTGGCAAAATTAGATAATTCCAATGCTCTATTTTGTGGTAATGTGGTCGAGCAGTAGGCTTATCAGATGGTGGTGTTAAGCATTTGTTGTACACACACAGGCAATAAATGAGGAACACACACTCAAAGGCTTAACTCCAGGCCAATAGTTTTTATATAGAAAAATATATTTTCTTAATTTATTTTAGAACCACAAGATTCAAAATTTGAAGTAAATACATAAAATACAAGGTACTCCACACAGGTAAGTAAGGAACTTTGAATTAGAGCAATAACATACACAGTTTTAGTTAAAATGTCAATAAACTATTTTAAAAGTGGGCACAGTGCAAAAATCAACAGTTCCTGGGGGAGGTAAGTAAGCTTAAGTTTCTGAGGTAAGTAAGACACTTACAAGTTCAGTCTCCTGGGCATAGGCAACCCAAGGTTGGGGGTTCAAGGCAACCCCAAAGTCACCGCACCAGCAACACAGGCCCGGTCAGGTGCAGAGGTCAAAGGAGGGCCCAAAACACATAGGCGCCTATGGAGAACAGGGGTGCTCCGGTTCCAGTCTACCAACAGGTAAGTACCTGCATCTTTGGAGGGCAGACCAGAGGGGTTTTGTAGAGCACTGGGGGGACAAAAGTAGGCACACAAAAAACACCCTCAGAGGCACAGGGGCGGCCGGGTGCAGTGTGCTTAGCAGGCATCGGGTTTTCAATAGGAATCAATGGAGGGACCCTGGGGTCACACTAGCGGTGCAGGCAGGGCACAGGGGGGCTTCTCAGGCCGACCACCGACTGGGCTAGGCAGAGGGTCGCCTGTTGGTCACTCCAGCACTGGAGTTCGGTTCCTTCTGGTCCTGGAGGCTGCGGATGCAGTGCTTGGTGCTGGTGTCGGGTTTTTTGTTCCAGGCAGTCGCGATCAGGGGGATCCTCTCTGCATGCGTCGCTGTGGGGGTACAGGGTCGTCTCAGGTTACTCACAAGGTTGCATTCGCCTGGGAGTCCTCCCTGCAGTGTTGGTTCTCTGGAGCTCGAATCGCGGGCGTCGGGTACAGAGTGTGGAGTCTCACGCTTCCGGCGGGAAGAGTGAAGTCTTTGAAAGTTGCAAAGCTGTTGCTGTTTTTGAACAGTGCCGCTGTTCTTGGGAGTTTCTTGGTCCTTCGGGTTCAGGGCAGGCCTCTGAGGCTTCAGAGGTCGTTGGTCCCTGTTGGATGCGTCGCTGTACAGGTTCTTTGAGTCTGGAGACAGGCCAGTAGGGCTGGGGCAAAGTCAGTTGTCGTTTCCGTCATCTCTGCAGGGCTTTCGGGTCAGCAGTCCTCCTTCTTGTAGGTTGCAGAAATCTGATTTCCTGGGTTCTGGGGTGCTCCGAGATACTAGATTTAGGGGGGTGTTTAGTTCAGGGGGCAGTATGCAATGGCTACTGTCCTGGAAGGTGGCTACACCCTCTTTGTGCCTCCTCCCTGAGGGGAGGGGGGCACATCCCTAATCCTATTGGGAGAATTCTCCAATCTCAAAATGGAGGATTTCTAAAGGCAGGGGTCACCTCAGCTCAGGGAAGCTTAGGGACTGTCCTGATTGGTTGGTGACTCCTCCTTGTTTTTCTAATTATCTCCTCCAGTCTTGCCGCCAAAAGTGGGGGCAGTGGCCAGAGGGGCGGGCATCTCCAATAGCTGGGATGCCCTGGGGTGCTGAAACAAAAGGGGTGAGCCTTTGAGGCTCACCTCCAGGTGTTACAGTTCCTGCAGGGGGAGGTGACAAGCACCTCCACCCAGTACAGGCTTTGTTCCTGGCCACAGAGCGACAAAGGCACTCTACCCATGTGGCCAGAAACTCGTCTGGTTGTGGCAGGCTGTCAGAAACTGGTCAGCTTAGCACTAGGAGTCGGACTGGTATTCGGGGGCATTTCTAAGATGCGCTCTGGGTGCATTTTACAATAAATCCCACACTGGCATCAGTGTGCATTTATTGTGCTGAGAAGTTTGATACCAAACTTCCCAGATTTCAGTGTAGTCAATATGGAACTGTGGAGTTCATGTTTGACAAACTCCCAGACCATATACTCTTTATGACTACCCTGCACTTCAATGTCTAAGGTTTTGCTTAGACACTGTAGGGGCATAGTGCTCATGCACATATGCCCTCACCTGTGGTATAGTGCACCTTGCCTTAGGGCTGTAAGGCTTGCTAGAGGGGTGACTTACCTATGCCACAGGCAGTGTGAGGTTGGCATGGCACTCTGAGGGGAGTGCCATGTCAACTTAGTCATTTTCTCCCCACCAGAATACACAAGCTGTGAGGCAGTGTGCATGTGCTAAGTGAGGGGTCCCCAGGGTGGCATAAGACATGCTGCAGCCCTTAGAGACCTTCCCTGTTATCAGGACCCTTGGTACCAGGGGTACCATTTACAAGGGACTTATCTGGGTGCCTGGGCTGTGCCAATTGTGGGAACAAAGGTACGGTTTATGGAAAGAACACTGGTGCTGGGGCCTGGTTAGCAGGGTCCCAGCACACTTTCAATCATAACTGGCATCAACAAAAGGCAAAAAGTCAGGGGGTAACCATGCCAAGGAGGCATTTCTTTACAGTAAGCAGCAGTGGGGGCTGGTGAACTTTGAAAGTAGTGGGACGTAAGACCAAACTATGAATTTGTATGAGCCAGCACCAATGTCCCAAAGGTGTTGGAAGGAAACGTTTTTTAAAACATGGACAATTTCTTGGATCGTTTATTTCATCAATTGGACAAAAATCAATAGTTTTATTGACATTTTTAACTAAAAACACACAGAAATATTTGAGAGTATTTCTGGTTTTCAAAGTGAGCCCGACGTATTGATGCAGGCACCAGTCAATAGGGCTTTGGGTTGGGAATTTTAGATTTTAAATGCATTTCATAGAAATATTGATAGCATTTATAAGTGTTTTGTAAGGCTTCTAAGTTATTTTATTAACTACACATTTTTGGCTGTATTTTCCCATTTTACTGATTGTATTTGCAATTGCATTTACTGCCCCTGTGAGGCGCTGAAGTGCTTTACACCGGGCAGCATGGTACTACGGAACCCAAGGTTAGCGCCTAGTCCAATGTTACTGGGATTAGTTTTGCCAGCTCGAGTAAACAACTCCATGCATTCACTCCAGTTGCTTTGAGGTAGATTAAAAAATGTAGAAGTTTGGTATAATCTTTGTTGCGAAATTGGGGAGTAAGTGAATTTGTGCAGATGTTTGGTGAGGTTAAAAGATGAGCTACAAGAGATTAGGTGGTGTAGGTGTGCAGGGTCCCTAAAAAAAAGAAAATAGAGGTTGTGATCTTTGAGATAAGCCGTGGGCAATTCCCTGAAATAAATTATTAGATATTAAAGCAAACACCCATGCAACCTGGTGAAGGATGTTCTCAGAGAGAAGAGGCATGCAGACGATTGAAAGGGAGGAGAGAGCCATTAAGAAAGAAAAAGAAGAGGTGGCAATCAGAAGTTGTAAGCAAGGATCAGTTTTCTGTGCTGGATTACAGGAATAGTGGTGGTGCAAAGTCAAGAGGGTGGAGGTGGTTCCACTTCTTCTCACAGTCGCCAAGTCCCAGCACCTTGGCTTCCTCTATTTCTCTCTGAACAGGTGTCTGCACCCAGTATGTTCGTTGACCCACCACTGCTGTGCTCAGCAACATAGAGAAGGCAGCTGCCCAAGTGTGATAAATGCGATTTTGGTTTTGCTGGAATTTAAAACTTTAGGTCTTGAGAATGGGTAGAGAGGTGTTTGAATTAGTAACATTATCGTAGTGGTCACTCTGACTGCAGATGCCTCTGTTATGGCAGGTAAGCAAAAGTAAGGCAGTACAGAAGTGTAAGAGAAAGTTTATTGTGAGGCCCACGTTGGGCAAGTGCCTGCTTGTTGTTTTGTCACAGTAAGCCAGACCAGCAACTTGCTGTGTCTATTAATCTTTGATATTGCATTTTAACTTTTTTCAGAATTTGCTGGAGTTTTTTGGTGGAGCATTGCTGGTTTGATGAATTTTAAGAACGCATTAAACTCTACAATACATAAG